>NC_080686.1:87509843-88759843 GCF_030445035.2 Dasypus novemcinctus
TTCTCGGACTTGACCACAATACAATTACTGTGCTCAGGAAATTGATAGTACTGATGCAATACTATTATCTAATATAAGATGCATGTTCAAATTTCTCCAGTTGCTCCAACGATGTCTTTTATGGCTATTTAAAAAAAAAATGGTCCAGGAGCCAAACAAGGATCACCTATTTCATTTACTCAGGCTGTCTCTAGAATCCTTTAATAAAGTACAGTTCCTTGGATTTTTTGGTTTTCTTCTCTGTTTGCAGTGAAAGTGACATTTTAAAAGAGCCTGAAGGCCAGTCATTTTGCAGAATTTTTCTCAGTTTATATTTATGTTATTATTTCTTTATAATTGGATCCAGGCTTTTCGTTTGTTTGTTTGCTTCCTTGTTTGGTTTGTTTTTCAGCAGAGAACCACAGGGTGACATGTGTCCAGGGCATCATGGCTCATTATTGTTAATGAATTTGGTCATTTGATTAATGCGGTGTCCACCAGATTGTTCCTAATAGTCTTTATCCCATGGTTTTAGTCTCCATCAATGATTTTTAGCTGAATTAGTGATTAGTATAGAATTTATAAAACTGTGATTTAAAAAAAATAACTTCTATAATTACTTGTATATAAATACAAGAAATTCCCCTTCTCCCCTCCTTGCCCCCAATGCTACCTTTTAAAGAATCAATATGGGTTTAAGATTATTAATCTAATACGCTATAATCCATTCCTGTCACTTTTTTTTTTTGAAGTTCCAGGGTTGGGGATTAAACCTGGGACCTCATATGTGGGAAGCCGGTGCTCAACCACTTAGCCACATTGGCTCCCCTGAGCTGATTTCTTCATTTGTTTTACTTTACTTATTGTTTTTTTAAGAGGCACCAGGAACCAAACCCAGGATCTCCCATGTGAGAAGCAGGTGCTCAACTGCTTGAGCCACATCTGCTCCCTGCCATTGCTTATTTTGATACTCAAATTGTCTCATATTTTGCCAGCAGGAACCCCTCTTGACGTATCCCCATGTTTTTGAGCACTTCCTTACTTTCTGGCATAATAAGATAGTCTGGGTATATTATAAGACGAATTGAACTCAATAAACGACCTCTTATAGTTACAATGTTATTAAGGGGGAAAAAAACAGGAATTTGGGAATCAATGCTCAAGTTAAGGTCACTTTCCCAAACTTTGACAAAAATAGCAGGTTCTGGACTGGCCCTATTGATCACTGAAGCTCCCAGAAATGGGTCATGGAAAAATCCCTGTCATCCGTGCTGGACTCCGAGCTGCAGTGTGGGGACAGACCCTGCTGGCGCTGGGCGGACGTGGTGGGCTTTCTCACGTGCAGGCTCACCTTCTGGTTACCTTGAACACCTTCTCACGACATCCCCTGGCAGGTATCCATGGTAACAAGATAGAAACCACACGGCAATTAACACCAGAGGTAAAATGATTTTATCCAGTGATTTTAATTCTTGCTTCATAAAAAAATATGAGAGCAGCAAATCATTTATACAATTATCTGTTTGATTTATACCAATTTTAATATCTTCTGCCCTCATGTCTGAGATGAGAATCCACCATAAAGGGAACCAACAAAAAGAAAATGGAGAAGATAATGGGCTTAAAAACTCCCTCTACTGTGCCAATGAAAACTAGAAAATTTTTCTTCAAAGCTGAGACTCCTAGGGTCAAGGATTTCTGGATGGTGTATTTTTCATTTGGCAAGTATCCCTCAAGCAACTGTGGCCTAATATAGACAGTTAGTTTGGTAATACCAGATTGATATATCTGCTTTTAAGCAAATATTTAGCGGCAATAAACTTGAAACTTGCTCGACTTCTTTTCCTATTTCAGAAAAAAAATTTTTTTTCTGAATGTTAAAGTAATTAATGGTCCTCACTGAAACACTACAGAAAAATATAAGAAAGAGAAAAAAAAGATACTTTTACAACCAAGAGATTACAGCTGACAGAATCACACGCAATGCTATTTTTATTCTTAATACTATTATTAATTGCCACTTGCAGTCTATGTGATCTTGTGCGAGTACCTTTACTGCTCGAGTCCTCCATTTCTTCATCTAAAAAGAAATGGGAAAAATAGCACTAAATGCTCCCTGATCATGAAAGTCATTTTTATTCACACGGGGTTTGTAGAGTGCCTGTTACAGTGCTCATTATATAGTGGGTGAAATGAGCTCCCCGTTTCACCTCACCGAGGAGACTTGCCTTCCGTTACTGTAAGTCTCAAGGCGAGTGAAGAGAGGAAACCTGCGGAATTCAAGCAGCCCGAATCCCCGAATTCCACCCAGGCTTACTGGGGGTCTCTCGTCACTAAAGCGGCCCTTCTTTGCTGTTTCATGTAACTGTTCCCTAACTGCGTTTGCACGAAGAACATCTCTTTGGTACATGGAAATGTTTTTTGTTTGTTTGTTTTTCCCCATTACACCTCAAACAGGCTGAGCTTTTGAATCTCTAGAATGTTTTCAGAAAGGCTGCTGCATGACATGCACCACTGGATTTATTCCCTTTTCAGTCAGGTGTTGAATCATGAACTTGAGCTGAACTACAGTTACTGACTTTTGACGCTCTTAGGAATGGCTCTGATGTCAATTCTGTCTGTACTGCTAGCAGTAATGGATTCGCACTAAAACATCTAGACAAGCCTGAAGGTATCGCTTGTGTTTAAAGGAACTTATTCAGTTTATCATCTCTTGAAAATGATGCCTATTTTTTGATTATTCAAAAGCATCCCATTTACTAAAAAAAGGAACACAGCTTTAATGTAAAAGATAATTAAATTCCTGTCCTTCAAAGAAAGATTACACTGAGCATCGTCTGGGTCACTTGTTTTCTCTGCCTGCTTTTTGGCAATTTTATCGCTCAATAGCACGCACATCCATTTGAGTGTGGCAAGGGAAGGAAATATCAGACCATTAATTTTAGGACTTTTATTTTTTTATTTTTTATTTTTTTTAAAGGTTTATTTATTTATTTAATTGCCCCCCCTCCCCTGGTTGTCTGTTCTTGGTGTCTATTTGCTGCGTCTTGTTTCTTTGTCTGCTTTTGTTTCTTTGTCCGCTTCTGTTGTCGTCAGCGGCACGGGAAGTGTGGGCGGCGCCATTCCTGGGCAGGCTGCTCCCTCCTTCGCGCTGGGCGGCTTTCCTCACGGGTGCACTCCTTGCGCGTGGGGCTCCCCTACGCGGGGGACACCCCTGCGTGGCACGGCACTCCTTGCGCGCATCAGCGCTGCGCATGGCCAGCTCCACACGGGTCAAGGAGGCCCGGGGTTTGAACCGCGGACCTCCCATATGGTAGACGGACGCCCTAACCACTGGGCCAAAGTCCGTTTCCCAATTTTAGGACTTTTAAACAACACCAAGAAAGGATAAGTATGTACTAGAAGAAAGGAGGGTGGGGCTTAGCAGAGCTTCTCAAATTGTGTTCCATGAAAAAAGTAATGTCCTGAGAGATTAAAAGAACTGAATAAACAACTTTGTCATCAGTTTGGGAATGGTTACATTCTGTGCTTCATGTTCTTTTGAAGAGTCTTCTTACACATTGGCATATTGGCGAGTCTAAGTCTGGTTAAACTGAGCTTACCTCAGCCTTTTCCAAATGTATTTCAAAATGGGAACTCCTTATTGGGGGAATACCTATTTGTGAATCACAAGACCTGGATTTGAATTTTGTGTTAAGTCAGGTCCTCCAAAAAAACAGATGCGGGAGATTTATTGGGGGAAACGCCTGGGAAGGGTAAAGAGGGAGGAGGGGGAAGTCAGGGAAAGCCTTCAGACTACCGTGCTGGTCTGACGCCTGCCAAGGGCAGCGGAAGGAAGGGAAATTGCATAGGGAGAATTTTCTGAGAAAGTTTCATGCAGGTGGATGGGGCGTCTTGGAGCCCAAACCGCCCATTAGAGGAGTCCCATGTCTCTCAGGAAGGGGACGAGTTCTCTGCTTGCCACGCTTCCTGACCGGCTGGGGGCAGCCCATGGAAACGTGGCCTCAGTGTGATGGAGGTAGCGGATCTAGAGGAAGAGCAGCAGTTGGGGCTGTCAGTTAGCGATGCTCCCCACAGCCAGAGATCCAAGGGCACATCCTCGTGACTGCTAGAATTTCCAGTCTTGCCCTTTACTAGCCAAGCAACAGTGTTTCAAGCCTTCTGGAACACAGTTAATCCATCAAATGGAGGCGAGGGATCTGTCTTTTCTACCGCACATAGCTGTTGTGGTACATGGTGGCAGGTGAACACTCGTTGTAATCTACACATCATTCTAGAAATAAAAAGGATTATTACTATGGGGTGGCCGAAGCCTGTCCAAGCGCATCAACTACTAGTATGGCGCTGAGCTCCTTGACCACAGACACAGTGTCTTATTCATCATTGCCCTGGATTTCCCACTGTCCTAGTCTAGTGCTGGGCATCTAATAGACAGTCGGTAAATGTTTGTTGAATGATGATAACAACTGTTGTGAGTTCTCCAAGGCAACACTCCGTGACTCACGCTGTATGTGGGATAATGATTGCAGACACTGAAATGTGTTCCCTCTGGCGGGAGGCCACCTGGCAGGAGGCCAAACATGGGGCAAGTGGATGATTCCTGTTGATGTGATCTCTCCTTGTATCTGGATCTAGCTCGTATCTGCAGCCTCTTAGGAAGGCTGTTATTATGCCTGGAATGAAGACAGCTTGGGGAGGGTTTCACAACCTTCTTGCCTGAAATATGCGCTCTCTTTTTTAATTTCCAGAACAGTTAAGACAATTCCCAATCCTTATTTTAGACACTTATTCAACATCACCCCCTGAAGTTCATTTTCCTAGAGCTGTTTACCAATACATAATTGCCACTTTGATTTTCCCAACTCATCCTTTTCCCCCTTTGGGGAAGTACCAGTCAGGGCCAAATGGTACAGGGGCACAGGAAGAGAAACAGGGAAAGTAAAGAAGTGAACGTAATTAGTAGCTGGATAGTTTCCCACAGAGTTGACTGTAGCTCATGTTTTTGGCTCTAATCTCCTGACGGGTGGTGGTTTTGTATCTTCATCTTTGTGTTTCTTATTTTTGTGTTTCCTATGCACCCGGTCCATCATTTTGTTCAGGGTTAAATGCTCAATGAACTCCTGCTGAATTAACTGATGGAAGAAGTACCTGGGCCTACTATGTGCTACTAGGTGCCAGAGAGACAATGGTGGGTCAACAAGGTGAAATGCCGGGAAGTGGACTTGACCCAGTGGTTAGGGCGTCCGTCTACCACATGGGAGGTCCGTGGTTCAAACCCCAGACCTCCTTGACCCGTGTGGAGCTGGCCCATGCGCAGTGCTGATGCATGCAAGGAGTGCCGTGCCACACAGGGGTGTCCCCGTGTAGGGGAGCCTCACGCACAAGGAGTGCGCCCCGTAAGGAGAGCTGCCCAGCACGAAAGAAAGTGCAGCCTGCCCAGGAATGGTGCCGCACACACGGAGAGCTGACACAGCAAGATGACGCAACAAAAAGAAACACAGATTCCTGTGCCGCTGACAACAACAGAAGCGGACAGAGAAGAACACGCAGCAAATAGACACAGAGAACAGATAACTGGGGCGGGAAGAGGGAAGGGGAGAAAAATAAATAAAATAAATAAATCTTAAAAAAAAAAAAAGATGAAATGCCTACCCAGTGGAGGTTTGTGTCTAATGATGGAGGTGATGAAAAAAACCACATCAACGTAAAATTACAAATTCTGAGAAATGTTGGGAAAAAAAGCACTGGGGGTCAGGAGTGCATAGAGACTGGGGCCCTGAGGCTTCTTGGGGATCAGGGAAGGCCTTTCTGAGAATGTGGTGCCAACCAGCTCCTGCAGGGTGGGATGGTGTTAGCAGGCAGAGAGGTGTGAGGCCCGGCTGGACTCCAGACACAGAGATGAGCACATGCAATGGCCTGGAGGGAGGGGTCCCATCCCTGTCAGGTCTCTGAAGGAAGGACATGTGGCTGGTGGAGAGAGAGCCACGAGGAAGCAGCACTAGAGGAAGCAGCACTAGGTGAAGCAGAGAAATAAATCTGTGGGGTTGTCCATTCGGTATTTCTCTATGATGTGGTTGTGCAACCAACAAACATGTCTTATTAGAAAGTGAGCACTAGAGTGTATCACAAATGAGTGGGGGATGGAGAAAGTGATTAAAAATCCTTTGATGGCTGGAAGGTGCTGGAAAGTGCTCCAAGCTGTGGCTCTGCCTGGGGCTGGGGCTCTTGAGTGTTGATCTACCTGTGACTACCCAATGTGGACTAAAAGCACATTGGCCCAGAATGAATCCCACAAGGTTGGTGCTGGGGTTTAGTATATACCCAGGGGACCTGAATCTCTGGATTGGCCATGTGATAGCCAGGCCCTGAACCTCAACAGACTTGTAACTCCTACCCTCTGGTTTATTGGACTTACCCTGGCCAGCTAACAGGGAGGAGAAGGTCAACCACCACACCAGGGAGCCAAGATTGCCTACAATTGAAAGCAGAATTGCATCCATCATCCATGTGGAATCTAAGCCCCCTCTTGATATAGATGTGGAGTGGACACAACCATTCCAGGATCCACAGGTTGGAGGAATAGAATATGGATTAGAGTGGACTTACTGATATTCTATTATGGAACTATTGTGATTAGTAATCGAAGAAAATGCAGCATTGATGTGGAGAAAGTGGCATGGTAGGTGCTGAGGGTAGAGAGCGGGAAGAAGAGATGTGATGTGGGGGCATTTTCAGGACTTGGAGTTGTCCTGGGTGGTGCTGCAGGGACAGTTACTGGACACTCTATGTCCTCCCATGGCCCACTGGGTGGACTGGGGGAGAGTGTGGGCTATGATGTGGACCATTGACCATGAGGTGCGGCGGTGCTCAGAGATGTATTCTATTCACCAAGTGCAGTGAATATCCCATGATGATGGAGGAGGTTGTTGTTGTGGGGGGTGTATGGGGACCTCACATTTTTTTAATGTAACAGTAAAAAAATAAAGACAAAAAAAAAGCACATTGGCTGGTCCTCCTCTCTGAACCCTCTCTGAGTGGCTGTGTTTGCTAATCTCGAGCTGAGCAGAGGGCAGTCAGGTTCAAACAGAGATAGGCAGCTGCCAAGCAGGTACTTGCAAAAAGGGCATTTCCTGGGAGGTGGCCTGGACTGCTGGATTTCCCAGGGGAGCTCTCCTCCTCCCCAAACAAGTGCTGGGCGCTGCAGCTCCTGCCTGCTGACCTTGCTCTGGTTCCAGGAGTTGGTGAGTCTGTGGGCTTCTGGGCAGGGGCCCTTGCTGGTTGAAGAGGCCCGTTGCTGTGTTTCTGATAACTGAGCTCTAAACTCGTTTTCGGCTGCAGTCTAGACGGCTGCAAAGCCCTCGGCAATGCTGCTTCCCTGCTTGTCCTTGGAGACTGAGACTACCCTGGGACTACCCCAGAGAGAATGCAGAGATTGGGCTGTGGTCTCAGGCTGCTGTGTGGCCACCGGCAGGACCCTAACCTCTCTGAGCCAGAGCATTACTCATCTGTGATGTGAAAAGTACACAGTACCTCTTTCAGAAAAATGGTGGCTCTGACTGATATTAGGGAGGCAACAGAGAAGGGAGATGAGAGGCAGGGATTTGACTCCAGCTCGGCTGCTTGTGACTGTGGGACCTTAGGCAGGTTGCTTAAGGCCTCAATTTCTTCAGATGGTGGTTGGGAAGACTAAACGAAAAAATGTATGTAGAGCCTGTCGCACAATGCCTGGCTCCTCCGACGTGCTCAATAAAGGGTAGCCATTATGACTGTCCCAGAATAACGATGATTAAATGGATGCGTATATCGAATAGATGGTACATCGCCTGTGGATTACTGTGTACTCACCCCATCTTAGCATGTCTAGAAGGAAAAGCATTCAGCCAGCTGGAGACCCTGCTCTGTTCCCAGCTTGGCTGATGTGGAGCCAGTCATCTAACCTCTCTGACCTTCAGTTTTCCATCTTGAAATAAGAGCAATTTCGTGTGTCCGGAGCTGTTCTAAGTGGTTTACACATATAAACTCACTTAAACGGAGGTGGGGACCATTTTAAAGAGGGGCCACTGGAGGCATGGAGAGGTTTTGCAGGCAGCTCCAGGTCACACAGATGGTGGGTAGAGGTTGACGTTAGATGAGCCTGTGTCCTCCCCAGGGTGCTGGGAAAATGCCACCGGGCTCCCTTCCCTCAGGGGGCTTCTGGGAGGGTCCCGCGTATGACACAGTATCGCAAGGATAGGACGTGTGCTTGCTAGTTACCTCTTCAGGTGCTGGACCGCGGTGGGCGGAAGGCTGGCTTTGCCCCTCTCCTTGTTTCATGCTTGTGGCACTGGTCACTGTGTAAACCGGGCATTTTAAACAGGTGCAGGGAGAGATGAGCCCTGTTTGTATATAAGCTTGATACGTAGACTTTTTCCAGCTCTGATTTTGCTCCCGTGATGGCTTGGTCGTCACTGAGTTCTTCCTCATTGCCAGTTCATAATCATCATTTTCGGCAGCAAATCTTTTCTGAGAGTCTCCTGAGGCTGTACCTTTAGCCTCCGTCTCTTTGACGGAGTTTCCAAGTTGAGGGTCAGGAGCGGGGAGCCTCTGGACATTTGGGGCTCAGTCAGTTTGCCCCTGAGCTGAGGGGCAAAACTCCAAGGACAGTTTCTCTGGGGAAAACCATAGGACCAAGAACTTCCTTCTCTTGCAACAGAGGCTCAAACTCCAGCTTTTGCAAAAGTTATTTACAAGGAAATTGAGCATGGTCCTCGAGGACATCTCAGTTAAGTGAGGGAGAGAAGGTTCGATAGGGTTCTGTTGTTTCTGAGACCCTGGAAATCTCACACCAAGGCTCACTCGAGGCAAGTTCTATAAAGCCACTCTAAAACGCATTCAGGATTCTGTTTGATTGCATCGGCTTGATGGATGAGCCTTTGGGTTTATTTTTTTCTATGCAGGACATCAATGAAAATTGAGGCAATGCATTTCTGGGTTGCTTTTTTTTTCCCCCTCTGAGATTTTATCTAGGTTGCAGATGACTGGAAGCTGTTTGTGAATAATTGCAATGAGTTGCCTTGTTATATTTCAAGTTTTAACTGATTAGAGAGCTTCTTTTGACTGCACTAATTAAAATTTTTACCCTTGGAACAAATCAGCTTGATCAAAGAGATTCTCCCTCCTATTGGCTGCGGGAGCCATTAGGAATTCAAACACGCAAAGGAGGTAAGATCGCAGTTCATGGTTGCAATCCCATAGGCTTTCCTTCAACACTGAACTGCCTGTGCTTTTAACAAATGTGGGTTTCTTCTCATTTCCTTTCTTAAGTATGCAGGGAAAAGTAATTAAGCTATCATTTTTAACCCCTCAGAAGATTTTACATAATGCACAGGAATGCTGAGGTGAAGCTCCATTGAACTAAAAGTCCATTTTTGAATGAATGCGATCTAAGGTGCAGCTGTTATCAGCGTTAGCCTGGGCCAGGTTTGGAGTCTGGGTTCACCGTGGTCTCAGCATTCCAGGACGGGAAGTACTGGATACATGGCCATGCAGAAGTCCCCACTCTTTCAATATACGTATCTATGAGCTGCCTTCTTTTTTTTTTCTTTCCTGGCTTCCATTTCCCTGTCTATTGAATGCATAGATTGGTCTTGACTGGTTGGTTTTGAATGAGCTTAAAATCTTAAATTCGTTCTTACATGACTCCAACTCCTCGGTATGTAAAATGATAAAAAACAGATCTCATGTTGAGCTGGGGGAGGAGGGGGGCAGGCCGTGGGCCATCGCATCACCTACCTGGCCTTCCCTCACCTCCTCCCACCCCCAAACCCTCCCCCAGACTCCTGGACTGGATGCCTCTGAGTCTGAATATCTGGTAGTCATTTACAATCCCACCTTTAGCACAAGCTCTTCCTTCTAATCATTCTAATCAAAGATAGGTGTGGGAACGGCATTATTATTTCATCTCTTCTTGACCAAAATGAAAAGTCTTGTTAAAATTCATGCTGAACTGCTTTATTTTTGGTCTCTCAGAGAAACTAATCTAAATTCTTATTTCCCCCTCTTTGCATGTTTTGGGAGTATTTGTGGTCATCTGCTCATTGCGTTGTGAGGTAGCGAGCTCCACATTAGTGGACGCTACCAAGCATGGGTTGGTTGTCCGTTGGCAGAGTTTTATTTCTTTTATAAAACAAATACATCTTTGAATACTATTATGTGTACCCAAAGTAACCTTCCCCCCAACGCTGGAAACATTAGATCTTTCTCTTGATGGAGTGCCAAATACTCAACCAAATTTTCTCCCGACCCTCCATGTACTTTGAAAAACTATGACCAAAATAGCTGGTGGCTAGAAAGGTAGTGAACCCCTCATGCCTAGAGAGAGTCAGGGAATATACTAGGCTGAACTTAATGAGGACGGTGTAGAGGAATCCAAACAGCTGAACTGATGGAAGACTTTCAATAGCCCTTCCAACTCTGAGGTGCTGTGAATTTCCAGAAGATTAGGCAGAGTGCATGAACTTTTGCAGCTTAGTTGCTTATTTTGCTGTCCTATTTTAGAGCCTCAGGAAAGTCAGACAGATCTCAGGGCAGAAGCAAAAACTACCCTATTAGAGTGGAGCTCAGGGCTTCTATTGCAGCCAGAGAGGTTCGTTTCTCAAATCTGACTTTGCACTTCTCAGTAGGATGTTGGGATATTAATCCTGGGAAAGGCCCTTGAGAAAGATCTTACGTTATAAATGTAGGGAGATGGACCTAGGATTTTGGTTGGTAAGTGGTTAATAAAAAGGTCGGCTTTCTGCTGAGGGGCCGGGTTTTATTGAAGCCAGACATCAGATGCTGGACTGCGGTATTCAGAACTGAACCACCTCCTCCAGCAGGTGCCCAGAGGGAGGCTCTTGAGGCAGCCCTGCAAATCCTGCTTCTTTCTCTGGTTCACCTTGTGACAGGCAGGCCTGGGCGGGAACTCTGTCTGCAGCCACTATTTACCGTGAGTTTGGGCAAGCAGCCTAACCTCCCCAAGCCAGTTTCCCCTCTTTAAATTGAGGCTAATATTATCTCCTCTTGTGTTTGTTATGGTGATTAAATGAATTATCAAATGTAAGACACATAGTAGGTATTCAGTAAAGGTTCATCCACTTCCCCCATCTCTTCTCTGCTTGCTGGAATCTTATTCCTCCTCTGACATGCCTTCTTTGACTGCTCTCCACCTGTGTAAATCTTTCTTTGCTTGGTTCACCGAAAGCCTAGGTACCCACGCACTACAGCACTTGTCACACCGTGCTCTTCACTGTGCTGGCGGCTGCCTTCCCACCACACCTGAGCATCTCCAGGATGAAGAACCTGTTGTGTTTATTTTTGTATTCCAGGAGGAAGGGGTTTTTTTAGCAACTGTTATGATCCCTGTGATAAATGCTATACTAGATATAAGAACAAAGTACTAAAGGAGTCCCGAGGAATGAGTAGCTTGTTCTTCCTTGAAAACCGGAGAATATTTAGCACATAAAAGAAAGTGGTCAAGGAGCTGACGTAGCTCAGTGGTTAAGTGCATGCTTCACAAGTACAAGGTCCAGGGTTCAATCCCCAGTACCGCCAAAAAAAAAGGTTGGTTGAGATGGGTCTGGAAGAAAGATTTGGAGGTTGGCATGTAGAGATGAGGGAAGTCACCTTTAGTAGAGTGCCTAGGTGAGAATGCACCAGAAAATATGTACAGAACATTCACTGAAGCACAGTAATAATAGTAAAAAATAGAAACAATCTAAATATCCATCAATAACAGAATCAATCAGTTATGGTATATACAAATAATGGAATCCTTTATGCGAAAACATGAACTATTGCCACATGCAACAGGGTGAAAACCTCAACGTCATGTTGTACAAAAGAAACCAGTCACAAAAGAGTACATAGCATGTGGTTCCACTTGTACACAACCCAAAAACAGTAATTCATGATAACCGTAGTAGAATTCCAAAACTTTTTATGTCTACTTCAAGCTTTCCATACAAATTTTAAAATAAGCTGGTCAATTTCTACAAAAAAAAAAATCTGTTGAGATTTTACTAGGTTTGAATTGACTCCTCAAAACAACTTCAGGAATTTTGATAGTTTTCTAATAGTGCATTCATTTTCCAATCCATGAACATGGTATAGTCCTCCACTTAAGTTGTTTTGTATTTCCATTGCAGAGATCTTGCCCATATTTCTTAATTTCCTAAGTTTTTCATCTTTTTGGTGCTATTATAACATCTTTTATTTACAATTATAATTTTTTAAAAATATTTATTTTATTTATTTTTCTCTTGCCCCTCAGTGTTTTGTGTATGCTGTCTGCTCTCTGTGTCTGTTCATTGCGTGCTCTCTGTGTCTGCTCATCTTTTTAGGAGGCATCAGGAACTGAACCCAGGACATCCAGTATGGGAAGGAGGCACACAAATGCTTGAGCCATCTCCGCTCCCTACAATTAAAATTATACAATTAATTTTTTAAAAAATATTTTATTTTATTTTTTATTTATTTCTCCCACCCCCTTGTTGTTTGTACTTGCTGTGTCTGTTCATTTTCCTTGTTTCTTTTTTTTTAGGAGGCACTAGATGCAGAACCTGGGACCTCTGATTTGGGAAGGAGGTGCCTAATTGCATGAGCCACCTCTGTTCCCTTGATTTTTATATATGACTTTTTTTCTAGGTACCTTGCTGATTTCACTTATTAATTCAACTAGCCAAACTTTATTGTACTGGTGAAGACCTCCAGTACAATGTTGAATAGCAGGGGTGATAGTGAACATCCTTGCCTTGTTTCATTTTCTTTCTCTCTTTTTTTTTTTAATTTCTGGAGAATACTTTCAATATTTACTACTGAGCATGATATTTACTCTAGTTTTCTTTGTAGATATTCTTTATCAAATTAAGGAAGTTCTCTGTTCCTCTTGGTTTGCAAAGTTGACTGTAGAACAAAGGATAGATTACAGGAGGGCGAGAGAATGGAAGCAGAGAGACCAACTCTAGGTGTGCTAAACTTGAACAGGAACAGTGTGGATGTCTAAGAGGGAAGGCATGTGAGAGATGTCCTGTTTCTTTATTTCCTCAGTGGTTCTTACTCGATCACTGCTCACTTCATATGAATTTCAAAAGAGAAAAGAACACTAAAGGTTCCCAAGTTTCTCTTTCCATGGGTTACCCCGTGTTCTTTGCTATTATCATAGATGTTTTGTGATAAGGGCCTAGGAGGTGAAATTCATTCAGGAAAGTTGTTTATATTGTACCACCTCTTGGAGAGTCATGATGCACATCAGCATGTTAAAGGTTCTGAGAAAACTGCTGTAAAAGTAGCTATTGCATTAAATTAATTAATTAATCCTCCTGTCTTCAAGGTCCATGACACCAAAAATGAGGTTCAGAGGAATTTCATAGATCTTCTCTTTACCAAACATGGAATTTAATGATTCTCATATCCAACAAAATCGGTTATATGTCATTGTATTGCTGTCCCTGGGGTTATAACCATACTCCTCTCTTTCCCCATAGATTCAAAACCCATTGAGAAACAGACCTAGGCATTAAACAGAGCTGAGATTATCACCTTTATTGGTGGTATAGCCAGATTGGAGGAAGCTCTTTGGACTGGAGTCTAGACTGATTTTCAGATCCTTCCCTCTCAACCAGGCAGACTCACCCACCCAGCTGCAGGGAGGAGGGGCCCTGCGTCTGTGACTTAATTCCACTTGGCAGTAGGAAAAGAGAACAGAATGCAAATGTTCTGTGAGTAGGTAGACCTGAAGAAGGTAAGACCTTGTACCTTAACTCCGCCCAAGAGAAAAACTGTGAACCAGTGGTTGCCATAACTTTACAATCCCACCCAGAGATAATCAAGAAATACATGGGAGGAGGAGGGTTCGGGGAGTAAAAAAAGCAGGGAGCCTAACAAGGATGGTAGTTTTGAGTGTTGTTTATGATGAATATAGGGAAAGGATGCTGCTTGTTCCAATTGTTGGAAAGACACCTATTCTCTATTTTTGGCTTAGAGGCTGATTCAAGAGGATCTTGCTTCCTTGGTGTTTAGGGAAGCTGAGAGCAGGGCTCTGATTAGCCTGCTATCAAGTGTCGTAAAGAGAATGGAGAAGGAAAAATGAATAGTTTTCTCAAGGGCCCAGGCAAGAGAAAGCTTTGGGCTGCAGGAATCCAGCAGCCCTCCCTGCCCTGGGTCATTGGCCTGGCCTGCACTATTTGCTTCTCTCTTTTCCTCGCACTCTAACCAGGGGTCATGAGTAATGTGCTGACGCTTAGTTATAGAGGAGGAGGAACAAGAGTGGATCAATGCCGGTGGCCATAGCCTGAAGGAGCAGCCCCCAAACCTTGGACAAGGTAGCAGTGGTGGGCACTGTTGGGGGTGCTGCAGGGTGAGTAAGAAGTGTACAAGGAAACAGCCCCCAATTTCCTGGGCCAACACCTCCCTACCCCCTTGCCTTGGAACATTTGGCAAAGATGTTTGAGGAGTTATTAGAGGCTGGCTCTGCAGGTGTAGCTTCAAATTATTCTTGCATCTTCCCTGGTTCAGAGAAACCACTGGAGGAGGATGGGTTAGTAAATTAGCCTCTTTGGATTCCTAGGCTTAGCTGACTCTTGCAGGTGAAATATTAAGGTTCCCCACAACAGCTGGTGACATTTGAATCTCATTATGTTGGCTGATGGGGCTGGAATGTACAGATGAGGACCTAAAAGAGAAGCAGCCACTTACCATCACAATGAGGTAGGGGCTCGAAATCACAGTACAGGAGAACAGTTTCCCCAAGACTGGGAGTCAGGGCCCCATCTGTCCAGGCCCTTAGATCATTTTAGATCTTAGATCTTAGATCCAGGCTCTTAGATCCAGGCCCTTAGATCCAGGCCTGGATCATTTTAGATCCAAGAGAGGACTGATCCTTCTCTCTTGACCTGAAATGCTCCAACTTTGGGCTGATCTTTAGCATAAGAAGAGGAGGCAGCCAATTCTGTGGGCTAATTTCGGGCATGCGGATTGAGTGGGAGTGGAGTGGAGGTTGGATTATAAAGTCCAGCTTGCTCAAAAATACCTACCAACTGTTCTGAATTTCCTAAATCTCATTGCTCTTTTTAGTTAACAAATTATCCTTTAAACTTCTTTTTCGAAATATAAACCTTTGCTCCGAGAAGGCAATTCTGATTAGTTAACAGGGGCCTGCCGCCTGCTCCACGTTAGAATTGCCGAGGGAGCTTTGGAGTTTGCTGAGCCTTGGCCCCATTCCTGGCCAACAGAGTATTTCCGGGGTGGGAGCTGGGCCTGGAGTGAAGAGCATTTTTAGAAGGCTTCCGCATACGATTCTGATGGGGAGCCAAGGTTGGGCACCACTGCCCTAAAGAAATTGGTCTTGGGATGCCTAAGATTTGATAGGAAGAGCATGGGAAGAAAGGAAGGAAACATTTCTGCACATTAATAAGGAGGGGTGGCATCTGGCTTTATATTGTAGCAATCTTTTATCAAAACCCACATTACAGCTCTTCCTATATTTAATGGTTTGCCTTTAATGAATATATCCCAGTCTAAAAAGTAAGATGAATATATACATGGGATCTTCCCAGAACAGGATTTCCTGGCAGGCAACTGGGGTTTTATACAAATGTTTTTGGGTAACCTTAGAAAGGAGGTAACTTTTTTTTTTTCAAATTACTTCTTTTGATTGAGAATTTTATTAAAGACATAAATATAATTTAATTTTTAAAAGTTTGTGAAAGTTCTCACAAAAATAAATTCACAAATCACACAATCTCCCCTCCTCCCCTACTGGGTGTTATGGCTTGGGTTTGAAAGGTACAGAGCCCAGGTAACCTGTGTCTTGTGATCTTCTTAGGTGAGGATGGAAGCAGCAGAGGCCGGGGCTGGTCTCATCATTGAAAGAATTAACTGACCGTTTGACTCTGGCCAGAGCTGCTTCCAATCTGCCCTGAAGGTAGAAAAGGTGATTCTAGAAAGGAAATCAGGTGGCCTGAATGGGAAACCATAGGGCTGTACTGGCTGGGAGTCATTTCCTAATCCTGGCCTCCCTGAGCCATGGACGTGATATTAAATTAGCTATTTGTAGAACTCTTTTCTTTTTTTTTTTTTTAAAGATTTATTTATTTATTTATATAATCCCCCCCCTCCCCCGGTTGTCTGTTCTCTGTGTCTATTTTGTTGCGTCTTGTTTCTTTGTCCGCTTCTGTTGTCGTCAGCGGCAGGGGAAGTGTGGGCGGCGCCATTCCTGGGCAGGCTGCTCTTTCTTTCGCGCTGGGCGGCTCTCCTTACGGGTGCACTCCTTGCGCGTGGGGCTCCCCCACGCGGGGGACACCCTTGCGTGGCACGGCACTCCTTGCGCGCATCAGCACTGCACATGGGCCAGTTCCACACAGGTCAAGGAGGCCCGGGGCTTGAACCACGGACGGACCTCCCATGTGGTAGACGGACGCCCTAACCACTTGGCCAAGACCGTTTCCCTGTAGAACTCTTAATGGTATAGCCTGAGGGCTAAATGAGGGCTTATATATTATATCCCAGGGAGGAGCAGGAAGCTAAAGGTCAGGGAAGCCACGTGGCCAGCCCCGGTGGCATAATTAGAAAGCCGTATAGCTGAGACCCAGTTCCAGGGGTCCAGCTCCTCTTTCCGGGTGCAGGTGGCTGCTGGCTGCTGCCCTGGCCACTCAGGCCTGCGGCTTCACATGGCCAGATGTGCTGCAGCAAGTCTAACGTGTGCCTTGTTTAATGCTCTTATTGTTTGGATACAGATATCGGACTCATGGTAGCTTTCACCCTGAAGAGACCAGGTTGGTATGCAGTTTCTTTGTGTCTCTGGACTTAACCCTGGGTGGCCCTGGGAGGAGAGTCCGTGGATCCTAAAACAGAGCGTCCCATCCTCCCTGGGGAGATGGAGAGGGCTCGTGCTGGCGTCCTTCCTGGTAGAGCCCCTTCTCCTGGGTGGAAGCCTCTGCCCATCCCTCATTTGTAAACCGAGGCTAGTAACAGCATCTCTCTTGGGGATGTTGTAAGGCTCCTAAGAGATAATGTATGTAAATTAGTGTTCCTGGCACAAAGTAAGTGCTCTGTACATGTGTAAAAGTATTTAAACTCACTCAGGGGGATTTCCCCCCCCCCCGAAACTTTTTTGTATTATTTCCTAAATCTAGACTTTAGAATGCAAGCCATAACTTAAAGTTTATTTTACAAGTATCAGTTTCAAAATGTAGTGGATATTGCATATAACAATTGCAGATTGATGTGGCAGGGTCAATTAATACAAGCTTGCTTGCCCATAGAAAAATGTAAATGGAATATATAAGACATGCACACACATTTTAACGTCTGTATCTTATAACGATGACTGACTCACTGAACACTTTCACACTAATCAGCTAGACAGCTATTATTCAGGGGAACGTGCTAGCACATTTCCTTCTTATCAAGAGTGTAGCATGCTTTACACTTTATAAGCCTTATTCCATGTTTTAACTTCACCCTGGGGCCCCAGAGCTGAGTCTCGTCTACCCGTGGCCCAGCTGCCCTGGGTGGGGAGCGCTGCTGCTCACCTCTGCCTGCGTCACGGGGTGGTGGAGAAGAAATGGGTTTTTATCACGGAGCCCTTTCATTGTGGGTGTCGGGCTGGGAGTGTCCTTGATGACTGACTCAGTTTCAGGCAAACAACCTTGTGTACTTCTGAAACAAACACCCTCCCACCCAAGAGGCTGAGCTGACTGTGAATCCTTTGGGCATTACTGATCCGTTTCTTCCTCGTACTCCGTTGGGCGGTCTGCGCTATGCCCAGACCAGGTCTTCTGAGCACCGGCTGTGCCCCGACCAAATAAATCAGAATCCCTGAGGGTGGGCTCTGGACCTCAGTCCTGTTTAAACTCCCTCAGGGAGCTCTAAGGGAGAGCCAGCCAAGAGCTCTGGGGCTCAGAGGTAGAGGGGTGCCTTTTTCTAGGAGGTGGGGCAGGTCTTTGTCCATGACTTTGGGTGCACCTGACCCTCCGTCATCAGCTTTCTTCTCAAGGAATTGGAAGTGCTTAGGCCATCTACGGTGAGGCAGCCAGCTTCCCGCAGGAGAGTTGTGCATCTGTCTGGGAGATTGAGCCATTGTCAGTAGCAACTTCCTAATTGTGGGTGGAAGGAATTCAGCTTTTAAAAATAGTCGTCGAGGCACCTGCAGAACCCACTGGCCAAGTTCCTGGGAACATCAGGTTCTGCCTCTGTGAAGTGACCATGGCAGTGAGCCCTGGGGGACCACAGATGCTGACTCAGGGCTCGGGAGGCACTGGCGGTTCTCCTGTGGATCCTTGGCCTTTAACTAGCCTTTAAAACTAGGATAGCAAGAACTGGTGTCTAAATTTCCCTTTTAGAAATTTAAAAAGGGGAATCTCCTTCGTGTCTCCCAGAGCTTCCTGGGGGACTTAGAATGATGTTCTTATCATAGGTCGACAGCGAATCCAAAGGGAATAAATGCCACCTCCCAGGAGGACGCTGGTAACTTATTTAGCACTTGCTCTTCAGCAGGCATTGTCTCGGGTGCTTTGCTTTCTTTTTCTCATTTTATTCTCACAGCAACCCTGTGAAGTTGGTACTTTTTTATCTCTACTATACAACATGAGGAAACAAACTCAGTGGGAGAATCCCAGGGACTCAAAGGACCCCAAAGGCCCCTAAGCCAGCCCCCTTTCTGATACTTGGCATCTTTACAATATCCTTTACTAGTGGTCCTTGGGCCTCTGCTTGCACACCTCCAGGAACAGGGAACTCACCACTTCCAAAAGCACCCCATACCACTGCTCACACAGCACCCTGCATGGAGGTCCCCCGATTCCTCATTTGGATCAAGGCAGGGCATAAACAGAATAAATAAACAAATGAGTTAATGAATTGAGCAGACATCTGTCTCCCAGCAGCTTCCACTCATTGGTCCTAGTCCTATCCCTTAGGATAATAACAGGAATGGCTATCATTTATTGAGCAATTACTATGTGCCAGGCACCATGCTATGCTTTGCAGATAACCTCTCATTTATTGTCCCAGCATGTGCATGGTTTCACCCTCAGTTTACAGATGAGGATCCTGAAGTTTAAAGAGGTTAAGTGACCTGTTCTAGGCTGCAAGTGTTAGGGTTGGTTTCCAGGCAGTCTGACTGCAGAGTCCCTGGTCTTAACCACCGCACACCGCCACCTACGTCCTAAATATGCACACAAAATACAGCCCTTTCACTGTCCTGCTGCTGGATAGGCTTTGTCTTTGCTGCTCTCTCCTCCATTCTCCTCCAAACACACACTTCCTTGTTTCTCCTCCCCCTTCCTCACACGAGCCGACCTGAGGCAAGGCTTGGCTTTCCTCTGAGTCTTGTCCATCCATCCTGCCACGGAATCTTCGGGAAGGGGCTCCCTCAGGAGGCCGGCAGAGTGCCAGGGCATGCCCAGCTTGTCCTTTGGAGACAGCGGACGGGGGCCTTTTCTTGGGCTGAGAGCGCGACTCAGAACGGCTTCCTGCTCAGGGCTAATAGTAGTAATACTAATAGCTGGCATTCGGGCACGTGTCAGCTGCCTGTATGCTTGTGGTGTGTGACTTCAGGAAGTCCCAGGGACTCCTGACCTTGGAAATGTCTGGGAGCCCAGCTCTGGCGAAGACCTTTGCTGGGGAACCCGGTGGACTCAGGACTGCCTTTGGCTACAGCCTGGGCTCTGACATCGGACAGCCCTGATCCCGGTAATAGCATTGCTTCAGTTGCTGTGTGACTTTAGAAACATTCCCTGCCCTCTCTGGGCCTTGGCTCCTCATCTGGGCATGCCGCGATGACTGAATGACGTCATTCCTGTTGCGTGCTGGCACAGCGCTTGGCGCAGGAGGGTGAAGAGAAACACCAGCTCCTGTTTCTAGGATTTGAGGCACACCTCACTGAAGTGGAGTTCCATGTGGGTCTCGCGGTTTCTGTCCGGGTTGGGTTTTGCTGGTTTCTGCAGGAGCTGAGCTGTCTGGAGAGCTTGTCGGATCCCCCCCGACACTTGTCTTCTGAGCCCCGTCCCGGGCGGCGAGGAGGCTGCCTGCATCCCCGGGCATGTGTGTGGACTTTCTCCCGCTGTGGCTGAATGATGCAGCATCGCCATCACTGTGCAGTTTGCTTTTCCTTTTTTCTTTCAGAAAGGGGATGTTTGGGCTGAAGCTGAAGAAGAAGAAGAAAGCAGAGAAAGGGTTAATCCTCGCCAACAAGTCTGCACAAGGTGAGCTCTGGCCGCCCGGCGGGAGGGAGTGAGTCCACCATCAGCAGAGAGGGCCTTCCTGGCCCAGGGAGTGGGGCGGGCAGGTGCTGCCTGCTGGGTCCTGGGAAGCGGGGCCCATCACAGGTGGGGCCCCAAACGACCGCCCCAGGGCCCCCGGCCATCAGGCCAAACGGGTGGGGCCTGCCGGGCAGGGGAAGGACGCTGGTGAGGACGTGGGGAAACCAGACGAGCTCTGGTTTGGGCTCTGATGTTCTCTTTGGGTCAGAACACGTCACTCGGTAGCTCTGAGACTCAGTTGTTCCCTCTGTGCAATGGGCTTGGCACAGACTGCTGGGCGGGCCACACGCAGCTGGGGAAAGAGCAAGTGAACCTTGAAAATAAAAGCGAGGAGAGCAGTTTCTATGTGGGAGGTCTCTGCTAGATGCTTTATGGATGTTGCCTCAGTTTACCCTCTCACAGGCTTCCCAGGCCGGTCTTATGTCAGCTTTTTTGAATGAGGTTATGGAGACACAGAGAGATCAGATAAAGTAGAGAGGGCCGCATACAAAATGTGCAGGGCCAGGGCAGAATGAAAATGTGGGGACCCTTATTCCAAAATCATTCAGAATTTCAAGATGGTGACAGCAGTAAAACAAATGGGGGACTCTCGTGAGTGCGCGCCCTGTGCAACTGCACAAGTCAAACGCCGGTGAAGCCGGCCCTGTGCTTGGGCGGCACAGAGCCCGGAGGCAGTGGAGTTGGGATGTAGGCTGTCTGACGCTCCGTCCTGAAAACAGACGACTTCCTCCTCCTCCAAAAGACTGAAGGCCCCACGGGACGCGTGACCCGAGCAGCACGGGCCAGGCCAGGCATCGGGCGGACACCTGGTGTTTTCTGACTCAAGTGGGGTCAAGTGGCTTTAAGTGGACAGGTCCAGGGGGCCTCTGCAGACTTCTCCTGCTGGTCGGCACTGACACCAACCAGTTCAGGGATAGCTTTCTAGACCGTTCCCCTAAACCGAGATGGTGCAGTGGGTCAGCGTTGTCTTTGCCTCCCTCACCTGCTCAGGGAGTCTCCTCCACTGTGAGTGTCCTTATGCCCCCTAATTCCACTCCTTGCCCTCGGGTAAAATCTGTTCTTATGGTAGAAAAGTTCAGAAACTCATGCATACTAAGGTGTTGATAATTAATAAGGATTAAGAATGGGAAGGGGGAACCATGTGGGCAAGACGTACAGCTACAGAGGAGTAGTTGTCCATCCAGTCAACTTGAAGACATCAGGGAGGTAGGTGGGGGAGGGCGCTTTGGGGTCCTTCCTGGTGTCCTTGAAATTATGACAGTGTGGGATACAGGATTAAATAAGGCACATTCCCTTTCCTCAAAGGCCATGTAGAAAACAATGAATATTCATGACACATTAAGTCCCTGCTGCTTTTTATTTTATTTTATTTTATTATTTTAAAGATTTATTTATTTATTTATTTCCCCCCCAGCACACCGCCCCCCTCCGCCCCGGGTTGTCTGTTCTCTGTGTCTATTTGCTGCGTCTTCTTTGTCCGCTTCTGTTGTCAGCGGCTCAGGAATCTGTGTCTCTTTTTGTTGCATCATCTTGTTGTGTCAGCTCTCTGTGTGGGCAGTGCCCCTCCTGGGCAGGCTGCACTTTCTTTCGCGCTGGGCGGCTCTCCTTATGGTGCACACTCCTTGCGCGTGGGGCTCCCCTACGCGGGGACACCCCTGCGTGGCAGGGCACTCCTTGCACGCATCAGCACTGCATGTGGGCCAGCTCCACACGGGTCAAGGAGGCCTGGGGTTTGAACCGCAGACCTCCCATGTGGGGGATGGACGCCTTAACCACTGGGCCAAGTCCGCTTCCCTCCCTGCTGCTTTTTAGTTGACATGTATCATTTGGCAACTCTGAAATGTAGATGCCATTGCCTGCATTCTACAACAGAGGTTCAGAGAGGGCGAGCGGCTTGCCCAAAGCCACACAGCTAATAAGGGGAAAAGCTGGCTCCTGAGCTCATGCCTGTCTTACCCCAGAGCTGGGACCTTCCTCCGCTCTGTGCTGCCTCCAGTTAGGGGCCCTTACTGATGGCGCAAGGGAGGAAAGAATGAGCTGGTGGAGATTTGGGGCAATCCATCAACCATAGTCTTCTTCAGAGGCACTGGCTCCTGTGGCTCAATCTAATTCGAGTCTTCAGCCCACAAAGCAAACAGGGCAAGGAGGAATCAGGGCCCTCCTAGAAAGTAAATAGCATCTGTTCTGCTGGCCAGGGGCCAGCCCTGGAGGAGAGTGACCAAACATCCATAAGAGAACAAAGCACACGTTGGTCTTTCCTTCTTGGCATGGCTGGGCGCTCAGGGCTCTGCTGGGTGGGCCATTTGGAGAGTCTCAAAGTCTCTGGCTCTCTTGTCTGTGTGTTTTTAGCCAGAGCGGTTATGCCTTAGTCCATTAATTCCAATTACCCTCAATCCATCCATTAACTAGTTACCCAATAAATAGTTACGGGGCACCTGCCATGATCATGCATTCACTCATTTATTCGTGTATTCGACAAATACTGCTGGAGCGTCTGCTAGGTGTCGGGCCCTGGGCGAGGTCCTGGGAGTATAAAGGTGGACATTGGGTCATCCGGAGGAGAGCCGACCCTGTGCAGGACTCTTCCGCCTGCCCCTGTCAACCGAGTCTCCACGCTCCCCCACCTGTGGTCAGGCCGGGAGGCGGACGTCTCTGAGCTGCCTGGCCCAGGCTCCTTCCCCACGGCGGCAGCATGGCTTGGCCAGGGGGTGCCCTAGCAGGAGGCCACCTGAGGGAGAGAAGAGTGCGGGCAGGCTCGGGGGAGTCGTGGCCCACAACGGGCAGGTAGTCCTGGAGTTCCTGCTGAGAGGACCAACGCACAGCTTCCAGGCCCTGGTCCCTGCTCCCGCTCCTTGTTTTCGGTGATCTCAGAGTGGTAACAGCTTGGCTGCCCTCTGAGGGTTTCCTGCACCCACACCTTTGTAAAAAGTCTTTTTGGAAGTAAACCTTCCTCAGATCGCCCTCTGCTGAATGTACCATCTGTTATCCGTGGGACCCTGGGACTGGGGTCATTTCCAAACGTGCATTTACAAGTTGAGGAAAGTGCTATAGAGCGAATCACATGCTGAAACAGAGTCTCTTTAAGTGGGGTCAGAGAGGGGTTCTCCAAGGAGGTACAACTTAACGCATGGGAGGGGGCCAGCCAGAGGATGGGCAGGGAGGGGGCATTTCTGGCACAGGGATGCCTGTGAAGAGGAATTCCAAGCAGGAGGGAGCTCGATATGTGAGCAGGAGCAGAGGAAGGCTGAAGGCTGGAGTGCCGAGCCGGCAGCGGGGAGAGTTGGGCCTGCAGCAGTAGAGAGAAGCCCAGTGGAGCAGGGTCCTGGGCTCCTGGGTGGACTTCAGATTTATTCCAAATACAAGGGAAGTTATTGAGGGGTTTTAAGAGGAGAAGTGATGTGCTCCAGCTTGTATTTTTAAAAAGATCACTCTGGAACCTGGTGGCGAGTGGATTGGGTAGAACACAGTGGGAACTGAATGGATGAATGAATGAATGAATGAATGCTACAGAAGAAGCTGTAGCTGGCTGCCTCTGCCTCTGGGTCTGTCTCACCCTCCCCTAGAGAGAAGAGTCCATGTGCTGTCCATTCCTCTATGCCTAGCATCCAACCTAGCACAGCTTTTGGCATATGTTTTCCTTAAGTCCCTGAAGCCAAGGAGGACAAGGATGAACTTTGTCTTGCTGCCTCATGGAGCGCAGTCAGGCGCTGGTGTTCCTTCTGTGTCTCTCTAGTGCTGGCCTTGTCTTTTGTTTCCTGAATGAGCAAATCATAAAAACAGAGTTCTGTTCATTCAGATTCCCAGGAGCTCCTGGGAATGAGAGGCTGCATTAACCTGCCTTGTGAATGGGTACAGTTTTGTGTGGTTCTCTCCATAAAGCTAGAGAACCAAAATATGCCACAGCTGGGAAGTATCTTAAGAGATGATTAAACCAACTGGTTTACCAGTTGAGTCCCATGGAGTCCTGGGGTTCTGAGGAGTGGACACAGAGGTGCCTGAAGAAACTGGCATTGGGACCCCATGGGAGACCCCCTACCCCCATGTTCCACCCATGACAAACAGGCTTGGTATGAGTAGACTTGTGCCACATCTTGAGGCTCATTTCATTGAGGCCCAAAGGAAATCACATTTACAAAAGGGTTCTGTTGCTTTAAAAAGTTTGAAAGCCACTTGTATCATCCAATTCCTTCATTTTATAGGCAAGGAAAATCATGGCAGGGAATTCTGAGCATCATGCCCCAGTTGTCCAACATGACACATTAGAATAGCCTGTGGGAACTTAAAATATCTGGACACCCAGGCAACATTCAAGATCAAATCTATCAGAATCCCAGACAGCATGGGGAGAGGGATGGTGGTGGTGGCAAAGAATATGTTCCCTAACCATTCATTTACATTTTCTAAACTCTTGCTCCTCAAACTTAGTCCTCAGACCAGTAGCAATAGCATTATCTGGGAGCTTGTTGTTAGAAATAAGAATCTAAGACCCCACCCTAGACCTAATGAATCAGAATCTGCACTTTAACCAGATCTCCCAATGATTACTACGCACATTAGATTTTGCTGATGAGGCTCAGAGAGAATAAAGTACTTGTTTAAATTTCCATTTCTAGTAAGTGGCAGAGTCATGACTTGAAAACACAACCTTAAAATTATAATCCAATTTTCTTTCCACAATACCATACATATAAATCTGCCCCATTGCTTTCTTTGGAAACAGACAGAAGTTATCTTTTTTTTTTTAAAAGCATGAGCCTGGCTGTTCTCACAAGAAGATAGTAAGTTTCATGCAGGCAGGAACTGTTTTATACTTTCCTGTATCCCTTATGGTACACCACATGGTGATAGACAGAATGGGGCTTCACATGGCCCCTGTGTTTCATATTTAACAGGATGTTCTTCCTTTGTTTGCTTCTCTAGAAGGACAAGGAGAAGAAGAAGCCCTGCAGGAGGGGCCTTCCCACCATGAAGGGCCAGGAGAAGATTTGATTTCTGGAGATGCTTCTTCCTCCCCTGTCCCCTCAGCTCCTCTGAAGAGAAGGTACAGTGTTGAATGTGGGCAGTCAGCAAAAGTCACTGAGCATCCTATGTGCCAGGTACCCCTGCAGATACTGGGAGAACAGAGGAGAAGAAGACCAGCTACTGGCCTCTAGGAGCCAGAGGTCTAAGGCAGGAAGACCGAGTTCTGCGTTGGCTCAATTTTTTCTGTGGCCATGCTGGCCTCTTGGTATTGGTCAGCCTTCAGCAGTCCAGGGTTCTCTCTCTATCACCTTCTGGTCTTCAATACTTTGAGTTCAGGTCCCCAAGCTCCTCACGGTTCAGGAAGGACAGGAGCAGTGGAAGACAGATTCAGGAGCTTCCCCTTACCTGCTCTTTAAAATGTTTTATCAAGTTGCTGATTATTCTAGATTTGTGTTTGTCCCAAATGAGAAGGTGGTTCTGATACTACCCAATAAGATGTCAAAACAAACTGGCCTTCTACATGAGATTTGCTGTATTAGTTAGTTATTGATGTATAACAAATCATCCCAAAATGCAGGGGCTTAATATAATAAGCAATTATCACTGCTCATGAACCTAAAGGTCAGTTTGATCATTTTGCAGCTAGTCCCAGATTCATCACTCATGTGTGTTTGGTCGGCTATGGGTCAGATTGGGAGCTCTGCTGATTTTATTTTGAGGTCAACTGATTGTAGGTTGGTCAAGGATTGCTTCCACTGGGGCCAGTGGGTTCTCTTCCATTGCTCTCAGATCCTCCAGCAGGCTAGCCCGAGCTTGTTCCAATAGTGGTGAAGGCAGGGTTCCAAGAGGGAGAGTGGGTCTAGGCTTGGAACTGGCAAAAGTTATTTCTACTGCATTTGTTAGCTAACAGAAGTCAAAAGGCCAGCCCCCAGTCAGTGTGGGAGGGGACCACAAAGTTACAGGGCAAAGAGCATGCCCACAGAGCAGCCAATAATTGGGGCTATCAGTGCCTACAGAGCAGTCAATAATTGGGGCTATCAGTGTCCACAGAGCAGTCAATAATTGGGGCTATCAGTGCCATCAAGCTACCATATTTGTTTATGTCGATTTTTTACTCATTATAATCCATCATGCCCTTCCCTTCTTTTCCCACCTAGAGTTGTTACTGTCAGTTAAGCAAATCAATGCTTCCCCATATGGCAGATCCTGACCTGTTGTTACTGGGCTGTGGCAATGTGTGGTGGAGGGCCAAGGGGAGTGGGAGACAGGTGGAAATCAGAGAAGGCTGCAGCTCAGAGGCTGACACTTGAAAGAAGACATGAAAACGTCTGCACATACCACATGACTTCCTCCCTGTGCTGTACCATGATAACCCCCCAGCCAGCCCCGAATGAGGATTTTAGTTATTTTTTAATATTCTCCAATGCCTCCATTGCCATTTACTTTACAAGGATAACAGGCTCAAATGGATGAAGGCAGGAGAAAGAGAAGTCAGGAGGAGAAGTAGTTCATTCTTCATCTATAGAAATTCTATCCACACATGAACACTCAACTCGAATCCAACATTTGCAGTAAAGATTTTGTTGTTTACCCCAGGCCTCAGGAATTTCTCTCTCCTCTGAACAACTAGCACTTTTTTTTCCTATGGCATGTTTTATACCTACATTCCATTTCTTTTTATATGCTTTGGTCTTCTCTCCCTTGGATAGATTGTTAGCTCTGCAAGGGCCAAAACCATGCCTTATTCATCTTTGTTTTTGCCCTAACTGATCCTAGCATAGGATTTTAACATAGCAAATCATCAATATGAATTTTCCATTTTATTGATGAACATATTAAATGATATCTACCCTCTCCTATATGCATTATCTCTTTCAATCCTCAGAGCAACACTATATAGGTAGAAACTGTTATTTCCAATTTCAGATGAAGACAATAAGGCTAAAGAAACTTCCCAAAGTCATACAACTTGGAGAGAAGAAATATTCTTTCATAAATCAGTCTGACTCAAAGATTTTGAGATTTTTTACTACTTTGCTCTAGTCTGTCCCAGACTTAATTATAATCAGCAGAAATGGAGTGAAGTCAAATGCAAGATGGCATTATTATTAATAGAAGCCCAGAGAACACAATTCATAGGAAGTCAAGCTCAGTTCATTTCCCACCATTGCTACATTTGTGACAAGAGGGATTCTTCATCTCTTTATGCTACTAGCCAATCTCTAACTGCCCAGGTGTTGCACATTTGGTTTCAATTACCTGTGACAGCTGAGATAAATGAAGTCCCCTGGAATATGAAATCTCGCAGAGATGGCATCTTAGTTGCTCCTTCCAATTTTCTCCTTTGCCAATTCTTTTCAAAAGCAATCATGAAACTCTGAATTGTCACATCTATTAGAAATGGCAAAGTGGTCCTGATAGCATCAGCAGGAGAATGGGAGATACTTATTTAGATCCAGCTCTGCTACTGAATTGTTAAGCCATCACAAGTTTCTCTTTCTGTAAAATAAAAAATAAATAATGCTGATAATCATACTCATACTGAAAGCCATAATTTATTCTTGGGTCAAACCTTCACATGCATTACGTATAGTCACCTAATGTGGTAGGTGCTACACATTAGCTCCATTTTTAGGATGAGGAAACTGAAGCATTGAGAAGTTAAATCACTTGTCCATTTATACTTGGCTCCTCCAGCGATGCAGAGAGAACATGTGATATGATATAAATGAAAGCACTTAGAGATATTTGGGAAAATACCATCAAGGCATATGGAACCTAAAGTGTGTTCTTATTTGATGAAACAAATACATTAAACTTTCTTTTACCAGATCAAAACTGGTGACTAAGATCCATGATGGAGAGGTCAGAGCCCAAAATTATCAAGTAAGTAAGGGACTCTTCCTTCCCCAACCACCCCCCTGCCCTCCTTCCCCAACTCCCTCCCCCCCCCCCCCCGAATCTTCCAGGGTGACACACCCCTGACTTGTGTTGCAGATAGCCATAACCATCACCGAGGCCCGCCAGCTGGTGGGCGAGAACATCGACCCAGTGGTGATCATTGAGATCGGGGATGAGAAGAAGCAAAGCACGGTGAAGGAAGGCACCAACAGCCCATTTTACAATGAAGTAAGTCGTGGAGATCACCAACATCCTCTTCAGCACACTCTAGGTCACTGCCATTTCAGTGTTCTTCAGCCAAATAGAAAAGCTGTTCCCCTTACCACTGCTTCCCATCGCTCATCTAACCCCACAGCAAACTCTCGGAGCCTCCTAACAAATACAGCCCCAGAAAGTTTAACAAAAAAGATAATGAGAAGGTGAGGAATTCTTGATTTTATTTTATTTTATTTATTTATTTTTTTTTAAAGATTTTATTTTTATTTATTTAATAATTCCCCTCTCCTCCCCTGGTTGTCTGTCTTCTGTGTCTTTTTGCTGCGTCTTGTTTCTTTGTCCGCTTCTGTTGTCTTCAGCGGCACGGGAAGTGTGGGCGGCGCCATTCCTCGGCAGGCTGCTCCCTCCTTCGCGCTGGGCGGCTCTCCTTATGGGTGCACTCCTTGCGTGTGGGGCTCCCCTACGCGGGGGACACCCCTGTGTGGCACGGCACTCCTTGCGCGCATCAGCACTGCGCATGGGCCAGCTCCACACGGGTCAAGGAGGCCCCGGGGCTTGAACCGCAGGCCTCCCATGTGGTAGACGGACGCCCTAACCACTGGGCCAAAGTCCGTTTCCCAAATTCTTGATTTTAAACTCATTGCTTCCCGCTGCCTCCTCCCCTTCATAGATCCTTTATCTGGTTTCTTGTAAGCCCATCTTCATCCCTTGGAAATATGGGTCCTATCTTTAAAAAAGGCTGAACTGGAGATGCACATTCTTCTTTGTGGCAGAGACATTGGAAAGTTAATTATGAATTTTGAAATAGGGTGACTGGGTTGGAAAGTAAAATATTTATATTTTTTCTAAACTTTGTAGAAATCATAAGGAAAAACATCAGCGACACAAAGCTTCCAAGTATTAATCACACTAAACTCTCTTTTAAAAATAAAAATAATATGTGGAAAAAGATACCAAGTGTATAAAGAATTACTTAATGAAAACTCTCTCTTCCTCCTAGCTCTGGTTTCCCAACCTCTCTACCCTTTCCCTGGAGAAAGCCACTCTCCCCTGGTGCTTGTGTATTCCAGAGATATAGTTCAAGCATGTACAAGAATACAAATTAAAAATGGTAGCATTTTATACACACTGTTCTGGACCTGGCTCCTTTCACAAAACAAGGTTATCAGAACATAGAGTTCCATCTCATTTTTTTCCTTCCATTGAATTAATGTACAATAATTTATCAGTCAGTCCCTCATTGATGAAATTGATGGATATTAAATTTTTTTTCAACCTTTTCTACTATGTATAATAATACTTATGTGGTATAACTGGGGCAGAGGGTATATACATTTAAAGTTTTTCTTAATATCACAGAATTGTCCTCCAAAGAGGTGACAGTTTATACTTCACCTAATAGTAAACAAAAGTGCTACTCTCTATGCACACTTGGAACCATGAGTTACCAGAAATGAAGGAACTCTTAATTATTTTCCTAATGGGGAGTGATCATTGAAAAGGCAAGGAGAGCACAGGTAATGAATCAACAGAAAATATCCAAATCCCATTTGCACTAACTTCTTTCCTCTTTATCACTCCTGCCTCCAAACTTTCACCCAGAGTGAAGGGTGGCGGTTGTTTCCTTCCTGCTCTTCTTTTCATCCCTAAAACCTCTTTTAGCATTGAGGAGGACCAGATGAGATAATGTGCATTCAAATACTTTGAAACTGGACTGCCCTACCGATTTATTAATTACTTTAATTAGTATTTACTTTTTGCATAAAAGTCCTGGGTCTAACTGACATTGAATTGGGCCTAAGTGAAGTCAGTAGGAAATCAAGCAAAACCTAAAAGTTGAACTAAAAAACCTTTGTTGCAGCTTTTGACCCTAATAGTCAAGCCCGAAGGCCATTAAGTACTGATGTCACTGGTTAAGAGGGGCTCTGTGGGGTTAGTTCACATTAGAAAAATGTGGGTGCTCCAGGGAACCAGTGTGAGGCAGATGAATCCAAAACACATGACTCAAAGCAGATGGCAGTAAGTAGTGAAGTTGGAAGGAATTTATGAGTCCAAAGGAATCTGTGGTATCTCTTACATTTAGCCTTATCAGGGAATGTTTTGTTTTGAATGTGAAAAAAATTGAAAACAATCCAAATGACTTTCAACAAGGGTGATTAGGCAATGGTGGCATTGGGCCCTCTGCAGCAATCAGTAAGAACAATGCAGATCTAAGTCTATTCTAGGAATAGGGTTTTTAGATGCAAACCTAGAATTGATGGTCAAAATAGACTTTATGTTTTACAGTACTTTGTCTTCGACTTCATTGGGCCCCAAGTGCATCTTTTTGACAAGATCATCAAAATCTCAGTAAGTATACAATTGGAGGGGTGGGCAAAGGAGGGAGGGAGGCTAGGCAGGGGGTATGAAGGAGTAAGGACAGCTCAGCCTGTGTAGGGAGGAGTAGACTCAGTGAGTGTGGGTTGGTGAGTTTGAAATCACCAGGATGTAACTTGAAATAATGAGTAGGGAGGAGTTTGGGAAAAAAAACCATCTCAAGAAAAATCTTTGCTTCTTGTAGGCTGCTATGAAGCTATTATGAATTGAATTATGTGGCTTACTAGTGTGTGGATATGAAACATTTGCTTTCAAATGACATCTTAATGGATTGCCATGTTGAATTGGTTTCCTTCCTTTTATCAAGTAAATGGTAATGCTTTTCTCTTGGGATGATAGCCACACTAGTGACAATTAATCACATCCCTTTCCCCACATAGTTGGTAATAAATGGAGAAATAGAGACAAGAATCAGGAAGGAACCAAATATATCAGCCCCACCAATGGTCATGTAGGGGAAATGCTGCCTCCCACAGAGCACGTCTGGAGAGTGCGATGGAGAGAGCTTCTGGGTCTTGCCAGTTGCCTTGTCCAGGTTTCCCACTTCATAGAGGACAGGGATAGGAAAGGAAAATGCCTGTGCTGAAGCTAGACGAGCCTCAAACAGAAAGAAAGGCAGGCCAAGGGGATTACTACCAACTTCACACCTCTCAGGAAAGGGACAGAGCAGTGGGCGACAGGTTACATCTATTTACCAGTCTGATATTACTGCTTCTCCCATGGAGAGGAAGGCTCGGGCATGGCAGGGGGTGGGTCTGCTGAAGGCCAAGTGCTCTCCTCCAAACAGAGCAACAGGGCGGAATTCCCAGTTTATGTGCCATGGCAAGATGTGTAGAGAATGAGAAAATGGTTTCCTCAGCAGAAACACCAGCTTTGATCAGGAACTGTGAAGGTGGCAAAACTTGCCTGTCTTTATCACCCATTCAATCTCAATGATATGCTCACTTTAACCACAGCTGGTTGTCAACAACGTCCTGTAGTAAAGTTTAACTAAGTGGATGTATGATATTGCCCTCCAGGGGCACTTGAAGAATGCGACTTTTGAAGAATAAATAGTCATCCAGAGGAGAGTGGGGTGGGTGTAGCTCAGTGATTGAGTGCCTGTTTCCTACGTACAAGGTCCCAGGTTCAAACCCTGGTACCCCTTAAAAAAAAAGTCATCCAGAGCAAATTATTATTAATGTTAGAATTTCAAACATGATGACAAGTGGTGCAGAAGATATTTTGGGACCTGGGGCATTGCCCAGGGCTTGAAGTTATATTACACGGCAACCACCTGTTTGTAATTTTGGCTTTGCTGCAGGCTCCTATGGGACTATCTGGATTTCAGATGAACAACAAAGTCAATAACCAGTCAAGGGGCATGACCGTATGGGGGTATGTGGGTTTGCAGACAGAGGATATGGAGTTGGAGTTTTCCTATCTCTGTTCCTCTAACCTAGAAGACTGTAACACTCTCGAGTCCCTAAATGACCTTGAGGGAGAGAAAGCAGAGATTTTAAAGGGAAAACCCCTCTTGGGGTGGGGGGTGGGGGTATCTGAGTCTAGTTTTCTGCTGGCTCCTGGATGCAAAGTCAATGTGCCCAGAATAAACTTGATGTGGGAGAGGAAGGAGAGATCGCTGCAAGCAGATGCTGTTGGGACAGCCAGGCTATAGCAGACCCTGGTGGCGCCAAAGAACGTCTTTCCTTGACAGTGACTCAGGGCATAGGCAGGAACCCCAGCCCTCTCTGCATGATGCCCCTGAAGTCCCTCTGACCTGATGCTGGACCACCCCAGGGTTGCCTGGACCTCAGCCTCTGGGAGCATGACTTGAGGAGGGCTCCTGTGTTATTTAAAGATTCACTTGGGGGGCCGGTTATGGCAGCGGTGGTAGATGGCGTGCCGGCCATCGGACCAGAGGAACCTGTTCAAGATGATGCTGCAGTGGAGACAGCTGAGGAGGCCATGGAGCCCACTGAGGCTGACGTCAATGAGCTCTGCTGGGACATGTTCTCCAAGATGGCCACTTACCTAACTGGGGAACTGACGGCTACCAGTGAAGATTATAAGCTCCTGGAAAATATGAATAAACTAACCAGCTTGAAGTATCTTGAAATGAAGGATATTGCTATAAACATTAGTAGAAACTTAAAGGACTTAAACCAGAAGTATGCTGGACTGCAGCCTTATCTGGATCAGATCAATATGACTGAGGAGCAGGTAGCAGCTCTTGAGCAGGCAGCTTACAAGTTGGATGCATATTCAAAAAAACTGGAAGCCAAGTACAAGAAGCTGGAAAAGCGATGAAAAAATTATTCCTATGGGAAAAAGTCTTTTTTCATGTGGAAGAATGTTTTATAAAACCTAAACCCTGAGGCTGATGGAATTGTCAAAACTCCTCAAAAGGAATGAGGCTGGTCTTCCCAGGAATATCCTGCACTGAAGTCAACTGGAGAACCGTGGTTACTCTTGAACCTCCTTTGAGGTGGTATTTCTCAGAAACTCACACTTAAAACTTTTTGCCTTCTACTTGAATGTTTCACCATCCATTCAGGACAGAGACTCTCTCAAAGTTCAGAGTAAACCTGGGCTTCGTGGTAGAATCGTATGCGAGAACTTGCTTTTTTTTTTTTTTTTAACTTAAATGGTTGCTCTTTTAAGTTACTGTGTAAATGGTTGTTTTTGCTATTGATGATGCTAACATTGTTAACAATTCTAAATTAAAAGAAAACAAATTCCTCTTTATGAATTACTTTTCTATAATATTGCAAATAACAGAATATCTTAAAATAATTCCAGACTGAACCTTAGAGAGTGAGCCCATACAGTAAAAGGAAATGTGACACAGAAAATACAAAAGACAAGATGTGTATATATGTCCATGTGTGTATGTTTAGTGGCTGGGTGGGGGTGGTAGGGATAGGCTGTCACTCATATATTTTATAAAAAAATAAATAAAAAATAAAGATTCACTTGGGGCTCTTGCATCCATCCAGTCCACAGGGACCCAGATGCCCTCAACCTGAGAGGAGCCCTCGAGACAGGCCTCCATCTGTGCTCAGGCCCTTGGGACTTTGGCATGAGCTTTGGGTGGCCTTATAGCTCCTCTCCTTGAGTGAGGCTGTCCTTACTTCTCCTTGGTTCTCTTCCACCCTTGGAAAGTTTGGGTAAGGGAGAGGGAGAGCTATTTCTGGAGGTCTTTTACAACCCTGAAGTCTAATGACCAGTCTTCACTGGGCTGCTGATGAGGCTCAAGGCCTGGAATGCTCTCTGCAGAAACCATTCACAGACTCAGCCTCAAAGGTACATTTAGTGCAGCGGTTCTTAACCTTTTTGGTTCCACAGAACCCTTTGCCACTCAGGTGAAAAACACGGACCCCTTCTCAGAATGTAGCAACAGATGGTTTTATGACACTCAACATTGGAGGTCAGAGAAAATAAAGATAAGAAGTTGATTTTTTTTTTTTCAATTCAAGCTCATGGACCCCCTCCTGAAATCTTTCCATGGAGCCCTGGTTAAGAACCCCTGATCTAGTGGGGCTCACGTCTCCATCTCTCCTCAGGTGTTTCACCACAAGCTGATAGGAAGCATTCTGATTGGTTCTTTCAAAGTAGACCTGGGGACTGTGTACAGCCAGCCAGGTAAGAAGGCATTGCTTCCCAGTCTCTCTCTTACTCTCTTCTGGTTTATGGCACCTGCAGGTCATCTCGTTCATTCATTCATCCATTTAGCCATTCATTCAATAACATTGAGCACCAGTTAGACAAAGTTAAATGAATGATACATGATTCTTGCCCTCAAAAGTTTACAATCTAATGATAAAATTATTTCATATGTCCATCCTTCTCAGCAGTTTGTCCCCCCCCCCCCCCCCGATACTCACAGAAATTCTCATTTGGGCTATGAGACAGGACGTGCAGGACAATGGTGGAGAATAGAAGTTAAGAATATAGACTCTGGAGCCAGACTGCCTGGGTTCAAATTCCACTCTGCTATTTCCTAGCTGTGCAACATTGGGCCAATGACTTTGTTTTTCCATGCTTCAGCTTCAGGGATAAAATTGTACCTACCTCACAGGGTTATTGGAGGATTAAATAAAATAATAAATATATGTAAAATGCTCAGAATAGAACGAGCACATAATAATGACTATGGGATGCCATATAAGTGTTGGATAAAATAATTATTAGTGTCCATGAAATATAGGAAACTGAAAAAGAGAAGATAGGTCATCTGTCCGAGGTCAAGAGCTAACAAGGAACAGTACCAGCAACACCCTTAGACCTTATTGCAAAAGGCTCCGTCTCTTCAACAGTGGTCCCCAGGTCACAGAACCACAGGCAGGGGTGGTAATGAGTGCAGTGGCCTGGGTATACTGCACTGAGGAGTGATGGAGCCTGTGGGAAGCAGCAGGGCTCATCACCCATAGGAAACGAGTGGTGGCTTCTCAGCTCCCTCTACCACTTGCTGTCATCTGGAAATGTGAACCCTGCATTGCCAGACCTCCCTTCGTCCCCCCTTCTTTTATATGGTAAGCCAGAAGCATAGATTTTGTAAAAACTCCTAAAGTTTTGATGCATGGTACAGGTCAAACGAAACAATTCATAGCCCGGGGCAAGCTTTGTGTGACTTCTATGCCCCCTTAGAATCTTCCTAATCTGGCCCATGCCAGAATCCTGTCTAGGTGATTCCTCGTTTGAGTCTCACTAGTTTGAAGGCTTCCCAAAGACTTATAGTAGGTTGGGAAAGAGACAGAGGACTGAGTGGGAGGCAAAAGGAAAGGAGGGCAGGAAGAAGGAGGCAGCCTGAGACTGGGGCATAGCCGAGAAGAGCTGACAGCAGAGGGAGAAGGGCTTATGGGAGGACTTCGGGGGTGGGAGGAAATTGGGGTGGGGCGTCCAGGCCCATCTGGGCAGGATACCTGAGCTGTCAGGACATTTTTACAGGCCATCAGTTCTGTGACAAGTGGGCCCTGCTCACAGACCCTGCCGACATCAGGACTGGCACCAAGGGGTACCTGAAGTGTGACATCAGCGTGACTGGGAAAGGCGACATCTTAAAGACCAACCCCAAAACCTTCGACGCCGAGGAGCAGATAGAAAAGTGAGAGGTCCAGCCAGGGCCAGACGAGGAATGATGTCTCCACTTTAATGTCTCTTTCCCTTCTTTCCACCCTTATTCTTATTGGCCCATTGGAACTGCCGAGTTCCTGGCACATAGATTCTGCTCTATCAGAGGCACCAAGATGTGTCGCCTCAAAGGCCAAAGGAACAGCTCCCCCTTGGGAGGATGGCTTCTAAGACATACATAGAAGATACGCCTTCCTGTAACAACTCATCATAGATAAGCTGTTCCTGAGCTGAGCTGATTTTTCTTTGAAGGAATTGTAATTTCAAGACTGGTTTGTGTAGTGAGAAGTCTTAAATGTACCTCCCTTAGGGTACAGGGTGGGAGACAACATTCATTCTAAAATTCCAAGACCTGGATAGGTTTGCATTCTCTCCCTTCCAACACTTGGCCATCATCTACACTGGGAAGAAAAAACTACTTTCAAGGATGACCCCTGATCTTTTCATATTTTTCTCCTATATTGCTAAATTGTGCCTACCTTTTCTCTCTTCTTTTGAAGTGAGCTTTTTAATCTGTTTGTTTTTGCTCCCCTCGAAGGAACCTTTTGATTCCTCAAGGCTTTCCATCCGAGAGACCCTGGGCCAGGTTCTATGTGAGACTCTACAAAGCTGAAGGATTACCCAAAATGAACTCCAGCATCATGGCAAATGTCACCAAAGCCTTTGTGGGGGACAGCAAGGACCTCGTGGATCCTTTCGTGGAGGTCTCCTTTGCAGGGCAGATGGTGAGGGACCCTTGTTCCCCCCACTGGCAGGCCTGCACCCAGCCTTTCCCTTCCCCTGGGCATTTGTAGGCAAATGAAATGAAGTTGGAATGAAAAACAGGAAGTGCCTTGAAAAGGAAAGCTTGTCAGAATGAGGCCATGACTCCCACAGGCAGGGAAGTCGGGGAGCGTTGCCCATTTGCTCTCCTCTAGAGACGATGAAGACTGAGTGAGTGGGTGCAGTTCAGGTACCCAGGCAGACAGGCCTCCTCTCTCATCCCAGTGCCCAGACCCTATACAGTTACCGCCTCTCTTAATCGGCTCCACAGTCCTTGTCCTATGTAAACCTGGACATCTCTGTTCCCCACTCAAGAGTCATTGGAAGCCCCGGCCCGGGTAACTATCAGAGCTTGACCCTTGATGGCTGGACTGTGAGGTTCCAGCAGATACACATGTTGTCCCTTGCCTAGAAATATATGCTTACCTTGACCTCTCCCCTTGGTAGGGGTGAACATTGTAGTATTTTGGATTTGGAAGGGACTTGGAGGTTATATAGGATATCACCTTCATTTTATGATGAAGAAACTGAGGTTCAGAGTGGGGAAGTGATTCACACAAGGTCACATTTTCCTAAAACATGAACTAGGGGCCTCCCCTTATCCCCTGAATACGCAGAGCTGAATGGAACAGCTCCTGTTCATGACATGGATGCTAGTTTCACCCCAACCCCATTAGGACGATGAGAGCTTCCTGAGGATAGACCTGTGTTTTGCTCAACTTCATCCTGATGCCTGGCACTGAGTAGGCCATCTGTAACGTTTGCTGTAACGTTTGAACGGGGGTCGGGTGGAAACAGGTTCGCTACTTTGGCAACTCGCTTTACTTTTCCAGCTGGATAAGAGCTTCCCCTCCGTCCACAGTTCACATCGTCCAGCTTTGCTTTTAGGGACGAACCACAGTGCAGAAGAACTGTGCAGATCCTGTGTGGCACGAACAGGTGATCTTCAAGGAAATGTTCCCTCCCTTGTGTCGGAGGGTGAAGATCCAGGTGTGGGATGAAGGCAGCATGAACGATGTGGCCCTGGCGACCCATTTCATCGACCTGAAGAAAATCTCCAATGAACAGGATGGGGACAAAGGTAAAGGGGCAGGTGTCTGACTTGGAAATGGTTGATCTAGAGCCCTCATCTTTAAAAGAAGAGGACGTAAGCAGGACAGGCGCTAGGCGCCTACACTTTTGTGCTGTCTGTGGTTTGAGGTTGGTGCAGGGCAGTGGGCAGAGTCGAGCTCTAGTCCCAGGTCTTCTGTGGGCATCACTGTGTGGCCTTAGGGAGGTCACTTTCTCTCTCTGGGCCTTAGGTTTCTTAATTGAAAAATGAGGATTTTAGAATAGATCGAGGGTTGGCAAACCACAGCGCATGGGCCAAATCCATCCTACCACATAGTTTTGTATGGCCCACAAACTAGGAATAGTTGTTATGTATTTAAATGGTCCCCAAAGGATGTATGGAAATTTATTGTCTCTCAATATGTAAATACCTACATAACCTCAGTATTGCTTTTAGCCCACAAATCCTAAACTATTTACTATCTGGCCCTTTTCAGAAAATGTGTGCTGACCTCTGGATTAGATGAACTCTAGGGTCTCTTTTAGTGTTAGGATTATTTGATATAAGAGAATGAAAAATTCCAAGAGATGAAAATAGCATTCTCAGAGGAGAAGAAAAAAAGTGCAAAAGTTACTACTCTTAGTAATGTCTCTAGCAGTTACAGTTTTTTGTTAGAACTGAGCGATGTCTCCCTTTCTTAGACTGAGCATATTCAAGGGAAATTTCCATCCTCTTTTGGACCACTTTCAGAAAGCACCCATCACCTCCTTAGTCTGCCTTTCTCTTTCTCCTCTTCCAACCCAAACAAATGAACAGCACTTCCTATCAGACTTGGGAATGTGGAGTCCTTCCCACGTACCAATTATCTCTGTGGTTTATGGTCCTGAAGAAGCATTTCATTTAACATTTACATTGGCAGAAAAGAGGGGAAAATTTTTTTTTTTTGCCTGTCCTGGCTTATTTGGTAGTGCTACGAGGAGAAGTTGAAAGGAGACAGTGTAATAGTTTTCCTATTGAGCCAACTCTTTTAGATACTGCACCACTAGGACATTCTTATAATTTTATAGTGCTTAGGACAAGCAAACCAATTTCAGAAAACAGCAGTTAATATAACTTATTATGTTTATAACAGAGGTGATTTTTATTTAGAGGAAGATACCCTCTTCTAAAGTATGGTGAGTTAATTTTAAAAATCGTTGAAAGAAGGTATTTTTAGAAATGAGAAATATACTCCCTATGTATTTCTCTATAACTATTTTTTTTTGTAATTTCTAATTCATTCTCTAATCATTTGAAGCTGGGCCAAGTGATTTTCTTTGATTTCCTGATTAGATGTTCTATGTTGCTTGCAAAAACTAACAAACCAAAAACCCTGCCAAGGAAACTAAAGGCTGAATTCTTATAGAGTTTTCTTCTTTTTTTCCCCAGTCTTTTACAGTTGTCCTGTCTTTTACAGTTTTCCTACATATACTTAATTCAATAGCAGTTTTTTTTAGCAACTTGAGTCAATTGTGTGATTCCAAAATATTCAACTTAGTTTATGCAGAAAGCCATCTTTTCAGTCTTGTATTTACAAATGTATATAATATTCCAAATTACGTTAACTAACGAGAATACTAGGAGCAATGAGTATAACTGGATTGGGAAAGAAATAGCACTATAAGTTCACAATTCATTGATGAGAGAACATGGACATAGCAGAGAGGTGCTGCTCACAGCATACTCAGAGGGCTGTGGCGGGGGCAAGGGGAGTCCCAGCCAGTCCACCAGGTCATTTACATGGAGACAGGTAAGTGAGCGTCCACTCAGTGTAAGACTCTTTATATGCAAAACCTAAATTACAGGTGATAACTCCCTAAATAGTGCAACAAGTCCTCCCTCCTTTGAACTCAAGGCAATCTTTCTCTGAACTACAAATTCATGACTGATTATATGTATGTGTTAAGTATGCATACATGTCTATGTATGTAAACATACATAAATATTCATCATAGATATACTACATATCTTATATGCCATATATATGAAGTTAGCATGACATGTAATTATTTTATTTTTCTTGCCTGGTTAAACTGAAGGCTCTTCAAGAGCAGAGAACAAGACTTATACTTTTGTATGCTCCTTATAGATGGACCTCAATAAATATCCACTGATATTTATCGATAAACACAAAAGTGTTTATCACAGGATTTCTTTGCATAGAAAACACACTCAGCCCATCTACACGATTTCTCAACGTGTTTTACAGATAGTTTTTCAGGAACGTCTTGCTAGTGCTCAGGAAGATGTGTATAGTGAGTTAAAGCATAGACACCAGGGGCCATTAAATATTTCTACCCCTTTTAACACAATATTTCCATTTCTTAAACTCTCTCCAAAGGAGAGATAGAATTCAATCCACAGGAAAAAAAAATTGACATAAAACTATTGATAACTGTTAAACATATGGAAGCATCTAATTGCCCAACAATGGGAGCATATTTAGGCAAATTAAGATACTTCACTTATTGTGATCACTAATATCTATATATATTTCAGGAGGTATTGGGGATGGAACTCAGAACTTCGTATATACGAAGCAGGCACTCAACCACCGAGCTACAGCTACTTCCCAATCATTAAAATTTTTGAGCCTTTCTTAAGGTCTTTTGTGAAGTACTTAATAGACATTATTTCTTTTGATCCTGATAGGTAAGAGGTATTATTAGCATCTCTGTTTTACAGATGAGGAAACTGAGACAAAGGTTGGCAAGAAACTTGCCCAAAGCCTCCCAGCTTGAAAGTGACAGAGCTAAGGTTTGAGCCCAGGCAGTGCCCCTTCAGGACCACCATGCAGTGCTGCCTGGAGACAGAGCCTAAGCGGACCATGTGTTACCACGGCGATATTCTCATAGATGCTATGTATTTTTAAGACACTATGTACTCACAAAGAAAAATACTTACATGGAGTATGTTAAAATCACCATGTCTTTTCAGTTCTAAATTTAAAACCTAGTTCTCTCAGTCTCCATCACCGCCATCCTAGTCCAAGCACTGCTGCCTGCATTTCTGACAATGACATGGTCCCCTAACCAGTTGCCCACAGTCACTCATAACTTTCACACAGCAGCCAGAGTGATCTTAGAACAAAGAGCTCGTGTCATATCTTTGCTTACATCTCTTTAAAATCTTCCCACCATTTTTAGGATAAAGTCCAAACTCCTCACCAAAGGCTCCAAGTCTTTGATGCAAGCCCTGCCCACCTATCCAAACCCTTCCCACACAGCTTGCTCGCTGGACTGCAGCCCTGCCTACGCCTTTGGTTCCGTCTGTCTCCATGCTCCTTTCCACCCTAAACACACTGTACCCTCTGACTGGAGCACGCTTGCTCTCTCTGCTGGCTAATGCCTCTCCTTCAGCCTAGCTGTTCTTACAGCACAAGTACAGCTCCTTCACAGCATTTATAGCGTAGATGTGTATTTGTTCTGCTCTCTGCCATACTATGCTGTGTCTAGCATGGTACCTGGCTCTTGTTAGGAGTCAATAAACGATGGGTGAATGGATAGACCAAAGGATGCACATTGTCATTTATAGTATTATCACAAGACATGCAGAGAAGAAAGACTAGAAGGAAATAGAGCAAAATCACAGTGGCGGTTGTCTTTGGGTGATGGCATACCTTGCACAATTTTTCTTTTTTGCCTTTTCTGCATAGTCTACATTGTGAAATGACTGTGCATAATTTTCATAAAGTAAAAGAAAAAATAACCTTGAAACCACGTAACAAAAGTCCGGGGTCTTCCAGGCTTTCTGCCTACCTTCGGACCTGCCTGGATCAACCTCTACGGCTCGCCCAGGAACCACAGTCTGATGGATGATTACCAGGAAATGAATGAAGGCTTTGGGGAAGGCGTGTCATTCAGGGGTAGAATCCTGGTGGAAATTGCTGTGGAAATCCTCTCAGGAGGGGCACAGGAGTCTAAATTTTCCAAAGCCCTGAAGGAGCTCAAGTTGTCTTCCAAGGACAAAGACTCCAGGTCTTCCAAAGGCTCGAGTAAGGACAAACCAGACAAAACCGAGCATGGAAAATCTCAGCAGGATTCCGGCAAAACTAACTCTACCGAGGTTGAGGTGGAACCTTTCGATGTCCCCCCAGAGGTAGGTGGCTCTCACCTGCAAGGTGATCGCGGAGCAGACCTGGCACCTGCCACGGCTCCCAGAGGCGCTTGCCTGCATGTGTATCATCCTCCTGCAGAATTGGCGTTGGTCCAGAGCCCTGTTTCCTGCAGTTGGTCCAATAAACTCCTTCATGGTACCCCTTGCCCCAATTCCCATGGAAACTAAAGTAAAGAGAAATAAAAAGTGCTCTGGGGGAGCTGGTGGGAGTGGGTGGTAGGGCATAGACTATGCTCTGGTTGCCAGAAAAATGAGAGGAGGTAACCAACTGGAACATGAGAAGTGGATAAATTATTCCCCTGCCCCAAGCCTGGGGGGAAGTCACAACACAAGGGAACTCTTTAAAAACATATTGTTTTTTGTTTGAAAAGTTGTGAGTTAACAAAACAATTATGCCTATACAGGATTTCCATACAGCATCCTGTTACCACCTAATGCTATGACACATTTGTTATAAATGATGGAAAAACACTGTCATAATGTTACTGCTATCTAGAGTCCATAGCTTATATTTGGTGTGTTTTCCCCACAAACCATCCTATTAGTAACACCATGTATTAGTATTGCATATTTGTTATAGTTCATGAAAGAACCTTCTTATATTTGTATTGTTAACCACAGTCTATCCTTCACCTCGGGGTTCACTGTGTTAATCAGTCCCCTGCCTTGTTCAATCCATCCAAAGCGTACCCTCAGTGGCTCTTAGTCATCACAGAGTTGTACTGTCATCATCATCATTTCAGTCCATTTCAGAACGTTTTCTTTATTCCAAAAGGAAAAATCCCATTCCCCTCCTTATACCTCCCCATTACTAACTCCTACATGATGTAGTATCTTCTTTGCCATTGCTGTAAAAATATTATTACAATATTACTGTTAACTATAGTCTATATGTTACATTAGTTTCATTTCCCCATGTATCTTCATGTTCTTAACACCTTGTAATAGAGGAACATTATTGTATTTGTACTAGTAACCGCAATCACCATCCACTGCTAAAATTACTATTGTACATTCCCTAGATTATCCTCTAGCTTTCTTTCAACTGACATTAACCTCCCTAGACTATCCCTTTCAGCCACAACCATGTTTAAAAATCAGCAGTGTTGATTATACTCACTATAGTGTGTTGCCTTCAACTCTAACCATCTCCCCACATTTACAATCCCCCTTATTAACCATTTTACATACATTCAGCATCAGCTCCTCCAAGGCAACTCTTACCCTTGCTTATTAATCACCATAAAGCACTTTAACATTTTTTTCTCAGTCCACTTCTGTATCATGGAAAAGAGATCTGGGGCTCCAAAATGAAGACTAACGTAAATAACCTCCCAAGAGTTTAGTTTAGCCGTAACAATTTGTAATTAAACAAATGAAAGAACCTCATGTGTCCTTAGTAGAGGTGGGTAGGTTCCACCTTTCAGCTGACTGATTCTACCTCTGGCATGTGTTTCTCTGGTCCACCAGACAATCACTTCTGGTCTGAAGGGAGACAATGTTCTCCTAGAACTGTCCGTTCCTAGGGGATGCTAGACAAATAAAAGGATTATGTGTGACCGGTCTCCTTAGCCCAGCAGAACTCTATTTTTACTGCTAGAACCTGATACACCCTAAGAACCAATGAGGGGAGAGGTTGGAGCACAGGGTAGAAATCTTCAGGGTTGGTTCTAGTCATGGTGCTCTCTCCAACCCCTCCCTGAGTTTCAGCCTGCCCATCAATGAAATGGGGAAAGAATGTCTCTCTGTTAAACCTTTTTCCGGGGCCTAAGTGAGGAGAGGCGTGTTAAAGTTTCAGCATCATCCTCAGCACATGCGAAGCAGGGACACAACACAGTTTTTCCTGTTACTGTTCATGTTGTTGCATGGTTTGCTTCTCCACCTGTTGTCGGTGGTTGGCTTTGGATTTGTGGACCTCCTTGGGACTCTATTCTGAACTCATGTGTTGGGAATACTCCCTGGGTATGTGTGCTGTTGTTAGAATTGATGTTGTCTTGAGGTGATTGGGTGTGTGTGTGTCACCTGCTTGTATTTCTTAAGAAATATGCCCACTTTTGAAACTTGACTTTGAACTTTGCCCAATGGTGGGAGGCTCAACAATCACTGTGCTGATATCTTCTGTATCTGTCCCTCTCAGTCTTCTCTGCTGGGGGTATTGACTGGCCATTCTTTTCAGAACAGGGTATGCCCAGTAGAAAAGGGCTAGGAGAAGACCTTCTTAGGTGAAGTCAATGTCTATCTCTAAGATGTTTGGCTGAGGCCATCTGAAGAGGTAAATTCTAGCAGAGAGCAAGGGACAGCGAACTTGTGTGGGGTACAGAGTGTGTTTGTCTCTTTGTGATCAATTCCTTTCTGGACTGCATCTATTGCAGTCATCTATTGCTGCATCACATCTATCTATTGCTGCATCACAAATTACCCCAACATTTAGAAGCTTAACACAACAAATACTTATTTCCTCGGTGATCGGGAACTTGGGAATAGTTCAGTGAGGTGGTTCTGGCTCAGTATCTCCCCAGAAGTTTTAGTCCGGACGTTGGGGGGACTTGTCTGGGACTGGAGGACCTTCTTCCAAGATGGCTCCCTCACGTGGCAGGCCTCAGTTCCTCACCACTTGGATGTCGCCGTGGGCTGTGTCCTCACAGCACAGCAGCTGATTCAGCCAGAAAGGGTGGCCCAACAGGGAGCAAGAAGGAAGCTGTGAAGTCTTTCCTGACCTAAGCCTCAGCTTTCAGGGCACTTATGCCATACGCTATTTGTTAGAAGTAAGTCACTAAGTCCAGCCCACACCCAAAGGGAGAGAATTAGGCTTAACCTTTTATGGAAATGATTGTCCAAGAATTTGTGGATGGATTTTTTTTTTTTTTTCAATGTATGGGGGTCAGGGATTGAACCCAGAACCTCATATGTGGGAAGCCGGTACTCAACCACTGAGACTCATAGGCTACCCTGCGTCAGATTTTTGGTTTGTTTGCTTGTTGTTTGTTTTTGTTCTTAGGAGGCACCAGGAACCAAACCTGGGACTTCCCATGTGGGAAGCAGGCACTCAACTGCTAGAGCCACATCCACTCCTCTGTGGGTGGATTTTGAAACCACTACACTTTTGATTTCAAACTTCCCCAGAGCCTGAGAAGCTTGGAGCATGCCCTCACCAAAATGGTGCTGTCCTTTCTTGCAGCATCTTCTTTCTCATTTACCTGGGAGCCTCATACTCCTCTCTCCCCAGCTGCAGCTGGCCTTCCTTGCACCCTTATCACCACCATCAAAGCCCAGCCACCCTGGGCCAAATATCTGCAGAGCACAGCTAATCTAAAAAACATGCTCATTTGAAAATTCCATGGACATTTATTGAGTAGCTTATGATGTAGAAGGAAACAGACACGCAAATAAATGTAGCAGGACATAGAAAGTGATAAGTGCATTAAATAAGTATACATGAAGAGTTTTTATTTCCTGGAGTAAGTGAAGCATAATAATTAAACCACTGTGACTCAAATAAGCCAGCTGGTTTTAAACTGTGGTCATATGGTGCAGTGGCTTCTGGTTGGACTCTGGAAACAATGCCTCAGTTTGGATCTTTTTGGGTAAGTGACTTAACTTCTTGTGCTTGTTTCCAAAAGTGACCCCAACATCATAGGCTTATGGTGAAAATGTAATGAATTAATGCCTGCGACGTGCTTAGAACAGAGTAAGTGCTCAATAAATATGAGTCATTACTAGTAACTGGACAAGTCTCTTAATCTCTAGTGTACTGCTGTGTCCTCATCTTTAAATGAATATAGTAAAACCAACCTCCTAAGATATGAGGAGGATTACTGAGATAAGGGAGGTAAAATTCTTAGTTGCCCATCTGTCACATAAAAAGAGCTTAATAAACATCATCCATCATCATTTTTCCAACTTGGAAATCAAGGTATGCTTCCAGAAGGAAGAGGCACTTGAGTTGGACCTTTAAGGATGGGTAGAATTAAGATATAAATTCTAACCTATTGAGGTGCAGGTTATCATGGCTACTCTTTATTGAGTTTCTTATAGGCTTTGTACTTATGCACCTCGTGGAGGATCTCATTTCTCCCTTGCAGGCTCAATTTTGATGTTTATTTCACATATAGGGAAAATGACACCCAGCGAGTGGCTATGACTTGCCCAAAGTCAACCAGTGAGGAAACAGTGGCCTTGGGATAGGAAGAATGTTGGTCTGGCTCTGGAGCCTGCTGTCCCTCTTTCAGGCTAGACAGCCCAATCCCTCCATGTCTCCAAACAGATTTCCACCTCCTCCCAGAGAGTAAACTCAGTTTCAGGAAGACCAGATAAGAGGCTAGTTTACAGCCAATGGACAGTGTGGAAGCGGTGTACACTGTGACTAAAATCCAGCCCGGGGCTGCCACCCCATCTGACATTTTGGGTCAATAAAAACATTTCCTGCTGTGTCTAGAGGGGTGTGGGGGTTTCCACATTTGGCTTTCTGTGGAACAGAGTTCTGGGCTTCCTGATGGGAGGAGGCGACAAATCTCTAGGGCTCACAGCTGCTTTATTTCCTTGAACAAACAGTATTGCTGTCAACCAAGAAATAACGAACTGAGCTGCAAGGCAGCAAGGAATTTATCTGAGTCTTACACTGCAATTTGGGGAGCACAGATTCAGGTGGCTACCCAATTTGTGTCTTGCTTGGGGCCTCTGGGCAAGGATTTTTAAAGAAGAAGATCATGTAAGTTGTTTGTGGGTGGTGGATATTTGGGGTGTTCCCAATGTCCTTCAGGCTAGCTGCTTGACTGAGTTCTTTATTTTGTGGTTTGTTTTTGGTGTCTGCAGGTCCTTAGGTTTTGAGGAACATTTGTCTTCAGGCTCTGCATACCTTGGGAGTTTATGATATCTGCCTGAGACAGGCACAAGAGTAACCTCCAGGATGACATCCTGACTCCATTTAAAATCTCTTAGCCATAGGGACTTTATTTTGTTTTATTTACTTTTAAGTTGCTTTTCCTGTGGAGTTCCATAAATCCAGCCGCAAAACAAGTGTTACTGGAACACTCTGGGTTTTGGATTCCTAAGTTCTTGGCTTCATTGCAAGAAAGAATTCAGAGATGTGCCATTTTAATAAGGCCAGTAACAAGAGTTTATTAAGAAACTAGAAAAAGGAAATGTACACACCTGAGACTAGTGTGGACGTGCTACAGGGTGTGAAGCGTGTCAGGCCCCGGGGTAGCCTTCTTAAGGCCTTTCCTCCTTCCCCTTCCCTCTATTAAGGGGGGCTCTCAGTTACTTGCTGTCCCGACTGATTGCCTTTCGACCTTCACCTGTCAGCGTTCAGGGAACCAATAGGGAGGCCTTGCTGTTTGAAGTTATCTGGGCTGCTTTTGAGCCCAGGAGTTTCAAATGGCACCTCGTGGCCAGGCTCTGGCGGGCTTTTCGGCTGTACAGGTTATGGCTTTGTTCACAAACAGCTCCCTCTCTTCAGTTTAACATCATTAATTCTACTACCTATTAGGAAAAAAGAAGAAAAAGCCAGTCCTATCTAATAAATTTTTTTTTTCTGTAGATTGTGCCAGAAAAATATGAAGAATTTTTACTCTTTGGAGCATTTTTTGAAGCTACCATGATTGACCGGAAGATCGGAGACAAACCCATTAGCTTTGAAGTTTCTATTGGTGAGTGCAGACAAGCCTGGCGGTGGGCACATAGGGTGGGCTTAGAACCTATTTACTGAGTAAGCGAATTAGCGTCTTACCTGACGGTGGCAGTGGTCTGTTGGGCGTGTGCTCCTCCAAAGAAGTGGACTATCTCTTGTCTCTTGCCAATATGTAAACAACAGAATTATTTTCAAAAAAAATTTTTAGAAACAAAATAATGACTAGGAGTGTAGGTTTGGATAAGACAGACTTGAATTACTAGTCTTGGCTCTGTGACCTTGGACTCACTTTACTTCTCTGGGTCTCAGTTTCTCATCTATTAAAAAAGAATAGCTCCTTATATAACTGTCACAAGGGTTTGAGTTCATGCATTCAAAATGCCAGGCCTATTATAAGCCCAGTAATCTTTCTGGGTTCTTGTGCAGGTAGGAAAACCAGTCCAAGAAAGAGTGTTCTATCAGAGAAGGTCTTGGTTCACATCTGAGCAGCCCTCGTCTAACAGAGTGGAGGGAAATGGGGATGGAGTCCAGGCCTTGTGAGCTGTATGGCTGGAGGCCTGACACTGAGCACCATGCTTGCATGTCCAGAGAGTGACTTGTGGGTGACATGCTTTGGGAACATGTGTCTTTATAGGGAAAGCAGAAGGACCCAGGAGGGTTACTTCTGAGAAAAGCAGTTTGATTAGAGGCCTTAGCCCTATCAGAGACCTGAAAGCTGACTTAAGGTATCCAAGAGCTGCAGGACAGAGAAGAGGCACATAGAGTGTGCACTCCAGGGCAGGGAACAAAGATGTGTGAACAGATATGACAAGTAGGATAATTTGGGGTCTGCCCATGGGAGACCTTGCCTCTGGGCAGGCTGCTCTCTTAGTGGACCTGGTGAGCTCCCTGAGTGGGAACGTCCCTACCTGTGACTCCTTCTTTCCAGAATCCCATTCTCTAAACTTGACCTCCAGTCCTCTCCTTTTACTATGTATCTTCACTTTTACTCATGGAGTCATCCAGCTCTTTCCTCTGTTTCATCTCCAGCTTCACATACTTCTCTTTTCATCTCAGAATACGTGGCTCACCCCTTCAACCACTCTCTGTCCAGTTGCTGTAATTCTTTTCCCTGTTGTGTTATTTAAAAAACCCACCCCTTATCAACCCAACTATCCTCTAGGGCTTCCATGCTCTGGATTTGTGATTGGTTCACCAAAAATCCAATATTTTCAATCATAATGGAAATCCAGAGCTGTTGAATATAATCATCTGAATTTATATAGCTGGTGAATATTGGAAAGAGGACTCAAACCAGTTCTTCTAAGTGTGAGTAACCTCCTCTTTCTAAGATGTCATTATGTCTCCTATCAGGCTCTAAGTTAAGGTAAAAGGAGTGGAGATGAGGAGAGAATAAACTAAAAAGATAATGGGAAGAAAAATTTTGTGGGTCATTGATTGTCATTGATTGACAAAATGTGTTGAGACTCTTTGTTTGTGCCATGACCTGCAGTGGGCACTGAGGAAGCAAATATTAATAAGGTGCCAATTTCCATCATCAAGAAGTTTAAAGACATCTAAATAAAATTATTTGAAAACAAGATAGGAGCAAAATAGTAGAAATATACTTATGATACTATGGAACCTGTATTAGGTCAGCTTCCTAAAAGCAGATCCTGAGGCTGGGATTTTTATGTAAGTGAGTTTTGGGTACTGTTCTCTAGGGAAAGAAAATCAACAAGAGATGTCTGTCAATAATAAGCAATTCTATAAGAGTCTCTCACATAGCCATGGGGATGCACAGCTCCAGGTTCCACAGGCAGGCTGCAACCAGAGGTTGCAGTGAAAGTCCAATGAAGGTCCTTGATGAGTTCAGGGAGACATTGGCTGTCCAGAGATGAGCCGGGAAATTCTCACTCAATGCTGGAATCACTTTCCCTTTTAAGGCATTCAACTGATTGGATAAAGCATCACTCATTGCTGATGGCAATCTCCCTGATTGACGTAATTGTAATCAGCTATCTATGATTTACCACTGCAGTAACTAAAGTTACTATGGACTAAAGTCCATAAATGCCCTTGTATTACAGTTAGCCCAGTGCTTGCTGGACCAACAACCAGGCACAATTACCTGGCTGAGTTGACACAATAGCCTAACCATCACAGGTACCATGATCTCAGGAGGAGGGGGGTGCAAGGAAGAGGACAGGGCAGGTCTTCCTAGGATGAGGGGACCAGCCTCAAACTGTGGGGAGCTTGCATGTGTGAATGTCACCATGGACTTGGTCCCACCTTGAGGCGAGGGGCTGGGTTTTTACATCTCCATATCAGGGAGAGGCTTCCGGCATGGACTCATAGCCTGATACTCTTCTGGCAGAGGCAGTACCCATCAGCAATGCCCCAGAGAGTCTGGCTGCTGTGAGCTGTTAGCAGCCATCTCAGCCCCTGGAGGTTGGATGCCCCTGTCTGGTAAAGGGATCCAGGTGGAGCACCGACAGCATCTACTTCAGGAATACTGGGAAATGGCACCCAAGCTGCCTACAGGAGAGAGGAAGGGGTCAGAGGGAAGTCAAGCAGAAAGAGGGGTGAGAAACATTTTCTAGTCAAGGGAACCGGAGGAGTAGAGACACAGGGGCAGAGAACCCTTTTGTAAAATGTCCTTTATTTTTTGTTGTGGTAACTTACATATAAAATTAAATTGACCCACTTTGACCATTTTGTAAATGCAAGAGTGGACTAGCTCAGTGTGGTTGGCTTTGGGGCTCCTTCCAAAAGAGGTAAGTGTTCATCCTCATCTTTTCAAGCATTTGGAATCAGATTGAAAAATGGAAAGATCAATGACACCAAAGTGCCTGCAGGGGAATCTATTCTTATAAAAAGATATTTATAGTCCAAAACCTGCCCTGCTTGCTTACACATTTTCCCTCCTCCTCCTCCTTCTCCTCTTCCTGCTTCTTCATGCTCATTTTTACAAAAGAGAAAATATGTTGACTGTAGAGATGGCTCATCATCACTGCCAGTCTTACTGCTTGGGCCTGGTGTTTGCTCTTCCCACCTTAATGCCCCGGGAGCTGTGGGCTTGGATCCCTTCTGCCCAGCAGCCTGATTCTGCTTGCTGACACCTTGTCCCTGCCCCTTGGCGGCTGCCTCCGCAGGCAATTTTGGGAACCTGATTGATGGAGGGTCCCATCATGGAAGTAAGAAGTCAGAGGAATTGGCAGAAGAAGACAAGGTCCCACTGCTGCAGGGAGAAGGCAGCACAGCCCATGACGTTGCCATCCCTGTGGTCTCCACCACTCACCCCGAGAAGCCGCTGGTGACAGAAGGGAACAGGTAGGGGACACGGCAGGGCAGAGCAGCCAGGGGTTCTAGTAGTTAGGTGTCTTGTTTTTTTTCTTTTAAGAATTTTCAGTTATTAATTTAATATAATCATCTGGAGGTATCAAAATATACACTGACACTGAACAGACAAACACAAAAAGTTACAACACACCAACAGAAACATAAAGCTTAGTAATTTGACCCATAATTCTTACTCTTTTGGTATGGCTGTTTTCAAGCCCTCCATCATTTCACATCTTTGATATTACTGCTTTTAAGATTTCTTCTGGAATCCATGTTGCCTGGAACATGCAAGTTTGTTCTTGGAAACACTTTTATTAGTAATGAACAACCAGTTAGGGATACTTGAGCAGCATAAATGCAGTTAAGCTCTTATTTAGCGATTTAGATAGACATTTGACACATATTTTTTGGATTACTACTCTTTAGGGTACACTGAGATTCAAAGTTTAGGAGTAAGGTATTGATTCAAAACTGAAAGTTCCTTCTAACACCTTGATAAAAATTCTGCACTAATTGTATCAATTTGGCCATACAGGCCTAACCAGACTCTGCTTGGAAACAAAACAGAGAACACCAGTGTTGCTAGGTTTTCCTACACTTCCAGCAGTTTAATTCTACCAGCCCCCACCAGCCTACAGCCCACCATCCCCTAGGCAGCAGTTCAGTGTAGGGGGGGTGTTATCAGGAATGTGGTCATCCCCAGGTCCTCTGGGGGAGGTGCTGGAGGTGGCGGTGGTGGTGATGATTTTATGACAGGCTCGGGATTCTGCCAGGGAGGAGCAAAACGGTACCCCAGGGGGCCTAGCCCCTCTGCCTCGTGGAAGCGGTATGGAGGGGATACAGGGCTGTACAAACCAAACTCCAATTCAGCAGGGCGAACATTGGCGTTTTGTCCCCCTGGCAGTTAGGTTTCGTCCAGTTTCTGGGGCTGTATGATTTGGCTCTTCCCTAAAATCAGAAACACCATTTTTTATCTCAGTGGTGGGAGCAGGGTGCAAATGCCCAACCTAATAAGTGCCCCTCACTGAAACCTCAGCAACATGTTGACATCTCTCCAAATGACACATCCAGGACATTCACTTAAGGACAAAGCACCGACAATTATTGGCCCCCCTTCTTCTATAACTCTGAGGTTATTAACTAGGTAGGAAGGTCAGAATTTAACATTTCAACCCCAATCCTATTAACAGTTATTATAGTCATCTGTGCTCTGGGCTATTATATAAACTCATTTTGGTGGGATTATTGAATACATTATTTCTTATTTTTGCCATTTGCAAACTGAAGAACTCAAATAATGATTGTCAGTCATCAAGGAAAGACCATTTCAGAAAACATCCGGGCACCAATGGGCACCGTCACTGACCTCCTTTAATCCATGTAAATTCTGAACCTGCAAAAAGAAGTAACACCATAGAATTCTGTTTTAAGAAAGTAGTGTAAAGGTTTATGAGTGATGTGTGCCAGGAAGGGAAAGGTACATCAAGTGGGTTCCCATGTCCTGAAACTCATGCTATGATTTCATGGATTCTCACAAGAGCACATCGCTCTCCCCATTTTCCTCATGAGGAGACGGGGGTCCAGAGATGTTCTGTGACCCCTGCCAGGTCCCATTGCTCATGTTCTTCACTCTCTCTTTTCTTCTCAATCTAGACATTTTCCTTGGAGACTGACCCTTCACCTTTCCAGTCTATTTCCATAGCCAGTCCTCTCTCCTGAGAGGCAGAACCAAATACCCCCACCTGGCTGTCCCACAAATTATTCACCACACGCTTTGTCTTCACAGCCAGCCTTGCTCCTCTGCGTATCTTTACCGTCTCAGAGACTGAGCCCATCACTCTCTGAGTCCTCCAAGCCACATCTACTCAGTAATGAAGTCTGATCAATTCTAGTTATTCAACAATTCTCATATCTACTGCCACTTTAATTGTGGCCATCGGCATCTTTGGCCCGAATTATTTTAACAGTCTTCTACCTGGCTTGGATCTCTTTCAAGGTAAAAATCTGAACCACTCATTCCCCCTGATTCACAGGCTTCAGTAGCTCCTGTGGTTTTCCAGATTAATTACAGGATTAATTCTGATGCACCAGGTGCTTTGTGATTCCATCCCAGTCTGCTTCTCTAACCATCATCTCCAGTCATCGTATGATGCTTCTGAGCCTTTGGAACATGCTCTTTCCGCTGCCTGGCAACAACTGTCCCCCTCCTCAGACCTGGTCACATCCCTTCCCTGAATCCCACGTCTGATTTGGACATCTGTACTCACCTCCATGCGAGCACCAGTCACACAGGCATATGATGTTTTTATCTGTCTCTCTCGCCTTTTGGACTCTGAGAGGCTGTGTCTTATTCCCCTTTGTGTCTGCTCAGTTCTGCACCTGGCCCATGGCAGGTGCTTGCAGATGTGTTTGACTGCGTTGAGGAATTACTATAACCAGGTTGGGCACAGGGTACCATGGGAGCAGAGGAGGGGGTGATGGCAATCGCTGCAGAGCAGGTATGCAACTGGGGAAAAGTCTTATCCCAAGGGATGAGGGGGGCTCAGGGAGTAGAGAGAGAGGGTTAGGGACAAAGTCGGATGGAATAAAGGAGTGTAGTCTTAGCAGTTTATCCTCTTTCTAGATCATGTCCTGCCCACCCTCAGGTATGACACTTGGGGCTCATTTGGTCCTAGGCGCCACCCTTGGTTGTCCACCCTTGTTCACATACACTGAAAGGAGCACCAAGCCTCGCGGTCCTTTAACTATATTCTCAAAACTGAGGCCATCCACGGGTGACTCCTGTAACTGGATCTGTAGCTCTGGGAGGCTCCTGAGACTACTCAGAGGTGCTCTGTATCCTTCCACCAGGACGGGTAGTGAAAACATTCCCCATCTCACTGAACTACTGGTGGGATTCAGGGGATCTAGTCTGGGAAGGATTTTGGAGATGAGAGGCTTCAAGGTACCCTCAGAAAGACCTCAGATTAGTGCTGGCTGACCAACTCACTTGGGGGGGCCAAAACAAGTCATGCTGGTGTTTTTTGGTACAGTTGGGCTTTCTGTGTATTCCTCAGTCATTATATTGAGTCTCTGTCCATATAATAACAGAATCAGGGAGACAGCAGATGAAGTGCAAGATTCTATGTCTATGACAGACCCTGCACCTATGTGCATGCACTCACATTTATTTGTCACCTTTTGCCTCTATTAAAATATTGTATTGTATGTGTTCTGGGCTTTCTAGTTTTCCAAAACTTGTGCATTTGCACACAGTTTACGTATTGGCCTAGAGTTCAAGAATGAGATTGAGCTGAAGAATCTTTCCTTGGAGGGTGGGAGGAGTTGTCATCACTTAATTCTCAGTATTCTAGGCCTACCCGTGCCCCAAGTCATAAAGGCTGGTTCTGGTGTCAGGGAAGCCGTTCAAGCTGACCATCTTCTCTTTCCACTGGCATGTGGCACCTCCCATCGGTTGGCCTCCATCTGCGGTGCCAGTTGCCTGAGCAGCCGTAGGATCTCGGTCCATGTAGACACAGTAAGACAAGGAGAGCTCTGAGTCTTAAAACCACAAAGGCCTTGAACATCATTAGCACAAAATAATCCAAACCAAAGAAAAATTTTAATAAAGTGCAATATGGGCTGAAAATGTATTTGATTGCAGCATTCTCAGTGCAGCCATTTTAAAAAGAGATAAGATAAAGAGAGCAGTTTGGTTTCTAACTTTTTTTTTTTTTTTCCTGCAATAACAATCTCAGTTTCTGCCAAGAACCTCTTTGGCTCCTCTTCTGAATGGACACCTGCTGGTTTATTTTCTGTAGAACAGATGATAGAGCACCTTTGCTAATTTTATAGTCTTCTTCAGAAGAAGTTTGTGTTGGAGAACTAAAAAGAACTATTCACTCTTTCAGGCTGAAGTTCTTTTCAGCTTTTTGGAGTGGAAATGGTTTGTTCTCCTTCTTTCTCTCTTCATCTCATAGGCATGTTATTTCAAACACTGTCTACCTTTATCAGGACCCTTGCCCCACTGTGCTCATTCCAAGAACTTTGCCTTGACCTTCTTCCCACAGTTCCCTGCACACTGTCTTGGTGTTTGTAGGAAAATTCAAAGTTAGTCAAGAAAATAGTTGTCATTAGGCAAGAAACTTCTTCAATGTTTTACCATATTCTCTCCCGTCTTACTTGCCTACATAACCATCCCCTCCCTTCTTGGGAACCAACGTCTAAAAATGATCTCCTCCTTATCTGGCTACAGTTTCACCATGTTAACTGCCCCTTTCTCATGCGTATTTAAGCATATTCCCCTGTCATCCTCAGAGTCTCCCTTTGGATCCCCATACTTCCTTTTTTCTACTGTGCTATTTCTCTTGATTCTTCTTAGTTAAGAAAGTCACCTACATCAATACCTGGAAACAATAATATTGGATGGATGGATGGATGGATTAATGGATGGATGGATGGATGTTGGAGGGAAGGAGGAAAGGAAGGATGGAAAGATGGCTAGATGGGTAGAATGGATGAATGACAAACTATGGGACACTGAAGATTTTTTCGTTTTGGTTGATGATGGCAGCATTTAGCTCATTTACCAACTAACATTCAGGCCTAATGTGTTTTCACAGGAATTACAACTACTTGCCAATTGAATCCAGGAAGCCCTGTGTTTACTTCATTAGTTCATGGGGAGACCAGATCTTCAGACTCCACTGGTCCAACATGCTGGAGAAAATGGCAGACCTCTTGGTAGGTGCCTTTAATGGGTGATGGATTTGAAGATCAGGAAGCTGGGGGTAAAATGGAGTTTTCATTTTTTTGTCCACCAAGTAGAGGGTCTTGACCTCAGTTTAAATTCAAATGAATTGAGACCATTGCACTTGGAGGACACCTGGATCCTACCAGGTGGACCCAGGGGAATGAGAGCACATTTTGCAAAATCCCTGGACTTAAAATTATCTCACTCCAGATCACTGTTTAGCTTCTTCCTGTGATAGGATTTAGAGACAGGGCAGTTTCCTCATCTCCAAAGGGCAAGGTGTTGACAACTTTCCCGAGGGCTGTCCAGGTGCACCTAAAATAAAATCTTAACTACCTAATATGGTTGATGATTCTGACATGACCGTGCCCCTGTCTGCCTCTAGCCCTGCATCTTACACATGCTTCCTTCCTTCCTTTGTTTCAACCACACTGGTCTTCTTTTACTGTTTGGAAGAAACCAAGTTCTTTTAAGCCTCCTAGCCACCGCTGTGCTGTGCCCCCTGCCTGGGCTGCTTTCCCTCTCCATTCTTCTCCTGCAACACTCAGTCAGCCTCCATGGCTCCGCTTCAGCACATTTCTTCAGAGAAACTTTCTGAAGTCCTCTTCTCCCTCCTACCTTCCCCAGGATGCCCTGTTCTTCCGTCCCCTTCTTCCCGCCTGGAGCTCCTACCTTAATTTACTATTTATTTGCTGTTGTTGTTCTATATCTAACACATTTTTTCCACCGATTTGTTGCCATATAATACTTGGCACCTGGTAGGGACTAAATAATTATTTGTGAAATTAAATATGTAAAAGTATTTTAAACTGCCAATATGCACTTGATGCTAGGGTGCCCCAAACCCCCTCCAGGGAACTCATGACCTCATTTCTTTGGCATCTTCCACCTTCCCTCTCCAAAGCCTTTCTCCTACTCACGTTCCTCTTTCCACTCCACCCATCTTACAGGCAACGACCTCTACTGTCTCTCACACCATGCCACATCCGATGACTTTTGTCCTCTCCCTCCCATTCCATTAAAACCCAAACTAAGGAAAAAAAGCCAGTGCCTTTCTCCGGTTTGTGTTATAATCCTTGTCTCTAATTGTATGACTCAAGGTGTTTTTGTCTCTGGCCATGGGGATTCCAGGATGATGATGGTATAATCTGGAAGGAGCCTGGGAGCCCTGGTCTGGTGACACTCCATTTGAAGGTCACGTGTGGGGCTAGTTTGTATAAGGCTAGTCTTGCTCCTTCTTCAGACAGTTAATTTCTAAGGGACTCCACGAAACAAATCATAGATTTTTCTAGAGGCCATAGCAGCTGTTAGCACTCATTTCTTATTCCTTTCTTGGTGCACCCCTCCATCCTCAGCATCTCAGTACTTCCTCATGGCTCACGTGACTGAATGTTTGCTCAGCACCAAGCACTGTCTGAAGAAGCTCAGACCCCCTACGCTGTTGCTATCGTTATCCCTTTTTACAGAAGAGGAGACTGGGCATAAAGGGGTTAAGTGGCTTATTAGTTGCAGAACCTGGATTTGAATCTGACAGTCTGATCCCAGAGCCCAAATCCTCTACAACTCTTTGATGCTGCCTGTTCTTATGGTGAAGAGGGGAGGTAGGGTACGTATGTCCCTAGGTACCAGACCTTGGCATATGGTAGAGAGAGTTGTTTTTGTAAATTCTAGCAAAGCCATGGAAGCATGTATGTTGTACCTTCAAGGCACTGAATGGAAACCTAGAATTTAGACCCAAAAGGAAAAGTGCAGTTTAATGTATAAGGTCATGCAGCCATTGCCATATACAGTCTTCCCACCCATCTCCACCCCCAGACAAACACCCATATAATCAGAGGAATTGATAGCTCTTTAATTTCAGGGATTATTCAGCATGTTTATATTCCTATTAACAAACTGAACATTGCTTTTGAAGTTTTTTGTAATTAGTTCTAATCTACTCTTGGTTAGATATTTCCTTTCTCCACAGAAAGACTCAATAATTAATAGAGTCCAGTTGGGAAATGGATCTTTGACAGAAACAAGTTAGGCCAGTGCAGGAGAAGACTTGTATCTGAGTCAATTCCAGTTAAGAAAAGAAGGATTCAAAGTTAGAATCCTTTGTGTGTTTAGGATGTAGTAGCAATTCCCAGTTCAGGCACAAGGAAATGAGGGAAATCTTCCTCCATTTCAAAAACAACAAATTAACCAAATACTATTTCTATTTCTATTACAATGTGTGACTCCACCCTCATCCCTCCACCTCTGTGGCTTGTTTTCAGGAAGAAAGTATAGAGGAAGTGAGAGAACTGATCAAGATTTCAGAGGAGGCACCGGAAGAGAAAATGAAGACAGCACTCAGTGACTTCATCAATCAAAGCAGGTATCAGGACATGCATACAGCTGGTATAGGGGGTCTGGGGCTTATATGAACTCAGCTATCAATTACCTTGTGAAAATAGTCGATTTTGCATGCTTTCACATGGACATTTATGGTGTATCTATCTTTGATTGGTAATGCTAGCTACTACTGCTTCATGACACTTAAACAACTAAAGCATAAATGAAAGGGAAAAAAAAAAATAGAGAGGAAAAGAAAGACTTGCTTAAGAGGCTCTTTATGAAATAGGAGAAAGTGTCAGTGCCCAGTGTAGTGCTTGACATTTGGTAGACACTCCACAAATATTTGACTGTTAGATGGATAAGTTATATCAAATATTATTTAATGTAAATTTTCATAGAGCACATTAATAAGTGCACAATAATAATTCTTGTTCCAGATGGTAAACGATAGAACAAAAAGATCAAAAATAGGGTGTATTAATTACCTATTACTGCATAATAGATTACCTCTAAACTTAGCGATTTTAAAGAAACAAAGTGGATAAATGTTTTCTGCTTTGTAAGTTATGGTTTTCCCAATTTCTCAAGTACCCAACCATTTTTTATATTTTTAAAAAAAAGAATAAAAGGAAACAAATATGTAGTTTTTTCTTTCTTCTTTGATTTTCATTATAAAAGTGATCTACACGGTGCTGCAGGGACAGCTACTGGACATTGTATGTCCTCCCATGGCCCACTGGGTGGACTGTGGGAGAGTGTGGGCTATGGTGTGGACCATTGATCATGAGGTGCAGCGGTGCTCAGAGATGTATTCACCAAGTGCAGTGAATGTCTCATGATGATGGAGGAGGTTGTTGTTATAGGGGGAGGAGTAGGGTGAGGTGGGTGGGGGGTATATGGGGACCTCGTGTTTTTTTAATGTAACATTAAAAAAATAAATAAAGACCAAAAAAATGATATACATACATCGCTGCTACTCTGCCATGGTGTATGTATATTTAATTTCCTTTAAGTACCTTTAAAAAGCCTTATAATCTCTTTATATTTTTAAAAATGAATAACGCAGTGACTTATCTATATTAGGGTGCTACTTGGGGTGATAATCATGGCCCTTTTTCCTTCAAGTTTACAATCAACTGAAAAAAGATTCATGAGGGTCAGACAGAGAACAGAATGTTGGTTTTGTATTTGGGAAACCTGGATTTGAGAAAGCAGCTTAAACCAGAGGTCAAGGTGAGCTGCCTGCCCTCCCCCGCCCATTTGTGGCTGAGCTGCTGGGCTTCTGAGGCTTTCCCCCAGCAGGGACAGGCCTCTTTCCACGTGGAGGTGAGGGAGCTGTCCACAGCCAGCAGGCAAGCGGGGTCTAAAGGTAGAAAATGAACAGAAACATGCAGTGGTCATTGACTCTGAGAGATGGAAAGTTCTACCGTGTCCCCTGAGCTGATCTATCCTGGGAGTGGAATGGAATTCCTTGGACCTCTAGGAAAGGCAGGATTGGGGCAACAAAACCCCCTATTCAAAATATGATAAATATTTTTATTTTTTAAATTAAGATCAAGTGTAACTCTCCTAGTGTACCGAAAGAAAATTTCTGCTGAGGCTTCCAATTGCCAGCAGGCAGAGTCCTGGTGTGGAACCTCTCACTGAGAGCTGTGGCATCTTGGACTTCCTTTTTCTGTGTGTGTTTAGGCAGTACCAGGGATTGAACCCTGGACCACATACATGGGAAATGCAGGTGCTCAACCATTGAGCTACACCCACTCCCTGGACTTCCTTTTTTTAAATTAAGTTCTTTTTTTCATTACAAAAGAAATACACGCTAATAGTAAAAATGAATGCAGAAATATATAAATCAACAGTGTTCTTATCTATTCTCTCCCCAATCTTACTCTCCAGAGCAAACAGTTTGATTTATTCTCTGAACCTTTTTCTGTGCATTTGGAAACACACGCATTTGTATACACACAGGCATAAAAAATATATTTCTTCAAAAATAATTTTACACAATCCATTTCATTCACCAAGTTACTTTTTCACTCAACGTTATATCACAGGCATTTTCTACAGGGGTGCGTAATAACTGTCCTCAATATTCAATTGTGTGTGAATGGATTAGGTTTCAGGTTTTTCCCACTCATTTTACCATTACAGGCAATGCTACTATAAGCATTACTGTGTAAACATATTACTGCAAAATTGTTCCGTTTTTTTTGTTTGTTTGTTTGTTTTGTTTTTTAAGAAGGCACCAAGGGTTGAACCTGGGACCTCAAATGAGGAAAGCAGGTGCTCAATCACTGAGCTACATCTGCTCCCCTGCTCAGTAATTTATGAAGGTTAGAATTCTAGTATAATTTGGGGATAAATTGTATACACATTTAAGTATTGAGAGGTGCTGTCAAATAGCCTATAAAACATTGTAACAGTTTCCATTCTTCTATAATAGACAATAGACTATATCCCCACATCTTCACCAATCTTGATCACATTTGCTTGACTGATAGGTGAAAATGATATTGACTTTCATTTTGCATTCAAGTTTTAACTAATAAGGACCATAATCTTTCCCCCTACAAGCTTTTTGGACATTTATATTTCTTCTTCAGGGAATTGCCTTCATGAGTTTTATCATTTTCCTATTGAGCACAGTTTTCACTTTGTCCCCAAGTATTACTACTAAGTTTTTTGTACAGGTTTTAAAATGCGGGAACATATCTTACTATTGAATCTAAAATATTTGATTTGCATACAACATCTTAGGAAACACTTTGTGTTAAATTTTTAAGACGAGGGGAAATGACATTTTTTCTTTGTTATGAATTTTAATAGCAAAATCACTATGGATATAAGTTGAAAGAAAATGAAAAACCGAGCATCCATTCTTCAGATTTAATCTGGGGTCTGAGCATCATTTTCTAATTCTCGTTTCATTTCTTAGAAAAGTTAGTGCATCATTGCTTAATCCTAGATTAAAAATCTTGGTTCTGTGGCTTCATTTGCTTTCCCAATGCAGTGCAGAAAGTATATTTGTAAACCTCTGGAATTATATATAAATGCATTATTACCTAAGTCAGCTTCAAAATTTTTATTTTTTCTTACAGGGCCTTTATCTCTGAAGCAGAAAAAATGCCCAAAATGTTGAACCAAACCACTTTAGATAAGAAACGACTTACACTCTGTTGGCAGGAGCTGGTATGTGAAAATCTATTTATATTTTGACCAGAGTTAAAACGTGCTTTAAAAATAAACATCGAGGATGAGGCATAGGTCACAGACCAGATGAGGATAAGTTTTGAAGGTTGTACATTTGTACAATGTGGAGGCGTTAGTGAGAAGGGTGCGTTGGAAAGGAATTAGCATTTATGGAATGCTTGCGAGGTCTTGCCTCCTATTCAGATGGCTCTCCCCCTTGCTTATTTTCTTTACATTTGTATTTTATCAGAGGCTGTAGACTCTTTCACTTGGCCATCTGCTCCCAAAACTGAAAGACCCAAAGAAAAACTCTATTTTCCTCCTTGCTATCCTCTCATTAAGAATTGTGTTAGAAATGGAACAGCCTTGCTCATTTGCATGTCTTGAGCTTTGTAGGTGCTCAGTTCTTAATGAATGAGGAAAGACAGAGAAACTATCTGACCAAGTCCAATCCTGGATTATCTTGCCTGGAAACTTCAGCTCCAGCAATGGCCCCGGGGGACTTTGGTGTGAGGACATAATTATGCAAGGAAAAATCATGCGGTGTTTGAGTTGTAAGGGACATTTTAAGGATGTGTGAGGGGCCCAGCTATGAATTGATTTTCTAAAGGTGGCAATTAATTAATGGTAGAATAGAAACTGAAATCCAAGTCTCCCAGATCCTTGTTTGTCTCTCTTTCTACTAGACGGGAATACTTCTCTTTTGTGCTCCAGGACATTTAGGGGCCAGATTTCCACCATATATAAGATTTTCTTCCTATCCTGGTTCTTCTTCAGCACCTCTAACAGGCTTAATCTGCCTCTGCAATGTCCATTCACTGCATGTTGTCCACGGAGTTCTATTATCTTCTCATTATCCGACAGTCCTTGGTGGGAACAAGTCCATGATTTCAACAACCATCAGTATCTTTGAATTGACCCAGCTCATCTCCTCACCTCTAGACCTGTATTTCCAAACTCCTTGTGGACATATCACCTGCTTGTCTCGTAGCACCTGAAACTCAACATATCCTCCTGAACACATCATCTTCCCATGTAAACTTGTACCCACCCTGCACTGATACCGTCGGCTACATTTATTGCTCCAACCAGAAGCTTAAGAATCAACTTTGAATCCTTCCTGTCTTTTAACTTAAACAGCCAGTTGGATCCCAAGTCTGCTCAATCTTGCCTCTTAAAAACTCTGGAAGTTTTGCTGTACTTCTTTACCCCCAGAATCACTGCTGAGACTTAGTTCCTTGGCATCTCTGGCCTTGACTATTATAGTAACCTTCTCTATCCATCTTCTACACAACAACCAGGATGGCCTTTCTACAACACAAACCTGATCATGTTACTTGTTGTTTAGTCATTGGAATCTTTCAGTCATTTCTAGGGTAAAGCCCAAAGCGCTTTAGCGTGATATACAAAGCTGTTCACCATCTGACTCTATCCTGGCATCCCTGCCTTACCTCCCCCTTCTCCTTTCCCATTTTGAAGCCTCAATGATGACATGCCTTCCCCTGTAATTGTACTGAACTGTCCTTTCTCATCTTACCTTCAGATGAATTCTATTAATTGTTTAAGTCTCAGTTCCAATGTCACATCCTCCAGGAAACCTAGCTTTGCCCCTCTCCAGTCCCATGATGCTCTGAACATTTCAATTATTTGCATATCTCTCTTTTACCCCAACACACTGTCAAAGCCTTGAGGGAAGAAGCATTGTGTCCTCTCCTCATCCCAGGCCTTGGCTCCTGGGATAGTGCCTGGTATGTAGCAGCTGTTCAGCTTTTCCAATAAATTTCACAGAATGCTTCCTATGTCCCAGGCACTGTGCTGGGTGCTAGAGACACAAAGTTAAAAACACTTGGTCCTCGTCCTTGAGGAATTTAGTGACTTATTGATTCATTCATTCATTCCACAAATATTTAACACCTCCTATGTGCCACGAACTCCACCAGACACGGAAAATACAAGGTAAGAATAAGACAGAGGAGGGCCTTGCCCTAGTGAAGTTTAAGTTTTAGAGGAGAAGACAGAAGACTAACAGGTAAATAACAAAGAAAAGGATTACATATTATGATTTTGAAGGAAATTTTTTAAAAAGCCATGGTACTTGGGAAATTGTGGGGAATATAAGGCAGTGGCGACATTTAAGGTGAGGCCTGAAGGATGAGAAGGAACCAGCCATGCAGAGTCTAGGATTACATTCGAGCAAGAAGAAACACTAAGCCTACAAGCCTCAAAATGGGCAAGCCTTGGCATGTTCCAGAACCTACTGCAGACAGTGTGCCTGGGACGCAATGGACGAGGAAGGAATGTTATGAGACGGAGAGTAGTCAGGGACCAACTCACACAGGGCCTTGGAAGCCACCATGAAGAGTCTGGTTTTTTCCTATGTGCGTAAATGTGGGCCGACGCAATCAAAAGAAATACTTTCGTATGTTCCAACCACTCATGCTGAGCTCCCTGGTGGTGTTTGTCAAATGATGTCCCTTTGGCCTGGAAGCCTCCAACATACCTCTAGAAAGAGGCGATGAGTGCAGTGATTAAGGGAAGGGCCCCTGGACTCAGCTGGGAGTCAGTTCCGCCTCCGCATTATTCCACCTGCTTCCTCATAATAATGAAACATGATTATCATCATTCTCGTTAAGTATCAGAAACCTGGGTTTGAGTCTCAGTTAACAAAGCGGTCCATCTCCCTTCCTCATAAGCCCACAAAGATGAGATGCCTGCTTCTTGCCTGCACACTCCCGGGACATTTCTATTCCATGGGCAGCGCGCGTGGCAGCCCCTCCCCAGCCACCATGAGCGGCTCCTTGTGGCGCTTTCAAGCGCCCCTCGAGGCTTCCAGCCACAGCAGTGACCCTCGTCCACACAGGTAGAAAGGTAGAAAGGTCTACACTGGCTCTTTTCTCGTCTTAGGAGGCAATGGCCAAGGAGGCCACGGGACTCATTCAGCAGCAGCAGCAGAAGTTCTCTCTCGAAGAAATGATCCACAAAGCCCAAAACTTCGTGGACAAAATCCGCTTTCTGGTTGATGAGGTAATCCCCTCGAAAGGTCAGCTGACTGTCTTCTGTGAGGTCTGAATGTTCAGGAAGGATGAAAGAGGGAGCACTGCATGGTTTTTGCCCCAAATCCTGCTGAGCCAAGCGGGCCCTGTTAGTTTAGGGGATAAGGAAGGAGATTTTGAAATGAAGTCAAACAGGTACATACAGCTTTCCTGACTTTTTACAAAGCAGGCCTGTTCAGCCGAAGTAAAAAGCATGTTCCCCAGTGGCCTCAAGAAAAGTCAATATAATGACTTTCTTTGATGGTTTTCAACTATAAGAAGATTTAAACCCGTGTCCAGGAAATGTGACAACAGCCTTTCCTTTTAGAGTTCGTTGCAAGCAGGGCCTTCTGGCTATCATGTTTGCCCCTGGCAGGTGCTGATGCTCCTTCTTGCAGCCTGAAAATGCACAGATGCTTCTTAAATTGGGTTTGGGTGGAGGTTTCAGGGAGAGGTACAGATTTATTGCTTCTGCTGTTCTCCTAAGTTGTATTTCTAGTGACAGTATCAATCATTCCCTGGAGGCATAACAAGCAGTGAGTCAGGCAGGCAGTCACGGGGATTTTAATATGTGCTCAGAAGGCTTGAATCAGACAAGGTGTTTCAGGTCTGTGACCGACAGCCCTGACGCAGGAACACCTACAGGCCAGCGTCCTGTTTCCCTATCAAGAAGGACGGGAAGACCCTCTTTGGGCGCCAATTACACCCAAATGTTATGGAGCTAGAAAGACAAAGCATCTGCTTCCAGTCCAGGAATGGCAAAACTGGTTCATGATGATCAATCCCCTTTTGGTTTGGTCATTAAGTTAGTTCAGAAATGTGCAGTTCAAACACGTACAATGTAATCAGTCACTTGGCAGGAATTCTTGATTAACGCAGCTTTAAGGTCAAATTTTCTGAGCAATTTGGCTGAGTTTCTCCTTGGAGCTATAATACTTGGAGGCACAATACTTGGCAATCATATTTTAGGGATAAAGGCCCTTGTAGAATTATTTTCCATTTCTTAAGAGCAAATGGAAAGACAGGCATGATTTTCCTTTTTTAAGTTTGAATGTTCTGGAAATGTTACCTGGTTCTCTTTCTGAGGAAGTCCAATTTTTAAGGCTAAATCATTACTACAAGAGTGCAACCCCCCCCCACCCCCCCATGAAAAAGAAATCCATGGAAAGACGTAGAAAATGTTTACTCTACAGATGGAAAGAGTTGGCCACCAGAGGTGCCAAATCATGGGTTCAACTTGCCTGTCCTCAAAGAATTGTGAGCTATTTGGCATAGGGAGGTTAAACGTACTTCTAGTTCACGACCTAAAGTTTTCTCTTTTCAAGGAAGCTACACTTAACTAACTTGTTTTATAGACGTTTAGTTACATCGAGGTTTATATCACAAAATTTGTTTTGCAAGAGAAGGACAGTTTCCAAGGAAAGGGGAACACTGGAACTGCACTCAAATATAATACCAACCGTCTTCATTGTCACAGCCACAGCACACCATCCCCGATGTCTTCCTTTGGATGCTCAGCAATAACAAGAGAGTGGCATATGCCCGCATCACCTCCAAAGACCTGCTCTACTCCCCCATCAAGGAGCAGATGGGCAAGCACTGTGGCAAGATCAAAACCCATTTCCTCAAAGTAAGTCTCCACCAGTTTACACTAAACTATTTCTAGTGTGTGTCTATATCTCTGACTCCTCCCTACTGCTTTCAAAAGTTTGTGAGCAACTGGAACACGTTGCCCCCTTTTTCATTCAAATTGCAATTCAGTAACTGTCTTGAGGCTGTTTTCTAATCACAACATTACCAGATACATGTAAGTTCCTTTTTCATCTACTGGGTGTACTGCAAGGTTTACTTTAATTTTTATTTCTTTCTTACTTAATGAACATTTTTCTATTAGTTTTTTACTCTTTTCTCTTGTGTAATTTGTCATGACATCTTTTCAAATGAATTAATCTCTATATTTTTTATAGATTTTGAAGAAAATTACAAGAGGAGATTATATTCCATAGAACTGCTAGATCAGGATTCTTGACAACTTTAGATTGTGGGAAGATGATAGTCCTTTCAATCTGGGGTCCCTTCAGCCTTCATGCAGACAGGGTCCCCAATTCCCTGATGAATGGGATGGATGGCCCCTCATAGACCCTGACTCTGAATGGATCCTTCTGTCTTTATGTGCAGATGTAAGCTTTTCTTGGAGATCCAGGGTATTTTACTTCTGCTACACATGAGCAAATATAGGGGGAAAGATGGGGTTAACTTTTCCCACCTCACGGTAGACTGTCCTGCCAATTTCACTTCAGATTTCTTGCTATAACATAATTATTTTTCTTCTGCCTCAAACCATGCTATATAAAGAATGGGTGAAGGGATAGCAATGCTAAGCTGAGAAGAGAAGATTTGACCTCATGGTAAAGACCTTGTAGGGCTACCATGTGGATGAAGATGTGTGTGTGTGTGTGTGTGTGCATGTGTGTGTTTTTCTAGAGGACAGAACCAGACCCCACAGTAAACATTACAAAAAAATAGTGCCCTGAAATGAAACCCACATGGGTTTCCCCATCCCTTCAGTTGTTGACAGAGGCTGAACATTTTCTTGACGTAACTGTGACAGAAGGTAGCTAGGTTAGGTAGCCTCTAAGTGCCATCCAACTCCCAGAGTCTACTATAGATGTGATTGTTAAATGTTGCAGACAGAGGATCCATAGCATTGAGCATGAGAGGCAATAGGGGGTTAATTGCTTACAGCATGGGCTTTGAAATATGACAGATCTGGGTGGAATTCCAGGGCTACTATTTATTAGCAGCATGACCTTGGGCGAAGACTGTAACATCCCTGTGCCTCTCATGCGTCATCTGTCAAATAGAAATGGTTGTGAGGATTAAGTGAATAAATGCTTATCAAGTACAGAGTTGTGTACCCTCCAGTGTATTTGCTCAACGACTGTTAAGAAAACCAGTCACCCATCCTCCCAGAGGACATTTCTGTAATTGTGCATCTCCTTCATATTCAGTGAGTTGTTCGTGGCTCTGTATGTTATTTTCTATCATATGTCTAAAATGTTTTTTTAAGCCCACCCCTGTAAAACTATAACTGGAAAATAGAAAATCAACCAAGTCATTCACCACAAGTATCAGAGTTTTTCTTCAGCTTCTCATCCAAGGAATGCTGGGAATGCAAGAAATTTTGTCTTAAAAATAAATCATTTGGAAGGCCCTGTGCTAAAAATACCAGAACATTGGTATAACGTTATTCCCACTAAATATTTTTATGTGTCTGGGCATTATTTAAAGTTAGAATAAAGAACAACTATCCAAAAAAAACAAAGCCAGAGGATAGACCTATCTGAGAATACAGAACCTTTGCCCTTCCGCTTTCATCATCTTGTATTATTCCTTATCACTCTGCTGGTAAGCCTTGTCTTACTTCTTTATCTGTCTTTTCCTTTTGCATTGGGATTGTTTTGAGACAGCTTTCTAAATCCTGTTGACTTCCATTGTACTGATGTGATGAAGCATCTTGATAAGATGAGTCAGCAAAATTAATTTCATTCTTTTTTTATTGTCACCTCTGCTTTTAACTCCCACCCACCACCTCCCCTTATCTCTCCATCACCTCACTGAATTGGTAATTCTGAAAAGAGTAAGGGCTGCACCAGGGAGACAAAGTCTTCACAAATCTCCAAGTAGAAGTGGAGTAAGGCAAAGCACGAATGTAAATCTCTAGTTTCTTATGAAACAGTTGTTCTTAGAACGGCCCCCTAAAACATTCCCCATTTGAACACGTTTAGGGGTGATTGTATCCCTCCCTTGGAGTTCCACAATGCCCACTAAGGCTCAGAGAAATCCTACAGCCAGGAAACATCTCTAATTTAAAAAGAACAACAATTTTATTTGAAATTCCAAAAGATAAAATAACAGAAAAATGCAACTCAACAAATTATGGAAACATTACTCCTAAAAAGTGCTTTACGGGCACTTTTATCTCATCTGATTCCAGCTCAGTTGTTGCTCTAGTGGAACAGTGCCAGATACACTTGGAGTCCAGAGGGTGGCACTCAGTCTTTTTCCTTGAGTTACTTCTCTGCTGAGTCCGTCCCAGGTGGACTCCAGAAAGCCCCTTCTTACTCTCCCCTGAGGCCAGGCATCTGGTGCTTCCATTAGTTGTTTCCATCCAGCCATAAAATTGGTTCCATCCACATTTCCCCAATATGCAGCAGAAAGGGGTGACTGAAAGACCTCCTTCTGCCTCCTGCCACAGGGTCAAACATCTATAAGACAAACAAAACTTTATTGCCCCTTTCTTTTAAGCTAGCTAAGCATGGGCTAGAACCCTGTGCGAGGTGGATGATGGGGCACTGGAGAGGCTAAGACTTCAGCCTTCTCTCTCATGCAATTTTCATACACCAGTGCTCATAGTTGTTTTGTTTTTTTTAAAACCTTGAAGACATCATTTATATTAAATAAGCCAGAGCCAAAAGGTCAAATATTATATGATCTCACTGATATGAAATAATTAGAATAAGCAAACACATAGTCAAAGTCTAAAATACTGGTTACCAGGGGATGGGGTAGGGATAGGGAATAGGAAGATAAGGTTTAAATTGTCCAGAAGATTCCTCTTTGGGTGGGTTGTAAAGTTTTGGTAATATATGGTGGTGATGGTAGTACTACATTGTGAGTGTAATTAAGAGCATTGAAGTATATATCCAAAAGTGGTGAAAAGGGAAAAGTTAGCTTGTATAGATGGTAATAAAGTAAAAATACTTTTAAATCCATGGTACTGCATGACACAGTGAACCCTAGGTTAAACCATGAAATATAGTGAATAGTGCAATTATATTAATGTGCCATCATCAGTTCTAACAAATACACCATACCACTGCAAGGTGTTGATAACAGGGTGGCCTAAGGGAATACTGTATTTCATGCATGATTGTTCTATAAACCAAACACTTCTTTTAAAACATAAATGAATAGAGAGAAGGATCACACATATGAAGATACTTGCTGTCTAGATTTTGAAGTTTCACTCAGCAAAAGTCCATCTGTTGCTTGTCTTAGTTTTTATGGCACATAACAAGCTACCACAATGCAGGAGTTTCTGTGGGTCAAAAGTCCGGGTGACCTTAGCTGGGTCCTCTGCTCAGGGTCTTACCAGGCAGAAATCAAGGGGTCCCAGGGCTGTTTTTTTCCTGGAGCCTCTGGGGAAATTCCACTTCTTAGATCATTCAGGAGGTTGGCAAAATATGTTTCTTTCTCATGCTTCCACATCTCCTTCCATTTCCAGGCTGCAGTGGCAGCTGGAGTCCTTCTCTTGCTTCCAATCTCCCTGACATCCTCTTCCTCCTCACTTCTCTGCATTTCAGGCTCGTGTGATGACACTGGATGCCTCCTCCTCTCATACTCTTCTCTCTCTTCCTCCCTTGAAGACACGGTCAGGTGCAGAGCAGGTCAATCCACAGCAGTGCCGTAAGCATGAGCAGACTGGCTGAGGGCCAGGCAGAGCTGGGCTTGAGTCTTGGCTCTATCTCTGACTTGGCTGTGATCTTGGACAATCGTCCGAACCTCTCTGCACCTGTTTCTTTTTCTTTAAAATGTGTGTGATAAACCTATATACCTTTGTAGAGTCAGTGCAACAACGGATGGTAAGCTGTGACTTGTTAATAGTGTGCAGGTAGTAGAACATTTTGTCTGTAGGGAAGAACATTAGGGAAACACCTGGAATGACGTATATGTTAAATAGTATCATTATTAGGAAAAAAGAAAGGATTACTCACTTAACAAATATTCATCAAGTGCTTCCTGAGTGCCAATCACTCTTTTAGGCATCGGGGCATCATTGTGAAACAACAGACAAAAATCTAAATTGATGTCCTAGTGATGTCTACAAATGGCAGGAAGGTTGCTTTGATTATAACAAAATAACCTAGATTCCCAATAAACATTTGTTTTATTAAAGAAGTGCCCAATATATTTTAGCTATTATTATTACAAATACTATTGTATTAATTAATATATAATTATTATTATTCCTATTAGTATTGTAGACGTGATGAATTGAGGATTATCTACCTTATTATAATTTTTTAAATTACAGGTTGCAGAAAGGTTGCTTTTATCAACAACAAAATAATTTTAAGGGTTCAACCATTATTTATTTTATTGAGCTGAATAAATAATGGCATCCTACCGCCTGAAAAATAAAATCCAAACTCTCCACGTAACAAGCAAGACTCTTTCATCTCATCTTTGCCTTTCTCCACCACAGCTCTCATGCTTGCTGGTTACACTCCCTTCTTCTCTGAAAGCTCTGAGCATTGTTTCTGAAATACAGGAAGCACTCACTGAATACTAGCTCATATTATCACTATTAGTCCCTGCCCCCATATCTCTGCTCATGAACATCCCTCTTCCTGGGATCCCTTTTCTACTGGTCCATTTTCAAAAGTATCTGCTAAGCCTAGCCCAATGAAATACTCCGGTCTTAAAGAAAGAATGGAAAGAGCTGCTACTTCTTCACTGCCCCTTAGCATTTTCTCTCTTAAACTTGGCATTGCATTTAAATGAATACAAGCTGGTCTCAAGGAAGGGCCAGGACTGATGCCCTCCAGGTCTCACTCCCTCAGCAAGGGCCTAGCAACACTTGCAGTACTTGCTGAATTGAGTTGCTCAAAACCCATTTATGGAATCCACAGAGCAATTTAGAAAGGCAAAAATAACTTTGCTCAATTTTGGATTCAGGGGCTCTCCATGGGAGCCTGGAAGTTGTCAGGGCAAGTTCTGCCTCTCTTCGTAGGATTTTGTGATTCTCTCTGGAAGAGGGGTGGCGCAGAACAAAGGCAACTCTACGGAGAGGAAGGCCTAAGGCACACTCGGAAGAGGCACTTAGGCGAGTGAGCAAACTTCGGAGAGTCTCAAGTGCCACAGGCTCAGAATGATGGCCTTGTCAGCAATGCTGAGCACAACCACTGGGCCTCCTCAATGGAGGCAGGGGTCCCCCAACCCTAGTGACTGAGAAATAAAGGAGCCACACCCTCTGCATGAGTTGTGTCCTTCACACCTAGAGAAGTACACGCACGCACACGAATATATACGCATATGCTCATACACTCCCCTGTGCACACATTCACACCCACACACACTAATGTATACATAAACACAGAAATGCAAACAAACATGGTACAAATCAGAGCACACTCAAAGGAGAGAAAGGGGATTTGAAACCGTGCTGGACGAAGGAGGGATGAAGCCACCCAAGGTGTTTAACCAAGGCAGAAAGGACGTCATAGGGGAAGGTCAGTTTCTTCAAGCACGTGGAGGCTGACATAATGGAAGAAGCATTTGGTTCTTCTGAATGAACCACAGAGAGAGAACAGTGACTGACTCCAGGGAAGGACACTTCAGCTCAGTTTAAAGAAGAGGAAGAGACAGGCTATGGGTGTGCAGAGTCCAGAGTCCAATTCTGGAATTGTCTTTCCTGAATTTGAGTCCTGTCTCTGTCACCTAAAAGCTGAGTGATCATAGGCAACTTATTTAGTCTCACTAAGCCGGAGTTTCCTCACCCATAAAACTGTATAAGACCAAATGATCCAGTGCTCAGAGATGCTTTTCATTGGGCCCATTCAAGCTTCAGGCCCCACTACACCGGGACGCTCCCCTGCATCATGGCAACTGGGGTTAATGCTCTCATCTTGGGATAAGCAAGCTCCTGAGAACTGCTGTCTACACACACTCTTAGACCCTGTCCCCTATGAAGACCTCTTTTCTCAAAGAGTGAGGCCCATGATTGACTCCTGCTAACCAGGCAGACTTCCCTGTGTCCTTTCCCCAGCTTCCTGGGAAACGGCCAGCCGGCTGGTCCGTGCAAGCGAAAGTAGACGTGTACCTGTGGCTGGGCTCCACCAAATACGCCAGCACCATTTTGGACAACTTGCCAGCAGGCTATGAAGCAGAAATGCCCAACAAAGTGACTGGCACCAACCACCCCCCAGCCAACCTGCTCTACCAAGGTACGATGCCCACTGAGCAAGGGGCCATTGGATGTTGCAGGTGGGCTTGTGAGAAAACAGTGAAGAGTGCAGCCGGGTATGGCTTGTTTTTATGCTATCTGAGGATCGACTTCTTTGCCTTTTTTTTTAGCACAATTTCTATATTTCCTTCCAACGTCTCAGTTGAAAAGAAGGAGATGAAGTCCTTAAAAACTCTGGAATAAAATGTTATCTTTGTATGTTCACGGGAAGGAGTTTGAGTTTCTTTGTAAGCAGATTCTACAGGTTGAGTTTTCATTTTAAGCAAAATATGTTTTTTAATGAAATGTCAGTAAGTTCTTGTGCTGTCACTTGTGTGGAATTGTAGCACATTTTTTTTTTGACATGGTATTGAGATTTTGACCTATAAACAGCAGGCATTTACATTTCCCAGTAATGCCCCAATGGGAACTGGTATTAGTGGGGCCAAATGTCCTTCTCCAGATTAGTTCTTGGTTTGGCTGCTTGTAGGAATTCAAAGTGCTTTTTTATTTTATTTTTTAATTTATCTTCCCCCCACCCCCATGTGTCTGTTCTCTGTGTCCATTGCTGCGTGCTCTTTGTCCACTTTTTGTTGTTGTCAGTGGCACGGGAATCTGTGTCTCTTTTTGTTGACGTCAGCTCTCCATATGTGCGGCACCATTCCTGGGCAGGCTGCACTTTCTTTCGTGCTGGGCGGCTCTCCTTATGGGGCGCACTCCTTGCGCGTAGGGCTCCCTTATGCAGGGACACCCCTGCGTGGCACGGCACTCCTTGCGCGCATCAGCACTGCGCATGGGCCAGCTCCACACGGGCCTAGGAGACCCGGGGTTGGAACTGTGGACCTCCCATGTAGTAGACGGACACCCTAACCATTGGGCCAAGTCTGCTTCCCTCAAAGTGCTTCATGTAATCCTTTCTTCTATGTAGTTGTTTTCTATGAGTGCACCATGTTTAAATTTTCATACCATTTTAAATGTTATTATAAATATAAATGACTTGCAGTTTCTTTGTTTCCAAATTGCTTCAATTTGCATGGTTTGTTGCTGCTGAATTCAAATGAAGAAGACTGCAATTTTACCTTCATTTCTACCAAGGTAGAGCTTTGAATCAGGCGGGTGGTAGAAGCACTGGAGAACTGTTTGTATACCCAGGTTTCTTGTGTCACACAAGGATCCTCTGATAAGTGGTTCAGTAGTTAGAGAAGGCAAGGTCCTGGAGATATTTCTCCAGTGGTCCAGCTCATAGTTTCTATCAGCACAAAAGAGCAAGGGAATCCCAGTCCTTTCTCCTTTCACAAAATGCATAGCAGCTACCATATGCCAAGCATTGTGCCCTACACTTATCCATAAGATCTCATTTATTTCTCACTACAGCTTTGGGAGGTTTTTTCATTTTACAGATGGAAAAAGTACCAGACGTGCTCAGAAACAGCCCAAGATCACATAGCTAGTAAATGGTGGCATGGGCTATCTCCAAAATCTGCCTTCTTTCCTTTGCTTTCCATCCTGCCTTTAGAGAGTTTTTGTCTTTGGTTGGAAAACACCCACACTGAGTTATCCTCCTATTTCTATAGACACTCTCTGTAGAGCTCCTAGGGACCCGAACGTGTTTGCTGTCCCAGCTACTAATACTTGGGAGGAGGGGAAAGACATTTTCCAAAGCTTTTTGATCCCTGTGGTGCATTGTTTCCATGAAATGGCCTAATAAACTTCCTCTGCCATGCCCTGACATTGACCGACCTTGGCTGCCTTCTACACATTCTGGAGAATTTTGTTTCCTCAGGCATTTTATACTTCAGAAAATATCCATGTAGCAAATAATTAATTTGCGCCTCCTCTGTGGAAGGCATGGTGGAAGACCTAGTGAGGGGGTCTAGGGATGAGGAAGGGGTGGCCCTGCTCCTCAAGTGGGGGCAATCAGAGCTCTAATAATCCCAAGTAGAAAGTGAGCAAGAGCAGAAGAGATGGACCACTGAAGTGTGAGGAGAGCACAGAGGAGGCTGGCTTTATTAGTTCAGGGAACAGGGCTGGTAAGACTCAGGTTTCACCAAAACAGAAGACTAGATTAAGTAACTGGTGCCCCCTGGAGTTGTGCAGTGTGCTCCCTGTGGCAGTACTTGGGAGCCCTGCTAAAATTCTGGGCTTAGTCACTTCAGGGCAGCTGGTGGATATTTTCAGGAGATGAGGCTTTCTTAGGTTCACTCCCAGTTGAGAAAATGCCTTACTGTGAGGCATGTTGAGGGACAGGTGGGCTAACTCTGGACACATTCCTATCAGCAAATTCCTATGCCACCTGCTGAACATTCCGCTGTTGGCTGTTGCCATTTTTAGGGAGCGCTCTTGTCAGCAGGCCCATCCTGCCCACTTTAGGGTTTATTGGTAATGTGGTGGTAGGGGATGGGAGGAAGACTTGGAATTGGACTCAAGAACCACTTCTCTAGTTCTCCTGGGAGATGAGGTGAAATCTTGGAGCACCGTACACTGCAAGTACCTCACCTTGATTTGGTAGTGTATAGATATAGACCTTAAGTTTCTAAATCCCTTAGAGTGTTAGAGTGGGGACAGGTGTGGTTACACTCTCAGGCTCCATGCTTGTTTCCGTGTAGCCAGACAGTGGCATGGGATGGAGGGATATGAGCATGTCCAGGCCTCCTGTCAATCAAGCAAGGAGTTTTCTTTGACACCTCTGCCTTCCCTGCCCCTCACCCTGCCAGTTGGGGGCCAACTCCCATAGCATCCACTGCTTCAAGGACTCCCTCTTCCCCTTCTCATTTCAAGCCCCTCTACCACTGCAAGAGGTCAGGCTTTAAAACTTCCCTCTGAGAGGCAGCCATGCTGTCTCCTTGTTGGTCCCTGTTTTAGTTTGCGAGAATCCTTAAAGCAGATACCATGAAATGGGTTGGCTTTTAACAATGAGGAATTAGTAGCTCATAAAAGTACAGTTTTGAAGTCATGAAAATGTCCAAATTAAAACATCATCAAGACGATGCTTTCTTCCTGAGGACTGGCTCTGGACTCCTCTGTCACATGGCAAATTATATGGTGACATCTGCTGATCTCTCCCTTCTCTTCTGGGCTTCCTTGATTTCAGCTTCTTGCTTCCCTGGCGCTCTCTCTTTCTTTCTCTCTTTCTCTGTATTTATCCTATTTGTAAAGGACTCCAATATGAGGATTAAGACTCATTCTGAATGAGGTGGGTCACACTTTAACTGAGGTAGCCCCATCAAGATGTCCTACTTACAAAGGGTCCACACCCACAGGAATGAATTACCTGTAAGAACATGTTTTTCTGGGGTACATGCAGTTTTAAACCACCAAGCCCCCTCCCTGGCATCTCTTCCTTCCCTTGCACACTTGACTCACATTTTTTTCTTCCTTAAGCTTTGCTCTGATATAATCAGCTCCTGCGCACAGACATTCAAGAGCTCCCTGCTGCCTGCTACACCAGGTATAGGGTCTCATTTAGGCCTCCGAAGTCCTGGGCAATGTGACCATAGCCATCTGGGACCCTCTACTCTAGCCAAACCAAACAATTCCATCTGGCTCTTTTGTCCTCATCTTGACCCACCGTGTTCTGGCCACTTGGAAAGCTCTCCATCCGCCATCCCTACAGCAAACATTGCCATCCTTGAGAGTCAGTGCCACCTTGCCCAGAGTCATCCCCTTTTAACTTGAGTGTGCTTTTGCAAAAGGTGGATTTTTCTTTTGTGCAGATATTCTTATTTTATGTGAAGAGTGGTGTGTTATGTAGCCCTTGCTGCTTAAGTCTTTTCTCAGTGAGCACTATTTTGTAGAGATCCATCCACTTTGCTATGTATCCCCCTAATCCATTAAACCTAAGTGCTGCACCCTAACTCCCGACGTTGTTCCTGTCACTCCCCCAGCGATGGAAACTGGGCTGCTTCCTGCTGCCACCACTACAAGTAACATCGCAATGGACAGTGGTAACAGTGCACCCGCATCTTCATGACCACTTTCAGAGTTTTCCCCAAAGGCCAGGCACCATCCTCAGCCCTTCAATCCCCACGATAATCCTGTGAGGTGGGAAATAGTATTGCCCCTGTTTTACAGACGTGGAAACAAAGACAAAGAGAGGTTTAGTAACTTTGTGTGAGTCCACATATGACGTGTGTAATATAAACCTAGGAGCGGCTTTGCCAGTCACAGGCTGTATGTGCACTTAAGTTGATTAAGTAGAACTAGTCAAATGTGCTCGAATGTTCCTTATATCAGGCCTCATGTCAACACCTACACATGGATACACAATGACTACAGTACAAGGGTTGCCCTTGAGAGTGGGAGGTGGATAGAAATAGGTAAGAGGATATAAGGGAATAAATGAATATGCAAAGCAAGTAGGGTCTCGCAATGGCCAAAATCATAAAGCACCACAAACCGAGGAATCAGCTCTCAGAGAGGTCTGAGGTTCCCTCACTGAGCCATGGTCTGGCCCAAGCTGAGTCCCTATCTCTCCCTCGCATCCCTTCAAACAGATGTGCTTGCCCTGCCTTTCGCCTCCCATGTGCTTTGCCTGTATCTCTCACAGGACGTTTGTCATCCCTGATTTCCCATCACTGTGATTTAGGTGCTTGTCTCTTTACTTGGATCCCTCTCCCGGGAGCTCCTCAAGGGCACGTGCTACGTCTCATTTATCTTGGAGCCCTTAGGGACCAGGACTGTACCTGGTATACAGCAGGCACTCAAAATGACGTTGGCTGGGTGAATGGAAGAATGGATGAAGGACAGCTCAGTATAGTCATTGATTAAGTAAAACTACTTACGGAGAAGCCCCCTTGACACACACACACAGACACACACACACCAGAGGAAATAGGAGAGAGAGACTCTGAAATACTATGGAGGAAATGTGGTATTTTAGAAAGAGAAGTGGATTTTGGAGTCAGACAGAAATGAGTCCAAATCAAGGCTCTAACATTTGTTAACTCTGCAAAGTTGCAGAGATATTCTAGCCTTTTTGTGCACATTTACCTCATCTGTACAATGGGTTAATTATATAAACCTCACAGGGTTTTCGTGAGGAATAACGTGCCTGCCTTGGACAAGCGACAAGGCCGGTGCCTGGCTCAGAAGCAGTGCCTACGGCCGCCCCTTTCTGCACTGCTTCCAAGTTCCAGTCCCTGGGGAGGGGGAGAGGGGTGTTCGTTGTCTCCTTTGTCTGCCTGGATGTGCCCACGTGTGCACACTCACATACAGGCACGTGTTTGCACGCACCTTTCATAGAACGCCCGGTGACGCCTGCCCCTTCGCTTGTCTGTCCGCAGCCCGCCACGTCTTTCAGCTGAGAGCGCACGTGTACCAAGCCCGGGGCCTCATCGCGGCTGACAGCAATGGACTTTCAGACCCCTTCGCCAAAGTCACGTTCCTCTCCCACTGCCAGACCACAAAGGTGACCCAGGAGGCCTGCCCGCCTCCGCCCCGCAGCCTGCCATCCGCCCCGCAGCCTGCCACCCATTCGCAGGGGAGCCCTGGAAAGCAAAGCAGGGCCTGCTGCAAATACCGGGCATCTCTGGGCATGTGGGTGTGTCAGAGTCAAAGCCCTGGCGCGCTGCGAGGCCTGGGGAGGGGCAGTTATTGTTCCACTGCGATGCAAGGTCCGTCCTGCTGCAGCAGAGGGAGCCGGTGCCCGCGGCGGGGGAAGGCTGGGAGGAAAGGAGGTCCCTGGCCCGTGTCCAGCGCCCGCTGGGCGCCGGGCACAACCCCCTCCCGGCAGGGAAAGTGCAAAGGAGGAAACACGGAAAACAGTCAGGAGGCAACCACTAGTGAGCCCTCCAGGCGCGGGACGGTGTCCCAGCTTGGACCTTGCCCTGTGGCTCTGTGCTTGCGTGGCTGGGCAGGTGCCCTTAGCAGCTCCGTGTCAGTGGCCGCTGTCTCCACAAAATCCTGCTTGGAAATGGTCATCCCGAGAATCGAAGGAGATGGGTGAGGCATGTGTTTTTCCCGTGTGTCCTCCCCTTTCTCTACGTGTGAAAGGGTGACATCACAAGAGTCCGACAGGATGCTTTTCTCACCAGAAGGCGCTCCCAGAGGGCTCACTGCACTGACAGAGGGAAGCTCAGTAAAGAATTGGCCCATTCAGGATGGGGAAAACCCAGCCTGGTGGTCCTTGCAGTCACTGTTAACCGGTTCACACTCGTCTAAACTGACGGCGTCCTGCTCAAGGAAAGGCCTCTGAAAGGGCTAGTCCTGCAAACCAAGCCTTATGGCATGAGGTAGTTCAAGGACAGGGATCCAGTTATCCCAGAGGTCACTGGGCCCTTGGGACTTGGAAATCTTATGGCTGCAGAAGAATAGCAGGAAAGGGACAGAGTAAGGGACGAGAAAGCCTTGTGGTTGGAAGAGGACAGGGAAATGGCTGAGGGAGGAAGGGGTGATAGAGCAGGAGAGGGGGTCTTAGAGGCCGGGGAGTGTGGAGCTGCGATTTCAAGCAATCAGGCAGACACTTGCTGAGGATAGGGACAGTGTCTTGTTGGTTGCTGTTATGCCCGTCTACCAAGAAGGGCACATAGTAGGTTCTGTAAATGTTTACTCATAAAATAATGTGGTGGGATGGGCCACAAACCCTTACTGAGCACCTATGTGTATTAGCGAAAGGGTTGCTGATAGAAAATACCAGAAATTGATTGGTTTTTATAAAGGGTATTTATTTGGAGTAGAAACTTATAGTTATGAGGCCATTAAGCATAAGTCACGTCCCCCACCAAAGTCTATTGCCATGTACTGGAGCAAGAGAGCTGCTGACGTCTGCAAGGTTTCAGGCTTCCTGGGTTCCTCTCTTCCTGGGACTTGTTACTATCTGGGCTCAGCTTCCCTGCTTGCTCCACAAAGCCAGCTGTAGACTATCAGGTGACTGGCTCTGTCTCTCTTCCTGTGGCTCAATTCTCTCCAGCCTCAGCTGCTTTGCTCCTCTGTGTGCTTACTTCCCAGACTCTAGCTCAAAACTCAAAACTCTCTTCTCTGTGGTGCAGTTTCTCAATGCCCTACTGACGTTGTCCAGTCAATGCCTTATTATTATTATTTAATCAAGTAAAAGCAAAACCTCTGAATCCATTATACACTGGTAAGTCTAGATGGGATAGACCAGTTTACAAACATAATCCAATATCTATTTTTTGAATTCATAAACCATATCAAACTGCTATGCTATTATATGCCAAGCATTTAATATGCTTTATCTCATACAGTGGTCCTTACAATACTACAAGGTTGGTGCTAGCCCCATTTAAATGAGGGAAGCTAAGGTTCAGAGAGGTGAAGTCACCTGCTCCAGTTACACATAGAGCAGGTGATGAGAGTAGACTTCCATTCCAGGAGTATCTGGCTCAAAAGCATTGTTCTGTCTATGGTATCTCATTGCCTTTTCAAAGTGTTAACAAACTATCCTGAATAATGTAATTCCAGAGACTATCACTTAACCTAGTTATAATCCATATCACCTTAACGAAACCCTTAAAAAATTAGGCTAATCATGGGCAACTTTCCAGAGACATAGGGGAATATATTTTTGGTTGAGTGAATCTCTCAGTGCCTCTTGAAGATAGCCAGGTGGCCCTTCTATTCATAGGACCAGCTCTGAGGACAGGCCAGTGCCCACATATTGATTCATGCAAATATCTATTGAATACCTTCTATGCACAGGATGCTGGGCAAGTGCCTAATACGACACTCAGCACATCACAGGCCCTGAATAAATAAATACATTTTGAATGAATGAATGAATGAATGAACAAATGAAGGCCCCTGGAAGTTTGTCAAATGGCATATCACAGCCCGAAGTACCAAGGAAGCCATCAAAATATTTCTACAGGAAAGATGTGAAGGTTGCAAGTTACATTGTTATCATCCCTATCAGGCCCATGCTGCAAAATTGATCACCTTTCTATTTTTAAAAACAACATTAACACACCCAGTTCTTTGTGATATCAGCTACTGAATGGGTAACCTTGCAATGCAACTCCATAATTTTTGCTTATTTGTTGGTGGGAGGCTTTTTTTCCCTGCTAGAAAGTTAGAGATTTTCTCTGAAATGTTATGTTAACAACCTCATTGAGTCTAAGGCATACAATGCTCCAAAAGCAAGAAGGAGAGGAAAAGTTGAAGACATGTGATACTTTGATGACTCACATAAAGAAATGCAATCAAACTATTCTTTTGTGGCAACAGCACAATTGATTTAATGCCATAATTAACGATAGTTCTTAATGTAAAACTTCTCCAAGATGATAAGGGGTTTATTTGGGTTTTGGAGCCTGGGATCTCTCCTGATCTCTCCGGGAATGAAGAGCGAGAGGTAAGGGCGCAGCAGCCACCCTGTGTGTTCACCTGTGGAACATCCTTTGACCAGCATAGCCTGACGAGAGGGAAATGTGATTGGGGCCTGCAGGGCTGACCCTCCTCTCTCCAGGCTGGCCCCACATACTAATGGGGCAGCCTCTGCCCAAGTGTGGAGCCCACCATCCTAGAAACAACCTCGGCCTTTAGCTCTGGGAAACTGGCATGTTTCTGAACATCCAACAGAGGCAAGGACACAAACCACGGCCACCTTCCCTTTTGAAGGCCCTACTAGAATGGCTTGGTGGGGGCCGTGAGCCACTTCTTAGGTAACCCTCTTGTGGCTCTGGACCATCAGGCAGGCTATCGTCTTCCTCTGTCCTTTGATTTCTCCAGCTCTATAATGGGTACAGCCGACTACCAACGTCACCGTTTGCTACCGTAAGCAAACTCCATAAAAGAAAGGTCATGCAAAACGCTGAGGTTGCTTTGAAGACCGTGGCTGGTTCAATGCCATTAAATATCCACAAAACAGTGGAATTCAAAATAAGGGATTTAAGCTTTAAACCCCAATGAAGGAAGCGTAATGATGGAAAGTTACTTGCTCGTCAGTGAAGTACCCCCATCCCCAGCTTGCTCTCCCATAAAATGGAGATAATAGCTGCATCTTCTAGGTGAAGATGATTGAGGTTAGTAGTCTGGGTTTTGGTGACATGGGTTCTGTTGTTTGCTGGCTCTGGACAAGTGAGCCTCTGTTTCCTGGTCTTAAAATGTGGGTAGCTAACTGTACCCACATGGAAGTTTGAATGAGACAATGCATGTGAAGCATGGCACAACAAGTGTTCAAAAAAGTGTAGCTAGTGCCATCACCGCTGCACTATTGTGAGGCTTGAGTTTGAAATTATGCATGCAACTAGATGGTAAAACATCAAGGGGGCTCTGTGCATGAAACTTAATAAACATGTAAGTTCCTCAAGGGCAGGATATTTGTGCATCCCCTAGCATCTAGCACAGAGTAGCTGTTTAGTTTACATTGTTGCTTCAATGTTCAGTGAATGAGTCATGATGATGATGATGTCATCCATGCCCTCGGTAAGTATCTGTTGAATGCACCTCATCAATTGAATGCTGTTTTGTTTCCTTTCGGCCCCACCTTCCAGATCATTTCTCAGACCCTGTCTCCCACCTGGAACCAGATGCTGGTGTTCAGTGACCTGGTGCTGCACGGAGACCAGCAGGAGCTGGTGGAGTCCCCACCCCTCGTGGTGGTGGAGCTCTACGACAGTGATGCAGTGGTAAGGGTCTCCTGGGGACAGCGAAACAGTGGTAAGGGTCTCCTGGGGCAGTGCTGGCTGCACCTTCTTAAGAATGCCACGTCGAACTAACTTACTTTATTTTAACATTGACTGGTCAGGACTCTAGATGTGCCTGGAGGCAAACTTGGCCTAGGAAAATGATAATTTAAGAACCAGGAAAACTGGCAATGATTGGTTGCTTTGCTAAAGACTTTTCACGTAAATTTCCCTTTAAATTGCTTTTAAAATGGAATTTGGTTTACAAAACGGGAGTCCACACACTTCTGTCAGGTATATGATACTCCTGTACAGCACCTACAGCTGCTTCTAAGTCTCAGTGCTATTTAATATGAATGCTCATGCCTTTTGAAAACAGGAGGTTTTTACTCATCTCATCTGGCTGGAAGGATATGGGTGGTATTTCGCTGTCTCTGCCTTTATAACTGGTTGTGTCCAAGCCAGGCAACAACGTATTCATCTCCCTTTTTTTCCCGATGGAAACCAAACCTCTTCTTCAAAGATGTTTGTGTTCTGAAAACGTGGGTAGATTCAATAGCTTACCAGAGAACTCTTTTTTCAAATTATTAAGACAGATATCCTTCTTCTTTTAATTAAGGAGACTACCACCCACAGTTCCTGAAATAAAGGGCAAAACAGAGTGATGGTTCTTGGGGGAACGTGGACCCACACCTGGGAAAGAGGCAGGAGGTGGCTCCATCAAATGGTTCTTAAAGAAACTGAAACTCATATGCATACATCTAAAGCTATTTCAATATGCTTTCTTGCTGTCAAGAAAAAATGGGCAAACTGCCCCTTCACTTAAACATACTGACCTTCATCATCACCATCCCCATCATTGTCATACTACCATGTATTGAGCACTTGTTCTATACCAGTTATTGTGCAAATCACAGAGATTATTAGATTTTTTCCCCATGGTCCTATGGAGCAGATATTACTTTTATCCGTTTTTTAGGCATGAGGCTCAAAAGGTTGAGTAACTTGCCTAAGGCCAGAGCTAGAAAGTAACAGATTTGGGGATTCAAGCTCATTTTCCTAATTGCAGGGTGGCCCTGCCCTGGAAGTCCTGCAGAACAGTTGATGCCGCCTTATCTCTCCTTCTACCCCTTCAAGTCTGCCTTGGATGGCCATTTTAACTTTATCCTGCTGAGCTCAATATGTTAATGAGAGAGCTGCCTCCTAAGGTAGTCTTGGCCCAGGAAGGCCCTAATGCCCCAGGATGAGCTTAGAGTTTTCCCTGAGAGCTCAACTGGCTTCCAGTGCTCCCCAAGCCTGTGGAACGGGGTAAGAAATGGTTGGCAGAGGAAGAGGATGAGACGGTGGGCCTGAGATAGGAACTGATGTTGGCATTTTTGTGAAGATTATTTGCAAAACCGCACTGGTGTGGGTGAACCAGATAGGTTAACAACCTGGGGACAAAGTTCATTTCTTTCTGCCTTAGGGGAAGCCAGAATATTTGGGTGCCACGGTGGCTGCCCCTGTTGTGAAGCTGGCAGACCAGGACTATGAGCCGCCCAGGCTGTGCTATCACCCCATCTTTTGTGGGAACCTTTCTGGAGGAGACCTCCTCGCCGTATTTGAACTTCTGCAGGTAAGTGAGCCAGAAGTGGCACCTGCGCCAGACATCTGTCTAACCTGTCTGGTTAGAGAAGTGGCCTTGCTAGAGGGGCACTTCGATGAAAGCCATGCCTTGTACCTCTCTGTAGTCCCTTGTCTGGAAGTGTCTTCTTCTGGGGATCCAGGAGGTATCACTTAGGAACTCAGGTGACCTGGGCTATCCCCAGAGCTCCTGTGTTCCAAGAGTCCCTGGAGGAAAGGTCTTTGTGGATTTGACCCACAATGCTTGAGCCACCGTTCAGACCACATGAGAAAACGAATGAGGAAGTGAGCAAACCTTTGTTGTGGGGCTCTCACCATGTGCCCAGGACTGTGTAGGGGCCTCACATAGTCCTGACCACACGGGATCTCCTATGATCCTGCTGAGACAGGGATTAGTATTCCCAACAGCTTCCTTCATAGAGGAAGCGTTGTCAGAGGGAAGTAGCCTAAGAGATCCAATTCATTAGGGTTTCATCAAGACTCTTCTCATTTGATTACTTGCTCCAAAAGTGATTTGATCATTAGCACAACTGCCTTAGCATTTGGGTCTCGTACATGCTGAGAAGACTGAGGCTGGAAAATGCCTTCATTTGTCACCAGCTGCTTTCCATTTTCATCTGTGGATAGCATCCTTCAGCCTCTCCATCTCTATTATGCAGATGCTTCCCCGTCTCAGGAGAAGGCTTCAGTGTCTTGGGTCTTCCCTGCCCTAGACTGTTCATTATCTTCCCTTCCCTTCCCTGCCCAGCCTAGCTCTCCTCCTGTCCCACCCACCCTAGCTCATAGCCCAGCTGTTCTCCCAGACACTCTGGCTTGAAAATTCCGGCAGCCTTAAGTCTTCACACTGTGTCTCTACCCTTGGCCGGCCCATCCCCACTCCTGGCTCCTTGAGCAGTGCTCGTCTTCTCAGTTCCCATGCGCTCGCTTTCTCATTAGCCTCCTGTCCTTTCATGTCGCCCTCCATGTTCCAGCCAGCCGACCTCCTCAGGACACAAGCTGGCCCATACCGCTCTCTCTGCAAAAATCACCCATGGTTCCTGCTTCTTATCTCCAGGAACATTTCCCAAAGTCTGCTTTCTGGAACACCATCCCTTCCATATGCAGTGAAAAGAAAGTTTGAGAAATGCTTCATAATGCATCTCTCTTGGGGATTTGAAATGCTCATCACCATGGTAAAGACTTTGAGAAGTCCTACAATAAAGTTTTTTTAACTTCTTTTTTGAAGCCCAATATTTCCCAAATATGTTTGACCACAAAACTTTTTTTTTTTTTTGCATGATAACTGTCAATATTTCCACGAAGAAAATCTGGCCCCTAAGAAAATGTCAAGTTTCCATAGCCTGGCATTAAAGATAACCTAAAATTTGTCTTCAAACTACTTTTTCAGCCTCACCTTTCAGTACATCACTCTACAGACAGCACATGCCCTGTTTATGCAAGACTACTCCCAGTTCCCTGATATCACAACACAAATTTACTCCTGTTTTTAGTCATTTTGAAGTGTTTCCCTATCCCCACCCTGTTTACCAGCCCATGAAAATGTGCATTATCAAAGCTCAGAACAAGAGATGCCTCTTCCAGAAAGCTTTCCACATCCCCACCTCAATCAGAATTAAATGTTCTTTCCTCTTTCATCTACAACACTTTGCCTCTTTTTCTTCTTCAAATCAATCGATTTCTCTACTTCCATCATCACATGTTCTCTGACTGACTCTCCTGCCTCCCTCTTATGAGGATCCTTGTGATGACACTGGTCCCACCCAGATAATTCGGGGTCTTCTCTCCATATCAAGATCCTTGATCACATCTGCAAAGTCCTTTTTGTCACAAGTGCTGAGAATTAGGATGTGACCCTCTTTCGGGGACCATTCACCTGCCTAACACACTTATCAACTCCTAGAAATGTCTCCTTCCCTTTCTCCAGGTGTCGTGCCCTACACACCTCCAGAGGGCACCCCCTGGATTTGTGCAGTGTGCAACCTTCATGGGCTTATATGGCAACTCCGCTTTCTTAGAATCCACTCTTCCCTCTCACCTTTCTGGGGTTCCTACCCTCACCATGCTAATGCTTTCTGATTTTTCATGTATTTTAATCTTCTTTGTCTTTATGGTGTAGACCAAGGCAAACCTTTTTCCTTCTTGTCTTGAACCTAGGTTTCTGTTAGCTTTAAAATAATTGAGGCATTCATCCTCAAGCTTGGCACTCATTAAATCAGGGGTTCTGAACAATGGGTCAATGAGCTTGAATTGAAATTCACGAAAACATTATTCTTGGGGGGATGTGTTGGTGCAGGTGTGGTGTATTTATTAAATAGTACATAGTATAGTGTGGACTTAGTTAGGGGTCCATGGTTTTCACCTGACTGGCAAAGGCATCAGTGGAACAAAAGAGGTAAAGAACCCTTGTATTAAATCATCTCATTAGGGGTCTGAATTAGGTCATTGAAAGCTTCAGGCACCAACTCTGTCAGGGGTGGGGAGGAAAGCAGGCTGATCCTCACATATTATTAAGAACTTCCAGAACTTGTAACATTGATATAAAGGCAGTAATCACCAAAGGTTCTGATGGGAGGGAAAAGAAGAATAGGCATAACACTCGGCATTTTGTGGACATTGGAATTGTTCTGCAAAACATTGCAATGACAGATATAGGCTATTATACAGTTTGTCAAAACCTATAAAATTGTATGGTGCAAAGTGTAAATCACTGTGTAAACTGTAGGCAACGGTTAGTAGCAATACTTCAATATGTGTTCATCAGTTATAACAAATGTACCACACTAATGGAAGATGTTGTTCATGGAGAAAAGTGTGGGAGGGACAGGGAATGGGATATATGGGAATCCCCTATATTTTCAATATAACATTTATGTAACCTAAAACTTCTTTAAAAATATAACTTTTAAAATGTATGTATGTATATATATATATAAAGAACTTCCAGCATATATCCTGCCTAAGCCCAGAAGAGAACCTTTGCAAGTCACCAACTTTATCAAGTGCTGTCTCCTGGGCAGCTGAGAATAGCAAGTCTGCACATTCTTTCTTCCTGCTGCTGTCTGAGTTCCTTCCCTGCTTGCCTTCTCTGCTGCAGTGTTATCTCAGTGAAGATCTTGAGGTCTGTTCTGGCTTTGCCACCGTCTCACTATTTGACTTTGGTCCATTAAATTTCCTCTTAGACCCTTTACTTGCCTGCATTGGCAATTATTTTCCTTGAGCATTTTGAAAATATCATTCCATTGTTTGAGCTTATCTTGTTTCTTTTGAGAGGTTAGTTAAACAGTTAAAGAACTGTTGTTCTTTAATAAGTGAACTGTCTTTGGTGTCTTTTTTTCCTACTCTGATTATTTAAGAGATTTGTCTTTATCTTTGGTTTGTAGCAATTTTACTATGATATATTAAAATGAGAATTTGTTTTTGTTGTGTTTGGGATTTGTGGAGCTTCTTGAAACTGTGGTTTGATGCTTTTCATTAGTTTTGGAAAATTCTCAGCCATTATCTGTTCAAATACTTCTGACCCATACTAGTCTTTCTCCCTTTCCTTCCTCTCCTCTCCTTTCCCCTCTACTTCCCTCCCCTCTTCAATGGCTCTAATTACATGTATATTATAGCTTTTTATTGTACACTCTATGCCTATCATGCGCTTTTCTGTGTTTTCTAGCTTTTTGTTTCTCAGATCCTCATTCTGTAGGTCTTTAATAGTGACCTATCTTCTAATTCATTATCTCTGCCTTTATCTGCACCTGATCTTTTCATAAATTCATTTGCTAAGTTCTTCCTTCCAGTGACTCTATTTCCAGCCATAAAATTTCCTTTTTTCCTCTTATTATAGTTTTCAGTTCTCCACTGAAATGTGTTCCTTAAACAGATTAAGCATTTTTATTTTAAAGTTCACATCAGATCATTGTATTATCTGAATGCCCTATGGGTCTGTTTCTTTGGTTTATTGTTTCTCTTGTTGTTGTTTTTTTAACATATTGTCTTACATCTTTGCATGTTATGCATGTTATGGTTCATTGCATGATTAGCAATGTATTTAAAAATGTATACAGAAAATTTGAGCCCAGCCTGATATTTTTTTCCCAGAGAAGATTTAAATTTGCTTCTGAGGAAACTGGGGGTACTAGGAATCCTAGAGAATCTGAATCAACCAGATTAAGATAATTTGAAGTTGTTCTTTAATCCTTGCAAAGGCCAGTCCTTTTCCAGTTTACCTTTACTTCCAGATAAACTTAATATGTTCCAGAAAGTACTTTGCATGCTCTCAGTAATTTTCACAGCAACACTGTGTGTTCAGTGTCATTGTCGTCATATGACAAATGAAGGAACTGAGACTCAGAGACACTGAGCGACTTTTCCAAGTTCACACAGCTCTTAAGTGTGAGCCCAAGTCTAATCCCAACTGCTGTGCTGAATAAGAAGTATACTGGTAGTATAGAAAATGATGAGCTGAAGGAGATGGAGAAAGGAGGAAGGCTTCTGAGCCAGTGATTTTTTCAGGACAGGGATGGGAGCAAAGTCACCCAGTCTCCATAGCATGGTGGAGATCCTTCATGGGCAGTGTTGGACTCTTGGGGGCTTCTTTTAGGCACTTAACAGAGCAAACCCTCTTCAGGGCATTTCCCAGGCCAACATTCCAGCAGTTTCAGAATAAGAAAAATGTGTGTTTTTTTAAAAAGCACACCCAAAGGCAGCCTCTTCTAGGCCCCCATCACAGCTGTATTGTGGCTTTATCTTTGGAGCCAGAGGAGTAATTAACTTTCCCAATGAGGTGATGCTTTGCAGGCAGAATTGCTCACCCCTTCAATGCCAGGCAGTATTGAGTGTGCCTCCTCATCATTTCCCTGCTCCTTTATCTGAGCAGGTTCATCGGCAGCCTGTTTGTGACTATTTGGCATTTGCAGTGCCTGCTCTTGTCCTGTGCTTCTTATAATTGGCTTAACCACATTTGCTGTTGCCAACCAGAATATGTCTATGAAAGAAAATGGTGATATGTTTGTGCTTTACAGGTTTTGATGAGCAATTAGGTTTTTTCCAGCACATGGAGCGTGAGCAGCTAATGTGTCAGTCAGCCCATAAACATTTATCAAGAGCCTCCTGTATACAGAGCATCACTTGAGGGACTTGGAGAATGAAAATGAAGTAAACAAAGACTTCCTCTGTCCAAGTCTCTGGAAATTGTTCAGGCAGGAAAACAATCTGAGTGAGGAGAGCTGCCTGCTTCAAAGCAATGTTTAATAGAGTACCTGACACTAGAGGGGTTTGCGGTGTCATCTGGTCCAGTATCTGATGCCCAGAGAGGGCAAGTGCTTTGTGCAGGGTCACTTAGCAGAGCCGTTTCTTGACTCATCCACAGATCACTCAGCCTCTGCATTCACAGGACTTAGGGTCAGGGATGGCCACAGTGGCTGGGATCAAACCAGGGAGGGTGACTTGAAAGACAGATGTTTTGAGTGAGGTCTTGAAGGGGTAAGGGATAGCATACACAGTGAGAAAGATCCTTTCCTTAGCAGTATTCTTTGAGTCTTTTGCATGACATTTCAATATAGCAGAATGATTATCTTCTGGCAGTTTTGTTAACCCAAATTGCACTTGAAATGATACCCTTCATTCCGTATTTCAGCCTTCAATAGACTTAATTTTCTGTTTCAATGATTAAGATGTAGTTGCTGTTGTGATTTTAAATACCAATCTCTTTTGTAATCGTTCATTAAGGATTTTCTGGAATTTTGACAAGCCAGAAGTGGGGGAATAGCTAAGGCTCAAAGCTTCAGTGTATGAGCTGAACTCCTGCTCCATTCCACTACTGCACTTTCTGTGTGCTCTTATCAGGTCACGGGGATATATCTGTATGTCTTTTTATTCACCCTTCTATACAATTAGCTCCCAGAAAGCTGTTTTATTAATGTCTTGCTGCACAATAAGTGCTCAATAAATGTTGACTATCTTGCAAATTAATGCATTTGTCCATAATAAATATGTACATGTGGTAAAATACACAGTCCTTATTGCATTTCATGCTGGAAACATCTTTGTTGACAAAACAGTGAACACCTTACCATTGAGGTGACGGCGTGACCCTGTTGGTCTTCCTTGCTGCTTCTCTCCAACCTTCTAACCAGCTCTGTCTTGTGTGGTAGGTCCCTGCATCTGGGCTGCAAGAGCTCCCTCCTGTTGACCAGCCAGATTCCGCCCAGCTTTACCCGGTTCCTGCTAACATTCGACCAGTGCTGAGTACATACCGAGTGGAGGTACGGTGCCAAGAAGGAGATGAGTCATTCTCTAGGGTTCAAGGGGTGCAGTCCTGCCCTCATTGAATGAGGGGCATGATGGACTGAGTGGGCAAGAGACCTAGCCACAAACCCCATCCAACTCACTCTTGACCAGAGGGAGCCCTCAAGGGGGGTGGCTCTTTGCTGGAACGTGCCTGACTTTTCCATGCCAAAACCCAGGTGGGCATGGGGGCTGGCCCGTGGGTCTTTGAGTGACAGCTCTGCTGGTCCTCTCCTCAGGTTCTCTTCTGGGGAGTCCGAGAAATGAAGAAGGTGCAGCTCCTCTCGGTGGATCGTCCTCAGGTTCTCATCGAATGTGGGGGGCGAGGAGTCAAGTCCTGTGTGATCCAGAGTTACAAGAAGAACCCAAACTTCAGCATCCAGGCGGACGCTTTTGAAGTGGTATGAGCCTCCCACACTCTCCCCTTCTCATACCCTCCTTTTCCCACGATGGGGCCCATTCCTTCATTGACCGGTTTGGGGAGAAGTTTTAGAGTTTCAGATGTCCACTGCCTGCAAGAAAGAGTCATGTAATTTAGTGAAAAACCAGAATTTCAGAATGGGATAAAATAGGTTTCTTTTTGGTTTGTTGTTGTTTTGCTTTGCTTTGTTTTTAAAGGTTTCAAATGCTGATCACACAGTAAATCAAAGGAGGTTGGCAAAATAATGCTGAGAATAGTGGCTCCTAAATGTGGGCCCAGTTCAAAACAGCAGCAGCAGCAGCACCTGGGAACTTGTTAGAAATGCAAGTTCTCAGGCCCTCCCCCAGTCCTACTGAATCAGAAACTGTTGGGGCGGGGCCCAAAAATCTCTATTTAAAAAGCCCTCCAGGCCATTCTCATATACTCTAAAGTCTGCAGACCACTGGTCTGGAAGATACCCTAAGGAGACTTATTTTCATGATTAGATAAAAAAAATATTCTTGGTACTTAGTATGGCATTAAATTGCATGCAAACATATGCTTCTAATGGTTTTTGGGGGGCATTTGTGCTTTCATTTACTTTAACCTTTCAACATTCCCTTGGAATACTTTTTGTGCTTTGATTTAGACCTAACTATGAAGAAAGTCTGCTTTGTCCAACCCATTGAGTCACAAAGGACACCTTTGTTAATTTCCTAAATTAACAAAAACTAGAATTAAAGAATTGCAGTATTTGAAAACAGACTTTCTCTCTGGGCTCCACTGAGTCTCAGGGACCACTGAGGGAAACATGTGGGCAGGGCCCTGGCCATGACCCCTGGCTCCATTCTTAGTGGCTTGACGTTCATTTGTTTCATATACAAGACCTGCAAAACTGTCATTTGAGGTGAGGCCTCTGCTGGTAAATAATGAAAACATAGAGAACATGGAAGAGTGCCATTTTGGAATTTAAACCTTATATTTTGGGTAATTACTCCCTCATATTTTGGTAATGAAGACTTCTTCAATGTTTTTGCAAACTATATCAGTGGCCAGGAAGGAGGAGGTGTCACTGAATAGATGAACTAGATAGAATGGCAAGGAAGGGCCAAAAGGAGGATGGGTGCTTTGTGGGCTTTGGTCCTGGCCCACAGGCAGGTCACCCCAAGCAGTGTCTCCACTTTTCTCCTCCTTTCCTCACCAGGAGCTACCTGAGAATGAGCTTCTGCACCCACCCTTGAGCATCTGCGTGGTAGACTGGAGAGCATTCGGCAGGAGCACCCTCGTAGGCACCTACACCATCAACTGCTTGAAGCAGTTCTTGTGCAAATCCAGGGAAGCCCCCACCCTCATCTCACAGGTGGATGGAATCCAGGTTGGGCCAGGTAGGAGGCTCCTCCTGGATTCTGGAGTGGTAGACTGTAAGGCAGTGGCGCTGCACTGTATCTGCTGTGGAACATGGCACAGGGAAGATGTCCCACAGCCAAGTGGATCTTTCTGTGGAATTGGCTCCTGCAGCCTCCTCTGCTACCTTTAGCTGCCAAATTCTTGCTTTAAAGTTCAAGTTAGGATCAAGTCCTCTAAGAAGCCTTCCTTGAATATTACTAAGCTCCTCCTGCCTCTACTCCTTGACATTTTCCTTGGCTTTGTGCTTGGTGTTATTTTATTTTAGTTTGTATTGCATCTCAGATGCAGAGAGTTGAGTTAATTGTGCTTCTCAGTTCATGCTGACCTGTTAACATTGATGTTCAAGGCTTCTCTCTCATTATATCCACCATCCCACCCCACCTCTGCCTTATTCCCTGTCCCTAATCTGAATCCCTTCTCCACTGTAAATCCCAAACCACCAATCCTCGCAAAATATGTGGTGTTATCTTGCATGTGTGTTTAATTTGCATAATTGCTATGGTGCTCCTATCTTGATTTCGTTTCTTAATCTTTTCACTCAATGTTACATTTTAAGATCTATCCATCTTGCTATATGTACATGTGCTTGTTACCTCTACCTGCTGTAGCTGTCACACTTGTCTTTTCCTTTCTTCCAGCACTGGGCCCCAAAGCTGTCTTCCAGCTTCCCCCTTCCACAGACAATGCTGTGATGAGTATCCCAATGCATGTTCTCTTGAGGGAAGATCCTGTGTGGGAATTTCTCCAGAATATACACCCAAGAGTGAGATTGCTGAGTTGCAGGGAGTCTATGCATTTAATTTCATTACATACTGCCTGAAGATGCTTCAGATTGTTGTATCAGTCTACACCAGCCTACAGCAGTTTATACCCTTCTACGCCCATCTACACCAGTTTATACCAGTCTACATCAGTCCATACCAGTCTACATCAGTCTACACCAGTCAACATCACTTTACACTAGTCTATACAAATCTACATGAGTCTACACCACTCTGTAACAGTCTATCAGTCTACACCAGTCTACATCACTCTACACCAGGCTATACAAGTCTACATTCATCTACACCAGTCAATACCATTCTACAGCAGTCTACATCAGTCTACCCAGTCTACACCAGTACATACAAAACTACATCAGTCTATACCAGTCTACACCAGTCATACCAGTCTACAGCAGTCTATACCAGTCTACACCAGCCTGTACCAGTCTATACCAATGTACTTCAGTCTACACCAGTATATAAAAATCTACATTGGTCTACATAATTCTAAACCAGTCTATACAAGTCTATATCAGTCTATACCAGCTTATACCAGTCTAAGTCAATTTGCACCTATCTACACCATGTTATACCAGTCTGTACTCCTACCAGCAATGCATCCAGAGCACCATTTTCCTCCTCTTTAGCAGCATCAACTACTATCAAACTTTCTGGGTTTTAGTTTGATTTGGTTTGAGTTTGGGGCTTTGCCATTCAGGTTTTTATTTTAGCTTGGATTTCTGTGATTACTAGTGATTTTGCACAGCTTCTTATCTTGATTGCCAATTTTTATTTTTCCTTCTGTGATTTGCCTGTTCATATCCTTTGCCCATATTCTATGTTTCCTTTAAATGTCTTTTTGATTCATGAGTTCTTTTTATATTCTAGAGGTTAATACCCAGTAGTTTATAGATGTTGCTCTTATCTTCTCCTAGTCTGATAACTGCTAACCTTGTCTATAGTCCCCATCTTTGAGCAGAACTTAATTTTAATGTAATCGGGTCCATCCATGTTTTAAACTTTATGGTTTATACTGTAAGGGTCTTGTCTAAGGAGTTTTTTCTCACCCATAGCACACAATGATATTATCTTACATTTTCTTCTATTAGCCTTATGGTTTTACTTTTCAATTTAGATCTGCTTTAAGGCAGGGATCCACTTGCATTTTCTCCATCTTGTGCACCATTTCCCCCCAAAGAGTCTACTGACCAGTGACTCCTCTCACCATTCATTTGTACTGCCGACATTCTCATAAATCAAGTTTCCATACATCCTTGGCATATTTCAGAAACTTCTATTCTGTCCCACTGGTCTCTCTGTCTCTGTACCCAAGACAGAGTAGACATCCATAAGTGTTTGTTGAATTCACTATTGAGAAGTTAGCAACTGGGGGAGACAAATTTTGGAGCCCACAGCAACCGTGAAGGCTCCAGATTGGGAGGTGTCCATAAGTACTGAATTCCAAAGTACAAAATGAAGGGAAGAGGACCCTTGGCAAGAAAGAACCTTTCTATTGGATCAACAGCCCAGTTAAGAATCTCATGGAAACCAGGAACTGACCTCCACTCCATGCCATGCACATGTACTCATATGTCTAGAGTTCTGCCTATATTTGGGGAGTTCATGGGCCTCTGGAGAAAGAGAAGACAACCACACAGGGGACCTGTGCCCTTAACCTTGATTTTCATGATCCTGATGGCCATGATTGAATCAAATTATCCTAAGGGATCAATAATAAGAACATCTGTTTATTGAATACCCATTGTGTACTGGTCACTTTTCATTATCATCTCATTTAATCCCCCCAGTGAGATAGGTATTTTATAAATAAGAAAAGTGAGCTTCAGAGATATTAGGAACTTTCCAGATTTGAATTCAGAACTAATTCCCAGTATTGGGCCCCTAAAATGATCACCCTTCCCTGCAGCCTTGGTTGTCTGATTGTTAAAACTTACCTGCTTTCATTCCAGCTATTTCAGATTCACCGATGACCACTGAGCCCTCCGGGCCCCTCAGCTCCTCCCCAGAGCCCCGCACAGATCACATCTATGTGGATATTGAGGCACCATCCACAGTAGTGCCTGACCCTGCCCAGACTCAGCCTGCCAGCCTGGCTGACGTTCCTGACTCATCCCCCACGCTGGAGCCCAAACTCAAACCAGCAGCCCCCGAGCCAACAAAAGATGGAAAAGCTAAGGTCAGAATGTAATTCCCTCTTTATATTTGCAAACACCACTAGAGCTCACAGAGGAGGCCCTGAGTACTAATCCTCTCACCCACTAGCTGTGTGTTCCTGAGCAAACAACTTCACATTTCCAAGTTTCCTCATCTGTATAACAGGATAATAGTCCACCTTCACGGAATTGTTGTAGGATCAGATAAGTCGGTATGTGTGTGAAGTTAAAGTGTTAGTCAAATGTGACAATAACATTTATTGGAAAGAAACTCTTCTGGATTATTTAGCTTGGGAAGATGATGGTCTCTTCATCCAGAGCTAGTTCACAAATACATGCAAGGTGTATGAGACCAAAAGGATGTGTTTTCTGGATTCTCAAGAGGAGTAAGGCATCTTCATTAGCTTAGATTCTAGAAGGGTAGATGGACAAGTACATAAAGAACCATTAAACAATGTTATGATTAATGTTTCTAGATAAAAAAGTTTGAGTATGGAATTGGGGTTTATCAATTAACTTAAAAGAGGAGGCAGATTTAAGGAAATCTTAAGGAATTGCCTACCCAGAGATTGGTAAGGGCTGAAATAAAAAGCAGGGTAAGGTAAATTAGTGGATATTTGCTCAGTCTATTCCCATTGCATCCCCGTTCAGCACGACCCCCTGTAATCCCTCACCACATTCTCTCCATCCCTTGAGCTTCATGCCTGCCACTTAATGCTGGAATCTCAGCTTAAGTGTCTGTTAGCCCCACAAAACTGTGAGCTCCACAAGGTTGGCGTTGATTTTTTGACATCTGTACACTCTGCCCTTAGCACAGTGCCTGACACATAGTAGGTGCTCCATAGATGTCTGGAAGAGTGAACAGATGATGGATACAGGATGAGTCTTACCTAGACAGCCTCCAACAGGACAACTGTCTTTCCCACAAATGCCTCCTTTTCGCTTTATGTGTATTTCTTCTACCACCGCCACCCCTGCTGCCCATCACTTATGTCATAGGTGCCATTCATTTGCACCTGTCAAAACCAGAAGGATGCCAAAGGGGCTTTGCCTGTACTCTGTCAATTGGTCCTCACAACTGTGAAGTGGGCAGGCATTATTGTCCTAGGTGATGAAACTGAGGATCACCAAAGCTATTTAATCACTTAATGTACAGTTAACAGTGTGGTTTATAATGCAGGTCTGTCTGAAGCTAATGCCCTTTCTATTATATCATGATGTATCATCAGTCTTGTACCTAGTTGTTCCATGTCTGTCTACTGAACTGTAAGCTTCCTAAATGTGGGGATTGTGTCTAATTCTTACATCCCCAATGTCAAATACAATACCTGACTTCTGCTCAATAAATATTTGCTGAAAGAATGAATGGATGAATAGAGTATTCCCCTTTAATCTGTTCAAGTGATTCAGAGACTGCTACTATAAACCAATGCCTCCACCCACTTCCCAGGGAGCACCTAAATGTTCTCTTCCTCAGTAAGCTGATTGGCCCCTGGCAGACAGCTCAATGAGGTTTCAAATAATGACACTTCCTTTGTCCCTTGCCAGGATATCAGGAAACCCTCCCGGAAGTCTACAAAAAGAAAGAAGAGGACCATAGCTGATGAGTCTGCTGAAAACGTCATCGACTGGTGGTCCAAGTACTATGCCTCCCTGAAGAAAGCACAGAAGGTAGCATGTCCCCTGGCCGTGAGAGCCAAGGACCTCAATAAGAAAACGCAGCACCCTCCACCTCCCTAAACCTCCATGCCCCCTCTTTTAAATTCCTCTTGGCCAAAGCCCTAGTTAGGTTTGGTTCTGTTCATTGCAGAGGGGCCAAAAGCCTGGGGGGACCAGGAATTGCAGAGGAGCCTGGAATTACAAAGTTGACTTGGGACATGGATTCTCTTATAAAGGCTGGAAGGAGGTTCAGTCCACCATGGCATCTGGAGGATGTACTTACCATCCAGACTCAGGGAGGTTCAGCAAGGAGAAGTAGGATCTCTGGATAGATGGATATCAGTGAGGGGGCCTTGGGCACACGTGAAGATAGCTGGGTTGAATACCTGGATCTCTAGCAGGATTCCAAGTTCACATGGGTAACTATCAAAATAAAGGCAAAGGTCTTGGCTTTAGAAATGTCTGACAGATGGTCAGGGCAGGGGCTTGTACACAGGGAATAAGAAAGGGAGCAAGTTGTAGAACTGGAGAGCCAATGGGAAGCAGGCCTGGAAATCAGGCCAAAGCTCAGCGATGAAGTTTGGCAAGTGACCAATTCCCCAAGTAAACAAAGAGAAGGAAAACTAGCCAGATGATATCAAATTTAATTGACTAGATTCTTTCGTTTTGAAAGGCTGTGGTTTCTTCATGTGAGGCTGCTTCCCAAATGCTGAGTATAGTTAAATAAATAAACTATTGTTCCCTATCTCCAAGTTCCTTTCCTTTTCTGTGTTGGACACTACCACTTCCGCTGAGCACTTAGCCCTTAACTCTTTCTCTGCTTAGCACCCTACTCCCTGCTCCTGACCCAACATACCAGTAGGTAAAACTCATGGTGCAGGCTGGATGATGCTCCAGGGAGGTGGAGAAAGAGTAGGAGAGAGGGTGCTGTCCCAGCGCCTGAGAGCAGCCTGCACTTAGAGATCAAGGAAGTCTAACTGCACTTAGGTCCCAGGTATTTGCAGTGAGGCTTTGTTTTGGAGGCTACTTGGGGGCTGGTTTGAATGCTCTTTTAAAATGGCATGTCTGAATGCAGAGAGTAGAGATAATTGAATTGCACCTGTTAGCAGTCAGGATTAATGAATTAGGCATGACAATCTCAGCAGTTTTACCTCCCTCTTTTCTCAAAAGGCAAAGGAGAGCAATTCCAAGGAGAAAAAAGGCAATCCAGGTAAGTAACTTTTCCAGGAACATTTAGATGTAAAATAGGAGGACAGGGGAGGGTTTATCAGAATTCAATACCCTCATTTCTCAAATGAGTAATTTGGGCAGAAATCTCAGGCAGATAACAAGACTTTAAAAAGGTCACGTAGCTGGTTTGAGCTGGACTGGGACCAGATCTCAGGCCTCCTGATTCCAGGTCAGGGCTGAAACTGACCTGGCACATATCCCTTTATTAACAGTCCTAATGTTGAAACAGTGTAGTGAAAAATAGGAACAAGCTGGGATAACAAGCCAAAACCAATACAATAAACTTAACAGGGGTGAGTACAGAGACCTGGTTGCAAAATCAGAATTAGTTTATAAGGATTGGATAGATCTGCTTTGACAGTTGCTCAAATGAAAGATGCCTGGGATTTGAAATGAACACAAACTCAGTTCAAGCCAACTCTAGGTCTTAACCTAAAAACAACAGTAACAAAAAGCAGCCAGTGCTATCTCAGGTGGTATTGACAGAAATAGGAAACTGAGAGCCAGGCGCAGTTCCTCAGACCATTTGTAATTAGCATAGTGAATTCTAAGGTCAAGCTCCAAGATGTTGGTGATATTGTCCTCATTTTGCAGAAGATGAAACCAAGTACAAAGAGGTCAAGGAACTTGTCCAAGATTATACAGCTAGAAAATAGTAAGGCTAGGAGTCTATCTCGGACCATTGGACTCCAGAACCTGCTCCCCAAAAATTACTGAGCAATCTCACTAATTGTGTATGTGACTTTGTGTGAGTCCCTTAATATATGTGAACCTCAGGTTGTCGAACAGCATGTTCAACATGATGATTCTCAAGTTCCTGAACAGTATCTGATATGAGATCTAAAGCTTCGGAGTCAATCAAACCTGGGTGTGTTATTTACTAGTTGGGTGACTTTGGGCAATCCCTGTGCCTAGTCTGACAGCTCTTACATATACCAGGACAGGCCCCACATTTGCCAGGGGATCCACACACTTTGCACATCTGAGTGGTAGTCCCTGATGTCTGCAGTACATTGTCTGTAGGACTGTACATAGTGACCCTACAGTGAAATGCTGTCATTTCTTTTCAAAAAGAAGGGTCATGATACATGTCGGAGTGAAGGGAAAGAGGCAGTTTGGCTTTGTTCCTTCAAATCTCAATAGCCACATGAAGTCTAACCATTTCTTTGATTTGGAACTAACAGACCAGGTAGTGGTAAACATAGAAGAGGCCCCAAAGAAGAAAAAAGACAAGATGCTCAAGAAGAAACTCAAAGAAGATGAAATCCCCAACCTGGCTACCTTGAAGGTATGTGCACGTGGTCATCCCAGTCAGGGAGGGGTGGCAAGTTCAAGGGGGGTCCAGTAAGAGCTTCAGTCACATCTGGTAATGCCTTTAAGTGTGGACCAACTTATTCTATCCTCATTTTAATCATTACTGCAGAGAAATAAACAGCACTTTAACAAACATGCCAACAAAGACAACAGAGCTTGCTAATTTTTCATTTTTGCATTCTTACATTATGAAGAAGCATAATGTGCCTGGTGAGGGAGTCTACAGTGTGCACGTTCCCCTTGGCTCACCCCTCGGAGCTTGACACATTAGGCAGGTGGTACACACTCTAAGTAAAAGGATGTTTAACTCCACAGTCAGTTCTGTCAGACCAATATTAACATTAGCCAGAGGCTGTTAGCTAGAGGCGTATTTATGGATATGAGAATTGGCAGTATAAAAATATGTATCTAGATAAGCAAATTGGATAGGAAATTTGAATAAGTAATCTAATTATATTACCAAACCTAAAACTCAATTTACTTCTTTTGTTGTTTTGTTTTGTTTTTCTTCTCCCTTTTTTTTTTTTAGTTCTATTCGTTTTTGCATTTCTAAAGTGTTTATATAATTTACCACTTGGAAAATTCATGTCTAACTGCAATTAAAATAAAAACCAATGTTCCATCACTTTATATTTGTTAAGAATTAGATGCTTCATGAATATTTATTGATTGGAATTTCCTCAAAATATTTTAGTCTGTGTCCAACAACCAAGGTTATCAATTGGCTATAGAAAGCTTGTCATATTTACACCTATATGTATTATATTTTTAAAATTTTAGCTTGGCTCTACTTCTTGGAATTTTGAAATTAATCAAATTTCAGAATAGTAGTTAGGTCTAGGAATGCTGACCCAATCATGTTTCTTATTTTGCCAAAGATAAATTAACAGCAGCCTCTTAGGTTTTTCCAAGGGGCATATGTCAGGGCTGTTATTGGAGAGTCTTGGCATTTCTCATTAACTCAATCCTCAGTTTCCTTTCATCTAGCTCAGTCTTCTCTCTTAAAGATATATGATGGTGATCTCGAGAACGAATTCAACAATTTTCAAGACTGGGTGAAAACCTTTGAGCTCTTCAGAGGCAAATCTATGGAAGACGACCATGGCCTTGATGGAGACCGAGTCATAGGAAAGTTTAAGGTACTTTCCATCATTAAGCCTTTCATTTGTTTCTCTCTGCCCATAATGTCAGACATGGTTCAGTTCAGTTCATGGGATTGTAGTATGGGGTGGGTATAAGGGAACTTTTTAATCTCTATTCAAGACCCCACAAGACCTAACCCCAGTCTTTTGGAATATTTTTGGTCTGGGGCCAGTGAAGTGGGTTGGAACTCAATCTGGTGGAGACAGAGTCTTTTTCTAAAAGGACCACTGAATTTCCCTTCATATTCCCCACACAGACTGTGCCCTTTCCTCCCATTCCTAACATCCCAAATATATGATTTATGAAAATCTGTCAGTTAGGTGCAAATATATGATTTACGCAGTGCTATCAGTTGGGTGATTAAATTAATTAAACAACTCAAACTCCTCATCTGGCAGATTTATGTTGTCAGCCTCACAACGTAGTTGATGATATTTACTGTGGACCTACTGCTTGGAGGACCCTTTAGACGTAGTGGGTTGTGTTGGAAATAGCTTGAGCACTGCAGTTTTGCCCTCTGGGTTTAAATCTGAGTTATAATGCTTACTTGTGCTACATCTGGAAATGGAGATACTGCTGTAACGATTGAATGAGATAATGGAGGAAACACTGAATTTCCCACCTGATGTTCCTGTTCATGCCCCTCATGTGGAAATCCATGAAGAAGCTCCGATGCAAGCCCGTTACATGAATTTCCCAAGGGCAACTACCTGGCAAGTGTAGACCAACCGAGGTCAGGTTCCAGCCTGTGGGTGTTTCCCCAGCACTGTGGCCTGCCTAGTTTTGGTGGGGCATATAACTATCTCATTTCAATGGGTTGTTTTAGGGCTGCTTCTGCATCTACAAAAGCCCGCAGGATTCCAGCACCGAGGACAGCGGGCAGCTGAGAATCCAGCAAGGGATCCCGCCTAACCACCCCGTCAAGGTCCTGATCAGGGTGTACGTTGTCGCGGTGAGCTGGCTTTGTTTGCTCTGATGGGGCTTGAAGTTTAGGTGGTAATGTGGACATTTCCTGGTTTTCACTCAGGCTGGCAGGGAAAATTCTTCCAAGGTAGCTTTATTTGCTCTCTGCAGTAGCTGATGGCTGGGAAGGAAAAATCAGGAAGCCAGCAGGCAAGACAGTGAGAGGGGGAAACAGGGTCGATCAGTGCAGTTGCCACTGTGAAATCCTTCTTTCACAGCGTTACCTCTTGTTTTTAGTTTCTTGGCTGTTAAACCATACAGTGGGTTTACTTAAACAATGAGAATTTATTGGCTCACAATTTTGGAGTCCAAAATTGAGACAACAGCAAGGCAATACTTTCTTCCCAAACACTGTGGCACTCCAGGGCTGGCCACTGGTGATCCTTGGTCCTTGGCTCTTCTGTCACATGGCAATGCACATGGCGGCCTCTCTTGGCTTCTCCCTCTGTCTGACTTTTACTCTGCCTATGAAGGACCCTGCTAATCCAGATTAAAGTCTAACCTGACACAGGGGGGTCACATTTTAATTGAAATAAAATCTTGAAGAGAGTTTATTTATAATGAATCCACACCACCATAACGTGGGCCAAGATCAAGGCCATGTCCAAACTGGTGCACACAATTCAATGTACCACACCTTTGTACTGTTGCAGTTAGAAATTTCATTTCAAATGTACTGCAAGAATGACTTCATCTCCACTAGCCTTCCCTCTTTCTGGCAATTAGAGTACAAAACCTTAATTAGGAAACTTTTTACTTGATTGTCTGGGCTGACTTTGATACTCAGTAAAAGTAACTATATGAACTTTTATGTATTTTTATGTATTTGTTTCCATCTCCTGACCTTGGTCTTTATTTTAATAATCTTATTTGATTGCAGTAATGTTGTTTTGCTCTTTGCTTAAATTACCTATATCTTTTTTTTAGAAACACAGATTAAATAAAACATAAAGATGAGTTATTCTGTAATACTCAAGGGAAAACTAAATGTTCTCTTTCTATTATGCAGTACTTGTTTTTCCATCACCATCACCAACATCATAATCACCACCAATTACCATGTGCCAGGCATGCTCGAATCATTAGGGATGCTGTGATGAAAGGGGCACAGTCTCTACCCTCAAGGAAATCGCAGTCTAGTTGGAAAGGTTACAGGTACTTGTAAAGAATCATTGACAATGCCAATGATTATTAAACACCTGCCCACAGAATAGTTGAGACTAGCCTTTCTGAAAATTTGTTCTGGAGTTCACTGTTGTCTTAGGATATAATTAATAGACTTCCTCAAGAAAAGGTCTATGTGTTCAGATAAATTCAAGAAATGCTGTATATAATGTTCATTTCCTTTTTCCAAACCCTGAGATTCACTAAGCTCATTAGCACATTCAAGTCTCTGAGAACTCCTGAAGCCAAGAAACCTATTTACCTGTTGAATCCTGAATATTACATATATATGTAAATATATATAATATGTAAATATATTTTTTTAGAGAGGTACTAGGGATTAAACCCAGAACCTCATATATGGGAGGCAGGAGCTCAACCACTGAGCTACAGTCACTCCCCCCAATATTAATTTTTAAACCTATTGCTCCCCCGCCCTACCCCCATAGAAAACCCTGTGGAACTAAGGTTTTATGGGACACAGTTTGAGGAACCCAGAAAGAGAGTATGAACAGGAGGAAGGGGAAAGAGAAATTTCCTTGGACTACAGGAGATTGGGAAAGGTTTTGTCCCCTTGTTCACTTATTCATTCAGCAAATCATGACTGCACCCCTTTTATGGTCCAGTACACTCTAGACAAAGGTCAGGGAAGCAGTGTGGAGGAAGGAGGGCTTGGGCTGGAACTTGAGGACTGGAAGGACTTCACCAAATGCAGAATCAGAGGTGGTTTGCTTGGGTAGCGGCGAGTAGCCAGTGCTTTTCACCGGCATTCCTAGCAGGGCTGATAATGTGTGGTTTGCTCCCTCACAGTAAGATTTAAATAATTAAATAAATAATACATTAATTCAAAAATCTTTTTAATTTAAAAACAAAACAAAACAAAAAAAGAAAATCATACTACATAAAAGTTCATTAGGAAAAAAATCAATTCTCCCTACCTCTGCAATTCCATCCCCAGAAACAGCTAACTTTTCCTATGCCTATGCAAACACATCAATGAAAATAAACATAAGAATAAACAAGGAAACACAAACAAATGGGATGAATGTCAGAGACATCTACTACTATGCACATCATTAAAATTGGGATGTGATAGAGAGTAAAAGAGGAAGGGCAGATGAAGCTACTTTGGATTTCATTTCTTTCCATGTAATTAACATACAGGCTATTTATAATTTTTGGCTATCAAATGTACTCTAAATGAACATCCCTAAAAATGTAGCTTTGTATGTTTATGCCCTTCTTTCTGTAGGATAGAATCCGAGAAATGGGATTTTTTTTCTCACTCAGTTTTAGTTTCTATAGAGTTTCTACATCTTTTCCACACCACTCTTCACCAGCCCCCTATCCTGGCCATTCCTCAGAAAGCATTTGTTTTGATGGAGAGTTTAAGACTCAACTTCTCTGGAATCAGACTTCACTCTCAGAGCACTACTCAACTGGCCAGAACTAATGCAAGACTGATTGAGTCATGGGTTCCAAAACCACTTGTTCTAAGAGGGCCTTCCAAGTCCCCCATGATTTTACAGATCACATGACTAGTTCGAACTAAACTAGGATTCAAAACCATGGCTTCCACCTCCTGACCCAGCGTATTCCTCATTACACTGTGCCAGAGAAAGTCAAATTTGGGCAAAGTTGGTAACTTTTCTGTTAACAGCAAAAGGGAAGCTCTAGCAGTGGTTCTTAGCTGTGGCTGCACTCTGGAGTCATCCAGGGACCTTTTGAAAGTCCCAGTGCCCAGGGCCACCTAGATCAGAGTATCTGGGGAAGGGACTCTGGCAGCAGTATTTTTCAAAGCTCTCAGGTGATTCCAATATGCAGTCTAAGTTGAGAGCTGCTGGACTAAATGGATTTTCTTTCTCCTCCCCAGGCATTTAATCTTAGCCCAGCTGATCCAGATGGCAAATCAGATCCCTATATTGTGATCAAGCTCGGGAAAACAGAAATCAAAGACCGGGACAAATACATCCCCAAACAACTGAACCCAGTGTTTGGAAGGTCAGTGGCCATGCAGGCTGCCTCGTATGGTCCTTTTGTGTCCGCTCTGGCTGTGTTTCTGAGACACGTGTGGGGTGGGTGTTTGTTGTGTGTTTCTGGGTAAATGATGGCAGGAGATTCAATGCTGACTTCTGCTCTTGATAACAGCCAACCAAACATGCATTCATGGAGAAGGGCCGAATTCTTTCCTTGGTCCCCTCTGGAATTTGGTGGTCTATAGAGTTTTTTAGGCCCATGGTTTCCAATAATGACTTCCCAGTCCTTTGATTTAAGATGCATCTTAAAAGGCCATTGGCTTCATCTTACTGCCTTTGGAAATGTGGAAGATTTCCAAATCAAACCAAGGCCCAGAGGGATTAAGAAACGTATTCAAATTCGTACACACCTCATTAAGTGGACAAGAAGGGGCCAGAAGTTTGGTCTTCTTTCTTCTTCCAAAGGATTTTTCTACCCTTAGATCCTACAGCTCATTTGAGGTGACCTTGAGGTCACCCCAGTACTTTGCTTTTCTGCAGAATGGTTTTAAATATTGTGACCATTGCATTTGTGTATGCTTCGCTGGGCAAGGCATTCTCCTACCACCCCCATTTTGTCTTATATTAGAGTGTGTCACACATTCGTAGGCCTGGCTTGACCCTGAAGAGTTCTGAGTTTCTGCCCGTGGCTACCATTGAGTTTGGAGCTAAGCAGACCTAGGTTTCGCTTTGGCTCTGCTATACACAAGCTGTGTAATCTTATGCAGACAGCTTGAACTCTCGAATCCTTGGTTCCCTCATTTGTAAAGCAACAAGAGTGACACCTAACTCTCAGAATCCTTTTGAAGATTAAATGTGTGTAGCACTTAGCATATTGTCCATGCTAGCACAGGGTAGATTCGCAAAACACATTGGCTTCATTCTCCTCCCCCTTGATCATCATTTAACAATGGATACGTTATAGTGTATTTCATTTTTTTCCTGAGTAACTGGGAGCATGGGATCTTATCTCCATCAGCCTCATTTAAATGCATTTACATGTTGATGATCTCTTTAGACCTTCAAATATTTGATCAGCACCAGTCTCTTACATTTTATTACTCCTGAGGAAATGAGACAATAAATGATCTTGCCTGTTCAGATTAATGAGAATGATTAAGATGACATTGCCAGGAACTCTTACCCTTGCTTCCCTGCATCTACAGATGACCTTTATCATCATCCACCATTTATGTAACTAGTGCTTCATTTTACCAAGTTCCTTGCAGTCACTTTTTGCTAGCTATTTTCACAGTGCCATGAATTCAATAGGTTTTATTACCCCCATGTTATGGTCATGGAAAACCAAAGAAGAGGATGATGTCTATCCCTCCCACCTCTGGCACTTCAGAGCTTCTTTCAGAAGACTCCCATGTGTGGACTTCACATTTGTTGGGTGTATCTGACTGTTGCTCAGAAACAAAATTTCTCTGCTAAGCCCTGTAGTGCTCCAGGGGAGAGACCCAGGGGCCCTGGGACTCCCCCTTCATGGATCTTGCCACTTTGATATTCATATGAAGATGTCAGAGTCTCCACCCTGATGTTCTGGCACCTAACCCTCCTTTACTTTTCACCATAGCCTCTGATGTGTATTGATATGTTTATGTGTTTATTGCCTGTCTCCCCTCTCCCCACTAGAACGTAAGCCTCATTGCAGTAAGCTCACTGCCAGATCTCCAGCACCTAGGACAGGTGCTCAGTTAGTATATTTGAGAATGCGTAAACAGATGGATGGATGGATTTATGAATGGATGGATAGATCATGGGATAAGTGGATGGATGGATGGATGGACGGATGAATGAAACTTGAGTCAGTTGTCAGTGGGATTCAATGGCAGCCTGTCACTCTGCATAGTTCTGCGTACACATGCCTATAGGCTTTGGAAGTTCCTCATGGCCCTCGTGGTTTCCCAGAATGCTTTCCACTATCCGGTGCCCAGATAATTAACCATAAAGAAAAATGAGATCCCGAGGACCAGTCTATGGATTACTGAAACAGTTGTGTAGCTCTCCTTGCTCATTCACATCCCTGACCCTGGCTGTGCCCTCACCATGTCATGGCTGCCTTTTCTATTTACCTGGAGAATTTCATTCATTACTCACAGTTCTTTAGTATCCACCATGTGTCAGACACTGCTGGGTTCTGGGACACAGCAGCAACCAAGCCACACTCTGTATCTTCAAGACTCCTGTGACTACTGAGAGAGAAAATCAACTAGTTGGGCTGTTATCAGCATGTGGCCAGTCCTGTGAGAACACATGGGACCATCCTGGGCAGGTTGAGGTGGGCAAGGGGTGGGAGTTCTCAGAGAGTAGCAGGTGCAAAGTCCAGAGTGGATGTGATGTGGCAGGACTGTGAGTGATTGGCCAATGCTGGTTTCTTCCAATCAGGCAGCCATTCGGGCACAGACTGTTTGCCATGTACTGGACAGGAACAGAGATGACACAGCCCTGTTTATATGGAAACTAGAGACTCATGTGGAAGGCATGAGCTTAGACAACTATAAAATTGCTTATGTGATGAACACTAAAGGAGAGGTGCATGGTCCTTTGAGTTGGGGGTCAGGTGGCTGAGATTAGAAGTTCCCTGTATCTGGAGCAGGGAGACCTCCTATTTGTGCTCCTGTCCTGCCTAACATGTCCTCTCTGGGAGAGCTTCCTTACTCGCTTTTCTCCAAACAAGGGTACTTACAACATCCTGTCCATAATGCTGCCTGCATACCTGCCACCTCTATTTAGCCATTTTCTTCTCTGCCTTACCTACCTTCCGGGTATGATTTCTCTTGTCATGGGGGCAGATCTCACCAGTGTTGAAAGATATACTATAAGATTTCAGATGGTAATAGGGAGGTAGCTTTAGAGGTTGAGAAATCTATCTCCCACTTAGGGCAGGTCATCAGGTCACTAGCTGATGAACTACTGGAACTTCACAAGATGAATCTACAAAAGTGTTGAGCATTAAACTATATTCTGGCTTCCCAAGAAGGTGTGTGCACTGGTGGGGAATCAGGACTATATGTTTATAAATGACAGTCCAGAGGATGTTCACTAAGAGGTAATGACAGCTGAAGCCCATGCTAGAGAAGCATCCAAATCAGATGACACACACCTCCTGAATCTGATTGATCTGAGTGTGTTTGGTTGGCTTCTAGGGTCATGGGGACCTTGGCTTGGAGATTTCCTGCAGGATCCTTGTCATCCTTGTAATCATGTTCATAATACTTCTCAGTAGTTGTCAGATCTCTCTACTCTTAATGTTATTATGCAGCAACAAATGATACAACTGAGGGTACAAAACCGTGTGCATAAGATGATGAAAATCTTGAACTTCAGCTAATGGATGAAATTGGCAATGAAACACAAGAAACTTTTAGTGGTGAATGAGACACTAGCAACATCTTTGGTCAAACACTTGTAACTGAGGGAATAAACAGAAGGGGAGAAATTGATAAAATTGTATGGAGAAAGCCCTGGGGACTCTTCACAGCCAACAATCCATGCCCTGCTTCATCTTTGAATTCCTTCTTGAGGTTCCGCTTTATCTTTTGAAATTGGAAATCCCCTCCAAGGCTGCTGACCCAGATAACCAGTCAAACTCCTAGTTAATAAAAAGAGAAAAGAAAAAACAAACAAAAATGCAGACCTCTGTGATGAAAGTGAGAGCCACTGAGTGTACACTTTGGATAGAATGTACAAGCCATGGGACTGTATAACACAGTGAACTGTGGAAGATGGCCTATTGTTAACAGAACAAATATGAGCGTGTTTTCTCATGAACTATAACAAATGTACAATATTAATACATAGTATTAATAATAGGGGGTGTGTATTAGTCAGCCAAAGGGATGCTGATGCAAAATACCAGAAATCGGTTGGTTTTTATAAAGGGTATTTATTTGGGTTAGGAACTTACAGATACCAGGCCATAAAGCATAAGTTACTTCCCTCACCAAAGTCTATTTTCACGTGTTGGAGCAAGATGGCTGCCAATGTCTGTGAGAGTTCAGGCTTCCTGGGTTCCTCCCTTCCTGGGGCTGGCTTCTCTTCTCTCTGTGTGCTTACTTCCTGGGGCTCCAGCTTAAGGCTTCAGCATCAAACTCCAACATCAAAAGTCCAACACTGAAAACCCCTAACTCTGTCCTTTGCCATGTCTTTTATCTGGCAAAAGAGGTTTACATAATTATTTAATCAAGTAAACCTATGAATCCAATATAATCTAATATGCCCAGAGGAGAAGATCAGTTTACAAACATAATCCAATATTTCTTTTTGGAATTCATTAAAATATCAAACTGCTACAGGGTATATGGAAAAATATACCAACGGTATGCTAGGGTCCATGGTTAGTGGTAATGCTCTGATCATGTTCTTTTATAATCTGTAAGAAATGTTCCACAACAATGTAAAGTGTTGGTACAGGGGTGATATACGGGAACTCTGCACATTATGCATGATTTTTTTGTAGGCTCACAACTTCTCTAATAAACAAAACAAAACAAAAACCTTTTTTCCTTGTTTTTTAAATAATTGCAGTACCTGACACACAGTGGGTATATAATAAATGTCAAATGAACAAATGAGTAAATAAAAGAATAAACGAATGGGAACCCAGCTTTGCTCTGAGGCTTGCAATTGCTTCATGCTTTCACCAAGGCGCAGATTTTGCCCTTTTCATGAAGCATTATCTTTTCCCAAACTCTCATTGCCTCTCTAGATAGTATCTCATTGACACACGGTCAGAACAAGCCTAGGTTTGTCCTGGAAGTCTAACCATGGTGGGCTCTTTTGGTAACTCCTTTAATGTCAGTTCCAGTTACAACTCAGGAAAGGTTGATCTGTGAACCCACAGCTTTGGGAGATGGACTAGAGCAATTGAATCCTCTGTCATGGTTGCCAGGGGCAATTAAGCACTTAAAAAGCCCTTTCTCCATGGCAGCCGTGGTTCATAAGTCGCCGCCAGAATATCAATTACAGCTTGGAGTTCAAATCTTGGAACCCCAGGGAGGCAATGCTCTGTCTTCAGATGGAACAACACACGAATCGCTTCGCTGTGCAGCTGTATCTCTGGCCCACTGCAGTCAGCTACGTTCACTGCATCTGACCGGCATCTCCGCTTTTCGCTCTCCGGGGAGGTTTCATGGCCTCCGGGCAATGCTGTGCTTGCAGTCCCTTCCATGCTGGAGAGCAAGTGTCAGGGCTCAGTGACTCTGACCATGAGGGCAGCAGCCCAGACAGGCCTGTGGAAGTGCTGGGAAATAATAACCCACCATTCTCCCCTGCTCCCCACCTCCTGTCAGTCTCTTGCTCCCAAGTCGACCTACCCTAGCCTGTCCCAGGGCTGCCAGAGCCCAAGCAGACGGGAAAACCTGCTGCGTCCTTGTTTTTATTTTAATGGAAATATTTCTCTAAGATGTAGGATTCCAGTCAATCATTCGTTCTCAGGTGTCTGCTCTAATGCAGGAACTCAGTGACATGGAAAATCCATTGTCACAGGAAAGTCAATGGCACTGCTCTTCCCGAGACATTTTGCATTGGCACAATGCCATAGAAAGGACATGGCAGGCAACTAGTCAGGCAATTAGTTCCTATCACCGTTCAGCCTGATTTGTGACCTTGACCAAGGCACTGGTGCTCTCTGGGTTTCAAGTTCCTTATCTGTAAATGAAGGGATTGGATTTAGTGGTTCTTAAGGTCCCTTACAATTCAAGTAAATATTTATTAAGTGTCTACTTTTGGCAAGCCCAGTGCAACCTGCACCAATGCAAAGATTTAAAAGGTAGGACTCTGTTTTTAATGGGTTCCAAATCTATAAAGACAGCATTCCAGTCCTGCAATTCTATATTTTTATAATTTTCCATCCTCAATATAGCTGTTGTTTAAAATAAGCCCAGCTGGCTTTCTCTGATAAAACAATGAATGGGAAAGGGAATAGCAATTGATTGGGCAATGGTACAGTGCCCAGCAGCAAAATGTGTGCTTTGTATAAATAGTATCACACTTGACCACTATACTATATTATAAAGAAGACATGTTTATCCCCATTTACACATTGGAAGCTAAGAGAGATTTGATAATTTTCCCAAAGTTACATAACGGAATGCAAATTCAAAACCAAGATGGTAATCAACCCTGTTTGAAACCAAAACCCAAGGATTTTCTCTCTCATCATGCTGTCACTATAATTGAAGACTGCAAAGCATTGTCCATGCAAGGGGAGATTATTGGCTATTGGAAGTTGGCAAGGGAATTGAAAATTGGTGCCACCTTGCAAAATTAAACCAAATAAATAGCCACTAAATAGTAACTGAGTTGCTGAACATTTAGTGTGTTCCTATGAATCATAGGCTAGTTAAAAGCAAAGCGGGGAAAAGTTTCCTCTATCACCGATCATTTTTGACTCCTGAAACCTCTGCTTGGCTGCAGGTCATTTGAGATCCAGGCCACATTCCCGATGGAGACTCTGCTCTCTGTCCTGATCTATGACCACGACATAATTGGGACAGACGACCTCATTGGTGAGACCAAGATCGACCTGGAGAACCGCTTCTACAGCAAACACCGAGCCATCTGTGGTTTGCAGAGCCAGTATGAGATGTAAGTCCTTTCTCCCGTGGAGCCACTCTTGTGTTCCAGGCACAGCCTTCAGGGCTCTAATGATGTGGCCGCATTGTCCATGCTCTAGGAAGGCGAGACAAGGCTCAGCTCTTATATCTCACATGGGCTCCACGTCAGCAGGGCTGGTTTGCAGAAACTCTGTTCAGCGCATCAAAGTAGTTGGGGTTGGGAAGACAGCTCTGGTTTATGACAGCAGGTTCTTCCAGAGACAAGGCTAAACTGTATGTATTTGCTCAACCAGCTGGGTCTGGTGTAGGAACTTCCAGCTGTGAATGATACTGGAAGAAGAATGATTACTATAATTCAAATGCTAATATCTCAGTGAATTATAGGTAATGCTTAAAATATATCAAGCACAGTCTTAAGAGTTTTACATGAATTATCTCATTCATTTCTCCCAACAACCCATTGAGGTGATACTACCATTTTACAAAGAAGGGGAGAATGGGCCACAACACTCAGTCTTTTTTGAATTGTTTAATTTTAAAATATAGAATACTAACTTTATTTTTTTAAGTATGTTGTATCTGATATTTTGAGAGGAAAAAAACACTCTTCCAAATATCAGCCAGGAAAATATAAAACATTCACGTATAATTTAAAAATATTTTTCCTGAAGATAAAATAATACATATTCATTGTATAAAATTTAGAAATCATAGAAAGTACAAAAAAATTCTCAGATCATTCCACCCAGAGATAATTAATGTAAAAATTATTGTGTATTTTCTTTTGTATTTTTTTTCTGTGTATTTTTCCTGAAAGTTGGACTCACAGTATCCATGCAGGTCTATGACCTGCTTGTTGCCTTTCCCCTTATGTCAATAGCATTTTATCATGTTATTAAATCGTCTTTGAAAAATTTTCTTTAATAGTTTTATTGTATTCCATCATTTAAGTTTATTATAAAATGTTATTACTAATCTACCTGCCTGAACTTTAGGGCTCATATTATTTCTTTTTTCTTGCATAAGTAATGCTGCTATGAGCCTTCTCATACAAGAAAAGCATTGTACACCTCTCTGATAGCTCACTTGGTATTCATCCATAGACTGGAATGAACTAAAGGGAATGCACGTTATAAGGACTTTTAATATATATGTCCCAATGACCCCCAGAAGGCTTGTACCAATTTACAATCTCATTAGCAGAGTCCAAGCATCTAGTTCACCCATGGCATGAGTTTTAGGCAAGTCTCTATTTCTAGCCTCATCTTCCCTATGCCTAGAAATCTGGTGTGGGGATTCTAGTAAAGATAAAAGCCTCCTGGGGTATTTCCACCTCCCTCCAAGCACCTGTGCTGGTACTGTTCCGAGAATGATTTGCTGGTCTTGCTCTGAGGTCAAAGGAAGAAAAGAGGCAAAGGAGGTGCATCCTTTGTTCCGAATTTACTGCCCGTGAGCAGGACCATGTAGTCGGGAGAGGTGCACCTTTGTTCACTGAGAGGGGTAGCTCGTGGTTGAGTGCCTGCTTCACTGTTCGAGGTCCCGGGTTCAATCCCCAGTACCTCCTAAAAAAGAACAAAACCGGTAATGCCTATTTCTGGGGAGGCCTGGATGTGACTCCCCCTGGGGCTGGAGGATGAGACAGGCTCCTCGTCTCCTGGAACAATGTAGAAAGGCTACTTTATTGCTCTGTTTTATGAGCCTTGTTTTGACTTATTTAAATGCTTAAACAAGTTAAATTTTGATGAATCCTGTGTCCCAGTGAGCAGAGACGTCCAAACTTGTCTCGTTGGCCATTGGTTCTTAGCAAGAATTTCATTGTTAAGTCCATAATTTTTAGCCAACAGCTAGTTGGAAAGGGAGTTGGGAAGATTTAGATACTCACCACCAGGAAAACTCACTGATTAGAGAAACATCACATCAAGACTTGTTGCCTGTGATGTCAGCCTATAATATGATTTGGAGGGTGGGGCAGAGAGAAAAGGAGAAAAGAAGAGAGTTGGAAAGGATGAGCTGGACTTCCCTCTTAGAATAAGTCAAAGCCAATGGCTAGTTATCCTGCTAGAGACAGAACACTAAGCAAAAACTGCCACAAAGGTTTTTTAATGTTGAAGTTTTGCCTTACAGGCAAGGTGTATATATGTAGAATATTTGACTAGATCAGTCTAGTATCCAGAAGAGATGAAAAGAAGTTTAAAACAAAATAGTTCCCAGTGTCTAAGATGGCCAGTTCAAATCTGGTGGAAACCACACCCATCATGCCTGGGCAGCCCTTGAGAGCGAGCTCAAAGCGTGTCCCGGCAGGAGCCAGCCCTCTCCATGACTGTCCTTTCTCCATCCCTCAGAGAAGGATACAACGCCTGGAGAGACACGTCCAAACCCACAGACATTCTCACCAAGCTCTGCAGAGACAACAAGCTGGATGGACCCTACTTTCACCCTGGGAAAATACGGATAGGAAACCAGGTCTTCTCTGGAAAAACGGTCTTTACTGAAGAGGACACTGGTAACTCCCCACAAAATGTCCTGATGATGTTCTTTTTTAAAAAAAAATACTTGCTTCTAGTGGTATTTGTAAGGAGGGGACAGTGGGTCATCTAATCGTAAAAGTAAAATATACTCAGGGAAGAAAATATGGAAGAATAAAGGGAATAGTGAAAATCAGTTATTATCCCCCCAAATCAGAGATAACCATGCTGGTATGTCTTCCTGCAGTCTTTGTGGTATGTGTGTGTGTGTGTGTGTGTGTGCATGCACGCGAAGTGTTACATTTTTACAGAATTGGTATAGTTTTGTACCCTCCTTTTTCTGTTTCCAGTAGATCATGACAATACTCCTTTGCTCCTTGAAAATTTGATTAATATTCCATTTTATGGCTATGCCATTATTTATTAACCAACCCCCTATTTTTAGATATTTTCACTGTGTCCATTTTTTATAGTGACAACCTCTTTATGCATATTTTTACATATTTCTGATATTTCTATAGATCACAGAAGCAAAATTACTTTGTCAGAAGATAGGCAATAACCTTAAAAGGAAAATTATATAATATAAATAATTGGACACAACCCAAATTACCCTCCATAAATGTTATATCAATTTGCTCTCCAATTTCAACCCCAAGAGATTTTTCATATGAGCAAAATGGGGCATGCCATGAAGATCCTAGACAGGCTTCCCATAAATTTAGGATAAGAAAAAAGCCACAATTACTTTACTTTAATGCTGCAGAAAAATCCTTGTACTGTCACTCCTCTCCATTTGATAGCTAAAATGCCTTATATATGGTGCAAAGAGCCCAGTTAAAGATTTGGTACAAGATGTTTTGACACGGCCACTAGATCAATCATTTTAAGACTAATATACCTTGCCATTTTGACACCAAGAACATTTTCAATGGTCTTTTGTGCAGTTATTGATATTTAGATGAATTTATATTAATGACATTGATGAACTTCTATTGAGAAAAATATTTTTCACATTAAAATTTGTTAAGCCAATTTAATTCCTTTAATTTTCCTACATTAAATCTGGCCATTCTAAATTTTGTCAAAAAGATTTTATTCTTCTAATAATTTTTGTCATATTTTGTGTTTCTACCAGTAATTTTTATTATGAATTATAGAAAAGATTCATGATTGTGCTTATTCCTTAGCAAATCCTCAAAAAAACTATGAACAGTTTTATAAGCTACAAAGATAAAGATTGAAAGAATGAGAGCGAGAGAAGAGATAAAGGGTTGGGAGGGGAGGAGAGGGAGGAATGGAGCAAGAGAACTAAAGAAGCTTGAGTTTTTCTGGAGTGTTGATTTCAAATGGCAAATTCAAATGCCCTGCTTTGGTAAAACGACGGATCATAGATCCTTTCCTGAGAGCATGTACTGGTAGGAGGGAAACTTCCAAAGGGCAGCATAAGCATAAACACATAATTGTGCACATTTCACTACCTTGTTTGGGGCCACCTTTGGTTTCCCAGGCCCCTGTCAGGCTACAGCGTTGGCAAACAGTTTCAGATCCCGAGGAAATATACCATGTTCAGTACCTCGAAACCAAGCTTGTGACTGTAAACTCTGGGGACTCTGATTCACGGGGTGAATGTAGGTCCTCCTGTGGACGCATCTCATTTCCCTCACTCCGAACTCCCCATCTCATCTACCTCTACTGTCACTCTACCCCGACCTCTTTCCAGTCCCTCTTTTTCTTTTTCCTCTTCCTGCTCCTCAGCATATTTAAATTATCCTTAGGGGCGTATTTACAAATGCATCTGACAGCCCCATCACTGTCTCCTGGACAGGGATGTACGCCTCCCCCAAGTCTCTCTTTTTCTCTCTTCCATGCAGATGAGACAGTGGAGTCGTATGAGCACTTGGCCCTGAAGGTTTTGCACTCTTGGGAGGATGTCCCGGAGGTCGGGTGTAAACTGGTTCCTGAGCACATAGAGACTCGGCCACTGTACCACAAGGATAAGCCGGGAATGGAGCAGGTAGTGGGCAAGAGGGTTCTGGCCCCAAAAGGAATGTCGAACCCCAAGAAATGTGACTTGCCCCTAAAAGTTAATCTTGTGTGCCCTAGAGTAAAGGTTCTCAACCACTGGTGATTTTTCATCCAAGGGACATTTGACGGTGTCTAGAGACATTTTTAATTGTCACAATTGGAGGGGAGGGGCTTTGCTACTGACCCTTAGTGGACAAGTGCTAAGGATGTTGCCAAACACCCTGCCACTCAGAGGACAGCCCCCACAACAGAGAATTATCTGGCCCCAACTTATCAGCAGTGCTGAGTCAGAGTTGGACTTAATGCCTTTTCCTTTTTAGGATCTGAGTTATCAAATTCTTTTGAGAAACTTCAAAACCCATCCACTATGCCCAAGTCTTTACCCAAACACTAACAGTAACCACACAGCCCACTAGTTTTCCAAGAGGAGCAGACGACTGAGGCTTACTGTGAACTGGCAAGAAGAACCTGCACAGGCAAAACTACTAGGGGCTGGATGAGGAGTCAGAAGAGAAGAAAAGATAAACTTCACTAAGACCCCTTTACATAAATTACCTCACCTAATTAGGATGACCATATAATTGTTTACCAAACTGGGACCATTTTGTGAGTGAAAGAAGGCACTGTTAATAATTAAGCTGGTACCAGGGGCAGACACTAGAAATCTCCATGGGAAGCAGGGGTGTTTGGTGGCACTTTAATTCCTTAATATAGCCTCATGATCTAGTTATTATGATTCTTGCTTGTAAGAAGGAGAAATTGAGTTCCCGAGAGCTTAAGTAATTCCTCCAAGGTTGCCCAGAAGTAGAGCTGGGATTTGAGTCCATAGCCCACGCTCTGCATATAACCTCAAGCTGAGACTGGTCTCAGCTCTGAGCTCACTCACTGTGTAACTTGGGCAAAGTCTATGAGCTCTATAGCTATGGGGGAAGGAACACTGCCCTGCTTTCCCAGCAGTGTTGGGGTATGGACCTAGTGATAACAAGTGTGGAAGAATCTTAGCAGGATAAACCACTATCCAATATAAATGCATATGATTGGTCCTTGAAATGCATTATTGGATGCCTGAAATCTTTTGGTTAATGGGACCCTTTGTTTTGCCTGTGGGCAATGACTTTTTAACTAAGGGTGAAAATAAAAGCATCTTTAGGGAATAAATCCCTTTTCCCCCTGGGATTGTAGTCTTCCATTGAGTTGGTTTTTCTCTTTCCAATTGATAAATCTTTGCTTATGTTGTCCCTTTCCCTGGAAAGCCTTTTTTTCCTAGACAAAGTCCCTCCCTCATCCAAATCTGCATATCTTGCATGTTGTGGTGAAAACTCACCTCCTTTGTATAAAATCTCCTCTAACCATCTTATCTCTAATAAATCACTTGCCTGGCCTGGACTGAAAGAGCATTTAAAATATATACTACAGTTGAGCATGGACCCCACTGGGCCTTCTCACCACAAGGGCCTTTTAAGTCTTTTGCAACAGGGCAAAGTCTGAAAAATGGAGTACAAGGCAATGGGTGACACTAATCTCACTAATTGGCCACAGAACTTCACCAACTTTGTTGACCTCTCTGAGCCTCAGCTTCTTTATGTGTAAAATAGAAGCATGGTTGGGTGAGCACTAAAAATCACAATGAAAGTTAAGCTACAATGAAAACAATCAAGTGTGATTATTTTGTCAGATTGTGTTATCATCTTTTAAATCCTGGAAAGTATGTGCAAATAGCAGGGTCTCTGGAGTCAACAGACCAAGCTGAATCCAGACTCTGCTACTTATTAGCTGTGAAAGGATGGGCAAGATGGGTTCTCATCTATCAGAGGAATAATAGCATCTGCCCAGTGAGGATATTGCAAGAGTTAGAGATAATTTGTGTCAAAGGCATAGCACTTTGTCTACCAAAGACTAGGTGCTCAATAAAGGTTTGCTTACTTTCTTCTGCCCTTAATTTATGATCTTATTAATTCATAATAAAGATTTAAGTTCTGTCTTTGACAACAAATATGCTAAACATTTATAAAGCCTAGTAGAGGGATCTTGTGAAACTAATTGACTCTAATTGGACTAATTGTCCATGGTCCTCCCCTTTCCTCTTCCCAAAGCTAAAGGAGGTCTTCTTTTCTTAACAAGGGCCGCCTGCAGATGTGGGTGGACATGTTTCCCAAAGACATGACTCAGCCTGGACCTCCTGTTGACATTTCACCTAGACAACCCAAAGGGTAAGTCAGCTGAAATCTCATCTTTAACAGAAGAGAACGTGGTGACTGTGTTAGTCAGCCAAAGGGGTGATGATGCAAAAATACCAGAAATCTGTTGGCTTTTATAAAGGATATTTTTTGGGGATAGGAGCTTACAGTTACCAGGCCATAAAGCATAAGTTAACTTCCCTCAAGTCTGTTTCCACGTGTTGGAGCAAGATGGCTGCCAACGTCTGCCATGAGTTCAGGCTTTGTAGGTTCCTCTCTTCCTGGGGCTTGTTTCTCTCCAGACTCAGTTGCACTGCTCTCTCCACAAGGCCAGCTATAGACTCTCAGGTGACTGGCTCTGTCTCTCTCTCCCTGGGGCTCAATTCTCTCTGGGCTCAGCAGCTCTCCTCCTCTGTGTGCTTACTTCCTTTGCTCCAGTTCAAAAAACTCTAAACTACCTTCTCTGTGAGTACTCGCCTACCAAGTGTGGGGGATGCAATGTCCTGCTGACGTGGCCCAATTAAAACGTTAATCATTATTTAATCAAGTAAAAGTGAAACCTCTGAATCAAACATAATCTAATATACCTGGAGGGATAGACCAGTTTACAAACATAATCCAATATCTATTTTTGGAATTCATAAACAATATCAAACTGCCACAGTGACATACTCAAAGATCATGATATTTGATGTGGTATCTGATTGGTTACATTGGTCAGTTGGCACCTGATAATCAATCCTACCTCACTTTCTACCTGCTCAGGTACATCAGGGGTGGGTGGTAGCAACAGTGACAGTGGCAGTGGTTGAAACGGTGGCCCATGTCTTATGGTAGAGGTTTCTGAATTTAAAGTTCCTTATCTGAAAAAAATGTTGGTTAATGGATAGAGGAACTGCTCATACATGTCCTCAGTGATTATGAGGTCTCCAGCTGGGACACTTGGTTCTGATGGAACCAAGACCTTGAGTCTTTTTGAGTTTGACAAACTTGGGGAACTTACAGACTCTAAGGCAATACCAGGATCGCACGGATGCCAGTTGACTCGGCCTTCAAGATGTTCAAGCTAATGCAATGCTGCCTCCCCTTTCCCAGGTATGAATTGAGGGTGACCATTTGGAATACTGAAGATGTCATTTTAGAGGATGAGAACATCTTCACAGGACAAAAATCAAGTGATATTTATGTTAAAGGGTAAGAGCATCAACAAATTCCATCTTCCCTTTCTTTCCCATCCTTGCCTCATTAATCTCTGATCAAATCTAATACTTATGGAAGATACTCCAGCCAATACCCCACAAAGGAGTTCACCACTTTGTTAGACAAGGTCACTTTTTCTATCAAATATTTTTTCTTATTTGGTCATTTTTCTAAGAATTACTATCTTATGAAAATATTTTCTGTTAGCAATCTTATTATTCAGCAACTGAATTATAAGCAAACTTATAATTCAGTTAAATGTTGGTTATCTAAACTTTTTGAGTGACATTCAAAATGCATCTTCCACCTTTTAAATCTGAAGGAAGTAGAGAAATGAAGTGCTGTTGATGAAAGATTAAGTGTTTAGCATATTACAATACTAAAGCAAAAGCTAAATTTCAGACCTTTTTTGCTAGTTTTATTGATTAAAAAAGATGCCAATCTCTCTCCTACATCTTGGTTCTGACATAGAATCTATTTGTCTGCTTCCTTTTAGCCTCTAGTCAGGGAGGGAATTGTGATGGTAGAGAATCAGAAGCAAAAGTCATTTAAGCTTGTACCCTAGGGTAAAACTCATCTTAGAAGAAGTATAACTCACCCAAGCCTCAAGCTGTTATCTCTTTGCCTTCTCCAAACAAGAAACTCCCTTTCTTCAAAATCCACATTAATAACACATTTGGTAGTCAAAGCATATCTGGTAGTTCAAAATTCTCATGTCTCAGGATAAGAATACCAGAATAAGTTTAATTGTTACAAAAGAGGAGTGATGTTTCAAAATAAGCTGTTTTTTGAAAACAGAATTAAGATCTTCTGAAACTGTTGTCTAATCACTAATTGAGAAAAGATCCATCCAATAAAGAGAGGTTTTTACCATGGCTCAAGATATGGAAGAGTTCAGGCTGGGACTTTCAGTGCTCTGGCTCATTGAATGCATGGAAAGAGATGTTCATATTCACATTCATCCTTTCTTCCCCTCTCATTCACTTCTTACTCAACTCCAATCTGACGTTGGCCCGCAACACCCGCCACTAAACTTTCTCACTAAATTTGACAGTGCTCTTTATGTGGCTAAATCCAATGGTCCTGGAAGTTTTAAAATTAGTCCTTATCTAATTGCCCTCTCAGGAGCATTTGTTGAAAATAGCTGACCACTTCTTTTTGAAACACTTTCTTGCCTTATGTTCTGTAGCAACATACTCTTCTGGTTTTCTTCCTACCCCTTTGGTTACCTCTCAGTGTCCTTTGATGGCTCATTTCCCTCAATCTAGCTGTTAAAGAGTTCACTATGCTGTCTTCTCATCTTACATTCTTCTCTCTCTCTACTATTTTCATCCAATGTTTCACTTAAATAAAATAAAATGACTTGAATAACCAATGGCTTCAATTACCATCTTAATTTTCAGTCTTCCAAAGTCCTGTTCCACTTGGATTTCTCACAAGCAGCACCTCAAAAATGAACTAAGTCTAAAACAAAAATGTTGATCTTACACCCAAAAGCTGTTTCTTCTCTGGGATCCCTGTCTCCATGACTGGCACTGCCATCCATCCAGAGTCAGGAGCCCTAAATCTACAGAAACTTCTTCCTCATTAACTAATATACTACCAGATCTTATCCTTTTTACCTCCCAAATAGCTATCAACATCTTCCTGACCAGCATCCCCACCACAGCCTTATCCACCATCATTGTTTGCTGGGACCACTACAATGCCATTTGAATTGGGCTCTCCACATTTACTCTTGCCCTCTAACAACTAGGTTATCTTTTCAAAATACAACCTAATCATGTCAGTCCCATACTTAAAACCTTTCAAAGCTACCCTGTTTTCTCTGGACAAATACTTAAACCCCTAGCATGACCTAAAATATCCTTTATGGCTAACCTCTTGTCTCTCTATCATCTCATACCATATTTCCCCCTTGTTCTCTGCTCTCTGGTCACACTGGCCTTTTCCATTCTTGGAATGCTTTATCACCCCTTCTGCCGTAGGGTCCTTGTACATCTCCTTCTGGTTACCTCTGCCACCTTACCCACACCCCTATCTCCCCATGATTTTAAGCTCTTGGAGGGCAGGGATCATGTCTGTTTGCTCCCCATTACTCCCCATAGCGTCTAGCTTGCTCCTTGCCTCATAACAGATACCACGTATACGTATTGTTTGAGTGAGTGTCATCTTTAGCTAAATAATTGGATCCCTACTCTGAGAGGGAACTATGAAGAGTAGGGTTATCTCCTTCCCCCTGGGAGTAGGGATATTGCTTTCAGGAAGCAAGTTGTTTGGAATTATCAGTTGGTTTGGATAAAAAGTATTTACTTTCTCAATAATTAATTCACAATGAATAAAGTACTAGAGAGAAAATATACTATTGTAGCTACTTTCTGCTGAGGATGGAGAAGGAAGACCAAATGATACTGAGACAATGGTATAGATAATTTAGCAATACCCAAAGAACTTTACAGATATTATCTCATAGAACAACCCTCTGACCTCAATACTACAATTTCTCCATTTTTTAGATGAAACAAAGGCACAGAGAGGCCAGAGAACTTACCTACAGTTGCACAGTTAGTAAACAATGGAGCCAGGATTGGAACCCAGGTCTTCTACTGACTATAGAGTTAGCACTCCTAACCTCCATACTGTACTGCTCCAGGGTTGTTGGGCTTTTGGGGCCCAGAATCAGAGGTCCAGTCCCTCTAGGGGGAAGTACAATGGGGTCAGTATACAGGTCCTGACTAGCACAGGGTCTAAACCAGCCCAAACTTAGGAACCTCCACTCAGTATCAATGTAGGGGGCATCTTGCTCTGACATTCAGGTCCAGAGGTGGCACCCTTTACAAAAACAGCTCCCAGGATGAAAGGAAACAGATTATACTTTCACTGAACCCTGAAAAAAAATAGAGTGGAATTGTGTTATCAGAGGCCCTTGGAAACAAAATTCCTTCACGTTTCCTGAATTTTCCCATTTTATTGCATGGGGCTTCTAGTCTACCCAAGAACAACTGGAGACACTTCCCCAACCTGGCTTGGAATGAGAGTCTTGTTTCTGTTTTAGATTCTTTGATCCTCTAGTTTCCTCTTTCAAATTCAATGGAAATTTCCGTTGGAATCCGACTGTATAATAATCTTTAATTTGTGAGCTGTGATCATAAGAAACTATTTAATTCAATCTTGATAATACCGATGCCTGAATAATGTACTCTGAGTGTTTAATTTTTTCTTACCTTTATTCAGGTGGATAAAGGGTTTGGAAGATGACAAGCAGGAGACAGATGTGCATTACAACTCCTTGACTGGAGAAGGAAACTTCAACTGGCGCTTCCTGTTTCCATTTCAGTATCTCCCAGCTGAGAAGCAAATGGTCATTACCAAGAGGGAGAACATCTTTTCCTTGGAAAAGATGGAGTGTAAGACTCCAGTTGTGTTGGTGCTCCAGGTTTGGGACTTTGAAAGGCTGTCCTCAGATGACTTCCTGGGTAAGCCATTGGTGTCATCAAACACTCAAAGAAACCCCATGTTAATGTTAATGTGTTGGTCCCAGGTCTCAGAGAGTTTGGTCTGATATAAGGATAGTATTTTCAGTGCTATTTATGTAGCCAAAAAAAAAAAAAGGGGGGGGGGCGGGGGGAGAGGGGGAAACAGACCAAATGGCATTACGGGATTGTCTAAATAAGTTATTATGCATTCATGTGGTAGAGCACTACATAAACAGATTTAAAGTGCTCTTTGCTCTAACACTAAAAAAGCTGTTAAACTTTGAGCTAATTACTTGTACACTTTGTGCCTCAGTTTCCTTCAGTAGTAAAATGGGAATAATAATTTTACCTACCTAAGAAGATGTTGGGAACTATTAAGTGTGATAATGTAATTAAATAATTAAAGAGCACAATGTCTCATACAGAATAAGCATTCAGTTGAGTAATAACCTGGTGGTCATTAAAATCTTAGAATATTTGATAACTTGGAATATTGTGCAGGATACATTAAGTGAAAAAAAAAACAGTGTGGAAAAAATCCCCTTTCTGTATGTTATATGTTAAAATATATAAGAACAGGCTAGCCAGAGACAACCTCTAATAAGTCTAAGCAGTGGTCAACTTTGTGGGAGTGGGATTTTGGAAACTTCTTCCATTATTTTATATGTTGCTTAAGGATATGGCCTAAAGCTTCTACAATTAACAAACAGTACTTTTGTAGTAAGAAAAATGTTATTAAAGACGGAGATCTATAACTCTTTCATAACAGATATCTTTCTCTGCCTTGCATTCCACATTCAAAAAACAGTTTTGAGAGCCCACCAAGTTTCCCTCTCTGTTCTGAAGAGTAGGAACAAAGACAGTAAAACTTGTTCTCTGAGCTGGAGGAGTTTGTTAGACTTGAAGTTGGGGGGGGGGGCGGAATCTCAAATGGTGATAGTGCTAAGCCAGAGGAAAGTTCTCAGGAGAACCACATAGTGCAGACTGCTTTCAGGGAGCAGAGAGTGCACAGCCAGTGGTTACACCGAACTGAGGCACTAAGTTAGGTCTGGTATCTCTGCCCTTGTCTTCTACCTGCTACCACATGATTAAGTCTTTGAGGGCACCGATATCTCAATAATATTTGTACCCCTAATACCTAACACCATACTATAATGGTGCTAATTTAATGATGAGTGAGCAAATGGATGAATGAATGAATGGATGAATGGATGAATGAAGGAGGAAGGTGATTGATTTTAAAAGTCTTTCCATAACTATGTATAAGAGCTTTGGACATCTCTTCATAGGCTCCCTGGAAATGAACCTCAATAGTTTCCCTCACGCAGCCAAGTCTGCCAAAGCCTGTGAGCTTACCAAGTTTGAAAATGCAAGTGAGGAAAACAAGATCTCCATATTCCAGCAAAAGCGTGTGCGGGGCTGGTGGCCTTTTGCTAAAAGCAAAGAACTCACAGTAAGTGGCAGGCTGTAGGAGATGGGGGGTGTGGGAGGGTTGCACTCAGGGAGGGGGAGCATCGTTCTCTTTAAATGAGTTATTTTATGAACTTCCAGTCAAATGACTTGAAACAAAGGTTCTCCTGGGAAGCAAGAATGGTTAAAACTTTATAAACACACTAAGCATTCTATATTTCAGCATACTCTACTTAATAGCTATCTATGTTGAGATGGCTTTCTGTCCTCTTAACCTGAACTCATGTCTCTGGTATTAGTTTTTCTCTATAATTTCTTGGAATTATGTGTGAGGTCCTGACTAATATATAATTTCAATTTAACTACCTTTTCCCTTCTTCTTTAACTGTGAGACTCAATTTAAAAAGTAATCGATCTTTTGAAAACTTCCCGGAGAGTATGATAGCAGGAAGAGCCATTTATCACTCTCCCCGAGCTGCCAACTTGGTCCGTATTGTGTGGCCTGTGCTGTAGGTTTTCTGCCTTTTCCCTCTATGGGGAGGAAAGTTTCTTCTGCCCATTCTTCCAGCCCCGTCAGCACTCTTCCCTAAGGGGAGGTCAAGAGAAGGGACTGAGACTGCAAAGATGGGCTTTTGTGGCTGGCCTGCCTTGGGCAAGCACAGCCTCCTTTCTGCCTCTAGTGCCTTGTGCCAGCACAGCCCATCCAGACCATTCGGGGAGCAGGTCTGGATGGAGACCCACTTATCCCTCTCCATGCTGTAGGGGTCCAGTGGTACATGGCAGGCGTTCCCTTAGTGCCTGACTGGGTAGATGACAGCTGCTGGCCTGACTCCATGGTGCCTAGCTCTCCTATTTTATCTGGGAGTTTTTCCCTTCCTCTCCTTTCTCAATTTAATTCCCTCTGGTTGGTGGAAGTAGAGAAAGAGACTGAGGCTCCAGGCCAGTTCATTCTTCCCAGTCCTCCCAAGTACCTATAGAGGAGTTACTACATGCCAGCCTCCGTGCTACGTTCTAGACTTCAGTGCTAAATACCTAATAGATGCTCAATAAATAGTTCTCGGATGAAGAAATAAATTCAGAAATGAATAAGGCCTGACCTCCACCCTCAACTAGTTCCCAGTCAGTGAGAGGTGCACAGGTGTAGGTCGTCCAGCTAAGAATGAAATAATGGAAATGCAAATGAGGCAGGGAAGGGACAGAGTGGGGAGAGGACCCAGTTCTCTCTGCAGGAGTTGTGGGATCAAGCAGGGCAGAGAATGAGTTTTAAAGAACAATAGGAGATGGAAAGATGGAAAGGCATTTTTTAGACGAAGATGAAGGTAGGTGTTTACCCCATGTGGAGGAACCTTGATGAGCAAAGCAAGGAGGCCTGAAACAGCCCCATGTGGAAGGCTCACTGCCCACAGGTCAGAACTGCCAGAAAGTCCAGTGTGGAGTTGGGAAATGGGAATTGCCAAGTTCAGAAATTGTAATGCTCATCTTTTGACGTAAGTCCTGTTTCTGTAAAATAATAGGCAGTGTGTAATTATGTGTGCATGAGTATGTAAATGGCAGTCATATATCACATTTTTATAGCCCTTTTTAGTTGACCAAATACATTCAGACCCCTTTTGTTATTTCATTTGATCCTCATTGACTTTTTATTTTCCATGTCATTTATTTCTTCATTTCATTCAAGCATTTATTGAGCACCTATTAAATGACAGGCCCTGAGAAGAAAATATGAGTAATATGGAGATGGTCTCTGCCTTCTTGGAGCTTACAGTCTAATTTTTGGACAGACAGATGCACACACAAAGGCACCCTTAGCCATGCAACACATACCAGAAAACAAATATTTACAATGAGGGTTGGGAAGGAACCGAAGTGTTGAAGCACTTCTTATGCAGAGACTTCTGTGGCTATGAGACTTTAAGTTGAGACCTGGAGAATGAAAAGTAGCGAGCCACGTGGAAATAGATGGGGGAACAGCATTTCCCTCCTAACAAATACCCTGGGCACCGGCCCCGGGTTGGGAATGGGTTTGGTTCTTTAGAGGAACAAAACCTCTGCCAGGAGCACAGTGAGTGAGGATGGTGCCTGTGAAGTGGAGAGGAGACAAGAGGCTGGGAGACCAGGTTGAAGGGTTTGGGGTTCATTCTCAGAGACTTGAGGAGCCAGCAGGGAGGTGAGGGGATCTGTGGAGAGTAGATGGGAGAGGGTCATGAGTGGAGAAAGACTACACAGTGTTCATAGCAGCACTGGTCACAAGAGCCAAAAAGCAGACACAGCCCAGTATCCATCAGCTGATGTGTCTGTCAACAAAATGTGGCAGAGCCATAGGATAAAATCTCATTTGGCAATAAAAGTGAAGTACTGACACATGCTACAAAAGAGATGAGCCTCGGAAACGCTATGTTGAGTGAAAGAAACCAGACACAAAAGATCACAAATTGCACGATTCCATTTACATGAAATGTTCACAGCAGGCAACTCCATAAAGACAGAATCTGGTAGTTCCCAGGCACGGGGGCAGGGTGGGGGGAGGATGGGAAGTACCTGCTTACTGGGTATAGGGTTTCCTTCTTGGAGTGATGGAAATGTTCTGGGATTTGGTAGTGGTGATGGCTGCACAGCTCTGTGAATGTATTAAAATCCACTGAATTGTACACTTTAAAAGGGTGAATTTTATGTACATGAATTGAATCTCAAGTTTTTAAAAAGCAGTGCTTGTGGAAGATGAGGACAGGGACACATTGGCGTGGACTGTAGAGTGAATGGGAAGCAAGTTAGTGGAGGCAGCTTGTGTAAACTCTGACGGTGTCCACAGATCCACCCCTTACTCCTCCTTCCAGGCCAAGCTGAGCCGACTCCCTGAACTTCTGTTGTTCTCCAGCCACTTGCTCCCCTTCCCTGGCTCCAGCTCATCTATTGGCTGGTCCCTCTGCCCTTCCCTCCTTCCCCACTGGGAAAACTCCCACTTCTCCTGCTCTCTGAGACTCTTTTCAGCAGTCACCCATCTGGGAAGTCTTCCCACACCCTCAGCCTTCACTGGACCTGCCGTCCTTCAGGCTTCCCCAGCTCTTGTCATGGATGGGCAGTCGTGCATGGACTTCGTGGCTCTTCTGTGAGCAACCTGAGGCCAAAAAGTGTGTTTTCTCTTTCTGTTATTCCCCTTCTCAATTTTCAGGGTCTAACCTGATGCCTGTCACATCGTAGATACTCAATAAACTTTTAGTGAATGAATCAAGAAATTCATGAAAAATTAAGAAATCGACTCAAACACCAAAAAGCTTAATTATTCCACCTTTATTTAGTATACCGAGCACATAGTAAGTGCTCAGCAAATATGCTTTGAATGAATGAATGCATTAGTAGGCATTGGTTAAGAAGAGCATCCAAGTGTTACATTAGAAAGGTCCTAAAGAAAAAGGACAGGTGGGCTTTTGATGGCAGGAGGACCAAAGGACACATATCGGTTGTTTGCAGAATGGTGAAGGAAGGCCCATTTTGGCTGTGACAGTGTGTTTTCCTAGACTGGATGAAGACCACAAAAGTATCTGTGCTTATAATCTGAGCCCCTCACTAGTTCCAGATCGGTGGTCATCTCCAGAAGCATTCTCCCTCTCTCATGCTGACCTCACTGGGCTCTGATCACCAGAGTCTGGCTGTGTCAGCTTATTATAGTGATTTAAATGCACTCACCGTTTTGAAATGGCCGGGTCTTAAGGGAGACATTGATGTGGGAAACTTACTTTCCAGTTTGATTGACCCAATGCAGTTTCTCTGCCCTTGGGTTTCGGAGAGTCCATTAGAGTCCCCTCTACCTTGGGTCCCAGGAGCCCCCCAGGCCAGATGGCCTCTTATAGTCCTGTGAGAAGAAAGGAGCTTCCTCATGAGGACACACGTATTTTGAATGAGGGAAGGGGGTGGAAGGCAGCCTGGAGGGGCCCCAGTTTAACAGTAACTTAGGTTCCAAGTCTGGCTTCCTTCCTTCCCAGCTCTGTGCCCTTGGGAGGCAGCCTTCACCTCCCCGAGCTTCAGCTTCCTTATCTGTAAAATAGAGAAAATAGCAGTATGCAGTTCACTGTGCTCTTGTGATGCTTAAATGAGAAAGCATCTGGGCACCTGGAATATGGGAAGTGTTTTATAAGTGTCAAGTTTCTGCTGCTTCTGCTGGAGCCATTGCTCATTCCCACCTTCTGCTTCCCCAAGATGAGAGAAATGCTTCAGAACGAAATATCTTAGTTAATAAACAGCATCGAATCCTTAAGTATTAAACTTTTGGTAAATACAAGAAAAGGGGAGGGGAAAGGCTAGAACTTTAATCTTTCAGTCACTTCACAAATGAGTCTCTTGAAGGCTGGGCCAGGATAATTGGCTTCCACAGGAAATTGGTTTAAAGACCCTTTCTTTAGGAAGTAGAGGAGCTTTTAATTAAATGCTCTTCATCTCCATTCCTCCTTGGAGTATAGGTTATCAAGTTGCCCATTCAGCTGCTCATTTTTTCAACAATTATAGCGCGCCCCCTAGAGGTGGGCTTTGGGATACGTGTCCCCAATACAGCGATGACGAGGACGCAGCCCCTGCCCTCCAGGAGCTTGCTGTCTACTGAGAAGACAGACCAAAGAAACAATGACCTCTTTGCAGCGCGACAGGTGCTCTGACCGTGGCAATAACAAGCATTGCTAGTATACTGACTTGGTGCCGAGCACCTTCTAAACACTCATTTGTCTGCTAAAACCCTATGAGATAGGTGTGTGTTATCAGTCCCCATGGACTAGATGAGGAAGCGTAGGCAAAGGGGGCTAAGGAACTTGCCCAAGTCACACAGCTAGTCAGGGGAGGGTGGATTCAAACTCAACACCTCTTCTGGCAGAGAGTCATGGAAATGGAAGGGGCCTCCAACCTGGTCCTGGGGCATCAGAAAGCTTCCCCGTGGAGGTGAAGTCTGAGGTGACATCCTAAAGGAAAATAAGAATGCACCCTTGTCCACGTCCGCAGCCCAAGCCGAGGGCCCGGCTGGCCTCGGGGTGAAGCCTGGCCCTGGGCCCGCCTGCTGCCCGAGAGGGAGCCAGCTGTCCTCCTCCTCTTTCCTCCTGAAGTAACCAGTAGCCACGCGGAGGAGGCTGAACCACCAATTACTTTCTCCCCAGTGTGGTAGGCAGTCGTAAGGTGTGATGGAAAACCTCTGCCGAGGCTCTGCCACCCCCTGGGCTGCTTCGAGTCTCCAGTCCTCAGTTTCTGTGTCTGTGAGATGGGTGGGTGGGGCTGGCGGCCTCCAAGGTGCCTTTCCTCCAGTCCTTTGAAATCAACGTGGGAACATCACTGGCCTCTTGTTCCAGTCCCCAGCAGGCCAGAAGAGGTTTGTTTACCGGCTTTGCTACTGGCCAGGTCTATTTTTAAAGCTGTTTATCTGTACTCTCAAGCAGGACAATTTAGATATTTGGATGATCACACAGCTTCTAGTGTGGAATGAGGCTGTCCTCCTAGCCGTGAGAAACGGCTCCAGTGGATTTGCCAAGGGACATGTGCTCTTGGAGGAAGGAAAGGAAATACGCATCGACCGTGTGCTTTGTGAAACACATTGTCCCATGCCTGTTACATGCCTTATCCCAGGGAATCCTACTCCTAAAACAACTCTTCAGGAAAGTCACTCTTACGAAGTGGAAATCGGGAAGTTTCTTTGGGGTTAATCCCTTAAATTGACAGTTGGTTATCCCACATAAATCAGGGACTCAACAACTGAAACTAAAAGGGAAGTTATGTAAAAACTCACCTGCGTCTACTACAGCAGTGTTCTTATAGCTAGATGCTAATGGCTCAACGGTGAATAAGATGAAATCCTGGCATCCAGAAATTCACAGCTTCGTTGAGGAGCTGGCAGATAGATCATCTAAACGGTGTGTGGTGGGAAGCAGATGTAGCTCAGGCAACTAGGTTCCTGCCTACCACATGGGAGGTCACTGGTTCGGATCTTGGTGCCTCCTAAAGAAGACAATGAGCTGGTGTGACAAGTAGGCATGGCAAGCTGACACAACAAGAAATGCAAGAAGAAAAATCATAATGAGAGACACAACAAAGCAGGGAGCAGAGGTTCCCGGTACCTCCTAAAGAAGACAATGAGCTGATGCAACAGGCAGGCGTAGCGAGCTGATGCAACAAGATGGTGCAGTGAGACACATGGAGGAAGAAAAAACACAATGAGAGAAACAACAAAGCAGGGAGCAGAGGTGCCTCAAGCGATTAGGTACCTCCCTCCCACCTCAGAGGTCCCAGGTTCAGCTCCCAGTGCCTCCTAAAGAAACAAGGAAGATGAGCAGACACAGCAAGTGAAAAACAGCAAGGGGGTAGGGAGAAATAAATAAATAAAATTAATCTTTTAAAAAATAAATAAACAGTATGTGGCAAATTCAGATTCTCTAGGAGCAGAGAGTGGAGAGATTTTTGTGTGAAGATAATTTTAAAGATAGGGAACAAAATATTCCTCTACAGGAAATTTGAAAGCAGAAAAATTGTAGAAAGGATGAATTAGCAGCTATCTGTATATATATGGTGTTATTTTTTTGACTGAACCATTTAAGAGTAATGGATAGGGCATCCGCCTACCACATGGGAGGTCCGCGGTTCAAACCCCGGGCCTCCCTGACCCGTGTGCAGCTGGCCCATGTGCAGTGCTGATGCGCGCAAGGAGAGCCACGCCACGCAGGGGTGTCCCCCGCGTAGGGGAGCCCCACGCACAAGGAGTGCGCCCCATAAGGAGAGCTGCCCAGCACAAAAGAAAGTGCAGCCTGCCCAGGAATAGCACCGCACACACGGAGAGCTGACACAACAAGATGACGCAACGAAAAGAAACACAGATTCCCAGTGCCGCTGATAAGGATAGAAGTAGTCACAGAAGAACACGCAGCGAATGGACACAGAGAGCAGACAACTGGATTGGGGGGAAAGGGAGAGAAATAAATAAATCTTAAAAAAAAATTTAATAAAAAAAAAAGAGTAAGTTGTAGACATCCTGGCACTTCACCTCTAAATACTTCAGCATGTAGCTCCTAAGAATATGAACATTCTTCTTTAAAACTGCAATGCCATTATCACTCATAAGAAAGCTAACAATGAGTGCCCAATCCTAACATATTCTGACACTTACATCCTAGTCATTTCTCTACTTATAAAAAGGAGATGCTACTGTTCCCAAAATATCTTTTACGGCAGTTTCTTTTTTCAAAACAGGGTCCAGTCAAGGTTCACATGTGGTTTTGGTTATTAATGTCTCTTTGGTCTGTTTTATTTTAGAACAGTCCCCCACCATTTCTTTCCCAGGACACTAACTATTTGATGAGATTAGGCTCGACTTGCCTGGTGGTTTTCTAACAACGTTTCTTGCCTTATTCCTCCATCCTCTGGATATGCAGTAAGCTGGAAATTAGGCACAATAGCTTTATCAGGTTCGGGTTAAACATTTTTGGCAAGAATACTTCCTCTCTGGTACTGTTTATTGCATAATGAATCATGTCAGGAAGCACTTTTAGTGATGCTGGATTACGTCAGTGATCACGAGACCTCTTTACAATGAAGGTATATTTTCCTCTTCACAATTAGCAAGAAACCTGTGGGGCGACACTTTGGCACTATGAGAAACTCCTGTTCTGCCTGCACCTTTCACCTAGTGGTTTTAGACAGCACAGGTGATCTTGGTTAATTTAATTATCACATTGGGATTGCAAAATGATTTTTCTAATCTTTCCATCCTTCTTCCTTTTTTCCTTCTTTCTTTCCTTCCTTCACTCCATCCTGCCTCCCTCCCTTCCTTCTATCTATCTGTCTAATCTATATCTATCATCTGCCATTTCCATCACTCTTTCTTCCATTTATTTGGTTGGTACTCATTGGTTAAGAAAAGCATTACCTCATCAAGTAAAAATAAATTTCAGTCACCCCCACCCAAAAAAGAAAACAAGGTAAATGCTTACTTTTTTCCCTTGATTGCCAAGTTTTCAAATCAAAGACTGGTTAAAGAGTCACTTCCTGTGGTGACAAATAAGATTTTTCCTTTTTTTTTTTTTGGTATCACTATCGACCCATGGATTTTTAAAAATACAGTTTCTAGCTCTTTCCATTGAAAGGACCTAGAAGTAAGATCACCCCAGTAGCAAAGAATACAACTAGCACCCAGTTCCTGATTTCTTAATACTATTTCCCACTGGAAAAAATAACCATAATTGGGGAGCAGATGTGGCTCAAGCAGTTGAGCACCTGCTTCCCACATGGGAGGTCCAGGTTCAGTTCCAGATGCCTCCTAAAAACAAAACAAAACAAAGAAACAAATGTGAAAGCCATCTCAGGGGAGTTGATGTGGCTCAATGGTTGAGCTCTGGCTTCTCACATATGAGGTCCTGGGTTCAATCTCCAGTTCCGGTACCTGAAAACAAAACAAAACAGAAGTCTTTATAGACATGTCTTATTCCAGGTCTAAGTCAGAGAAAATACAACATAAGTCTGGGACATCTCATTATGACAAATAGGACAAGCTGAGCATCCAAAAGAATAACTATGGTTGTTGGGGTTTTTTCCCGACTTCTGGGCTATTTCCTCAATTCAGCTACACAGAAGTGGAATTCCGAGGTCCAGAGTATGACTACATGAGATTTTACACATAATCCTTTTCCTAAAGTATTTTGCCATGTGCATTCCCATGACTCATGTATAAGAATGCCTCATTGCATACAGTGAGGGTTGTGTTTTAATAAGCGATAATTATTGCCGACGAAAGCGTGTCTGCTGTGCACACAATCACTTCATAGCTTCACCAGGCACCTACATGTAAAGTTTGAAACCCATAAATAACATATGCAGTACAACAAATCTGGAATTGTTTGTGCCCTGCCCTGTCATTTCCTTCCATCCCTAGATGGCATTTGGTTGATAGACTCTGAAAATCTTGATTATTTTTTCTAGCTCTGATGTAAAATTATGTTTGGAGGCTACTATTAGCCTAAAACCTCCACTGTGTTAGGCTGAAAACTGATGATGAAAGGAGCCCTGGACGCCCCCGGGTGGAGAGATTCGGGCTTAGGAGCCGCAGTCCTCAGAGGACGCAGTCCCCACCATTCCTTCTGCAGCTCTCCTGACTCCCAGCAAACCTTGGCCACCCCTCGGGCAGGTGGTGACAGTGACGCAGGGACAAGAGTCATCATGATAACAACTGACACCGCCTATGCCTAGGCAGAATTCATGTAATATTCTTTGTAGCCCTTTTCTTTGCACTTTTTTCCTCCGGTGGAAAACTGAGTCCATGGCAGGGGATGTTTCCTATTAAGCTATTTGTTCTGGCCATGAAATAGTGTTGAAGGATAAAAACTTTTCGTTTTTTGATGACTTCTACCTACCAGGCCCTGGGCTCAGCACCATGTATTGTGCTATTTCATTTACTCCGCAAAGCAACCTTATGGGGTTCACTGTCCCCCAGGACAGTGAGACTTAAAAAGGACAAGTAACTTACCCAAGGTCACACAGCCAGCAATGGTAGATCTGTCTGCACTAAATCCTACTCAAAAGAGTTTAATATGGCAAACTCTTTTGCTGTATCACACCATGCTGTGCTGTGCTCTGCTATGCTATATTATGCTATGCTGTGGTGTATGGCACTATGCTGTGCTGTGCTGTGCTGTGCTATATAATTCTTTGACATGCGGTGCTATATTATGCAATGCTATGCTATGTTGTGCTATGCTGTGCTGTGCTGTGCTATGCTGTGCTGTTCTATTCTATGCTGTTCTATGCTATACTATTCTATGCTGTGCTTTGCTACACTGTGCTGTGCTATATTTTGCTGTCCTGTGCTATGCTGTGTTGTGCTGTACTATGTTATGCTGTGCTGTGCTATTCTGTGCTATACTCTTCTTTACTGTGCTGTGCTGGGTTGTGCTATGCTATGCTGTACTGGTCTATGCTTGCTGTGCTATACTATTCTGTGCTGTGCTATGCTATGTTGTGTTGTACTATGCTATGCTGTGCTGTGCTGTGCTATACTATTCTTTGCTGTGCTGTACTATATTGTGCTATGCTATATGTTATGCTGTACTATTCTATGCTATGCTATGTTGTACAATGCTATGCTATGCTATGCTGTACTATTTTATGCTGTTCTATTCTATGCTGTGCTATGCTATGTTGTGCTATGATATGCTGTGCTATGCTATGCTGTTTTACCATGCTATGTTGTGCTGTGCTATACTGTTTTTTTCTGTGCTGTGCTGTGCTATATCCTATGCTATCCTATGCTGTGCTATGTTTTACTGTGCTGTGCTATACACTGTTGTGTTTTGCTATACTGTGCTATGCTACACTATTCTATGCTGTGCTACGCTATGCTGTGCTATGCTATATTATGCTGTACTCTTCTATGCTGTGCTGTGCTCTTCTATCCTATGCAACACTATAATCTTCCTTGAGCTACCCTAGGCCAAAACTTAGGTGGAGGTTAAAAGCACATGCTAATGGCAACAACTATGGAGTTCCTCTAGAACATTTCATCAAAGGTATATTTATTCACTGTTAAATAAAAAGCCTACTTCTTCTGCAAAAAGGTCCCCTTAGACACATAAAGTAGCAGAGGAATGGGATTTGGCATCAGAGAGCCTGGGTGCAAATCCTGGTTTATAACACAAGTTAACGTACATCATGGAGCCTTGTTTCCTTGACTGCAAATGGGAATGAAAATAGCCTCTACTTTGCAGGGTCATCAAAAAGTTTAAATGGAATAATGCATGTATGAAGCGCCATCCAAATCATAAAGCCCTGTGGTCGAGCTTATTGTTAAGCAGTGGAGATAAGGAGGCAGCAGTGATCATTTTAGTCTGGTCCTAACTTGTTTTCCATTAATTTTTATCCTCCTTGCCAAGAATTCTGGAGCCTAGTAATTGGTTAACTTCTCTTAAACTGACCAGTGAGAAAATGGGCCTCTCTTTGAAGTGAAAAGGAATTAGATAAAACTCCTGATGTATAAATATATTGCTCAGTGGAGCTGAAGTCACCTCAGATAGATGACTGGAAATAAACCCCTTGACTGTGAATTTTGGGCTGGCTGCTTGGGTTTCTTCCAGCCACCAAGTCATGTGGGGGCTTCCTGGATTTTAGCTATGCCTTCCGTTACTCCTAGAAGTTGAACCAGAAGTAGCCTTAGAGAGCAGCTGGCCATTTGGCAGATGAGAAAACTGAGGACCAACAAGACAAGTGCCTTAAGATGTGATTATAAAGATGATTACAGAATCATCTCATGTTAGAGTTGGGAAGTGCCTTGTAAAGCTCTAGTCCAATCATCTGATATGTGGATAAATAAGTGGACAGGCAGTCTGCTATACCGGAAAGAGCATGAGCTTTGACATCATATGGACCCAGTAGGTTTGGCTTACTACCTATGTATACCTGAGAAGGTTATTTGACATCTATGGCTTCATCTCTCTATCTATAAAATGGAGATTTTCTTTGCTTTGTGCTGTGAAAGATATAGATAGATGATAGATAGATAGATAGATAGATAGATAGATAGATAGATAGATAGATAGATAGATAGATGGTAGATGTGATAGAAACAAACAAACTTGGGACAAAGTGGGCATTCAGTAAAGCATTACAATTTCAGTCACAGTTTTATTATTATTACTCTACTATTTTTTTTCAAAAGATTTATTTATTTCTCTCCCCTCCTCCCCCCCCAACCCCAGTTGTCTGTTCTCTGGGTCTATTTGCTGCATGTTCTTCTTTGTCCACTTCTGTTGTCAACGGCATGGGAATCTGTGTTTCTTTTGGTTGCATCATCTTGTGTCAGCTCTGTGTGTGTGCGGTGCCATTCCTGGGCAGGCTGCACTTTCTTTCGCACTGGGCAGCTCTCCTTACGGGGCGCACTCCTTGTGCGTGGGGCTCCCCTACGCGGGGGACACCCCTGCATGGCAGGGCACTCCTTGTGTGCATCAGCACTGTGCATGGGCCAGCTTCACACGGGTCAAGGAGGCCTGGGGTTTGAACCGCGGGCCCCCCATGTGGTAGACGGACCTAACCACTGCGCCAAGTCTGCTTCCCTTATTACTCCACTATTGATAGATGGATAGAGGAGCAACCAGAATAGACAGAAGTTTTATATTCCTTCTTTCTCACAGCTTTCAAATATTCTTGAGTGCATATATGTTCAAGTCATTGCCTATGGGACCAAGATTTCTCAAGGGGCATGAAAGACTATATAAATAGATGTTTTTTAGGAACATTTCTGAATCATAGGACATTTCATGCTCTTCTAAGTTGGGCCTGGGTTCCAGTCCAAAGAATGATGAGACTACCTATATTTGAACTTATGACTAGTAATTCAGGCAGCCCTGCTACTCCCTCTCTTCTCCTCTCCTCATCCTATCCCATGAACTCACCCCACATATACTCTACCTCTTTCTAATTTCTCCCCTGACTACACTATTATGGCTACCAGCAACCAAACCTCCTTCTTAAGAAGCCTTGACCTTTTCGGGTTGAATGGGTAAGTTCACACAAGACCATTGACTCATCAGAATCCTAGACCTGTTTACTGGAATAAGAACTCTTCCATGGCACAGAATCCAGGTAATATTCCATCTGTGTGTGATTCAGAGAAAAGCTTTTACAGCAATCCTCTTTGCTTCAACATTCTGATGATGCTCCACTCTCCTACCAGTTTTCTCTCTCTCCTATCACCTTGAATCTCAAGCCACAAAACCAAAGGAAACAGGAGGAGAGAGGATCTCTTCCACCAAGAATGTGGGTGCCAGAAGATCAGGGAGCCCTGTTTTCCTTAAACACTGTTAAATCCCCAGAGCCTAGAACTGAGCCTGGCACACAGCATGCCCTCAAAACATAGTGAGCAAAGGAACGAAAGAACAGCATGGAATGACTTTTACCTTCTGCAGGGGTCTTGGCTCATCCTTTGATAATCCAAGACTTACACAGTTGCCAAGAGCTCTGGCTTAGTGCTCTGAAGACACACATCACACAGCTTCAAATCAGAGAGCTCTTTCCTATTGAGAGGAGAATCCAGGAGCAAGAATGCTAGAATAAAAGGATAATTTAAAACAATTAGTGGGGACAACAAAAAGAATGAAGGGATGGCAGAAAAGCCATTTGTCATAGGTGAGGTCATGCCCACCAATTTCCTCTTGAGAATCCTTGACAGAGAAGGAAGAAAGCAGATTCAAAAGGGTTCAACCTGCCACTCAAGCAGTTAGTCCCCTTTCTAATTATATGAGGTTTCTATAATATTATTTCTTCAGATATTAAATTATTACAGACAAAATAGTACACATGACTGAATATGTCTATATGTGTAGAGCTCTCTCTTTTCACAAAATTCAGCAGCTGCATCTTTTCAGGGGTTTTGATATATATGTATTTTTAAAAAAGACTTCTCTGGGACCAAAAAGGCAACAATATTTCTCAAAATAAAGCTGCAGGGTAGTCAAAATACTTGCTGGCACTCCCCAACATGGTAACACTTCTTCTAGGTGGCTGGCATTCCCCAAGAGGTTTTTGTGACCTGAAACTAAAACTTCCCTTTGTTGTACAGGGCAAGGTTGAAGCTGAGTTCCACCTCGTTACAGCAGAAGAAGCTGAGAAAAACCCTGTTGGAAAAGCCCGAAAGGAGCCCGAGCCCCTGGCCAAGCCCAAGTGAGTGGACCAGTGGATGGGAGCAGTGGCCATGGGAAAGGTGCCTGGTGGCCTGCTAGCTGAGGACACAGGACTTTCCTCTAGGGCATCTCTGCGGGGGAAACTAGAAGCCAGGAGGCAGTCAGCAGGTTCCGTCTAATTTACGTAGCTTTTTGTTTCTATCATTGAAAAACATAAAAATAGTACAGTGTGTTTGGCAAATGAAGGAGGAAGGGCTTGTCTATAATCCTACCACATAGCGTTTCTAGAATAATTTCATGTAATATTCTTTTCTACTCATTTTTTCATGTGAATATGAATTTCACATGATTATTTTTCTACTCAATCTCTAATCACACCTACAAAATTGCTTTAATGTTTCACTTACTCTTTCCTGAAAAATTTTGTTTTGTTGACAGAGTTGTCATAATTGGAATTATTAATGGCTGTGGAATATTCCATAGACTTGATACCTCTTATTTGACTTGGTTTCCCCACCCTAGAATTGGATGTTCAATTTAGTGCTAACTTTTTCCCATTATTATAAAATGAAGATATTTTCCCTTTTTATGTTATTACTTTAAAATAAATTCCCAGAAGTGGAATTACTGGGAGAAAGGGTTACCCTATTCAATTTGATCCATGGCTATATAACAAAAAAAGTGAATAAATGTATAGAGATAGGAAATATGCCTACAAAACTGCCTTTTCAAATTACATTTGCCCTACCCCTCTCCAAACTCTAGGTGACTCGAGATGAGTGTCCTGCCTCTGTGTCTACACTGTATTGATCTGAGTGCTAGGAACCTAATGGGTGCTCAGTTGTCCATTCATTCACAACTAGTTAGTAAGCGCCTACTAGGTATACCAAGCACTAAAAAGGCACTTTACAGAGCGTAGAAGAAATGGAAGGCATAGCTCTGTCTGCCAAGAGCTTATTAGGGAGGAAATAACATACAGACTCCCAAAATAGTTACCAGAGCCAAGAAGACAAACATGTTAGGTTCCAGGAAAGTGGTAAGTGGAGTGGGGATTTAGAGTGAGAGGAAAAATAACAGACAGAGGTGTCCAAGGAGGCTTCTAGGACAAGACTGGGCTTGAGCTGGACATGTTGGACAGATGGAGGGAGGGCAGCCTCTACCACTCCAGTAATTAGTCCCCTTTCTAATTATATTAGGTTTCTAGACTCTTGCCTTCCTCCAGACCAACCTTTAATATGATGCAGGAATCATTATCATCCAACATGTTAGTTTCTTCTCCCATTCTCGGGCCTCTCCTACATTCATTTGACACTGTGGGTTGCCAGAAAGTGGAGTCAGAAATACTTGCTGGGGTCCCTCCGCTAACTGCGCTCTCTTGCCTCCCCTCAGCCGCCCGAACACCTCCTTCTCCTGGTTTGTGAGCCCCTTCAAGTGCCTGTACTACCTTGTCTGGAAGAATTACAAGAAGTACATCATCATCGGCTTCCTTCTCATCATCCTCATCATCTTCCTGGTCCTCTTCATCTACACCTTGCCCGGAGCCATCAGCCGGAAGATCGTCGTGGGCTCCTAGAGGAAGGTGGCGGACCCGCCCTTCCTCTCCACTAGTTCTCCTCTTCCTCGCCTGCAAACACCCAAGAGCTCCGACTGTGGGCAGGCACCGCGCTGGGTGCTCAGGGGAGCCGGTCCCTCCCATCCAAGGACAGATCACTCTTCCTGGAAAAGATGGGGAAGGAGCATGCCCCGCTCCCCGACCCCTGAGACCAGCTTTCAAACTTGTCAGCCCTAAGTCATGTTTTTGCCCCTGGGCAGCATGAAATAATAACCCCTCGAATTGACTTGAGTAAATTTTTTTGTAATGTATTTGGTTTTATTTGGAGAGGTTTAATTCTGGGTCTGGGCTTTTATTAGAAGCACTTTTTAAAATAAAATGTTATAGCAGACTGAAAACACTTTAGCACATGTCTAGATATTTAACCTGCCCCACATATCTTAACCTTGTTTAATTCTTACAGTTTATAGAACACATTCACTTATCCAGGCTGTGAAAGTGGCTTGGAGCAATCACCTAAAATACCTCATTGTTAAAATTCCCATCTAGAGAGACAAGATGTTGCTGGTTTTTCATTAAAGTCCACACTTGTAGAAGATGTTCAGCAGTAAAATGGTGAATTCTGGAAAAGTCTATTTTGATTTATGCTCTATGGCAATTTCCAAGTGGGAATTTTATGTGTTATAAGGTATATGAAATGAGTGCGTGTGTGTGTGTCTTCACTACTAGTAGGAATTCTCTTTTTACAAGCCCCACCCTGGTGCTCTTCATCTCCTAGGATGACCATCACTCACCACAGACTCCATCATGAATTTCAAGCACAAGTCAATTTCAAAGGCAGTCTTAGAAACTATATGCTATGCACCTGTCAGGTGGGGTGCCATTTCTTAAAAGTAAACCTTCTGATCTTCAAAGTAACACAGTCTAGATCTTTTCAAGTGAGGGGCTGGTTTTCTCAGCTAAAATAAGAAAACAAAGGAATATGGGGAATGTTTGGCCTTAATTCCAAGGTAGAATTTGGGGATCCTATAAATAGGAAAAATAGCAATGTTTCCTTGTGGGACTGGTTAAGTAAACTATGGTTCATTCTTACTCTGGAATAACACACAGCCAATAATGATATAGCAGAAAAATACTTGATGACTTGGAACATATACATTGAATATATTGTAAGTTATATACATATATGTTAGAAAACTGTTTGGACAGCAGGATGTAAAAAGAAAAAATATCTACATGCAGAGAAAAAAGTGTCTGGAGGAATATGCCAAAATGTTAATAGTGATTATCTGTAAGTGATAGCTTTTCCTTCTTTTTCCTATTTTCCTAAATATCCCATATAAACATGTATTATTTTCTACTGTAAAATGTGTTTAATAAATATAATCATAATGTGTTTATTCATTGAGTCAAAAATTATTTGTGTGTCTTCTATGTACTGGGCAGTGGGAATAGCAGAATGACACCTAAACTCTTAACAAAATAATGCACATTGTTTAAAGCCATAATAAAAATTAGAAAAGAAATCTAAAATCTTTCTAGGTTAAATAGAGCTCATCAATTATCTTGTGATGTCAAGGATGTTAAATTGCTGAAAAGCCTGTAGCAGAAATATTTGAAACACTTTCAGATCAGGTGGCATCATAAGGAAAGTGTGAGAAGAAGTGCTAACCAAAGATAATTTTGGAATCAGCTATGTTTGATGTTCTGTACGTAGGATATCACTTATGGTCCATCCCACATGTAAAATAAACAAACAAACAAACAAATAAAGGGGTAGGCCTGATTGTGCAGCCCTGGCTGTAAAGATGTCATGGTTTAAACATTTTAAAAAGCAGAAATCCCATTTCCCAAGAAGTTGTCATGAGTCCCCGTGTTCTTAGATAAGATGAACTTAAATTTATTCATTTGACAGCTCAGAGTTTTTCTTACAGTTTAAATTTGTGTCAGAGTGGTTTTGTTTGTGTTTTCTACAACACTGAATCTTTGCCCCTAAACAAAGCAAAACAAAATTATTGCCAGCAACAATAAAAAAAACCACAAAAATAAACAACGCACAAAATAGACTATCCATTCTACGTCTCCAGTAGTTAAAACATTTGGTAGATGTTGTTCTTTTTTCTTCATAAGATGCTTAAGATGGAAATTGGAGCAAAGACTTCACAACTGGGGCCATTTGGTATTTATTAATTCAACAGTTAATGATTGGTCTCCATCTTCATTCAAGTAAAGGCCTTGCTCTCATGGAGCATCGTTTGAAGAAGAGAAGACCTCACTCAACTAATTATACAAATAGACAATTACAAACTGATGAGTTAAACAGGAGCAAAGTACAGGGGCTCGGAGAGCATCTCATGGAGAGACCACATCCAGTCTAGCAGTCAAGGAAGGCTTCTGGGAAGTGGTGGCTAAAAGGAACTGAAGCATGAGGAAGGGAGATGAAGAGGAGGAAGGTTTGTTCCCTGGAGGTGCCTGCCAGAGAGGAAAGGGAAGTTTCCGCCCAGCCTGCATCCTTTCTCTCTGGGCAGTTCACTTCACCTCTAAGAGTCTGTTTCTTCATCAGATACAAAGAAGGTGATACCTACTTGGCAAAAGTTCCTGTGGCGATAGGAGAAAAGGTATGGAGCACACAGCATGGGTGGCTGAAGCCCATCCCACGTGAGAGCAGCCGGTGTCACAAGTATCATTTCGTTAGTGAAACCAACAGGAGGAGGAGTCTGACTGGCTCGGGGATTGAGAAAGGAGGACATGACCAGTGCTTTAGAAATGTTCTGGCCCAAGGACTAAGGAACTTCTCAGCCAGTAGTACTCCCAAGTGCATTAGTTTTCTGTTGCTGCTGTAACAAACTGTCACAAATTTAGAGTATGGAAACAACACAGATTTAATCTTTTAAATTCTTCAGATCAGAATGCCGACGTTGGTCTCATTGAGCTAAAGCTAAGGTGTCGGCAGGGCTGCACTCCTTCTGCAGGCTCTGGGAGAGAATTTGTTTTCTTGTCTTTTCCAGCTTCTAGAGGCTGTCCCTGTGCCTTGCTTGGCTCAAGGCCCCTTCCTCCCTCTTCCCACCAGCAGTGCTGCTCTCTGACTAGTCTTCCAGACTCCGTCTGAGCACAGCTGGGAAAGGTCCTCGGTTTTAAAGCATCCATGTGAAAGTGTGGGCTCCCCTGGAAAACCCATATAATCTCTAGGTCTTCGATTTCATATCATCTGTCCAGATCCTTTTTCCATGGCAGGGAACCTATCCATCCATAGCTTCTGAGGATTGGGATGGGGCCATTTGGAGACGGGGACCTTCTGCTGCACACACACCCCCCCCCCCCCCCACCTCCCATCAGCCAGCATTGTAATTCAGCCCAGTTGGAAAGTCATTTCAGTAGAGCTTGGAAGGGTGTGCTGCAATTATGCTGCACGAAAGGCAGGGGCTCCTCAGCCACGTTCTTCTCTAGAAGCCGCTCAAGAAACAATCACCTAAAGGTGGGGGGGAGACCTTTTCCATCCTTCCCTAACCAATTAAGATTTTCACAGCACAGCAGATGAGGCACTTCCTTGGCTGGGTGTAAAAGAACTTCCATTTCCACCCACAGCTCTGCCTCAGGAGTTTCCAAATAAGCCTCTTTGGTTCAGTAGTTCCTTCCCAATTAAGAGAAAACTCTCGTCTATTCTCTGGTCTCTGGGCTCTTTAGTTTTCAAAAGGCAATTTGAGAAAAGTGCACTCTATTTTTCTGCAGCATGGTGTGGTGTCTGAATTGCTGTACAATTGGAAAGAAAATGGGCTTTGGAGACCGAGATAATAGCACTGAAATGTGGGCATAACCACTTACTAGCTGTGCAAGCTTGAGCAAGTTACTTAACAACTCTGAATCTCATTTCCTGATCTACAAAATGGGTAAAATCACCCCCATCCTTCAGGATCGCGTGTTTCAATGTGCACAATGCTGGCGGTTGTGGACATACAGGGAGAGGAACATTTAAAGTGTTTAGAATATTGTCTTGGATAGCATAGGTATTCAAATTAAGTCAGTGACACTACTAATGTAACAAATAACTAAAGCTTATCATGCCTGCCGTTGGAGATCACAAGGTAACACATATAGTTTCTCACTAATTCTCCCAACTAACCTCATTTTAGAGACAAGGAAACACCTTCAGGGGCTTCCAAGATCACTCAGCTCCTCTGTAACAGACCTAAGGTGCGAGCCCGGCCGCTTTCTCCTGCCCCTTTGCTCTTTTCTTTATATGAGAATGTCCAGTGGCTGATTTAAGTGGGTGGGGCTCCCTCTAGTCAGAAAATTCCTCAGGTTTTTTGTTTGTTTGTTTGGAGGTACCAGGCATTGGGATTTGCACCCTGGACCTCGTATGTGGGAAGCCAGAGCTCAACCACTGAGCTACATAAGCTCCCCGGAGGTGGATTTTTTGTTTGTTAGCTTGCTTTTTAGGAAGCATGGGGAACGACATGCAGGACCTCCCATGTGGGAAGCAGGCACCCAGCCACTTGGGCCACATCCACGTCCCTCACTGATTGTTTAAAGGTTTAGCCCTGTCCTTAGGATTCTAGAACTGCTGAAACATTTCAGATGTGTTTTGCATACCATGTATGCGTGTTTTAAGCCTTTCTTTTCTTTTTTTTTTTCTAAGCTTGAACCACAGTGTTTGATGTGTAGAAAATGTGATGGGCATCTCTTTTTCATGCTACCCCAGATCTTTTTCTTTTTTTTCAGGAGATACCTGGGATTGAACCCTGGACCTCGAACATGCAAAGCATGTGCTCAACCACTTAGCTATGCCCACTCTGCCCTAGGTCTTTTAAATACTTTTTTCACATTTTACCACTTCTTGTAGTGGGAAACCCCCAATTCTCAATGCAAGGAAAAAAAAAACTCAATTTCACAGCTTCCATTGACACTGTAGTGCAGATATTTAACTTAGCTCCTCATAGTCAGGTAGAACTTAAGTTTGGAAATAGTTATGTGAGGCAAAAGAGTGGAAGGCATTCAATTATCCTAGAAGGGCTAACTGTGTTCCAAATATTATATCCTTGGTAAAGAATTCCAGTTGTATTGAGTGGCAGCAATGTGCTTATCTAAAAGAGTACATTTTTCAATCTTTCATTATTAGGGTTAATCAACGATATATAAGCACAAGTCACTTGGTATGGTTTACAGGAAATCTCATTAAAGGGGTTTCATTCAGCTGCCTGACCCTTTGTACCTTTTCCCCTTTCTCCTTCATCTCACCTGAATTGTGGATGTGATGGCTGGAGCACCATCAGTTACATTGGTTCATGAGGTAGTCTTACATATGGAAACCACCAGGGCAGAAAAGTAAAAGGAGCCAGACCTTGTTAATTATGGAGTCACAAAACTATTCCTAGATGGTCTATCTCTGGACTTTTCTCCATGAAAGCAAAATAAATCTGTATCTTTTTAAAGCTACAGTTGTGATTATTGTTATATGTTATATTCAGGTGAACTGAATCCTAACTGATACAAAGAAGTTTTCCTTGACCTCACAGAAGTAGAGTCTGTTTCTTCCAGTATATTCTCTGGGTCACTTCACCTCCGACCTAGAAAGGGCTAGATAGTCCTACTTTCTTCATGAAGACATCCTCTCTTCCTTGAGGTTGGAGTGGAGACCCATGGAGAATTTCATGTCCTGAGATACCTCTGCCTTTAAGGTCCAAATCGAGCAGTGAGAACCTTCAAGTGAGAGCCCCCCTTTTCCCTCCTGAGCCTCTCTTAAACCTCCCCTTTTCAATGCTTCCTGTACTTCATAAACACATCATCATAATATTAGCAGCTCTTTCTTGTAAAGTAAGTGTGCTAGCTAGTTCCGTGTATTATCTTCTTTAATCTCTACATCGACCCTTTGAATAGTCCATTGTCAGGAGCAGCTATGATATGCTGTAATAACAAACAACCCCAAATCTCAAGGCTTAATGAAAGTTTGTTTATTTTTCCCTCACAGAATTGGCTCTGGGTCTGAGTAACTCTCCCAGCACCGGACCAACGTTACGGGCTGCTTTGATCCTATGGTTCCTCCATCTCAACATTAATTCCAGGGAAAATAAAAGAATGAGTCTCCAACTGTGATTCTTAAATGCTGCCACTTGGAAGTGACATGGCCCTTCCTCTTACATCTCATTGGCCAGAATAAACCACATGGACGTGCCCAACGTCAAGGGAGCAGGGAAGTATAACTCTCCCGTGTGCTCGGAAGGAGAGAACGGATGTTGGCGAATAACAGCAAAGCTTTCTACATGTGGATATGATTATTCCCAATTTACAGATCAAGAAATTAAGGCTCCATAGCTAATTAGAAGCAAGTTCTGTTTGATTTTAAAACCACCTCCTTTCCTTATTCCCAGCACAGTAGTTGTTGCATTATAGCATACTAGATATAGACTATTTTCTCCCTAAAGAATTATTCTATTTTTCTGCCAGTGCCAGCCTTGTGGTATTTATGATGATTTAATGAAACTGCTCGCTTAACTATAAGCCAACTGATTTTCAATAAAATCATCAAAATCGCATTGTGGTGAATCACTTTTGCGGTTTTCTTGCATTCTCTCCCCAGAACCATTTACTGCTCCTAAGAACCCACCAGGGGTTTTCAAAAAATACCCAGCAGCCCTTTTCTTCCTTTGCATTCCAGAAGCTTAACTGGAGTCTCAATGTTTAGGATCTGGGCATAGAGAAGCAGCAAAGGTGGCCATTAAGTAGAAGTCACATTGCATGAGTTCATATTTAAAATGCACTGATGTACATTTCAGAAACAAGCCTTTGAAGTTCATGCCAATGGGGGTTTCCTTTCCTTCCTCCCGGACCCCGGTGCTTTTGCTTGTACCTCTCCTGTGATCCAGAAGGTAGTTTATCTGCCTCTAGAATTTAGCACTGACTTACCATCATGCCTCATTCATCCTCAGGCCGTGTCAACCGGGGGGTACAAGTGGGACTGCAGTAATAATAACCCAAATTCAGGGACTCTCTTGACCCAATTTGATCCCTAGGACCATGGCTTCCTGTCACCTCACTCAGCCCCAGAATCTTTAAAAAAACAACAACCTTAAACTAAGCCTAGAAGAGCCCCCACAATCATTTCACATCCAGACTCAGGGGCAGGAACAGATGCGAGGGGGGAGGTAGAGATTGGGGGTGGTCCTGTGACAAGTTTGGTCCAACGATAAGTAATAAGAAATCTGCTGGCTTTTGAAAACCTCTGGTTCACCTGATTAAAGGAGTGCCACAGCTCAAGCCCTTTCTCCTTTCTCTTGATTTCTGCCTGGAATGTGGAGATGATGTACGGAGCATGGCAGCCATCTTTCCACTTGAGGACTAAAGCCAAGGCCAACGAAAGGGAACCAGGAAGTGTGAAGGAATCTTAACCTCTGTACCGCCTCCCTCCAGACTTCCTGTTAACGCAAAGAAAACCACTCCTCTCTGTTGTCTAAGCCAATGTTAGTCAGGTTTTCTGTGATTTGCAACCAACAGGCAACCCTAACGGATGTGCTGAGGCAAGGCATGTGCCCACAAAAATACAGAAGATATTAATCTTCTGTTAAGGGCAAATAAACCCATTTGAATCAAAATGGCAGAGCAAAAGTCAGGGACTGACCATACAGAAGCTCACAAAAATGCTGTAGAAGCCCCATTAAGGACAATCCCCCCAACACACACACACACACACACCCCATTCATACACAGGCAAGGGCAGGGGCAAGCCCAGGAATCAAACATGAGCTTCATAAAGTCGCCTCCACAACTCAGTGACTTGGTCATTCGGTGAACGGGCTCTTAGTAAATCAGCTTTCAGCAGAAGACGTAAAGCCGTGTCCTCGGCTGGCACCGCCGTCACCTCGGGCCGCTGTACCTCCTGCAGGAGCCGAGTGCTCCTCCGTGCCACAGCCCGGCTGGGGCCTGGGCTGCACAAAGGACCGGCCTCTCTCCCCGCTCACTGTGGGCTCCACCAGAGCTCCAGGGGAGGGCTGTTTTGTCCCAGAGTCCCACAGGGGATCTCGCGGAACAGCTCTTCCACCTTCCACCCTCTCTGGCGGATGCTGGCACGAGGCAGTTGCTGGAGGTGGGCCCAGAGACAAGCCTGCCGGGAGGCCTGGGATTCCCTCCCACCCACGCTTGCCTCCAAGACTGCGCTTTGGGACCGAGTCCAGCTCTCCGCGCGTGCCCCAGCTCGAGTTCTTTCCAGGAGGAAAGAACCTAGGCGGGCCTGAGCCACAGCTCTGTCCAGGCAGCCTCGACGTGGCTGACCCAGCGGCGGCTCAAGCTGAGGGGGCTTCACCCACACACCTGGGCCGCGCCGTCCGTGTGAGCAGAGGCCAGCAGAGGCTCGCTGAAGAGTTCAACGATCACTGCCCTCTCCGCAGGGCCCACTGTGTGCCTTGCCCTGAGCCAGATTTTTATTTTTTTTCCTCCCCTGGACGCTGACGAGCTCAGGATTCCATAATGGCATGCACAGCATTGATTCATTCTGGTCCGTTTCCCCGTTCCAGCCCGGCCAAGGCTCCTGATGGGACACCTCAGCTGACGCAGGATCACAGGGTAGAAGAGGAGTAAGACAGGGAGGAGGAAGGGAAGTCTCTCAGGCCAGTGGATGGGAGTGAGAGAGGCTTGGAGATGCTGGACCATGCGTGAGGGCTCCCATGGCACAAGGGTGGTGCGTCTGGGACCAGGGGGTGTCCAGGCCTGATGAGCAAGTCAAGACACACCATGGCTCCCTGGTGCCAGCACAGTGGTCAGAGGGCCCCGGGAGAGCCCTCTGTGGATATCCGGGAACCCAGCAATGCATACAACTGACAGTGGCCCGGCTGTGAGGGGGGGGGCACTGACCTCCAGCCCTGGACTATATCAGCTCTGGGCAGCTGCCTGAGTCTATAGTGAGCCCCCAACCCCTCTAGAAAACAGGATTCAGGCAAATTAAATTGACCTTTGAGAATTAAACTATGATCATAGTCACTGGGGGCAACTGGTCCATCAGAGACTGGTCAGCCTCAGCAAGCACTTTGAAATGGGCAGGATGTTTGGGCTGAAGCAAAATAAAGTCAATCTTTCTGCAAGGCAAGGAGTCCCAAGGCCTGACAGTGACATTGTCATAATCGTCTGCTAGGGTTTTGTCTGTCCTTTGGGAGCCATCTCTTTCCCACCTTCAGTCCATAGGGTCTTAGGTGGCGATGACTATCCACCTCTCCCCCCAGCTCTGGGAGCAGACACAGGTCCCACAATTTGTGGGTCAGTGTGCAGTCCAAGGGCACAGGGACCCTGCGGTCCAAGTTGATGAGAGTCTTCCTGGGGCCATCACTGGCCCTCACTTTTATTTATTTATTATTTTTTATAATTTCGGGATGGCAAACTATGGTAAGGGCCTGACTGCGGAGAAAGTCAGCCTGGAAGAAAGCTAACAAAGAGCTGAGCCGAGAGTCAGACAGACACAGAACTGGGTCCAGCCATTCCTGAAGCACATATCTGCCCATGAGCGTCCCAGTTACTTGGCCGGCATATTTTCTCTTATGTCACGCTAGATGAGTTGGAACGCCACCAAAAGAGGCCTGACAAATGCAGAAATAGAGAGAAGAAGAAGAATGTCAGCAGAAGGCAGCTGTGATCACCACCGAACACGGTGCGTAGATCTAAAACCTGGGCTGGTTACCCAGAGAGCTCTCCAGGGAGAGGGCCAGATGGCTGGCTTTACCTATTCCGGCCTCACTGGCAAAGTTACCTCTTTGCTTAACTTGGATCAAGGTCTTCCTGCCCTCCATCCCCAAATCTATTCATCTCCCAAATTGCTCGTCTAAGTTGATCACATCCTCTTGCACGCAGCTGCATAAACCAACATCATGGGGGCTTTAATTCCATTTTCTTCATACCCTCCCAATCCAGTTTATCAGCAATTGCTGTCAATTTTAGTAGAAAAGCAAAATATATCCCCCTCTCTGGTTTTCCGTTTCCTGGGCCGCCGTCGCCGCTTGCTTGGGCTGGAGCAACCCCTCCCTGCACCGTTTCTGCTGGGGTTGGTCAGATCCCGACCCTGCTCTGCTTCAAAACTGACTCCCTGGTGCTCTGAGACGAAAATCAAAACCCCTACAGTGGCCCACTAGGCCCCGCCAGCCCCAGCCCTGCCGCTCTGCGACCCGCCCCCCCCAGGCCCTGCGCACCCCTGCTCACGAGCTCCGCCGGGGCTTCCTCCCCGCCCTTGGCCCAGCCAGGGCCTCGCAGCCGCAGGGCCTTGGCCCTGGCTTTCCTTCTGGAATATTCGTCCCCTGGCTCCCGTGATGGGCTCATCCTCCTGTTTCCTGTCTCAGCTCATGGGTCACCGCCCCTGAGAACCTACTGCACCCGAGTGGCAGCTCCAGGAGGGCAAACCTCGGTCCCCTGGTTTCTCCCCACCACTCCCGGGCTCCACCCAGGGTCTGCGAGCCCTGGGAAATGCGAGATCCGCGCAGCCATCTTACCTGGCCCCGCCTCGAAGCCTCCCGAGTCCCCTCCTGCCTGACCTCGCTGAAGCAGCCTTCCCAGGGAGCTGGCACTTCCCAGGTGACGTGAAGGCAGGAAAGAACGCAGCGATCATGCTAGTGAGAGCAATTTATTCCGCCGGACAGATCTGTCATGGCGAACTAATAAACCTGAATTCCGGTGTTTGTCTTAGTCTGGCCTTCGCTTTAATCAAAGTGAGAACACCTTCAAGTCCTCATCCCACTGGCCCTGACAGCTATGCATTTCTGGGGCTTCAGATCCAAGAGCAAAGTCCTGGGGCACGTCCCACTGCCGCGTCTCCCCTGGTTTCAGCCACCCTTCCCCGATCATTCCTATTTTACAGATGCTCAGAGAGGTTAGGGAAATTTCCCAGAGTCAACAGGAGTGAGTGGGTGTCAGAACCAGAACTTGTATCTGGTTCTCTCTGGCTACAATGCCCACGTTTAGCCATTGTTCTAAAGCTCTCTACTCCGTGAATATGCAAAAAACAAGCGGACTTCTATCCTTTCGATTCCCCAGCATTGCTGATGGCATTCCTTGATGGGGAAACTTGGCTTTGGAGGAAATGAGGGAGGAAGGCAGCAAGGAAAGCTGAGCAGCCTGGCCAGGGCGAGGAGCAGCAGGAGGCCGTGTGCCCGCACCGAAGGTCAGGCAAGCGGGACCCAGCAAACTCTCAGCCTCTGGGGTTTCGATTTCCTCATTGTGGATAGCTATATCCCAGCAACACAGGTTCCACCTACCTCCAGCTGGAAAACAAGGTCCAAAATAGAGCAACTCCACCTAAGTGCTGTGCCCTGTTGCCACAGACCCAAATACAGGATGCAGATATGTGCCCTAGTAGCACCCTGGGTCATAGCTATCAGACATAATAACCATTCTCGTTGTGGGTGGTGTTTGTGTGGTCCCCAATAAGTGGTAAAAAATTCAACATCAAAGGGCTCTCAGTGATGAGCTAGTGCGATTTTGTCCTCCTTTTTCCCAAGTTTGAAGTGCTAGTCTGTGAAAGATACAGCCATTCATTCACTTCACCAGCATCTATTGGGCATGACCATGTGGTGCCCACTGTGCTCAGTATTAGTTAAACAATTATGAACAATACAGACATCTTCCCTGCCCTTGAGTAGTTTATTGTCTATTGGGGGGAGGGGGGTGGACAAGTTCAGGGATGGTCCAGTTGTACAAGGGACAGAGCTTTACGGGCATACAGAGATGGGGCACCTTACTTGACCAGGCTATCAGGGATGGCTTCCTGGGGAAGTGATAAAAGCTCAACAACGAGGAGTCCAGGTAAAACTGGGGGAGGGTGAGTTTGGGGTTGTGGAGGACTGGTTTTCAGCAGAGGGAACAGTGCCTAAAAAGGCTTGGACACAAGAGAGCGCATTAAGATCAGGGAACTGAAGAAAGTTCAGTGTAGATGGAAGACAGAAAGCAAGAGCGCAGGGGTGATGGTGGGAGACCAGGCTGGGCAGGAGGCCAGAGGTCTCTCCTCCCTGGCCGTAGAGTTTGAAAGTCATCCTGAAGACGACAGGCCTCTAAAGGGTGAGATGCTGGGGCAGCATAAGCCAATTTGCATTTTAGAAAGATGACTCTGTTTGCAAGATGAAAAGTGGTTTGGAGGAGGGTCAGCCTCGAATCAGGGAGATGAGTTAGGAAGCTATCTACCAGAGTTACGAGGACGGCCGAAATCGGGATGGTGGAAGGGGAGTGTAAAGAAGCAAATAGAGGAAAGCGGATGTGGCTCAATGGATAGAGCATCTGCCTATCATATGGGAGGTCCAGGGTTCAAACCCAGGGCCTCCTGACCTGTGTGGTGAGCTGGCCCATGCATAGTGCTGATGCATGCAAGGAGTGCCATACCACGTAGGGGTGTCCCCCGTGTAAGGGAGACCCATGCACAAGGAGTACAGCCTGTAAGGAGAGCTGCCCAGCACACAAAAAAAGTGCAGCCTGCCCAGGAGTGGCACCACACACATGGAGAGCTGATGAAGCAAGATGACGCAACAAAAAGATACAGATTCCAGGTGCCGCTGACAAGAATACAAGCAGACACAGAAGAACACACAGTGAAAGGACCCAGAGAGCAGATAACTGGGGAGGGAGTGTGGCAGGGAAGGGGAGAGAAATAAATAAAAAATAAATCTTAAAAAAAAAAAGCAAATAGATACCGAGACATTGCTACCGGAGGGAAGGGGAGAGAAATAAATAAAAAATAAATCTTAAAAAAAAAAAGCAAATAGATACCGAGACATTGCTACCGGACTTGGTGGCCAGTTAGAAGATAAAGGAAGAGACAGGGATAATGGCAAGTTCTTGGTTTGCATGGGGACATTGACTAAGTAAGGAAATACTGTCAGAAAAGTACTTTGGGACTTTGAGAGTATATTGCAAATTCACTCATGGCTGTATTGAGGTTTATGGCATTCGATTGGCTATATGCAGGACGTGATGAATGTGTGAATTTTGCACTTGGGAGTGAGCTCAACTGGAGATATAGGTTAGAAGTCAGTAGCACCCAGATGAGAAATGAAGTCGTAGGAGAAAGGAATCTGCCCAGTAAGAGTACAGCAGCCACTGAAGGTTCTGAGGGCAGGGAGAGGGAAAAAGAGGTGTAATATGGGGTTTTTCGGGACTTGAGGCTTGTCCTGAATGGCATGGCAACGACAGATACATGCTGTTATATGTCTTGCCATAATCTACAAAACTGTGCAGGAGAGAATATTAACTATAATGCAAACTATAATTCATGCTTAGTGGCAACGTTCCAAATGTATTCATCAACTGTAACGAACGTACCACGCTAATGAAGGATGTTGTTAATGTGGGAAGATGTGGGAGGGGTAGGGAATGGGGCATATGGGAATTCGCTATATTTTTTTATGTTACATTTATGTAATCTAAGTTTCTTTAAAAAAAGAAAAAGGAAAATGGAAAAAAAAAAAAAAAAAAAGCACAACAGCAGATGCAGAGGGTTAGGGCTTGCCAAAGGAGAGGGCGAGAAGCCTGCCAAGCAGCCAAGAGGTGTCCCGAGGAGCAGGAGGAAGGGGTGTTCAGAAGGCCAGGGAAGAAGGCTTTCCAAGAGGAAGGCGGCGACACTGTTAAAAGCTGCAGAGAGGTCAGGTGAAGGAGGAACTGAAGCATTCATTGAAGCATTCATTCAGGGAGGTCTTGGTGACATTGCAGAAGCCAGAGTGAAGGGCATTGAGGACTAGAGGAGAGGCGAGGGGACACAGAGAATGGGGACAACCTGTGCTCCATTTTTAGCCGTGAAGGGAGGAGAGAGATGGAGCCACTGATGGAGAGTCACAGGGTCAAGGAAGGAGCTTTTAAGATGACTTGAAAATGTCTGGATACGGATGAGAAGGGGGCCAGCGAGGGAAGGACCAAAGATAAGGAGAGGGCTAGGGCAGGAGAGGCTGACCGAAATCCAGGTCCAAACACTTCACTTCCTTCTGGGACAGTAGGGTGGGGATAATCGTCCCAAACTTGGAGGTCACCCATGAGATAAACGTGATGCCAAATTCTTGGCACAGTGTAGTGCTCAATAAAGGATATCATACCTAGACCTGGGGCTCGAGTCCCATATGGGAATCTTCTCAATGCTCATAGGTGTTTCCAGGAATTTAAAGCCCACATATCTTCATTATTTCTTTTTTTTTTTTCTCTTTATATTCTTGCTTGCATTTTATTTTGCTATTATCTTCCTCCCTCTCTCCCTCCCCCTTTCTTTCTTTCTTTCAAAATATAAGACATCAGGAGACAAGGGTTTGGGTTCCAGCTTAGCTGCCAATCAACTACATGACCTTGCATGAGTGGCTTCACCTTTTGATTCTTTATCTGAAAACTAATAGTGACAGCTATTATTTAGTAAGTCACACACTCTGCTAGGGGGTATTAATATACTATATGGTTTACTCTTCTTAACCCTGAGAGGAAGCATATTCTCCATCTTAGAGATGACCAAATTGAGTCCTAAGGAGGTTTAGTAACTGGCTGAGGTCACTCACCTGGTGCAGAACAGCAGGCCAAAATTCTAACTCTGAGCTGCTGGGCTTCGAAGCTGATGCTCTCATGCTGTATCACACTCTTCCCTCTGGGGCTCATGATACTGTCCCACCCTCAGGGCTTAGAATATAGAGAGTATGGATGGGAGACTGTTTTCTGCATTGGAATGAGTCAGAGAAAATGTCAGTTATTATTTGGTCTCAGGTGCTGGCTCCCCATCTGCCCTCCCTTTGGGACCTGCTTCTCAACCTGCAGCATCTCCAGGGGAAGGAAAGAGCCAGCAAACCTGCTGCTCTTCACCTGAGCAGCTTCCCCCTCTGGACCTGGAAACAGTTGCCTTGGGAACTGAGCAAATTCCATGCTCTGAGGACAGGCAGGCTGGTGAGGCCAATAGAGATGGGCTTCCGTTAGGTCTGGGGATGCCAGGAGCACCTGGCCACATCTAGGGCATTTGCACATTGGGTAGAAACCAGGAGATGCAGTGGTAAAAGGCCCATGGGAAGTTGAACAGAGACCAAAACAAAACTCAGGATGACCAACCAACTGACCCTGAAGGCTCCAGACAGGGAATGAGACAAAATGTGGGGTGACCAGAATGAGGAAGAAGGGCCCACGTGGAGGGAGGGTGGAAGTCAGAACCAAGAGAGATGCCTTCTGGAGATGTCAGTGCAAGGGCTCTTCGAGGAGGGCAGAAACCTTGGGCATAGGCAGAAGGAGCTCCCAGGCACTGAATCCACTCCAACTGGTGGGTTTAATCCATCATTGCCTTTTGTTCCTCAAGAGGGGGCCCTCAGGATGGGCCAGTTTTGATGGGAAGAGTTAGGACACAAGACATCTCCTCAAGAGATGGCGCTGAAATCTAGATCGAGAGTGGGGTGGGGACAGAAGGGTGGAGGCAAAGGATGACAAAGCAAGAGGAGGGGGCAGATAATAAAGGCCAGCATGCCTGCATCACAGTTCCCAAGGCTGACTTTAGTTAGAGACCTTGTATTAGTCTTGGAAAGGGGTGCTGAGGCAAAATACCAGAATTAGTTGGTTTTTATAAAAGGTATTTATTTGGGGTAGAAGCTTATAGTCCCAAGACCCTAAAGAGTCCAACTCAAGGTACCGTAAGAGGTACTTTCTTACCCAGAGTCTGTTGCTACATGCTGATGCAAGGTATCTGCAAGAGTTCAGTCTTCCTCCTCCCCCCAAGGCTCCATGGTCCCAACCTCTTCCAATTTCAGCTGCAGGCTGGGACAAGTTTTATCTCTCTCCCTGAGCTCATTTGTCTCTGGACTCAGCTGTTCTGCTCCCTCCACAAGGCCACCTATAAGCTGTCATGAGAACGGCTCGTCTCTCTTCCCAGGGCCTCTGCTGTGTCTAATGGAGCCTTCGCTCTCTCCTCACATATCTGCTTCTCTCTGTATGTACTTTCGGGGCTCCAAGATCAAAACTCCAACTAACTCCTCTGCCATGTTGTTTTCTGTGTGAATCCCAGGCCCCTTGGTGGGAAGGGATGCAATGTCCTACTGACATGGCTCAATCAAAACCTTAATCATAATTTAATCAAGTAAAAGTGAAACCTCTGAATCCAATACAATATAACATGCCCAGAAGGCCTGACCAGTTCACAAACATAATCCATATCTATTTTTGGAATTCATAAACAAAACCAAACTGCTACAGGCCTCAACTCCATTTGATCTTGATTCAGCCTTCACTAAGCCAGAGCTGCCAGAGGTATCAGGCCCTGACCCCAGGGATTTCACAACTGGTTGCAAGAATCACAAAAACCCTCAATTCACTGATTTTCCAATTGGCCTTGCCTATGAAAGAAAACAAATATTTCTCATGTCTTCCCTTCACAGTGTGCCAAGCATTCGGTTCATGCTCAGAAGTTCCAGCTTTAATAATACAATAAGCCAAATTATGCTAAAACCTATCCTCATATCCACACCAAGAAGCTTAGTCTCTTCATTGCTAGGTTCACTCACCAAGGCACTGCGTGTTGGAAATCAGGACAACCAAGTACTCACTCCTTTCCCCTCCAGGTAGTTGGCCATGGATACATGGATCTAAATGGTGACTGGAGAATCAGTTCTATCAATAACAACAAATGTCCCATAACTCTCAAACTCATGTCTTCCCAGTAAACTTCCCCCAACCTGAATGGAAGGCAGTTGAGCCAGCAGAGTAGGGCTAACTTCTCAATCAAGCCACTGTTTTGCCTTTTTGTCTAAGGTGCTGCCAAGGAAGTCAGAGGATGGTGGGATCCTGAGGCTCAGGGTGGCTGGCCACAGATCCAACAAGAAGCAAGAGCTCCACCACAGACAAGCTGTGACTTCAGCACATTAACCCTGTCCAACAGAGCAACATGGCTGCTGAGCACCTGCCTCTTGCCATCTCTCCAATGGATGAGTCAGCATTATTCCCATATGCTAAGAGGGTAAGAGAAGGAAAGAGAGATAGACCCATTTTCTAGGATGACCAACCACCCTGGTTTGTCCAGGCCTGATAGTTCCAGGATGTGGGACTTGCAGTGCTAAAATCAGGAAGGTCCCATGCAAGCCAGGATGAGTTGGTCACCCAACACCTTCCTAGAGCCTGAACAAACGTGTCCTCTCTAAAGGGGGGTCAGCAAGTGAAGAGAAGAAGAGAAGGGTTTATTCCTTCATGACTCCAGTGCCATCCATTAGCTAAGGAGAACTGGAGTAGTCAGCAGTTTGGGTGTGGGTGTAAGGATAAAATTTTGCACATAAATGCAGCACATACTGATGATTTTTATGATCTTTACACCTTTTGTTTTTCTCCCAACTTTCTACAATAATCATCTGTAGCATGATAATCAGAAGAAAAGAGAATTAAATTATATTTAAACAATAGGAATAAAAAGAGGCCCGTAATTTAAATAATAAAACTCATTTTATAAATGTGATCCTTGGATCAATTTCTTCTGTACCCTGGATGGGGTATATTCTGAGAGGCAAAGTTATATTAATTAACTGATGCAGAACAACTAATAAGGAATGTATTCCAGATTTACCTTAGCTGGCCTTTGGCTTATCTAATAATAATAATGCAATTTTTATAAATTGTCTGTTTTGCTACTCTCTTCTCCTTAATTATGATCAACTGTGAGTATTTATCTTAATTCTCTAGATTCTGTCTGCATTAGTCAGCCAAAGGGATGCTGATACAAAGTACCAGAAATCTGTTGGTTTTTAGAAAGGGTATTTATTTGGGGTAGAAGCTTACAGTCCCAAGGCCATAAAGAGTACAACTCAAGGTATCATAAGAGGTACTTCTTCACCCAAAGTCTGTTACCACATATTGAAACAAGATGGCAGGTGATATCTGCAATGCTTCAGCCTTCCTCTTTTTCTTTTTCTTTTCCTTTTTTTTAATTAATTAATTTATTTATTTTTAAAGTTACATTAAAAAAATATGAGGTCCCCATATACCACCCCACCCCCCTCACCCTACTCCTCCCATAACCACAACCTCCTCCATCATCATGGGACATTCACTGCACTTGGTGAATACATCTCTGAGCCCTGCTGCACCACATGGTCAATGGCCCACATTACAGTTTACACTCTCCCCCAGTCCACCCAGGGGGCCATGGGAGGACATACAATGCCCAGTAACTTCCTCTTTTTCTTAAGGCTCTGTGGGCCCAGCTCCTTCCCATCTCAGATGTAGGCTGAAGGGCTCATTCCTTTCTGGGCTCAGCTGTTCTGCACTCTTCTCAAGGTCAGCTGTAAACTATCAGGCAAATGGCTCATCTCTCTTCCGGGGGCCACAGGATCCTCTTCCATGTCTATGAAGCTTCCTTCCTTTTTTCTCACATATCTGCTTCTATATTCTCCTTGAGTGAGTATCTGTTTATGTAGCCCATCAAGGGGCATATACATCCTAATGACATGGTCATATCAAAGCCCTAATCTTAACATAATCAAGTAAACATAAAGCCTTTGAATTTAAATCAATCAAAGGGTAAATAAATCAAAGGGTATCATGCCTAGAAGAACAGACCAGTTTACAAACATAATCAATATCTCTTTTTTGGAATTCATAAATATTATCCTTAATCATGATCAACTGTGAGTATTTTTCTAGATTCTCTAGATCCTGTCAAACACAGATTATATTATCCTCTTCCTCCCCACAGACCTTCACTAAATTGTAATTGTGATTTGTTATACCCCCTTTTACATAGCATTTGCCACCTTTTGAACGAGCATGATTGAAAATAAAATTTGGTCTCTTACTCATCTAATTGAATCTAAAGAACTAGATTTTGGGTGCAATTTGGCTACTTTCTGAATGTATATCCTTAAATACTCCACGACTCAGATTCTTCATCCAAAGAGTGGAGCTGGGTGGTACTGTTGCCAAGCCTCAGCGTGCCCTTGGGAGTCTCAGTCAAAAACAGTGATGGGAGGCAGATATGGCTCAAGTGATTGGGCTCCCATCTACCATATAGAGGGTCCCGGATTCAATACCCAGGGCCTCCTGGTGAAAAGCAAGTTGGTCCACATGGCACAAAGAGCTGGCTGGCCTGTATGCCATGCATAGCTGGTGCAACAAGATGATGCTTTAGAAAAAGACAGAGGAGAGAGAGAGACACTACAAACCAGGGAGCTAAGGTAGCTCAAGCAATTGAGTGCCTCTCTCCCTCGTCAGAATACATAAATAACTAAACCTTAAAAAAAAAAACAGTAAAGGGAAGCAGCTGTAGCTCAATCAGTTGGACTCTCGTCTTCCATATGAGAGGCCCTGGGTTCGCGTCCCAGGGCCTCCTTGTGAAAGCAGGCCCACCTGCACACTGCGGAGCGCTGCCCAGCCTGAAGATGCTGCGGAGCGCTGCCCAGCCTGAAGATGCTGCGGAGCGCTGCCCAGCCTGAAGATGCTGCGGAGCGCTGCCCAGCCCGCAGACACCATGGACAGCTGACTCAGCAAGGTGACGCAACAAAAAAAAAGGAGACAAGCAAAAAAAAAGAGAAAACACAGAAAAGCAGGCAGTGAATGGACACAGAGAGCAGACAGCAAGCAAGCTGCAAGGGGGAAGGGGAAATAAAATTAAAAACAAACAAACAAAAAACAGTGAAGGTGGAAGAGCTCTGTACATTGTAGGCTACTGTCCAAAGATCTTAAATCACAACAACAAGGAATTGTCCCTTTTACCATCAGCACCAGAAGCAAAGAAAGCAATCCAATTAGAAAACAAAGAAACTGATTCATCCATCCCTTCATTTATCCAAACCTTGTTCCTGACCCCCTGGATTGGCCAGGTTCTGTGCTTGGAGCGAGAGACGCAGATAAATTACAGTCTCTAACCGGGACTGGGTCTAGGGGCTGTAGCCCTTAGTGATGCTGCAGGGACAGAGACCACCGTCCACCCACTCCCCTTAGTTCCACGCCTTGGGGCAGTATGAGAAAAATCTGCTCACTGACACGGTTTGATAGCAAAGCTTCCTTCCACTTCTCCACTGGTAACAGACAGACACTTGGTTTTTCTTTCCTTTTACACAAAGGGAAAAATAAATACTTTGAAAATGATAAAAGGCCTTCCTGTCAGGTGGGAAACTGGACTCAGACCTAGAAAAGCCAGGCAGTAAACACTTGAAATGAAAGAGAGAAAACAGCTTCTCTAAAGAGCTTCTGCAGGGCATCCACAGAAGAGGCTGAAAATGAACCCTTTTGAAGAATAGAAGAGCAGGTCTTGTCTCTTTCACATACGTTTACAGCAAAGTCTGCTTCAAGCTTTGTCTTGAGCAAAGAAATCCTTGAACACACACAGACAGACACAGATTCAGACTCAGACGAAGGACCTTCCACTCCTGAGGGCTGGGGCTGAGGGACGATGACTGCTCACCTCCCCGGGGGGCCACCTCTGCTTCTCAAGTAGGTGACATCCGTGTGACCGGGGTGGATGCTGGAAGGCACCCCCACATTCCACCTCAGCCCATCCCCTCCCACGCCAACCTGCCTTACGAGCCAGCGAGCGTCTGTATCCCAACCCCACTGCAATTTCATTCTTGTAGGGTGAGGCATTGTCCCTATTATCTAACTTGCTCTGATGTTGGGGAAAGTGAGCAAAGTTCAGCAAGCCAAATCCTAGGCATTCGCAGGAGGGAAGTGGAGTTGAAGGTGAGTCCCTGAGACTAGAGGAGCCCTCTCCAGGATGGCAATCAAGCCCTGGGTTCTCAGCCTTCAGGGCTCCTCAGGATCACCAGGAGGGGCTTGTCAAAACACAGATTGCTGCCTCCCACCCCGCAACCCCACTTACAAGTGGCTAGATACAGCTAGTACTCCATTGTCCCTGGTATCTGGTGTTGCTACGGAGAAGTTGATGTCGCTGCAATTCTCACCCGGTTGGAGGTCGTCTGCCTTCCTCTTGTCCTCTTGGAGCTGTCAGTTGCGGCTTTTCCTCTATTCCTTGTTATTCTGAAGTACTGCTACATTGTGTCCAGCTTTTTTGTTTTGTTTTGTTCGTTTGAGTTTTTGTTTGTTTTCCAGTCCCCTCAGGAGATTTTTTTCATTCGGAGGGCTCAAGTCTTTGTTCAGTTCTGGGAATAAGTCAGGCAATAAACTTCAAATGTCACTGCTACAGCACTTTATCCTTTAAAAATTTTTTTTAATTATTGTCTTTTTTTTAAGATACATAGATCACACAAAATGTTACGTTAAAAAATACAAGAGGTTCCCACATACCCCCTCCCCACCTCTCCACTCCTCCCACATCGACAACTTTTTCTTTAGTGTGGTACATTCATTGCATTTGATGAGTATATTTTGAAGCATTGCTACACAGCATGGATTACAGTTTATGTTGTAGTTTGCACTCTCTGCCAGTCCATTCAGTGGGATATGGCAGGATATATAACATTCTGCATCTGTCCCTGAAATATCATTTAGGACAACTCCAAGTCCCCAAAATGCCCCAATATCACACCTCTTCTTCCCTCTCCCTGCCTTCAGCAACTACCATGGCTACTGTCTCCACATTAATGATATAATTTTTTCCATTGCTAGAGTCACAGTAATTCTATAGTAGAATACCAGTAAGTCCACTCTAATTCATATTTTATTCCTCCATCCTGAGGACCCTGGGATGGTGATGTCCACTCCACCTCTAAATCGAGAGAGGGCTTAGATCCCGCATGGTTGATGGATGGGATTTTCCTGCTTGCAGCTGTAGACTCTCTCAGTTCCCTGGTGTGGTGGTTGACCATCCTCACTTCCCTGTTAGCTGACCTGGGTAAATCCAACGAACTAGAGAATAGGTGTTGCAACTCTGCTGAGGCTCAGGGCCCAGCTGGCACATTGACAGGCCAATGATTCAAGTCTCCTGAGCATACACGAACCCCAGTGTCAACCACAGGATCAGTAAAAGTGACAGAAGAGGCATGCATAGAGATGTCACGTCTGAGTCCAACTCCATCACACTTAGGAGCACAAATTCCAAAGTAGGGCCCACTGGCAAGGCCCTGAACTCCAGAGCCATCTGTCATGACTGCGGAACCTGTGTGTCTCCATAGCCCTCAGGAGCACTAGCACCTGGGGTTGTATCTCCTTTGACTGTTCTGAGATCCTGCTGCGATGTGTGTAAGCGCGACCCCTCTGGTGACCTCCTGACGCATTTTCAAGTCTCTTAACCATATCAACTCATTTGTCTTTACCATTTCCCCCTTTCATTCAAGGTCTTTTTCTAGCTGCATCACCAGTCCAGCACTTTATTTTATCCTTTTTTAGCTCCTGTTCAAGTGTGTTGTAGGTTCATGTTCAGATTTCTCTATTTCTTTTTTTTATTTATATAACAAAAATTGTAATGTGACAGTACATTTGAATAAGGAAAATTGTGAGAATAATTCAAATTCATACCTTACATAATATACCAAAGTTTATGTATGAGAAATTAGGTTAAATAAGTACAAAACCTGAACACAGAAAACCTAGATTATTACCTGCCCAATATTGATTAGAAGTGAATAGAGGGAAATGGATGTGGCTCAACCAACTGGGCTTCTGTCTACCATACAGGAGGTCCAGGATTTGATAGCACAAGCTGGCCCATGCGATGAGCTGGCCTACGCAGGGTGCTGGCCCATGCTGGAAAACTGCCCTGCACAGGAGTGCCGGCCTACACTGAGATGGCACAGCAAGATGATGCAACAAGAGACACAGAGGAGAGAAAATAAGAAGACATAGAAGAACAGGGAGCTGAGGTGGCACAAGAGAGTAAATCACTTCTCTCCCACTCCGGAAGGCCCCAGGATCGGTTCCTGGAGCTGCCTAATGAGAATACAAGCAGACACAGAAGAACACACAGTGAATAGAAACGGAGAACAGACAATAGGGGGAATGAGGGAGGGTAAATAAAATAAATCTTTAAAATAAAAAGAAGTGAATAGAACTATTAGATATTTGGAGAGTTAAAATTTCCCTAGATATTACATGGAAAAATACCATCAGATTCAACTGTATAAACATTTTAAACATTTGTGAAATTAAAATTCACTTAACCAAAGGAAAATGGAAATCAAAACCCTGTGAAATATTTGTGTAAAATGAGAGCAAAAGGATTCACATCATCATTATTCTATTAATTATTAAAAATTCAGTGTATGAACTGACAAAACACATAAGTTAATTCATTGTAAAGTGATACAATTATCAGTGAACATCTGGAAAATGTCTACCTCATCTGCTATCAAATATATTGAGGAGTGCTCTTCCTCTTTAGTTATCCAGATATAAATCCAGGCACAAACTTTAGACTTAATAACAAAATGAAAAATAACTTGACAATCATTATAAATTTCTTTGGTCCTTTCATTTCTCATATTTTATCAATCATTAAATTTACATACTCCTTTAGCAAATATCCATTAAATGTTTACTATGTGCTAGTTCATTCTCTAGTTCATTGTAAGGACACAGAGATTAAGATAAACATGATCTTCCCTGAGATTCACTAAAATGGCCCCTCCTTTTCCTCTCATAAGTCTTGCTTTATGAGCCCACTCATTCATTATATTTTGCTTATGACAGTAATAAACTGAGTCTATTTGCTTTACTTCTCTCCAAACAGTTCTTTATATTGCTAACAAGTGCTTTTAGAAAAATAAGTTTTTATTGTGAATTTCATTGTACATACACAGCTTAGAATTGTGATTTTAATTTCTAAAAATTTTTATATCAATGTTAGAAGTTACTCCATTAACACAAGATAATAACTACAATAACAATGAATCTGCTTTGGTCAGTGGTTACACTCTCCCCTTATTTTGTTCATTCTTCAGTCTTGAGGGATTCGGGATAATTTCCAGGCTGAGAAAGGCCATAGATATTATAGGGTAAAGGAAAGGAATTGTTTTGCTTGCAGTTGAAGATACTTCTTGTCTTGGGGATGGGACTGGTCCATCATCGTTTTATTACTTGTCCAGGGCAAGTCCGAAGAACTGCAGAGTAGGAGTTGGCCGCAACTCCACTGGGTTTCAGGGCTCAACTGGCAAGTGAACAATTTGAAAATTTAAGTCTCTGAGCCATCTCTGTTTCCTACCTTTGCTTTCATCTTTTCTACCTCTTTATCACTTCAAGCTTAATCTCAGAGTTCACTGATTATTCTTTGGGGAACTCCAAAATGCTGTACTTGCTCTTATTATTTCTATGTACTTCTGAAATGAGGGCATTTATTCTATGCTCAATCCATTGTGCAGGACCTGTAGTCTGAGACTGTGTTCTCTGTCTGTTTCTGTTCCCAGCAGCTACCTCCAGGAAACTCAGAGCATCTCCAAGAGACCAGATATCAATTTGCAAAACTCGCGTGGCTTTTCTCTAGAGAAGCCCAGCAGTTATGATTTCTGCTCTCTCCCTGTATTCAGGGAGCACAGCATGCACATGGGTTGTCTGGACGCTTTATTCCCTGGATTTGGTTTAAGGCCATATGAGCAAGAAAAGGAGGCAGGGATAAAGCCGTTTGCTCAGGTTCCCATCTGAGGTGAATAGCTGTGTGTGTCTTCCACCTCTCACTCCCCCTCCAGCATATTTATCCCAGGGAAATCCAATTCATTAGTTTACCAACTGGTCTGTACGCCCCAAGGAGGAAGGCTCCGTGTCATTCACAGCTGTATCCCTTGTACCTAGCAGAGTGCTTAACATTCAAGGACTATGTATGACCTCTGTTTATCGACCAAATGAACAACCTTGAGAAGCAAGCAGGATGTATTTTATTAGTTATTTTTGGTTGAGGAAAGTGAGGATCAGAGTCACAGCCAGGTACCGACAAAGCTAGAGTGAGAATCCAGGACTTCTGATACTTGTCCCAATTCAACACATCCTGGGAGAAACACCACAACTTCAGTTGGTGATCCACTGATTGTACATTTCTCAAAGGTAAATTGCCTCTTACTCATCTGTGTGCACATAGGAACACATAGAAGGTATTCAATAAGATTGCTAGGTTAGAGTACGACAATTAAATGAAATATCCATTTGTTTCTTAATATTTTTATTTTCATGGAACATTCTGGAATCTAAAAACAGCATTAGGACCGTCCCCTCAGAAAAATGCACATCTGTGTGTATATACACACTTATGTGAACAATTTTGCATCAATTTCAAAGGGTTCCCAGAGCTCCTGTAGATCTTTCTTGAGTCCAACCTTAAAACTCCCTTTCAAAATCTTGAAATTGAGAAGAGGCCTTAGAGATCATTGATTTCAATATTCTCATTTCACAGATAGATAGATGAAAGACTGGAAAGAAGTTACTGGTAGACTGCTTTTCGAGCACATGCAAAGGCATGGGATAGCTACTGTCCGAGGTCTCCTTGAAATGAGGTGGGAAGAGGCCACTCCAACACTCTTGTGCGTGGGCTTTCTCAGAAGCGCCCTCCTCCTTACTCTTGCCCTCCTGGCCTCCCCTTGGCGGAAGTGAGCTCCCCGAAGCGCCCCAGCCAGGCAGCCGCCGTGCTGAGACTAGAACCCAGTCTGCCTGACTTGCAGACCATTGCCCTTTTCAGGACCAATTTTCTCCCCCAACATCTCTTCAAACCTTTTCCTCCATCCTGCCAGCCAGCTTGCTGAAGTCTAATCTCTTTCCTCCAGCCTTCCTAAGGGTTCTGTTTTCAGTGCCTGGGTCTCCTATCTCTTTCTTTCTTTAAAAAGGGATTAAAATGTTATTCCATTAAGTCATAAACATGTTAGGATGGAGTACAGCACTCCTGCTCCACCCCAGAAAATGTCAATTTTTACATTTTTTGCTTGAAACCAAAAGTTGCTTCTATAGTTGCAGTGTTATGCTTCCCAAACCAAACTATTAAAAAAACCATTCCTGCCAATCCTGGAAAAAAAATAACATAAATATGACAAAGTGATGGGACTGGATAACAGGTGACATTTAAAATTATGTACTGAAAATGTCATTAGAGGCTTGGGTAAATCTCTATTATGGAAAAATTAATTGAAATATGAATAAATTATATCCATGGAGAGATATGAGCACAGAACAAAATCAAGTTTTGCTGTTGATAACATAATGTGATTAAACCAAAATGAATTGACCCTTCCTGATGATAAAAATTGTTAAGCGCCTCAGAAACTTAATTAAATAATGACTGATGAAGTAGTTTCATCCTGTAGAATGAAAATAAAATCAGACAACAACAACCAAAAAAAAACCTTTTCAGGTTTAACCCCAGCAAGGCCTGAAAGAGCATATAAAGGACAAGATATTTCTGCATGTTTAGCCAGTGGTAGAAGCCAGGTTTCAGGGTGGACAATAACTTACCCAAGTTATACAGAAATAATTTGTACAAGCTAGATTTCCAGATAAAGCTATGAGAACTGTGAATTGGTTTTTCTATAACAAATAGTATAAATAATGGTGAGTTTGCGTTTAGCAATGGATGACTTTGTGTTAGACCAACTATCCTGCTAAGGACTTTAAGAAAGCCTGGATAAAATATTAAAAATGCCAATTTGAAGGCATCAGAACGCTATGAAGGCAAAGAGAATCTGGAGGGCCAAGACCCAGCAAAGCTGGGGGAAGTGAGACCAGAAAGAGGAGCTCCCTGGTTGCTCAATCTGGTTGCTGATTCTCTAAAATCAGCTCTTGTTCTCTAAAAACAGAAGCTGAACCTGAGAGGCTTCAGGATTTTCACATGACTAGAAGGAAATAAAATGGGTTCACAGTCCTATAAAGAGGAGGGGCTTTGAAAAATACGGGAGGCATAGAAAGAGACCTTTGGAAAACACAAAAGGCATAGACAAATACCTTTGGAAAACCACAAAGGGCTGCCACCTAGGAGTAAGAGTAAATGGAAAACAGAACATCCCTTCCAAGAATTGAAGTTTCTAATAATTTTAACCCCTGATATAAGGTCCCTGATATGGTCCTCTCCTTTCATCATTAGTTTAGTTTAGGAAAAGTCCAGCAGAGGAATAAAACATAAATATGACAAATAGGAAACAAATGGCAAAATATTAGAAATAAGCCCAGCCATACAAATAATTATATTAAATAAAAATGGAGTGAACACTCGGTTATAAGGCTATAAGGTTATATATATAAGGTTATGTATATAAGGTTATAAGATTATCAAACTGGATAGAAAAGCAAGATCTGACTATATGCTGTCTATAAAAGATACAATTTAAATATAAAGACACAGATAAATTAAAAGCAAAAGGATGAAAAAAGGTACACCATGAAAATACTAAGCATAAGAGGACTAGAGTACTTCCACTCATTTCAAAATAGTTGTCAAGATTAAGTGTATTCCCAGAGATTAAGGAGGCATTTCTAAGTCACCAAAGTGTCAATTCATTGAGACTTATTTTTTAAATAACTGAAAGAGAGGGAAATTCACAATCACAGTTGATGACTTTAAAACTCATTTCTCAGTAATTGATGCAAGAATTATCAATACCATCAACACTATCCTCCAACTTGAATGAAATGACATTTCTAGATTTTGCATCCAACTCAACAACAGTAGAAATACCTCTGTTTTCAAACATCCACATAAACCATATGCTTGTCCATAAAATGTCTCAACTCATATTAAAATATTGAAATCCTATGATATTTATTCTTGGCCAAATTGGAATCAAAATAGAAACAAATAACAATAACATTTCTAGAAAATTCCCCAAATACTTAGAAATAAACAGCACAGTTCCAAACAATCCATGTGTCAATAGTAAAATTACGAAATATTTTTACTGAATGATTAAAATAAAACATACCAAAATGTGTAGGATGCAATTAAAACAGTATCTAGAGGGAACTTTATAGCTTTAAAGACATATTAGACAAAAAATTAAGGATTTAAAATCAACAATCCAAGTTTTTCACTTTAAAAAGTTAGAAAAAGGCAAGTAGATGTGGCTCAAGCAGTTGGGCATCCACCTACCACATGGGAGGTCCTGGGTTCAGTGTCCGGTGCCTCCTAAAAAGAAGACAAGCACACAACGATCAGACACAGAAAGCAGACAGTGAGTGCAAACAATGGGGGGTGGGGAGGAATAAATTTAAAAAATAAAATAAATCTTAAAAAAAATAAATTAGAAAAAGAAAAGCAAATTAAACCCATAGTACAAAGAAGGGAATAGTGAAGATAAGATCAGAGATCAATGAAATAAAAAACAAAAAACAGAAAAGTTAACAAAGCCAAATATAATAAAGAAAATACAAAGATAACAAATTACCACTATCAAGAATAAAAGAGTGATATCACTACATATTCTGCAGACATTAAGAGGATAATAAGGGACTATTATCAACTTTTTAACAGTGACAACTGCAAAAATTCTTTAAAAACCCATGTGACCAAAACCAACAAGAAGTGGATGGCTCAATTACTACTATATCTATTAAGGAAATTAAATTTATAATAAAAAATGTTCTCATGAAGAATAGACAATTATCCTGATAAATTCTATCAAACTTACAAAGCCTCTTCCTTTGATGAGCCTAGTGTCTGCCTTAAATGGTCTATTGGGTGGATAAGTGGATTTTGGGAAAGCCTCAACCAAACAATAAAATTAATTGCTCATCTTCTTGAGCAAGACTTTACAGAAGGATAAACTCATGTAAACACAGACAGTGAGATGAATGGTTGCAGGAGGTTTCAGTGCTCATTGTAAAACTCCAACAGCAGGATCTAATCTCTGGTGTTGGAAGCCAGGACAGTGGTAGTCCTGAGGAGGAGGGGCAGATAATGACTTGACAGGGGCACAAGGGGAGCTCCTGGGCAGGTGGAAATGCTGGTTACTCAGGCAGTTCACTTTATGATCATCCACCAGACTCTCACTTCTGGTTTGTGTTGTTTTCTTTAGGTACATTATACTTCAATCAAAAGTCCATTAAAATGTATTAAATAATAAACAAATATAAGTTAAAATAGTAATAATGCTATGATTTCTAAAGTATTCACCGTCATTGCTGCTTTCCAGTTTGATTTATGAGATAAAAGAAGACAAACTGGATCACTGCAAATATGTGGCTAGGATACCATAAGCAATTACCTTGTAGTAAAATGCTTATGATTATTATTAAGAAACAGTGAAATAAAAATTGCATCTAGCTTATGACTGCAACCATATAAAAATATATATATGCTGGAGAATGTGTCTGAAAAAAAATCAGAAAAAATGAATAAAATTATGTTTTTCTATTAAATTTGTTAAAAGTAGTTTCCATGATAAAAACAACCTGACTTAGTATGGCGGGTTGGAGTGGGGAGATACCCCAAATGCAGTTTATTTGTTTATTCCTTGTGTCTTACTTCCTTGATTAATTTTGTACTGGTGTATAGTATATGTAAAACATCATGCCCAAACCTTAAGCATACTGCTCAATAAATTTTTACCAAGTGAATGTGTCTTTGTGACTTGCTATCAGATTACGGCACAGAATATTATCAGCATGTGCTCCCCTCCCATGCATCCCCACCGCCCACCACAGTTCTATTGCTATCTTTAAGTTTTACCTGTTTTTGAATGCCAAGACATATAACCATATGTATCTGGCTTCTTTCACACAACATTGTATCTGTGAACTTCTGTCTTGGGTTTGGTAGCAGTGGAAAGGCAAGCCATCACACTGCCATCAAATGAGGCGCTGGAGTGAGATGGAAAGAAGATGGACTTTGCAAACAGTTTGAGCTGGATTTGAGTTTTCGCTCCACTACTCTGTCCTTTGGCTGGAGCTCTCTTGCACCTCTCTTGACTCATCCCCTGATCTTCAAAAAGGAAAATAGGAACTATGCAGCAGGATTGTTGGAATGAGTATAAATAATAATATTTTATATAATATAATATTATTTAAATTACAAATAATATATAATATAAAAATATATTATAAATAATACAATAATAGTAACAAGTACTCTTTCACTGAACCTTCACCATGTGTCAGGTTGAGCAAATGCAGCACCAGTTCACCGGCCTTTGTTGTCAGCATAGCCATTCACATGACTCCCAGTCTCTGCCACTCTGCTCCAAATTCCAGAGAGGCCATTTCATGAGCCCATCATGAGTCAGCCTCAGGTAGACACCCCAGGAGAAATCAAGTCATCCATGGGCAGGAGGGTGTGGAGAGTAGGACAATTATAGAGTGCTGACCACACCACAGGGACTTGTACCTGAAGACTGCAAGGGCCTCCCAGAGAAGGATTCACCCCAGGCAATCACTCCCAGAAGCACCTACCACCCATTAGGAGACCACTCACAGAATCATTCACCTTCTGCAACTGGGTGCACTTGGAAAGAAAAACTCCCTCCTTATTCACAGTGTTGTGATCTGGCTCACATAGAAAACCAGTCCTAGATCCAAGTCTCCATGAGGTGCAATGTGCAACAAAAGAAATATGGGAAGCAGACGTGGCTCAACTGATGGAGCATCTGCCTGCCATATAGGAGGTCCAAGGTTCGAACTCAGGGCCTCCTGGCCCATGTGGTGGGCTGGCCCACACACGGTGCTGCCACGCGCAGGGAGTGCCGTGCCAAGCAGGGGTGTCCCCCACGTAGAGGAGCCCCATGCGGGGGGGTGGGGGTGGGTGTGCACTGCAAGGAGAGCCACCCCACGCAAAAAGCGCGGCCCACCGGGGACTGACACTGCGTGCACGGAGGGGTGATGCAGCAGGATGATGCAGACGCAGATTCCTGGTGCCACTGAGAATGCAGGCGGACGCAGAGGAACGCACAGCAAATGGACACAAGAGAACAAGCAACAGGGTGTGGGGAGAAGGGGAGAGAAATAAATTTTTTAAAAAAGGTCAAGTTGTAAAGCCATTAGATTAAAATAGCAATAAAAGAGTAAACATTAACTCACAATTTCTCCTTTGAAAAAAAGAAATAGTGTGGCTCTAGCAGCTACTGAGATCAACCTGTAAACAAGCCTGGCAAGTTCAACCTGAGCTAAGTGAGCCCGTTCTTGATCAGTTGAGTGGGATCTGCCATCATGTCGAGTAACACTTGGCAAAGCTCTGTTGTGTCCCCAAACCCAAGCAGTCTAAAAAGAAAGAAAGAGAAAGAACACTCTTTGAGGTCACTGGGACACATTCTATTTTAATATCCCCATTTTCCAGATGGCGCAACTAAGAGATTCTGTGGCTTGCCTAAGTCCACACAGTGCTTTAGTTTCCCAACTGTTATGACAAATACCACACAATGGGTTGGTTGAAACAAGAGGAATTCATTGGCTCATGTTTTCAGAGGCTAGAAGGCTTGTTTCCTCCCAGGGTCCGTGGCCTTCTGTCTGGCTGGTAATTCTTGTGGTCCTTGGCTTTTCTGCCCTATGTGTCCTCTCCTTTCTCTTCCAGGTTCCCTCGACTTCCAGCTTCCAGTTCTGCCCTATGGCTTCTTTTTTATAAGCTTTCCAGTAAAGGATTTGGACCCTTCTGATTCCATTGGCCACTGCTTAATAAAAAAAAATAACATCTTCAAAACGTTTCATTTACAATGGACCTCACCCACAGGAATGGGATTTTAAGATTAAGAGCATGTCTTTTTTCAGGGTACATAATTCAACCTACAAAACCCTGCTAGAAAGGAGCAAAGCTATAGACAGGCTCATCTGACTATAGACCCACGCTGTCTTATACTATATGGTTCCTTCCTACATAGTTTTCTTACTTTAAAAAACAATTTTGGCTCAACTCTTATTGCAGTTGGTCTCATTTGAGTGCCAACTGGATTAACAAACAGGGCGGGGCGGCCATTGACAAAAGCACTGATGCTTTTCTTTTGCACTGATGCTTTTCTTTTGCCCTCATACTCCCAGCTCCTCTGACCTTCCTAGCTTTACCTGCCTCCCCATTTTGTTGAGATTTGTTGTGTCTACCAATGTTTAAATGAGAACAAAACAGAAAACAGAACAACTATTCAGCTTGCAAAAGGTGACAGAAGAGAGCAAAAATGCATATTAAAAGAGGTTCATTTTTAAAAAGGGTGAGTGATTATTTCCTCTCAGAATAAAATTATGTAAATTCATTCGTCGCAGGGAGGAAAAAAAAGATGCCCTTTGGAGAATGAAGCTAAACTAATTTTAGCTCAATTTGCATTTCTAGGACCTTAACTTCAGTTTGGGGTGGCGGGGAGAGGCCGACCCAATTACACAGCTTAAAAGAGGGCAGGAAGAGCAAGGCTTGCTAATGCTTACGCTGGGCATAACATTGGGCAAGACGGGATGTGCTTTGGGTCACAGGGGATGCAGGCAGACAGTATCTCTCCCCAGCCATCCAAGCTTTGTCTTGATTCCCATGAGGACTCACAAGAGGCAGCAAGATTGGGTGGATGGAGTGAGAGTGGACCCTCGTCTTGGGCAAATCCGAGCCTCTGGGCCTCCTGTCCTTTTCTGAGAAATGGGGGCTGTTCCTGTAAGCATGTCAGGTAATCATGCAGGTAGACACCTGTTACCACGTGGACACTCAAGAAGGGGAGCTATTATTGTTAGCATGGCTCAGCCCCACTCATCATCCCTGCTATTCATCCCTCCATCCATGCATTCATTCATTCATCCGGGCTTTCATTCATTCATTCAACACTCATTCACACAAGATGCTGGCACAGCAGAGGAGATGGAGCCACAACAGCCCCTCCCTGTGGGGGAGGTGGAGAGTTGAGAGGGAACTCCAGTACAAGCAGGTGGGAAGAGTGCTGAAGGCCCTGCAGGGGAAGCTGTGGAAGACACCATTTGTTTTTGTTGTTGTTGTCATTTTAGTTGTTTTTTTTTTTTACTTCATTTTTAAAGAATTTTAGATATCAGAAAAATTACATTGAAAATATAGGGGTTTCCCATATATCCCCCTTCCCCCTCTCACATTTTCCCCCTATTAACAACATCTTTCATTAGTAGATTTGTTATAATTGATGAACAAATACTGACACACTGCTACTAACCATGGTCGATAGTTTACACTGTGGTTTACACTTTGCCCACAAAATGTGTAATGGCCTGTATCCCCCATTGCAGTGTCATGCGGAACAATCCCAATGCCCTAAAAATGCCTTTTAGTCCACCTATTCTTCCCTCTGCCTCCCCTCAGAACCTCTGGTGACCACTGCCTTTATATCAATGATACAAGTTCTTCCATTACTACAATAACAATAAACCTATATGGGTTTGTACTTGCACTTCTCTTTATGTTTGCTTATTCCTCAATCTTGAGGATTAGGGATGGTGATGCCCTCTTGGCTTCAGATTGTGAGGGGACTTAGACCCAATGGGGCAGGTGTTTTGCATGCAGTTGTAGATACTCTCTGCTTTTGGGGATGGGGGGTGTCCATCATCATCCTTTTGGTAGTTGTCCTGGGTGAGTCTAATGAACTGGAGAGAAAGTGTTGGCTGCAACTCTGCTGAGGTTTAGGGTTCAACCGGCATATGAACAGCCAGAAGAGTTAAGTCTCTGGGGCATGTATTTAATGGGAATAGTGCTAATTTTAGGTTTAAATAAAAGGGGTAGAAAAATGATGAGTAGGGAAATTTTAAATGAGCCTAATTCTGTCACATTGGGGAAATAAATTATCATATCTTCCCAGGTAAGGCGCCCCAATGGGGGGCTGACCTCATGGGGCTGTGTGACTTGCCTTTGCTTCTGTTGCTGAAAGGCCTGCTCGGGTCAGGAGGGGCAGGCTTTCATCAGACATAACTGGGGGTTGGAGGAGTTATTTCAGCCTGAGGGTGGAAGGAGCAGCAGGTGAGTGAGTGCTGCCCTTGGACAGGAACTTAGGCCTGGTCCTAAGATCTACAGACTTTTCTTTCTTTCTGAAAACAACACAGCAGCCAATCAAGGTGCACCTTTACCAACTATTGGGTAAACTTTCAGAGATAGTGTTCTCCTCCAGGCATAGCAGGGGTGCTTAGCGAGGGGTCAATGAGCTTGAATTTAAAGTAAAAAAACAAACAAACATTACTTTTGTGGGGACATGTCGGTGCAGGTGTGATGTATTTATTAAATAAACACAGTATAGTGTGGACTTAGTAAGGGGTCTGTGGTTTTCACCTGACTGGCAAAAGTATCTTGGAACAAAAAAGGTTAAGAACCTGTGCTCTTGGGAAGCAGATTTGGCCCAATGGGTAGGGCATCTGCCTACCACATGGGAGGTCCAATGTTCAAACCCAGGGTCTCCTGACCCGTGTGATGAGCTGGCCCACACGCAGTGCTGATGCACGCAAGGATTGCCGTGCCATACAGGGGTGTCCCCAGCATGGGGGAGTCCCACGCACAGGGAGTGGCCCCATAGGGATAGCCACCCAGCACAAGGAGAGTGCAGCCTGCCCAGGAATGGTGCCACACACACGGAGAGCTGACAGAACAAGATGATGCAACAAAATGAGACATAGATTCCTGGTGCCGCTGACAAGAATACAAGCAGACACAGAAGAAAACACAGCGAATGGACGCAGAGAGCAGACAACTGGAGAGAAGGGTGAGGAAGGGGAGAGAAATAATTTCTTTTTTTTAAATCTTTGAAAAAAAAAAGAACCTGTGCTCTAGAGAATAGGAAAGTGGGAAAGGGGAGAGGACTTCCTTGGACTCCTTTGTTTTTAACTTAGCAGGAGAGGACTTTGGGCACAGCTCTAGCCAAGGAATACTGTTAAATGGATTATGGAGACACTCTGAACTTTGTGAGGTTGCTGGGTTTCTGAAAAGTCCTCCTTATTTACAAATTGAGTAAATGAAATGAACTGCAACATATACTTGCTATCCTTGCTATTTGGGAAGAAAGGAGAGAGAGAAGGAGGGACAAGAGGAGAGGAGGAGGAAGGAAGGGAAGGGAAGGAAAGGGAGCCTGCAGTGAATTATTTTATAAAGCAGACTCAGCTCTTCATTTCTCTAATTTAAAATTCAGATTTCCACATAGAATAATAGATCCTCAGGATGGAAAGTGACTCCCTGAGACATGCTGTCCTGGGAGGGTGTGGACAGAGAAAGAAGTATACCTGTATGTGGAGTCACACAGACCAAAATAAAGCAAGAAAACACCCCTAGATTTTTTTAAAACATTTTTTTTTATTTATTTTTAAAAGATACATAGATTACATAAAATGTTACATTTGAAAAATACAGGGCTTTCCCGTATGCCCCACTCACCACACCTCCCACTTTTCCCACATCAACAACTCCTCGTTGCAATTAATGAACACATTTTAGAACATTGCCACACAGCATGGATTAGAGTTTACATTGTAGTTTACCCTCCCACTCCATTCCGTAGGTATGACAGGATATATAATGTTCTGTATCTGTCTTTGCAATGTCATTCAGGACAATTCCAAGTCCCAAAATGCCCCCATATTTCACCTTTTTTTCCCTCTCCCTGCCTTCAGCAACTCCAGTGGCCACTGTCTCCACATCAATGATATAATTTCTTCCATTGCTAGAATCACAATAAGACCCCTAGATTTTTTAAATTCAGTTGTACCTTTTTAATAGTGAACTTTTTTATAGTAGGTTAAAAGTAATAGACAATATTTAAAATCAATTATTAAATGAAACATAATTTTCCTCCTTCAGAGATAATAAAACCTGAATCTGATTCCCAGCTTCACTATTTAAACCTCCCTGACCTTTATTTTCCCATCTATAAAATATGGAAAAAATCCCCACCTAGTTGATAGAGCATTACAGTCAAAATTCAGCATTAGTTCTTCCTCTTCTACTTTATTCCCGGTGATGGGGGGCGGGGTGGAGGGTCTCCCTGAGCCTGGAGTGACAAGACCCTCCGGCCAATGCCTGTTCTGCTCACACTAGCAGGTTTCAGCGTTAAGGTGGCAGCCACAATTCAGCAATCAAAAACTCCAGTCCCCTTTTTACTAATCCAAAACTCTCACCTTGACTTAGCTTTAAATCGTCTCCTCTGCAAGGAAAGGAAACGGCGGGGGGATTGGGGCTAGCTCCCTGCTCTCCCCCACTTCACCTTCTCCTGCAGCTGAGCTGCAGTTTCTGATCTGCCAGGGTCAGAGCAGGCGGGAGTGGGGGGCGGGGTGATGATAAGGGGAGAAGACGGGTTTTGCTTGGCAGGTGACTTTGAACTTTCAGGGCCTGGTAAGACAGCAGGGAAAACAAGCCGAAGTCTACGAGAGGTCCCTTGAGTCCTCCTCACCAGGCTTGAGGCTGGAAAGTAGCACCCCCATCCCTGTTCACGTGCGCCCGCGCGGGAGGGCCTTCTCACACTTCCCTTGGTATCCCCGCAGCCAGCAAATTGATGTCTCAGTAAAAACCACATCAGGAAGAGCCCCCTTCAAACATCCTGGCACATAAAGATTAGAAGTAAAGTGTCTCAAGTGCTTGACTTATGATAGGTGCTCAATAAACATTGTCATGAGTATTAGCCTCATTAGGAGTTTTGTTTTTTCCTTCCACCTGGCACGTGAAGTGACTTTATGGAAAAAATACCAGCAGGGGTCTGTTTAAATACATCAGATTCCTTTTCTAAAACTGCACTGGTAGTCAACAAATTACAATTTCCCAAAGCCCAATTCTTGCTAATTATTCAACAGCTTCAGATATAACACAAGTAAAATCACATGCTCTAGAACTAAAACTATTCAAAAAACATCCTCCTGGGAATACTAATAATAATGGTAATAAAAGCATCCTGCTATTGGCATGTGCAGTGGTTGTTGATGTTCCATAATCAGAATGAAAACAGGAGGCCTCACTGTGGATTTGAGGTTGCTTACAAAAAGAAAAATACAAAGTGTCACTCTCTCAAGACTGAATTCGTTTTTTCTGCAGTTCTATGTGAAAGTCTATAATACAAATTAAATGAGTTGGAAATCTCACTGAAAATCTGCTTCCAGCAGCTATTTGGAAAATACAAATAGCACGCTAATTCTGGTTCTACCACCTCTGAGCTGGGCAAAGAAAGCTTTGGAGTATTTTCCAGGCAACCAGCTCAACGTGAAAGCAGGAACCTTCCAGGAAGCGCGGGACTGCTAAATACCCAGACCCTGTGCTTGCGCATTTGCCAGGGCACGTGGTGCGCTGGCCTCCTGCTCACCTGTGACTTGTGGGCCTCGAGGTTCCCCTGCTGAGAGAACAGCACGTCTTGTTTTCCTCCTGGCAACGCCATGGATTCACAGCTGCTCTTAGCCCACTGTAATTTCACTGACTTCCACTAAAAACAGAACCTTTTCCAAATCCAGAGTGGGCTTTGGTACACCCAAGGGATTGAGGCACAAATGCTTTCTTCTCTTCCTTTGGTCTACCCTTATTTGGCCCACCTTCCTTTGTTAGTCCAACTCAATTCCCCACCCACCTCCCTCTCCTCCCACCCCACGCTGGTCCTCCTTGCTCCTTTTTTTTTTTTTTTAAAGATTTATTTATTTATTTATTTCTCTCCCCTTCCCCCGCCCAGCCCTGGTTGTCTGTTCTGTGTCTATTTGCTGCATCTTCTTTGTCCACTTCTGTTGTCAGCGGCACAGAAATCTGTGTCTCTTTTTGTTGCGGCATCTGGTTGTGTCAGTTCTCTGTGTGGGTGGCACCATTCTTAGGCAGGCTGCACTTTCTTTCGTGCTGAGAGGCTCTCCTTATGGGGTACACTCCTTGCGCATGGGGCTCCCCTACACGGGGGACACCCCTGCGTGTCAGGGCACTCCTTGCGCACATCAGCATTGCGCACGGGTCAAGGAGGCACGGGGTTTGAACCTTGGACCTCCCATGTGGTAGACGGATGCCCTAACCACTGGGCCAAGTCTGCTTCCCACTCCTTGCTCCTTGTCAGGACGGCTAGCAGCCTTCTTTCCTCTGCTGTAGTTCTCAGTGCTCTGGACAGCACCGCCCCACTCTGCACCCAAGACTAGAACAACTTACTAAACCCCTACTGAAACTCAGTTTTTCCCCACTGCCCACCACTGCAGGGCTCAAGCAGAGGCTAGGTGACCACTTTAAGCAGATATTACATATACAGGATGTTGCCTAAGCATCACAGAGAATGTGTGCATAGAGTCATGGATACCTGCTCAATGAGGCTCAGAGAGGCCAATGAACTTGCACCAAGGCGCAGTGCCCGGATGAAGCCCTCACCAATCTACAAGCTCTGCACTGTCAAAAGGGTTATTACCCCTTTCACTGCTTATTTCTATCTCCCTCAAGTTGTTTCTCCCCCCTGGCTGAACACACATCACTACTGTCTCAGGGGAACATCCCTAGACTAAGTATCTCTATATCCTTCTAAAAGCCACTCAGAGGTATATCTACCTGGAAGGATGTCCCTGATAATGAATGTTAGGAGAAGAAAAAAGGGAAAGTACAGAAAACATAGTATGGAGTCATCCCACTCTGGTGTAGCAACGGTCCTTCAGGAGTAGTTATGAGATGTAGGGGAGAGAATAGCTATCTTCTTCCTTAATGCAGTCCCATTATTGATTTAGAAATTAGTGGTTACCCTAGAGTTTGCGATATACATTTATAACTAATCTAAGTCCACCTCAAATAACACTACCCTGTGTCATATGTAGTGCAGGTACCTTATAACAATTATTCTCAATTCCTCCCTCCCATCCCTCTGACATCATTTTACTTATCTATATGCTATAATCACTCAACACATTGTTGCCATTATTACTTTAAACACCAGTTATCTGTAGATCCATTATAAATAAGAAAAATAAAAATTTTATATACCTTCATTTATTCCTTTTCTGACACTTTTCCTTTCTTTACTTAGATCCAAGTTTCTGACCTGTACCATTTCCTTCTCCCTGAAGAACTTCTGTAATATTTCTTGCAGGGAGGTTCTGCTGGTAATGAATTATCTCAGTTTTTGTTTCTCTATTAAAGTCTTTATGGCTCCTTCACTTTTGAAGGATAATTTCACTGGGTATAGAATTATAGTTCGGTGGGTTTTCTCTTTCAACACTTTACATATTTTACTCCATCCTCTCCATGCTTGCATGGTTCTGACAAGAAATTTGCTGAGTTCTTATCTGTCGGAGTCTTGTTTGGTGACCCGAGGTATCGGGAATGAAAGACAAAGAAAGACTGGGTTCAGGGGATCTGAGAGCATTGATTTCTCAAGCTCATTAGACAACTTTATTGAGTCGAGGGGCTAGTATATATACCCCTAACATACGTGACATTCAGCACACAATCAAGTTACCTATTACCCTTACCTCATACTATATTACCTAGTGATTGATGAAAACCCAACAAACTTTACTGGAACTATTATTATGAAAATCAGTAACTATACTCATAAATCCTGTTACCCAGTTTGTTCTGTTCTAGGTATTGTTCTGCCTGCAGGTGTGCTGACCCAGCCAAGATTGTGCTCCGCACCGATAATCATAAGGGACAGCTTGACTCAGTGGTCAAAGAAGTAACTTGCTTCCATGGAAACAACATGCCTTTGTTTCCCACACTTATCTTTGCTCTTCTTTAAATAAGGATTTTTTCCTCTGGCTTCTTTTAAGGTTTTTGTCTTCACCTTTGGTTTTCTACAGTTTGAATATGATCTGCCTATGTGTGGATGTTTTGTATTTAGTCTGGTTGGTATTCTCTGATTTTTATATTCTCTGATATTTCCTTCATTTTCTTTTTCTTTTCACTCTGATATTCTAATTACATGGTAATTTTCCCATAATTCTTGGATGTTCAGGGTGTTGGGTTTTTTTTTGTCATTATAGTTGGGGTGGGTTTTTTTTTTTTTCATTCTTTTTTCTCTTGCATTTCAAAACACACCATGTTCAACCTTCAACAGAAATCATAAGGCAGGGAAGCGGATGTGGCTCAAGTGATAAGGCCTCTGCCTACCATACAGGAGGACCCAGATCTGATCCCTGGGGCCTCCTGGTGAAAAAGAAGAAGAGAAGCCATGCCTACAAGGCAAGCCAGTGCCTGCATGGCGAGTCTAGTGCCTTCACAGTGAGCCAAATGTCCACACAGGGAACTGAGCACCCACGCAGTGCACTGAGTGCCCATGTTGGTGCCCACATTGTGAGCCAAATGCCCGCATGGTGAGCTGAGTGCCCATGTAGTGAGCCAAGTGCCCATATGAATGCATGCATGGTGAGCCAGTGCCCACATGGTTAGCTGAACGCCCACACAAGTGCCCACGTGGTGAGCTGAGTGCCCACGTGATGGGCCAGTGCCTGCACAGCGAGCCAGTGTCCACACAAGTGAGTCATGCAGCAAGATGGTGACGTAACAAAAGACAGATGAAGGGGAAAGTCTAGGTGAAGTGAGCAGAGACCAGGAATTGAGGTGGTACAATTGACAGGGAACCTCTCCACATCAGAGGTCACCAGAATCAAATCCCAGTGAATCATAGAGGAGAAAGATAGGAAAAGAAGACAAAAAGAGAAATAGATACAGAAGATCACAAGGTGAATGGACAGACAGCAAAAACAGTGTGTGTGGGGGAGAAAAAATAATAATAACTAAAGTGCATTAAAAAAGTTTTAAAAAATCACGAGGCAAGCTAAAAAACAAGAAAAATGTAGTCTAAAGAGAAAAAACAAGCATCAGAATCAGACTCAGATATGGCACAGACATTGGAATGGAAGTTCCTTTGGTCCTGAGTTCCCTAGCTGGTTCTGCCTTCTTCTCTCCACCTTTTACAGTCTTTTTTATATTTGTTTTATATATCATGTCTAGGGCTTTTAGTTGTACTTAGTGGGAAGAATAAGGAAAAATGCCTCTAATCTAACTTCCCAGAAGTGAAAATCTACAATCCTGTTTTATAACCTGCTTTCAATAGAACACCTTTCATGCAAATAAATACACCTCACATGATCATTTTATGGCTGCATATTCTTCCATTACACTGATATACATTCCTTTGATTAAATCAGTCACCTGCACCTGGACATACAGGGTTTTTTCCCCACCCCAACAGATTTCTTCTATTATGAATAACGGTGAAGTGAATACCCAGGTAGTTAAATATTTGTCATTTCTGGACACAGCACTGCCAAGTTAAAGGGCCTGTATGTGTTAAGGCTGATTACCATCCAGAGAACCAGAAAGGTTGTAGCAAATTATGCAAGTACTGGCAGCTCTCTGTACTGTCAATATCACTGAGTATTTTTGTTTTTTTAATTGGCAATCCAGTAAGTTAAAAATAGTAGGTCATTCTTCTAAAATTACTTTTTAAATTACATATTAGAATTATCATTTGAGAGCAACCATACGTATCTGTTATTATTAAATTTCCAAGCAGTAAAGGAGGAACAGAGGGTGGGGAGGCTGAGATTTGTGGCATGGAAGGGTTCCCCATGGCCAGCTAGAGATATTGCTGGTTGTTGCTAAATCAGTCAAATTCCTTAGACAGAAGGAATAGGATATTATTGCACTATAGGAGGCACCTGGGCAGGTCTTGGGGTTCCAGACCAGACTGAGAGAGGCAGATGATGGGCAAAGTAGGGGATCAGTTTTCATTTTATCTTACAGCAAATTCTTTCTGTCATTCAAGAGTGCCTTTTTTTTTAAGATTTATTTTTTTAATTTATTTCTTCCCCCCCTCCCCCCCCAATCAGCACCACTCCTGGGGGGGTTGTGCTTTTATCATGCAGGACAGCTCTCCTTGAAGGGTGCACTCCTTGCTTGTGGGGCACCCCTATGCGGGAGACACCCCTGCATGGCACGGCACACCTTGCGCATGGCAGTACTCAGCGTGGGCTAGCTTACCACACGGGTCAGGAGGTCCTGGGTCGTGAATCCTGGACCTCCTATATGGTAAGCAGACACTCTGTTGGTTGAGTCACATCTGCTTCCCTCAAACACATCTTTTTTTTTAAATTAAAGTTAATAGATCACAAGGAGTGTTACATTAAAAAACATTAAAAAAAACAACATAATAGGTTCCCATATAACCCACTCCCCACCCCCCACCACATCATTTTTGTAAATTGTATTTTTTAAAGATATATACATCACACAAAAAACTGTTAACATTAAAAAATACACGAGGTTCCTGTATACCCCCCACCCCCCATCCCACTCAGAAGAGATGTGATGTGGGGGCATTTTTGGGATTTTGAGTTGTCCTAAATGATATTGCAGGGTCAGATGCTGGACTTTATATATCCTGCCATAACCCACTGAATGTATGGGGTGAGAGTGCAAACTACAGGGTAAACCATTATCTGTGTAGTGTAGCAGTGCCCCAAAATGTGTTCACCGAGTGCGATGAGTGTGTCAAGAGTGCTTTTAAGGTGGCGGACTTGGCCCAGAGGTTAGGGCGTCCGCCTACCACATGGGAGGTCCGCAGCTCAAACTCCAGGCCTCCTTGACCCGTGTGGAGCTGGCCCATGCGCAGTGCTGATGTGCACAAGGAGTGCCCTGCCACGCAGGGGTGTCCCCCGCATAGGGGAGCCCCACACGCAAGGAGTGAGCCCCGTAAGGAGAGCCACCCAGCACGAAAGAAAGTGCAGCCTGCCCAGGAATGGAGCCGCACACATGGAGAGCTGATGCAGCAAGATGAAACAATAAAAAGAAACACAGATTCCTGTGCTGCAGACAAAGAAGAGAGCTGACACAACAAGATGACGCAACCAAAAAAACACAGATTCCCGTACTGCTGACAACAACAGAAGCGGACAAAGAAGACACAGCCAATAGACACAGAGAACAGACAACCAGGGTGGGGGGTGGGGGAGAGAAATAAATAAATAAATCTTTTTTTGAAAAGAGTGCTTTTAAAATCCCTAGAATTCTTGGGTTATTTCTTGAAGAAGCATTTGTCACATATCAGAAATAATAGGTGGTTTTCATCACAGTGAATGGATTTAAAACATTATTTAATTGTTGTTCTGTAACTACTGGCAATATACACACACACACAAATAGAAGTGCATGTACATACATACACACACACACACAGCCAACCCTGGCCTGTTTTAATCCTGGGCTTCTGTTCTATGCTACCATTAGTCAGCACAAGACTGAAATTATCTGATATCACAGACAGCTATGACCGTGACAAAGGTTGAGTGCAAGGTAATAGGAGATGAGCTGGGTAGAAAGAAAGCAAGGACTTTCTTCACAGTAGTTCTCAGCTCCCTCTTAGATTTCATCACTAACCATCTTGCTGCTCAGAAAATTAACAATAACTACAGTGACTTGCTTTTGCTTTCAAAGTATTTTTAACCCCAAGTTCCTTGATGTTAGACGCCCCAGGTGTCCCCGTCCCCAAATCTGACCTAGTGATTACCTCATACAGTTGCTCTATTCCACCTTTGCTGAATAGGAATACACTGAATTGTATTTCATTAATTTGACTTCTCTGTACTCCAGCATAAAGAGGGGACCCTGTACTGAGGGTGGAGGGCACCCCAGGACAACTTATACCCAGTGCCTTAAAAATGCTCTTTTAGGGAAGCTGACATGGTTCAGGAGTTGAGCACTACCTTCCCACATATGAGGTCCAGGGTTTAATCGCCAGCCCCGGTACCTGAAAAAAAAAAATGCACTTGTTTCTTCAGGCTGTTTCATCTGGAACCATTAGATTTCATCAGAACAGGTTGCTCAAATATGCTGAGGTACAACCTGATGCTTTGTAATATAAAAAACACGAGTCTTCACTCAAAGATGTACTCACTGCTTGAAGTACTGCTATAGATTTAGGTCCTACAAACACAGAAATTCTCAAAAATTCTATATTTTGTTTAATTCATATCAAAAAAGAGGTTAAAAATTGTTTCTAAATGTATATGCTATATTATATAATTTATTCCTGTTAGCAGAATACTTCCTGGCTTAGTTTGCTAGGCTGCTGAAAGCAGATACCATGAAACAGGCTGGCTTAACAATGGGAATTTATTAGCTTACAGTTGTGAGGCTGAGAAAAATGTCCAAATCAAGGCCTCATCAAGGCAAGGTTTCCTTCCAAAAGACTGATGGCAAGTGATCTTTGACTCCTCTGCCATATGGCAAGGCACATGGCAGCATCTGATGATCTCTCCCTTCTCATCCAGTCTTTATTGCTGTAAACTTCTTGCTTCAATGGCTATCTTTCTCTTTGTCATAATTGCATTCTCTTTTAAAGGACTCCAGTATGATGATTAAGACCCAGCCTGGGCTATGTCTCAATTGAAGTAACCTCATCAAAAGATCCTACTTAGAATAGATTTACACCCACAGGAATGAGTTAGCTTTAAGAACATGATTTCCTGGGGTATAAACAGTTTCAAACCACCACTCTTCCATTTTGAATAGGTATAAATGAAAACAGAGTACTCCACTTACATTATACATTTGATGTACATTTGATGACTAGAATAATTTTCCACAGAGTAGCTTCTGGATCTGACACTTCAACCTTGTTTCTTCATCACCACCCAAATACCTCCACAACTGACCATGAGAAGACATGTTCATATAATAATCCAACCTCTAGCCCTACCTCCTTGAGTCACTCAGCTAAGCTGACATAGTGTACAGCTGGAGCACTACTAGACATCATTATGAAAATGAGGCAGATTTCTATAACTTAATGACACAGTAGTTACTGCAAACCATATAAATATATACCACTAAATCCAAACTAAATGTGTCTCCCATTCAACTTCCTTTTAGTTGTATTCCACTCTTGATGACATACCAGCAACCTGACATGAAATGAAGAGTACCAGAGATGATGTTAGAAGGAAGAGATAGCAGTCTTGCCTGATTACAGTAAGATATCTTAACTTGCAAATTTTACAAAAACACTTGGCCACATAAACACATTGCTAGAATCTCTCCTAGGGCCTTGTACACAGCCCAAACTAGCTTCACAGTAAATCCTCCTCTGGATTTAGGTCAATCCCCATAACTTAAAAAAATGCAACAGAATTGTCCAATTATCAAATAGAAATATAACATAAATGTATCAAACAGAGATTGGACCTAGCAATGAAATACTGATGGTGATATCTGCTCCATCAGTCAGACCCTGGAGAGTTTGTGAGGGATGCAGAGATTGCAATGTGATGACATTCCTTGTAATGTGATTGGCTCTACTAGTATTCACCACCTCTACTGTGTCTTAGGCTGAACTAGTACTCACCACCTCTACTGTGTCTTAGGCTGAACTAGTATTCACCACCTCTACTGTGTCTTAGGCTGAAGCATCTTCATCATAACAATACAGGGAGGAATCTTAGAGATAACCAGGTTCTCCCACATCACTTTATAGAAGAGAGACCTGTGAGAAAAGTGGCATTATTTGGTCAAAGTCACACAGTTAATCAGTGGCAGAAATGGGAATGAAAGCTGTTTTCCTGACTTCTAGCCCATTGCTTTTCCCACTTTGTATTATACCCTAAGTTTTGTTGTTTAGCACAGAATAGTCTAGGAAGAGAGAATACTTAATTACCTGAAATAACACAAATTTAGACAAAGCAAGACTCTAATAATATCTACCAGATCGTTCCAAATAAAATAATCACAAATATAATGGAATCAAATAAGCTACAGTTTGGTCTACAATAGACCATAAACCAGGTCTGAAGAGTGGTCAGGGTGACAGGCAGAGTAGGAAATAAATAGGGAAGCCTATAAATCTCCCCCCCCCCCCCAAATGTCTCTGCTATCCATCTGTAGGGATTCTGCATTTGTCACCATTTGATCTCCCCAAATAGGTCCATTCCGGAAAGACAAATGAATAAAAACAGCTGTATTCGTCTACCGAAAGGACTATGTAAAGTACCAGAAAGATTTTGGCTTTTATAACGGGGATTTACTTGCTGGTAAATAAAGCAGAGGTGCTTTCTCACCAAAGCCAGCTCCTGTTGATCCCAATGTGTTGCCACGTGCTGAAGTAAGACGGCCACCAATCTCTGCAAGGTTTCAGCCTTCCCCTTTGGGCTTCCTCTCTCAGGCTCAGTCGCTTTGCTTTCTTCCCAATTTCATCTGCAAACTGGCATAGGGCTTGTTTCTTAGGGCTTTCTATATCAGTCTCTGCTGTCCCACTCTCTTCCCAAATTCAACTGTAAGCCATCAGGTAAATAGCTCATCTCTCCCCAGGGCGTCAGCTGTTTGAACCTTCTCCTTTCAGTTACATGGAAGGATCTAAAATGACAGAAATCTCTTTCTATGTCTGAGTGTCAGTTTATTTCAGACCCAGCAATGGGACAGGGGCTCAGCCTGAGCCACGCCCACTGACGTAGTCAAATCAAAAGCCCTAATCTTAACTGGTAAACAACTAAAAGACCTCAGCTGGGGAAACTATTGTGATTAGTAAGGGAAGAAATTGTAGTAGGGATGTGGACAGGGTAGCCACGGTGGCTGCTGATGGTCGGGAGAGGGAAGAAGAGATATGGTATGGGGGCATTTTCAGAATTTGGAGTTGTCCTAGGTGGAGCTGCAGGGACAGATGCTGGACGTTGTGTGTCCTGCCGTGGCCCACTAGGTGGACTGGGGGAGAGTGTGGACTACAATGTGCTTCAGCAGTTCTCCAGAATGTATTCACCAGGTGCAGTGGATGTGCCACAATGATGGAAGAGTTTGTTGATGTGGGAGGGGTGGCGTGGGTGGGGTGGGGGGTATATGGGGACCTCATATTTTTTTAATGTAACATTTAAAAGAAAATAAAGAAGGAAAAAAATAATTCAGTAGATAAATAAACAAATAAATAAAAGACACGTCAGCTGAATTTAATGCAATCAAAGGGTATCACACTCAGAGAAATAAATTAGTTTACAAACAAAATCTTTCTCTTTTGGGGATTCATAAAATCTCAAACTTCCATAACAGTCTGTATTTTTAAGGCAGGTTCTAAGATGCAGAACTCTTCCACATGCTCATCTCATTTAAGCCTCTCTAAATCCACTGTGTGGAGAGCCTTCTCTCCCCACCCCATGTACCTTACCCCAAGGTGAGGCGGGAGAGTCGTTGGAGGAAACACTCCCACCTGTTACTCCTTTCTCTTCATGTATACTGACCAATCCAATGAATGAGACCTGTGAGAGGTGGATAGCCAAGGGACAACATTATTAGAGGTTGGGATGACTGTGTCTTTTGCTTTCTTCACCCCTTTGACCTGCTGGTGCTCAGGTATGATAGGAGTTCAATTTCCTGATTCCTGTCTCAACAAGGCTAGACATCTTCCACCTGAAACTGGATGCATTCTGAGATTGCCCAGTGCTTCGTTTTAGGAGGAGAGAAAAGCAGCTCCACCATATTCTCCAGTCCAGAAGTTACCAGACAGAGCTTGGAACTTGGGGTTATTGGTCATTCACCAGCTGTCATTTCCAAAGTTGATAATTGAATCCTTGTCTGGCTCCTTGGACTACATTTTAATGCAGGGAAAGTGAATTATTCATTCCATGACTTCATACTCAGCACATTTTGATCTGGCCCATATCTGCACAACCAGTGAATACCAGGCGAGAGACTAGACACTTGTCTAGTGACTTGTGACTTGTCGCTTGTGACTCTCCAACTCTCTGAACCCCTAGACTACCCCCTTGGCAATTTTTCACACTATGAGTCCTGCCATTCCAAGAAAAAGCCCTTCAAAGTATCATTTTCAGGATCCTATGCAGCTACAATGCAAACAAGTGACCAAGATCCCTCTTGCACATCAGAATTTGCATGAGACCAGGCTTCAGAAGTGAGCACTGCAAGGAGGCATCCATGTGCTGGGGAAGCTAGTGGGCTGCCAGAGATGCCCAATCTCATGGGCACTGCAATGGCAGGAACTCTGGAGTCTGGCTCCAGTGGCGTGGAGTGATGTTGGTGATGGCAATTGTGATTTCACTGCAGCATCATCTGGTATTGTCAGGCACTGATACTTGCTGTGTAGCTTCAGAACTCTGAGCCTCCCAATATGTTGTGACCTACCTACTACCTTTTAATAAATTCCTTTCTTGCTTAAGATAGCAAGAGTTGGTTTTGTTGTTTGCAGCTAAAAAACATTGTTAACTGGAACCCAAGATTTCTGATTCCAAACTCAGAGCTCTTTTCCTCTCCTCACAGTCATTTATTAGGTTTAAATTTACACCTTATTAACTCTGTTCCTTTCCTCCAGACAAATAACTAACTAAAAATAAAGATCTGAGGATGACAAGAAAGAGAACTTTGGGCCTTGGGATCCAGCCAGAAAGCACAACCCAGGATGGAGTGATACAGAAAAATTCAGGGCACTGGATCCCAGTATGAGAAAGTAGAGGGATAGGTGGAGAGCAAAGGAAAATCAGAAGGAAAAAGAGAAGGAAATTGACCTTTACAGAGCAATGACTTTGTGTCAGCACAGTAATAGGCACTTTGTAAACACAGAGAAAAGCACACTTTGTAAAGCAAAAACAAACAAACAAATAAAACTAAGGTAAGTATTCAAAGCCTTTTTGTGTCCTTGCTTTCTAAGGAAGATTCTTTGGGTTTTGTTTGAGCTCCTTTTGTGGGAATAGGGTTAAAAAATAAGCAGAAGAAATGTCTCAGAGTCATGCATAGAAGAAAGAAGAGATATAGAAAGCAGGAAGAGGGGGCTATTACAGGCAGTGTGGGAGAGAGCAACAGAAGTGAGAAATCAGGGAGGGGGCTTCATGGCTTCACGGTGATGAGAAATTGAGGAGAGGGACATCGTGATGAGTGAGACTTTGGGGAAAGTAAAATTTTAAGAGGGTTTAGGAATATTATCTGGTATTGCTGGTGCTGGTGGACCACCACCCCTCTACTCTCCTCCAAGAATCTTCAGGAGGTGGGGCAAGATGGCGCCAGAGTAAGTGAACCCACATCATCTCTCCTACAAAAAATGGGTGAGTAGAGATAAAATCCTGCCTGAGTGAGCTGTTTTTGGGAACCCACAAAGCAGGAGGCTTCTGGACATTGATCTGGAGAGAGTACGACAAAAAGAGTGATTGTTCAAGGTAAAACCATGGGTTTCTGGTGCTTGTGGCTGAAGCTGTGGGAAGGCTAAGCCACTCCCTTAGGGCAGGTAGCCACAGCATTCCCTGAACCCCACGTTCCCCTAACCTATGATCCCCAAACCAATGATCCCCAAACCCACGTTCCATGAACCCCACATTCCATGAACCTGCGTTCCCTGAACCCATGTTCCCCGAAACCGGCATTCCCCAAACCCTGAACCCAAGCATTCCCTGAACCCTGCCAGTCTCGGACAAACTCTGAGAGTGGGAGGGTTCTGGCAAAGGGTGCAGAGGGGTCTGACAAGTGCAGGTTCAATTGTCTGGACTCCCCTTTTTGAGCTTTGAAGAGCACACCAGTTGGCTTGAGAAGAAACTAGGAAGAGGTGAGAGGCAAATCTGCTGAGACAGGCTGATTTACCCAAACTCCCTGGGATAGAGAAAATTGTTCTTGGAGATGGTAGAATCAGGCAATTAATTAGCCCTGTGCAACACACCTAAGGGAGGGGGATAGTAGGAAGTGCTCGGCTAGTTTCCAAGAGCATATTTAGGGTTCCTGGCAAGGTGTGGGTGCTCTCTCTCAAAAAGACTGAGAATCATTATTTTCTGTGGTGAGGTGGTTCACCAAGGTCCCATTTGAATCTCAGAGGGGAACTCTCTATTTTTTTTCTTTATTCATTTTTTTAATATTACATTCAGAAAATATGAGGTCCCCATATACCCCCCACCTCCCTCACCCCACTCCTCCCCCCATAGCAACATTCTCCTCCATCATCATGAGACATTCATTGCATTTGGTGAATACATCTCTGAGCATCGTTGCACCTCATGGTCAGTGGTCCACATCATAGCCCACACTCTCCCACGTTCCATCCAGTGGGCCATGGGAGGACATACAATATCTGGTAATTGTCCCTGCAGCACCACCCAGGACAGCTCCAAGTCCCGAAAACACCTCCACGTCTCATCTCTTCCTCCCATTCCCCACACCCAGCAGCCACCATGGCCACTTTTTCCATATCAATGCCACATTTTCTTCTATTAATAATCACAATAGTTCATGAATAGAATATCAGTAAGTTCACTCTAATCTATATTCTATTCCTCCATCCTGTGGACCTTGGATTGGTTGTGTCCTCTCCATATCTATATCAAGAGGGGGCTTAGATTCCACATGGATGCTGGATGCAATCCTCCTGCTTTCAGTTGTAGGCACTATTGGCTCCATGGTGTGGTGGTTGACCTTCTTCAACTCCATGTTAGCTGAGTGGGGTAAGTCCAATAAACCATAGTGTAGGAGTTGCAAGTCTGTTGAGGCTCAGGGCCTGGCTATCACATGGTCAGACCAGAGATTCAGGTCCCCTGGGTATACACTAAACCCCAGTACCAGCTACAGATCCATTAAAAGTAAAAGGAGAGGCTTGTGGACAAAGATCAGATCTGAGTCCAGTTCCATCACACAGAAACACGAACTCCAAAGCAGGGCCAACTGACATGGCACTGAACTCCATCTGCCATGACCATAGAACCTGTGGGTCTCTGTAGCCCTTAGAAGAACCAGTACCTGGGGTTGTATCTACTTTATCTGTCTCTGGGACTCTGCTGAGGTGTGCATAAGGGCGACCCCTCTGATAACCTCCTGGCTCTTTTTTGGAGACTCATAGCCATATAAACTCTTTTGTCCTTTCCATTTCCCCCTTGATTCAGGTCAAAAAGCATTTTTAACTCCTGTTATTATATGTAGACTGAGATATTCTGCTGGTCTGAGTTGAACCTTTTATTCAAGGTCCTTTTCTAGTCACATCATCAGCTGGTACTTGGTAGTAATCCCTCGGCACCAGGGAGGCTCATCCCCAGGAGTCATGTCCCATGCTGGGGGGAAGACAATGCATTTATATTCTGAGTTTGGCTTCTAGACTGGCCACATTTGAGCAACACGGAGGCTCTCAGGAGGTAACTCTTAGGCACACTGCAGCTCTAGGCCTTGTTCTTATTTCAGGTGCACAGGCTCACAAGCATAGTCATTAGTATCAAGGGCTCATTGTTGGACCTTCATTCTTTTTTGGTCTTTGCCGTTGCACTTGGGGGATTGTTGCTGTTCCTTTAGGGACTGTGATAGAGCTCCCCTGGCTAGGAACTCAGCACTCCCTCAATTGTTGTTTTTAATTGTTTCTGCTATGAAAATATCCAAACACTTTTATGTACCCGGATATATGCCCTGGAGAACTCCCTGCCAACCATGTGTCCCCTGTCAATAACATTTCACACCAGTATTCCTCCGCTGCCATTGTTGAACCTCTCTGTGATCCAAAACTTCCTGAAAAGTGAAGCCTAATATATTGCCAGGTTCCCTTAATAATAAAATGGAATATAGCAATGACTTTAAAGGTTAGATATAGAATACATATTAATTTGGAAAAATTCTACATCCTATCTTTTTCTTTTCTTTTTTCTAATTATGAAGCTTATCTTCACAAGAGTTTTAGATCACAGTACTTCATATATACAATATACAGTACTCCCACATATCCAACATAAAACCTTTTCCCTTCCACAGCAGTAATCTTTTTACATAGTCACACTATATTTACTGAAACTGATGTACAGATATTGAGACAATAGCTTTCAAACAAGGTAACATTTGTGGTTATATTGTGGTTTATATTTTAGACTATACAATTTTCTAAATTTTTAGTTATCTTATGATTTACATTTTAGCCTATCAGCCCCTATATATTTTTGGTGTAATTTTTTACATGTCTTATATCCATCCTTGCGTACTCTTGTGAAACATTTCTATTGCCCACACAGTTACATTAGTTCTATCTATTCAATACTTGTTTCCCCCTCCCCTTAGGGCCCACAGTGACAGTCAATCTTCATTGCTTGAAGGGCCATGTTCAGAGATAGTTGCAACAGTGTTGAGGGCTTGACATGCTCAAATGCCTTAATGCCCTGGGAACCACCATTTCACTTGAGAGATACAGTTCCCTCTATTTAATGGCATCAGTCCTCCCCAGGATGTGGGTATACCTTCACTCTCATTATATGGGTCTCTATCCAATGATATAACCCACTATGGCAAAATGAGCATTCACATATTCCCTAGGAGCCTGTCCTGCATCAGATTATCCCCTTTAAGCATCTTAAAGAGGTAATTTTTCTTATTATATTTTTGGATTGAAGGGGAACTCTCACACGGACTTCCTGCTACCCTGGGAGAGAGGGAAGTGAGGAAGGGGAAAAGGTGGAAGGACAGATACCTAATCAGTTTATTCAATTGCAAAAAGCCGATCCTGTCCCAGGAATGGGACTCTTTTTGAGGAGCAGGTCAACCCAGAAGGAGGGTTTGGCTCCATGGAGGAGTTTCAGCCTTGAATGTGCAAGGTCTCTGGTTCAGTTCCTGGCTGCTCTTAGAGTAGTGACCCATTGGGATATTAAACATCTAGTTGATAAATGGTAGTTTAAGACAGGAAAAACAAGGACATTATCCTTGTATCAGCTTCCTTTTGGGTTCTTTATTTTTCCTTAAAAAAAAAATTACTTTTGTTACATAATTTAACTTAGTTTACTCACTAAAACCTACCTAAAAATCTGCAGGGAGAATTTCTCATTAGCTTTTTCATTTTTTTAAATTAGCATTCCATTGTATGAATACAACATATTCTATTCATTCATTTAAAAAAAAATCTTCAGGGAGAAAGCTGCAGGGTAATTGGTTGATAAACACCAGCAGTCTGACAAGCTCCACAGGGGCACAAGAGGAAAGTCTGTTTTTTCTTAATATTTGGTTGACCATTTCCTTGAAAGCTTGTCTGGTTTTTGTTTTTGTTTTCTTGTCTTTCCTTTCTCTTTTTCCCCCTACTCTTTTTTTTTTTCTTCTTTTTTTCTATTAGGTGCTGCTGTCTTGTTTTTTGTTTGCTGTGCTTCCTCATCCTCAATTTCCTCTTTTCTGCATGAACTGATTTTGGCTACCAATGTTATCTCTTTTCCTTCATACATCTTTCCATCTTTCACCTTCTGTTTTTGCTCTTACATTCCACCTCTCTTTGTTTAGCCCCCAGTTTTTCTGGCTTTTTATTTCTAACACTTCCATTCTGTTTTCTTTTATTAACTCTTTATGTTTCTTTTCTCTTTCCCTCTCTCCTGATCATGCTGGCCTTTTAGTTCATACAATATTCTTCTCTATATTCAGCTTCCCATTTCATCGTAGGTACTCCAATTTTTTATTTTATAACTCTACACTGCTTACATGAGTTTAATATTCATTCTTCTAGGTCTTATATGGTTCTTCTGCTAACATTTACTATCAATACTCCTATTATACCTTTTCTTTTCTTACTTCTTTTGCTTTCCCTGGCCCTAATTTTTTTTTCCTTCAAGGGGACTTAGAAAACAACAAGGAAATAGAATAAGAAGAACAAAGTGTCAAAGAGAAAACTTAACACACAAAAAAAAACAGCACCTAAATAAAACCTGAGACTAGATGGAAAAGCTAATCAACTGAACAAACCCATCAAGATAAAATGATGACCAGACAACAACAAAAAATTGCAAACCATACAAATAATCAGGAAGACATGGCCCAATCCAATGAACAAACTAAAAACCAGGAAGAGGAGCAGAACATCAAACAACTAATCAAAGCTCTCCAAACAAATATCATGGACCAACTTAATGAAGTGAAGGAAGAGGTTAAGGATATTAAGAAAACACTTGGGAAACGGACTTGGCCCAGTGGTTAGGGCATCCATCTACCACATGGGAGGTCTGCGGCTCAAACCCCAGGCCTCCTTGACCCGTGTGGAGCTGGCCCATGTGCAGTGCTGATGCGCGCAAGGAGTGCCGTGCCACGCAGGGGTGTCCCCCGCATAGGGCAGCCCCACGCGCAAGGAGTGCACCCCGTAAGGAAAGCCATCCAGCGTGAAAGAAAGTGCTGCCTGCCCAGGAATGGTACCACCCACACTTCCCGTGCCGCTGATGACAACAGAAGCAGACAAAGAAACAAGATGCAGCAAATAGACACAGAGAACAGACAACCGGGGAAGGGGGGGAATTAAATAAATAAATAAATCTTTTTTTAAAAAAAAAAGAAAACACTTGAAGAGGATACTGAAGAAATTGTAAACATACACAAAAAATAACAGATATGATGGTGATGAATGGCACAATCCAAGAAGTAAAAAATACACTCTCAGCAAAAAACAGTAGATTTAAAGAAGAAGAGGAAAGAATTAGTGATGTGGAAGACAGAACATCTGAAATCCAACAGATAGTAGAATTGATAGGTAAAAAGATAGAAAAAAATCCAACAGGGACTTAAGGATTTGAATGACAACACAAAACACACAAACATATGCATTATAGGCATCCCAGAAGGAGAAGAGAAGGGAAAGGGGACAGAAGGGGTGTTGGAGGAAATAATGGCTGAAAACTTCCCAAACCTATTAAGGGAGATGGATGTACATGTCCAAGAAGTGCAATACACCCCAAGAGTATAAATCCTAACAGGCATACCCCAAGACATATACTTGTCAAATTATCCAATGCTCAAGACAAAGAGAAAATACTGAAGGCAGCAAGAGAAAAGAGAACCATCACATTCAAGGGAAGCTCAATAAGATTAAGTGCTGATTTCTTATCTAAAACCATGGAGGCAAGAAGCCAGTGGTATGACATACTCAGGGTACTAAAAAAAAAAAAAATTTCTAGCCAAGAACACTCTATCCAGCAAAGTTGGCATTGAAAAATGATGGAGAGTTCAAAATATTCACAGATAAACAGAAACTAAGAGAGTACACCAATAAGAAACCTGCCCTTCAAGGAATACTACAGGAGGAAAGAAAAGAAACAGGGGAGACAGAATTGGAGAAGAGTGTAAGAACAACTAAAAAGACAAAAAGAGAAATAAAAACAACATATGACGTACACAAATCCAAAGAAAATATGGCTAATGTAAGTAATTCCTTGAGAGTAGTAACACTGAATGTCAATGGATTAAACTCACCTGTCAAGAGACAGATTGGCAGAACGGATAAGGAAATATGACCCATCTATATGCTGTTTACAAGAAACCCACCTTAGACTCAGGGATTCAAGGAGGTTGAAAATGAATAATTGGAAAACAATCTTACAAAACAAACAATAACCAAAAAAGGGCAGGAGTAGCTATACTAATATCGGACAAAATAGATTTTAAATGCAAAACTATTGTGAAAGACAAAGATGAACACTACATATTAGTAAAAGGGGTAATCTTTCCAGAAGAAAGAAACAATCATAAACATTTATGCACCTAACCAGGGTGCCTCAAAATGCATGAGGCAAACACTGGAAAAAATAAGTGGAGGAATAGATGCCTCTAAAATTATAGTGGGAGACTTTAGTATGCCATTATCACCATTAGAGAGACCATCTCAACAGAGAATCAATAAAGAAACAAAGACTTTGAATAATATATTAGAGGATCTGAGCCAAACAGACATATACAGAACACTACACCCAAATACAGCAGAATATACATTCTTCTCAAGCACACCCGGATCATTCTCCAAGCTAGACCACATGCTAGGCCACAGAAAAAGTTTTAATGAATTCAGAAAGATTGAAATCATACAAAACAATTTCTCTGACCACATTGGAATGAAGCAGGAAATCTGCAAGGGTCAGAGAACCAGATTAGGCACAAAGATATGGAAGTTAATCAATACATTCTCAGACAAACAATGGGTCAAGGAGGAAATCTCAAAAGAAAACAGTAACTACCTTGAAACTAATGAAAATGATAACACAACATATGAAAACTGTGGGATGCAGCAAAAGCTGTACCGAGAAGGAAATTAATAGCCATAAATTCATACATTAAAAAAGAAGAAAGAGCTAAAATTGAAGACCTAACTGCACATTTGTATGAACTAGTAAAAAAGAAGAACAACAAACTAATCATAAAAGGAGAAGAAATAACAAAGATCAGAGCAGAACTGAATGAAATAGAAAATAAGAAATCACTAGAAAAAATAAACAAAACAAAGAGCTGATTCTTTGAGAAGATCAATAAAATTGACAAACCCTTAGCTAGACTAACAAAGACAAAAAGAGAGAAGATGCAAATACACAAACTTAGAAATGAGACAGGGGATATCACCATTGACCCCACAGAAATAAAGACAAGAGAATACTTTGAAAAACTATATGCCAACAAGAAAGTCAATTTAGAAGAAATGGACAAATTCCTAGAAACACATAGTTCAGTGATGATCTGAACAAACCAATCACAAGAAAAGAAAGAATCGGTCATTAAAAACCTCCCAACTAAGAAGAGCCCCAGGCCAGATGCTTCACAGGTGAATTCTACCAAACATTCGGAAAGAACCAACACCAATCTTGCTTAAATTCTTCCAAAAAGTTGAAATAGAAGAACATTGCCTAACTCATTCTATGATGCCAACAATACCCTAATACCAAAGCCAAACAAAGAAAACACAAGAAAGGGAAATTACAGACCAATCTCTCTAATGAACCTAGATGCTAAAATCCTCAACAAAATACTTGCTAATCATATTCAACATCACATCAAATGAATTATATACCATGACCTAGTGGGTTTCATCCCTGATATGCAAGATGGTTCAACATAAAATCAGTCAATGTAATACACCACATAAACGGATCAAAGGGAAAAAAATCACATGATCATATCACAGATGCAGAAAAAGCATTTGACAAAATACAGCACCCTTTCCTGATAAAAATACTGCAAAAGATAGGAAAAGAAGGAAACTTTCTGAACATGATAAAGGGTATATATGAAAAATCCACAGCTAATAAAATTTCCAATAGTTAAATCCTAAGATTTTCCCTCTAAGATCACGAACAAGACAAGGATGCCCACTATCAGCCCTCCAATTTAACATTCTGTTAGAAGTACTTGCCCAAGCACTGAGGCAAGAAATAGATGTAAAAGTCATCCAAATTGGAAAAGAAGTCAAAATTTCACTATTTGCAGATGACATGATCCTATACATAGAAAGCCCTGAGAAATCTACAACAAATCTTCTAGAATTTATAAATGAGTTCAGTAAAATCACAGGTTATAAGATCAATGTGCAAAACTCAGTAGCATTGCTGTACACCAGTAATGAGCAATCTCAGGAGGAAATCAAGAAAAAAAATACCATTTACAATAGTAAATTAAAAAATCAAATACCTAGGAATAAATTTAACTAAAGATATAAAAGACTTATACACAGAAAACTACACAACACCTTAAAGGAAGTCAAAGAAGACTTAAATAAATGGAAGAATATTCCCTGTTCATGGAGAGGAAGACTAAATATCATTAAGATGTCTATCCTATCAAAACTGATCTACAGATTTAATGCAATCTCAATAAAAATCAACACAGCATTTTTTAATGAACTGGAAAAACTATGAAGTTTATTTGGAATGGAAAGAGGCCCTGAATAGCCAAAGGCATTTTAGCAGTTTGATATGGTTATGAATTCCAAAAATATATATTGGATTATGATTGTAATCTGGTCTGTACATGTGCATGATTCAGTTATGATTAGGGTTTTGACTGGGCCATGTCTTTAGATAAAAGGCATGACAAAGGACAGAGTTGAGGGTTTTTGATGTTGGGGTTTTGATGTTGGAGTTTGATGCTGAAGCCTTAAACTGGAGCCCCAGGAAGTAAGCTCACAGAGGAAAGAGAAGCAAGCCTTGGAAGAGAGGAACGCTGAGCCCCGGCAGAAGCAAGCCCTCGGAAGAGAGGAACCCTGAACCCAGAGAGAAGCCAAGACCCTGGAAGGGAGGAACCCAGGAAGCCTGAACCCTCGCAGCTGTCGGCAGCCATCTTGCTCCAACACATGAAAATAGACTTTGGTGAGGGAAGTAATTTATGCTTTATGGCCTGGTATCTGTAAGCTCCTACTCCAAATAAATATCCTTTATAAAAACCAACCAATATCTGGTTTTGCATCAGCACCCCTTTGGCTGACAGTACAGACATATTGAAAAAGAAAAATGAAATTGGGGGAATTACACTGCATGACTTTAAAACATACTATAAAGCTACAGTGGTCAAAACAAGATGGTATTGGCACAAGGATAGACATACTGACCAATGGAACCTAATTGAGAGTTCTAATATAGATCCTCATATATACAGTCATCTGATATTTGACAAGGTCACCTAGCCCACTCAACTGGGAGAGAATGGCCTCTTCAATAAATGGTGCTTGGAGAACTGGATATCCATATGCAAAAGAATGAAAGAGGATTATTATCTCATACCTTATACAAAAATCAGCTCAAGATGGATCAAAGATCTAAATATAAGAGCCAAGACCATAAAGACCTTGGAAGACAATGTAGGGAAGTATCTATAGGACCTCATAACAGGAAATGGCTTCATGAACTTCACACCCAAAGCACAAGCAGCAAAAGCAAAAATAGATAAATGGGACCTCCTCAAAATTAAAACGTTTAGCATCTCATTGGAGTTTATCAAGAAAGTGAAACGACAGCCTACCCAATGGAAGAAAATATTTGGTATCCAGCATATATAAAGAAATCCAATATCTCAAAAATAAAAAGACAGACAACCCATTTTAAAAATGGGCAAGAGATTCGAACAGATGCTTCTCTAAAGAAGAAATACAAATGAGCGGTGGACTTGGCCCAGTGGTTAGGGCGTCCGTCTACCACATGGGAGGTCTGCAGTTCAAACCCCGGGCCTCCTTGACCTGTGTGGAGCTGGCCCATGCGCAGTGCTGATGCGTGCAAGGAGTGCCGTGCCATGCAGGGGTGTCCCCCACATAGGGGAGCCCCACACGCAAGGAGTGAGCCCCATAAGGAGAGCCGCCCAGCGTGAAAGCAAGTGCAGTCTGCCTAAGAATGGCACCACCCACACGGAGAGCTGACACAACAACAAGATGACGCAACAAAAAAAGACACAGGTTCCCGTGCCACTGACAACAGAAGCAAAGAAAGAAAGAAGACGCAGCAAATAGACACAGAGAACAGACAACCAGGGTGGGGGAGGAGGGGAGAGAAATAAATAAATCTTTAAAAAAATAATAATAATAATAAATTTTTTAAAAAGAATTTCTTTAAAATAAAAAGAAATACAAATGGCTAAAAAGCACATGAACAGATACTCAACATCACTAGCTAATAGGGAAATGCAAATCAAAACTACAATGAGAAATCATCTTACACCCATTATACTAGCAGCTATTTAAAAAAAACAAAAGACTACAAGTGTTGGAGAGGCTGTAGAGGAATGGGAACCCTCATCCATTGCTGGTGGGATTCAGCCACTCTGGAGGACAGTTTGGCAGTTCCTCAAAAAACTAGCCATAGATTTGCCATATGACCCAGCAATTCCACTGCTGGGTATATACCCAGAAGAACTGAAAATAAGGACATGAACCAATATATGCACACCAATGTTCATAGTGGCATTATTCAATATTTCCAAAAGTTGGAATCAACCCAAATGCCCATCAACAGAAGAATGAATGAACAAAATGTGGGATATATCCATACAAAGGAATACTACTCAGCTATAAGAAGAAATACAGTACTAACACATGGGATAACATGGCTGAATCTTGAGGACCTTGTGTTGAGTGAAGCAAGCCAGGCATTGAAGGACAAATACTACATGACTTCTCTGATAGAATTAAGTATATCAAGTTGTCTCAGAGAGTTAGAGACTGGGAGACAGGCTTACAGGAAATGGGGGGGTGGGTAGAGGAAAATTGTGAGTTGATTCCCACAAGGGCAGAATCTGTGATAAAGTGGAGGTAAGTAGTTGTGCAGTGAAGGGATAAAACAGGTATAGGGATACTATTGGGGTGGCCTTTCCAGGCTTGAGGGGGGATAGGGATGGGAGGATGCGTCAGATAGACCAAGGAATTGGGGGTAGGGTTGGGGCGGGGCAGATGAACATGGGAAATAGTTGGGTATGTGGTTGAAACCATAATGTTGAGAAAATTCTTTAGAAAATATAATAAGGAAGGGTTACTAGTTTAAGGTGTTTGACGGGGGGCATCTGGCACAGGGTGCACCTGGGGCAGGCTTCTAGGGGAATGTGTGAGTGCTCATCATGTTATAGTGTGCTATATCAGTGGGGGGAGACCCATACCAAGAGTGGGAAGGTGTTATGCCCATCCTGAGGAGCCCTGATGTTCTCAAACAGAGGGGAAGATATTTCTGGAGAGCATGGGTGGCTCACAAAGGGGGAGGACAGACTAGTGTGTCAAGCCCTCAGCACTGTTGCAAGTATCTATGAATCTTGTCCTTCAAGCAGTGAAGGTTGCTTGTCACTATGGGCCCTGAAGGGAGGGGGAGCGAGGAATAGAATAGCTGGAAGAGGGTTAACTGGGGGACAAAGGATGTGTTCTTCATGATCCTGCAATGATGGATACAGGCCATGATAAATATCACCAAAACGTTATAAATGTACATAGTCTAAAATGGAAAACATAATGTAAATCATGAACCAAAAATTTATAAAAGTGTACAGTCTAAAATGTAAACCATAACGTAAACCATAATAGAACCATGGTTGGTAGCTATGTTTCAATACCTGTACATCAGTTGCAGCAAATGTAACATCCACATGTACAAAGATCATTGTTGGGGAAGGTGAAACATGATTTGATGTTGAGTATATGGGAGTCCCTATATTCTACATGTGAACTTACTGTAGCCTAAAACGTTTTTGAAGACTTAAAAAAAAAAGTATGTAAACACTGAAGAAGAAATGGAAGAGAATGCCTTGCCACTGTACATACAGGGCAACATCTATTACAGTAATGAAGGGCAAAACATCAAAAAATTTTTTCTTACGATATTTTTCATTTTTTAATACCCAAATTATTTTTTACTTTATTTTAGTTTTTCTAAATTATTATATATTCTATTTCTAATCTATAAACCTATCGCTACTTATCTTATTAATTGAATTTGGCAATATATTAGACTTCATTTTTGGAGAAGTTTTGGCTCACAGAGGGGTTCAACTATGGCAGGTGAGGACCACTGATATGGGGTGTCATTGATGGGGGATGCATGGATGGGAGGGAGTTCTCCAGGGCATGCATATAGGGTATATAGATAAGTTTGGATAGTTGTTGGATTTTGACATAAGGGGTAGACTTTCACATGATAACTGAGGGAGCTGAGTTCCCATTCTGGAAAACTGCCTCACTCCCCAATGGAGCAGCAACAATCCCCCAAGTACAAGGGCAAAGACCAGTAAAGAAGGAAATTCCAGTGATGGACCCTTGATACTGATGACTATGCTTATGAGTCTGTGTGCTTGAAATTTCAACTAGGCTTAGAGCTGCAGGGTGCCTGAGAGTTACCTCCTAAGAACCTCCATGTTGCTCAAATGTGGCCACTCTCTAAGACAAACTCAGCATGTAAATGTATTACCTTCCCCCCAGCATGGGTCATGAGTCCCAGGGATGAGCCACCCTGGTGCCAAGGGATTACTACCAAGCACCAGCTGGTGATGCAAATAGAAAAAGACCTTGAATAAAAGGGGGAAATGGTAAAGACAAAAGAGTTTATATGGCTAAGACACTTCAAAATGAGTCAGGAGGCCATCAGAGGAGTTACGCTTAAGCACATCTCAGCAGAATCTCAGAATAGTCCAAGTAGATACAACCCCAGGTAGGGGTGCTCCTGAGGGCTACAGAGACACCCAGGCCCTATGGTCATGACAGATGGCTCTGGAATTCTGTGCCTTGCCAGTGAGCGCTACTTTGGAATTTGTGCTCCTGAGTGTGATGGAGAGGGACTCAGATGTGACCTGTCTATGCATGTCTCTTCAGTCACTTATACTGAACCTGTGGTTGGCACTGGGGTTGGTGTATGCTCAGGAGACTTGAATCTTTGAACTGTCTATGTGCCAGCTGTGTCCTGAGCCTCAGCAGAGTTGCAACACCTACTCTCCGGTTCGTTGGACTTACCCAGGTCAGCTAACAGGGAGGTGAAGATGGTCAACCACCAAACCAGGGAACTGAAAGAGTCTACAGCTGCAAGCAGAATTCCATCCATCAGCCATGTGGGATCTAAGCGCCCTCTCGATGTAGAGGTGGAGTGAACATTGCCACCCCAAGGTCTTCAGGATGGAGGAATAAAATATGGATTAGAGGAGACTTACTGGTATTCTGCTATAGAAATATTGTGACTCTAGCAATGGAAGAAATTATATCATTGATGTGGAGATAGTGGCCATGGGAGTTGCTGAAGGTGAAGGGAAAAAGAGGTGTGATATTGGGGCATTTTCCAGACTTGAGGTTGTCTTCAACGACATTGCAGGGACAGATGCAGGACACTATATATCCTGCCATAACCCACTGAATGGACTGGGGGTGAGTGTAAACTACATCATCAACTATACTCCATGCTGTGTAGCAAAGCTCCAAAATGTACTCATTAAATGCAATGAATGTGCCATACTAATGAAAGAAGTTGTCAATGTGGGAGGAGTGAGGAGTGTGGGGAGTGGGGTATATGGGAACCTCGTATATTTTTTAATGTAACATTTTGTGTGATCCATGTATCTTTTTTTAAAAAGATAATAAAATAAAAAATTTTAAAAAGAATTCTCAGGAAGTCTGATACTAGTCTTTGGGAGTTTTGACATGGATATGTTACTCTTGCAGAAGCATCATCATGCAAGGCACAGCCTTAAGGTATGACAAAGGCATCATCTCATTTGACCTTCTTTATAACCCTATAATCTGTCTCTCTTTTTAAACCTATTTATCAGATTAAGAATCTGAGGCTCAGGGAGGTTTTTGTGGCCTTCTCAAAGTCACCCAGTTCTCTATTAATAAGACGAAGATTTGAACTAAGACATGCAATTCTAAAGCCCTTTCATAGAGGATGGTAGGCATGACATTTGTCCTCCTACTTCACAGTCTGCCCACTTGCTATCACTGGGTGATTACATGGATTTGGGAAATCCTGAGCTGATTTAGGACTCTGCAAATTAGAACCACCACTTAAAAAAAAAAGACATGAAGTTCCAAACACCTATTCCAAAGGTAAACAGATAGAACTTAGAAAACTATAATCAAGAGCTAACCTGGGTAAGTTATTCAGAAAATATAAATTAATTAGAAGGAAATGATAAAACAACCCCCCCCCCAATCTGCCCATGTGCAACTCATTTCTGAAAGGCAATTAACTTAATATGCACTTTCAAGAAATTTAAATCCAATTACCACAGGGCTGTTTAAATCCATAGAAAATGACGCCATGGGAGAAAAATTCCCTTTGTGTAATAATTTTGGTCTAATACATGAGTTTTGGGGCCTGGAGAAATGAATCCCAGTATTAGGTACGAGCTTGACAGATGTTTCGTTTATCCTCACCACAAAGAGGTTGATCCCATTAGTCACATCTGGCAAGTGATTCAATGATGCTCCCAGAGGTTAAGTGATTTGCTGAGTTACCCAGGTCTGGTTTCAGTTAGAAGACCCCAGGTCCTGGTGTGTCCGGAGTGGTCCCAGATTCTGCCTGTTGTCTCATGGTATTAAGAGTGGCCCCTTCTCATTCTCAAAAGTGTTCCCTTTTAGTTGAAAAATTATAGGTCACCCTGGTCACCACTGACAAAGAGTCACTGTGCTCTACAAGGTTTTTCCATCAGCAGGGCCTGAACATGGAAACCCTTGTTCAGTGGGTGTGGAGTGGTGCCCAGAAATCTTCATTTTAGCAATCCCTCCCCAACACCCAGCTGATTCTGTTGCTGTAGATTGGAAGGCCAGTTTTGGAGAAAGACTTTCCTATATCATGCTGCCCCATTAGGTGCAAAGGTGAATAATGGAGGGATGTGGGAAAATGCTCTTTTCTGAGGGTCTTTAAAAGTGAAGAAGTTCTCACCTGTGATGAACTGTCTAGATGTGAGCCAGGTAGAAGGTGAGACCTGGTTAATTCCCATTGCCGCACATTTGGAACTGCATCAAAGGTAATCAGAATGACTTAGCCCAGCAGTGAGAGGGGCTATGAGTTCCAGGGGCAGATTTTTCCACGTCCACACCATCCCAACTGGGTAAAATAGATCAAAGCGACCGCAGCTACTAGATGGGGGGTAAGTCAAGTGCAAATTTGGAATCATCTCCATGGCAGCTGTTACTTAGATTCCATTTTTTTTTTAAGATTTATTTATTTATTTATTTATTTATTTCTCTCCCCTTCCCCCTCCCCCCCCCATCCTGGCCATCCGTTCTCTGTGTCTATTCGCTGCCTCTTCCCTGTCCCTGTCTGCTTCTGCTGTCATCAGTGGCACGGGAATCTGTGTCTCTCTTTTTTGTTGCATCATCTTGTTGTTGTTGTGTCAGCTCTCCGTGTGAGTGAGTGGCACATTCTTAGGCAGGCTGCACTTTCTTTCTCACTGGGCAGCTCTCCTTATGGGGCGCACTCCTTGCACGTGGGGCTCCCCTATGCAGGGGACATTCCTGCGTGGCACGGCACTCCTTGCGCGCATCAGCACTGCACATGGGCCAGCTCCATACCGGTCAAGGAGGCCCGGGGTCTGAACCACAGACCTCCCATGTGGTAGACGGACGCCCTAACCACTGGGCCAAGTCCCCCGTCACTTAGTTTCCTTAAAGACCTTCCCATTCTTTCTTCCTGACAGAAGCTACCTCAAACTACAAAGAGGGTACCTCTTGGGTAGCTGGAGCATGGACCTATGACTCAATACTAGTCAAGGGGAACCCAGGGGAAACCTACTAGGGAGTTTCTGGGAAAGAATTTCCTTCCTGATAAGATAGACTACAGGAGAGAAGCCCCTTTCTGACTGCCTAGTTCATGATTTGCAGATATGATGCTTGGAGCTATGGCTGCCATCTTGTGACAACAGGTAAGAAGGTGTGCCCTTGAAGAGCTGACCCACAGCCTTCACATGGAACCAAACCTGGAACCACATGCCTCAAGTTACCAAGTGAAACAATAAATGTCCAAGTTGTTGGGCCCCTTTTAATCAGAGTTGCTATTACTTCCAACGCAAACCTGCCTATCTGGTATGAGGAAAAGACTCCAGGTTTTATGTTTGAAAGTGTTTATGGTTATATGAAAATTAGCAAGTAACTCATGTTCATTATAAAATCATAAGCAAAAATAAAAATGTATTTATAAATCAATCATCAACACTCCATATAATTATTTTTCATATTCACATTTATATCCTCCTCCCAGACTTTTTCCCAAGCATATATATGGATATTTCTTTTACAAAACTGGCATGATACTCCCTCCCTTGTTTCACAATCTATTTTGTATCTGTGAATGTGCAAGCTTAATTTTATATCATAGTGCTCTTTCCTTTTTTCCTTCCTCCCTCCCTCCCTCCCTCCCTCCCTCCCTTCCTTCCTTCCTTCCTTCCATTGATGGTGGCAAGATATCCCATTGTGTGGACATTCCCTACTTTAAATCACCTTATATTGGTGGACTTTGCAATTGTTGGTAGTTTTTTACCAATATCACTATTATAAATATCATGACAAACATCTTTACATATATGAATTTGATCACTTGGCTGAATACTTCCATAGGATAAACGAAAAGTGGAATCACTGGGTTAAAAGGTATCACGCAAATACCTTTAAGGATTTTGGTCTGAATTACAAAATTGCTCTCCTGGAAGACTGTAGACTGGGGTCTCCCACAGCCTCCCAGCCTCCCAGCTTCTCCCTGCTTCTCCAGTGCTGGATATTATGCTTTTCATCTTTGCCCATCTGATAAGTCAAGAAGGAAAGCTTAGCTCCTTTTATTTGTAAGCCTTTGATTACCAAATAAGGGTGGACCTTTTGGCATCTGGTTGAATGCTTAGCCAACTCAGAGCCCAGGAAACTTCTTTTCTGTTTTCCTCAAGCACAGGCCTGTGAGGCTGTTGAGCACCTGAAATATCAGACAACAGCTCCCACCCTGGCTCCCCAGGTGATTAAAGGACCTAACATGTCTAGTGAAGTAAATTCTCCTCCAGCCTGCTTATTACTCAAGCTGCCCGGGCAGCCCACATTTAAATCTTCCTGGCTAATCCCAGCTCCATTTTATTTTATCTTTCTTTTTTTTTTTGGAGAAACAACTCGTGATGGCTAATTTCATGAGTCAACTTGGCTAGGTTATGGTGTCCAGTTTTTCGGCCAAGCAAGCACTCACCTGATTGTTTTCTCTGGGGGTATTTTAGGGATGGATTTTCATCTAGAGTCGGTTGATTGCATCTATGGCTGATTGCATTTATCATTAACAAAGAAGATGGCCCTCAGCATGAGAGGAGTCTCTTCAGCCAATAAGTTGGAGGTTTGAAGAGCCAGAACTCGAGATTTCTGAAATCAAAGAAGCCAGCCAGCAGCTTCCCCTGGGATTTCAACTTCAGCATGACGAGAGTTTCCAGCTTGCAGCCTGCCTATGGAACTAGAAATTCGGACTTGCCAACCCCCACAGATGCATAAGCCTGTGTGTGTGTGTATGTGTGTGTGTGTATAAACACTAATACACAACCTGTCTACAATGGGCTATTTTTAATCCTAACTGCACAGCGGAATCACCTGGGCAGTTTTTTTGTTTTTATTTCAAATTTTACCTTCTTTTATAGTTGCACAATAAAAATTCAAAGGGGTATTCAGTTCAAATTTTCCCTCTTATCCCTGGCCCCAGACACTCAATTCATCTCCCCAAAAGCAACCAATGTTATTAATTTTGTGTGGATCCTTCCACAGATAGCCCATGGGCAGATTTTTTTTTAAGGGTCATTTTGGGACCCCTAAGCCAGACTTTCTGCCTTAGAAAGTCCAGAAGAATCAGGGAACTTGTGTTGTTTAAAAAGCTCTTAAACGGGGTCCAGAACGGTGCTTTAGTAAGTCATTCATTCACGCATGCATGCATTCATTCATTCATGTAACACATTTATTGAGCGTGCTCTTATATGTGCCAGGCACTGTGGTTGGTGCCAGGGACACCGCAGTAAACAGGACAGTCGCTGTTGTCATAGAGCTGAGATTATAACAGGGGAGAGAGGGAGCAGTTGGCAGTCAGAAAACAGACTGCAATGGCCAGAAAGTGAAAGTGAGAAGGGCTGTGACAAAAACTAATGCGGGTAATGGAAAGTCTTCAAATTGCTTTTACAACACCTTGGGCTCCCTCCTCCCCTTCTGGACATTTTTAGCCCCTCCACTGGAGGACAGGGGGGATATAAAGAGAAATGGGACAAAAGTTGTTGGGCCACTGAATTATTCCCTGAGCCCAAATTCAGGATGAGTTTGAAGCTAGTGCCCAAAGTCATTCCCAGGTAGTGTTCATTTCTCTTCATTTGCATGGATCATTGACTTCTTTGGGAAGGCTTAAAAATAATGCTGAGAAATGTCAGTATGATCGTTACTCTGAAATAGGAAGGCTCATTTCTTCTTTGTCTCCTGCAATGCAGAAATTCAATGCTAAAGCACTGCAGGAGCCCTTGCAGGCCCGCCAGACACCTGAGAGGTGGGGTGCTTCCTAGGGAGGCAGGGTAACACCAAATACCTCCCAAAGGAAAGACGGCGGGAGGCTCCTTGCCAGGGGCACTTAGGAAATTCAGTTCCATTCAACAAAACCCTCGGGTTATCTACATGTGCGAAGCACTAGGCAGGTTCCATTATTATCCTGTTTTAAAATGAGGAAGAAACTCAGACTCAAAGAGGTTAAGTAGCTTGCCCAAATCTCCCTGGATTCAGGCCTAGGTTTGCTAAAGCCAGAGATTGGCACGGTCCGTCAGAGATCTGCCTTAAGGGTGGAATGAGATAACCCATGGGCCCTGCTCAACGTAATACCTGGCGCACGTGGGTGCTCCAGAATGGAAGCTGCTGCCGCTGCTGCTGCTAACCGGGTAGAATCGCTAGCTCTGGCAGCAGCTCTCAGGTCCACCATTTTTCTGAAGCCACCTAATGAGATGGAGGAAGGTGGGGTCTGTGAAACCAGGTGTTAGGACCTGGGATTTGCTCCCTGCCACAAGCCGGAGCGGCCTGCAGCCCCCATCGGGCCCCATCGGGCTGCATGGTTAGCGCCCTGAAAGCCTGCCCCATTTTCCCATTTGATGGTGAGCTACAGGAGGCCTCAGCTCTTTCTGTATCCCTAGGACAGTGACGGGCAGGTAGTGGGAGCTAAATGTTGACGGAAGTGAGGAACGCCTGAATGAGCTCCTGCCCTTTCCAGCTGCCTCACCTCTGAGGTTGGCACCAACCCTGCGACATCAGTCACCATTCATTTTGCATTTACCCGTGCCAGGTTCTGTGCTGGACCCTGCAGGTCTATGCTGGCCCTTTATTCTCACACTTTTCCCCAATCCTACAAAACTCTAGCTTTTCCTCTGGTGAAACGCTCGTGGCTCCTCTGGCATGCGCTCTCCCTCATTGCTGGGGGTCAGCAAATCCGACTGTCAGCCTGCAGGTTTACTCCCTGCGGTCTCAGGCTAGCTGGGTGAAGACAACACAATTTGATTCCCAGGATGTGTTATGCAGTAATGCCATCATACAGTTGAGAACACGCCAGAAGGATACCTCCATGCACTGCGACATTACCTCTTACATCTCCTCTTCACGCCCCACTCTTTCTCCTCCTTTTACCTCCATCTGGACCTTTCTACTCCTTAGACCCATACTCTATTCCCAAATTACTGTTCCACCCCTACCCCCCACCCTAACAGCCTCCAGCCTCCATTCTGAAAAATGGCATGGGAAGATCGAATTTGAGATCTGCCACTCACTAGCAGCTTGGAGATTTACTTAAATTTTCTCTCAGTTTCATCATCTGTAAAGTGGGGATTACAGTCCCCAACAAGACAATCCACCCAGAGCACAGGGTGTTACAGGGTAAGCGTTCCATAGCATGAGCTGACGTTGTTGCCAACACTCGGACAGGCCAGCAGGCGCCACCACGCCCTCTCTTATCCTCTCTTCTTCTCTTCTTCCTCGGTTCCGGGGCCCCTGGGCAGACATTTGCCCCTTCCTCAGAGAAGACAAGGCGCTCCGCCAGCTCTGCCTGACAGTGGCCCAGCAGAGCTTCCCCAGGTGGGATCCAGGCATCACTACATCAATATCCGCTGCCAGAGCTTGTTGAAAAGGCAGTTTTCTGGGCCACTGAATCAGTTACTCCGAGCCAGGGTTGAAAGCAAATAGAGAGGGGGTCTGGGGCAGGAGGCAGGAAGAGGCTCGGAAGCCAAACCGCCAGGTCTGACCACTCCTCGCAGCCCACATCCATCCATTCGTTCTCTCCGACAGCAGGAACTGAGCAGGCCCCGGCAGCAGGGGGCCACGGAGCCGTCGTGCCCAGGAGCCCGCTCTGGCTCTGTTGAAACAAGACGGTGCTGAGGCAATGACCACAAGGACGTTTCTTTGTCCCCATAAGAAGACTCACCCAAATTAAGTCGCAGTTTATTTTCTTCCAAAGGCTGCCCAGACTGAGAGTGCTTCAACGTGATCCCTTTATCCAGCTCTTTTCATCCCATTTGGCTTCTTTGTAAAACTGTCACTCCATTGTCCCAGGATTAAAGTGATGCCTTCTTAGAATCCTGGCTTGTTACCTCTCAGAGGAAGTGTGGTAGAACAGAGAGAGTGTGGACTTGGGGGTCTGTTGGGAGGGCCAGCTCCTGCCTTCACTAGCTGAGCAACTTTGGGCAAGTCACCGAACCCCTCTGAGCCTCAGTGATCATCTCCGTAAAGTGGGCATACTGGCAGTTCTTATGTAATAGGGCTATTGTAAGGATTAAATAATTCTTACAAAGCCCTTGGAACAATGGTTGACACTGAATATTTCAACTGACTAGTAGGGATTTTATTCTCAAATTCCTCCAGCAGCAAATTTTTGGTTGGTCCCTGAACGTCTCTATTTTTTCAGTCTTATATGCCCTCTAACTCCACCCAGGGATGTCCATCTCTCTTACCTGGATCCACTGTTCCCTTGCTCAGTTCATTTCAAGAGGACAAAACATGCCCCACGGGAGCATGGTTGATGGAAAATAGCTTTGCCTCTGACCCCTGCCAGAAGGATTTGTAGTTGCTTAAGGTTCTGAGCCTAAAACTTACCTGAATCCTGTCTAACATATCCACATAAGTCAACTAAATTGAGACCTCAATAGAAAACTTTTAAAAAACAAGAAATTGGAGCAATTGACTGGGTGGAGTGGGCAGTGACAGAAGTAGGAGGAAGTTGAGACACTCTACTCATCCACTCCTAATCTCCGCCCCTGGTTTCAAAGCAAGGTACCTTGGTCAACTGAGCGTTCTGTAAAATGACTGTGGCTAGTGTAGACCAACTCCAGGCTATCCTGAGTGTCCAGTTAAAGCAGAGCCATTGGGTTGAATGTGAAGGTGTTATTTCAACAAGATGGACACGACAGTATGGCAGCTCTAGCTGCTCCACCTCTGCTCCAGGGCTCCGTCTCCTTGGAACAGTCCTACCTGGACTACGACCACCAGGATATGGACATCTTTGGTCTCCCAGCCCCTGGTCTATTTCACCCCCGCCCCCTCCCACACACACACACACACACACAATCAAGTTGGTTTATAGTCTTCTCAAATGAGACAGTATTAGGCGAATTGGAAGAACTTCCAATGTGGCTGTCCCTATCCGGCCCTGTCTCTTGGGGAAACTCCAGGCCTCCGCTCTAGGTCTGTAGTGATTGAAAACGAAAGTGGGGCTTTTCCCCGGAGGCAGTGAAGGTTCCTGAATTCCAGAACACCGAGGACATCAAGGCAGTGCTTGCTGCTCTCTGGATGTGTCTTTACGGCCTAGGATTGTCCCTAAGAACACAGGACAAAGACAAATCACATTGGAAGACTGGATGACATCCATGCTATGAACAGGGGTAAAGAGTACTGGGTTCAGGGGAGCAGATGTGGCTCAAGCAGTTGAGCGCCTGCCTCCCACATACAAAATCCTGGGTTTGGCTCCCAGTGCCTCCTAAAAAAAACCACAAAAACAAACAACAAGCAAAACAAATGCAAAAACCAACTCAGTGTAGCCTATGTGGCTCAGTGGTTGAGTGCCAGCTTCCCACATACAAGGTCCCAGGTTCAATCCCTGGCCCCAGGTACCTCAAAAAAAAAAAAAAAGGCTACTGGGTTCAAATCCAGGTCCCTTCATGCCTCGTTTCCTTTGCCTCCCCCCCCCCAAATTCCTGCGCCCCAGTTGCAGCTGGAAGACCCTGGGAACATTATGGTGAAGTGGAGTTATTTTCCACCTCATAACTTTGCCACCAGGTTTGAGTGAGACATATCTGTACTCATGTTAGTCTGACACCGAGTAGGTGCTAAATCTTTGTTAACCTCCCATTTCTGCCACTACATGTTTTTATGGGAGAGTGTGAGACTGAAGTGAGAATCAGTTTAAAGCAGGATTTCTCAACGGTGGCACTATTCTGAAATTTGAGGCTGTTTAATTCTTTGCTGTCATGTGGGACATTTAGCACATGATATTGAGTGGGATAATTAGCAGCATTTCTGACCTCTGTGCAGTAGAGGCCAGTAGCATCTCTCTGCCATGACAACCAAAAATGTCTCCAGACATCACCAGAGGTCCTCTGGTGGCCGTGGGTCTATAACTGAGCACCCCACGTTCAAGGGGAACAAAGCCTTGAGGAGGAAAGAGGTTTAAAACAAACATGCATCCCAGCAGGGCCTCACTCCCTTAATCTTAGGGCCCCAAATTCCTTCTGAGAGACTGTCAGCATGTCAAGCATGGGACAGTCACTTCTTTCAATAATCTAATCTGGAGAAACGGACAGTCTTACTTTAACCCTCCTTCTTCACGAATATTTCCTGCTAATTTGCAAGGGCAATCGTGGTGACAGAAGAAGGGGAGGGGGAAGGGAGAAGGAAAAAGAGGAGGAAGTGAAAGATGAGGAAAGAGGGAGAAGGAAGGGGGAGAGAAGGGGAGAAACCCTTCACAGCATACTTCTCTTGATGTTCCTGCCAAAAATCTGTAATCTGAATCTAATCATGTGGAAGTATCAGGCGAGCCCATTCTACAAGAGACATTATATGAAATGACCTGTACTCCTCAAAAAACTCAAGGTCATGAATGACCAAGAAAGAATGAGATTGGAAGGAAGGGGGACTGAAGCCAGAGGAACCTGTTCCATGATGTCAAGTTCCATCAGAGAGTCGCTTAGCCAAGGGAGGGCAGAGAGAAGTGGGTAATATTTAGAATTGCTGACATGTGGATGCTGGAAACACAGTAAACAGCTTATCTTTGCATTGAGTTCCCAAAATATTTTCAGTGCTCCATTCACATTTGGTGTTCCCCCCAGAGTATGAACAAGAGCCTCATCTTCCCAGGGAAGATTTAAGAAGAAAACCTATAAGGGATGCCTGCCTCCCTTGCAGAAGGCACCACCGTGAGCCTTCGATTCAGAAGTGAGCTACATGAGAACACACTGGACGTGGGACATCCACTTTGCTGGTACAGTAGGCAGCCAAGGCAGGGTGGACAATTCTGCAATGTGGCTCTGGGAGCTTAGCCTACAGCCAGTATTTCCTCCCAACAATTCTATGAGATGTCTAAAGGGGAAGGGGAGAGAGAGAGAGAGGAAAAAGAAGAAAAGAAACACTTTTTCTGAAACCGGAGTGGATTCTGTTGTCTGAAACTGTAAACTGTAACGAGCAAAGAAGTAAAGGAGGCAGCAAAGACTGGTGGCTTAGGCGGCAGTGATGGCGACTAAACACACATCCAACAACATGCCAAGCACGGTGTTAGGATCTGTGGGACAAGTGTGGTCAGAAGTAGGTCACATGGTTACCCACATTGCAGAATTCATAGAGACAAGATGCATATGCAGGAAACCGACTTTGGCCCAGTGGTTAGGGCGTCCGTCTACCACATGGGAGGTCCGCGGTTCAAGCCCCGGGCCTCCTTGACCCGTGTGGAGCTGGCCCATGCGCAGTGCTGATGCGCGCAAGGAGTGCTGTGCTAGTGCTACACAGGGGTGTCCCCCGCGTAGGGGAGCCCCACGCGCAAGGAGTGCACCCATAAGGAGAGCCGCCCAGCGTGAAGGAGGGAGCAGCCTGCCGAGGAATGGCGCCGCCCACACTTCCCGTGCCGCTGACGACAACAGAAGCGGACAAAGAAACAAGACGCAGCAAAAAGACACAGAAAACAGACAACCGGGGGAGGGGAGGGGAATTAAATAAAATGAAAAATAAATCTTTAAAAAAAAAAAAAAAAAGATGCATATGCATGAAAACGTGTGTGTGAACATAGGAAATTTTGAACCCAGGTGAAGACAAACATAATGGGTAGAACTTAAACCAAAGATGAAATTAGAGTAAGATTAGGGTTAGCCAGGGAAGGCTCTGGATGAGGGTACTGTTCTCCTGTGTGAGGTTATTATATTGGGGAAGGGGTGTCTTTGCCTGGCTCTTGTTACATGTAGATTTATCTCTAAACTAATGGGTCATCCTGAGAGCAAAATCTACTGTCCTGAACTAGAAATTGGGAAACCTAAAAGCTCTAGCAAGTCCCACCTGTTCTCTGAACCTAGGTTTTATCACCTGAAAAATGACAATCTGTGATTATAAGAGCTGCTGACATTAGACTTACTTCAAGTTTCTCGTTCAGGGAAGCGGACTTGGCCCAGTGGTTAGGACGTCTGCCTACCACATGGGAGGTCCGCGGTTCAAATCCCAGGCCTCCTTGACTCGTGTGGAGCTGGCCCACATGCAGTGCTGATGCGTGCAAGGAGTGCCATGCCATGCAGGGGTGTCACCGCGTAGGGGAGCCTCACGAGGCAAGGAGTGCGCCCCATAAGGAGAGTCGCCCAGGGCGAAAGAAAGTGCAGTCTGCCCAGGAATGGCGCCGCACACACGGAGAGCTGACACACCAAGATGACACAACAAAAGAAACACAGATTTCCGTAACGCTGACTACAACAGAAGCAGACAAAGAACACTCAGCAAATAGACACAGAGAACAGACAACTGGGACTGGGGGAGGAAGGGGAGAGATATAAATAAAAAATTTAATTTAATTTAATTTAAAAAGCATAAAATTTTTAAAAAGCAGAGCAATTAATGAAAAGATTTTATTTAAAAAAAAAAAGTTTCTCGTTCAGTCCTCACACATGACACTGGGAGGCTGGCACTCCTGCTTTACAATTCACCCCTGAAAAACTGGGTGCTCAGAGAAGCTCACAAACCACCCAAAGTCACGATGCCAGTAAGCAATAGACTCTGGACTCACATGCATGCCTTGCTCTTGCTAAGGCCCACACTCTTGCCCACCACCTGTCGCTGCCCCCAGCGCCTACTGGCCTGAGGGGGTTGTCAGGTGGCAACGGAAGCCGTGTGTGAGCGCTTGATAAATGGAGGGCTTCCATCATATTTCAAAATCTGTAATTTATACCCTAAAAACCTGGCATCAAGTCTGGCCCTGCCATTTGTTTCCTCTCTGAATTTCGACAATTCCCTCAGTCTCTCCGAGTTTCTTTCTTTATCCATATGACCGCTGCCCAAGTCTACCTCTCAGGAGGAGGATGAAAAGAAAGATAGCAGCGGCAACTGAACTAAGATGTACAGGATGCTTAGCATGCCTCAGGTATTGTTTTCTGTGCTTTTCAGAAATGTGAGCTGAGGTAAGTGCATGCAATTTGAAAATGGGAAAAGAGGTTTTGTTTGGGTTTTATGGCCCAAGTGAACGGCTGCAGGCTTTGCTGTGCTGCTCTGTTTTTTCCCAGGGGCCACCTTGTAGGGGTCACATCTTCAAGAGAATACTGAGGTCTGCCCCGGGATGGGCTACCTTGGCTCTCGCTTCTCCACCCGGCAGCCAGCACTCCAGAGAGGGAAGGAGGCAGGCAGCCCAAAGGGAAACTCGAGATGCCCCCATCAACAGGGCGTCGCTCGCCCTCTCCTCAAGTCATGGGCTTATGGACCTGAGATTTTGCCCATAATGACTTCAGGACAAAACAGCAGAATCCACCATCAAACTTCTCCCTAAATTATCTCTCCCTTCCCAGGGACAGACACAGACACAGGCTCCAGGATGCTTTGACTCAGAGAACTTAATCTCCCCAAGGAAGCATTGCAAAAAATTCCACTTCTGCTGTGCCAGCCACTTCTCCTTTTCTCTTTCTACTCCCCCACCCCCACCCTGGATCTGTTTTTACTATCCTGATTTGCAATACCTAAGAATCACAGATAAGTGTCCTTTTTCCTCCCTGGACCAGAAAACCTGGTCCCCATATGCATCATTATCTTTCTGAGAAAATCCATTTGAGAGGCAGGCAAAAAGAAGCATTCCTCATTAGAAAACATCCAGCTTGCATCCACATCATACTCTGCCAAATTTCTTTCTGCTCACCTTCAGTCATTTTTGTTCGTCCTTCATGATTTTTGTCATATTTGTGTACCACTGATAGCATTTGTGTAATAGTTTTCTTTAAATCTGGAGAGTTTGTAGCTTATTGAAAGTCATGTTTAAAGGAAACTTTATATGACTATCAGAAATGGAAAACCAATATTGAGAAGATTTTCCTGTTACTTTACTCCTTGCAGCCACTCAAGGACTTTTCCAATTTCTAGCTCAGGGTTAACGCAAAACGATTACTATGAAAATGGAGCAATATTATTGGAGTCTAACTTGATAGTACTACTTGCTGGAGACACTGCCTGAAGCCTGCTTTGTCTAGACATAATTGGAAGAACTAGAAGAAAATAGAAAAGGAAATTGCACTCTCGCTCTGATTCAGAGTTATTTCATGCTTTGCCTGTAGAACCAGAGTGTGCATCCTCTACCTTGAAGAACACTGGTTTAAAGGATGGTGGTCCCTCTAGCCTTCAAAGACACTGGCCACAGTGTCCAGAGCTCCCTCACACACCAGCCCGGTCCCCGTCTGTCTCCTCCCCCAGACTTCCCACCTCCATCCTTTCCTCATGCCGGGAGAGGTCTTCCAAACAGCCCTGTCATGGACAGCTGTCAGCCTTGAAGTCTCTATGCTCTCCGAGGTCCTTGGAAGGAGCAGTTCTAGATGACCGTGAGCCAACGGCAATACGACCCAGCATTTACCCTTCCTTTATCTGGAAAAAGGAGCCAAGGAAAAGACCATGTTGTAGGGCAGAACCCCACCTTTCCATGCACACTCGTTTTTCCTCCGGTCTGCTGGGAGCATCTCTGTTCCTGGAGATGGCTGCTGTAACAAGAGCCAGTGGAGCTTCCCCTCCCTCAGCACCGGTCCCTCCCTAGCAAGGCCGGTGGTTTGGAAGTTTTCCCAGCTCTGGTCTGGGCCTTTGGGACATGCTCTTTTGGTTTCTTTGGACATTGTTTTCCTCGGCATTGAAGTAATAAGACACCAAACTCTCAGGCATGGCTGTGACACAGGGAAAGGGTTGTTGACACAACCTTCTCTTCTGCCCACAACTTGGACTCATGTAACCTGGGTAGAAGCAGGCCTCCAGGGCTCAGGGCAGATCATCAGGACAAGCACGGGATTTGGAGCCAAAAGCTCGGTGACATGAAGACCTGTGCTGCCTGGCCCTGCCCTGTGTTTTAGTTTCCTAGAGTGCCCAAAGCAAATACCATGAAATGGCTGGGTTTGAGCAAGGGGCATTTATTAGGTTACAGTTCTGAGGCCAAGAAAATGTCCAAATCAAGGCGTTATCATGACGATGCTTTATTCTCAAAGACCAGCTGCCATCAATCCTTGGCTCCTCTGCCACATGGCAAGGCACATGGTAGCATCTACTGGTCTCTCCCTTTTCTTCCAGGGTTCATTGATTTCAGTTTCTTGCTTCCATGACTTTTTCCCTCTGTATTCATTCCATTTACAAAGGACTCCAGTAAGAGGATTAAGACCCATCCTGAAAGAGGTGGCTCACACCTTAACTGAAGTTTTGTCATTGATGTGGAGGCAGTGGTCACTGGAGGTTCTGAGGGGAGGGAGAGGGAAAAGCGGATGTAATATGGGGGCATTTTTGGAACTTAGGAATTATCCTGAATGACATTGCAATGACAGATACAGGTCATTATATATCTTGTCATAACTTACAAAATTGTACAGGAGAGAGTGTAAACTACAATGCTAACTATAATCCACGCTTAGTGGCAATGCCGCAAAATGTGTTCATCAATTATAACAAATGTACCACACTAATGAAGGATGTTGTTAATGTGGGAAAATGTGGGAGGGGTAGGGAGCAGGGCATATGGACATCCCCTATATTTTCTATGTAACATTTATATAATCTAAATATCTTTTTTTTTAAGTATATTTTTTAAAAGTCCTCCTTACAATGGGCTACATCTACAAGAATGGATTAGATTTAAGAACATGTATTTCTGGGGTGCATACAGCTTCAAACTACCATTCCCTCTATGTATATATTTTCTTGTGGCAGCAGGATTTGGGAGTTTGGGATAATGGGTGTCTGCCAAATACCATCATCCATTTGAGCAATACTAACATCTTAGCAGAGAAAAACATCTGAAAGGAAATATAAAATCCACCAGTATGAATTCCAGCAAGGTGGCAAGTGATTTTAGGTTTTATGTTTTAAATGAAGTCTTTTATAAACATTCCTATTTTCCCTGAATGATTTCAATTTTTCTTTACACTGATTTTGGAAATTTTTCTGTATTTTCTAATTTCAGTATAATAAATTTGCATTATTTTTTAGTTGAAAGATTTTTAAAAAGTTATTGTCTCCCTACCTACAACCTGATAGAATCTTCTGGCTAGTGGGGCCAATTATTTCTTGAAAAATGAAATGGTTTTCTAGTCAAAAACAGTTCTTTCTGCCCAGCAAACTCTGAATTTTTAATCTGACTTTTAGCTAGTCAAATTGCTTATGTGTATCTTATAAATTCCAATAGAGCCATAAAAAGTAAAAAATTTAAAATCAAATTAGTTTTTTTTTTAACCCAGTGGTTTTTGTTTGTTTGTTTTTTAACTAGGAGTCCTTTTTCCATGTAAGAATTATTAATGGCCCATAGAATTGAATGTTCCAGAAAATATCCCATTTTGCAACTGATAGAATTAAGACCCAGTGAGTTGAAAAGACTCTTCCAAGACTCCTGCGACCAGAACCACCACACTGGAAAGTGAACTAGGTCCCTCTCATGCAACAGCACCATGTAATCACACAAGCCTTGCACACACAACTCCAGAGACATTGTAGCCTCAGTGAATGGTGCCCCCTGGAGTTGTGCAGGGCCCACCTGTGTGGCCAATGGCTCCAGCTCTCATCATTACCAGCAAAAGGCATGGTCTTTCACAGTTTGGCAGAGACCATGATAAAGAAGCGTCTGGGCTGGACAGATGAGTGACGTATTTTCTACTATTATTTGAATGCAATAAAATAACTTCATAGCTAATGATTTAAAACCATTTACGGTAGCTTTCTTTTCCTTTATTTTTTTTAAATGTTACATTAAAAAAATGAGGTCCCCATTTACCCCCCACCCCCACTCCCACAGCAACAACCTCTTCCATCATCGTGGGCATCCACTGCACCTGGCAAATACATTTTGGAGCACCGCTGCACCACATGGACAGTGGTCCACACTCTCCGCCAGCCCACCCAGTGGGCCACGGCAGGACACATAACATCCAGCATCCATCCCTGCACCCAGGACAACTCCAAATCCTGAAAATGCCCCCACGCCATCTCTCTTCTTCTGTCTCGCTATCATCAGCAGCCACCATGGCCACCCTCTCCACGTCACTATTACAATTTCTTCCCTTACTAATCACAATAGTTCCCCAGCAGAACACCAGTAAGTCCACTCTAATCCATACTCTATTTCTCCATCCTGTGGAAACCATCCAATTTAAAGAAGGCTTGCGAAAGAAGACATTGCACATTTGCTCTTATGCAAACTGTCATGTTCTCAGGGTAGGAAGCTGACTGATGAGGTGTAGTTTGAGAAACAAATTTTTTCCATCTTTCCCTTCTGTCCTCCCTTCCTTCTCCCTCCTTAAAAAAAGTCACCAAGGACCTGAGGTGTGTGCGAAGTACTATCTCATCACTGTCACTGTTGTAACTGGGCCACCTAACCTGCCCTGAGTCCCATTTTCAGGACAAATACACTATATTTATTTTCAGTCTTCTTTCCAAAGGTCCAAAACAGCAATCAAAATGACCAGTGCATCTCCTTTCCTTCTTCCATCTCACCCTTCCCTGTGGCAGCAGGCCCAACACCCATAGAAATCCCCCCTTCGTCATCCATCGAAGTCAGCCCAGGCAGGGAGACGACTCTCTTGACTCCTCTGGGCCCAGAAGCCTCCTCCCTGCCATGCCCGGCCCACAGACATGTCCCACTGAGTCCACCGCCAACGTTTCCCTCAAATCCCTATTGCTTCGGGGTCTCCACGGCCTCCACCTCCCAAGCCTCATCTTCTGCCAGTCTCCTCCTAAACGGCCCACCAAAATGCCAAACCCTGTCCTCTTCCCACCTCACTGCTCTTTCTGCCTTATGTCCCTTCCCTCCTCCCTCCCGCAGGCAGCTCCTTCCATCCTTTAGCCTTCGGTTTAGGTGAATATTTGTCTTCACCACTTCTGTGGATTGAATTGTGCCTCCAGTACTTCAGGATGTGAACTTATCTGGATATAGGGTCATCACAGATGAAATTAAGCAGGTTAAAATGAGCTCAAACTAGAGCAAGGTGGGCTTTAGTTCGATATGACTGGTGTCTATGGAAAGGAAATTCGGACACACAGGGACAGGGGGGAGAACTCGGCAGGTTGCTGGCAGCCACCGGAGCTGGAAGGCATGAGCCAGAGTCTCCCCTGTGGGTTTGCAGAAAGCATGGCCCTGCTGACACTGTGATTCCAGACCTCCAGCCTGCAGGACTGTGGGGCAAAAACTACAGCCAGGAGACTGTCCCTGTAGTTTTTAAGGCATCAGGTTTGTGGTGCTTTGTTACGCAGCCCTGGGAAACCAAGACAACTCCTTTCTTTATTTTCAAAAAGGCTTACTATAGTTAATATTTAATTGTGATTTTGTGTTTAACCCTGTGAACACCCTGAGGGAAGGGACAGCATTTGTCTTGACGGCCTCTATACCCAGTACCAGCTAACTATTGCAGATTAGTTTCGTGATTTTGAGAAGTTATTCAATCTCTCTCTGAGGCTTAACGTTTTAACCATAAACTGGGATTCTTGACTCCTACCTTATAGGTTATTCTGAAAATTGTTTGCAAATTGCCTAGAATAATGCTTGGCTCACATCAGCATTCAATACCGTTTCCCTTCTGTGAATATACCTGGGCAGTATATTAGTCAGGATCCTTGATGGTAAGTGACAGAAACCGAGTTTAAGCCCGCTAAAATGAAAGGGGGAGCCTTCAGCTGGGGTTTCTAAACTACAGGAAAGGTGGAGCAGAACTGGAAGCAGGGACTCAAATACCCTCTACTACCTAGTTCTCTCTCCCTCTCGTTCTCTCCCTTTTGTGATGTGTGTGCACGTGTGTCTTGTCTCTGCTTTTCTCTGTGCATCGCTTTTACTCTCTGAACTACCTGTCTTCCTGAGGGAAGAAACTTGGTTCCTGTCCTAGCTTCACTTCCAGAGGAGAAATGGGACTTTTCTCGGCTAGAAAAAATCCAGGGAAGAACGCTGACTGTCCTGATTGGGGTCGCAAGCCCACTCCCCTGATATCACTCCAGTCAGGGAGGTGGAGACATAGCTTTTATTCAGAGTGGGAGCTGGGGTTAATGCCCCCATAAAAAGGGGGTGTATTTCCAAGAAGAGACAGAGGAGTTCCAAGCAGACAAAATAATGGATGTCCACCACGAGGACATGAAACAAGGCCTTAATTAGGGTTGTTTCCCCAAAACCTCAGGTGCACAGGAGGCAGTGAAGAAGTTTTGTGGCTTGAGTCCATCATTGAACAAACATAAGCACCAAAACCTCTTTTTATTCCTGCCAGTGCTACTCTTTCCACTACAAACTGCTTCTGTCATCCTGGTCATCGGAAACAGTATTACCTCAGGGCTCTTGTAGAGTCTCCAAGGAATTTGGCTTCTCTCCCATCAGTTATTTACATCTTAGAATGGTCTTTCAGACTTGCCCATTCTCCTTTGCCTTGCTTGGCCTCTTCCATGAGTTTCCGTGTTCCTATTTATAAATCTCACTTGAGCCCAGATCCTTGGGCTGATTTTTAACTCCCTTGCAGAGGCAGAATGCTTTGGTTAACCTGAAATGGCTTTTAAAGGAGGTACAGCCCTCCACCCAGCTCTCTACCAAGGAGGCAGCAGCCTTTCCTCGTCGCCTATTCAGTTCCTGCCTCAAGGACAGAAGGGTCACTGAGCAGCTTCCCCACTGAATGCACGGAAAAAATCAAGGGCCAGCAAGAAAAGGTGGGGTCAGGGTTCCTGAGTTACAGACTAGCCCAGTCCTGGGTCTCACAAGTTCCAAGTCCCTAGGCATGGCTAAGCCTTGGACACCTTTCCTTTAGCCCTAGGTCCTGTGCAAGGTGCTGCAACCCTGTGATAACCAGACCACTTCCTATTCTTGGAAGTTCTTCTCCACTAGAGGTGGCTGAGAAGAGAATCCATCACACAGGGTGGAGTGTGACTTACCAAGTTCTCAGGCTGTGAGCTATGCAGCCTTCAAGAGATGGAATGCTGAAAATGGTTACTTGCATCTGGAAAAACCTTGATTTGGGGCCAGAAAATCTTCCTGGGTTCCTTGACCAAGTACCAGCTCCTAGGAACAACTGAAGAAAACTCCTCTAAAAGCACTTACAGTCAAAGAAACTTTAAAATGAGAGGAACCTTGAAGACTCTCCAGTCCCAAACTCTTAGTTCACAGGAGAGGAACCAGATCTACAATTATATAATTAAATCATTTACATGATGTCCCCACTGCTCCTGAGGAGGTCATCTCAAGGCACATCACTGTTTTGCTGTTGGGAAAAAGGAAAGAAATTGAGTATTTATGTGTGAGGCCCTGTGCAACACCTACAAGGATCACATTCAATCCTCCCAGTAATAAAATGGGTGTTTTTATTACATTTTACAAGTGAGGAAATGAAGCACAGAGAGATTAAGTGCCATTCCCAAGGTCACACAGGTGATTGATAGATTGGGGATCTAAACTCAGGCTTGTTTACAAAGCCTTTGCTCTTTTCACTCTTATGAGAATGGAAATGGATTGAATTAACATTACCAAAATGGTGCCGGAAACCTGGGTTCTATTCTTAAATCTACTATTAACAAGTCATGTGAACTGGGACAGGTGTATTGACTTCCCTGGGACTTGATTTTCTGTTCCATAAACAGAGCAGATTGAGCTGGGGCAGTGTCATGGGTTGAATTGTGGCCCCCCCCCCCAAAATATGTTCAAGTCCTAACCCTTGGTCCCGTGAACAAAACCTTATTTGGAAACAGGGTCTTTGAAGATGTGATCAGTTAAAAATGAGGTCACACTGGAATAAGGTGGGCCCTTCATCCAGTGTGACTGGAGCCCTTATAGGAATGCGGGAGGTGACAGACAGACAGTCAGAAGACGGCCAAGTGAACACGGAGCAGAGATGGGAGTTTCACTGCCACCAGCCAAGGAACACCGAGGACTGTCAGTCACCACTGGAAGCCAGGAGAGAGGCACGGAACAGACGCTACTGGACAGACTTCAGACGGGGCACGGCCCTGCTGCCACCTCGGCTTTAGACTTCCAGCCTCCTCACCTGTGAGAGAATACATTTCTATTGCTCTAAGCCACCAAGTTGTTGTGGCAGCCCAGGACTCTAAGACAGGACAGTCAGGGTAGGTCCGCGGACGGCCCTTCTCCCAGTCTACACCGCAAGATCAGGTCCCCTTTGCCCCTGAGCTCAAAGAGGACTGCTGACGCTGCGCTTCAAGCCGCACTGCCGATCAGTCGCAGTCAGCGTGAAATAACACTGCCTGCCACCCCTTAGCCAGAGGAACCCTCAGATGCATTCCAAGTCTCTTAGTGTGTGCAAACCCTGGCCAAGTATTTTGTCATTTCTTTGAGTGCTGGGAGAAAAATAGGAAGAGCTGATCTGTGCTGCTGGAGAACAGAACCCTGCTGGCTGCAGAGCCCCTATTCTCCCGGCAGATCAGAGGGGGGTGGGATCCTGCACCAAAGAGAAGGGCCCGAACTCCATTCCCTTTTCTTCCCTAACTCTGCTCCTCCCGGGTGGAAATCCTCTCACCTGTCATTTGCTGGAGCACCAACAGTTCTCTCGTGAAACAATCTCTATTGCTGAAATGGCTTACCACACCCAGCAAGGCTGCGGAAGAGGCGTATGGAAAGACTCCACGTCCTCACCTGCTGGTCGGTTTATAGGCCACAGGGAGGGGGTGGCGAGCCAGACTTACCTCTACAGAATATATCCAAAACGCCGGCTGTGTCCCATGGTTGAGCCTGCAGCGAACCAGGACAGGAGGCAAGGACTGGAAATCCGAACAAGGCTGGAATCAGACCCTCAGCAGCTGAGCTGCCCTCCAGAGCAAGTGGACCAAGCGAGCCGAGCCCTGAGCCTCTGTCCAGGCTTCAGCAGTGCCCCGGCCCTTCCCGTAGCAGGTGCCCATCGCCACATCCTGCCAACAGCCACCACAGAGAAAGAAAAATAAAGCAGCCCGTGCGGTCAGGAACTGCTCTATGGCAACTGTCCTCATGGGATGTAGGAACCCGGGAAAGAGGAAAGCTAGAGAAGGAGGTGAAACTTAAATCAGGCCACTTCTCTCCCCCTTCACCATCCTGTTGGCCAAGAGAAGGCTAGGGCACAGGAAGGAGAATGGAGAAACTCCACCGGTGGAAGTCAGGAAGCCGGGCACCAAGAAGGGTGTCGCCCTGGCACGTGATTGACCCTCTGCTGTGGGTGGAATTGTGTCCCCCAAAAAGATCTGTTCATGTCCTAACCCCTGGTCCCATGAACGTGACCTTATTTGGAAACAGGGTCTTTGAAGATGTGATTAGTTAAGAAGAGGTAGGACTGGACAGCCATGTGACTGGTGTCCTTGTTACAGGAAGGAGACATTTAGATAGACACAAGAGAAGAAGGTCATGTGATGTGGGGGCAGAAATTGAAGTGCTGCATGGGAGGGGGATTTGGCTCAATGGATAGAGTGTCCGCCTACCACATGGGAGGTCCAGGGTTCAAACCCAGGGCCTCCTTGACCCATGTGGAGCTGGCCCACACGCAGTGCTGATGTGCGCAAGGAGTGCCATGCCACACTGGGGTGTCCCCCGCTTAAGGGAGCCCCACACGCAAGGAGTGTGCCCCGTAAGGAGAGCCGCCCAGCGTGAAAGAAAGTGCAGCCTGCTCAGGAGTGGCACTACACACACAGAGAGCTGGCACAGCAAGATGACGCAACAAAACAAGACACAGATTCCTGGTGCCGCTGACAAGAATGCAAGTGGACACAGAAGAACACACAGCAAATGGACACAGAGAACAGACAGTGGGCGGGGGGGGGCAGGAAGGGGAGAGAAATAAATAAATCTTTAAAAAAAAAGAAAAAAAACTGAAGTGCTGCAGCTGCAAGCCAAGACATGCCAAGGACGGTCGACAAACCACCAGGGCTGGGAGGAGCTCGGCAGCCCTCTTCCCTGCAGGCTCCAGGGGCGTGGCCCTGCCAGCACCTGGATTTCTGAGCATTCCTCCACAACAGTGAGACAACAAATTTCTGATTTAAGGCACCAGGTTTGTGGCAATTTGTTACGGCATCCCTAGAAACAAAGATGCCCTCCATTCCTCAGTTTCCCCAGAGGCTTAATGGTGATTCTTCCCCCACCCGTTTCCAAAGTGGCAAGGCTCAAGTGACCTCTGGAATGTGGGGGCACCTGGAAGAGTAAATAGCGCTGCTATTTCTGTTGTGTCCAAAACAAGCCTCTGGTGCTAAGCCCTGCTTCCTTAGAATATCTATCACCATCCCTGCGGCAGGCACCATTTGCCAGGCATGTCCTCAGTGATTCGTTTGTTCCCTTGTGAACACCAGGAGAGCATCTCCTTCCCAGGACAATCGCTGCCAAGTGCCAGAAACCTTGAGGGTGGTGTGCCCGGGGTGCCTCCAGGGGCAGTGAAGGAACCACGCCACCGAGGTGCAAGGCAGGTGGGAGGCAGTGGAACCAAACTGAGCCTTCGCCTGGGCTGACCCCTCTGCTCAGACCATCAGGAGGTAGCACTAAGCATTGCGAAGCATCGTTTAAGGGCAGTGTGGCATGGGCTTCAGAGTTCTAGCTGGTGTATTTCATTATGAGAAAGGAAGCAGAGCGCTACAAAGCCAAGCATTTAGTATGTCCGAGATGCTGTGCTAAATGCTCTACACTCATTTATCTCATTTGATCTTTACAGCAGCTCCATGATCATTCCTGCTTTACAAACGGGGAAACTAAGGACAAAGGGATTAATAACATGCCTAAAGTAATACACCTAAAAGATGGGAGTGGTACCAAAATATGCCCCCCACCAAAGATGCCCACAATCCCCAGAACCTATGAATATGTTACCTAACATTGCAAAGGACAATTAAAGATGACATTCGAGTTGCTAGTCAGCTCACCTTAAAACAGAGACAACCTCCTGAGTCACCAGGGTGGGCCTAGTCAATCACAAGGTGCCTAAAAGTGGAAGCGGGAGGCGGAAGAGGAGAGTCAGAGGGAGCTGTGGCTATGGAAGAAAGACACAGAGAGATGCAACCCTGCTGGCTTTGCAGCCAGAGGAAGCGCCCCGAGCCATGGACTACAGGCAGCCTCAAGACCCGGAAAAGGACTGTGGGAGAGCGTGGGCTCCGGTGTGGACCGTTGACCATGAGGTGCAGCGGTGCTCAGAGATGTATTCACCAAGTGCAGTGAATGTCTCATGATGATGGAGGAGGTTGTTGTTATGGGGGGAGGACTGGGGTGAGGGGGGTGGGAGGTATTTTTTTTAATGTAACATTAAAAAAATAAATAAAGAGAAAAAAAAAAGAACCGGAAAAGGCAAGGAAAGAGGTCCCCCCAGAGCCTCCAGGAGGGACACCGCCCGCTGACGCCTTGGTTCAGCCCAGCATGACCTACATCGGACTTCTAACCAAGAGAACTATAAGAAAACACTTTGGTGCTGTTTTAAGCCAGTTTTTTTTGTTTTGTTTTTTTTTTGTTAGGATAGTAATTGGGAACAAATATAGGGATATCTTGAATTTGAACTTGGGTCTGCCTGACTGCAGGGTTTGTGCTCTTAACGATTACACCAGTTGACCTAGCTTTGACACTTGGCTAGCTATGTGATATTGGGCAAAGTAACAGTGAAGGAGAAATAGACTTGTAAGCCTTCATTGGATTTGGGAGGAAACAGTGCTTCCCAGATGTGTTTATCTAGTCACCTATTAGGCTCTCCAGATTAGAATGATGCTTAAAAGCAAGAAATGTTTCTCGGCTGGTCCAGGGTACAATTCAAGCAGCTCTGACTTTCCCTTCTTATAACCCTGTTGATTTAGTGTTGATAGAAACACCAGTATTGTTAAAATTAATATTGGAAGGCTCTTTGAAATTGCAGTAAGTCATGGAAGGACAATCATAGTAGAGTCCTTCAGATTTTGGAGTAAAGTCATGGCTCTTTGGCAATTTACAGCTCTTGGCTTGTTCCTCGGCCAGGGGAGAAACTTCACATCTGGCCCTTGGGCACCTTACTACTTACGCATCTTATTATGAACTGGATATTGTTCTGGTGAGAATACTCGCGTGAACACCCAGGCACTTCACTGAAGTGTCAGGACACACTGGCACATACATCTTATCAAGATATCAGTGTGCTGTGCTTGCTTCTTATGCTCTCCAAAACCCGCCTACGTTTTGTCATCAATGTAACGGGCTAGTGTGAGATCTTGCAAAATGCTGAGATAGTCAAATCTCCTATTTACTAGGTTCTGACAGAGTGAGAGAGGTGATATAACCTTGAAGCAAAGTGGAGAGGGTCACATGTTGTCTCCTCTAGGAACTCTAGGTGAAAAAAGCATTTGCCAAATATACAGCTGCATATCAGGGATAAAGGCTATTTTGATTTGCTGCAATAATGAAAACACATGTGGATCAGGGACTGCAATAAGAATCTCCTTCTGATAAAGCTTTTGATAATCACTGCTGCTTTTCAACCTCCAAGTGTCAGGCTATCCCCACTAAACAGGTGGATTAAATGGCAATATGACAGAAATAACCACCCATCTGTATTTCAAGAGTTTGGTAATGCCACTCTCTGCAATTCTGCAATATGTCATTTTCTTCAATTTACTGTTCTGGAAAGGAAGGAGAGTTCTAGGGGCTTCTATTTTATTTTTCCTACAATAATAGTGTTTATATCACAGGTCCAGGAACCAATATGGGATTGTGATAGTGACTGAGTCTAAATATTACAGTTGTATACTAGGAGCCAAAAAAATTACCACAGGATGTGCTCAAGGCTCTGGTGAGTCAATTGTGAGGCAGACTACAGTCAGAATTGAATTGATTACCTGATACTGGGTATTAGCTATCTATTTCTGCATATCAGATGACCCCAAAACTTAGCAGCTGAAACAGGAAACATTTATTATCTCGCAACATCGGTGGGCCAGGAATCTGGGAGCAGCGACCTGTGTGGTTTTGACTTGTTATCTCTCACAAGGCTGCAGTCGTGGAGCTGCCTGGGGCTGCAGTCATTGCAAGGCCAGACTGGGGAAGGAACCTCTTTCAAGCGCAATGCCATGGTTGTTGGCAGGTCTCGGCCCCTTCCTCGCTACACAGCACCTGGCTTCCCCCAGGGTGAGCAATCCAAGAGAAAACAACAGAAAGCACCCAAGACAGAAGCACTATCTTTCTATAACCTAATCCTAGAAGTGCCACCTATTACTTCTGCCATGTCTGTTCATTAAAAGCAAGTCAGTTTTCCAACCCACCTTCACAGGGAGGAGAACCACATATTATTTTGGTTTTGTTTTCTCAGTTTAACAGATCAAATAGGACCTTAGTGATCTGCCCATTTATTTTGGCCCCAGGGCTCCATGTCAACTAGCCACCACAGAAGGTCAGATCGTTTGGGTTACCACCTTGGCAAGGCTTACTCTGGTTGCCACACCCATTACCTCTAGAGGTAAAGTTCTGCCGTGTGGCTACAGCCATCCCGGAATCCTCACTGAAATGAAGAAATCCACCCAGCTACAGTGTCTTCAAAAATAGTGATTAAACCATTTTTCAAAGATACTAGTTTTTTTTTTCACCAACGTATTACTCAATGCCTGGTAAAGGGAATTTCTTTTCATTTCTCTCAAAAAAATGCTTAGGGAACAGTTGTTTGTAACTGCTACACTCCAGTATTTCTCTGTGTCTATGATTTTAGTTTCTTTCTTTAAAGTATACCAAGGAAACTCTGTTCTCTTAACTTCAGTTTTCATGGGCCCTTTTGAGACCAGGTTTGTCAGCCAACTAACCAATCAATTAGAATCACTTAAAGAAGCTCAAGCTAGCACATTTAATCAAGAGTTTCTGATCTTACTTCCTTCTTTATGCCTTGAGACCTAACAAGTAAGCACTGAATGCTGCAGGGTCTCTCACAAATGGAATATAAGTGGTGGTTTCCCATATTTAAGCAGAAGAATTGAGCACAGAAGTAACTACTTTTCTGACTTTCGAAGCTCAGGATTTCTGACTCTTCTACTGCCATCTGCCACTAGGTCCTCCAGGAAACAATGTATAGGAAAGGGAAGAGCAACAGAATACTTGGACCAGGGGGCAGCCTAATCTCTGCCTGTAAAGTCCTTGGACTAACAACTCAACCTCTTTGGGCTTCAAAATCCATAACTGTACTCAAGAAGGTTGAATTAGACAGTCTCAATGGTCCCCTCCATCCTTATAATATAGACCTCTGGCCTAATTCTCCTGGATATCAAGCCCTGAAACCTAAGCTGTTTTCCTTTCATCCACTGTTTGTTTGGAATCTATTGATTCTTTTCAAGATCCCGAATCTCTACTAATTAGTCGTGGACCATTCCATCACATGGATATAGTTGTCCAGTGTATTTAGGCACAGATACTCCCATTAGATGTTTGGGGAATCCAAGATATCCCAGAATATGGTGACTTTTCATCAAAGAGAGAAGGTATTATAGTAGAACAATACACACACTAAAAAATGCACATTAACATTTGCTGCCATTTATTTTTATTTTTATTTCTCCCTACCCATCCACCCTGTTGTTTTTCACTTGCTGAGTCTGTTTGTCTTCCTTGTTTCTTTAGGAGGCACTGGGAGTCAAACTCAGGGCCTCCAATATGGGAGGGAAGTGTCTAATCTCTTGAGTTGCCTTTGCTTCCTGCTTTGTTGTGTCTCTCATTCTGTTTTTCCTCCCCATGTCTCTTGTTGCACCATCTTGTTGTGTCAGCTCACCACGACTTCCCGTCACTTCAGCTCACCGTCTTCTTTAGGAGTAACAGGGAACCTCTGCTCCCTGCTTTGTTGTATCTCCCATCATGTTCTTTTTTTCCTTCCTGTGTCTCTTGTTGTGTCAGCTTGCCACACCTGCCTGTTGTGCCAGATTGCTGTCTTCTTTAGAAGGCACCAGGAATCAAATCAGCAACCTCCCATGTGGTAGATGGGAGCCCAATCACCTGAGCCACATCTGCTTCCCCGTTGGCTGCCATTGGCTGAATGTCATCTATGTGCTACATCACTGGGCACTTCATCTACATCTCATTACTTTTCACTACACGAATCTGTTTATAAGCAGTATCTCCATTTCACAGATAAGGAAATTGAGGCTTGGAGAGGATATGTTGAATTGCTCAAGGTGAAAAACATTGGTGAATGGTATAGGCAGGATTCTAAACCCAGTCTATTTGGCCACAAAACTAATGTTCTTTAAACTTCACTGCATGTCACACAAACTGTCAGTATCCTTCTCTGTCTCCTTTGTTTACACCAAGCATTAGAGGTTTGATCACACCCACCCGTATAGTATATTCATTTTCTCTAGATTTACCTCACCCATGGTAGGTCCATCAGTTGAACAACTGACCTTTTCAAGGGCATTTACCACATCTTATTCACCTCCCTATTCCCCCACCAGACCTAGCTCCCAGCAGGTGCATAATATATTTATATCAGTATTTCAGAAAAGTCCTCTGCAATGAATACCATGCTGATGAATTTTGATGAAAGAAGCCTTTTTTAAAACCTCATTTTAAAAAAGAAAATTGGCATTTGTCATACTGTCCATTTGAGCATCATCAGCTAAGCCTCTTTATTTTCCTGCCTCAATTTTAAAAATAGCGTCTGATCTCTTGAGATGGCTCACATTTTTCAACTGTCGCTGTTTGCTAGAGCTGCAGCCAACCTCTTCCCTGGGCATAGACTCAGTGCAGGAAGGTGAAGCATGTTGGCATCCAGGTCTGCCTGGCACCAGCCTGCTTGTTTGCAGCCAAATCCATCATGCTAATGAGCACAATCACAGCTAATGTGGCCCCTGAGGTTCCTCGTACAATCTCTGGAATAACGCACATTCAAATCCCCATTTGCCCATTTTCCTAAGGGGGTGTGGAATACTGGGGAAAACCAAAGACCAAACAGCAAAGGGAAGCCTGGATTGTCACATCCTTTCTTTGTCCAGAGACCTGCCGTTTGCCTTCTGGACATCTTTGCTTGATTAATATTAGGGTAGAACTATGGTCTCAAATGAGGCTACTTATTGGTTCATTGTCTACCAAGATGGTAGTCACTGGAGCAAGGCGAAGAATTTGGACTCTTCTGCCAAGAAGGACTAAGGTTGGTTTCTCTGACATAAGGGCAATGTTTGATCAGAAAATGCCTGTAGATTTAGATGCCAACACCAGCATTCCTCCTAGCACATAATCAGATGTGCATTGTTTCCCTACTAGAATCTTTTTTCTCTGTGCACACATATTCTTGGGTAATACTTCTCATTTATTAAGTTCCTATAATGTTGTGGTCCTTTTTTTATTAGAGAAGTTGTAGATTTACAGAAAAATCATGCAGAAAGTCCAGAGATCCTATACACCCCCATCCTCACACACAGTTTTCCTTAATATTAAAACTTTGCGTTAATGTGGTGTTTTGTTACAATTTATGAAAAAATATTATATAATTATACTATCAACTGTAGTCCATAGTTTACAGTAGGGTTCATTGTGTTGTATAGTTTAATGGGTTTTTTTTAATTTTTATTCTGGTAGTATATATACAACCTAAAATTTCCAATTTTAACCACTTTCAAATACACAATTCAGTGGTATTAATTACAGTCACAATGCTGTGCTACTATCCCTACAATCCATTATCAAAATTTTCCTACTGGAAATTTTTATAGTTGGGATATTTCTGTTTGGCCCATTCAGTATATCTAAGATTCAAAGCTGAAAATAACTCCAACTTCCCTACAATTAAATGTAATATGCCGATAGGACATCTAAGCCATGACCCAGTCCTGTTACTCCAAACTCCAGAACAAATCCTGAATCCTTCCCCTTCTTCCCATTTCCAGCAATTCCACCCTAGTCCAGGCCACCACCACCTCTCACCTAGAGGTGAGATGGCCTCCTAAACAATAGCCTCCTAAGAAGTCTTTGAGGGATATCCAGACTGTATCACTCCTTTGCTTAAATCTTCAAGTGGATTCCGCCACATTTAAAATAAAATCTTCTCTTGCCCTGGCCTACAAAGCCCTACAGATCTGGCCCCTGCCTCCCTCTCTGACCTCATCTCCTTCAGCTTTCCTTTCCCACTCTGCCTCAGATGCACTGGACTTCCTACCATCCCTGGAACATGGCAGACGTGTTCCCCACCCCAGAGCCCTTGCACTTGCTCGTCCCCCTGCCTGGAACACTCTTGTCCCTGCTCTTACGATGGCTGGCTCCTTCTCACCCTTCAGCCCTCAGCTGACATGCGTCCCCCTGGACAGGCTTGCCCGGCCTCTTCATCTCAAGCAGTCCTCCCCTGCCCCACCACACTCCATCATATGACCTGGTTTTATGTCTTCAGAGCACTTATCACTCCTGGAAATTATTGTGTTTATTTTTGTTTCTCTTTTTTTTAAGTCTCTTTCCTCTAGAATGTGGGCTCTTGGTCCTTTTGGATCGTGAACTTTTTCCAGAGCCTATCGTAGGAGCTTGTACTTAGGAGGAAGTGTTTAATACGTTTGCATTGTATGAATGAATGAACGTTGTACAATAATAGGAACGCAAAGCAGAAAGCTGTTAACGCTATTTGTGATGTGGAAAGGGGTCCTTAATCTGAGTCTTGAAGCCTGAGAGGTCTCAGTAAGACACCAGGATGGAAAAGGACGTGGAGTGGGGATCAGACACAGAATTACATCTGGGCAAAGCACCAGGCAAGCACAGAATAGGAAATGATAAAAGCAGAGTGGGGGTGCTGAGGGGAGGCGTCAACAAGCAAATGACACTTGAGCTGAGCCTTAAGGGCTGAAAAGAGTTCACCAGGCAAAGAAGAGGAAGAAGCATTTCAGGAAGGGTCAATGTCCTGGACAAAGGCCTAGAGTTATGAAAGAGAATGGTGAGAAGAAGGCTGCAGAGGTACACTGGGCAGAGATCATCAAGGGCCTGGCTTGCTCTGCTAAGGATCTGGGGTTTTCTTCTAAGAAAACTCACCAAAGACTTTATGCATAACCAGTTTTACATGTAAGAAATCTCACTCTAACCATAACAGATGAGCTTCTCAATTATCTGTGGTGAAAGACCAGATATTTTAATTTCAATCCACCACGACAGATACTTTTGTAAAATACAGCAAAACGTCATGGTAAAGTCAAATTCATATAAGTATTTCTACTTTAGATTTCTATACTTACTTCCTTCAAGTCTGATGACTAATATTTGCAAGCTAGATCCAATCCATGGTTCTCCCTTTGAATTCTACTGCACTAGATGCTGGGGAAGTCAAAGACAAAAGCTGCCAACTACTGAGCCCAATCCAAGCAGTCTTGGACCATGCCAGCAGACTGGCCATGATGGGATCACTTCCTCTGCTCCTTTGGACCCTTTGGGCTATGTAAGTAATAAAGCGGTCATTACTGGAAGGTTCTATTTTGTCTGAGCCTGTGTTCCCATGATACACTGTGTAGCAGCTCATGCCACACTAGATCATTATGTAGCAGGAGACTGTGGATTCTGGTAATTCTGGACATGGTAAGGAGAGAATTTATTTCAAAGCATTATTGCCAGAAGGGAAGGGGACTATTGCATTAGGGAGGAAGTTGTCATCATGAGATTAGCAAAATCTCAAGGTTTGGCAAAAAGGGTTTGTTTTTTTTTAATTTTTAATTTTTAGTATTTTGTTTTTGTTTTTAGGGAGAAGTAAAGAGCCAGTCATGGGGAAATGGGGCAGTGGGATGAAAGGGTCTGGTAGTAGATCAGAGACTATTGTACCCTGCAGCCACTCTATGCTTCAGGAAGTTCCTTCAGGAGGGTTCTATGCTGGCTCAGGCTGATGGTGACTGAAGTTCAGGGACCTGGGCAAAGAAGCAAATCTTAACCAAAGTTCATTTAATAAGCATTTTGTTCCAATTGATCAGCAGCATGCAGTTCAACTAACCATTTATGAAGCAAAGAATGGGAATTTGGATAGTCTGTACCTGACTGACCTTGTTGTAGGTAATCAAGCATCCACAGCATCCAAGAGTCTAGGTAAGTCATGTGCGGAAGGGTGATTTTTTGCAGTAGTCTGTTTACCATAACTCAAAGGATAAGGGGTGGGGATTTCTTAACCTTTGCTATTTTTCAGGGCTAGGATAAACTTCAAGGTTGGCAAGACCATCTAGAAAGGTCCAAGCAAAAGATGGTCCTGGGAGATTGTATTAGTCAGCCAAAGGGGGCTGATGCAAAATAGCAGAAATCGGTTGGTTTTTATAAAGGGTATTTATTCGGGGTAGCAGCTTACAGATACCAGGCCATAAAGCATAAGTCACTTCCCTCACCAAAGTCTATTTGGAGCAAGATGGCTGCCAACGTCTGTGAGGATTCAGGCTTCCTGGGTTCCTACGTTCCTGGGGCTTGCTTTACTCTGGCTTAAAAGTTCCTTTCTTCCCAGGGCTTGCTTCTTCCTGGGCTAAGCATTCCTCTCTTCCTGGACCTGGCTTCTCTTTCCTCTGGGTGCTGACATCCCGGGGCTCCAGCTTAAAGCTTCAGCATCAAACTCCAACATCAGAAACCCTCACATCAAAAGCTCCAACTCTGTCCTTTGCCAAGCCTTTTATCTGTGAGTCTCCACCTACCAAGGGGTGGGGACTGGGTGGGGACCCTAAATGATAACTCAATCATGCCCAGGTACAGATCAGGTTACAAACATAATCCAATATTTCATTTTGGAATTCATCAATTATATCAAACTGCTACAGAGATCATTTAGCCCAGACCCCTGCCTTTGGGCAGATGGATAATCACATTATCTATTGCCTAATATTCTCGGTTAGCACTTTTGTGTCTTCTATGGACATCTCCTTCTACCACCTCAACAAACTCTACTAAGTTTTGCTCAAAAAATATTTGTTCACCTGAAGAATGTCCATTTCCCAAGGCAAATGCATGTAATTCTGCATAAATTTCATCAACAACCAATGCCAGTTAATTCTTCAGTAGTTTGTAGAGTTGTGCTTGGGAATATTTTGGCTTGGAATTCATCATATGCCCTTTGACCTTCCAAAAATAACATATATAGTCAAAGAAACCAAACTGACAGAATATCATATATAAAGAAATTTATTACAAAGAATAGACCCACAGGACCTTGAAGGCTACCAAATCTGAATTCTTTAGGGCAGGTTGCAAGCTGGAAACTCTGTTTAAAGTAAGTCCATATTCCTCAGGGGAAGCTGGATGCCTGACGTTAACACAGAAATTCTTTCTGACTTCTGAAATCCTTAGTTCTGACTGTTAAGACCACCAACTGACTGGATTAGTAGGTTCCTCTCATTGCTGAGGAACAATCTCCTTTGTTGACTGTATACAGTCAGCTGTAGATGAGATCAACTGACCATCTGTGCAAATATGTCTAGGAAATATTCTGAGTAACAATTAGTCCAGTGCTTGCTTGCTTGACCAAAAAACTGGATACCACAACCTAGCCAAGTTGATATATGAAACTAACCATGTATGCACATATATTATTATATGAATGGGTGTGTTTAAATCAGATATTTTAAAGTCCCCCTGACCCACCCTTGTTGTGCATGCTATGGTCATATCAGTTGATATGGTCACATTGTTGTTCATTCATGGTGCTTGTTTGTTTATTTTGCATGGTAGGATAAAAAGAGTATGGACTGTGGGTCCATGTTGGAATTCCAGTTCTGCCTCTTGATTAGTCTTATTTGGCAAGTAAAATGACTTTAATTGTATGTGCTTCAGTTTCTTCACCTGAAAATATGGGAGAAATAACAGTTTCTTTCCAGAGTTGTTTTGAAGATTAAATTAAACAATATGTGTGCAACACCTGGCATACAATGTTGCTCAGTAAACATTGCCCCTTTCCCAGGTTAGTTTTGCTTCTTGTAAGTACAATGTCCTTAGCCTCAGGCTACAGCAGGGGTCCATGAGCTTGAATTGAAATTCAAAAACACGTTATTCTTGTGGGGACATGTTGGTACAGATGTGATATATTTATTAAATTTATTAAATAATAGTATAGTGTGGACTTAGCATGATTTTTATTTTGATGTAGCATGCTCAGATAACTGCCTGAAGAAAGGCTGGAAAGATGGCAGAGATGGTTTTATGATGCCATGGGAAAACTCGAATTTCTAAATATTTGCCAAAAATGACCTTTTTAAACAGATGTTGAACTGTGTTAGCTTATCAGGTATTGAAATTATGGGAAAGTTGTAAAACATAACTTATAATAATCCTAAAATTCAATTTAAAGACATGCCTGATGTTGAGTGTCATAAACTATCTGCAGCTACATTCTGAGAAGGGGTTCGTGGTTTTCGCCTGACTGGCAAAGGGGTCCATGGGACAAAAAAGTTAAGAACCCCTGGTCTACAGGTCGAGAGTCTTTCCCTAGCCTTTGGTTATCACAAAGAATTGTTGCTGGAGTCTGTTCCTGTTACCCTTAACGCAACAAGTGCCTCATTCGGAATAATTACATGCCACTACCTGCTCTCCAGTGGGGCCCATCCTTCTCAGCTCCAATGTAATTGGTGTAGTGATAGCAAAACTCTGAATTCTCTTTATTTATCCTTTCCAGGGGGTCCCTGTGCATGTTAAATTGAGCAGATGACTTGGAGGAGAAGAAACCACCATGCTGGGCTTTCTCCCTCTCTTTGAGTTCGCTGTTAGGCCTTAGAGTAGAGTTTACAGTCCACAGACAGCTGTGGGAGATCAAAGGGAAACTGGGCCTCAGGTAGGAAATGAAAATTACCTCCAAGTGCCTGGAGGTGAAGGAAATGGCAATGACTAGCCAAGAGGGACCCTCCAGCTCTAACAATCGGCAGCCCTCCCCTAACAGTAAGTGTTCCCCATCCCTGTATCTAAACCTATCATCAGAACAGCGCCATGAAAGAGCTAAGACTGGCTCCCAAACTCCTGTTGCCAGCTCCTTTCACTGAGATTCAGAATCAAGGAGTTTAAGATATGGCTGGGAGTGGGGATGGGGAAATTATTCAAATGTGAGGACCCACTTGACTGTACCCCATAACATCCTGTAGTAGCACCTTGGAGGAAGGAAAAGGAGGACGTGACCTTTACCAGGGTGCTCATAGGCTGGGGTTTCAGGTCCTTCCGAGACCTTTCTGGGGAGAGTTTTCATGAACATCCTCCTTTCTGCTGGGCTGTGTATCTCTTTCCCAATTAATTCCTGCAGACATCTAACATTAAACACATAAGTGGTGATTTCTGGTCTAGGTCAGCCATTCCACAGCTATTTATAATCCTGCTGGAAGTTATTAGTCTTTTCATTTCAGGATGACTGAGGAAAAAAACAACAACTAATTATGGCAGTCATAGAAACAGACTTTCAAAGGGTGGCTTGGGGACAGAGTGCCCTGGTAAATAACTGTTTTCTCTGACACCCAGCTATGTAACCACAGGAAGCCTTTATCACTGTCTCCTAATCCCTGATTAGGGATTTTAAGGATCAGCAGAGATTCAGAGAGTTGAGGAAGGAGGTTGGGGGATGAGACTTGCATCAGTGCACAATGATTTTAGGGCATTAATAAATCTAAATGCATCCTAGGAGAAAAGACAGTGTGGCCACAGAGCTCGGGTGATATTTACAAGATGTCTACAAAGAGTCTCTGAAATAGATGTCAGAGAAGAAACTATTTGAGAGTTGGTATCAGGTTGAAACTGATAAAATTTCACTAGAGTAAAATAAGATAAAATACAATAAATCTCAACTCTCATCCTCTGGAGCAAGCAGGAAGACATTCTCTGCTACCTTGAGGATTTAGTCAAATGGGTAAAAAAAAAAGTTGAAGAGGACCACATAGCAAGTCTTTGTACAGGTTGAAAATTTCTATATCCCTACCCTCCCTGCATTCACATTGTGCCTCCTATGAGCTTGACAATGGGAAGAATTTCAAAATCATTAATATAAAAACCTCTTTCTCTAAAAAAGTTTCCAATTTTTTGAGAGAGATAAGAATTACGTACAGGCAATTTTAAAGGCAATGCATTGAATGACTAAAAACATGGGGGCATTCTACTTCTTAAATGTGTCATATTACACAAGCTATTTAAATTTTCTGAACTTTTGTTTTCTCACCTACAAAGTGGGGATAATCCTAGTCCATACCTTGCAGGGTGATTGTTTTGGACATTAAATAGGTTTTGGACACCAAATGAAATATTTAAATAGCCTTATACAGAATCTGTACTTAGCATCAAAGCAGCTGAGTCAATTAAAATGATTATTATTTCTGAGTGCCTAAACAATGACTTTCCATCTTCACAATAACACAGGGAGCATTAGCCTCAATTTATAAATTGTGGATCCTGAGGCTCATTAATTTAAAATAACTCCCTGGATCATGTTGCCCCTCAGGTGAGAATCACTGAAGAAAAAGTTAGGACCGGCCAGGAATTGAAAAGATTTGGGGTCCATTAATAGTTGTGGTAGCCAGTCTTTGAGATGCCCACCCACTGAACATGGTAATTGTACCCTTGCATAGTCCCCTCACATGCTTAAGATGGGCTGGCTGTGTAATAAGATGTGGCAGAAGTGATACTGCATGACCTCAGAGGTTAGAGAAGCTGCCACCTGGGCTCTTGGAAGGTTTGTTCTTCAGATGTTCCATCTTGGAGCTCAGTCGCCATGCTGTAAGAAGCCCAAGCCCATGGAATGGCAACTACTGAGCTTCTGACCAAAAACCAGCATCAACCAACAGCCATGTGGGTAATCCATCTTGGAAGTCCAGCCCAGTCAAGCCCCAGTCAAGCCTCAGGATGACTGAAGCCCAGCCAACATCTAACTACAAATGCACTTGAGAGGCCCAAATGAGAACTGTTCCGCTGATGAGTCTCACTTTACTTAGGGTGCAGAACAATGCAGGGAATCTTTATCTCAACCTAACCTAACAAGAAGAAAGATCTGGATAATCTTAAAATATTGTAACTTTTCTTGAGCCCATCAAGAGCTAAAGTCACAAGGCAACCAGGTAAAAATTAATTCCTGTCTCTGAAAAGTAACAAGACATGTGAAACTGTTTCATTTGTGGCAGAGCATGGGTGGGAAGGGTGAAAAAACAGCTAAAATTTTTAAATCTTAAAGGCCAAGTGGGGACTAATGTGACAGTTTACAATTCCTGGGAGCCTCAGACACAGGAGAAGTGCAGACTTGCAACAACTGGATGCTCAGAAGAAAGAGCAGGACCTTTTCAAGTGTGCAGAGGCACAAAGCTAATGTCTTAAGCTACCTGAAACCCTCTTGCTCCCAGGTCGAGGCAAAGATCCACTGTCACTGGTGGAGGGATGGAAGCAAACACCATCTAGTTAAGGAGCAGAAAGTCCCTTGTTTTCACCATTGCACTTTACACCTAGGAACAAGCAACAGCAGTCTACTACCAGGGTAGGGATAGGAAATCCTCCCACCAATGGTCCCAGCATAGGTAACTGTCCTTGAGTGTAGAGTAGAAGCAAACGCTGGCTGTGTCTGGAGGAGGGGCAGGTCATCCACTCAGGCCCAGACTCCTGCACTGATGCAAAGCAGATTGTACTGACCCTGGGGGAGGTATAGGAGGCTCTCGCCTGCCAAAGACATCCTACACACACAGAAACAAGAAATATTTACTCCATGGTGGAGAGGTACAGAGATGCGGAGAAAGCCCAGCCCCTGACACCCAGGTTCACAGGATCTGTCTAAGATTGAGGCTGGAGCAAGAGAGCAAAGAACACACTTTGCCACCACGAGCCTTATTCTGAGTAACAAGCACCAGCAATCTAGTTCAGGACAGAGACAAGAATGCAGAGAGACACTCTGTGGCCCAGGTGTGAAGCACCTGATAAAAGCTGAGCAGGAACCCTGAGAAAATCACTCCAGCACCCTAGTCTTCCCACTAAACATTAGGTGGCAGCAGCCCACCATTGAGGAAGTAGAAACCTAAAGGCAACTAAAAGAACAACAAAACGCAAAATTACCTCCATTACTGACTAGATTGACCCAGTTCTCCACATTAACTGGCTGAAAAAGACACATGCTTATTTCTGGACATCAATATTATTTATCTCAGACTCCCCTATTTTCTACACACAATGGCCTGTGTTCAATAAAAAATGATAAGACACATGCAAAAGCCCCCCAAAAAAGAGCAACTCATTTGTTAAGAGTAAAGCAGTCAACAGAATCAGAACCAGACCCAGATGTTAGACCATCAGAAAGGGACCTTAACTGCAAGTAATATGTTAAAGGATCTAATGGGAAAGGTAGACAACATGCTTAAACAGATGAGAAATTTTAGCATAGAAATGTAAAGAACAAAAAAAGAGTTATATGGAAATACTAGAAGTAAATACCTGATATCAAAGATGAAGAATTCCTTTAATTTATTTAATAGGCTTATCAACACACTGGATACAACAGAGGAAAGACTCAGTGAACTTAAAGATATGTCAAAACAAAATCATTCAAATTAAAACCAAAGAGAAAAAAAGAGGTGAAAAATAAATACATGAGTAGATACTTTCAAAAAATGACCTCAAATAAGCCACATTTCTTAACAAACTTACAATTCAGCAGCAAAAAATAATAAATTAGGGATTATCAATTTAAAAAATCTCTAGTGGACCCATGAACTTTCTTTCTACAAGAACTCTTATTCTCCATGGAAAGGCTCACTGATTTAGGCCTGCTTGAGCCCTTGACTTCTCACAACTCCCAGCAGTCATGCCCACACAGCTTTATCCAAGAGCTTGCATATCAGACAGTAGGATTCCAAAAGCTGTACATTTAACCAGTACACCCTGCTACTTCCTTTTATTTTTTAAAAATGAAAAACAGAAAGAAAACAATGGATAAAACATATTCCTATATTGATTGTATTCATTAAGTCCTGGATTTCTTAGTCATTCAAGATTTAGTTTCCCCATGTGAGATTTTCATACTTTTTCTACTGAAGAACACATAAATGGTTTGTGAATAACCCAAAGGACCCATGACTGGAAATTTTCTTTGCTATCATATAGTTTTTAAAGATTTATTTATTTATTCATTTATTCCCACCCCCATTCTCTGCTCTCTGTGTCCTTTTGCTGTGTGTTCTTCTTTGTCTCCTTGTCTTCTCTTTAGGTGGCACCAGGAACCAATCCTGGGACTTTCTGGAGTTGGAGAGAGGTGTTCAATCTCTTGTGCCACATCATCTACCTGGTCTGCTATGTCTCTTATTGTCCCTTCTCTGTGTCTCTTTTTGTTATATTATCTTGCTGTGCTAGCTCTCCATGTAGGCCAGCAGTCCTGCACAGGCCAGCACTCTGCTCAGGCTAGCTTACCACAGAAGCCAACACTCCGCTCAGGCCAGCTTTCTGCACAGGCTAGCACTCCATGTGGGCCAGTCCTCTGATTGGGCCAACTCACCATGCAGGCCAGCTTGCCTTCACCAGGAGGTCCTGGGAATCAAACCCTGGACCTCCTATATGGTAGATGGGAGCTCAATCGCTTGAGCCACATCCACTTCCCTGCTATCATATTTTAACTTAAAAAGTTCATATAAAATTTACATTTCACTGTATAATAAATTCACATTTGATTTAATATAAAAACAATGTATTACTCCTGATCAGCTAAAATTGAGTCTCTAGGAAGCTATGCCATGTTTGTCTGTGTTTTTAGTACTCTTTGACTCAGCACCATGTGCTTTAGAGCCATAGGGATCCTAATCCAAGGAGCCTAGGGAAACTGTAAGGGCCCTTTTAGACCTGAGAATCTGTGGTCCTTGCCATCAAGAGGAAAGACAAGTCTGGGGCAAGAAATAAGCAAGATGAGCCTGGAACATCTAGTAGTGTCAGAAAGTAAGGAAATGCTCAACACATACACACATACATAAGCACACACATTGACAGGCAAATGTCAAAAGAGCATAGTAGCCCACTAAATGAGTTCCCAATGGCCAAAACTGGAATAATTTGAGAAACAAAATTAAGTATATCAGATTAGAACCAAAGTATAAAATAAATATATACAAGTCTCCATACTGATATAAATAAGTGATTGAATTAATCAATAAATGGGGAGAGAAGAGACTAATTTCCAGGCAGATTTCCGAATACTTTATGTGAATAGTCTGCTCTCAAGGAGGAGTGCATAACTTCACACACCTTAGGGGTGTACTGTACATGGTGATGTCCTTAAAAAGTGTACAGCATGGAAAGGGGGGAAAAAAGATTAACTTTACATTGGAGAAATTGACATTACCTTAGTAGGCAATCAACAACAGTCATAAATCTTTTCAAAGTATGTATGCTAGATCTGGTGTAATAAAAATGGCACTTTATCAATGTAGTCTTCCTCTCAGCAACACATAACCTCATTCTTATCATGAGAAAAGTATCAAACAAATCCCAATAGTGGAGCATCCTACAAAATCCCTGACCAGGCCTCCTCAAAACTCTCAAGGTCACCAAAAACAGGGAAAGTCTGAGAAATTGCCACAGCCAAGAGGAGCCTAAGGAGACATGATAACTATGTGAAATGTGGTTTATGAGTAGGATCCTGGTACAGAAAAAGGACATAAAGTTAAAAAGTAGGAACTCTGAATAAACTATGGGCTTTAGTTAACAACATATCAATATTGATTCATTAATTATAACAAATGTATCATCCTAAATGTATCAGATGTTAATAATAGGGGTTGTGGCATATATTAAAACTCTGTACTATCCTCTCAAATTGTCTGTAAATCTAAAACTGTTCTAAAATAAAAAGTTTATTTTTTAAAAAACCAGAAAGGTAGACAAATTTTTCAATTCTGGCAGTTTGACTGCTGAGTTCCTTCTGAAAGACATTTGCATATCACACTTGAGCTACAAAGAGCAAACAAATGACCTCCTGAGAATGGATAATGCACTTAAAGAATTTTCATAAAAGTTTCACCAATCTTCTGCATCTATATTTGTCAGGACCATTTTCTCTGTTCTTGAGATTTCTTCTTCTTCGGTCATCATTTCCAAACTTCTTGTCTCCATGCTTTGTCACTTGCCCGGTGATAGATTTTTTCCATAATATGTATATAATAAAGAAACTTAAAAGAAGAAGAAATCACCCCTAATCGTATATCCCTTTACAACAGAGTTTTTCATTTTTTCATATTTTCTCTCCATCTTGACTGAGTAGCCATGATTTAATATTGTATAGGTTTTCCTTAGTTGATAGGTACTGCTCTTAATTTCCGTCTAAAAAGCTCCACAATCTTCCATTGTGTTGCTGTACAATGCAGTACTTCCCTACTCCCCATGGTTGAATATTCGCTCACATCTTCCCAATTTTTAGCTGCACATAAAGTTACAGTAGACATTCCCCCCCTGAGATTGGTATCTCCATTAAAAATCAGAGATATGCCACTCTAATTCAAATTCTGAACTCACTTACACCACAGCTGTTTACTACCTGCCAGGCTATGCTAAGAATGGCAAAAATGAGAAGGCTCCAAGGAAGTCATAATTATAGCAGGGCTGAGTGACAGGTAAGCTATGAATGGCAGGATTTATACTTTAGTAGAATGACATGTGTGTTGTCATATGTGCCACCACATCTCCCCAGGAGCGGACAGGGTAAGGGGTGATTGATTCTGATAGGAATCTGTATCTAAGTGGCTAAGGACATGATTATTGGGGATAGTTCTGGCAGAAAGATGAGTGGGAAGCAGAGCACAGCAGCAGTCCTTGGTAGCATCTTTCCTTGAGTCAGAGCTTTGAACTTAGTGGTTAAGAGCATAGACACTAGGTCAGACTGGCTGGGTTCCAAGGACAGCTCCACCTTTTACAGCTGGATGGCCTCAAACAAGACACTTAATAATCTAAGCCTCTTTGTTCATCTGTTAACAAGAATATTACTAGTACAGAGTTTTGTTTTTTTAAAGATTTATTTTTTATTTATTTCTCTCCCCTTCCCCATTCTCTCCACCCCAGTTGTCTGCTATCTGTGTACATTCACTGTGTGTTCTTCTGTGTTCGCTTATATTCTTGTCGGCGTACCCAGAATCTGTGTACCATTTTGTTGTGTCATCTTGCTGCATCAGCTCTGTGTGTGTGTAGTGCCATTCCTGGGCAGGCTGCATTTTTTTCGCACTGGGTGGCTCTCCTTCTGGGGCGCACTCCTTGCATGTGGGACTCCCCTATGCAGGAGACACCCCTGCATGGCACGGCACTCCTCACGTGCATCAGCACTGCACGTGGGCCAGCTCATTACATCAGGAGGCCCTGGGTTTGAACCTTGGACCTCCCATGTGGTAGGCAGACACCCTATCCGTTAGGCCAACTCCACTTCCCACTAGTATAGAGTTTAAATGAGAGTCTATCACAGTACCTTGCATGCAGCATAAACAATGTTAATTTCAGCTATTACTACCAGAACCACTCCACAACAAAAGCTACATAACAAAAATGCTATCCATGAGAAAATTGTATTAATATCATATCCAAATAGACTTCAAGGCAAAAAGTATTGTTCTGAATTTGTGTCTCCCCAAAAAAGATACATTGAAATTCTAATTCTCAATACCTCAGAATGTGACCTTAGTTTGAAATAGGGCTGGTGCAAATGGAATTAGGCAAGTTATCATGAAGTCCTACTGGGGTAGGGTGGGTCCTTAGTATAATATGACTGGTGTCCTTACAAGAGGAAATTTGGACACAGGTGAGAGGAGAATGCCACATGATGACTGAAGCAGAGAACACTATACATTGCCGGAAGTCACCGCCAGAAGCCAGGAAAGGGGTGTGGAACAGGTTCTTCCCTGCTGAGCACGACCTGCCAACACCTTGATTTTGGCCTTCTAGCCTCCAGAATGTAAAAGAATAAATTTCTGTTGTTTTAAGCCTTCCAGTTTTTGGTATATTGTTACAGTAGCCCTCGGAAATCAAGACAAGTGTTATTAGGGATGAAAAGGATCATAACATAATAATAAAAGGCTCACTTTATCAGAAAAATATATAAACTCTAAATCTGTATCCATGTAATCATGGGAATGAGAATGAAAGCACAACATGGCAGAGTAGGAAATTTTACGAATCTCTTCCCCCACTAGAAAAATTAAAGAGCTGGAAAAAGAGGCTGGGATTAGCTAGGTGGTAACCCCAGAGCCAAAATGGACATTTACAACAGCTACGGGAGTGCCAGAAGAAGGGAAGGCTGCCACAAGTTCAGCTTTTGTAACTGAAAACATAAGCCAGTGGCCAGCCTCCGTTACTCAGCCCTGCGCGGTGCCTCCTGAAATGGCTGCGGCTGTTGCAATGCAGCCCAGATTCTAAGTGGCCAGCTGGGGCCAGAGCTGGTGCAGGAAATCTCCACCCCTAAAGGTTGGGGTTAAGGGTCAAGGTGGGTCTGACAAGCCACACAGGACTAGCACAGAAGCTGGCTTCCATATCAGCCCCTTGGGCAACAGCGCTTTCAGCGTCTCCCAGGATGTAAAGACCTAGCGTTGTTCTTTTTTAAATAACAGCAACAACAAAAACTCCAACTGTGTGTGGCCATTTCCTGGTCTGGCAGGTCCCTGAGGGCAGCACAGACTCTGGCCCTTGCTGCCCACACTTTCTAGCCACAAACCAGCATCTATCTGGACTTAAAGACAAAGCACACTTCTTTATTGACTGGGGTTTTTTCTCTCCTTTCTTGTGTTGTTTAGCCTGGCAGATCCCTGAGGGCCCAGTGGGTATATGGCAGTATTATTTCATTTTGCATTTGTAATGCTGCCTCTTACTTCTTATAAGGCTGAATATTTAAATGCATTTAAAAAAAAGTATAAATTCTTGTTACTGGGGACACAATTTATGAAGACATAATTTGCGACATAAAAGGGAGGCATGGAGGGATTTAGGTACTATGCATATGAAGATATTGAAGTCAAGCTGGAATAAATACAAACTAAATTGTAATTGATTTAGTATGCTAAATGTAATCCCCCTGTAACCATAAAGAAAAGACCTAAAAAAATCTGCACAAAAGAAAAGTATAAGTGATTCAAAATGGCTTATTATAGACCTCAGGCCCTACAGCCCATGGCAGTCATCAAAGTTTTGATTAGTTTGTCCTTTGGAGGAGCAATTTGGCTGATATTTTTGATGCTTGGATGTGCCCTTCTGATATACAACCAATACTTGCCCCTCTTTGTTCTATTTTTTTACATCCTTTTACCTATTCCATACTACAAAGCAAGATTAGTGGATGATACAGATGATATGAGTAATGCTTGTAAGGAAATTACCATATTTCTTACAAAAACGCCATTGTTGTCTCAGCTTTTGGACTCCCTATTATATTTGCCAGAGCACATCTGATTGAGAAGCTTGTGCACTTGTCACAGGAAACAGAGTCATCTTTGCAACTATAATAGGCTTTTACTTGGTCTTTAGCAGCACTGGTGAAAAGAAAATTACTAAACTATCATAAAATGGACTTCCTGTCATTTGTTAGCCATCCATGCAAACAGGAGATTGGGCAATAATACTGAATGGTATAGCAAGCATCGCGGGGGGGGAGGGGGAGTGTTCTAGGTGCTCCCTCTTCAATTTTATTCTAGCATACCATTTTTACAGAGACTTCCTACTGGATTAAGAGATTGTTTTCTTGTGGGAAAGTTTGACTGATTTCACACTTAGGTACACTATGTATTTCATGGTGTCCTGCTGAATTTAAATATTTATGTATTTTTCCTGTTAATTTTTTTCTTCAATATGCAGTATTAAACATTTTTACACATAGTATCCACTTGCATTGTTTAGAAATTCAGAATTCTGCTAGTGTTTCACTGGGTTAAAGTGCACTTTTTTTTTCAAAGCTATTTAACCTTCAGTATTACGAAAAGCTATAAAAGTAAGTTTCATTCAATCAGTATGGAAACATACTAACTGTTGACCTATCTTGTAGAGTATATACTAAGAAAAAGCTAGCTGCATTGTACCTCAGAGAGGCTACGTATTAATGCCCATGATCTCCATAAAGATTGCTGATTTTCCAAACAAGCTAGTGTATTGTGAATTGAAAATTATTTTATCAAATTGCTACAAAGGAGTGCTTTTCTTCTCAATTGTTAGAAAAAATTTTGTTAAACTTTAAGAGTGTGAAAGTAGGTTTTTGAGATACAGTTTTTATTTATGTTTATTGTAATGTAGAAATAATGTTTGCATTAAGGGAAGAAACTGTTGAAATTACATTTTTAAAATCCTGTTTCTATTTATAAGTGAAATTTTTATCTTTTACCAGCCTTTCATGTTTTACCCTGGGTAAAATGGACATGCATGGAACTACTGATGAGGGAAAGTTGAGTGTTTGCATCATATATACAAGTAAACCTTCCCTTGCTTCCTCCTTTTACTTATATTATGCATTGTATATACTGAGTAAAATAAATTTTCAAATATAGCTTAATAACACTAAAAACCAGAAGTGTTGAACTCATCTGGAAAATAATCACTGTGCTACACATTCGAGTGCCCCTCCCCCTCAAGGCCTTGGCTTGATTAAAAATGACTTTTTAGTCTTGCAGGTAAGTCGTGCACTAATAATTTAAAATTTAGATCATGGTAATTGTAGTTCTTCTTCTCTAGGGTTGTATCATATGTAATTTAAAAATATTTAAGATGCATTTCCTGTATGCCTCTCAACCATTTTGATTTTCATTATTTCATCATGATAGATCTGCTGTTTCCATATAAAAGGTAATTATTGGGTAATTAATGCAAATTAGCCAAACCCAGCTGTATAGCAGCTTCAGACACAAACCTGACCAAAAAATCCCAGTATACAGGCATGATCAAATTGTAGTGGTCATTTGCATTTTACATTTACCAATAGTCTTTTCAGAGGCTGGTTATGAAAATGTTGGTCTGACCGCATTTTGTTAAGGATATTTCTATGTTTACTCAGTGTACTTACATAAAAATTGTTTTTTTCCTTTAGATAAAACTGAATAATCATGACAGCTATCTTTTGTTGTTTTATAAAATTTATTCCTCAAGAAAATGGCAAAAAATTTAGTCTTTGTTCAGCTTTTTATGAAAGATGCCTAAAGCTACAGCTTTCATCACTTAACCTAGGTTGTTATTTTATTCATGAGATAGGAAGCAGGATGAAATATATGCATGGGCTGTACCATTTACATAGTAACCTGAATATGGCTTACAGTGTTACAATGCTCTGGACTCATGGTCCTACTGAAAGAGGAAGGTACAAGTACACACAAATTAGAAAGCTGGTAACAACTGTGCCTGAGCTATACTCAAATTTTTTTTTGCAGGAAGTGCATTCTCTGATTCTTCCCCATTTTCTATACTTCCAGAAAGTGAAGTGAACTGCAACTCTTTATTCTTTTGGCCAGACTCTTTTTCTAACAGCTGCATATTCTTTCTTTGTACTAGTTGCATTGGCATCATTGATCATGCACACTAGCTTGATATAGTGCTGTCTCTGATTTCTGAGCTGCTTACTTGAGGTATGAATTTTTCATGGACTATGCACGGATACAGCATTGCCATTCTTCTATGGAAAGAAAATTTTGATGATTGAAACAAATATTTTAAATATCAAAGAAATGACTTATTATATGAAGATCATCTAAACAAAAAGGAAGTCAGTAATGGGGGAAAGGAGGCAAAAAAGGGTATAAGATTTACAAAAAACAACTAGAAAATGGCAGAAGTAAATTTTACCTTTGATAGTTTCCCTAAATGTAAATGGATTAAATTCTCCAATCAAGAGCCAAAGATTAGCAGACTGGATAAAGAAAAATGACCCAACTATGTGCTATTTACAAGAGATCTATCTTAGGTACACAGATAAAAATAGATTGAAAATGAAAGGATGGAAAAATATTTCATGCACATAGTAATCAACAGAGAGTGGAGGGGAGCGGATGTGTCTCAGGCAGTTGGGCAACCACCTCCCACATGGGAGGTCCTGGGTTCAGTTCCTGGTACCTCCTGACAAAAGGAAAACAAATAACAAACAAAAACAAATGATAAAACCAACTCAGTGAAGACAATGTGGTTCAGTGGTTGAATGTCGGCTTCCCACATACAAGGTCCTGGGTTCAGTTCCTGGCCCCTAGTACCTAAAAAAAGAGAAAGGGAGAGTGGCTATGGCTATTTTATTAATATTGGGCAAAATAAACTTTAAGTTAAAAACTGTTACATGCAATAAAGAACAACCTTATATAGAGATAAAAGGGTCAATTCAATAAGAAGATTTGACAATTATAAACATAAATGTACTTAACAACAGAGCACCAAAATATATAAAGCAGACATTGACAGAATTGAGGAAAGAGACAGTTCTACAATCAGAGTTGGAGATTTCAATATACCACTTTCAATATTAGACAGAATATCAACAAGGAAATAAAGGAAAATACTATAAACCAACTAGATTCCACCGAAATATATAGAACAATTCACCCAACAATGGCAGAATACATATTCTTTTCAAGTGCACATGGCTCATTCTCTAGGATAGACCACAAGAGAAGGCTAATAATTTTTAAAACATTGAAATCATAAAAAGTAACCTCTCTGACCACAATGGAATGAAGCTAGAAATCAATAACTGAAGGAAAACTGAAAAATTTGCAAACATGGAAATTAAACAACACACTCTTAACTAAGGGGTTAGAAAGAAATTAAACGGTAATTGAAAAATAAGCAGAGACAAATACAGAACATACCAACACACAACATACCAAAACATATAGGATGCAGTAAAGACAGGGCTCAGAGGGAAATTCATAACTAAGAATATCTGTATTTAAAAAGAGGAGGGAAGCAGACTTGGCCTTATGGATAGGGCATCCATCTACTACATGGGAGGTCCACGGTTCAAACCCCGGGCCTCTTGACCTGCGTGGAGCTGGCCCATGCACAGTGCTGATGTGCGCAAGGAGTGCTGTGCCACGCAGCATAGGGGAGCCCCATGTGCAAGGAGTGTGCCCCATAAGGAGAGCCACCCAGCATGAAAGAAAGTTCAGCCTGCCCAAGAATGGTGCCATACACACAGAGAGCTGACACAGCAAGATGACGCAACAAAAAGAAACAGATTCCCATGCCGCTGACAACAAAAGAAGCGGACAAAGAAGAATATGCAGCAAATGGACACAGAGAACAGACAACTGGGGGGAGGGGGAAGAGAGAAATAAATAAATCTTTAAAAAAATAATAAATAAATAAATAAATAAAAAGCGGAAAGATCTCAAATTAATAACTTAACTTCACACCTTGATGAAACGGAGCCAAGTAAACTCAAACTTAGCAGAAGAAAGGATATAAGATTAGAGTAGAGATAAAAGAAATAGACAATAGAAAAAGAATTGAGAGAATAAACAAAGTACATTCTTTGAAAAAATCAATTGAATTGACAACCTTTAGCTAGACTGACAAAGAATAAAAGGGAAACATGCAGATAACTAAAATCAGAAATGAAAATGGAGATATCACAATTAACCTTATAGAAATAAAGAGGATTATAAGAGAATATTATGGACAATTGTAAGTCAACAAACTAGATAATCTAGAAGAAATGGAAAATTTCCTAGAAATACATTATTTACCCAAACTGACTCAAGAAGAAATATAAAACATCAACAAACATATAACAAGTACAAAGATTGCATCAAAAATCAAAAACCTTCCTCAAAAAAAGTCCAGGACGAGGTGACTTCACTGGTGAATTCTACCAAACATTTAAAAAGAAATTATAGGGAAACGGACTTGGCCTAATGGATAGGGGGTCCACCTACTACATGGGAGGTCTGTGGTTCAAACTCCAGGCCTCCTTGACCCATGTGGCGCTGGCCCACATGCAGTGCTGATGTGCCCAAGGAGTGCTGTGCCATGCAGAGGTGTCCCCCATGTAGGGGAGCCCCACGCACAAGGAGTGCACTCCATAAGGAGAACTGCCCAGTGCAAAAGAAAGTACAGCCTGCCCAGGAATGGCGCCACACACACGGAGAGCTGGCACAACAAGACGATGCAACAAAAAGAAACACAGATTCCTGGTGCTGCTGATAAGGATAGAAGTGGTCACAGGAGAACATACAGTGAATGGACACAGAGAGCAGACAATGGGGGGATTGAGGGGAAAGGGGAGAGAAATAAAATCAATTTTAAAAAATAAATCTTTAAAAAAAAAGAAGAAGAAGAAATAATACCGTTCCTTCTCAAACTCTTCCAAAGAATTCAAGAGGAGAGGACACTTCCTATTTCATTCTATAAGCCCAGCATTACTTGGTACCAAAGCTTGGTAAAGATATCACAAGTATCACGTAAGTGTATCATAATACACGATGTGAGTAGAAGGAGGAAAGAAACCTCACATGGTTATCTCAATAGATGCAGAAAAGGCATTCAACAAAATCCCCAATATTCTTTCTTGATTTAAGAAAAAAAAAAAACTCAGAAAAGGAGAGTTAGAGGTGAAATTTCTCAACATGATAAAGGTCATTGTAACAGTTTGATATCATTTTTGAACTCCAAAAATAGATACTGGATTATGTTTGTAAACTGGCTTGTTCCTCTGGGCATATTAGATTATACTGGCTTCAGAGGTTTCACTTTTACTTCATTAAATAATAACTGAGGCTTTGATTGGGCCACGTTGTAAGTATGTTGAGTCCCCGCCCCCTTGGTGAGAAACCACATTGCAAAGAAGGGAGTTTGTAGTTTTGATCCTGGGGCCCAGGAAGTAAACACATAGAGAAGCAGATACATAAGGAAGGAGGGAAGTCTACATTAAACACAGGCAGAGGGCTCAGGAAGAGAGATGAGCCATTCACCTGATAGTCTATAGCTGGCCTTGTGGAGAAAGCAAAGCAACTGAGTCCAAAGAGAAATGAGCCCTGAGAAGAGAGGAACCCAGGAAGCCTAAACCCTTGCAGATGTCCGCAGCCATCTTGCTCCAACACGTGGCAACAGACTTTGGTGAGGGAAACAACTTATGCTTTACAGCCTGGTAACTGTAAGCTTCTATCCCAAATAAATACAATTTATAAAAGCCAACAGATTTCTGGTATTTTGCATCAGCACCCTTTGGCTGACTAATACAGCCATTTATGAAAAATGAATAGCTAACATCATGCACAATAGTAAAAGACTTAAAGCCCCCTCCTAAGATCAGGAATGAGAAAGGATGCCTACTTTCATCACTCCTATTCAATATTGTAATGGAACCCTAGCTACTGTATATGCTTGAGCCAGTCCCAAGCAAACTCTTTCTACAATCTGCCTCATTCCCATAAACTTTCTTATGATTGATAAATGCCACCAAAATCCATAAAACCCATCAGGAAAAAAGGGAAAGTTTGAAACAATTCTATTCATATAGTTTAGAATAATCTATAGGATGAGTTTTGGGTTTTGGAGTTACTACTGGAATGGTATTCTTACACCACACTCATTATTGAGTTTGGGCTAAATTGCTTAACTTTTCTGAGCCTCACTTCTATTGTCTGTAAAATGAGAGAGTATTCTCTCCATTATGGGATTTCCGTGAAGATAAAGTAAGAAAATGTATGTAAAGCACTTACTATAATGGTGTTAAGTGCTCAATAATGCACTGAACGTGAGTGCACGTGCCCACAAAAAAAGACTGTCTCTCCCACTAGGACTGGGCTTTAGGATCCATTATTGTGGGGTCTGTGTCTTATCGCCAGGAAATGGGATATTCTACATGCTTAACGAATATTAAATGAATAAGTGGATGGATGAATGGATGGATGGACAGATGATGGTTTTTGCTTTGCTAAGCATCTCCCAAATAGAAGGGCCAAAGGGGAAGAAATGGACTTGAAAATCATGACTTTAAAACAGAAGTTAAGTGAAGGACATACCTAAAGAGAAATCACTCAAAGCTGCTGCAGCATTAGGCTCTGCCAGGTTTTTGTCCTTGGTTCCCCAGAGTTTGTTCTTTGAGCACCAACATGTCTGTGAATTTCCTTCACAGACTTTCATAGTCTTCAAACCCCTTTCAAGAACAGAATATTGTCATGCCATTAGATCTTTGCAATAATAATGAACATGAATATTAGTGTTCCCATTTTACAAACAAGGAAAATGAGGTTTGAAGATGCTTAGCACTCTGTCAAATGTTGGAGCCAGGATTCAAATATAGTTCTGATTCCATCATGTGACCAATGCTGCTAAACAGGGGTGCAGAGATCCACCTAGACCATGAGAAATCTACTTTTCCATCACAACTAAATTAATGGATTCTGCAGCCCAGTTTTATGTGACAAGCATGAAGCTTCCAGCACGGGAGCTAGGGTTCTAATTCTGGCCCTGCTTCAATAGCTGCCATTCAGAACAATAGCATGAACTTTGCCACGAAACAGATCTGAGTTTGAATCCCAGCTCTGCCACTAATTATTTGTTTAAATTTAGGCATATTACTTAATCTCTTTTTTTTTTTCCTAACTGGATGTTTCATCATCATCATCTTTTCGGTGCTTTGATTTGCCACGCAGGGGTCTGTGCCTCACTGTGCCTCTCTGTGCAGGTTTGGAACACATTTTTTTCTTTTTTACCAGGAGGTCCCAAGGAGCGAACCTGGGTCCTCCATTATTTATCCCTTTGAGTCTCAATTTTGTAGTCCACAAAATGGGGTAATACCCAATTATGAAGCTTAATTGAGACCGCCTATGAAAGAACCAGGAACCTCGTAGGGGTTCAATCAATGGTAAGCCTCATTCTCCTTTCTCTATGCATTTCAGTGCATAGAATTTGGAACCAGACTCCCTGAGTTTAAATTCTAGCTTTGCCATTTAACAAGTGTGTGACCTTTTACCTCTGTGGGTTTCTGTTTGTTCTTCTGTAAAATGGGGATAACAATTGTGCCTATCTCACAGGGTTGCTATGAGGATTAAATGAATTGACTTTTGCAAAGTGCTTAGAACAGTTCCTGCCAATACTAGGTGCAATATACATTTTATTAAAGAAAGATATTGTTAGTCTCTTTTCTCAGAAAATTTTCCATAGATTAATTGAAAGGAAAAGGCATTCCTTATCCTAATCAGTCTAGAAGAGAATCATATTTCTGTGAAAATGAAAAATTTCAAAAAACTATTAAGATTTCCTTATGCAAAGAAGCCTTACAGTTTATGGATAGAATAGCTGTGAACATATTTTAAAAGTTAAAAAAAACAAACAAAAGATGAAAAATACTGAAGCATCTCCCTGATCCAAAAAAAGTACTGAGCCCTTACAATGTCATAGGCACTTTTTTAAAAAAGATTTATTTATTTATTTATTTCTCTCCCTTCCCCCCCCCCCCCATTGTCTGTTCTCTGTGTCTATTTGCTGCGTCTTTTTTGTCCGCTTCTGTCATTGTCGGCGGCATGAGAATCTGTGTTTCTTTTGGTTGCATCATCTTGTGTCAGCTCTCCATGTGTGTAGCACCATTCCTGGGCAGGCTGCACTTTCTTTCGTGCTGGGCAGCTCTCCTTACAGGGTGCACTCCTTGCGCATGGGGCTCCCCTACTCGAGGGACACCCCTGCGTGGCACGGCACTCCTTGCACGCATCAGCACTGCACATGGGCCAGCTCCACACCGGTATAGGCACTTAATAAGATACAAAATGGTTAAATGAGAATCATTCCTTCAGTTAGGGTGCAGGACATTTTTCCCAGCCCTGGAGATATGGTAGTAGACAATTCAACCCTACATTCCTGAATCCTGTTCAGGTAGAGGGAGACGGACAATTTAGAAAAAGGGAAAACATAAATAAATAGGTAAGTACAGCTTGTAATAAGTGCTTGGAAGGAAACAGATGCTGCCCTGTGACAGAGTACACAGAGGAAGGGGATGCTGTAGATAGGGGAGTCAGGGGGAGCATATCTGAAGAGGTAAGGTTCAGGCTGAGACCACAAGGCTGTGAAGGAGCTTATGCAATAAACTTAAAACAACCCAACCTGGTGGTGCTGGGAGGATTGAACAAGTGCATAAATACAGTGATTCTAATGGAACTTACCTCATGGGATTGTTGCGAGGAATGAATAAAATGAGATATGAGAAACACTCGGCACAAGGCCCGATACCTAGTAAATTAAAGGTTATTATTGTCTCCCCAGGTAAGTGTGTCACTTCCCAGGAGCACCCACATTTTCTGCATGTGGCCTGTGGACATCGCCCCTGGGCCCAGCCCAACCTCAGGGAGCAGCGTTGAAGGCCCTACAGAGCAAAAGACATGGTGGTTCCTCCACCCATCTTTCCATCCATTCAGGAATTCATTCAGCTCTTCACTCAAATCCACACACATTTATTAAGTGACTTCTATGGACCACGTAAAAAATCCAAACATGATTATTATATCTTCAAAGAAGTTTTAGGTCACAGTAAAGTCACACAGAGAACAGAGGGGACTCCCATATGCCCAACATCCTCCCCTTTTTCCCCCTTCCCCAACAATGACCTTTTTACATGTGGATGTTATATTTGCTACAACTGATATACAGATATTGAAACATAGCTACTAACCATGGTCAGTAGTTTACATTATGGTTTACATTTTATACCATACATTATTTAAAATTTTGATGGAAAAATGGCCTGTATCCATCATTGCACAATCATGCCCCCCAATTATCCCCTCTTCCATCTATTCTATTCCTCCTTGCCCTCCCCTCGGGGCCCAAAGTGACACCCAAGCTCCACGGCTTGAAGGAAAAGATTCACAGATATTTGCTACAATACTGAGGGCTTGACACACTAGTCTGTCCTCCCCCGTTAGGAGCCACCCATGCTCTCGTGAGACACCCTCCCCTCTGTTTCACTAAAGACACCAAAAGGACCCCAACCCTGCCCTCTAGGGACTTATAACCCAATGGAGGAAACAGTCACTAACTGTAGCCCACCATTAGGCTAAAACTGTAAAAAAATATATATTTTACTCCATTACATTCCTTTTCTCCAAGTATGAACTTCTCTTTCAAAGCTGCCCACTTTTGTTCACTCTCCATTGACTTCAGATCATTAATTTTTGGTTTTTGTTCAGAATTTATAGTTGTTATCTCCAGAAAAGTTGAATCCAATAGAAGCTGCTAGGCCATACCAGAAGCAAAACTCCAATATTTCCACTAGTATTTTTCAAAAATTTCCCCAGTTGATTACATTACACAGCCAGAGTCCAGAGAGGAGAGTTTGAAAGAAGAGAAACCAGTTAAGAGACAATTACATGGGGGACATTGTCGGGGACAGTAGAATAAGGACTTCTGAAAATCTTGTCCTCTAGAAAAACAACAAGAAAATTGGAAAAAAAATAATCAAAATCAACTTTTTCAGAACTCTGGAAGTTAGCCAGAAGCTTGCAACAATCTAGGAGTGTTTACTAAAGAAAAATGACTGAATCTAAGTAAGAACAGCAAGCTTTGTAGCATGCTAACATGCCCTACTCTCATTACCCTCTCCCTAGCTCCATGATAGCCTTGCAAACCAACAGCCTGCAATCAGGATGAAAACAAAAAATCTAGAAGTCATTGCAGTCTGAGGATTGGAGTTCTTTCAAAGCCCCATTATCAAAGAATTGCCATTATTTGACATGTTTGGCAGTTCCTTGGAAGACTATACTTACGAAACTATTTTTATGCATACCCAGTGTTCAGTACATGTTCAGGAAAGGCCTGAAAAGGCCCTAAGATAGCACCTCTTACTGGCCTCAGAAGTTAAGGTTATGGCAAAGTCCTAAACTACCTGGCTGAGTGGTAAAGACATGCTCTAAAATACACACAGAGATCCTCAGGGAAAAAAAAAAAAAGGGATACATATTTGCTCCAAGCATTTAGGGAAATATCTGTTCAGTCATTAGGTGACCACTAAGATAACTGAGCAGAGATTTCAGTGACCACACACAACAAAGAATACAAATATTACAGAATTAGTTCAGGAAACTCATTAAACAAAAAAAAAAAAACAGCAACATTTTAAAGCAACATTAGCAAACTCTGGGGCAAGAGGAGGGTATTATTTCCAGAGTTACCATATTATATTAATTTAAATGTCCAATTTTCAACAAAACAATTTCAAGAAAATATGGCCCATACACAGAAAAACAGCAGCCAAGAAAAATCTTCACTGAGAAAGTCCAGATGTTGGGCTTATTTGAAAAAGACTTTAAAGCAGCTATGCTAAATATGTTCAAAGAACTAAAGGAAACCATATATAAAGAACTAGTGGATAGTATTAGAGTGATGTCCTACCACATAAAGAATAATAACAAAGACATAGAAATTATTAAAAATTAACCAAATAGAAATTCATTAATTTAAAAGTATAATTAAAAATTCACTAGAGGGTTCAACAGCACAGTTGAGCAGGAAGAAGAAAGAACCAGTGAGCTTGAACATAGGTCAATTTTGATTATCCAGTCTGAGGAAAAGAAAGGAAACAGAGTGAACAAAAGTACAGAGTCTCAGGGATCTTTGGGACACCATCAAGCATCCCAACATATGCATAAAGGGAGTTCCCAAAGGACAGGAGATAGAAAAGGATCAGAAAGAATATTTGAAGAAATATTGGCTGAAAAACCTTCCCAAATCTGATTTTTAAAATATTAATCTTCACATCATAGAAGCCAACAAACTCTAAGCAGGGTGTCTTAGTTTCCCAACTGCAAATACCAAACGATGGGTTTGCTTAACAACAGGGATTTATCAGTACACAGTTTTGAGGCCAGGAGAAGTTCAAAATCTGGTGTCAGCAAGATGATTTCTCCCCAAATACAGTGGCTTTCTGGGGCTGGCTACCAGCAATCCTTGGGTCCTTAGCTCTTCTGTCCCATGGTAATGTACATGGCAATGTCTTCACCTTTCTTTTCTAGGTTCCATTAACTTCTAGCTTCCAGCTCTTTCTATGGCTTTCTCTCCATGGCCTTCTCTATAAGGCCTCTAGTAATAGGATTCAGACCCATCCTGATTCATTTGGCTACACCTTAACTAAACATAACATCTTCTAAAGCTACTGTTTGCAATAGATTCACACCCACAGGCATGGATTAAGATGAAAAACATGTTTTTCTGTGGTACATCATGCAACCTACCACTTTGGGTAAATGCAAAGAGATTCTCACCTAGGCACATCATAATTAAACTGTCAAAAGACAAAGAACGGGAGAATCTTGAAACTGCAAGAGGAAGGTGACTCATCAAATACAAGGGATTCTCAACAAGATGAACAAATGATTTCTCATGAAAACCAGGGAGACATATTCAAAGCACTGAAGGAAAAAGACTAACTGAAAAAAAACTATATCCAGCAAACTGTTCTCCAATAATGTAGGAGAAATTAGAACACTCCCAGACAAACTGAGAAGATTCATCACTGCCTTACAAGAATACTAAATGGAGTATTCTTTGAAATGAATGGATACTCGACAGTGAGTGACTCCAATCTATATGAATAAATGACCAGGAGGGCACCTGAACCTGTCCAGGTTTGTTTTTAACCTTTGTTACTGCTGATGTATTTTAATTGTTCCCTTACTCCTAGAGTATAGACATTATTCTTAGGGAATGGTCCTTATTCCAAGGGTGTAGCATTTATTCCTATGACTCAGGCCTCCTGGGGTCTTAATTGAAAGCCCAGGGTGTTTACCAAGGCCCATCTGCTTTTCCAAGACTTCAACCCCATCCTCCGTCTTCCCAGCACTGTATGATTGCTGAAATCTCTGCTTAGCTGTTTAGCCTCCCTGCTGTTATATTATGCTGGGTCTCTGGAAATCTCACCCTTTGGATGCTGCAATTTAGGAATCATCCAGTGACTTGGATTTTGTTTGCACATTCAGGGGCTCATTTCTTTGTGTTTTCCTCCACTCTGTAGCCCTGAATGCTGAGAAGACCTCTGCCTCAGCCCAGCATCATGATGCATTTTGCTTGGACTATACTCCCCTTTCTGAAAAAGAGATGAATGAGCAGCTCATCTGATTTGCTCTTAAGAATTGCAATCCCTAATTTCCGGCCCATGTTGGTTGTTCCTCCAAAGCTTTCAAATGTTTTTTTAATACATTTGAAATTGTTTTTAGTAAGCTTTCATCATTTTTTTTAGTGAGCATGATAGTGTAACACTGGTTACTCCACCAAAACAAGAAAATAAAAGATAGATAAGGAATGATACTTGGAAATCTAATTGGGGAGGGGGGTCAGAAGAGGAGGGATCAGAAATAAAAGGAAGAGGGCGGCAGACTTGGCTCAGTGGTTAGGGTGTTCGTCTACCACATGGGAGGTCCGCGGTTCAAACCCTGGGCGTCCTTGACCCTTGTGGAGCTGGCCCATGCACAGTGCTGATGCGCACAAGGAGTGCTGTGCCACACAGGGGTGTCCCCATGTAGGGGAGCCCCACGCACAAGGAGTGTGCCCTGTAAGGAGAGCCGCCCAGCGCGAAAGAAAGTGCAGCCCACCCAGGAGTTGTGCCACATGCACGGAGAGCTGACACAACATGATGACGCAACAAAAAGAAACACAGATTCCTGTGCCACTGGCTGACAACAACAGAAGCAGACAAAGAAGAAGACACAGCAAGTAGACACAGAGAGCAGACAACCAGGGTGGCGGGGGGCGGGGAGGGGAGAGAAATAAATAAATAAATCTTTTTAAAAAAAAAAAGAAATAAAAGGAAGAGCGAGAGAAGATGAAAATGAGAATATGATGATCTTTTGAAGGCCAAAAGAGAAAAGCACCCTGAAGTCAGCATTAGTGGAAAGAAAAACAAGCCATGAAGGGATGTCTAAGATAAGAATCTTGTCCTCTATGAGGAACAGAAGATCATTGGGGCGTGTTTGCTGATTGCTCCAAGTGTTTATCTTCACCAAACTGTAAGCTCTTTGGGGTGGATAACAAGTCTTACAATTGTGTGTACCTTCACAGAACAGTTCTGAATATTCACTATATAGTTGCTCATAAATTATATGATGAAGAAAAGTTTCGAATATTTGAAAAGTATCTTCCTGAGACAGGCAGGTACAAAGAGGTCAGGTTTGGAGTGTCCTTAGCTGACAGCTGGGGAGACACTGATTTAGCAGGGGGCCCACTCTGCCAGACTATTTATACCCTCCAGCAAATGTGCCAGGTGCATAGCACTCAGTTCATGACTCTGGAAGACAGAAAATAAATTTAATTTCAAGGATCCCAACTCACATGTGAAAAGAAGTTTGACTTATGCTTTTTCCCCTTAATACCTATGCAAATAGCCATAAAGTTAAGCAGATGTCTGTGCACTGAGAGCCCAAGTGGCTAGGTTATGGGTCTATATGACATGTAGTTTCCTCTGCTTTATCTATCCAAACACTTTTCCTGTGCATTGGGTGAAAAGAATGTCAGTGTGTCTGCATTTAAAACAGAAGGGGCAATGGAAAATTCCAAATGCTGTCTGCTCACACTTTCTTGGCTTTACTACTATCAGGGAAAGAAGCTTGTGCCTACTCTTTTCCTTCCCCCAACTCCAGTTCCAAAGATGCCCATGCTCACCATGCCCTCTCCATTCCTGTACATAACTAGTAAGGTTCCAGCTTGCACAGACAGGGCTAACCCAACAGAGCTTTTCACAGACTAACAAAGTCTCAGGCAAGCAGACTTAGAAGGGGCCACATGGGACCAACTGACCAATTACCAAGGGAATGGAGTTCCATAGTGATGTGTGTAGACTATTGGAGCTAGACCGCCTGGGTTAGAACCCTAACTTGTTCTGTCTTCATGAACATAGGTAAACCATGTAGCCTCTCTGTGTTTAAGTTCCCACTTCAGTAAAATGGGGGAATAATAATAATACTTACTTTGTAGAGCTGTTGTGAGGAATAAGTGAGTCAATACAGTACCTAGTTACTGCTACTAAGGCATGAAAAATCTCATTATAAACTATAAAATGTAATATAAATGTACAACATGGTTACTTTTATAACTCTTGCTGGCACCTCCAGTTTTTATTCTATCTTTACTTTTCTGAATTTAAGGAGACAGAAGCTGTGGACAGTTCTGCACAGAGGCGATGCAGCATCTGTACAATGTGTGGTCAGAGGTCCCTCCAGGCAACACAGAAGGTGCTCATGGCCAAAGGGCAAGGAGCAGCTCTGCTGAGGAGCTGAAACACTCACGTCTCAGTGTTGCTTGGAGGAGGCTGCCCCCAAAGCAGCTGGGATTGGAGGAACGCCCTAGTTGAGGAGCCAGGCAGTCAGAAACAGGGGATGGAGATAGACTTCCTGACAAAGCCATCACCACCGGTTTTAGGTCTTCATCTGCTAAAACAATGCTGTACAATGGTTGCCGTAAATAACAGGAATTTATTGCCTCACAGTTTTGAAGGCCAGAAGGCCTGCTTCCTCCAGAGTCAGTATATTCTGGCTGGCTGGCATTCTTTGGGGTCCCTTGGCTTTTCTAGCACATGGCAAGGCACACGGTGGTGTCTTCTTTCTCTTCTGAGTTCCACTGTCTGCCAGCTTCTGGCTGCTCCCTGTGGCTTCCTCTCTCTGTGACCAATTGCCTTCACTTGTAAAGATTTCAGCTGGGTAGGATTAAGGCCTGCCCTCATTCAGTTTGGGCTCACCTTAACTAATAACATCTTCAAAGGTCTTATTTACAAATGGGTCCCCCTTTTGTGAGGAATATGACTCAATCCCCAACTCTACCCCACCTAGCAGGAGAGAAGTGATTGCCACCTCCAACTTTCTGCCCCATGTTCCTTCTTGAGGATGCAATGCATCTACCTTAGGCTAATAAAAAATGGTCCCCCAGCAACTTAACATGTGGTATTAGAGAGTCCGGAATGCAAAAGCAGAAAGGACTTTGGCGGCAAACATACTTAGCTCCCAACCCTGACTCTGCCATTTACCAACTCTGTGACCTTGGAAAAGTTACCTAGATTCTCTGGTTCTGTTTCCTTGTCTGTAAAATGAGGATAAGAATTTTCACTCTTGGAATAGAGGAGAGTATGGGCCATGATGTGAACCAATGTATATGAGGTGCAGAGGTGCCCAAAGATGTACTTACCAAATCCAATGGATGTGTCATGATGATGGGAACGAGTGTTGTTGGGGGGGGGGAGAGGGGGGGGTGGGGGGGTGGGGTTGAATGGGACCTCACATATATATTTTTAATGTAATATTATTACAAAGTCAATAAAAAATAAAAAAATTAAAAAAAAAAAAAAAAAAAAAAGAATTTTCACTCCACAGGATTATTGCTCAGTGTCAAATGAGACAGTGTATGTAAGAAGCTACACCAGACTTGGGGAACCAACAAGTCAATGCCCGTATGTCCGTGCCTTCCCTTCCTAAGTGACTCATTATGCCCACCTGTTCATAGTTAAAACTTTCCACTGCTTGTTAGCATATCCATCTCATGGTGTCTCAGATGTCTCCAAAGTTCCAAGAGTTAAGTTAGAGTCACTCAGAACATAACAAAACTCTGGGCTATCTTGTTCCATACAGTATATATTTCTACAGATTTCATTATCATAACTCCATATTTTGAACTTACCTATTTAACCATGTAAAGGATATTGATTTTCTTTAAATGGACCTAGGTATGCTGTCACCAGGTAGCAGGAGGTACTCTACCTAAAGCTATTTCAATAATTTCCTAAATTCAAGACCTTGTGTACTATCCTTTATGGAAGTTACCATGTTTTGTGTTTATCTTTATGTCATTTTTCCCTATCAGCTGAGATATTTGAGGGCAAAGGCATGTACCACTGCTTTTTGTATTTTTACAGCTTCATTTAGCATTTGGCACTTAGGCAGTGCTCGATAAACATTTTTAAGTGAACTCTGAACTGAACTGTTCTTCCTCATAAACTGCTTTTTAAACTCAAACTCAATATTACTCTTTACACAATGACCCAGGATAAATGTTGTTAAGTCTTGTAAGCATCAGAAATAAAGTTCCCATCAACAGCATATTAATAAAAGATGCTCACAAGGTAGGCCAAAAGATTCCTATATTTTGAAAGTAGAAAGTAGATTCTCTTTCCATCCATCTTCCTTTCCTACATGTTGAAGATAATCTTTCATGAAATCTCACTGTCTAATAACAACAAAAATAACGTTGACCACATGCCTATGCAAAGAGTTTTACGTGGATTGTTTGAATCCTTCTTGCCACTTCAGAGACATCAGAGGGAGAGCACATTGGAGGCACTTTGATGCCCAGTGGGTCACTCCAAGGTTGCTCCACTAAGCCAAATTTCCCACCCAGGCTGTCAGGCTCCAAAGACAGGACACCACCACTGTGCTGCAATGCCTCTCCAGCCTGGCACGTGGGCTTCCAAGATCTATTCCAAAGACTTCCCTTCACACCTCAGTTTTTCCCTTCTGTACAAATTCTGCTTCAGCCAGGAGGAGCTACTTACTGTTTAATATACACTTCCCAAACTCTGCCGTGGCTTAGTGAACCTCTGCTGCCTGAGCACCTTTCTTCATCTTCTCTGCACCCTCAGCCCCACCATTCTACAAGCCTCAAGTCAAACATTATCCACCACATGCATGCAACCCCAACGGCATCTTTGGCATCTTCTCTTTTCCTTTTCTAAACCATCAGAGCATTTTCTCAGCACTGATCCTGGGGCATTTAGTTCCTTGCTCCCTGATATTTCAGTTTGGGGTATTGAGACCCCACCCATCTCTACTAGCACTACTCACCTTGAAGGCAGAATCCATGAAAGATTCAGATTTGGTTTCTCCCAAACACCCAGCACAGGAGGTTGCAGGATGGAAGCACCATCCCATTGCAGCCCCAGGTCCCAGGTTGCTTTGTCTGACAAGGTAAGTCATGGGATAGATTCCCTTTACCTTCTGGTTACTGCCTCCCCCCAACTTAATGGGATTTTGTAGGACCCACCACTGAAGCATGGAATGGACCCACATGCTGCCAGGAGCCACCCAATTAATCAAAGGACTAGAGAAAAATGAAAATGCTGGATAAAACTAATAAATAATTGCCAAGTCAGTTGCCATCTGTGACTTGCTGTCAATAAATGCCCATGACAAATGTCATTTCACTCCCTACCTGCTCCAACTGCACAGTAAAGACTCGACGACGGAGTGAGTAAGAACCTGAAAGTGTTCCAGAGACAAGCTGTCCCCTGACATTATTTGGGGGAAATCCTCCATCAACTCAACTGCCATTTATGAGGCACCTACTACCTATTGGACACTGCTGGGCACTGGAGATAAATGGTGACAAAGGGTCTCATGCCAAAAAACTTGACACATGAATATACTCATAAAGAGATGGGGCAAGGAGAAATGGGCAGCTTTTGTCATGTGACCTTAGGAAGCTCCCATCACTGCTCTCAGCTTTGCTGTTTTCACCTGCAAGGCATGTCCAGGCTGTGGTGAGGACGGAAGGCAACTACATTGGTGTAAAGGCCTGGCTCATGATAAATGTTCCCTAAATGTTCCCTCCCTTCCACCTCTGCCTCAGGAGTCCATGGGTATAGTTCCTCCCTCCTACAAATGCTGTTGGCAAAGGAGCATGAAATGGACAGTTCAAGAAACCAGTCTATGGCAGAGACCTCAGATGACTGCCTTCCTTAAGCAAAACTTGAACTAAATCAATTTTATTTTCTTTATATTTTCCTCATGAAATGACTCTTTTCTCTTTCTATAAACCTCAGGTGGGAGCCTTCCAAATGAAAATATCTCCCAAAGGTTCTAAGATCCAAGCCTCCATTTCCCCATCTGTGAAGTGAAGAGGATAACATTTATCTCATCAAATCATTGTGAGGGACAAATGAGATAATTCATATATTTATTCAGTAAATTTTTACCAGATGCCTATGATATGCCAGCACTGTTCTAACTGCTTGGGCTACAGCAATGAACAAAGCAGATTTTTAAATATCCCTGCCCTTCTAGTGGGTGAGAAGAGGTAAAAAATATCGACATTTTAAAATACATAGTATGCCAGATGATAAAACGCATGTAAAAAAAATTAGTTCAAGGCATAAATTGTAATAAATACTCAGTAATGATCAGCACCAGAAGTAATTTACCAAACAATAAAAGGCAGCTAAGAGATAGAGCCTCTTAACACCATGTCCACTTAAGTGGTTACAGCCACTTAACACCATGTCACCCATGAGAAGAAAGGAAGGAGCTTGGTCTGGGGAGATCACTGGTGTGACAAAGTCAACAGTGGTTTTCTCTTATATTTGAGAACAACAAAGGAAATGATTTTCACACTCAGTCACCCCTGCCTCTAATTCACTTTCTCATTTGACTCACTCAGTGGTCCAAACACCTTCAAAGACTTTCTCATATGAAAAATAAAGCTGCATTGACTATACATACACACACACACACACACACACACACATATATATATAAAATCTGTGACCCTTTGTTTTCTGATATAGAAAGAAATTAATCAACTTATATTAATAGGTGATAATCCTTGTTGTTGGAACAGGATTCAGTGTCCAGTAAGACTGATTAAAACCAAAACAACTACCCCAGGAACAAGATATCACACCTAAAAACTACATCTGGAAAAAAAAGCTGCTTAGAGTTGGCATATATGTCTTTGAGCAAAAATGCCTTAGCCCAGGGAAATAAGGCTGTTTGACCACAAAAGACGGGAAGATGTCTGCGGGAGAATCTCTTCCTGACAGGGGCAGCTGGAGGGGTCAGGAGAGCCACACCGAAGCGGGGTTCGAGGTCGCGGCAGACAACCTCGGGGGCTCTCAGGTGTGGAGGACGCACGGCGGGGGGAAGGAAGGAGCCGCGGAGACCAGGTCTGTGCACAAGTCTGATTTATTGAGGAAGTACAGTGGGTTATATAGGAGACGCAGAGGGTGGGGGGAGGTGTGGCGGTAGGGGATTGGCAGAAGCATGGGCGGACTTGTGGTTGGCTGCCGTAAGCAGTTACTAGGGATGGGGGCGGATATTAGGTTAGCTCTGCTGTCTATAGGGATGGGGATTGGTGCAGGCGGGTACTGCCTTCCGATAGGTGGTTGCGATTAGTTGCTAGGCAGAGGGCAGGCGGAGAGGCTAGGGGCGGGGGGGGGGGAGGGGGGGGAAGGGGGGAAGCGACTAGGCGAGAGTCTGCTATCTGAGCTTCTAGGGCAGCTGTTTGAGGAGATAGGCCAACAGATGTCAAAAAGTATCCACCTTCTCTACTTCTAATCACCAGCATCCTAGGAACCATGGGACCCTCTGGGCAAGTATGCAACAAATCCCTGAGTTCACAAGGTTGAGACCATTTCTTGGAAGCCCTATCATCTGGGCATGGTTGGGTGCACCATAGATATGCTAGTTATTATTCATTTGTCCCTCCTGCTCCAGCCCACCCCCTGCTCTACCTAGCTCTGTGCGCTAGAAGGCTGATTTTATATTCTGCATCTAAGTGCTCTCTTGTCCTCTGGCTGCTGGTTGAGTTTGGTCCATAGTGAGGTCAGGCTGTTTATTTCAGCTCTCTTTTTGTGGTGGTGTTGTGGGTTGATGGTGCCCCAGCGGAGGCCATTTGCCTTCACAGGGAAACTTTTCCATCCATCTCTCTTTGGGTTCCAGTAACTGCTTCCTCAGGCCAAAGATTATTAATAACACCTGGCTGGAAGTCCAGTCCAAACTACTACACTATCTCTTTGTTGGTTTTCTTAAACTTACCCTGCTTTAAAAAGAACAAGTTTATTAAACTCTGCAAAATACCCAGTGGGGACTTGCTATTGGTTCCTTTCCAGCACCCTGACAGAAAAAGTGATTAGTAAATGTTCATGGAATAATTATTTGATAAATGGACTCAAAAAATCTAAACCAATCCACAGAAATATCCCACTATAATCCAGACTAAGGATCCCCAAACTGCTTGATCATTAAAATTATCTGGGGAATAGGACATGTTAAATTACACCAAAAATGTATAGGGGCCTGTAGGCTAAAATGTAAACCATAATATAAAACATAAGATAACTAAAAATTTAGAAAAGTGTATAGTCTAAAATATAAACCACTATGTAAACCCAAGTATAACCTTGTTTGAAAGCTATTGTTTCAATATCTGTACATCAGTTGCAGTAAATATAGTATGAACATGTGAAAAGATTATTGCTGGGGAAGGGACAAAGTGTCTGATGTTGAATATGTGGGAGTACTGTATATTGTATATATGAATTACTGTGATCTAAAACTTTTGTGAAGACAAGCTTAATAATTAGGAAAAAAAAGAAAAAGAAAGGACGTAGACACTGAGGAAGAGATGGAAGAAGTTGCCTTGCCTGTGCACACAGGGCAACACTTATTGCAGTGATGGAAGGCAAAACATCAAGAACAAAGCTTTTTCATTTTTTAAGTTTTTGATACCCCAATTTATTTTTACTTTAATTTTTCTAAATTAGTATGTATTCTATATCTAACCTCTAAACCCATCACTATATTTCATTTTACTATTAATGGAAACTGGCAATATATTGGGCTTCATTTTGGGGCAGGTTTTGGACCACAGAGGGGTTCAATGGTGGCAGGGGAGGAATACTGGTGTGGGGTATTATTGGTGAGGGGCACATAGTTGGGAGGGAGTTCTCCAGAGCATATGTATGCGGTGAATAAAAATGTTTGGATATTTTCATAGTGGTTACAGTTGGGAACGATGGCTGGGGGAGTGCTGAGTTCCTGGCCAGGGGAGCTCTGTTGCATTCCCTAATGGAACAGCAACAATCCCCAAAGTGCAATGGCTAAGACCAATAAGGAAGGATGGTCCAACAATGAGCCCTTGATGCTAATGACTATGCTTGTAAGCCTGTGTGCCTGAAATAAGAGCTAGGCCTAGAGCTGCAGGGTGCCTAAGAGTTACCTCCTGAGAGTCTCCATGTTGCTCAAATATGGCCAGTCTCAAAGCCAAACTCAGCATATAAATGCATTGCCTTCCCCCCAGCATGGGACATGACTCCCGGGGATGAGCCTCCCTGGCACCAAGGGATTACTACCAAGTACCAGCTGATGATGTGGCTGGAGAACGACCTTGAATAAAACGGTCAACTCAGACCACTAGAATATCTCAGCCTACATGTAATATCAGGAGTTAAAATGCTTTTTGACCTTGAAGAAAAGGGAGAAATGGAAACGACAAATGAGTTTATATGGCTATGAGTCTCCAAAAAAGAGCCAGGAGGTCATCAGTGGGGTTACCCTTACGCACACCTCAGCAGAGTCCCAGAGACAGCTAAAATAGATACAACCCCAGGTACTGGTTCTTCTGAGGGCTACAGAGACCCACAGGTTCTATGGTCATGGCAGATGGAGTTCAGTGCCATGTCAGTTGGCCCTATTTTGGAGTTTGTGTTCCTGAGTGTGATGGAGTTGGACTCAGGTGTGATCTTTGTTCACAAGCCTCTCCTGTCACTTTTACCAGACCTGTGGTTGGCACTGGGGTTTAGTGTATACTCAGGGGGCCTGAATCTCTGGACTGTCCATGTGATAGCCAGGCCCTGAGCCTCAACAGACTTGCAACTCCTACACTCTGGTTTATTGGACTTACCCCAGCCAGCTGACAGGGAAGTGAAGAAGGTCAACCAGGGAGCCAAGAGTGCCTAAACTGCAAACAGGAGAATTGCATCCATCACCCATGTGGAATCTAAGCACCCTCTTGATAGAGAGGTGGAGTGGACATAACCATCCCAGGGCCCACAGAATGGAGGAATAGAGTATGGATTAGAGTGGACTTACTGATATTCTAGTCATGAACTATTGTGATTAGTAATCGAAGAAAATGTGGCATTGGTATGGAGAAAATGGCCATGGTGGCTGCTGGGTGTGGGGAATGGGAGGAAGAGATGAGATGTGGAGGCGTTTTGGGGACTTGGAGTTGTCCTGGGTGGTGCTGCAGGGACAATTACCGGACATTGTAGGTCCTCCCATGGCCCACTGGATGGAATGTGGGAGAGTGTGGGCTATGATGTAGACCACTGACCATGAGGTGCAGTGATGCTCAGAGATGTATTCACCAAATGCAATGAATGTCTCATGATGATGGAGGAGAATGTTGCTATGGGGGGAGTAGCGCGGTGAGGGGGGTGGGGGGTATATGGAGACCTCATATTTTTTTAATGTAATATTAAGAAAATGAATAAAGACAAAAAAAAAGTAAATGTAGCATTGTGATGGAGAAAGTGGCCATGGTAGCTACTGAGGGTGGGGAGTGGGAAAAAGAGATGCGATATGGGGCATTTTCAGGACTTGGAGTTGTCCTGGGTGGTACTGCAGAGACAGTTACTGGACATTGTATGCCCTCCCATGGCCCACTAGGTGGGCTGGTAACTAGGTAAACTATAATGTGGACCATTGACCATGTGGTACAGCAGTGCTCAGAGATATATTCACCAAGTGCAATGAATGTCCCATGATGATGGAGGAGGTTATTGTTATGGGAGGAGTGGGGTGAGGGGGATGGGGGATATATGGGGACCTCATTTTTTTTTATGTAACATTTAACAAAATAAAGATAAAGAAATTTTTTTAAAAATAAAATAAAATAATATTATCTGGGGAATTTTTGGGCAAAAAAAGACAAATATTGTCAGGCCAATCTCAGAGAAATCTAGATATGGAGACTTGGAAATCTCTGAGTAGAGTTTTATGGTTCTCACATGATTCTAATGATCATGGAGTTTGAGACCTTCTGATGTAGAAAGACTCCTTGGAATCATGACTGTCCAGGCCTAGAATTAGAGGCTGTTGGTAAAGACACCCAGGCTGACCCAGGGCTGGTTCCCAGAGTGAGCACAACCAGGCTAGAACAGGACTTCTCACTTGTTAAGACATTTCTCTTGCTTCTGATGTAGGGGAGGAGAGGCAGGCAAGAACCTTCCTTCCATCCCAAGCAGCTACTGGCTGTTGGATGAAGTCCTGGAAGGAAAGAACTACTCTAGCTACAAGCCAAACTAGACTTTTACCGAAAGAGTCATTATAAGAAATAGTCCCACATAATCTCTTAAGAGATGATTTTGGGAATCTGTTCATTGGATTCCAGCTCTATCAGCAGAACCTGTTTGACTATGAGCTAGTTATACAGCCTTTCCAAGCCCTACTTTCCTCACCTGTAAAATTATGATATAAAAATTGTTCTTCTCAGAGGGTTTTTCTGAGAGTTAGATGTAATTGCCTACATAAAGTACTGAGCATTAATCCTGACCTATAGTAGATGCCTACATTTATACACTATTATTAGACCAAAAGGTATTCAAGATTGTTCCTTATTTCTAATATCAACCCACTGTCACTTGACAACACTGGAATGCTTTAACTTTCTTTTCTCATCGCACAGAATGATTTTCCCCCTGGTAATTGTTCCTCAGTCCTTCATACAAACTGAGCCCTGGAGGGGCCTGAATCCTAGGAAGAACCCAGCCCAGGCTCTCAGGCTGAATCCCTCACTGTATGTGTGTCCTCAGAATTGTTCTACAACCATCCCAGGTTATGGTTCGAGCCATTCTACCTACTCCCCTGTCTCCACCTGCATATTCAGAACTGTCACTAACTACCTTCAGGCCTACCAGCTAGAATCTCAATAATTCAAATTTTTTGAGTACTAACATTTCCCTTACTCATTATCCTTAGACCTCAGTCCCTCCTTGAGCTCTAGTTTTAGTAATTGAGATTCTGCCTTAATCTTAGTACCTGCAAGCCTGGGACATCTATGGTTGGGGTGCTCCTTGTTCTTCCTATTTCTTCATCCTAAGACTGGACTCTTCCCGGAACTCAGATTGATTCCAGAGGCCTAATACAGGATGACAGATTCTCCTAAGGCTGCCAGCCTATACTGCTAATAATATCAATAATAAAACATTGGACACCTACTATGAGCTGATCCCTTTCTAAGTGCTTTACTACTAGGAGTCTAAATCTACCTCCCTAGTAGGCAGCACCATGCTTCAAATTCCTACCAGCTTTTGCATGGAAGTGCCTGCTTCCAGGTGGCCCTATTAAAATCACCAGTTACCTAGGAAACACATCAATCAGTGCTTATCTACAAGATTAGCAATCAGACCACCTGAGATTATAGGCGCTTCTTTTTCCAGATCCCAAATCAGGGCATATAATAAGCATATGTAGAGATAAATAAAATATCTATTTGGAATCTGAGCTGCCTTGGAAAATCTGCCTCGTATAAATGGTGTGGCTGCAGAGCAGCTGAGTCTGGAAGATCAGGGATTCTGTTTGGGGGAGCCTGGGAAATCCTTTTTTCACTTCCATCTTGAGCCAATGCTGAATAAAACCAGTATTTAGTAGAGAGCAAAAGATACCCAAACAGTAGTGAAAATCATCAAGTCAGACGAGACCAGGAAGAGGAGAAAGGAAACGTGAAGAATAGCATGTTTCCCTTTCCTTGCTTTGCCTTCTTTCCCTCCCACCTTCCTTTTCTCCCATCTTCTCTCCATTGCTTACATTGGTCCCTACTTTGACCAATCACCAGGCAAGTCAGCAAAGTATACAATAAATAATAAAACCAAATAGAGTCTTTTCCCATATTCATTCACTTATTCAACAAATAGTTATTACACGCATAGTCTGTGTCAGGCACATTCAATGTACTGGAAACTTCTTTCAGAGCTTACAACAGCTCTAACTGTGTATGATGATGAAAACACACATTCATTAAAACATCACATAAATTACTGCAAAATTACAACCACAACAAATGCCAGGGAGGAAAGTCGAAGGTTTCTGTAAGAACCTGTGTTAGGGAATTTGATCTAGTTAGAGGAACCAGGGGAAGGGGTCTTTGGGAAGCTGATACCTGGCTTCAGGTCTGGAGGATGAGCAGGAGTCCACTGGACCAAGAGAGAAGACAGGAACATTCCTGGGGGATGGAACAGGCAAAGAAAGGTCTTGCTTAAAGACCAAGCAAGGCAGCAAGAGATGGAGCTGAAAAGGTGGACAGACCAGATAATGCAGGGTCTGGAGGCCATTTCAAAAGTTCTATTTATTCTAATTGCGATGGGGACCCATTCAGGAATTTAAGCAAGAGGATGAACAGGTCTGATAAACTGTTTGAAAAAATTCACCTGGCTGATACCTTAGGCTCTGGTGGTCAGAGGATTGAGTGGAGGTGGGGAGATTGGTGAGTGCCCACAAGGAGACCAGTTGGCAGGCTATGGAAGTAGGTCGAGCCAGAGGTGGAGAACCCTGGACAAGGGTCAAGTTCTTGGATGACATTGAAAAAATCCCTTCACAACTTTAAGTCTCATTTTTCTCATCTTTCAAATGGAATTAATACCAATTTCCTAACACAATGGTTTGCTGTACCAGGTATGATAATAATAGTTGTGTGGAAATGCTTAGTAGGCTCTGAAGCCCTGTCCATATGTTCAACTCTTCCTTTGCTCAGGCCTACAGTAAAACTCTCTTGAAACAACTGGTCACCTGACTGGCCCCTCTGACTCCAGTCTAACTCAAATCAATTCCTCTTGATAATAACACCAACCGATAGTAATCAATTAATTACTATTAGAGATCTAGTCAAATAACTCCCCTGTGTCTGTAGCTACCTCATACCTACTTGGCTTCCAAGCTTTCTTTAATCCATCAGATTTAACTTCTTCGCAATATTCTCACCACCTATCCCCCTTCATTCCGCTCATGCCACAATGGATGCTTGCTACTTCCTAAATTAGCCATCTCTTTTTAAGACCTCTCTGTCTTTGCTCATGTGCTCCCTCTGCCTGGAATCTTTTCCACCATTCTCTCTCTCTCTTTTTAAAAATTTTTTTTTATTTTTAAAGAAGCTTTAGATTACATAAATGTTACATCAAAAATACAGGAGATTCCCAAATCCCCATACCTCCCCCTCCCTCACTTTCAACCATTAACATCTTTCCTTAGTGTGGTAATTTGTTACAATTGGTGAACACTCATTGAAGCATTGCTAGTAACCATGGACCATAGCTTACATTATAGTTTATACTTTGTACTGCATAGTTTTATAGGTTTTGACAAAATGTATAATGGCTTGTCTCCATCATTGTAATGTCATGCAGGACATTCCAATGTCCCCAAATGCCCCATGTTGAACCTGTTCTTCCCTCTCCCTTGCCTCAGAACCTCTGGTGACCACTGCCTTTATATCAATGATACGAGTTCTTCCATTACTAGAATAAAAATAAGTCTACTTTAGTTCTTAGTTGCATTCTCTCCTTATGTTTGTTCATTCCTCAGTCGTGAGGATTTGGGGATAGTGAAGCCTACTCTGTCTCTGATTGAGATGGGGCTTAAATCCCATGAGGCAGACGGATGGAACTGTCTTGCTTGCAGTTGTTGATACTGTTTTTTGGAATGGGCCTTGTCCATCATCATCATGTTAGTTGTTCTGGGTGAGTCCAGTGACTTGGAGAGTAGGTATTGCAACTCTGTTGAAATTTAGGGCTCAACCAGCATACAGACAGACTGAAGATTTAAGGCTCTGGTACGTATATTTAATGAATATATTGCTCATTATAGGTTTGAATAAAATGGGCAGAAGAGCTATGTATAGGGAAATTATAAATGAGTCTAACTCTGTTACATTGGGGAACATATATTCCAAGGTAAGGCCCATTGTCAGGGTGCCGATTTCCTGAGATTGTCTGCCCTGCCCATAGTGTCTAGATGTCTCTAGCTGTCCTCAGGAGCACCCCTGCTTGAGGCAGATTGCTGTGGCAGTCAGTGAGATCCTGCTGAGACATGCTTAAGCATAACCTCCTGACTCACTTTGAAATGTCTTAGGCATATGTTGGAAACTGAGGCATGGTGGTCTCACAAAGGGAGACGTGCTGTTTCCATGGCTACGCTTTTAATATAGGAATGCAGCAATTAAGCCTTTCGAGTCAGCAGGACAGAGCTGTCCGGGGGCAGGGAGAAATACGAGTAAACACACTTTGTAGTTTGAAAGGAATACTAAATCTTTGTACTTAGAGATAAGTTCTTTAATTTACGAGTCTTGTTAATGGGTAGTTACACTGCTTGTTATCTTGATAGTTTGAGTATATATAATTCCATATGTAGAAAATAAAGTTGTCTGAGGAGTGACTACTCGCAGACCCCAGATCCCAGCTCTCTCTCTCTTTCTTTCTTTGTTTCACTCTCTCCTTTTCTCTTTCTTTCATTCCTGATACACTTTGGGTCCAAATCTCCAATAGGCATAGAAACTTATTTGTATTTAATATTTCCCCCTTTTGGTTAAGGTCTTTTTCCAAATGTCTCACTAGTTGGTTCTTGGTAATAATCCCTTGGTGCTAGGGAGACTCATCCCCGGAAGTCATGTCCCATGCCAGGGGGACGGTAGTGCATGAGTGGCTGAGAGAGAGCATCAGGGAGGCTTTCAGGAGGTAACATTTAGGCAATACATGACACTAGGCTAAGTTTCAATTTCACAAGAAAAGGTTCATAAGTACAAACATCAGTAAAAAGGGCCTGACATAACAATCTGTCTTCACTAGGGACTGCCCATGTACTCAGGAGATTCTTGCCACTTAATTAGAGAATGTAGCAGGACTTCCCAGGACGGGAATTCAATATTTTTCAGTTATTTTGTGGGTCTCCACCCACTGAGACAATGCCCCATGGCTACTTGAACACATTCATATGCCGTAAAGGCACGCCCCAGGTGCACCCCTCCCCACATATCCCCCCACCACCAACCTGCACCAGTGGTCCTGCCACAGCTGTGACCCTTCTATGGTCCAAAACCTCCCCAAAAACAAAGCCAAAAAATAAACAAAATAATAAGGAAATAAAATAATAATAACAAAAATATAAAGTAAAAATTTAAAAATAGGGCAGCAGACTTGGCCCAGTGGTTAGGGTGTCTATCTACCACATGGGAGGTCCACGGTTCAAACGCCGGGCCTCCTTGACCCGTGTGGAGCTGGCCCATGCTCAGTGCTGATGCGCGCAAGGAGTGCCGTGCCACGCAGGGGTGTCCCCCACGTAGGGGAGCCCCACGCTCAAGGAGTGCATCCCATAAGGAAAGCAACCCAGCGCAAAAGAAAGTGCAGCCTGCCCAGGAATGGTGCCTCACACATGGAGAGTTGACACAACAAGATAACACAACAAAAAGAAACACAGATTCCCGTGCCGCTGACAACAACAGAAGTGGACAAAGAAGACACAGCAAATGGACACAGAGAACAGGCAACCGGGGTGGGGGCGGGGAGGGGAGAGAAATAAATAAATAAATAAATCTCTTTTTTTTATTTAAAAATAAATTAAAATTTTAAAAAATTTTCAATGTGTCTTTCATCACTGTAAGATCTATCTGTTATCTTTCATGTACAGTGACAATTTCTTCCACATGTTCCCCCATTGTTTTATTTTTTTCTCTATCTTCAAAGAAGCTTTAGGTTACAGAAAATTCACATAGAAAATATAGGGGATTCCCATATGCTCAACCACCTCCCCCTCTCCCACTCTCCCTTACTAATAACATTTTATATATGTATGGTATATTTGTTAAAATTGATGTGCAAATATTGAAGCATTGCTACTAATCATGGTCAATGGTTTACATTATAATTTACAGTTTGCACCATACACTTTTAAAGGTTTTGACAGAATTTATAATGGCCTGTACCTGACATTGCAAGATAATGCAAAACTATTCCTATAGGCCCTAAAAATGCCCTATTTTCCATCTATTCTTTCCTCCCTCTCCCCTCAGAACCTATGGTAACCACTAAGTTTCAATTTTTGAAGATTAAGTTTCATAGTTACATGAAATAATATTGGAGGGCTTGACATATTGGTCTGTTTTCTTTTTATTAGGTACTGCCTATGTTCTCAGGAGATTCTTGCCCCTCTGAGAACATAGCAGGACTCCCCAGGATGGGAGTTTAATATTTTATTGTTTTTGTGCAGGTCTCCAACCACTGAGATAACACACTTTGATAAGATGAACACTTTCATAATCCATGGAAGCATGCCCCAGGTGCACTATATCCTGCATATACCCCCACCAGTAACCCTCCCCTGCCATATTGGCCAAAAGAACATTCCCACCATTGTAGTTTTAACACAGACATACAAATCCCAGAGTTCACCTACTCCTTCCTCCAGCCTTTCCTCCAGTTCCATGGATAGTCCAACTCAACCCCTCTACCCTACTCCCTGTCACATTCCAGCACCATCAACCCCCCTCACACCCCTGAACCAACATCACACCATCCACGGCCCATCACCCTCTTCCACCTTATCATAGATTTTGCCCCCAGTGAGCATCACTTCACCACCTTCAACTCCCTTTCTGTCTTCTGATAACCTATCTTCCAGACTCGAGCTCTGTGAGTCTGCTCAATTTGGTTAAGTCATATCAGTGAGGTCTTCTAAAAGTTGTCTATCAGTGATTGACTTACTTCATTCAACATAAGATTCATCCATGTTGTCCTGTGTGTAATACTGCATTTCTTCTTACAGCTGGGTAATATTCCATTGTACATATATACCATGATCTGCTTATCCTTTCATCTGTTGACAGACATTTGGGTTGCTTCCAACTTTTGGCAATAGTGAATAATGTCACCATGAACACTGGTGTGCATGTATCTGTTCTCATCCCTGTTTCCAATTCTTCTGAGTATATACCCAGAAGTGGGATTGCTGGATCACATGGCAGTTACAGAGGTTTCCTGAGGAACCGCCAAACTGTCCTTCACAATGGCTGCACCATTCCACATTCCCACCAGCAGCGCATGAGGGTTCCTTTTCCTCCACATCCTCTCCAACACTTGTAGTTCTCAGTTTTTTAAATAGCCACCAGTCTAACTGGTGTAAGAGATCACATTGTAATTTTGATTTGCATTTCCCTAATAGGTAGTGATGCTGAGCATCTTTTTCATATGCTTTGTAGTCATTTGTAGCTCTTCTTTGGAGAAGTGTCTGTTCAAATCCCTTGCCCATTTTTTAAATTGCTTGTCTTTTTATTTTTGAGATGTAGGATTTCTTTATATAATATATGCTGGATATTAGGCCTTTATTGGATAACTTGTTACCAAATATTTTCTCCCACTGAGTAGGCTGCTTTTTCACTTTCTTGACAAAGCCCTTTGAAGTGCAAAAGTTTTTAATTTTGAGGAGGTGCCACTTATTTATATTATCTTTCATTGCTTGCACTTTGGGTATAAAGATTATGAAACCATTTCCTACTACAAGATCTCATAGATGCTTCCCTACATTATCTCCTAGGAGCATTATGGTCTTGGGTCTTATATATAGATCTTTGATCCACTTTTGTATATGGCATGAGATGGTGATCCTCTCTCATTCTTTTGCATATGGGTATCCAGTTCTCCAAGTACCGTTTGTAGAAGAGGTCATTCTGCCCCAGTTCAGTGGGTTTAGTGGCCTGTCAAATATCAGTTGACCATATATTCAATGATCTATAAGAACTCTAAATTTGGTTTCATTGGGTAGTATGTCTATCCTTGTGCCAATACCATGCAGTTTTGACCACTGTAGCTTTGTAGTATGTGTTAAAGTCAAGTAGTGTGATTCCTCCAATTTTGGTTTTCTTTTTCAATATGTTTTTGGCTATTCAGGGCCCCTTTCCCTACCATATATATTTCATAATTAGCTTTTCCAATTTGATAAAAATGCTGTTGTAATTTTTATTGGAATTGCATTAAATCTGCAAATTATTTTGGATAGGACAGACAGCTTAATGGTGTTTAGTCTTCCAATCCATGAATAGGGAATATTCTTCCATTTATTTAGGTCCTCTTTGATTTCCTTTAACAATGTTGTGTAGTTTTCTGTGTACAAGTTCTTTATATACTTGGTTAAGTTTATTCCTAGGTATTTGATTCTTTCAGTTTTTATTGTAAATGAAATTTTTTTCTTGATTTCCTCCTCAGATTGCTCATTATTGGTGTATAGAAATGCTACTGATTTTTTCATGTTATCTTGCATCCTGCCACTTTACTGAACTTGTTTATTAGCTTTGGAAGCTTTGTTGTTTATTTCTCAGGGCTTTCTATGTATAGGATTATGTCATCTGCAAATAGTGAAAATTTTACTCCTTCCTTTCCAATTTGGATGCCTTTTTTATCTTTTTCTTGTCTAAGCGCTTGAGCAAGTACTTCAAACATGATATTAAATAAGAGTGGTGACAGTAGGCATCCTTGTCTTGTTCCAGATCTTAGAGGGAAAGCTTTTAGGATTCCACCATTGAATATGATGCCAGCTGTGGGTTTTTTCATATATACCTTTTACCATGTTGAGGAAATTTCCTTCTGTTCCTGTCTTTTGAAGTGTTTTTATCAAGAAAGGGTCCTGTGTTTTGTCAATGCTTTTTCTGCATCAACAGAGATGATGGTGTGATTTTTTTCTTTTGATCTGTTAATATGGTGTAGTACATTGATTGTTTTTCTTATGTTGAACCATCCTTCCCTACCAGGGATGAAACCCACTTGGTCATGGTATATACTTCACTGTGATGTTTTTTTGAATATGATTAGCAAGTAGTTTGTTGAGGATTTTAGCATCTAGGTTCATTAGAGAGGTTGGCCTGTAGTTTTCTTTACTTGTGGCATCTTTATGTAGCTTTGGTATTAGGGTGATGATAGAATGAGTTGGGCAATGTTCACTCCATTTCTAATTTCTGGAAGATTTTAAGCAGGATTGGAGTTAGTTCTTTCTGGAATGATTGGTAAAATTCACCTGTAAAGCCATCTGTTCCTAGACCCTTCTTAGTTGAGAGGTTTTTGATGACTAATTCAATCTTGTGACTTATGATTGGTCTGTTGAGTTCATCAATTTCTTTTTTCATCAATGTAGGCTGGTTGTGTGTTTCTATAAATTTGTCCATTTCACCTAAGTTATCCATCTTGTTGGCATACAACTTTTCAAAGTATCCTCTTATGATACTCTTCATTTCTGTGGGGTCAGTGGTGATATCCTCGTCCTCATTTCTTATTTTATGTATTTGCATCTTTTCTCTTTTTTTCTTAGTTAGTCTAGCTAAAGGTTTGTCAATATTATTAATCTTCTCAAAGAACCAGTTTTGGGTTTTGTTTTTTTTTCCTAGAGTTTTTCGATTCTCTCTTTCATTTAGCTCTGTTATAATCTTTCTTATTTCCTTCCTTCTGCTTGTTTTGGGATTTGTTTGTTGTTCTTTTTCTAGTTCCTCCAGCTATGCAAGTATATCTTTGATTTTAGCTCTTCTTTTTTAATGTAGGTATTTATGGCTGTAAATATTCCCTCTCAGCAATGCTTTTGCTGCATCCCATAGGTTTTGGTTTTTGTGGGGTTTTTTTTTTCTTTCATTTTTTTCATTGTATTTTTTGAAGATATATTGATGACAAAAAAAATGTTACATTAAAAAATATAAGAGGTTCCCACATACCCCACCCCCCCACACCCCACCCCCACTCCTCCCATATCAACAACTTCCTTCACCATTGTGGCACATCCATTGCATTTGGTGAAAACATCTTGGAGAACTGCTGCACCACATGGACTATAGTTCACATTGTAATTTACATTCTCCCCCAGTACATTCAGTGGGTTATGACAAGATATATAATGTCCAGCATCTATCCCTGCAATATCATTTAGGACAACTCCAAGTCCCAAAAATGCCCCCACATCACATCTCTTCTTCCCTCTTCCCACCCTCAGCAACTACTGTTTTCTCACTTAAATTCATTTAAGGGTAGTTACTGATTTCTTTTGCAATTTCCTCCTTGATTCACTGATTATCTAAGAGTGTGTTGTTTAACTTCCATATCTTTGTCTGTATTCTGGTTTCTGATCCTTATTGATTTCCAGCTTCATTCCATTGTGGTCAGAGAAACTACTTTGTATAATTTCAATTTTTCTGAATTTGTTGAAAGTTGTCTTGTGACTTAGTATGCGGTCTATCCTGGAGAATGATCCACTTGCTCTTGAGAAGAACATATATTCCACTGTATTTGGGTGTAATATTCTGTATATGTTTATTAGGTCTTGATCCTCTAACATATTATTCAAGGTGTCCATTTCTTTATTGACCCTCTGTTCAAGATATTCTGTCTAATGGTGATAATGGTATATTAAAGGCCCCCACTATAATTGTAGAGGTATATATTTCTCCTCTTAGTTTTTTCAGTGTTTGCTTCATGTATTTTGGGGCACCCTAATTAGGTCCATAAATGTTTGTGATTGTTCTTTCTTCTTTATTGATTACTTCTTTTATTAATGCATAGTGTCCTTCTTTGTTTTGCATTTAAAGTCTATAAAGTCTTTTCTGATATTAGTATAGTTACTCCCACTCTTTTTTTGATTATTGTTTGCCTATAAAATTGTTTTTCAACCATTCAGTCGCAACCTCCTTGAGTCCTTGGGTCCAAGGTGAGTTTCCTGTAGACAGCATATAGATAAGTCATATTTCCTTAACTATTCTGCCAATCTGTGTCTCTTGATTGGAGAGTTTAATCCATTAACATTCAATGTTATTACCTTCAAGGCATTACTTACATTACCCATATTTTCTTTAGGTTTATATATGTCATATTTTGTTTTTTACTTCCCTTTTTATCTTTTTTAGTTGTTCTACTAATAATCTTCCTTTCTACACTTTCCTCCAACTCTCTCTCTCTCCTGTTTTTTCCTTTCAACCTATAGAAATCCCCTTAGTGTTTCTTCAAAGGCAGGTTTCTTGCTGACAAACTCTCTTAATTTCTATTTATCTGTGAATATTTTGAACTCTGCTTCATTTTTGAATAGCAGCTTTGCTGGATGCAGAATTCTTGGCTGACATTTTTTTTTTTCTTTTAGCCCCTTAACTATGTCATGCCACTGCCTTCTTGCCTTCATGATTTCAGATGAGAAATCAGCACTTAATCTTATCAAGCTTCCCTCTATGTGATGGATCTCTTTTCTCTCACTGCTTTCAATATTCTCTCTTTGTCTTAAGCATTTGACAATTTGATATGTATAAATCTCAGGGTAGATGTATTAGTCATTGAAAAAGGTGCTGATGCAAAATACCAGAAATTGGTTGGCTTTTATAAAAGGCATTTATTTGGGGTGGAAGCTTACAGATACCAGGCCATAAGCATAAATTACTTCCCCCCCCCCCCCCCCAAAGTCTATTTTCACGTGTTGGAGCAAGAAGGTTGCCTACATCTGTGAGGGTTCAGGCTTCCTGGGTTCCTCTCTTCCAGGGTCTTGCTTCTTTCTGGTATCAGGGTTCCTCTCTTCCCAGGGCTTACTTCTTCATGGGCTCAGGATTCCTCTCTTCCCAGGGCTGGCTTCTGTTTCCTCTGTAAGCCTACATCCCAGGGCTCCAGCTTAAGGCTTCAGCATCAAACCCCAACTTCAAAATTCTCCAACTCTGTCCTTTGCCATGCCTTTTATCTGTGCCCTAATGATGTGGCCCAATCAAAGCCCTAATCATAACTTAATCACTCCCAGCACAGACCAGATTACAAATATAATCCAATATCTCTTTTTGGAATTCATAACTATATCAAACTGCTACAGTAGACCTGTTAGGATTTATACTGTTTGGAGTGTGCTGTGCTTCCTGGACATGTATATTCATGTCCCTCAGAAGAGCTGAGAAATTTTCAGCCATTATTTCCTCCAACACTCCTTCTGCCCCTTTTCCCTTCTCTTCTCCCTCGGGGATGCCTATAATGCATATGTCTGTGTCATTAAATGCCCTGAGTCCCTGCTTGATTTTTCCTATCTTTTCATCTGTCTGTCTTAGTACCTATCTGAGTTCAGATGTAATATCTTTGATGTCACTAATAATTCTTTCCTCTGCCTGCTCAAATCTGCTTTTAGGAGCTTTCAGTGTACTTTTTATTTCTTGCATCATGCCATTCATCACCATCAGTTCAGTTATCTTTTTATGTATGTTTACTATTTCTTCAGCATGTTTCCCCAGTGCATTCTTAATATCCTTTATCTCTTCTTTCACTTCATTAAGTTGATTCATGATATTTGTTTGGACATCCTTGATTAGTTGTTCCATGTTCTTCATCTCCTCCTGTTTTTAGTTTGCTCATTAGACTGGGACATGTCTTCTTGTTTCTTATTGTGACTTGCAACGTTTTGTTGGTATCTAGGCATCTGTTTATCTTAATGGGCTTATTCAGATGGTTGACTTCTCTTTCTACTCTAGCATTTTATTTTGTTTGTTTTGTGTCGTTTCCTTTTTGACACTTGGTTTCCCTTATTCTATATCTTTTAGTTATCTATGTTCCCTTGAAAAAAAATATTAAGACCACAGAAAAGGAAAGAGAAAAGAAGAAAAAAATAATAGTAATAATTTTTTAATAGAAAAGGAACCATAAAAGAGGCAGGAAAATAAATAATAAGAATGAAAAGATCGTTAAAAATTACAAGGGAATAAGAATAAAAATAGTGGAATAAAAAATGAAACAAGAAAAAAGTCAATAAATTAAAAGACTGGAAAGGTCAGAAGAAGATAAATAAATATATATCGAAAAAGAAAAGGTGGAATGAAAGGAAAACAACAGAAGAGGGAAAATGAAAGAAATAAAGAAACTAAGGAGAAAAAATAAGGAAAGGAAAAGAAGAAACAAAGAAAGAGAAAAGACAACAAACAAAAAGAAACAAGCCAGGAAAAAATAGGCTTCCTTCTTAGGCCCCTAGGAACAGTCTCAGGCTGGTGCTCATCAATTAATCACCCTGCCCTCTACAGGTAAGGTACCTGCTCTTAGCTAATACAAGAAAAAAAAAAAATAAAGTAAAATAAAAACAATTTTTAAAAAAAGAGATAGAAAAAACCTAAACAAAAACAAAAACCTCTCAGTCTGTAAGTTCCTTATCATAGAGTACCAGCTATGTGCCTGGCAACCTGGTGGATCACTCTCTGGATCCCTTCTCTTATGAGGTACCAGGAAACCAGGGACCTCGTACTGTGAGGCAGGCTTTTCCTACACAGCTGTACCCACCCACTCCACAGGTTAGGTAAGCTTCTGAAAGCCTAGCTGGCTCTCCCGCCCTGTTTCCCTCAGGCAGGTTGGGCTTCTAACAGTTGGCTGGCTCTCTCCTGTCTTCCCTCTCTCCTGGACTGGTTTGGCCTGTCTCCATCCCCTCATTGACCTAGTTCCTCTCTCCCAGGACCACTGGGTGTGACTATCTGCCAGATCAGATTCCCCTCCCCTCTCCCTGGGGCTGCTTCAGTGCTGGCTGGGGTCTTTTTTGAGACTCAAAGAGGGCTCAGTTAGCCAAACTCATTGAAGAAAAGTCACTTTCTACCCTCTGCCAGACCCTTCTTCCTCCCATGGTGGAGAACATTCTGTCCCACTCAGTTGACTGCAGTGAGCCAGGGGTTTTACTGAGGCTGTTAGCCTGGAGGGTGGGGTATATGGGTGGTTCCCAGCCACAGAGGCGAGTAACTCGTGGTTTTCATTTGGCCTGTTTGTCTCTCTGTCCCTCTTCCTCCTGGATGATGCGCAGCGCTATCCTGGTCTACAGATCCCCAGAGCAGCTTCCTCAGACAGCTTTTTGCCCTTCCTCTGATGTTTTTGTGAGACAGTTGAGCCCTGCCTACCTATTTCAACCTCCTCCATTCTCTCTTATTAGAATGGAAATGCTTTCCATCCTCTAAGGCCCTTTCTCTGAATCAGCTCTCCATTCTTCCAAATCAAATGCTTCTATGCATTTCTACTGGGGTCCTAGTAATATTGATTTTTGCCTCCTATTTAACATTTAATAAATTTTTCAATGTGTTATTTTTCTCATGTATATGAATCTCTTCTCCCCAAATGTAGTACAAACAGAGAAAGGGCAGAGCCTCATCTATACAGTGCTTGCCACACAATTTCTCACTAAGTTTTTATACAATAATTGTGGTTTTGTTGTCAATATATCAGACTTTAAATGGAATTTTTTGATACTAGACTATCATTATCAAGCATGTAATAGAAAGCTGTAGCTTTTTTTATCTTCAATTCTATAAGATTCATATGCCTATCGTATGAATACAAAATATCTCATGGACATAAGATGCAAGACCAACTGGAGAAGAAACACCTTGATAAAATTTGAATTTTGTGTTTTTCTCTTAGAGTCAAATGATTTAAATATTTAAAAAAATTCAGAAATCATCCAGTTTAGTGTCCCCATCTTACAGACAATTTAATACAATTTCAACTCAGTCATCCTTCCAGTTAGGGCTGTTACCAAGCTACAAATGGAGTCACAGTTCTAGACCCCTCTCTCCTAGCCTTGCCTTGATAAGGTTCAGTCAGTGGAGCCCAGTCATACACTTGGGTCATGCCAGCGCACCCAGGGTCTCATCAGCCCCAGCAAATGGGTGATACCTCCTTACCTTCTCCCCCCTCCTTTATCCTCCACACACACAAAAAAAACTATGCAAGAGCTCCTTCAACTCTTACAGATTTGGATTTTTTTTTCTTTTCTGCCCAAATGAGTCATTTTAAGAAAAGGGGAAAGGAAACTTGTCACTGCTGGGATTAGTCACACACCCAAGTTCAACGTCAAACCTAATCACAACCAACACCCAGCCCAGGACTTCTTCCTTTGCAAGATGGATGATGGGAAGGGAGAGTGAATGAGTCCCGGAAAAGCTCTGCAGGTGGTTATCTGGGAGAGAGGAGAGCTACCCACACAGCAAGTCATCTTGAAGCATTGTTTTGCAAGATTAAAACCAATGCTGGAGCCTCTGGGTATGGAGGGCACAAGGAAAGAACGGGAGAGTAGGATTGTTACTGTAAAAAATATGGCCAAATTCACATCTTGGAGTCCCGTGGTAGTCTCAATTCCAGGAGCAATTCCACTGCTGGCACTGTCACTGAGGGGTGAAAGCCAGGGCTTCTTACTCTGTTTGTTATAGAAAACCTGTGATGCCAAATAAGAAAGCCTCAATTTGCACAGTGGCTTTGCTTGTCCTCCAATATTTTATGGGCTTCTCAGAACTAGGAGACAGGACAGGGGTTAGAGTGCCCATTTACTAGCAGGACAGAGAAGCACAGAAGCATACAGTGTCTCTCCCAAGTTTAGGCAGGGGCTGGGGATGGAGCAGGGACTCAACCCCTGGCCTCTGACTCCCGGGTTCAGGGCTTGTCTGTGACACTGAGAAAGCAGGTATTACAAATCTGGTGGGTTCTTCAGACGACCAGACATCTATTTCCTTCCTGCTCATCCATTATCCCATGGGGATAATTCTCCAAAGGAGAAGTTTCTGATGCTGAGAGAGCTGCAGACTCACCCCAAAGGCCAGACCCCCACCCCAGGAAGCTGGAGACCTTCCCATCCCCACCCCGGGCACCTCGCCACCAGTTCTGTCGTCTGTGCCCAGCAAACATCACTGCTCAGCAGCTGCATCTGCGAAATGAGAACACTAATCCCCGCCAGTCTCCTGGGACCCCTCTGAAAATCAAAGCTACCAGATGAGATACAAGGTAGATATTGTCAAATCTGACAAAATATAAGTGTCTTCTTTCCTTTTGCTGGGCACAGACGACAGAACTGGTGCCCCTCAAAGTCAGACTTTCTAGGGAATTCCTGTACAAGTAGCAAAGATTCCTGCTGCCTTCTGGCTTGTAGAAATGCCACCAGCTTCCATGTTGGTGGAGAGCTTTGGGGACTGGGTAACATTTGTTTTTGTTGCTGTTTGTTTGATTAAAAAAAGATTGCATTTTTTAAAATTTCCCCTCACCCCCTTGCAGTTTGCTTGCTGTCTGCTCTCTGTCTACTCACTGCACATTCTTCTGTGTTCTTGCTTGTCTCTCTTCTTTATTGCATCACCTTTGCTGAGTCGGTGCTCTGCAGCATCTGTGTGCAGGGCAGTGCTCCACAGTGTGCAGGCAAGCCTGCCTTCACAAGGAGGCCCCAGGACTCGAACCCAGGGCCTTCCATATGGTAGACAGGGGCTCATCTGATTGAGCCACAGCGCTTCCCAGAAGATTGCATTTGGAAGGGCCGAAACACAAAGGCTAAATCTCCATCAACAAAGGGCACACCTATCTGCACAGGTCCAGGTGCCTGGGTTCTCCAAAGCCAGAGCGTATGGCAAATATTCTCACATTTGGCTGCTATTGGAATCATCTGAAGAGCATTCAAAAATCCCAATGACTTGCCAGTCCACACCCCAGTTCAATGACACCAGAAGCTCTAGGGAGGGCTCAGACCTGAGTATTTTTTAAAGCTCCCAGGGAAGTCCAATGGGCAAATGATGTTGAGATTTCTGCAGCTCTGTTTGTCCCCTGATGCTCAGGCTGTGCCAGGATGACTGGACATCGAAATTCAGCAGGATCCAGCATCACTCGTTAGCCTGACGGGTAGCATCCAGCATGTGAATCCTGCCTCCGTTAAGATTCTGACTGGAGGACTATAGGCAGTCTGAGGAATATTTCTGTGCCTCATCTGTACAATGGAGACAAGACCTTCTTTGGGGATTGTGGTGGGGACTGAGTAAGATAATGTGTATAAGGCACATAAGCATACAGCCTGGCCCATAGCGAGTGATCCATAGTCATAATTTCTGGATCTCTGGATTCCATCTTGGTAGAGTCCTGAACTAAGACATAAAGACAACAGGGTTTGAACTGCGGACCTCCCATGTGGTAGACGGCTGCCCCAACCAGTGTGGAGCTGGCCCACGTGCAGTGCTGATGCACGCAAGGAGTGCCGTGCCACGCAGGGGTGTCCCCTGCGTAGGGGAGCCCCACGCGCAAGGAGTGCACCCCATAAGGAGAGCCGCCCAGAGCAAAAGAAAGAGCAGCCTGCCCAGGAATGGCGCCGCACACATGGAGAGCTGACACAGAAAGATGACACAACAAAAAGAAACACAGATTCCCATGCTGCTGACAACAACAGAAGCAGACAAAGAAGAACACCCAGCAAATAGACATAGAGAACAGACAGCTGGGGCAGGGGTGGGGGTGGGGAGATATAAATAAGTAAATAAAATCTTTAAAAAAATAAAAAATAAAAAAAGACAACATGGGGAGAAAAGTGCTTGGTGATCAGGGAGGAAATGGTTCTAATTTCTGTTTCCTCTTGCTACCCTCAAATAACCTTCATCTCAGGGTTTGGGGTGGAGTACCAAAAAAGCTTTCAAACTTTGTCTTAGCTGCAAGGTAGCTTAGATCCTTTGTCTTAGGGCCTTTAAAGACGGCCCCAGTGGGCAAAGGAGAGCATGTCTAGGTGGTAGAGAAGTAACAGCTGCCCCCAGGAGACCTGCCTGGTGTCCTGGAATGCCTGGGTCGTGGGCACCTGATCCTGGATTGAGGGTGTTTTCCGTGTCAGAGGGGCTGTGAGGAAGGGAAGCATCTTTCCATCTTCCTGCCCTTATATGAGCAAAGTCACTATGAGCAGGCTTCAGTTATGGCCCTCAACCAACAAGCATGTGACACCAGCTTCCTTTTTTCTGAGAAGTGGAGATACTGAATCACAGTAAAGGCTCTGTGATTTCAGATTTTATGTCCAGATAAGGAAGGTCACACTCAAACAGTAATCTCTAAGTTTTAACAGAAGTACCATCTTTTTGAGCGTAGATTTTTCAGTCCAACTACTAGCCAACAAGTTGTAGTCCAGTGAAAAGCTGGTTTTATGTGAAGTGGACCAATTCAGCATCCCTGACGTATGCCAAATGCTTGGCATGTCCATGTGACACTGAGGCTCATGGAAGACAAAGAATTGGCCCAAGATCACATAGTGGGCAAATGCTGGATTCTAGAAACTAGGGTTTTCCATGGTTCTCAAACTTTAGCATGCATCAGAATCACCTGGAAAGCTTATTAAAACAGAGTTGAGCACTACCATCAGAGTGTTGGATTCAGAAGGTCTGGGGTGGGGTCCAAGAATTTGCATTTCTAGCAAGTTCCAAGGAGATGCTGAAGCTACTTGATCCAGGGATCACACTTTAAGAACCACTGTTTTATAGCAACAGCATTGATGACATAAAACTCAGCAGTGAAGGAAAGTGGAGAAAGTCCTTAAAGATTGCTCTTGAAGAGGTTAAATTTCCCCACACACATGTGCACACACACATACGCTTTTTATTTGCTGAGCAAATTTCTTCAGAGCGGGCAGATTTCTACTTTGTCCAGATCTAACCACACCCTCCAGAATAGCAGATGTTGGAGGACTAAGGTTTCACTAGCTTCCTACAATTTGTGACATGATCAATTCCCTGAGGAACTTGCCTTGGACTGGGTAAGGGAAAAATCCATGAGAAACAGAACAAACTGGCCAGGCTTCTCAAGCAGAGTTCTCTTAACCTCTACAGAAGACCTTGGCAACTACTGAAGCTTCATTGCAATTTGTGGTCATTCACAGAAGCTGGGCCTCAGGTAACCTCAGAGAGCCCTTTCTCTGACAGAGGCATTGTTTGTCTAGTTTCCTAGCAACTTAGACTTTAAGGAGTAGAGAAACAAAAGGTTCAAGGAAATCATCTCCTGCTGCCCCTGACCAGGTATTGGAAGAGATTTCAGGGGTATTAGAAGAGTTTCAGCAGCCAGGAAAAATAAGGTCTGTGATCCCCATCGACAAGCTCTACACAAACCACAGACCATGACCACAGAGCCCCAGTCACCCTGTAGCCACACAAAAAGCGCAATTGCAAATTATGAGCCAAACTGTGAGCTGCTGGCAGAAAGAAGAGTTTGGTGTGCAATAATCTGAAATAAAGCCAGTATTTTGAAGTTTCAGGCTTTGAGAAAAATATGTGGATAATTCATGGCATTTTTTAGAAGACAATATTGTGAAGTAATTGCAATCTATCCAATAGTATAAAATGGACCAAAACGCAAGGAATGCTATGCCAGTGAGATTTTTAGTCCATAACTGTGATGTTGGGAGGTATGGATGTTTGGAGAGGAGATGAAAGTGTGGGCTTTGGTGTCAGCCATGTGTTCAAACCAACTCTGCCATTTACCAGCTGAGTAACTTTGGGTATATCCCCTAATTCTCACATCCAAGCTATCCATCAGCAAGTCTTTTGGGCTCGGTCACCAAAAGATATCCTATTAATAAATCTGTCCTTACTCTCATCTTCTTTGCTACCCACCTAATCCAAGCCACCATCATCCCTAGTTTACTCTCCAGTCTCCCTGCCTCCATGTTGTATCTCCTCTCCCCAAGCAGTACCTCTCTACCCTACAGCCAGAGCAATCTTTCAAAGATCGCAGCACTAGTGGCATTTTGGGCTGGATAATTCTTTGTTGTGGGGGGCTGTCCTGTGCACTCTAGGATGATTAGCAGCATTCCTTGGCTACTTATTTGCTAAAGGCTAGTAGCATCCACCTCCCGAACCCCAGTTGTGATAAACAAAAATGTCTCCAGACACTGCCAAAGGTAGCTTGAAGGGCAGACTCACCCTTGGCTGAGAACCACCGGATTAGATCAGGCTTTCCCCCTACTAAACCCTCCCAAAGCCTTTTCACTGTACTTAGCATAAACTCCAAACTCTCCCGTGGCCTACAAAGACCTCAAGACTTGCCCTGCTCTCTTCTTGGATCTCATGGCCTCCCACGTCCCAGGTGCTCACTGGCCCGTGGCCATAGTGACTGTCCTTGGTCTTTCAGACACCACAGGCTGACTCCCACCTCAGGGCCCTTGCACTTGCTGCTCCCATTGCCTGGAAGGCCACCTCCAGGTCTTGGCAGGCCCCCGACTTCCTGCCATTCACCCTACAGCTCGGCTGTCACTTCATCAGGAAGGCTTTCTTTGACCACCCAATCCAAAGAAGCCAGTAACTCAATCCCACTAACTCACAATATTTTGAAGCTTAAGGCTTTCAGAAATATATGCCTAAAATTCACAGTACTTTTTAAGAAAATAATATGGGTTTCTCTTTTCTTCGTTGCCTTTATCATATCTGAAACGATTTTGTTTATTTTTTACAAATAATTTATTGCATTAACATATAATTGACTATCCAAATCAGGACATTTTGAGAGTAAAAGGGGGCACTGGAAATAGTTAGCAAGTGCTGTTATCCCAGGCACAGCAGGGGCTTTGGGTGTCCCTAATGTCTCCTCCACTAGATCCTGAGCTCCCTGAGAGTTTTGGTCACTGTGTGTCCCCAGCATCTACGACAGTGTCCGGCACAGGGTAAGTGCTCAGTCACGATTTGCTGAATGAATATCCAAACTCTGACCTCATTTGCTTCAGCCATGAAAATGGGTGTGATAACCCTGACGATCTAGAAAGAGATGGTTGGGAGGAATAAATGAAATCACAACTGTGCCGACAGATCCTTAGGCAAGTGCTTATTTCCTTCTGTGCTAATCCCATAGAAAACTAAAATTCTGAACTGAAGAAACAGGGACACTTTCATTTTTCCTCGCCCAATCTGTTGCTTTTAAACAACATTCAGAGATTTTTATAACCTCTTTTGGGGATTTCATAAGAGTTTCTGTACTTAGAATGACTCTTTCCTCCCTTAAGAAAGTTATTTCCTGGGCACAGCAAACTGGAGCTGGACTCTTAAGGAAGAGATTTTATATTCCCAGCTTCCCAAGCTTGACCAACAGACTGGGGTAAACTCGAAAGCACTTCTCAGCGTGGTTGAAGCAATCGCAGGCAATCGGATTGGGATTCTCTGGCCTGCAGACTGCTTGCTACAGTAACTGGATGAGTAGATGCCCACAGCTTGGCCTGGGGAGAGGGGGCAGATATTAGGAGGTTTAGCAGTTAGTGGAGCAGGAAGTGAACAGGCATGTGAGCTGGGCTGCTCTGTGGTCAGCTCACCACTACTGTGAGTTCTTGACCAACTCTGAATATCTTCACACCTCAGTTTAGTCATGTGTAAAACTGGAATAATGATCATTTTTTCTCTGAGAACACAGTGAGGGATAATGAACTCTGATTTGGGTTTCTTGCCCCTCAGGGCCATAAAGGGAAGGGATTTGTGTGAGGATTGGCAATAATGAATGTTGAGTTCTTGGCACATAGTAAGTAATCAATAAATAGCACTTATTAGTTCATAGGGTTTGTGAGTACTGACCGTCATAATGTGTAAAAATAAACACTTGATGCTAGGCATACAGTGGCTGCTCAATAAATGGTACGATATTTGAAAGAAGGTCTAAGAATATCAGTGAAGAAAGCTTAAAAGTGAAGCACTGCTTGACTTGAATGATTCTAACGCCTCATTACCCTGGAGCAGTATCCTTTGGAGTCACGTTCTCCACATTAAAAACAACAACTGGGACCCTGACAGACAGAGCTTAAGAGTGATAACAGTTACACCTGTCAAGAAAGTTAAATTTTTATTAGCTGTAGAAAATGTGAAACCCCAGACACTTGTCAAACCTATTTTAAATTCCAAATCAGTTGAAATGTGGAGTGTTGTATGTTGAGAAGCAAAGTTTTATAGTCTCAGTTTCCAGGTTGTTAGAGTCTTGGTATCTTTTTCTTGTACAGGATGCTGCTCTCTGGAGTGGATTGAGTACTAGGCCAGTCAGCAAGGAGCTGCGGCTTGGTCCCGGCTTTACCATAAACTGTTGCGTGGACGTAGGGCCCTGGTTCGTCACTGGTCAAATGACAAGCTTGGGCTACATGGTAAGTGTGTGTGACTTTGCATTTTCCTAAGACTTAGACATGGCCAGAGGATTGGAGTGCTGTTACTGACAATGAAGTTCCTGAAGAGCTGGGGTGGGATGAGGGTTAAGTCTCCCCACAGAGCCAGGGAAGGAACCCCATTGCCTGGTGAAAGAATCCAACTTAGACTCCTGAAAGAATGGGAGATGAGAGGCTGGTAATGTGGTGAGGTGGGGGGACACCGGCAGGGTCATCAGTGTCTGGCTCCGAAGAAGTGATCAACTGGGGCAAGTGCTGAGGAAAGAGATCAAATAAGATGAGCACAGAACTGGCGATAGATTTAGTGAGGTCTTTGGTGATCTTGACAAGAACTGTTTTTGGTGAAGAGGTGGGGCTAAAAGCCTGACTGATGGGGTTCATTCTGGAAAGAAAGGAACTAGAGAGATGGTTAGACCCATCTGGACAGAAGTTTGCTATAGAAGCAGAGACTCATTATTAGGAATAAAGAAGGTAAGATATGTAAACACTTAGTGTAGTGCTTACCATGTGGCAAGAACTGATATTGTTCTCTATTTTCTCAGCTGATCCTCACCACACTCCTGTGAGGCCCAGAGGTCAAGCTTTATCCATGACTGGAAAAGACTGAGGCAGATAGGGATGGTGGCTTTCTTGAGGCTCCCATCTGGCTCATTTGTTTAGTCATTCCTTCCACACAAGTCTGTTGAGTGCCGGTGTGCACTGGGGAGAAACAGATCAGTGAAGAGCTGGAGCTGGAGCCAGGCATCTTACTCATTCCAATTTCTAGGGAGAGGTTAAACTAATTTTTGCTATTAAATACGTGAGTTACAAATCATCAAAGCAATTCAATTTCTAGAATCATCAAAGCCTTGTCAATCTAGTTACTCTCTATTTCTTTAAATGTATAAATAGTGTCTTCTTCTACAGGCCAGAAACTATCCTTTTTAATATATATATGAGCTTCTATTAACTAAAAGTCATAAGGATTGACCCTTACTCTCATGGACAACCACCATCAGCATCTCCATACTTTGCCTTTTCAGGTTATAGAAACCCATCAAATGTTGGGCTCTTGGCAGAGACAAATAAAAGAGGTTAATTGGTGATCATTCTCTGGTTCCTTTAGGGAATGGGGCTGAAATTCTCAGTTCCTCAGCCATCTATCAAACAAGCAGGATCTAATCAATCACTTAGCACTGAAAAGGCTGCATATCCTAGCGTAATCCATCTGTTTGAATTTTATAACAGATGTTCCCTTTCTCAGCCCCTTAAGTAATCTGATCCTCTGCCCAAGGAATGTGAATATAGATTCAGAGAAGAGGCACCAATTAGTCCTCCCAACCCAGCTACCACCACCATCACCACCAGGATGCTGTCTGCAGGCAGAGAGACTCTCAGACTTCCCAATAGTGGTTCTTGTTTAGGGAATCTGGGGAGCTTTATAGCCTTCCTGGGGATACATTTCCACAAGGGTCCCTTCTCTGACATGGAAAGGAGAGCCAGAGATAAAGATGGCCTAAGTGGCTACTAGCAAAGCTGAGATTCGAGTCCCCAGGTCTTGCTTTCTAGATCTTTCTCCACTAGACCATAGCCTAGTGGTTATATGTATGGTTGGAATAGGCCAGGGTAGGGTTCAAATCCTGGAGCTGGTGCTTGTTTTCTGCTTGACTTTGGGTTCTGGGTCTCAATTAAGTCCAAAGTGTTGTACAGACTTAAAGAGGTAACATGTGTGTGAACCCCTAGCATAGTTCCAACTCTCAATAAATCAGTGTAAGGATTATTCATTGCTATCGTTGCTTTCACACAAATGACCACGTGGAAGAAGGTTTAATATGGCAAACCCAGTTTAAACATATATGGCTGATTAAACATCTGTCATGTCAATTTAACTCATCATCCCTCTCATTCAGAGGTTGCATACTTGTATTCAGGTACCTGGCCTTTGTGAGCTGGTGCTCTCTGGGAAGGGTAGCCCTCTGGGGCCAGGGGCCTTGCAATTTCAATGTAATCTCTCACTCAGTGAAAAGATCTATTCCCCCATCTTTTTCCACTTTTTCATCTTGGCTTGATGGCCCCCAAGTTGGAAACACTCTTTTGCCTTGCTATGATATTTGCAAATTCCTCAGAGTCCTGTCCCAGGACATTCCTCTAGAGAGGTTTGAATTAGACTGAAGGCCCCAGACTAAAGGACTGGTTGCTCTTTCTTGGTAAGCCTTGACGCAGCATGTCTCTGACTAGATTTCAGCGGGACATGTTGCACTCCAACTTCTGGCAGCCATTCACTCCCTCCCTCCAGGACAAGCTCCGTTTCCCTTAAAATGTTTCAGGTGGTCTGCTTGAATTTCCCAACAACCAGGCTCGTCTATGACATCAACTCACGAGCTGAGATAAACCATGCTGACTCATATCTAAAGAAGCTTTGGGAAATTCCGTGTCCAGGCAATTATATTTAAGGTATCACTCAACAGTGGCAGTGAGTGAAGAGTCGCAGAGCTCGAGAGCACAATTTTCTTCCAGCCCATCATTCTGTCTGAAGAGACACCATGACTCCCAAAGGTGAGTCAGGAGCAGACAGAGCTTGTTTACATTCCAGCTTCTCCCAGGCAAGGATCCTTCCACATATTCATTTCTTGTCACTTCACTGGAATTCTTCCCCTCAAAGGAATTCAGTTTCCAGTCCTGGTTCCTGTGCTTAGCAAACAAAACGTTTCACTTTTGAGGCATCGAGGGAGGTGTATAACATAGCTTTAACCTTCACATCTAAACTCTGTTATAAATTCCCTAGGTGTGCCAGGGCTCCCATATCCTATATACTGCACTCAACCACCTAGTAGGGAGGGGAGGCATTTCCATAGACTACAATGTGAATGGCATATCATAGTGCTTTGCAGTGCACAACCTGCACAATCATACAAAGAAGCTCTGGCAGAAATCATGTCTCATACATTTCATCTCCTTCACAGCCTCATGCTAAGCAATTACAACGCCCTTTATAAATTTTACTAATTGGCTGACATTTCTAAGTGAAGTGTTTTCCTCCAAAGAGAAAAAGTAAAAGTCATCAAGGAAAGGAAAAGGTTCTTCAGCTCCCCAGATCACACCATGTCCATTTTGGACTTGGTAATTTCCCAGTAGAAATAAAATGCCCCAATTTACATGGTTGTCTTTGTGAAGGGAAGAATTTAGAGACTACTTGAGACTTTGACATTTGTCCTCCAGTCTACCTGTTTGACAGATGCTTTTTCAGAACATTAACCCTTTCGTATTTGATACTTAGTAATGGTTTTGTTCTCTTCTGTTTGCTCTTTTCATTAGGATCCAAATTCATTTATTGATTTAGGAACAATGACTCTGTACCCTAGAGCTTCTGTGGATGAGCCAGAGCAAACACCTACTGCAGAGAGTAGCGATCAGGTGGTGTCAGAGATAAGCATCTCCCTGGGGGCTTAGACATCATGCACTACTGCTTAGAGACTGATCCATAAGTCAGAATCCCTGTTTGCTAGTTTGAGATGAGAAATGCCACCGTCACCCAGGCCCAGTGGCCAATTCAGCCCCTCTGAACTGTCTTTTCCTGTACACCAAATACCTGGACGTTAAAATAACCAGATGTTTGCTTGGCGAGTGGACTGAGTTGGGGCGTTTGTACATTGATACATAATAGGAAATAGGTACCCAATAATAGGAATATTGATGCCCATGGGGCAGCAGAAGCTGTCCACTGGACAGTGTGTGAAAGACTCAGCCCAGGCCTGACTCTTACCTTTGGTTCACAAAGTCTTTCACCAAACCATAAAACACAAGTAAATAGATTTCTGCTCAGTGGATTCCAAAGATCTCCACTTTGTCTCCTTGGGATTACATCCACAGCCACTTGATTACAGTCTCCTTTGGTCCAGAACTCTTCAGAGTCTCAAGAGATAATTGCATAGTCTACTCCCAATCACAGTGTGTGTTTTCCTGATTTAACTCTCCAAGGGAAACTTGGCATCCGCGTTCCCAGAGACACACTAAGTTTGCTGCCCCTCTTCAACCTCCCTTTCTGAACGGTCCTAGCTGCAGTGTGGCCTGCTGTTGGAGTTCTTTTTCATGACTTCTGCTTTGACCTAGAGTGCATGGACTCAAGAAAATGGAGAGAGAAGTACATGGATAAAGGAGCAGTCTCTAAGCGAGGGGAGCTAATTCTAGAACTTATACTGGTTCCCTGGGAATGCCCTTCTCCCTACACAATAATCTCACTTTGATTAACACAGCCCTGGCAGGCGCATCCATACTGTTTGAGAGCAGGAATGGTGCCCGAGAGCCCATGTGGGGACAGCTGCTAAGCTAACAGCACTCTTTAAAATCTAATTCCAGCTTTCACTTCTACCCGAGTCTCCACTGTTGTTTCACTTCCCGCTGTGCTCCGAGGAATCCAAGAGAGAGGCAAAGTGCGGGGTGGGAGGAAAATGAATTGTCTGACAGGAAGGGGCCTGAATCCTGCCTCCCCATCTGAGGAGCTATGACCTTCCTTGCAGAACTTTTGCCATGAGTGAAAGAGATCATACGTATGCATGTGCAATGCACACTGTAGGTGCTTAGTACATGGAAGAGATTTATTTTATTATAAATAAATATTATATTTTATATTATATAATTATATATTATATATTATATATTATATTGGGGACCCTGAACACACCTGTGCTGGTACCTTGCTGTCACAGTTGCTGCTAGCCTGGATGAACCATGCTCTCTGCTGGTTGACCATCCTATCCATCCTTTCAGTCCCAGTAAAAGTGATACTGCTCCAGAAAGCAGTCCCTGATTTCCAAGCTGAATATGATATTGTGCATGCAAATCCGATCACATTATTCCTCTACTCCAAACCATTCAGTGATTCTCCATTACCTAGAGAAGAAAATCTTATTTCCTTAGTGAGAACAAGGTCCTTCATGATTTGATTTTTGCTCTTAATCTCTCCCCCCAACCCTCTCCTGCATTTTACACTCCAACCATTTGCATCTATCATGGTTTCCTAAATACAGTAAACTCTCTTATGCTTTCCCTACTATTTGGGGGCTGTGCCATCAAAATCAGGTAGTTGAATCAACTTGCACTTGCATTTCTGAGACAGGGGGCATGCAAATCGCAGGAACTGTCTGTAAAGGGGCTCAACTAGAGGCTCCTTCCTTGGAGCACAGCAGGCTCATGCCTCCAGGTCCTTGAAGACCTTTGCCTCTCCATCTTGCAAATAGAGCATTCCTTGGGCTCACCTGAAGGGACCTTCTGGAAGGCCATGGAAGAGGTGGTTGTCCCCACTCTCCCACACAACCTGTCTCACCTGCCTGCAGTCAGTAGCTTGGGGTCAGGGGAGATAACATCCCTCCCCTGTAGACTGGAAATCAAGCACAAATTGCTCTGTGCAGGCTATTGGGGTAAGATTGTAGCTCCCAGCAAAATCAGACCTGGCCCAGCCCCGGCTCATCATTAACTACAATGTGGCCATGGCTATGTCTCAGAGTACCCGTTTCTTCATCTAGGGGAGATGTGCGGTAATAACACCTCAAAGTATTATGGGTGGAATGTTTGGCATATCATAGGTACTTAATAAACATTTACCATTAGAATTTCTAGAAATAGCAGGTGATGGCTTCCCTAAAAGGCCACAGGAATATAACAAGCTTTCGAGCTAGATTTTAAGCACTGCCTTGAAGAGATTAATCCACCCAAATGGATATATCTGTAGTTCAACATTAGAAGGTTGAGGTTATATCCTCTGCTCTCATCCTTCCCCGCTGGAGCATTCTCAATGCAAAATTCCCAAGCAATTTCCATGTATGAGCCATGTAAGACACTTCCCTGGAGAGAAGCTTTGAGACTTCAGGGCTCATTATGTGATGTGTGGATTACAGTATGGAAAGAATCCTTGGTTCTAGCCCTGGCCCTGCTGCTTAACAGATGATCTTGGCTAAGTCACTTAGCTACTCTGAGCCTCAGGTTCTACATCTGTTATTTAAGGGGTTGCCCACCTCACAAATAAGAAGGAAAGTGTTTTGCAAAGTGTAACTATGATTCAGGGCTAAAGTTCTTGGATTTGTCTCTTTTTCCTCTTGGCCTAATTTGCTACTGGTTAAAAATCTCTTATTGACAATTCCAAAATCCAAAAACATCTGAAAAACAATACTTTTGGTAATTCGTTTGGCTACAAAACTTGACCTAAATTGCTGTGACTCTTTAGAGTAGACTTTATCCCAGTAATGGTGAATATTCAAATATTTTACTGCAGAAATAATAATGTGTTTGATCTGTCCCAGTTACCTGTAGGGATGTCAAGTAATGAATGGGATAGTCTGACATCTGGAATATCTGGCCACAAGAGTTTGGCTGAAGGAGTCATGGATTTACATTCTAGGAGTAGTTACTAAGCTTTAGTCATTCATGTACCTTCCATGACTTCTGTCATAACCTTATACCACCTCTATTTTTATTTCTTTAATACACATTTTTAATTGACTTAAGTTTTTACTTGTTTTCTTTCAAGTGTATCCGTTATAAAATACACATTAAAATAAATACCTAGCGGATGTGACTCAAATGATTAGACTTTCACCTACCATATGGGAGGACCCAGGTTCAATCTCTGGGGCCTCCTGGTTAAAAAAAAAGCATGCCCACGTGGCAAGCCGAGTGCCCACGCAAGTGCCCACTCAATTGCCTGTGCAGTGAGCTGAGTGCCCATATGGCAAGCCAGTGCCTGTGCAAGTGAGTCACACAGTGAGATGATGACGCAACAAAAGAGACGAAGGGGAGAGTCAAGGCAAAGCACAACAGAAACCAGGAACTGAGGTGGCACAAGTGACAGGAAACTCTCTCTACATCAGAGGTCCCCAGGATTGAATCTCGGTGAATCCTAGAGGAGAGAAAAATGAGAAGAGAAGACAAAAAGAGAAATAGAGAAGATCACACAGTGAGCAGACAGCAAAAAAAAAAAAAAACAGCGGAGGGGGAGGAGGAGGGGAGGGGAGGGGAAAAATACCCAATTACAAGTAAAAATATTTACTATGTGAATCTCAAATTACTTTGCATGTCACAACACACCTCACGCTTTGGGCAACATGGAACTCTTCAATAGCCAGGTCACAAAGGGAACGTGACGTCTGTGAGGCCCTGACTCACCTGTGAGGTTCTCAATTACCATAAACATTCAACAGTCCACTTCCACCAAGTGCCGGCTGCACAAGGGCTGTGAGCAGGACACTGCACTCCATCACAGCAGCTTTGACTTTCTGCTTAAAAACCACAAAATAAGCTGCAGAGACAGCAGGCGAATCCGACTAACAGCTTACATTTGGCCAACTCTTTCACAGGCATTCTCATCGGATTCCCAGCTCGACCAGTGGGATACATACTGCTTTTATTATTTCAAGCCCAAAGCCAGGCTGCATGGGCTGAGCGCTTTGCCTAAGACCTCACAGTCAAGGGCAGAGCTGAGTGTCCCAGGCCCCACTGCTGAGGTCCTCTTCTCCTGGCCACCTCACAGGGTCTGTCTTGCTGTCCGTGGCACTGCTTACACCACTCCTGCTTCTGGCTTAAACATTAGTTGTCACAAAAGCCACAGGGAACCCAGCTGTTTATAAAACCCGTGTGCTCTCAGCATAAAATAGGCCCCGATGGCCAGGCTATTACGTTTTGCCAGCTCGGGGATGGTTGCACAGGTGTAGCAAGGCTTTTCGAGATTCGTGAATCTTCAAAATGTGCCGAGAAGGGTTATGTAACTGTCTCAGCGTATTCTGCAAAGTTAGAGGAACAGCAGTTTATGGGAAAAGAGCAGAACTCAGATACCTTCTCTAAGGCCACACACAGAAGAGCAAAACTCAGACTTTGGGTAATTGCTTTTTTTAAAAAATCACTATTTCTAGAGGAATCAAGTATTTTCTAAATTATCTAAATAACTAAGGGAAAATTAGAAGTCTCCTTTCCTTTTACAAGAATTAATCATTAATGTTCCAGCTTTCCTCTTCTTTTCAGCACGTAAGTTCACGAAAGGAAAATGGGGCTCCTCCTACACTCTGCTCTGAGGGTAACTAGCCGTGTGCTCCAAGCACCTGCCTGTCATCTACAACGTGTGGACGGTGCCCTAAGGACTGGCCTGCAGTGTAGTATGGAAAGCCAGGGTCTGGGATGAAACACACATATGTTTGAATCCTCACTCTGCCTCTTGAATAAGTGATTCAAATTTCTCTGAGCCCCACTTTGCTCATCTGTAAAACCTACCTCAGAGATGTTAAAGGACAAAATGGAGTAAAACACTTTGCACAGCCCTGGTACAAAGTAAGAGGCAAATAAATGACAGCTGTCGTTATCCCTGCCATTTAAGGTAATCTGCACCTTCAGACTGGACTCTATGAACATGTACAATGGACAGGCCTTGCCTTCAGTGATTATGGATTTATCAACCAGAACAGAAGAGCTGAGGTAGCATCGTGCCGCTGACAGATAAGCTCATCACAATTCAATTTCCGAATGCAAGAATCTCTCTAGCTCTGAGGAGCTATTCACAGTGTGCTTTGAGAAAGAATCACCACAGCTTTAAATACAGCCCACTCTTGACTGTCTGTGGAAAAGGATGTTAGAGAAAATGGGAATAAATATCATCAACATCAACAATTAATTTTTATTTCCGTTTGTACCTTCGACTCTTAGAAAACTTTTTTTACCCAAATGTGGTCCCATGATTTGAATTCCACCTACTTACCTTCCCTTGCTCCTACAAGAAACCCAGTCCAGTAAATTGTAAAATGGGGTCTCCTGACTAATTGCATCAGGTGACTTAGGTGTACGTTAAATTGCAGATCCCCCAAATGAGTGAGATTATCTGGAGTTGGGGTATAAAAATATGTATTTTAACAGGCACTCCTGATGCAACCAAAACTTTGAAAACCATTGACCTCAGGCCATGTTATAATCATGCAACATGTGCCACATATGATTATATGACATCTCAGTGGGAACTTGTCCTGTCTCCAGTAGAAATTCATTCTTTAGAACTAGTAAAAGATAAGCAAATAAGCCATCCGAGTAACTTCAGGATATATAATGGAGCTGAAGGCAAGGTACAGTGGTGTTCCAAGGCAAGGGGAGCAGCCCTGCTTGGGAATACAGGGCATGGTTGCCAGGAAGGTCTGCTCCAAGAGGAAACTTCAGCTCACACACTTTCCAGGACAAAGTGGGTCAAGTCTAGAGGGTCATGGATGGATGGGGACAGGGAACACAGCAGAAGAAATAATGTGAACAAAGTATGTGAGGAACCCTAGCCTGTTTGAGGAGCTGCAGTTATACTTTATGTGGCTAAAAGAGTGAGATCTAGAGGGACAGTAGAAACATTTCTTCAAGTGCTGCAAAATTACAAATTATACTTTCCTTCCTCAAGGAAGGGAAGCATTAAAAAGCATAAACATATCCCCAGGCTCTACTATGACATGTTTTTGTCCTTTTCTGGATTTTCTAACCCACTCGCATCCTACACCAAATCCCAAGTAGATGCTACAGTTCAGCAGTTTGAGCCTGTTCTATATACTCTGGCAAATCAGTCTTTTTAATTGTGATTTATGTTCAGATTGAGTCAATTTCGTCAATTAACTTCAATCAAAACAAAGGTTTATTTTCCATAACAATTTCCATTCTTATTCTTATGACACATTGTTGTAGTATAACTAATTATTTTAGTTATATGTTCATGGATCGGCTTTTCAAGTTGGGTCTGTTTTGATATGTTTTTGGCTCTGCTCTCTGAGTATTCCTTTTTTTTTCCATAAGAAATGGCCTATATTTGTAGCCGAATAGCTTTTTCAGCTCACTTCCTTCCTTAGAAAAAGGGGAACTAGAGGCCTCTTTCATTTTTAAGTGTCTGTCCCTTTCAGTCCAACTCATTGCATTTCTGCTAGTAAAATTCTCTTCAAAACTTTTTGGTTTCCTATCAGTTTTATTCATTCCCTTAGTCAAGAGCCATCTCACGAATCTCTTTGTGACAGGCACCTCCACACTTGGGACTGTGAATCACAGTTCTGTGGGAAGATGCCCTTCAGATTCCTAGTCCTTTCATCTAGCTGAGAGATTCTAGGACATACTGCCCTGAATCTTTTTGAACTTTTAGAAAAGGATCTTATAGCCCTTGACTTGTTCTTGATCTTCATGTCACATTTTACTGGCAGCTCTCTGGATTAGAACTTTTCCTCAATGCCACTTAAGAACCTTTTGCCAAGTGGAGAATCTGGGAATGAGAGTTTTATTTTCCAATTTAGTAAGTCCTGGGTTGAAAAGTTTTCCTCTAGATTCTGTTATACACTATCTTATTTGATTCTTTTCTATTGGTGCCTTATCACACACATTTTTTAAATGTGTTGGCATATTCAACATTTTGTCTGAAAATCTTTTTAGATCTACAATTTCCTGAGACAAATTTTCTATCTTCCACAGGCAACAGGCTGCCCAATTTTCAACCACTATGTAACTTAGGTTATCTTTTCTCCAGATTCCAGTAACAATTTCCTCACTGCCCTTCCAGCTTTCACTAACAGACTCCTTGAGCCTCTGTCAGGTTCCACCCATTCTAAAAGCAAGGCCACACATATTACATTTGTGTTATGGCAATAACCCTCTTCCAAGTACCAGTTTGTGTTTCAGTTAGCTATGGCAGCATAACAAATCACCCCAAAATTTAGTGAGTAAATTAACAACCATTTGGTTTTCTCACAATTCTGAAGTCTGGTCTGGGGTTCAGCTGAGCATTTCTGCTGCTGGTGTCACCAGTGGCCACTCCCATAGCTGTATTTTGCTGGCATGTCAACTAGACCCGAGGCCAGCTACTGTTCTAGAACAGCTGGTCTTCTCTGACCCCCCATGTAATCTCTAGGGCTTCTCCCTCCTTCTGGCCTTGCCATATGTTCTCTTCAGCAAGGAAACTGGACTTATTACACGGCAAAAGGATTCCCAAGAGTGCAAGAGCAGAAGGCATCAGGCCATCTTAAGACTGAGGCCTGGAACTTTACAGCACTACTTCTGTCACAATTATAAGACAAAGTAAATCACAACCCAGCCCAGATTCAAGGGGAAGGAAAGACACAAGGGGACCACCAAACCCAACAGACATCACAGAGAAATTTTTTTCATGTACAATCATAAACTTCAGCACAATTACAGATGTCTGCCAAGATTCCGTTCTGTGGGAAACACAATCAACCGTGTGCCTTACTTTCATGCACGCTCATGGCACTTCTGCTTACCTCTACAACCCATCAGTATGCAGTAATTGGGCTTCTGCCTAAATGGCAATTGGAACAAATTCAAACATACTAGCCTGAAGACAGTCTGATTAAAGTCCAAAATACAATCACAGGTATCATGTAGATCACACACACACACACACACACACACACACACACACACACACACACACACACACGATGCTTAAAATGCTTCTACCTCAGCATTAGGTGCCACTGAGTTGACAGCTGAAATTGTGTGACTAATGCACGTGGGCTACACCAACACCAGTAGATGGTATGGCCTCCAAAATTGCATCTGGCACTTGTTCAAGCTCATGAGACGATTTTCCAGCTCTGTGAGACCTTCTCTAACTGCCCCATGAGCTGGCCTCCCACCCTGCTTCTACCCAAAGCACTGTAGCATCATTGCTTTGAGTACCCATGTTGCCCCTTGACTGTGCTTCTGTGAGGGCAGGGATTATTTCTTGTCTTTGCTGTAGTCCAGGTTAAGTGCAGTAACAAGCACAGGGTGGATGCTCCACAAATGTTGAAAGAATATAAGCCTCCTAACTGAACTACAGGAAGCTTTAGAATGAAACCATCAGCATTACCTGTTTTTGAACTTAGACTTTTGACGTCCTTGGACTCATACCTACCTGCATACAATATAGAATGACTCCAAGAAATGAGAAATCTTCCTTCTTGGACTAAAGTGTGATATAGGGGTTGTTGCAGAAAAAGAGATATTTTCATGGCTCATTTGTTTTTTAAATGAATGTATGTCTAGACAGTTCTGGGAGGGAAACAGTATTTGTTGGGGAGCTTGTTTGTTTCTTAACTTGAAATTCTACACCTTCATTTATAAATGCAACATGTGCCAGGACAAAAAAAAAAAGATGAGCTCTTAGCACCATAAAAATCTCTTGCAGAATGGTATTATATTGTAGCATACATTAAGGCACTTTTCTTGGCTGCTAAGAAAAACCAAAGTGGCCAAATAAGGGGCATCGATGTATATAAACACTGGATCCTCCAAGTGCCCTTCTTCTCTTCCTTTCTGTGTCCCTACCAGATTCTAAGCCCCTTGAGGACAAGTCACTACTGTGTTAGGAAAGTGTATTCTAAAACCAGAGTTCAAATCCCAGATCTGCTACTTAGGAGCTGTATAACCTTGGACTAATTTGTGTGTCCTCTAAGCTTCACTTTCGACACAGATAAAATGGGATGATGATAGCACCTACTTCACAGGGTTGTAGTGAGGATGAAGTGAGGTAATGCATGTTAAGTGGGCACTCAGTAGACATGAGCTTTATTGTTCTCACCCTCTTGGAGTATTTATTGAGCACATGGTTCTACGAATCAGGTACTCTACAGAGTAGGAGAGATGTCTGGGTGAGCGCCTCTCCCAAGGAGTCAGGAAAGGTTCATCTCTCCAAATGGGGTCTTTCCCTTGGAAAGGTTTCAGTGACTCCTGAGCTGAGACTTAAAGGATGAGCAGGAGTTTGTTGGGTGGTGGTAGGACTATCAGAATTTTGTGTGTGCTGTCTCCATTCATCTTACTAAGCCACTTGCCTCAAGCCTGACCTTTGGCCTAGTTAACTAACAGCTTTCCAGGTCCTGGAGAATAAACTCTGAACTTCAGAGAACAAACTTGTACCTGCAGCCACCACCCACACCACCCACACACCTCATCCCAAACTCACAGCTGATCCCAAGGGATAAGCTGTTCATCCCCACGGCCTTAGACCCCATTCCTCTTTCCTTTTCATGTGCATTCACTTTAAACAGTCATTGACTCCTGCAGGAAATCTACTAATCTCCACCCCTGGGCCACAGTAAAGGCTCAAGCCCACAGGCCCCTCTCGCTCTGCCTGTCTGATCCCCCACACTCTGGGTGAACCACGCGTGCCAATTACACTTCCCATAGAATCTCATGGCACCTGTCTCTCTTTGGACCTGTGAGTAACACACTGTCTTTCTTCACCCATGATGGCCTCTGTTTCCTATAGTCTTGCACCTGACTCCCACCTGAACCCAAATTCAAAATCCAACTTAATCAATTTGGAACTGGTGGGCAAGGAAAGATACACCACTGCAGGCAGTGAGATCCCAATGCAGAGGTGTGGGGGGAAATGGCGAATTAAGGCAACTACAAGAGGACTTACAAAACTTCAGCAGAGGGAAGCAGACTTGGCCCAGCGGTTAGGGCGTCCGTCCACCACATGGGAGGCCCACGGTTCAAACCCCAGGCCTCCCTGACCCATGTGCAGCTGGCCCATGAGCAGTGCTGATCCGCACAAGGAGTGCCCTGCCACACAGAGGTGTCCCCCATGCAGGGGAGCCCCACGCACAAGGAGTGAGCCCCGTAAGGAAAGCCGCCCAGTGCGAAAGAAAAGTTCAGCCTGCCCAGAAATGGCGCAGCACACACGGAGAGCTGACTCAGTAAGATGACACAACAAAAAGAAACACAGATTCCCGAGCCACTGACAACCAACAGACGTGAACAAAGAAGAACACGCAGCAAATAGACACAGAGAACAGACAACTGGGGGGGTGGAGAGAGGAGAGAAATAAAATAAATAAATAAATCTTTTTTTAAAAAAATAAAGATTTGGGGAAGCGGATGTGGCTCAAGTGATAGAGCTTCCTCTTACCATTTGGGAGGACCTGGGTTCGATCCCTGGGGCCTCCTGGTGAAAAAGAAGAAGAGAAAGTGTGCCTGCATGGCAAACCAGTGCCCACACAAGTGCCCGCGTGGTGAGCCAGTGCCCCGCGCAAGTGAGTCACACAGCAAGATGATGACACATCTCAAGAGAGACAAAGGGAGAGTCAAGGTGAAGTGCAGCAGAAACCAGGAACTGAGGTGGCACAATTGACAGGGAACCTCTCTCCCCATCAGAGGTCTCCAGGACCAAATCCTGGTGAATCTAGAGAAGAGAAAATGAGAAGAAAAGATGACATAGACAGCAAAAACAGCAGGGTGGGAGGAGGGGGGGGGGCGAATAAATATATAAATCTTAAAAAAAAAAAAAGGAAAGATTTGTAGAAAATTCTGGTAGGATTCCAGTGCTCCCCCAAGGAACACACTGGGATCCCATGAAACATATTGGTATTCTGCCACCTCCTCCCTGCTGCTTGCCTCCTGATATATGCCCTGACTATATCCTGATTGCATGCCATAATTTTTTGTAAGCACCTAAAGGGAAGACATCAAGTCTTATCCTCTTTGAAGTCCCCACTACAGTCCCCCTCCATCTTCACTGTCCTTTGAGGCTCTCACTTTAGGCCCCAATCCCTTGAGTCATTCTCCTTGTTTGACCCCATTTCTACTCCAAATCTAAATTCTATCTTTCTGTACCTTTAATTTGCAGAAAAGGGAGCTCCTTTCATTTCTGGGCCCCACATCTACCCTCACCTCACTTTAGTTTCAGGTCCAAATGTGTGTGGTCAGTTACCACACTGGACATCTCAGACAATTGCTGTAGGCACTGACTGTCATCACATATTGGGTGTTGTCCTCACTGCTGTGTCCCCTCCTGTTTAGAGTCTCATTGAATATTAGGGCTGGAAGGGATCTTGGAGGCCTCAAAGATCCCCTTAACTCACTTCTTTATTTATTTAAGGTATTTCTTGGACACACATCTTGCTACGTCCCACATATGGGTTCTCTTAATTCTCACCCCAATCTTATAAGGTGGGGATTAGGATGCCTGTTTTACAAATTAGAATGTTAAAACTCAGAGAAGTTAAATAACTTGTCCAATGTTACAAAAATGATAGAGTCAAGATTCAAATTCAGGTCTGTAGGCACCAAACCTGTGTCTTTCCATTCTATACTACCAGCTTTAGAACCTCTTCTGCTTATAACACTCCACAGCCTCTTCCTTTGGAGTCATTTATCCGTCCTCTCTCTTAATCTACTGTCTCCATAAGTCCCTCAACTTTCACTCTTTACAGCTCTACTCTCTGCCATCATAACCTCACCTGTTTGATTCAATCTAGAAGTTCCCTCTCTTCTCAAGGGCAGATACAACATTAACATGAAAAAAATACAACCATGACTTTGATCTGGCAGTTCCTGCACTGTTTTTATTTTTAAAAATTTCAAGACTCCACACTTAACACACTGCCCTGAAACCCAGCAGATATGTGGCCAATTCCTACTCACCAGTTCTTCAGCATGCCCTGGACAACTAACAAATCAATGGAGAAGGACCAGTCCATTCCAAAAGTGAGGACTGTCTTCAACTGAAAGCAAAATAATTCCATTTTTCTGTCCCATAATAACTATGTTCCTTCTCAGCCTGAAGCAGTCAGAGTGCACATTGTCCCAAATCCCTAATCATTGAGGAATTAACAATAATATGGGGGGAATGGTACTGCTAACTAAAGCAGATTTACTGTTTTCGTAGTTATTATCTTGTATTAACTGAATAACTTATAACATTGATATAAAAAATAAATTAAAAACAAATTTAAAACCACATAAATAAATTACTTTCGGAAGAAGACAATATTTTTACTCCTGGATCTGGGTGTCATTTATTTCCTACCCTTATCTTTACAATGGAGACAGCTTCTGCCCAGCTATCTTCAAGATGAGAGTGGGTGTAGAATTAGGAAGCAGGTATGTAATTAAAATGAGATCCTCTGAGAGAAGGTACTTTGTGAAGTGCCTCAGACTAGACCCATATCTGGCATTATCATGATCATAGTCCCTCTTGGTCTCGTTGGCCCCTGGAGTTCCCATAAGTGCTGGAAGTGGCTTGACTACTGACCAATGGCGGCAGCAATCCAAATTTAATTTTCAGCTTACAACAATGTAGCTTACCAACTGATGGAATCAAAATATTAAAAATTTGTTTTAGTATCTGCTTATTTCTCATTTTTCCACATCTCCTTTGCTATCATCCAGTCTTCCCTTTGGGCTCTCACAGCAAGATTCCCATTTTCCCAGATCCATCCAACGAAGCATTCTTTGATCTTTCAATTCAGTGCCACTTCAGCATCTGAACACTGCCAATTCCATTATCTCTTTTCATCAGCTTCAGTGTAATTTTGAAAAATCTACTGAAAAATATGCTCTAGAGAGCATACATAAATGGGCTATTTTTCTTTGTTTTAAGCAAAATCCATCACCAGAACTGCTACTTGGTGTTAACAAAAAGCTGGAGAAAACAAGCCATTCAACTATTTCCATACTTACAAGGGAACCAGTGTGTAACCCAAAGGATATCTGTGGAACTACTAACTCCTAGAAAAAGGTTATAAAACAAAAAGCATGAGATTAAGACTCCAAGGACATGGGTATCAGAGAACGACTTTGTCATTCATTGGGACCTTGAGATTTTCTGAGGTTCAGGTTCCTTGCTAATAAAATGGTGGTTGTCGCGCTGGTCAAATGGGATAATTTGTATGAAATTCTTTTGTCAACTAGAGAGCTCTAGAAAATTATAAATGTTATTTTTGATCAGATAATATTGAGGTATAGGGGTGACAATCACCAAAGGTAAGTGATTAAGCAGGGCACACACAGGCCTTCTGGAACATCTATTGGGTAGGGATGATGTGGGCTATGGGTGGGAGGCTCTTTGTCTCTTCAGAGATAACCTAAGCTGTCTGACTTGTGGGTGTGAAACGGTAAGAGGCTGCAGTCCTGCCCTTAGTGACAATGGCAACGACTCCAGTCCCAGGAAACAGTTTAACAATGTAAGGTCTATAAACTAAGTATTTAGGGGAAATGCAAACAAAATATGCTAAAAGCTTATCTAGAATGTCTGGAGTCCATGCTAAAAGCTTACCGAAGATGTGGAAGATATATATGCTAATTCAAGCCTATTGAGAACTGAAACAAAGGGACCATTTGGCCTTTCCTCTCTGTATAAAAGAAATTTGAAAATCTTGTTCGGGGCTCGGGATTGAAACAGAAAGCTCCCAAGTCCGGCCGGCCATCAGTAAACCATTTTTCCTTCTCAAAATCATTCCTGAGTCCTGGCCTCTCTATACGCAAATAATTGAACCTCTCTCAAATTCTACAACAGGGGGAAATTTACCGAGACGAGCCACTGCAGGTGTGTTCACTGCATTCAAATAGCACACAACAATCTAGCAGGGCAAAACTTCAGGCCCTGGAAGAGACCCCCCCATCTTTGGATTTTAGGCTACATGACTGAGAGAACAAGTCCCTCCTATGATGTGACTGACAGCTGAGGTCCAAGCCTGTGGTCCCATAGATGTGCTGGGCAGAACCTTGGCCTCCATCCCTGTGGTACTGCCTGAGCCTTCATCAGTGGACAAGATCAGAGGCCAGGTCAAAGGCTTGGGCTTGTCGTTACATAATCTGGCAAAACCTCCTCATGAAGCCCAGGTCTGCTACGTGGGCATTCATAGTAATGTGGGCTATGGGTGGGAGGCTCTTTGTCTCTTCAGAGATAACCTTAACCTAAGCTGTCTGTCCTGACTTGTGGGTGTGGGATGGTAAGAGGCTGCAGTCCTGCTCTTAGTGACCATGGCAACGACTCCAGTCTGGTGAGGCAATTTAGCAATGCAAACTCTATATACATACCAGTCAGTCCAGGGAAACTGATGGTGGTGATGCCAAAACTTAAGGGAACTTGGACTTGGCCTCGAATGGGAAATATAATATAGCCTGTGCATAAATTCAAAATCATCTAATTCTATATCCAAGTGTGCCTAGTCTCTAGAAATCCAGTTAAGTGATATGGGCTTTGAATGTTCAGAAAGGATGTAAGACTGAATGTGTATGCAAAGTTGCATCCAGACAGAATGTGGCAAGATGCTAATCAAGCTCACCTGAGGTGTGGGCAATATGTTAATTCAAAACCTACTTGGTACTCAGGCAAAGACTTAACAAAGAAAGTAGTTTTCTTTGATAAAAGCACAATTTGACTCCCCACCCTGTATAAAAGGAACTTGTAAATCTCGTTTGGGGCTCGGGTTTGCAACAGAAAGCTCCCTAGTCTGGCCGGCCGTCAATAAACCATTTTCCTTCTCAAAATCATTCCTGAATCCTGACTTTTCTATACACAAATAATTGAACCTCTCTCAACTGCTACACCATTTGGGGGAGAACCAGTCCAACTAAATTTCCACTTCAGAGTTTTACTGTAAGTCAGATTCGATTGTCTCACATTCTCAGCTGTAACTGGCTTACAGGAGTTTTTCAAAAGCCAGCCTGTGGAGAATCAATCTTGGATGAGTTAACAATTACTTTTCAGTGGGTAATGAAGAATATTCCTTTTTTCTGACTTGAGTTCTGAACTTTTTGAAAACACGTAAGATAGGCAGATAAAGATAAAAATAGCAGCTTTATTGCTGATAAAGCCTAGGGTAGAAATAAGGGTCCAGTATGCAGCCACAGTGGACTAATTTGGCATACCAAAATTAGGCAGACCCAGCCAAGTCACAAGTATCTTTTGTAAATTATGGGTCTCTTCCTGCAGGAGCAAAATCTTTTCTGCCAAAATAATCAAATGGCCAGTTTCTCTGTAGGCAGGCAGCCCAAAGAGGACTCAGAAAATGCCAAGATCCTCCCCAAACTCAACCATCATTTAAGCCATTTATACTCCCCTGGGAAGGAGTCAGGTTAGGGGCTGAGAGAGGCTAAGACTGTTAAAATGAATGGCCCATGATGAAATAAGCATCGTGAGAAAAACATCTCCTCTAAACTGATTACGAGGAATCCAATGGAGTGTAGTCAGTTCAATTTCGCATAAGAAAGGAGGTATGTCTGAAGTTTTCCATCAAATGGAAGCCCCTATTTTCACCTCTACAGAGTTATTATTATAACTGAGATAACAGCTATCCCAGTGACAAAGCCATTTCTCCATCAATACGTCATTCAATCTTAACAAACCTGAGAGAAAAAAGTAATGCCTTGTACTCATTTTATAGATGCACTAAATATTGCCTAGGATCAAGCAACTAGTAACTAGGAGACCTTGGATTTAGCTCCAAATATTATCTCAACAATACTACAGGAGTCTCATAGGACCTTATTAGTTTTTCACAATACACAAGAAAAAAATATTGGGAGGATCCAAATTATTTCACTTTGGTGCAATTAATTTAAGGATAGTAGTGGCACAAATAACTTAAAAACCACATGAGCTTAATTGGGGTTATTCTTTGGTTGGCACTTCACTTTCATCAGAGAAATGCTGATGGTCTAGATTTCAATACTTAAAACAAAATAATTAAATCACACTGTAAATGCCCAAAGAAAGAAAAAGTGGAATGTAGTCACTTTTCCATTATTCCTCAACTCAAAAACATTCAACAGGTTCCAATGCCCTAATTTTTTTTTCAAATATTTTACCAACAAATTGAAGGGAGGAAAAAGAGTCCTAAAAATGACTATCTTCAGTACAACCATGTACTGAGCGCCTTCTATATAGCGAGCATTGCACAGGCACTATACACATATACTCTCAGTCCCTACAACTCTGCAAGAGTGGTATTATTATCCCCACTTGGAAAGCTCAGAGAGTTAAGTATCATGTGTAATACCCTCCTTTAGGAATTGACTGACCTAGAACTACAACTCCATATGATGAATACCAGTAACATTACTTCAGAAAAGCAAAAGACTTCAGCTGTGAAAGCACATCTTCTATGTGTCCAAAGGCCAGGTCTGTTGGCAGCAACCATTTCCTTCAGAGACAGATATCGAAAGTTTAAAAGGAGCATTGAACATGGGTGAGTAGTTTAAATCTATCCATTCATTTTTAATGAGTTTGCTCTCTTTCATTAAACCTTTAGAAGTTCAAAATTGTAACTGATGTTAAAAAATAGAGTCCCATAAAGGTAGAAGGATATTCCATAATATGGTATCATGATAAATACCAATGACGTAACAATGAACTAGACAGAGCCTTTGCCTTAGGAGCTCAGTATTGAGACATGACACAATCAATGTAAAACTATGCATTAATGGCATCCACAGGGAGCCATGGGACAACAGAGAAAGATTTGAATCATGAATTGAAATTAAGCTGATCTCTTGCCCTCTAAGAGTATAATATTTCATCCATACTGTTTCTGAATTGGAAGTACTAATTCAATATTTTTATTTAAAAGATTACTATGAGGATATATTCTTATTGCAGAGTAAAGGTTAATATGAATAGCATCAAAATCACTTTATTGCCCAATAAGTTGAATTATGTAAAAACAAAAAACTATAATACAATGCATTACAAGAACTTACCAGCAGCATTGTGAACTTTCTGGACCAGTCACTTAGAATCCCTGAATCTGGACCTTGCAAAGTATCCAAAGATTGCCCATCTCTTTGATACCATAAGGTCCTCAAGGGTATCAAGGGAAGATACTCATGATTCTTTTGATCCATGCTCCCTCACAATTTGGTTCATTGCCGGATACCAAATGCATAATGGTAGGAAAGGATGCAGAAAATATCTTTTTTCTGAGTTGAACTTTGAATTTCTAAAATTTGCAGAGTTAGAGAGAAAAGCTGAATGTTAAATTAGTCAGTTATTTATTAGCTGTCTGAGTGGGAAGAATATTGCAGGAAGCTCTAATTATAAAACTTGAATGTAGCTGGGATCCAGCCTTGATTTTCAGCTTGTTTATAAAATATGCCAAATATCAGATGGCATGGAAAAGGTAATGTGTTAATAGCAGATAGGCAAAACACTGGCTAAAAATTCTAGAGGAAAAATGAAAAAATTTGACTAAGGCTTTGGCAGAGCTATTTGACACCATAAATTTTCTTCTGGAAATGCTCAGGAATAGAAAGGAATTGAAATAAATGGGTGGTGGGGGTGGTGGAGGAGTTCATTCTAAGCCCCTTAAGCATTGTTCTTCTAAAATCTTTCGACACTGAGAAATATAAATACTAAAAGCAAGTAACAACCACCAGAATGTTTACTCTACAAATTATAAACTCCTGAACTATTTACCCCCCTCTTCAATCACCTACCATAATGCCACCCTAGAGTTCCAAAATTTGATTGAAAAAAGTCTATAAATCTAGAATTATTGAATACATTTTTGCTAATATTTTCTTCCACATTGTGGTTTGCTTTTTCATTTTCCTAACAGTGTCTTTGAAATAAAAGTTTATTTTGATGAAGTCCAATTTATTGATCTTTTTTCTTTTATGGTTTTTGCCTTTTGCATCCAATTTGATAAACATTTGCCAAACCCAATGTCACTAAGATTTTCTCTCATGTTTTGCACTTTCAGCTTCTACATTTAGGTCTGTGATCCATTTTGAATTAATTTTTGTATTTGATATGAGGTAAGGGTTGAGGATTTTTTTTTTTTTTTTGCATATGGATATCTAATTGTTCTAGCACCATTTGTTGTAAAGATTGAAATTTTTCCATTGCATTCCCTTGACACTTTTGTTGAAAATCAGTTGATCATATATGCATAGCTCTATTTCTGGACAAATTTGGTCCACTAATGTATATGTCTATCTTTATAAAAAATCAGATGGTGCAAATCCTTCACTTTGTTCTTTTTCAAAGCAGTTTTGCTATTCTATGTTCTTTGTGTTTTCATATAAATTTTAGAATCAACTAAGCAATTTCTTTAAAAAGTGTGCTATAATTTTTATTGTGATTATGTTGAATATAAACAATTCGGTTTGAGGATAAATTACATCTTAACAATATTGGGGCTTCCAATATATGAATATAGTACATCTCTATTTAGGACTTCTTTTATTTCCTGCAGCAATGTTTTCTACTTTCAGTGAACAGGTCTTCCAAGGGCTGTGTGCTATTCGCGGTTCATTGCCACCTGTTGGAGGCAGCAGTACCAGTGATGGGTTTCCATTCAGGAACCCTCCTCTGGGAAGGCTTTCCTTTCTCTCCCTCGAATGTCTCTTGTGCCTGCCACTGCAAGGTCCTTACAGCAGTACTCATCCAGATGACTTTGCTCTACAGGTAGCTGCGGGCCTGCTGTGTCTTTCACAAGATGTTCCTTGCAGGCAGCAAAAATACGTCACCACCTCCCACAGTGCCTTGGAGTGTACACGTGTAGACTGATTTGAAACTAAATAGAAAAAACACAGCACAATAAAAAATTGCCAAATGCTAAATCAACAATCTTTCACCCTGACAATTTAGTACCACTTGAAAGGACAGTTCCAATGACCATGTTAAACAGCTAAGCCACCACCCTGACCCAACCTGGTGACCCAGGGTCGAGTTTCAGAAATTCGGGTCCTTACTGTTTTGTGGTCTTCCCTCTGGGCATCTCCACCCCATTTTCTGAAAAAAGGTTAAGATAGTTCAGGAGTATGACTTCTGGAAGATTCCCTTTGCCTAATGAGACCAGCAATCTCATTATTGTATAACTATGTCCTTCTGTAACTCATGGTTTGGTATTGTTACTGGATTTTATTTAAGTTCTTAGCTATGCTGCAGAAATGAATTTCAAAAGCATGCCAGGTGAGTTAGGCCAGTCATTTATTCAGGTAGGGAGGGAAGAGAAATGGGAGAAAATAACAGAAAATAACAGGGCAGGGATCCCAGGTAGTGAGGAAGGGGATGAAAAGGGATGAAGAGGGCTAATTTACAAGCTACAATTCCCCATTATACAAGCATGAATAAGTCCCCAGGGTTACTTGCTGTCTGCGGTTTGGATTGATTACCCCACCATCAATTCCTTAGTGAGGACCCAATGATAAAGTTTCTAGAGAATATCTGGGTTTTTCCTTGTTCCCAGGAAGAAGTCTTTGTTCTCAGTAGCAAAATCCCGGGAGTGGGGTTCCTCCAGCAGCCATCTTGGGGGTTCCAGATGTCCACGTGGACTCTGCCAGGTTGCAGATCCGTCTATTCCCTATCTTACTAGCCTGCTTCAGTATGTTTGAAAACAATTTTTTATCTGATTTGGTTCATTGGCACAATGCAGAATAAGGCTGATCATGCCTTCTGTGGTCATTTATATTTCTTACAATCTTCTCCACATTAATTGCTCTTACACTGGTATTCCAGCCAGGTATTACAGACCATTTTAGATGGAGAGTCAAAATAACTCTGAGGGAATCATGGCACTTTAAGTATATTGCTAGTTGTAAGTTTTCATAGATGATTTTTATTAGGTTGAGGAAGTTGCTATTTCTAGTTTGCTGAAAGTTTCAATCATCTATGGATGTTTGGTCTTTGTCCAATTTTTTGCATCCATTGAGACGACTAAAGGAATTAGGTTCTTTAACACTGTGGATTCCCACCCACTCCCTCCACCATCTTTAGAGGTCTGTCAGTTAGCCCTTTTCTCTTCTGCTGTACAAAATGCTATTACCATGGCTTCAACTAACATGTATGTATAAACAACTTCATACATGTTTGATCCCAAATTCTCACCTGAAATCAATACCAGTATTCTCAGCTTCTATCCATGCTTTGTCTACCAGGTTATACTCCATATATCTCCAGAGAGATAAATGAGTGAGAAAAAGAATCCAATACGTATTCTCTTCAATTAACTGGCATTTAACTAAGTGGGATTCTCAGCTTGAATTTATACCTTTTATAATCCACTTAAGTTTTTTAAGTGTAAAATCAGAAAAATATCTGAAGTCAGAATTTTTAAAAACCAAACCCAAACATAATACAGGGTTTCTTAACCGTGGCACTAATGGCACTTTGGGCTGGATAATTCTTTGTTGTGGGGAACTGTCCTGTGCACTGTGGATATTTGGCAGTATGCTTGGCCTCTGCCACTAGAAGTCAGTAGCATCCCTTCCTGTCATGACCACAAAAAAATGTCTCCAGACTTTGTCAGATGGCCCCTGGGGTGGGGTGGAGGGCAAATTTGCACACACACGAACCCCGGTTGAGAATTACTGACATAGTGGCATGTAGTCGATCATCACTCCCAAAGAAAGATGAACAAGAAAAGCCAAACTTAAAAAAAAATCTGTTCGAAGTTGCTGGGGAGCCTCTTAGCAACTGAGATTTGAGGGGACATTTATCAAATCTGGAACTTCAGAGACGTGAATACCTTTGCAACCACTTTTTCCTTACAGCATTTCACCAATTTTGGGCATAGAATAATTAGGTTGAGGATCCATACAAAGAGCCAAAGCCGCTAAAAGGCAGGAATCGGGAAAGCTTTGGGAAGGTTCTCGGGGCTAGAGAAAAACAATTAAAGAATAGAGAGGACCATGATGAGACAGGAGAGGAAGAAAATGAATGGGGGTTCTTGGCCAGTTTATATCTCAACAAATTTGCCAAATTCTGAAATTGTTTGGGTCAGGAGTCAAGAAATCAAGCATGAAAATGTCTCTGAAAAGCAGAGCAGAGTTTTGGTATCTCATATTGCTGAAGAAACAAGGACTAACTTTCAGAATCAGTTGGAACAAGGAACCCAGTGAACAACCCCAGGCTCTCAGTTGGGCCACTTGAGAACTACTCCCTAAAAGCAAAAAGAACCAAAGGGATGAGTCTTCGTAAAAGGAGAGAAAGATAGATTGCTAATATCAAGCATAAAAAGATGGCATTAAAAAAAAATAGAAGAATATTAAAAACAATTCTACGTTGTCAATAAACTTGAAGATTTGGATTAAATGGACAAATTCCTGGAAAAAATACAAATCACCAAATTCAAACAATAAATGGAAAAACAGGAATAATACTATATATACATAAAATTAAATATTTAATTTTAAAACTTCCTTAAAAGAAATCTCCCTCACTGGTTGATTTCTTATAAGCATTTAAGAAAGAAGTATCATCAATCATATAAAAAAAAAAGCAAAAAAAAAAACTGTTCCAGAGAATAGAAAAAGAAGGAACACATAACAACTCATTTTATGAGATCACCTTATCTCGAAACCAAACATTTGCAAGTATATTACAAGAAAGGAAAATTATAAGCTAATCTCTCTCTTGAACTGATGCAAAAATCCTGAACAAAAATTGAATCCAGGAATATTTAAAAGAATAATGTATCAATATCAAGAAGCATTCATATCAAGGATGCAAATTTAGTTTTACATTAAAAAATCAATTTATTTCACCCCTACCTTTCCCCCTCTTCCACCCATCCTCTTTTCTGCTCCCCCTACCCATCCACCCCTGGTTTTGTTTCCTTTGGTAACATACTTTTATAGTCTATGTGGCACGGGAATCTTGGTTTGCTGGAATGGCTTTCAGTATCAGTAGTGAAATATATCTCCTTCCACACCTTACTTGGCTGGTGGCCCTGCACACTTTACCTTCTCCTACTTTGATCAGAAACATGATATATGAACAAGCACAAAAAAATCATTTAATACACATACATTTAAAGAAGAATTAACACAAACACTGGTCAAACTCTTCCAAAAACTCAAAGAGAGGGAACACTTCCTAACTCATTCTATAAGCCAGCATTACCCTAATACCAAAGGCAGTTAAATATATCACAAGAAAAGCAAATTAAAGAATATTATCCCTTATGAGTCGAGATGCAAAATCCTCAATAAAATGTTAGTGAGCCTATCTAATGGCATTAAAAGAATTATACAACATGAACAAATGGAATTTATCCCAGGAATGCAAGGTTGATTCAGCATAAGAATACTAATCAATGTAATACACCACATGAATAAAATGAAGAAAAACACATATACACATACATGACCAGCTCAATTGACACAGAAAAGGCATTTAATAAAATCCAGCAAGATTTTTGATGAAACACTCAGAAAACTAGGAATAGAAGGAAACTTCCTCAACATGATAAAGGCCATTTATGAAAAACTCATAGCTAGCATCATACTCAATGGTAAAAACTGAAAGCTTTCCCCTAAAAATCAGAAACAAGGCAAGGTTGACACTTTTACCACAGCTATTCTACATTGTAGAACAAGTTCTAGTCAGAGCAATCAAGCAAGAAAAATAAACAAAAGATATCCAAATTGGAAAGGAAGAAATAAAACTATATTTGTAGACATCATGACCCTATATTTAGAAAATCATAAAGAATCCACAAGAAAACTACTAGAGCTAATAAATGAAGAACTCAGCAAAGTTGTGAAGTATAAGATCAACTCACAAAAATCAATTGTTTTTCTAGACACCAGCAATAAACAACCCAAAGAGGAAATCAAGAAAACATTTCCAACCAAAGTAGACTTATTATTGTAGTAAGAGAAGAACATGTAATATTGATATAATGTAAGATGTTATTAATAGGGGGAAATGTGAGCGGGGGAGGGGAGCATATGGGAATCCTTTATACTTTTGATGAAACTTTTCTGTAATCTAAAATTAGTTTTTTTTAAGTTTATTATATGAACAAAATTAAAAAGTAAAACAATTCCTTTCTAATAGCATATTAAAAACTTCTAGGAATAAATTTAACCAAAGATATAAAAAAGACTTTACACTAAAAACTACAAAATATTAATATTGTTGAAGAAATTAAAGAAGACCTAAATAAATAGAAAGATATCCCATGTTCAGATATTGAAACACTTAAAATTAAGATGTCAGTGCTACCCAAAGTGATTTATAGTATAGATTGAGTGTGATCCCAATTAAAATTCCAGCAGCCTTATTTGGCAGAAATTGAAAAACTAATCACCATATTCATTTGGAATGACAAGGGGCCCCAAATAGCCAAAACCATCTTCATACTTCCTGATTTCAAAATGTACTACAGAGCTACAGTAATCAAAACTGTTGTACTGCATAAGGACAGACACATAGACAAAACTGAACAGAATTGAAAGATCAGGAAAAAATGCACACATCTATAGTCAACTGATTTTTGACAATGGTGCCAAGTCCACTCAATGGGTAAAAAATAGTCTGTTCAACAAATGGTGCTGAGAAAACTGGATAGCCACACCCCAAAGAATGAAGTTGGGCCTTTACCTCACACCATGTACGAAAAATAACTCAGAATTAATCAGTGCTCTATATAAAGAGCTAAAAATAAATTCTTAGGAGAAACTATAGGGGGAAATCTTCAGGACCTTATATTAGGCAATGAATTCTTGGATATGACACCAAAAGTACAAACAACAAAAGATAAAATAGATAAATTGGACTTTATCAAGATTTAAAACTTTTGAACATTAAAAGCCATTACCAAGAAAGAAAAAGGAAACAAAAAAAAAAAACCCTACAAATGAATTTTAAAACCTTTACTGAGCTGTCCTGGTTTGAGTCTTCAGTGGACCCCAGAAGATTATATTTTTACGCTAATCCATTCCTGTATGTATAACCCTATTTCATGTGGGATCTTTTGGTTAGATTCAGTTAGGAGACCTTTTTTTAGATCAATTCAGTTAGGATCCATTAATTAGATTGTGGGACCCAAGGTGGGTCCTAATCCTTTTACTAGAGTCATATAAACTGAGGACTGAAAGCAACAACACACAGAATAAGAGAACTGCCATTTTTACCCTGCTGTGTGAGAGAGGACTCCAGGATTGTCCACAGCTAAGCTCCGGGAGAAAGTCTATAGAGAAACCCTGAGAGGCTGAGAGAAGCTGATGGCTGGAACCAGTAGAGCAGCCTGAAGCTGAAGAGATGAGACTAGGAGAGAGATGAGTCATATATCTGATTGTCCACAGATGAGCCTCGGGAGAAAGTGAGCCTGTAGGAAAATGCCACCATTTTGCCTTTCCACATGGCAGGATTCCAGGAGCTGCCAGCAGCCAATTTTTGGTGAGACAGCATCTCTGATGATGCCTTGATTTGGACATTGTTACAGCCTCAAAACTGTATGATTTTACCCTGATAATTCCCATTATAGAAGCCAACCCATTTCTGGTATTTTTGCATTGGCAGCCTTTAGCAAACTGAAACATGAGACAAGGAAAAAAATCCTGTCATAAAGAAGATAATTATTTTCACATTTAACACTTCCAAAAAGGACACAAAGAGTTGAAAAGAGGCTATTTTTAAACAACATTATGTCATTCTAGTAAAACTTCCAAACTTGTAAAGTCCTATAAAAATATTTGGAAATCATGTATCTGGTAAGAGTTTAATATCCAGAATAATAAAGAATTCCTACAACTCAACAACAAAGAATTTGGCTGGGATTCTGATTGGGATTGCATTGAATCTGTGGTTAAATTTAGGGAGCACTGCCTTCCTATCAATGTTGTCTTCCAATTCATGTACATGGGGTGATGTTCCATTTATTTTTTTAAATATTTTTAATTCATTATTTTATTTTATTTTTAAAGAGGGCTTAGATTACATAAATGTTACATCAAAAATATAGGGGATTCCTGCCCTCCCCCTCCCACACTTTCCCCCACTAATAACATCTTTCATTAGCGTGGTACATTTGCTACAATTGATAAACATATACTGAAGCATTGTGACTAACCATGGTCTATAGTGTACATTATGGTTTACACTTTGTATGACACATTTTATAGGTGTTGACAAAATGTACAACGGCTGTATCCATCATTGCAATATCATGCAGAACAATTCCAATGTCCCCAAAATGCTCCATGTTATACCTATTCTTCCCTCTCCCTCCCCTCAGAAACTCTGGTGACCACTGCCTTTATTTCAATGTTACAAGTTCCTACATTACTAGGCTAAGTCTACTTTAGTCCATAGTTGCATTCTCCCCTTATGTTTGTTCATTCCTCAATCTTGAGGATTTGGGGATGGTGATGTCCACTCTGCTTCCAATTGAGAGGGTTTAGATCCCATGGGGCAGATGTATGAAACTGTCTTGCTTGCAGTTGTAGATATGCTTTGTTTTCTGAGATGGGCATTGTAGCAGTTTGATATTATTTATGAATTCCAAAAAAGTTATTATGTTTGTAAACCAGTCTGCTCTTCTGGGTGTGATACCTTTTGAGTGTTTTAAAATCAACAGTTTTACATTTACTTGATTAAATCCAAATTAGGGCTTTGATTCAACCAAGTCAGTAGGGCATGATTTAGGGTTGAGTCCCCGCCCCTTTGGTGGGCTGATAGAAACAGACACACACAGAGGAAGATAAAGAAGAGAGAACTTCGTCAGTTTTGATCCTGGAGTCCCAAAAACCATTCGGCTGATAGTTTTCAGCTGACCTTATGAAGAGACCAGAGCAGCTGAGAAGCACTGAGAGATGAGCCCTGTGGCAGTTTGATATTGTTAATAAATTCCAAAAATAGATATTGAATTATGTTTGTAAACTGTTCTGTCCCTCTGGGCATATTAGATTATATTGAATTCAGAGGTTTCACTTTTACTTGATTAAATAATGGTTAAGGTTTTAATTGGGCCACATCAGTAGGACATTACGTCCCCGTCCCCTTGGTGAGCAGAGACTCACAGAGAAAATGAAAAGGCACAGGAATTAGTTGGAGTTTTGAGCTAGAACCTGGAAGTAAGCACACAGGGGAGCAGAGCAGCTGAATCCACAGAGAATCAAGCCCCAGGGAGACAGAGCCTGTCATTTCCCTACAGCTGGCCTTGCAGAGACAGCAGGGCAGCTGAGCCCAGAGAGAAACAAGCCCCAGGAAGAGAGGAACCCAGGAAGCACGAACTCTTAGCAGATGTCAGCAGCCATCTTGTTCCAACACATGGCAACAGACTTCAGTGAAGTAGGTAATGTGCATTATATGGCCTGGTAAATGTAAGCTTCTACCCCAAATAAATATCCTTTATAAAAGCCAACAGGTTTCTAGTATTTTGCATCAGCACTCCTTTGGCTGACAAACACAAGCTCTATGCCAGCCTGCAGTCGAGATCAGAAGAAGCTGGGCCCACAGAACCTTAAGAGAATGAAGGAAGGAGAGGCCAGGAGAGATCACCTACCTTCTTATTTTAACACATGGCAACTGACTTTGGTGAGAAATCAACCTTGAGTTAGACTATTTGGGGCCTTATAACTCTAAGCTTTTATCCCAAATAAATGCCCTTTATAAAAGCCAACAGATTTCTGATACTTTGCATCAGCACCCATCTTAGCTGACTAATACAGGTACTGTCCATCATCATCCTTTTGTTACTTTGTCCTGGGAGAATCGAGAGTAGGTGTTGGATGAAACTCTGCTGAGATTCAGGGCTCAACTGGCATATGAACAGCTGGAAGAGTTAAGTCTCTGGGACACATATTTAATATTTAATAGGTATAGTGTTAATTAGAGGTTCAAATAAAAGATGTATAAGAAACATGTAGGAAAATTATGAGTGAGTACAATTCTGATACATTGGGGGGATAGTTTATCATATATTCCAAAGTAAGGCCCACTGAAAGGCTGCCGAATTCCTGGGGTTGTCACCTTTCTCCACACATCCCACCACCACTGACACCCCACACCAGTGATTCTCCCCTGCCACAGTTGTAACTCTTCTGCAATCCAAAAGCTACCCCCAAAACACAGCCAAATGAATAAAAAAATCCACCCAGTTTTTTTTTTTCACTTTATTTTCAAAGAAGGTTAAGTTTCAGAAAGTCACATGAAAAATATATATATGGCATTCCCATATACTCCATCCCATCCCCTCTCACATCTCCCCCTCTTAATAACATCTTACATGAGGATGGTACATTTGTTAAAATTGATGAACATAGAAGCCCTGCCACTAACCATGGTCAATGGTTTTACATTACAGTTTACATTCTGCACCATACAATTTTATAGGTTCTTACAAATGCATAGTGCCCTTATCCATCATTGCAAGGTTATGCAAAACAATTTCAAGCCCTAAAAACGCCCCATGCTCCATCTATTCCCATTTCCCTTGGAACCCAAGGTAACCACTGAGTTTCAATTTTTGAAGAATCAAGTTCATAGTTACACACATTGATATTGAGGGCTTGACATATTGACCCATCTTCTTTTATTAGGTACTGCCTATGTTCTCAAGAGACTCTTCCCCATCTATTTGAGAACATAGCAGGACTTCTCAGGATGGGAATTTAGTATTTTGTTTATTGTATGGGTCTCCACTCACAGAGATAACACCCTATGACAAGATGAACACTTTCATATTCCATAGTTATCTTTAATTTCTTCAAAGTTTTGTAGTTTTCAGATGATAAACTTTGTACTTCTATGCGGTTTACTCTTAAGTATTTTATCTTTTGCTACAATCATAAATAGAATTATTTTACTTTCAATTTCAGATTGCCTATTGCTAGTGTAAAGCACGATTGATTTTTGTATATTGATATTGTATCCTGCAACATTACTGAACTCTTTTAGTTCTAAAAATTTTAATGGATTCCTTAGTATGTTTCATATACAAGTCATATCATTGGTGAATATATTTTTTACTTCTCCCTTTCCGGTCTGGATCTCTTTCATTTATCTCTTACCTCATTACCCTGGCTAGAACCTATAGTACAATGTTGAATAAAGTAGCAAGAGGAAATATCCTTGTTTTGTCCCTGATAATAGGGGAAGAGCTTCCCACCTTCCACTATTAAGAATGTTTGCTATGGGTTTCATGAGTTTTTTTTAAGGAACCAGGGATTGAACCTAAGACCTCATACTTAGGAAGCAGGCACTCAACCACTGAGTTACATCAGCTCTCCCCTTCTATTTCTAGTGTGTGGAGTGTTATCCTGAAAGTGCTGAATTTATTTCAAATGCTTTTCTGCGTCTATGGAAGTGATCATGTGATTTTTAAAATTCTATTGATACGATTATATTAATTCGTTTTCAGATGTTAAATCAACTTCATCTTCTTGGGATTAAGTCACTTGGTCATGCTCAATAAATCTTTTTATGTGTTGCTGGAATCAGTATGCCATTATTTTGTTGAGGATTTTTGAGTCCATATTCATGAGATATTGGTCTGTAATTTTCTTTTCTTCTGATGTCTTTAGTTTTGATATCAGGGTAATAACAGTCTCACAGAATGAGTTAAGGGTTGTTCCTTCCTCTCTTTGTGAAGAATTGGTATTAATTTTTAAACATTTGGTGGAATTTACTGGTGAAGCCATCTGGGCTGGATTTTGTGAGTAGTGTTTTGACTACTTATTAAATGCCTTCATTCGTTATAGATCTAATTCAGATTGTCTATCTTTTCTTGAATCTGTTAGAGTGGTGTGTGCTTTCTTGAATCTATCCATTTCTTTTACATTATCTAGTTTCTTGACATGTTAACTATTCATAGTACTCTTTTTATAGTACATTTATTTCTGTAAGGTCAGAAATTATGTCCCCTCTTTAGTGATTCTAATAATTTGAGTCTTTTTTCCTCCATCAATCTTGCTAAAAGTTTGTCAATTTTGTTAATTTTTTAAAGAGCCACTTTTTTGTTTCACTTATTTCCTTCATAATTTGTATATTTCTATTTCATTAAATTTCCACTTTAATTTTATTATTACCTTCCTTCTGCTTGCTTTAGGGTTAGTCTGCTATTCTTTTCCAGTGTGTTAAGGTGGAAAGTTGGATATTTTAGAGTTCTTATCAGTTAACTCCAATATCTGTCATCTGTGAATCTATTTCTCTTGGCATTTGGACATGCGGTCCTGACTTTTGGCATGTCTAGTAGACTTCAATTAATTGCCAGGTGTTATATACAAAAACTTTGAGAGGCATCAGGTAATATCTTTCTCCAAAGAAGGATTTATCGTTTCTTTTGCTAGAACAATACAGTTATCACATTATTCAAACAGGAACCATGCTAAATTAAGGCTGAGTTGCAAATTTTGGTAAAAGCCTCATTCTATCCCTGGTTTGTCCCAGAGTTCGCCATTTTCTAATCATAGCCTAGGATATTCTCTAGAGCTGCTGCTTCTGGCAGATCCTGAATTCTTTTTTTTTTTTAGTCCACTTAATGTGGTCTTTTGTCCTAAACAGTTATACAGTTCTGCTAATTTTGAGGGGAAATTGCTACAGAGATAGGGCTCCTCCATATCTCTACCAAGAGCTCTATTTCAGTTCACTAGAAGAAAGCCTTGAAAGTAAAACCAAAATCGCTAAGACTCCTACCTGGAACCAGAATTGATGTCCCCCAGACTAAAAGCAGAAGTCAACTTACCTCTAAAATGTTCATTCATACTCTTCCCAGGAGTCTTGTTTAGACATGTTTTCACTGCCTCCAAATAAATGAGTTCTATATTTTATCCATCTTTTGGGCTGGGTGGCTTTAGTGGTAGTTTGATAATTACAAGGAACTAGTGACAGTTACGTTGCCCATTCTTCCAATATAAGAGTGGAAATTGTTGTCTACTGATATGTAGGGACAGATATTTTTATCTTTTCATTGACAGGTCATTAGATACCACAGAGCCACTTTAAGACTTGATAGAACAGAACATTTTCGAAGTTTGTAAACAGTCACTGTGTGGAACCTTGGGACTCATCCCCATAGGATGGACGTCTTTCATATTGAGGTTAGGCATGAGTACTTGGTAGCCAAAGAGGTGGATTGTGACAGACAGCTAGTTGCTTCCCAATATAACCATCCATTCTTCCAAGTTTTGGCAACACACCTGGAGACATTTCCAAGCTTCTTTTTCAGTTCGTGTGATTAGACGCGTCATGTACAAACTTAAATGGTGCATATCATTTACTTTTCTTTCTTGTTCCATCCTCCTGGATGTGATAATGTTGGAAGAGCCATCTTAGATGAAGGAGATATATGTATATGATGACGATATACATATATGATAAGCAATAAGCTGTCTGGTCCTCTGACCAATCCTAGAAAAGGGGCCTCAAGACTTTTTACAGGAGAGAGAAACAAGTTTCTACCTTGTTTCAGCTACTGTTATTTGGGGGTTTTGTTAATTTCAGCTAACTCTAATTTAACTAAAAAAGAAAGTTCAGAACAGTTCTCCAAGTGTGGAAGTGGATTCTGTGGGCCATCATGGATCACTAAAATGTTTCTTAGTTTGTGAAGTCAAAATTATTTTCCTAATATACTAAAATATTATTTACATTTTTCACTGTTAATACGTGCATTAATAGTGCAAAAAACAATGGAGGAAAAAGTCAGCACCTTAGAATAAATCAAGGCACTAGCAGTCATTGTATTCTTCATTGCCACAACTAATTTTTTTCGAAAGCCAGTTTCATTTAGCCCTTGATGACGCTGTAAAAAAGGATTTTTTTCTTAAATCCTGACCCTTGAGTAAATAATGTCTTTTTGATATTCAGTGTGAAGAAACCAGAAGTATGCACAAAGCACTTCTGGGAATATAAAAATATTTTGGTTGTCTCAAGGGAAAGCACTTTTGAGGTCATTTCCAATTGCAAGCTAACCTAGGTTTTTCAGACTAAATTGACTGTATTTGTTGCCAATTATAAAATCTAAGCTTTCAAGTGAACATAAGAATTTTGGAAAACTTATATTACCATTTAAACTTCACAGCTTCTCAATACTTCAGAGGTTTTTTTGAGGAGATTGGTGGTAATATTAATAAACATTTTTGTATTTTGTATAATAAAATGTGGTAACATTCGGAAGATCTACATAACTCAGTGAACCAATTTTTTCCAAAAATGCCAAATGCCAAATAAATGCATGTTACAAAATCATGCACAGAAAAAGATCTATGTGCAAAGTAGACCAATGGATTTTAATGTAACCCAATACCAACTTCTTGACATAGTTTCTGACTCTACATTACAACTAACCTTTTAGAAACTACCATTTGTGCAGTTTTGGGACAATGTCCAATAATAATATATACCATCATCTTAAAAGGCATTTTTAAATATTCTTCCCTTTTCCAACTACACATCTGAGGCTTGATTTTCTTCATATGTTTTGAACAAAATAACATTTCAAACAGACTGAATGCAAAAACAGATATGAAAATCAAGCCATTTTTCTATTAAGCTAGAATTAAAGAGATTTGAAAAAAAAAGTAAAAGATATGCTCACTAAATTTTGAAAATAATTCTCAAAATATGTACTAGCTAATGTTAACATGAAATGGCTTTAATTTTTAATGACATGTTTTTTAATTTCTCAGTTTTAAATTTTAATACAGTATTTATATAACCTTCATAAACAAAAGATCTTTGGGAACCTCAATATTTTGTCAGAGTGTAAAGGGATCTTGAAATGAAAAATTTGAAAATCTTTGTTTTAGGATATTCAAAAAATTTTGAGATAAAATCACAAAACTGTTCTCTGTGAAATTAAGAGAACAGTAAAAGTACCATAAGTTCAGAGTTGGGTAAATAATGTCATGTTAAGAAAAGGGGGGGAAGCAGATAGTCTAAAAATTATGGACCAGTATGTTTGAGATTAACCTTCAGGGAAGAAAGTTTAGAACAGATTAAACAGATTAAGTGGTAAAGTGGTAACCTTTAGGACCCAATACAAGTTCACTAAGAATTAATCATCTCAAATCAAGGACTATTTCCTTGGTAACTGGTAGAATAGGGAACATTTACACACTATATTTCCCATGATGCATTATGGGAAAGTAACAGCCATTAACAGTAATGTATTGGGCTGTTACATGGCTCAAAACAAATCAGTAAAAAAAAAGAACCAATTTGTCTGAAACAAAATGTGATAAAGTTCAGAAATGATATAGTTTTTTTTTTACTAATACTGAATGGGCTAGGAGTCAAGACAGAATTCAAATACCTGGAGATTAAAGATCATAGTGATGTGGGTAGCAATGATTCAGTCATTAAACAAATACCAGTTGAACAACCACTGTATACCAGGCACTGTATGATGCATTAGGAATATAAAAATGTTTCAAGATACAGGAGATCCCTTCCTTTGTGAATTTTATATTTAAAACACAGTCATATCTTTTCTCTCCTTATGAAACTGTGAGTTCTTTACCTGAACAGTGCGTGAATAAGAATAGTTATAGTTATTAACACATATAAGAATGAACTAAATTAGTTTAGATTTGTTCTCTTCACACATGGAGTTCGGGAAAAAAGGAAAGAGTGTTTGGTTCACATGACTTTAAATAATAGCTTAGAATACAAAATTCATTTTTAAAACTGCATTTTTACAGTCTGAAGTTGAAGGAAAAAAGAAGAAAATAAGGAAGAGGAGAAATGCACTTTAAAGAATCAATGCACTGCGGGTGGAGGGGGGGTGGCGGTGGTAGCATGCAAAGAGGGAAAAACCCTAACTCTAATAAAGGTGCCTTGCAGTTTTGACTCAAAATCTCTTAAACTCCACTTAAGTGCTTTATAATTAGTAAAATGGTATAATATATTGCTTTGGTATTATAACAAATGCTGTCTTTTACTAAATTTCTTGATTCTCACACACACACAAAAAATCACTTTACACTAGAGTTTTGTGGTTTTTTTCCCATCTTCCCCCAAAAGTAGTTCCTTTAGGTTTAACTCTTTTGTCATCATTCTCACAATTTATTCATTTAAACGAAGAGTCTGACTTTTAGTTGTAGAAAAAAATTGTGTATTTTCTCTGATGCCTACTCTAGGTCTTCAATCTTCACGCCAGTAAAAAAAAATTACTCAAATTTCTTTCATTCATAAATATATTAAAACATGTCAGTGATATTCACATATTTGTTTAATTGCCTAAAATTTCATATGGAAACCAATACAAAAACAGTATGGGTTGCATACAATTATCAGCATAAGATTAGTAGACTCTGAAAGTCCTGAAACTTCAAAATGAAAATGTTACATGTTCTTATTTTAATGACTACTCAATATCAAAAAACTAGAAAAGAAAAACTATTTTCAACATTAGCTACAACTTATAAACCAACACCATTTATTGCTTTGGTAAAAACAAGTGATCTGTTAGTAAAGTTTCACTATGAGCATAAAACAAACTCTAAATTTTTTGCTGATGGATTATCTACAGACTCTTGAACTCCAAGGTAGCCTTCCCATGCTTCTGGGCCATTACCTTCTACTGCTGTCAGGAAATTAAGTAATTTGCAGAGATTAAGTAATAATCTTAATACAAAAGTGCTAATCTTTATGCTTAATCCAGAAAACATTAGTAATTCAAAATGAGAACACTTTACAATCCAATCCAAAGTAAAATATATTTCCTATGTTTGAGGTTCTCGTAACATTAACCTTCTATCACCTACCATGATATCCTCTTTTCCCAGATATTCTGTATTATTTCTGCTCTCACTTCTTTCAGGACTTCCCTGATCACCCTACATAAAAATACCAACACATGACTACCAGTACTTCTTATCCCCCTTATCTTGTTTAATTTATCTCTATAGCACTTAGCACTATCTCTCATAAAAAATGGTTAGGGATATATTTGCTTTTCTGTGTACTCTTTCCCTAACGACACCCTAAGTTTCACAAGGATAGGGATGTTCTGGTTGTTCGCTGCTACATCCTCACTGCATCTTGAAATGAGTCCCTAGCTCATAGCATGCAGTTAAAACAAAGGATTTATTAAATGAATCTTGAGATTATAAATACAATTTCCTTAGTTTACAGATGAGAAAATGACTCTGCAAATCTGGAGGTAAAAAGGAACCTAAGCAGGGAACAGCTTTTACAAAGTCCACAACACTAATGCCCCTATTGCATAGTAGTTAAGAACATAGGCTTTATATACACAAAGGTGGATTCCAGTCCCAGCTCTGATACTTACTTAGCAATGAGGTCTTGGGCCAATCTGTGCCTTGATTTACCCAAAATGGGGTCATAATAGCACTGACCTAACATTGTCATTAAGATGATAAAATTATCCAAAATATGTAAGCCACTTAGTACAGTACATAGCAACAAATATAATAAGTGCCTAATAAAAGGGAGCTGTTGTTTTCATTGTTATTGTTCTTGTTGTTGTTATTATGTATTAACTCAAAAGATAACACCAGAGCCTACCTTCTGCTACTTCCCAATTTGTGTTAAGATGGGCTATCTAGTTCTTAAGTCCATAGGGCTGAAAAACAATGAATTAGGAAGATAAGAGTAGTTGCCAGAAGTGAAAGCAGCAAATATGAGAGGAAAATGGAAAACCATGAAAACTAGATTCCCAAGGTATTGCATTATAGCACAATAATGTCCATGAAGATGATGCCTATCCATCAAGAAAAAGGTTACATTACATTTAATATACTGTTTTAAGATGGCAAGAAAAAATTTTCTTAAAATTAGTAAGACTTACTTCAAAATAGTTTAAACAAACTTTTGTGGTCTAAAAATAAACTTCCATTACCTTCAAAATTTACCTTTTAAAGAAAAGGAGCAAAGTAAAGAATAATTCGTATATAAATGACTTGGATTTCTCTCCTATAAACATCCATCAGAGTGTGTTATTGCCAATATCTCTTAAGCTTTTTTAATGTCCTATATTAAGGATCAAATTATTTCAATATGGTATCACTCTTCTCTCACACTCTGTAATGCTGTATTTCAAGTGGGAATTTTAGAAAGGTGATAAACAGTTCTATATTACTGTTTCAGCAAAATTGCTAAGATCCTTGTAACAAATCTGCGTTTATTAATCCTATATCCTTTAGTGACAGAATAACCAGAACCCTCTGAAATTAGGAATAAAATAAAATTTCAAAATCAAAACCACATTTCAAATTTCTTAAAAGATATTTTTTGTTCAATTCATCTCTGTAAAAACATTGGTCACCATTTAACATACAATGGCAACAAAATGCACTCAATTTACATGCATCAACATGTCAAAAAACCGTAATACACAGATAACATGAATTTCAAACATACAGTACTGAAGTAGCTCATGTTGCATTTAACCATAGTTCTAGTGCTTTCAACAGAGAAATAACTAAAACAAAGAATTCCAGTTTCAATCAGAAATAAGGTTCTCTATGACAAAACATAAAATAATGATTATAAGAAGTCATTATCTTAAACAATTCTTCAGAAATCACTTTGTGCAGAGCTAAAACTAGCATAGAATAAGATCTTACATATACCTTCGGTTAAGGACAAAGGGGCTCTTTTTAAAAAATTTAATTACCTGATGATCTAAATTTTTATTGTTAATAAATTAAAATCTTTCAATATGAAGGTTATATATTCATGTTTTGACACCATAAATAATTCTGAAGACGTTCAACTGACTAATCTATAGGACTGGATTATTTTCAAGAGCAAAAATTAGAAACCAATAATCAAAAGGCCTTTCTAAACTCACAGGCAAGGCTTCTGGATATAGGATTTAATTAAAAGAAAAAAGTTTAAGCACCACAATAAAATACTTTTTTTGAAAAGAGAAAAACTGGAAACACACAAGTTAGGGACAAAAGCACTTAAACATTCACAAAAATAATTTTTTAATAAGCACACTAATCCTATTGCCATCAGTGATCAAAGATTTGGGGGGTGGGTATGAGAGTATGATTATGTGGAAGATGCATATCATAATTATGTGTAGGTTCTCAAATTCATAATTCTAATTTGATCAAATGAGACTGTCAAGTTATTTTGCATAATAAAGATTCTATGTATTTATTTTTAAAGTTTATAATTTAGTTTCATAATTTCCCCCTTAATTCTATGATTACAAAATAACAATCATCTTCAAGTGTACAGGAGAGGATTTATGACACACTGCTTTGTGGAAAAAGTTTCTCCTCTGAAAATAAGAGCTTTAAGTAAATATGTGCAAATGAAATTTTAAAATAAGATTGGTGTAAGTACAGCCATCCTATAAATTTCTCTTCTTTCACACCTATTTAGCAGCATACATAATTTCAGTGGCCAAAATAATTTAAATTTTAGTTTATCTCCTCCATGTCGTCTTAAAAGAGAAATTTTTTTAGCAAGTGTAACAGGCTACAAGCTAAAAAAAAAACTTAAGGATTCAGAAATTAAAATTAATGATTCACACATGGTTATATTTAAGTCAGATACACAAGGCTAGAAAAAGTACCTTCAACATAGAATATGATTTAAACACCAAAAAAGAAAAAAGGACCAAAAATGAAGAAAGGATTCCTCCTCATGTAACTTTTAACTACTAAAGTATATAGCAACAAAAAAGCAAATGTAAAATATTTCATTTTCACCTCAAAAGAAGTTATTCAGAAATAAAATTCACTAAACAAGATATAATGATATCAAGATTATAAATATGGAGTATTCAGACTGATCTTTCATTTCAGATGAGAAGAAAACACTTTTCTTATGGCAGGGCAGGGCAGGCGGAGACCTTCCAAACATAATTTATATCTCATTAACCTTACAAACATCTCTCAACTTCACCACTTAGAACCATAAACCTTCCTGACATCTCTCATTTTCTACTTCTCCAAAAATAATTTTAGCCTCTTAATTTTCAAGTATCATTGTAAATCTGTTAGTTCATCCTAATTCTGCAGACCCCATTAAAAAGAACCTAAAATAACAATTTTCTTCTCACAATTAATTATTCAAATTTGGGACATTAAAGGTAAAAAATCAACTAGAAATAAGAACATTTGTTAACATATATGGTTTTATGTACTAGGGAGACCGTACAAGCTCATTCTTATTTTTATCTGACTCCTAAGACAGTAAATTCAGAAAATTAAAATGAGTAATAGATTTAAAGCACTTAAAAAATTGTGTCCATTTTAAATAGATGGGAGAGTTAAGAAAATGACTGAAATTACATGATTGGAAATGTTTACTGTGAAACAGTACAAAATTGATGCTGCCTAAAAGAGTAAAAAATCTTATAACTGATATTAAACATCTTAAGTAATTTGGAAATATCCTAAAGTTGAATTGGAACTCTCAAGGAACAACAAAACAATGCTTTCAAGCATGTACATATATTAAATAACAAACAAGCAAACCCTAAGTCAGTACAGTACATTAATGACTAATACTTAAATATTTTTGATGTATTAAGAAGGAAAAAAATGTTGACTGCCATTGATGTAAAAGCATTTCAACAATTTACATAAAATGTTACTGAACAATTTTTTAAAAAGATGTCCTAAGAAGACCAAGCCACAATAAGTTAGTGTTTTCCATAATACATGCTGTTATTTGATCCCGTATCTATACACCGTTACTGTCTTAATTCCTAAATGTTGTGACAGCATATTTAATAATTGAGGTACATTAGTTTACATCTTTTTATAGGTATTCTTAGTGAGTTAATTTTTCTCTTCCAGTTTTTCATCTTCTTCACCTCCTCCAAAGAAAAGCAAAGGAAACATTCCTAGAATGCAGCCAATAGCCACCCCAACAGCTTTGCCCTAAGGAAACAAAAGAGAAATTTTTTTAACGTTACTTTATCTCTCAAAGAGGTATCCCTGCCCTGCTTAAGTATCTATGAAAATAGACAGTTACTATGTTCTGTAAAATTCAACTGTGTGTGCATTTCTTCTGATCATAATTATCACTAAATATAAAATTTAACCACAAAAATGTTCTAGAACAAATTGAGTTTAAAATGTTTTCTTCAAATTGCCATAAAAGTACATCAAAGAGAATAACATTCAAATAAAAAAATACTTTTAAAAATGTTCATACATTTTAACAACAGAAGACAATGGTGAAAAATCCCATCCACTAATCTCAATGTATTTGCTACCATTGTATATATTCCTTTTCCATGTTTAGCACCATGCATACCTAATTATGTCAGTATAATCATTCTGTAAATATTCTTTTTGTTTTCTCCTTCCCCTGCCCATTGCCACACATACCATATGTTATAACAAACTCTTTCCCAAACTGCTACATAAGCTTAATGTAAAGTCTTCTAAATTCCAATGAGTTGATGGGTCTATAATCTACCATACCTCTCCCTACTGTTAAAAACCATTGCTAATTTTTTACCTTTATAAGCGATATAATAATGAACATTTCAGTGTATAGTTCTCTTCCAATTATTTATTTTAAAAATCAACTACATGAATATTTGTGCATCTTTACAGGGTATTACCATGCTGTCCAACCTGACAAATTACACATACATATATACCAATTACATGTACAATACAGTTACATACATATACACATATTTTCCTGCAACCTTACCTATATTATTAAACTTTGCTAAATTTTATTTTTATGAATGATTGTTTTACTTTGCATTCCTATGATGATTATCTGGGCTGTGTTAAATACATTTAAATTAAATTTCATTTTTAGAACTTAAACTCTATGCTAGGTACCAGGTAGAGAGGGATTAATCAGTAGCAGTCTGTCCCTCTCCTCTAGTAAGTCCTAGTCAGGTGTACAGGGAAAGGCATATAAACAAAATAAGTTCTCTCAAACATTATAGATGCTGTGGTAGCATCAAGATTTACAGTTGTTTGAGCGAATAAATACTAGCTTAGTAATTAAGGTTCTTTTGTCATAGAAGGGGAAAATGGACTTGTTTATAAAAATAGAAATAGAAATAAAACAGAATTAACAATAATGTGAGAAAAGAGAAACTTCTCCTGATCCTAACTCTAGTGCTAAAACTTTACGCCAAATAGCTAGAATGTTAGAATGCCCTTATTCCTCAATAACTCTGGCTAATATGAACTTGCTAGTCTTACTTCAATTTACTTATAAGTTTCAAGATATGTTCACATTTAAAATAAGAGGAAAAGTAAAAAACTAATATTCTAATTTTTAAAAATATTCCCATTCTTATAAAGCAAAAATCATAATAAGCAAACAGTAATAGGTCCTCATTTTGGAAACTAAACACAACACTGATCCCTATAATACTCATATTTTTAAAGAGAATATTTTCTTACAGAACAATATTACAGAAATACTGAAAGTTCTCAGTTTAGCCCTAATGTAGTTCATATTAGGGATTTCAGATCAAAAAGTTCAAATGTTTTCCTTCAAGAAAAATCACTACCTACTACCATTACCCTCCCTAAATTTAATAAAACAGTCAAGACTCTAACATATAAAAGAAAGAACATTAAATGTTGCTTAAAATGAGTGATAAAAATAAACGCAAAGTATACAAAGCCCAAAATGTTGTATTTCAGGACCCTGTCCTCATTTTAAATGCCACATTAGACTTGGACAATAGTGATTTTTTATTACCTATAAATATGAATTTGAAGTAATTCATATGCCACACAATTCATCCATTTAAAATGTACAATTCAATGTTTTTTAGTATATTCTAAGGTAAACAGAAACATCACCAATTCTTTTTCTCTTTTTCTTCTCCCTGAGATGGCTCCCTCGTCTGCCCTCTCATTGTCCGTTTGTCTTCTTTAGGAGACATTGGGAACTGAACCTGGGACCTCCCATGTGAATGGTGGGTGCCCAACTTGAGCCACATCCACTCCCTGCTCAATATGTCTGCTCGCTGTATCTGTTCTTCCATCAGCTCACTGCATCTGCTTGTCTTTAGGAGACATCGGAAATCGAACCCAGGACCTCCCATGTGGTAGGCAGGCATGCAACTGTTTTAGTCACATCTGCTCCCCACCCCCAATCAATTTTAAAACATTTTCATCACTTCAAAGAAAAACCTTCTATTCTTTTATTAACCCCTATCTCCTCAGTCCCCCAGCCCTAAGCAACCACTGATGTACTTTCTACTGCTACAGAATTGCCTATTCTATAAATAGCATCATATAATATGTGGTCTTTTGTGACTGGCTTCTTTAACTTTGCACAACGTGTTCAAGGTTCATTCATGTTGTGGCAGGTATCAGTACTGCATTCCTTTTTATGGCTGAATAATATTCTATCATATGGATTTACCACTATTTTGTTTATCCATTCATCAGTTGATGAACAAAGGTTGTTTCCACTTTTTGGCCAATATGAATAATACTGCTGAAACCATCCAGATACATGTTTAAGTGTGGATATATATTTATATTTCTCTTGTGTATATATATATATATACACACACACACACACCCAGGAGTGGAACTGATAAGTCATATGGTAAATCTTAAGTTTAACAATTTTTAATAACTGTCAGAGAGTTTTAGATACCCAGCAGCAGTGTAGAAGGGTTCCAATTTATCCATATCCTTGTATTTATTATGTGACTTTTAAAAAAGTATAGGCATACTAGTTGATAAGAAATGGTAACTCATTTGGTTTCTTTTTTTCTCTCCCCTTCCCCCGCCCCCCAGTTGTCTGTTCTCTGTGTCTATTTGCTGCGTGTTCTTTGTCCCCTTCTGTTGTTGTCAGCAGCCCGGGAATCTGTGTTTCTTTTTGTTGCATCATCTTGCTGCGTCAACTCTCCATGTGGGCGGCGCCATTCCTGGGCAGGCTGCACTTTCTTTCCAAGTGGGCGGCTCTCCTTATGAGGTGCATTCCTTGCACGTGGGGCTCCCCTATGCAGAGACACCCCTGAGTGGCACAGCACTCCTTGCACTCATCAGCACTGCGCGTGGGCCAGCTCCACATGGGTCAAGGAGGCCTAGGGTTTGAACCGTGGACCTCCCATATAGTAGACGGACGCCCTAACCACTAGGCCAAGTCCGCTTCCCTCATTTGGTTTTGATTTTTATTTTTCTTATAATGATCAGCAGCAGCATCTCTTCATACATTTTGGACATTTGTATATCCTCTTTGGAGGGACGTCTATTCAGAACCATTGCCCATTTTGTTATTGGGTTTATCATTGAGTTGTAAGAGTACTTTATGTATTCTAGATACAAGTCCATTAACAAATACATGATTTGCAAATTTTTGCCCATTCTATGGATTGTATTTTTAATTTATTGGTAGTTTCCTTTGAGACACAAACATTTATAATTTTGAAGAAGTCCAATTTATGCTTTCTATTGTTGCTCTATGCTTTGGGTCTCATATCGAAGAATCCATTGCCAAATCCAAGCTGTTGAAGATTTACCTATGTTTTCTTCTAAGAGTGTTATATTATTAGCGCTTACATTTAGGTCTTTGATCTATTTTTAGTCTATTTCTGTATATGGAATCAGGTAAAGAACCAATTTCATTCATTTGCCTGTGGCTAGCCAGTTTTTCCAGCACCATTTATTGAAAAGACAGTTCTTTTCCCATTGAATCATCTTGGTACTCTTGTTAAAAATCAGCTGACCATAGACACATGGGTTTGTCTCTGGACTCTCCATTCTATTCCTTTGATCTATTAACCTATTAGCATGCCAGTTCCAGGTAGTTGTTATTAATGTTGCTTTGTAGTAAGTTTTTAAATTGGTAAGTGTGACTCCTCTCACTTTATTCTTTTCCAATATTACTTTAGATATTCCAGGTCCCTTGCAATTTCTTATAAGGATTATGCCAAATCTGTAGATCAATTTGGGGGATACTGTCATCTTAACAATAATAAGTCTTCCAATCCATAAACATGAGAAGCTTTTCCTTTTATTTAGATGTTCTTTAATTTCTTTCAACAATGTTTTGCAGTTTTCAGAGTATAAATTTTATACTTCTTTTATGAAATTTATTACTAAATTATATCACTAAACAAATGGAATTATTTTTTAAATTTCATTTTCAGATTGTTCATTGCAAGTGTATGGAAATATGTCTTTTCAGGAATTTGTCCATTTCATCTAAATTGTCTAATTTATTAGCATACAATTGTTCTTTTTAAATACTTTTCATTTCTCTAAGATTATTATTAGTATACCCCCTCTTTCATTAATGGTTCTAATAATTTGTGTCTTCTGTTCTATAGCCTCCTTCATCCCTGGGCAAAATCTCTGAGTCATGGCTCTGATGCTGTATATGGGGACAATGGCACACTTTTCTCTGACTGACACCCCACTTTTAGAAACTGTTTGGCAGTGGGAGGGACAGCAACCCTAGATCTCCTTGGCTTGCCTCTTTCAACGGGAAATGCTACTCCATCCTACAAGCTGGGGCAATCCATACCCCAGTATTCTCAATAGTACCATGCCCAAGATAACACCTCCTTCCCATGAATAGAGACAGGGCAGAAAAAGAAAGCCTTCACTTCTAGATTGCATTCACCGAGAACTGAGCCACAGCAATAGGGAGCAAAATGAGAAATGATGATGTCCTGTCCCTATTGCAAAGACAGCACTCTGATTGGGAGTTGGGGGGAAAGGGATCCGTGTGTTCTCAACTGTACCAATCTGCAGTGGAGTTTCCACCTCTCTAAGCTGCGAATGGGGAGGAAGGAACCATGTCTTGGTTCAAATACCATGGATGCTTGCTTTTCTTACCAAATGTTAGTAGTAGCTGTTCTTGAATAAATGTTTTTTCAGAGACTTTAAATGGGCGCACTTTTTTGTTGTTGTTTTAAGAATTTTCACTAGATTCACTGGGGAACGAGTTGTCATGCTGTCATGCCAGAAGTAAAACTCCATGATTTCTGATTTTAACTTCATCTTACCTATGTGTATACTTCCACACCCTATATAGATACATTTTTATGCACACATTCTGTTTACTTCCAACAACAGTCATTTTAATATCTTTACTAAAACAAAGTTTCACTTCATTTATATAGATTAATGTTAATATTTGGCTCTACTTCCTCACCTCCCATTAATTATTCAATCCATTGTCACTTGATATTTCTTGTCTCATCAGACCATGGAAACTGATCGGCAATGATCACCAATGCACAATATAATACCAAATCCAACAGAAACTTCTAAGGAGTACCAGGAGGCTGGGATCATGTGGACCATCATAAAGTCTGTCTGCCACAGATTTATATGATTAGAAATTCTGTAGGTGGGGTCCAGCAATTTGTGTTTTAACAAGGCTTCAAGGGTATTCTTCTACACACTAAAATTTGAGGACTAAGGGGTAAGATGTCAGCAGAGTAAGGTGCTCCCAGAGTTAGCACATCCTACAGGGCAGTTAGTAATCACTCAGCACAGAAGAAGATATATGGGAAGAGAGAGCTCCCATAGATGCCAGAGGGGAGAACTTTGTCATGACACGGAAGACAAGAGAACTTTAATCCTGCAGCCCCAGGAAGAGAGACAAGCCCTATGCCAGCCTATAGCTGAGAGAAAGGAAGGCTGAACCCTCACAGAACCATCTTGCTTCAACATATAGCAACTGACTTCAGTGAGAAACCAACCTTGAGTTACACTCTTTTGGGCCTTGTAACTGTAAGCTTTTACCCCAAATAAATACCCTTTATAAAAGCCAACAGATTTCTGGTACTTTGCGGACTAATTTTAGTACCAGGATGGGGTACATTTTGGCTTTTGGCTGACTAATTTGGTACCAGGATGGGGTACATTCTGATGCAATTGCCAAAAATGCTGGAAACGTTTTATAAATGGAAGGGGTATTTTTTGGAGGAATTGTGAGATGCTTGATAGAAAAGACCAGACTGCTTTGAAGAGACTTTTGGCAGGAATATGGAGCCTAAGTTATTTCTGATAAGGCCTAAGAAGGAAATGATGAAACTATTATTGGAAACTGGAGGAAAGGTGATCTGTGCTTTAAAGTTGCAGAGAACTTAGCAAGACCGACTCCTAATGTTCTATGGAGGGCAAAATTTGAAAATGACAAGGTTGGAAATTTAGCTGAAGAGCTTTCCAATGTAAAATTGAAAAATGTAGCCTGGCTTCTCCTTACAATTTATAGCAGGATGCTAGATGAGAGGGATAAACTGACAACTGAATTGGTGGGCACAGAGAAACCAGAAACTGATTTCAGAAATTCCAACCCTCCAGAAAACAAGCCCCCAGATGATAGGATAGTGCCCCATTTGAGAAATTAACTAAACTTGGAACTTGTAAGCCAGGATTGAAAATGGGATTATCCAGGGAAGACTTGTGGAAAGTTTAATGCCTGATGGCTTGGACCCCTGCTTCCTACATGCTAAACCAACAAGCTTTGAGAGAGTTGTACAAACAAAACCACTATCAGCCTGGACTAAAAGGGACACAGAGGGGAGAGATGGAAGGGAAAACAGTTTTGAGAGGAAAACAAGGGAAGTTGATGTCTGGAATTAAGACATCTCCTTGAGCCAAGAGAAGGACTCCACCATGTGCAGAGAGGGTGAGTTTGCCCCAGCATTTGAAGAGGGTAGATATTCCAGTCTATTATTTAGGGAGAGTCCTGCCATTACAGGCTACAGAGAGGGTGGAGCACATTCCCCAAGGGCTAGGGAGAGTGGGGTTGACACTATAGTGCTCTAAGGGGGGGGGGGGGGGGGGGGGGAAGGGGCTGTTTCCCATTGATTGGGAAGGCCAGATTACCAGCTCACTGTTCTGAGGAGATTGGGCATGTATGCCAGAGAGTGGAGAGAATGTTGACGCCACCTCACTGTACTAAGGGGGTTGAGACTGTACTCCATAGACTGGGTAAAGTGTGGCCATCATGCCAACATTCTTGGAGGGTAAGGTCTGGATTTTGGTAGCCAATGAGATGCTTGATCAGGGTGGAACTAAGAAAATGGCCATTGGGCAAACCTGTAGAAAGGGTGGGGCCCCAAGGAGAAGAAACCATCATCTTAAGAATGACTCTCAGACTTTGTGTAATGAAGTATGCCCTGCAGGTTTTCAGAACTCTTGGGGACCAGTGACTCATGTTTCCCTCCCAAATTCTCATTATGGTATAAAAATGTTTGCCCCATGTCTGTCCCTTTGTATACTGGAAACAGATAAATTGTTTTGTAAGTTTCACAGGTCTATAGCCAGGAGGGACTTTGCCTCAAGACAAACTGTATCTCTATAAACTGATTGTGTTATGATTTTGTACTTAGTATTGTTACTGATTTAAGAGTTTAAAAAAATATTGTAATGTCTTTTTGGAATTCAGAGGGTGAAGTGTAGCAGTTTGAGATTATTTATGAATTCCAAAAAAAAGAGATTATGTTTGTAAACTAATCTACTCTTCTGGGTGTGAGCCCCTTTGACTGTATTAGATTCAGCTGAGATGACTTTGATTAAATTATGTTAAGATTAAAACTTTGATTCAACCATGTCAGTAGAGTGTAACACAGGGTTGAGTCCCCGCTCCCTTGGTGGGCTACATAAAGGGACACTCACACAGAAGAATACACAGAGAAAGAAGGCTCAAACAGCTAAAGCCCCAGGAAGAGAAATGAGCCCTATGCTAACCTACAGCTGAGACTGATAATAGGAAGTCCTGAGAGACAAGCCCAGAGGGGAAACCCAAACCCTCACAGAGATCAGCAAACATCTTGCTTCAACACATGGCAACTGTCCTTAGTGAGAAAGTAGCTCTTATGTTACCTTGAGTTGAACTCTTTAGGGTCTTATAACTGTAAGCATTTACCCCAAACAAATATCCTTTATAAAAGACAACAGATTTCAGGTACTTTGCATCAGCAACCTTTTGGCTGACTAATACAAGGGGGCTGGTGTTTTTTTAGCCTCTCTGGGCAACTGCAGGTACTTTCAGCCCACAGGAACTGGTTTGTTGCACGCCTTTGATTCCATCTCCACCTCTGTCCCCCACAGAGGACAGGAGGGAGCTGGTGTTTCCTCAGCCTCTCAGGACAACTGCAGGCACTTTTGGTCTGCACGAACTCAACTGTTAGGTGCCTGTGGCTCTATGTCCAAATGCGATAGGACAAGAGAAGGACTGTGTTTCCCCAGTCTCTCTGGGTAACCGCAGGTGCTTTTGGCCCACACAGACTGAATAGTCAGATATCTGTAGCTCCATCACTGCCCCCAAGTAGGATAGGATGGGAGCTGTTTCCTTGGCCTTTCTGGGCAATGGCAGGTACTTTCAGCCTGCACAGTCTGAACTGGTAAACTGGTGGGTTCCTGTGGATCCATCCCCACCTCCCAGTAGGATAGGAGGGGCTGGTGCTTCCACAGCCTTTCTGGGCAATGGCAGGTACTTTCAGACTACAGGGACTGAACTGTTGGGCACCGGTGGATCTACCCCCACCCCCTAATAGCATAGGAGGGGGCTGGTGTTTCCTCAGAATCTCTGGGCAACAGCAGGCATTTTTTGCCTACATGAACTGAACTGCTGGGCATCAATGATTCCATTTGCACCCCCTAAAAGGCAGAAGGGACAATAATACCTCAGGTTCCCAGGGCAAATGTAGTCATATTAGGTTTACATGGATTAGACTGTTGGGCACTTCAGATGGTCCATGCTCACCTCTGGCAGGGAAGGAGGGGCAGTGCTACATCAGTCTTCCTGGGCAATTGCAGTCATTTGGACCCACATGGCAGAGATTGCTGTCCACACCTGCAGTTCCCTGACCAGGGCAGGACAAGAAGGGGTATGAAGCTTCATTTGTCTTTCTGAGCAACTATATACAGTTTTGGCCTGCACAACTTGGATTATTACACATGGCTGTGATTCTGTCCCTACCCTAGGCAAAGGAGAAAGGTGGGAGAAGCTTAATTGGTCTCCAGGGCAACACACCCGGGCAGCTTCAGCCTCCATACTTATAGCACCAACTACATCCTCAGCTCCTACTACACAACCAGCAAGGTAGAAAGGGCAAGAAAGACCTAAACTAAAGAAAGAAACTGCACCCAGAATAAATACACCTAGTAAGCCAGATGTAAAGACACCAACAAAAAATTACAATTCATACCAAGAAACAGGAAGATATGGCCCAGTTACAGGAAAAAGATAAGCCTCCAGATTACATAAAGGAGTTGAGAAAACTAATCATGGGTGTTCAAACAAATCTCCTTAATAAATTCAATGAGATGGTAAAGAGATTAAGGTTATTAAGAAGACATGGGGGGAAAGCGGACTTGGCCCAATAGATAGGGCATCTGCCTACCACATGGGAGGTCCGCGGTTCAAACCTCCTTGACCCGTGTGGAGCTGGCCCATGTGCAGCGCTGATGCACGCAAGGAGTGCCGTGCCATGCAGGGGTGTCCCCTGCATAGGGGAGCCCCATGCACAAGGAGTGCACCCCATAAGGAGAGCCATTCAGAGCGAAAGAAAGTGCAGGCTGCCCAAGAATGGCACTGCACACACGGAGAGCTGACACAACAAGATAATGCAACAAAAAGAAACACAGATTCCTGGTGCCGCTGATAAGGACAGAAGCGGTCAAGGAAGAACATCTAGCGAATGGACAGAGAGAGCAGACAGCTGGGGCAGGGGGTAGGGAAGGGTAGGGGGAAGGGAAGAGAAATAAATTTAAAAAAAATAAATTTTGTTTGTGTGGGGTGAGCACAAACAAGAATTTGAAAGCATACACAGAAAAACTGCAGATGATATAGTACTAAAAGGCACAATAAATGAAATAAAAAATACACTGGAGATATATAACACCAGATTTGAGAGGGAGGAGGAAGGATCGGTGAGCTTGAAGACACGGCCTCTGAAACATACAAAAGAGAAGAATGGAAAAAATTGAACAGGGTCTCATGGAAATAAATGACAGCATCAGACATGCAAACACACATGTCATAGGTGTCCCAGAGAAAGAAGAGAAGGGAAAAGGGGCAGAAGGAATATTTGAAGAAATAATGGAAGAAAATTCCCCAACTCTATTGAACAACACAGATATCCATATTGAAGAAGCACAATGTACTCCTATCCAAATAAATCCAAAAAGACCAACTCCAAGACACATATTAATCAGAATATTAAATGCCAAAGACAAAGAGAGATATGAAAGCAGCAAGAAAAAAGTGATGCATGACATATAAGAGATACTCAGTAAGATTAAGTGCCAATTTCTCATCCGAAACCATGGAGGCAAGAAGAGAGTACTATGACATATTTAAGATACTGCAAGAGAAAAACTGCCAGCCAAGATTCTTATATCCAGCAAGACTGTCTTTCAAAAATGAGGGCAAAATGAGAATGTTTACAGACCAACAGAAACTGAGAGAGTTTTAACAAAGACACTGACTTTACAGGAAATACTAAAGGGAGTACTACAGCCTAAAAACAAAGGACAGGAGAAAGAGGCTTGGAAGACAGTCTAGAAATGAAGAATATATCAGTAAAAGTAACCAAAAGTATCCAAAGAGTGTTGAAAATAAAATATGACATATAAAACCCAAAGGTCAAAATGGGTGAAATAAGAATTGCCTTTACAGTAATAACATTGAATGGTAATGGATTAAACTCCCCAATCAAAAGACACAGACTGCAGACTGGGTAAGAAATATGTGCCATCTATATGCTGTCTACAAAAGATCCACCTTAGACCCAAGGATACTAACAGATTGAAAGTGAAAAAAAAACCAACAAAGTGAAAGGCTGGAAAATGATATTCCAAGCATGCAGTAACAACAACAAAAAAGCTGGAGTAGCTATACTTACACCAGGTGAAAGACATCAGATGAAGGAGACTTTAAAAGCAAAGATATTAGAGACAGGGAGGGACATCATACTAATATATTAATAAAAGGGGCAATGGACCAGGAAGAAATAACAATCATAAATGCATATATAGGAAAGAGGTTCTGGCTCAAGTGGTTGGGCTCTTCTCTAGCATATGGGAGGTCCAAAGTTCGATTCCTGGGGCCTCCTGGGGAAGGCAAGCTGACCCAAGAGAAGTGCTGGCCTGCACAGTTGCTGGCCCAAGCAGAAAGCTGGAGCAGCAAGATGACAAAACAAAAAGAGGCACAGAGAAGAGACAATAAGAGATGCAGCAGACTAGGGAGCTGAGGTGGCGCAAGAGATTGAGCACCTATCTCCCACTCTGGAAGGTGCCAGTATCAGTTTCCTGGTACCCCCTAAAGAGAAGACAAACAGACACAGAAGAGCACACAGCGAATGGATACAGAGAGCAGACAAAGGGGATGGGGAGAAATAAATATTTAAAATAAGTAAATAAATAATCCATTGTAACAAATAAATAAATAATCTGTGGTAACAAACAAATAAATGTTTGTACACCTAACCAGGATGACCCAAGATATAGGATGCAAACACTGGCAAAACTGAAGGAGAAATAAGATATGTCTACAATAATAGTTGGAGACTTCAATACATTACTCTGAGCATTGAACAGACCATCTGGGCAGAGGATCAATAAAGAAACAGAGAGCTTGAATAATATGATAAATGGACTAAACCTAATAGACATATACAGCACACTGTACCCCAAAACAGCAGGATATACATTCTTTTCAAGAGCTCATGGATCTTTCTCACCGGGTCACAAAGCAGATCTCAATAAATTCAACAAGATTGAAATTATACAAAGCATTTTTTCTGATGATAATGGAATAAAGTTGGAAATCAACAAGAAGTGGAAAAATTCACAAATATATGTAGAGTAACATACTCACACTTATAGCCTTCAATGCTTACATTAAAAAAGAAAGAGCTTGGGACCTCATATTTTTCATAATGTAATTTAAAAAAATAAATAAATAAATAATTTTAAAAAAAAAAAAAAAAAAAAAGAAAGAGCTAAAATCAATGACCTAACTACACAGATGGCAGAACTGGAAAAAGAACAGCAAATTAATTCCAAAGCAAGCAGAATCAATGAAATAACAAAGATCAGAGCAGAAATAAATGCAATCAAGAACAAAAAAAAAACAATAGAGAGAATTAATAAAACCAGAAGTTAATTTTTGAGATTAACAAAATTGATAAACCCTTAGCTAGACTGACAAAGAAAAAAAAAAGATGCAAATAAATGAAATAAAAAAGGTCTTAGATATACTTGACCAAGAACTGAGGCAAGAGCCAGATATAAAAGGCATTCAAATTGGAAAGGAAGAAGTCAAAATTTCATTATCTGCAGATGACATGATCCTATACATACAAAACCCTGAGAAGTCTACAAGAAAGCTTCTAGAACTCATGAGTTCAGTAAAGTTGCAGGTTATAAGATCAATGCACAAAAATCAGCAGCATTTCTGTACACCAATAATGAGCAAGCTCAGGAGGAAATCAAGAAACAAATACCATTTACAATAGCAAATTAAAAAATCAAATACCTAGGAATAAATTTAACTAAAGATGTAAAAAACTTATACACAGAGAATTACACAACACTGTTCAAAGAAATCAAAGAAGACCTAAATAAATGGAAGAATATTCCCTGTTCATGGATAGGAAGACTAAATATTATTAAAATGTCTATCCTATCAAAACTGATCTATACATTCAATGCAATCCCAATAAAAATCAACACAGCATTCTTTAATGAACTAGAAAAACTAGCTATGAAATTTATTTGGAAAGAGGCCCCAAATAGCCAAAGACATACTGAAAAAGAAAAATGATATTGGAGGAATCATACTACCTGACTTCAAAACATACTACAAAGCTGCAGTAGTGAAAACAGCATGGTATTGGCACAAGGTGTAGAGAATCACAGACCAATGGAACTGAATTGAGAGTTTTGATATAGATCCTCATATATACAGTTATATAATATTTGATAAAGCCGCCTAACCCTCTCAACTGGGAGGGAATGGTCTCTTCAACAAATGGTGCCTGGAGAACTGGATATCCATATGTAAAAGAATGAAAGAGGATTACCAACTCACACCTGATACAAAAATCAACTCAAGATGGATCAAAGACCTAAATGTAAGAGGCAAGACCATAAAGACTTTGGAAAGCAATGTAGGGAACCATCTACAGGACCTTGTAATAGGAAATGGCTTCATGAATTTCACGCCAAAAGCACAAGCAGCAAAAGAACAAATAGATAAATGGGACTTCCTCAAAAATTAAAGCCTTCTGCACTTCAAAGGAGTTTTGTCAAGAAAGTGAAAAGAGAGCCTACACAATGGCAGAAAATATTTGGTAACCATATATCTATCTGATAGGAGACTTATATCCTGCATATATAAAGAACTCCTATATCTTGAAAATAAAAAGACAAACAACCCATTTAAAAAATGGGAAAAAGATTTAAACAAACACTTCTCCAAAGAAGAAATACAAATGGCCAAAAAGCACATGAAAAAATGCTCCAAATCTCTAGCTATTAAGGAAATGCAAATCAAAACTACAATGAGATGCCATCTTACTCCCATAAGATTGGCAGCTATGAAAAACACAGAAGACTACAAATGCTGGAGAGGATGTGGAGGAATGGGAACATTCATCCACTGTTGGTGGGAATGAAGAAGGATCCAGCCATTCTGGAGGACAGCTGGCGGTTTCTCAAAAAACTAGCTATAGATCTACCATATGACCCAGCAATTCCACTGTTGGGTATATACCCAGTAGAACTGAAAACAAGGACACAAACCAATATATGCACACCAATGTTCATAGCAGCATTGTTCATTATTGCCAAAAGTTGTAAACAACCCAAATGCCCATCAACAGATGAATGGATAAATAAAATGTGGTATATACATACAATGGAATACTACTCAGCTTCAAGAATGAATATACTACAAACACATGTGATAACATGGATGAATCTTGAGAACCTTATATTAAGTGAAGCAATCCAGGCACTGAAGGACAAATACTACATGACCTCAATGATAATGAAATAAGTAAACCAAGCTGCTTGAGAGAGCTAGAGACTGGATGGTAGGCTTAAAGGAATTTGGGGGGTAGAGGAAGGTTGCGAGCTGACACCTACATGGGTGAAATCTATGATAAGCTGGAGGTAAGTATTTGTACAGTGAAGGGATGAAATGGGGGCACAGGGATACCTTTGGGTGGGGCTTTGTGGGCTTGAGGGGCGCTAGGGATGGGAGGATAGGTAACACTGCCCAAAAATTGGGAGGAGGGTGGGGGTACATATGAACATAGATGATTGTCAGGTATGTGGTTGAGAGTATAATATTGAGAAAACTTTAAAAAATATATATAATAAGGAAGATTACCTGTTTAAGATGCTTAAAGGGGAGAATCTAACACAGGACAGGCTTCTAGGGAGTGTGTGAGTGCTCATTTTGTGATAGTGGGTTATATCATTGGATGGAGACCCATACAATGAGAGTGAAGGTATAGCACATCCTGGGGAGGATTGATGTTCTCAAAGAAGGAATTGTATCTCTTGAAAGAAATGGTGGCTCCCAATGCATTAGGGCAGTCGAGCATATCAAGCCCTCAACATTGTTGCAAGTATCTCTGAACATGGCCCTTCAAGCAATGAAGATAGATTGTCACCGGGGGCCCTGAGGCGGAGGGGAAAGAGATATTGAATAGGTGGAATCAATGTAACTGTGGGGCAATGGAAGTATTCCACAAGATTATGCATGGATGGATATAGGACATGTTAAATTACACAAAAAATGTATAGGGGCCTACAGGCTAAAATGTAAATCATCATGTAAAACATAAGATAACTAAAAATTTAGAAAATTGTATAGTCTAAAATATAAACCACAATGTAAACCCAAATATAACCTTGTTTGAAAGCTATTGTCTCAGTATCTGTACATCAGTTGCAGTAAATATAGTATGAACATGTAAAAAGATTATTGCTGGGGAAGGGACAAAGTGTTTTATGTTGGATATGTGGGAGTACCGTATATTGTATATAGAATTACTGTGATCTAAAACTTTCGTGAAGACAAGCTTAATAATTAGGGGGAATAAAAAGAAAAAGGAAGGAAGTAGATACTTAGGAAGAGATGGAAGAAGTTGCCTTGCCAATTTGCATACAGGGCAACAGTTATTGCAGTGATGGAAGGCAAAACATCAAAAACAAAGCTTTTGCATTTTTAAATTTTTTGATACCCTAATTTATTTTTACCTTAATTTTTCTAAAGTAGTATATATTCTATATCTAACCTTTAAACTCATCGCTATATTCCATTTTACTATTAATGGAACCTAACAATATATTAGGCTTCATTTTCGAAGAAGTTTTGGATCACAGAGAGGTTCAGCAATGGCAGGCGAGGAATACTGGTGTGGGATGTTAGACACATGGTTGGCAGGGAGTTCTCCAGGGTATACAAAAATGTTTGGATATTTTCATAGTGGTTACAGTTAAAAACGACAACTGAGGGAGTGCTGAGTTCCTAGCCAGGGGAGGTCTATCACATTCCCTAATGGAACAGCAACAATCTCCCAAGTGCAATGGCTAAGACCAAAAAAGGATGGTCCAACAATGAGCCCTTGATACTAATGACTATGCCTGTGAGCCTGTGCGCCTGAAATAAGAACTAGGCCTAGAGCTGCAGGGTGCCTAAGAGTTACCTCCTGAGATCCTCCATGTTGCTCAAATGTGGCCAGTCTCGAAGCCGAACTCAGCATGTAAATGCACTGCCTTCCCCCCAGCAAGGGACATGACTCCTAGGGCTGAGCCTCCCTGGCGCTGAGGGATTACGACCAAGTACCAGTTGATGATGTAGCTAGAAAATGACCTTGAATAAAAGGGTCAACTAGACCAACAGAATATCTCAGCCTACATGTAATATCAGGAGTTAAAATGCTTTTTGACCTTGAATAAAAGGGGGAAATGGAAATGACAAATGAGTTTATATGGCTATGAGTCTCCAAAAAAGAGCCAGGAGATTATCAGAGGGGTCGCCCTTATGCATACCTCAGCAGAGTCCCAGAGACAGATAAAGTAGATACATCCCCAGGTATTGGTTCTTCTGAGGGCTACAGAGACTCCCAGGTTCTACGGTCATAGCAGATGGAGTTCAGTGCCATGTCAGTTGGCCCTATTTTGGAGTTTGTGTTCGTGAGTGTGATGGAGTTGGACTCAGGTGTGATCTTTGTTCACAAGCCTCTACTGTCACTTTTACCGGACCTATGGTTGGCAGTGGGGTTTAGTGTATACTCAGGGGACCTGAATCTCTGGATTGTCCATGTGATAGCCAGGCCCTGAGCCTCAACAGACTTGCAACTCCTACACTCTGGTTTATTGGACTTACCCCACTCACCTAACATGGAGGTGAAGAAGGTCAACAACCACACCAGGGAGCCAAGAGTGCCTCCCACAACTGAAAGCAGGAGAATTGCATCCATCATCCAAGTGGAATCTAAGCCCCCTCTTGATACAGATGTGGAGTGGACATAACAATTCCAGGGTCCACAGGATGGAGGAACAGAGTATGAATTAGAGTGGACTTACTGATATTCTATTCATGAGCTACTGTGATTAGTAATCTAAGAAAATGTAGCATTGATGTGGAGAAAGCGGCCATGGTAGCTGCTAAAGGTAGGGAGTGGGAAGAAGAGATGTGATGTGGGGGCATTTTCAGGACTTGGAGTTGTCCTGGGTGGTACAGCAAGGACAGTTACTGGACATTTTATGTCCTCCCATGGCCCACTGCGTGGACTGGGGGAGAGTGTAAAGTATAATGTGGACCATTGACCATGTAGTGCAGCAGTGCTCAGAGATGTATTCACCAAATGCAATGAATGTCCCATGATGATGGAGGAGATTGTTGTTATGGGAGGAGTGGGGTGAGGGGGGCGGAGGGTCTAAGGGGACCTCATATATTTTTAATGTAACATAAAAATAATAAAGACAAAAAAAAAATGAAAAGGAGGTATTACTACTGACCCCACAGAAATAAAAGAGATCATAAAAGGATACTATAACTCATACTGTAAACCAAAAAACTAGACAATGTAGATGACATGGAAAAATTCCTAGGAACATAGGAACAACCTACCCTAGCCCTAGAAGAAATAGAAGACCTCAACGAACCAAGTAAATAAGTAAAGAGACTGAAACAGTCATCAAACAACTCCCCAAAATGAAAGAAATGAAAAGCCCAAAATAAGTAAAGAGACTGAAACAGTCATCAAACAAATCCCTAAAATGAAAAGCCCAGGACCAGATGGTTTCAAAGGTGAGTTCCACCAAGCATTCAAAGAAGTTTTAATACCAATACCAATCTTACTAAGCCTTTTCCAAAAAACTGAACAAGAACGAACACACCAAACTTATTCTATGAAACCAATATCACCCTAATACCAAGACAGATAAAGATATTACAAAAAAAGAATATTACAGACCATTTCCCTAATGAATATGGACGCAAAAATCCTTAACAAAATACTTGTTAATTAAATCCAGCAACACATTAAAAGAATTATTCATCATGATCAAGTGGATTTTATACCAGGCATGCAAGGGTGGTTTAACATAAGAAAACCAATCAGCATAATATACCACATTAAGAAATAAAATGTGAAAAATCACATGATGCTGTCAAATGACACAGAAAAGTCATTTAACAAAATACAGCATCCCTTCTTGATAAAAATACTACTAAAGATAGGAAATGAAGGGAACTTGCTCAATATGATAAAGGTCATATATGAAAAACCCATAGCTAACACTGTACTTAAAAGTGAAAGACTGAAAGCTTTCCTGTGAGATCAGGAACAAGATAAGAATGTCCATTTTCACCACTGTTGTTCAATATAGTGCTAGAGGTTCTAGCTAAAGCAATCAGGCAAGAAAAAAATAAAAGGGATCTAAATCAGAAAGAAAGAAGTAAGGCTTTCACTATTACCAGATGATACATCCTATACCTAGAAAGTCACAAAAAATCTATAACAAAGCTGCCAGAGGTAATAAATGATTTCAGTAGAGTAACAGCATACAAGATCAATATGCAAAAATCAACGATGTTTCTATACACTAGTAATGCACAATCTGAGGAAGAAGTCAGGAAAAAAAAATTCTATTTACAATAGCAACTAAAAGAATCAAATATTTAGGAATAAACTTAACCAAGGACGTAAAGCATTTGTACTCAGAAAACTACAATGCATTGTTAAAAGAAATCAAAAGGACCTAAATAATTGGAAGAACATTCCATGCTCATGGATTGGAAGACTAAATATCATTAAGATGTCAACTCTACCCAAATTGATATACAGATTCAATGCAATCCTGAAAAAAATTCCACCAGCATTTTTTAAACAAATGGAAAACACAATTATCAACTTTATTTGGAAGGGTAGGGGGCCCTAAATAGCCAGAAACATCTTAAAAAGGAAAAGTGAAGATTGCCTCATTAGCATTGCTGCAGCTTGGCTCAGTGGTTTCAGAGGCAATCCGTCAAGAGAAAACTGAAGAATGTGCTCCATTTGCATGATTCTGTGCCAGAATGCAACTTTTTCTCAGCTGTTCTTTGTGTAATTTCCCCTCAGGCGTTCAACTTTCCCATGAAGTCCTAGAAATCATATTATGGATTTCCAACCCAACTGAAATGCTTCACAGATTAGTTTTACATACTTTCTTCCTTCCCCCAACAACTTCATAGTTATTTGTAAATACAACAAATTAGTATATTAAAAAAAAAATTTTTTTTTTAATTAAAAAATTTTTAAAAACTCTCACTTCCAGACTTTAAATCATATTACCTAGCTACAGTGGTAAAAACAGCATGGTACTATGTATTAGTCAGCCAAGGGGGTGCCAATGCAAAGTACCAGAAACATTTTGGTTTTTTTAAAGGGTATTTATTAGGGGTAGAAGCTTACAGTTACAAGGTTCTAAAGAGTCCAACTCAAGGTTACTTCCTCACCAAAGTTGTTTGCCACATGTTAAAGCAAGATGGCAGGCAACCTCTGCCTGGCCTCTCCTTCCTTCTTCCTCTTAAGACTTCACGGGTCCAGTTTCTTCCCAATCTCAGCTGTAGGCTGGCATAGGGCTGTCTCTCTTCCCAGGGCTTTAGCTGTTTGAGCCTTCTCTTTTTTGTCACATGGCAGGACTGAAATGACCAAGTTCTCTCCTCTTCCATATCTTCTTCTGTGTGTCTTCTTGAGTGAGTGGCCCTTTATATAGCCCAAGGAAGGGGTGGGAACTTAAACTGAGTTACACCCTATTGACATGTTGAATCAAAGCTCTAATCCTGATATAATCAAGTAAATGTAAGACCTTTTAATTTAATGCCATCAAAGAATATCACGCCCAGAGGAACAGGCCAGTTTAAAAAAAGAATATCTTTTTTTGGAATTCATAAATTACATCAAACTATTACATACTGGGGTAGACACAGAGACCAATGGAACTGAACTGATAATTCAGAAACACACCTTTACATCTATGGTTAAGTGAATTTTAACAAGCCTGTCAAACCCACCCAGCTGGGGCAGAACAGTCTATTTAACAAATGGTGCTGGGAGAACTGGATATCCATATCCAAAAAAAAAAAAAAGAAAGAAAGAAAGAAAAAAACAAGACCCCTATCTCACTCCTTATCCAAAATTAACTCAAAATGGATCAAAGACCTAAATATAAAAGCAAGACCATAAAGCTCCTAGAAGAAAATGTAGGAAAACATCTTCAAGAGCTGATGGTAGGTGGTGCATTCTTAAACCTTACACTGAAAGCATGAGCAATGAAAGAAGGCATACATAAACGGGATGTTCCTCAAACCTAAACACTTTCGTGAGTCAAAAGACTTTATCAAGACAGTAAAAAGGCAGTCCACTCAATGGGAGAAAACCCATATCCAACAAGGGTCTGATTTCCATTCTATATAAAGAGATCACACAACTCAACAATAAAGAGCAAGCAATCTAATTTTAAAAATGATCAAAATACTTAAATAGACATTTCTCCAAAGAGGAAATACAAATGGCAAAAAAGCACATAAAAAATTTTCCATATCACTAGCTATTAGGGAAAAACAAATCAAAACGACAGTGAGGTATCATCTCACACCTCACAGAATGGCCATTATTAAAAAAAATAGAAAACAGTAAGTGCTGGAGATGTGGAGAAATGGGAACATTCCTTCACTGTTGGTGGGATTGTAAAATGTGCAACATCTGTGGAAGACAGTTTGGTGGTTCCTCAGGAAGCTAAACATAGGAATGCCATATGATCCAGCAATTCCTCTTCTAGGAATATATCTAGAACTGAAAACTGTGACCAGAATAGACATCTGCACACCAATGTTCACAGCAGCAGTATTCACAATTGTCAAAAAATGGAAACAACCCAAGTGCCCATAAACGAATGAATAAACAAAATGTGGTACACATGTGATGGGATATTATTGCTGTAGCAAGAAGAAATGAAATTGGGACACATATGATAACAAGGATGAATCTTGAAGACATTAGGCTAAGAGAAGGCAGACACAAAAGGACAAATATTGCAAGGTCTCATTAATACAAACTAATACAAAGAATAAACTCATGGAGTGAAAACCTAGAGTATACTTTCTTAGGAGATAAGAGTAGGGTTGAGTAGGACTACTGATGCTTAATGTATGTATAAGTTTTAATTAACTTGACTGTACAAGTGTGGAACTGGATAGAGTTGACGGTAATACACTGTAGTGAGTAGCAGCTGGTTTATAAATGGGATTGAGGCTGAAAATGGTAGTTTAGGGATGTAAATATCAATTGAAAGAAAGCTAGAGAATAATCTTAGTATTGAATAACACTGTGAACCCAGAGATGCATAAAAACTGTGTTTGACACTACAAATGCAAGACTATCCTTCTGTGAGCTAGAGTGGATGTACGTCACTATGGCAGGGTAGTGGGAATGTGGAGAAGCATGAGAAAAATACAATTGGTGTGACCTACAGACTATGATTAACAGCAATACTGTAATAGTCTTACATCAATGCCAAAGATGTACTGTGTTGATGGGGGGCGGGGAATGGAAAAAGTGTGCCAAATGTATGCTATGAACCATGTTAGGTGGTAATAGTCCGATGATATTATTTCATAACCTGTAACAAATGTTCCACCATGGTGTGGTGGGCTGGTGAAGGGGTATTATATGGGAATTCTACACATGTGCATGATTGTTTTGTAAATTCACCTCTGTAATAAAAATATATTTTTAAAACTTTGAGGACTATTGCTTCAGAGAGAATGTGCAGAATAAGAAAAGAACCCAAGAGAAAATCAAAACTGATGAGGAAGCAAAGGAAGAAGATCCAGAGAAAGGACTAAGAAAAGACAGATTAAAAAGGAGAATAAACAGGATTGTGGTCTTATGAAAGCTTGGAGAAAAAAAGTTTTAAGAAGCACACAGTGTAATCAGTTTTTCTTCTTACTGAGAAACCTTACTGAGAAATAAGGAAATTAATTCTGCCAGCTACCTAAGCGAGCTTGGAAGTGGATACATTAGCTGAGCCTCCAGATGAGAACCAAGCCATCATGGATGCCTTTTGACTGCAGCCTTGTAGAGGACCTAGCTAAGCTGTACCTGGTCTCCTGAACCAGAGAAACCATGAGATTAATAAATATGTGTGTTTTTTTAAACAAGTCCATTTTATTGCTACATAATAAAGCATACAATTCAACCAAAATGTACAATCAATGTTATTTGGTATAATCATAGTTGTACATTCATCACCTCCATCATTATTAGAGCATTTTCATTATTTCAATAATAATAATAATAATAAACAAAAAAACAAACTAACAAGAAAATTCTTCACCCCTCAATCTCTCTATGCTTCTCCTGCTGTACATAGCTGCTATTTCTGGTTATTCCTGCACAATTAACATGTGTTGTTTTAAGCTTCTACATTTATGATAATTTGTTACACAGCAAAAGATAACTAATACAAGGTCTGAGGTGAATCCTAAAAATTTGCATTTCTAACAAGTTCTCAGGTAATACTGATGGTCCTGAGACCACACATTGAGACCCACTTCCTTATGCAATTTCACCTCCTATGGCTTTAACTATAATATTCCTTTTCAGTGAGTATCCCACATTCTATATAACACCGCAACTTGCCTCCATGCTAGCATTCTCAACCTCTTACTCTGATCTCCTTTCTTTTTTCAACCCATAATAGTTATGAACTTCTAACATACTAAATAAGCTTCTTGTTTATCAGGTATATTGTCTATTTCCCTCTTGCTGTAATACAAGATGCAGCAGGGAAAAAATCTTGTTATGTTAACTAACTTATTCAGAGTTTCTAGATCTATACCTGGCATATAGGTAAACGATAAATATTCATTGGATGAATGAAAGATGATAGTCATTATCTGTAATTCAGACCTCTCTAGCTTTTGACTTTTAATCCCAATACCTACTAGATATCAACACTTAAATGTCACAGTAGCATCTCAAATTCAACATGTTCAAAACAGTACTCATTTTCTTTCCTACAAACTTGTTCTCCCTACCTTTTTCCCTTGACTTAATTGGTGGCATCCGTGACTCATTCAGTTTCCTTCCTATTTAAAACTCTTCACTGACTCTCTATCACCTAGATGTGATGTTCAAGCTCTTTAGCATAGCAAATACAATGCCTTTTCTGTCTGATCCATGCACACTTCTCCAATGCTATTTTCTACTGCTTCCTCTACCCACGATTCCTGCATATATTCCAGCAACACCAAATTTCTTGGATTCTTCTAAACACACAGTTTTTATCATGCCCTTGAATCTCCTAGTCAGTATACCTGGAATGCTCTTGTTCACCTTGTAAATGTCTCATCAATAATTTAAAAATCAGCTTAGATCCAATAATCATCAAGAAATCTAAAAGAACTTTCTCCCCATTAGTAAGCACTAATCCCTTACTTATGACATTGTTGTATCTTATGGACACTTCTACTGCTGACTATGTCACATTAAATTATAATTTGTTTATATGTCTAGCTCTCTACCTAAATGAGTTCATTTTATGTCCTTCAGTCTCTAACACATAGCAGATACTCCTTGATATGAGTTGTGTAATTTTAAAAAATAAACCAAAAAAGGCAAGTACACCCACACAAAACAAGGAATTAAACAATTTCAATCTCAAATTTTTTAAGGGACAGACCAATACACTGTCTTGTCCTAGCTACCCAAATTCATTATCATAAACTATACAAATACTTACCAAATGTGCACTAACACGTGTTTGCCACATATCAACTTGCTTTGGTGTGAGATCAGGAATTGATAGGCCTAATCTAGAAGCCAAAGCTTCAACATAGCCTGCAAGTCTTAAAAAAATAATAAAAAAATAAAAAAAGACAAGATGGCAGAAAATAATGTAAGTTTTCAAAAACATACACAAATGTTCTCAGATAATAAAAATCCCATTACCAAAAATGGAAATACGATAATTTTATATCTGTAACTGGCTCCAAAATTTGGCTTAAACATTTTTACATTTTCATTTTAACCTACCTAATACATAGGTTGAGTAGTTGAGTAGTTGACTTAGAGCAATTATTCTCTATCATTCCTAAAAAGCAACCAACTCAAAGGACATAGAAATATTTTACATTTACAATTTCTGTACTTATTCCAATTTCAAAGCAAAATACTTTAACATATATATAAATTAATAATTGGCATCATAAGCCAAAAATTTCCAAACTCATCAGACTGATGTACTAAGAAAAACTGCCTATATTTTAAAAGCAAACTCAATTATTTTATCAATTCTAAGTTGATACCACTTATTGACCACTAGCATATTTTACAAATTATGAGAAAAAATATGACCAATTAAATAAAAATATGCATACCATCTATTTTAATATGGATTCCAACATCAGAAGTGTTAACTTACGAAAAAAAGTTACATCTAAGAATTAATAAGATGTGGCATTTGTTATTTAATGATATAGAGAAAGAAGGTAGAGGGGGAAATAGTTCTTAAATATAGACACAACAAAATCTTCATGTCTAATAAAGAATAATTGTTTATTATGTACTCTAAAAATAAATGGCTTAAAACTCTATTAGATCATTTGGTTCTAGTAAATATATCAGAAAGCTGTAAAAGTGGCTATACTATTATGAACCTCTAATGTTAGAAACTGGGAAATGGAGTGTTTAAAGAGTGATATCATGATAGACTTATGCCAGAAATCACAGTAATATAAAATTTCTGCCTTGGCCCAGAAGCAAAGAAAAAAAATTTTTTTTTTAAATAGCTTAGGCCTTAAACACCAGTGCATACAAAACTCTAATATACAGAGTCAGATCACTTATAAAACTACCTTTGCCTAGATTCAATAGGACTAAGTAGACACCTACCAAGCCCACTCCAAATCTCAAAACTTATCACTCTAATGAACCAAGGAAGGAAGAAACAAAAGCCAAAGACAGCAAGAGGGAGTGTGTTTATTACAATAATTAATGCTAGACTGGTCTAATTTATATACTGCAAGCTTGTCCCCAAACTCAGAAAGCAGCCTCAGGACATCTGCCACTTGGAAAAGTGGAGGTAAAAAGAGAAAGGAGAAAGCTGGGTCTTTTCTCAAAAAGTAAACATCCTCAGTCTGTCTTATCATTCTTGCCACATGGAATAAAGAGAGGAAAAAAAGGCCCAAACCCACATATATTTTGGACATTATTCCCTTTAAAAGTTCCACTCACTAGAAAATATGTCCAGTTAGTATCCTCAGACTCGAGCTATATACCTCATCTTTGAAATTAGTGGAAAGTGGATGACGTGGAATGATGTTGGGAGTTTTCACTTTTAATCCTGTCTTACCCTTGGAGATGTCCCGAAAATATATATAAATACTTCAGTAAATGAAAATTCAGTTTTGCTTACAGTATGATAGTTTTAGAAAAATTTTTGAATATATCACAATTCTTTGAGAATATTATTAAACACAAATGGGAGGGCCTACCCATCCCCATAGATACCAACTGTGTATGTCTGGGGGCCGACCAAGGCATCTATATTTTCACAAGCTCCCTGGGTAATTCTGATGCACATATTTAGTATTATTAATTTAGAATAGTAAATTTAAAAATTCAATTCTAAAACACAAAGAAAAATATATGTCCCCTTTCTTCATGCTTCTCAGAGGAAGGAGAAAAGAGTGTGCGTACACAAATAAATGAATGAACCTACCCAAGTCCAGCTAAATCTGACACAAGATTTCCCAAAGCAGCAGCTAAAATATTGAAAAATGGACAAGTGAATTATTACCTAAAAGTCAGAATATCATTATATCACTATATAGCCAATAAAACACTGGAAAGAAGAGGCACCACATTTCTTAAACTACAATTATATCCAAAGTAACTGATTGGATATCTCTAAATCTCAAGATTTTAAAAATAGAATGCAATTTTTCTGAGAGTATAGTATTCTACCTCCACTAAGAAGCAGATCTTTTTCTGTTTTGGCAGCCACTTTCCATTTTAGTTTAAATATTAAAACACCTATATAATATTTTATAGTTGTATCTTTCAGAAAACATTCAATTAAGGGACTGTGGATATCTGGAAGTTAAGAAGCAAAATCTTCTGTATGACTCTGAAATTCAAGAAACTGAAGAAAAAAGAAATGGCTCTTTAACTCACCTACCTCATGCTCTGTATACAATAAATACAACACAGAACCATTCTCAAATTTCACCACCATCAAGAATTGAATGGAAATTGAATAAGAGAAAGAGATTAAACCAAATTAGATGTTCAATTTTGTATTTCCTTCTTTGATTTTTCTACCAAACTCGAAAATAAATAATTTAATGGAAAGACAGAGTAGGGAGGTTTGTGAGGTAACATACTGCATTAAGAGAAAAACTTGTTGTAACATAGTCAATATAGCAGAGTATTGTTGCCCATCAGCTATGATAAAGTATCTAAAATTTTTCAGAAAAAAAGTGGTACACACACAAAATTAAGAGGAAAAACAGGATTATAGGACAAACTAACAGACATCTCAGTGAGTAAATCTATTCAAGTAAATTAGCCTCTTCTAAATCTAAACTTCTGAAATATTTTACAAATATAGAGCCAGTGGAATAATATTACTATTATTGAATACCTGCCATAGTGGAAATTCCCAAAATAATTCCAATAGACATCTCAATTTGGGTTCCCTGAAAAAAGATAACAAAAAAATTAATCTTAAAAATTAAAGCTGAAATGACTATGATAGAATTAGCAAAGCATAAACAAAAACAAGTAGATATGTCAATGTTATTGCAGCTAAATAATATACACAAATATAGTAATTCACTTAATTATTAAATAAATGCATTCATGCAGAAATATCAATAACATTTTATTGATTGAAATTAGGTTTTCATAAAAAATAGCAACATATATATAGCAAGGTCATTCATCATTGAAACTCCAGAATTGATATTTTTTATCACAAAGAAAGATGCTTTAAAGCTCTTTCGAACACAGACTAACTCATACAATTTCAAAGGATTAAGTTTAATATAAGAATAAATTTAATAGGATCTTAGCATGTTACATTCTGATTTTAAGGGCCATCATAGTCTAAGGATTGATGCAAAGGGGTCAAGAAACAATTTCCTCATTTATGTGATACTTGGAATATGTCAAATGACTCTCTGTCCCTCAGCTGGACATTCCAAATTATCTGCCATTGTAGCCAACAGAAAAAAAAAGATGCATTTGAACAATTATGTAAAAACTGATTGTTAAAAAAAAACAGAATGATACGTTTATACCATTTACTCCATAAAAAAACAGACTAGTTTCCACGACTCAAGAAATCAGCCTTCTTAAATTATCCTTCTAATAATTAGTTCTTTGATCACAAAGAAGTGAGAGTATGTGATTCATGTATAAACAGCAACAGCATTTAGTACAATAAATCTATAGTAAAAATAAGGACCTATTGTATTTCCTCTGAATTATTTATTGAGATATTTTAACATATAGTATCTATATCATCATTCCTCTAATAAAAGAGGAGCTTGTACTTTTACTTCCACTTCAAAGAAGAGGTAACAAAGGTGGAGAGATTAAACTATTCTAATTAGTTATTAAGTAGAATAAGGAAGAAATCCTAGGGTTTGTTGTGCCTAATCCAATTCTAATCCTTGGGTAATGCTGCCATAAGTAGACTTAATTTTCAAGAACCTCTCTTAAATACTAAGGTTTGAAAATGCATAGAAAAATTGAAAAATCTCAAATAACATTTGTGCAGGGAAGAAAAAATACTCTGAAGTATTATATTACCCACCAAGTCTTTATAAAACTTTCCCAGATTTTTAAGTTTTTCTCAATTTTCTTTTCCCTTGGACTTTTAGATACATCCCTTTAAAATATAATTCTTATTTCAATATGGACCAAAAAGCCTGATGCACAAAAGGCTACCAGGGGGAAGCACACTTGGCCCAGTGGTTAGGGCATCCGTCTACCACATGGGAGAGCCGCAGTTCAAACCCCGGGCCTCCTTGACCCTTGTGGAGCTGGCCCAGGCGCAGTGCTGACGCGTGCAAGGAGTACCATGCCATGCAGGGGTGTCCCCCATGTAGGGAAGCCTCACGCACAAGGAGTGCGCCCTGTAAGGAGAGCCGCCCAGCGCGAAACAAATTTCAGCCTGCCCAAGAATGGCGCCGCACACATGGAGAGCTGACGCAGCAAGATCACACAACAAAAAGAAACACAGATTCCCCCTTGCCGCTGACAACAAGATAAGCAGACAGAAAGAACACACAGCAAATGGACACAGAGAACAGATAACAGGGGGAGGGCGGAGGGGAGAGAAATAAATAAATAATAAATAAATAATAAAATAAATTTTAAAAAGGCTACGGCATTTAAAATTACAAGGCTGGGGAGGGGGCAGAAAGAGTGGAATGTGTGTAGCTCAGTGGTTGAGCACCTGCTTTACATATACAAGGTCCCAGAGGTTTAATCCCCAGTACCACCAAAAGGAAAAAAAAAAATTTTTTACAAGGTTGTGATTGTGAAGCTATCCAAATAAATGGATTACTGAAGAATAATAATAAAAAAAAGAAAACTGAAAAGAAAAACAAGCTGGGAGAAAAAAAAGAATGAAAATATGTATCTTTATATATTGATGCAAAAGAACATAGCATTATAGAAAAGGGGTACGTGATAGCTGCAGTGTATAAAAATAAATACAGCCTTTTGAACAGCAGTAAATCATTAGGAATGATGCAAGAAGAATCTTTTCAAAATATATATTTAAGTGCTTAAAATTTGGTTGAATTTAAGAAACTTGGAGCTCTTAACAGCATGAACAACCTCATATAAAGTCAAAGATGATTTGAGAACTATCCACCTCTTCACTATTTTTCATAGTTACATAGAATTTTATGTTAAATTTTATGTTTATTTAAGGTAGAAAGTATAAATAAGTCTAATACTAGTTGGCTTAAACTCAGACCTGGTTTAGCACATTAAAACAATTACTCTCTTTCAAAATTCTAGTAACTTCTATCCCAATTAAATTGTAAGAAAAATAATCCAAAAAACACTGCTCAAATATGTTATAAAAAGCAACTCAAATGGACAGGAGGTGTTGCAACTCTGCTGAGATTCGGAGCTAAATCTGCACATGATCAAACCAAAGATTTAAGCCTCTGGGACATATATTTAACAACTATAGGCTAATTATAGGTTCAAGTAAAAAGGACAGAAGAGCCATGTGTAGAGAAACTAAATGAGTCTAACTCTTACACTGGGGAGCATAAATTCCAAAGTAAGGCCCACTGACAGGATGCCAAATTCTGAAGCCTGTCCATCCTGCTTATAGTGTCTAGATGTCTCTGGAGCATGCCTAAGGTACTGTTTACTGTGACAGTCAATGAGATCCTGCTGAGATATGCATAAGCATAACCTCTGGAATGATCCCCGGACTCACTTTGAAATCTCTCAGGACAACTACTAATGAGATGATGACGGACAAAGCCCATCCCAAGGAAGAGTGTTTCTGCAACTATAAGCAAGATAGTTCGATCCATCTGCCCCATGGGATCTAAGCCCCCTCACAATTAGAAACAGAGTGGACATCACCATGCCAAAATCCTCAAGATTGAGGAATGAACAATGGACTAAGGTAGGCTTGTTATTATTCTATTATAGACTTATTATTATTCTAGCAACTGAAGAACTTATCAGTGATATAAAGGCAGTGGCCACCAGAGGTTCTGAGGGGAGGGAGAGGGAAGAATGGGTGTAACATGGAGGCATTTTCAGGACACTGGAATTGTCCTGTGCAATGACAGACAGAGGCCATTATTATACATTTTGTCAAAACCTACAAAATCGTGAGGGGAAGAATGTAAACTGTAACGTAAACTATATTCCATGGTTAGTAGCAATGCTTCAATATGTGTTCATCAATTGTTAACAAATGTACCACACTAATAATGGAAGATATTAATGTAGGAAAGTGTGGGATGGGGAGGGGATGGGGCACATGGGAATCCCTATACTTTTTCTTAATATATATTTTTAAAAGATATTTAAATTACGTAAATGTTAAATAAAAAACATAGGGGATTCCCATATGCCCCACTCCCCACACCGCCCACATTTACCCATTTAACAACATCTTTCATTAGTGTGGTACATTCATTGCAACTGATGAGCACATTTTGGAGCATTGCCACAAAGCATGAATTACAGTTTACATTGTAGTTTACACTCTCTCCCACACAATTCTATAGGTTATGGAAGGATATCTAATGGCCTGTATCTGCTGTTGCATTGTCATTCAGGACAATTCTCAGGTCCCAAAAATGCCCCCATTTTATACCTCTTTTTCGCTCTCCCAGACCTTGAACTTCCAGTGGCGACTGCCTCCACATCAATGATATCATTTCTTCCATTGCTAGAATCACAGTAAGTCCACTCTAGTCCATAGTTCATTCCCCAATCCTCAGGATTCTGAGATGGTGATGCCCATTCTACCTCTAATTGAAACAACGCTTCAGTCCCATATGGCCAATGGATCGGACTCTCCTGCTTGCATTTGTAGACTCTCTTGGTTCCTTGATATGATGGTTGTACATCATCACCTCCTTGCTAGTTGTCCTTGGTGAGTCCAATGAACTGGAGAGTAGGCGCTACAAGTCTGCTGAGGCTCAGGGCCCAGCTGGCACACGGACAGCCCAACGATTCAAGTCTCTTGGGCGTACACCTACCAACTCCAGAACCAACTACAGGATCAAATAGAAGGGACAGAAAAGGCATTTGTAGGGAAACTACAACTGAGTCCAACTCTGTCACACTGGGGAACACAAACTTCAAAGTAGAGCCCACTGGCAAGGCATCAAACTCCTGAGCTATCTGCCATGACTGTAGGACATGGGTGTCTCCAGAGTCCTCAGGAGCCCCACTATTTGGGGTAGTGTCTAATTTGGCAGTCAATGAGATCCTGCTGAGATGTGCATAAGCGTAACCTCTGCGATGACCTCCCAACTCACTTTGAAGTCTCTTAGTCATATAAACTCATTTGTCTTTACCTTCTCCCCCTTTTGGTCAAGGTCTTTTTCCAGTTGCACTGCTAGTTGGAGCTTGGTAGGAATCCCTTGGTGCCAGGGAGACTCATCCCTGGGAGTCATGTCTCACACTGGGGGGACATTATTGCATTTACATGCTGACTTCGGCTTAGAGAGAGGTGACATTTGAGCAACAAGGAGACTTTCAGGAGGTAACTCTTAGGCAACCTGTAATACTAGGCTAAGTTTCAATTTCAGGAGTAAAGTTTCATAAGCAAGTCATCAATATCAAGGGCCCGTCAAAGGACCATCCTCCTTCACTAGCCATTGCCTCTGTACTTGGGAAATTCTTGTTGTTCCATTAGAGAATGACCGAGCTCCCCAGGATGGGAATTCAATATTCTTTTGGTTATTATGTGAATCTCCACCCACCATGACCATGGAACTGGGGGGAAGGTCCCCTATAGTCTTGATGTAACATTTATGTAATCTAAATCTTCCTTAAAAATAAAAAAATAAAAAATATTTTAAACATTTGAAAAAAAAAAAAGGAACTCAATTCTTAGGGCTTGTCCTGGACAACTAACAAAACGATAATGATGGACCAGTCCCACCCCCAAAACAAGGAGTATCATCAAATTCAGGCAAAACAATTCCTTTTCTCTGCCCCGTAATATCTATGAACCTTCTCAGCCTGAAACAGTAAGAGTGGACATCATCCCAAGTCCCTCAAGATTGAAGAATGAATAAAAATAAGGTGGGAGTGTAACCACAGACAAAGCAGACTCACTGTTATTGTAGTTACTATCTTGTATTAACAGAGTTACTTCATAACATTGAAATAAGAAATTTTAAAAATTTAATAAAATTATTTACAGTATTTATTAGCTTTAAAAAAAAAACAACTCAAAAATAAAAAAAAATAATAAAAAGCCCTGAAATCAAAACTTAGGATGAACAGCAGCTAACAATATTCCAAGAAGCTATTAAGGAATCTGTTTTTATTATTACAACTAGGGTAGCAACCAGGAGAGTACACCTAACATGAAGGAAGAAAACATCAGATATCTGTGGCATGACAGAAAAGAGGAATCAATTATCTTCTTAACTTACTATCTCAAACAGTCGTAACTGTCCTACAATGTTAGGAAGCAATCAGTGTTTTAAAAAAATTAAAAGGTAAAAAACATTCTTATGACAATAATGATCACTTATTTCTTTTATCATGGATTTTATGGTTATATATTTCTATGTCTATTATAAAAACCCTCTTGAAAATTCAGTCTCTTATTAGTTTACAATTATCACAAGGTAATATGTTTGCCACATCTATTACTCTTATATATTTCAAGGTACTGAAATCAGTGATTTAAATATTTATTTCAATATTATATAAATAAAAATTGGTAGCAAGTCCTTAAAACTGAATTTCAATAAAACTAGAGTAACAAATACTACTAATTTGAAGACAACCATCTTGGGCCTAGAAAAAATACAACAGAGGCAAGGGTAACACAAAGTAGTGAACAACACTACAATACTTTGACTTAGAATGTGGGTTTGCCTTTTTTTGGGGGGAGGGGATAGTTGTTTTTAAATACGTATCTGTTAGTTTAGGTATTTATTTAAAAAATAATAATACGATAAAGTATTAAGACCATCTGATAAAGGTCATATTCAGGGTCTAAGAATTAACCCAGCTTCCTTATTCTGAAGAATGTTCCTACAATCTTCTCTATGTAGAATACATCATCTCAACACTTCCTTGTGTGAAAATTAGCATTACAGCTTTTGAATATCTAAGGTCTGCCCTTCTGAGATGAAAAATAAAATGGTTATCAAGATGATAAAATATGGGCACTGGCTGTCAATATAAAGAACGTGAAACGTTAAATGAATTCATGTAAAATTCAATGAAATACGTGCTAGGGAGAAGCTTTGAGACAATCCATTCAAGAACACATCAAGACTTAACTATAGCTTATAAATTAACTATTCATCATAATGAAATTTTCATTACAATTTGATTTGATTTACATTAACTATTTAAATAATCTAGCCAACTCGGATTTTAGTAATTCTAGATAAGGCAGTATGGCTCTAAATAGCTGGATAAATTTATCACATTTGCAGATATATAAATTGGTCAATTTGATTCTAGTATATCAGAAAATGTCATAATCAGTTAAAAAAAAACTACCGTTTTGAAATTATATTTTAGGGACATTCATTTAATCTTTAGAAATCCAGTCTTGATAGGATACTCTGCTAAAGAGTTCTCCACGGGGTACTTAACACCTTCAAGTTGTGTACACACTAGAGCAGCTCCTGGGATTGTCTACATAGCAGGGTATGTTTACATAGCAGGGTACCTTCCTACTTTTTGAACCCTCTACTTTCCCCAACAAGGTGAATACTTGGCCATTCTGAATGTCTGATACTCGTCAATATGGAGATAAAGTCAAAGAAAAACCATTCTTGAATGAACCAATTTTAGGTATTCTTTAAGCTAATTTTATAATCTATATTCTATTCCTATTTTGAAATGAAATCCTCTACTTACGTCCATCTATAAAAACACACCTCTAATATGTATTTCCCTCATATTCAATAATCCTAAAATAGTCATTAAGTATATAAAATATATACTAAAAACTGATCATTGCCTTAGCTAGACTATGATCAGCTCATTTTACTTAGACCAAAGAGAAGTGGATAGAATACTGGGCAGTTTTCAAAGATTTTTATTTTAACCATGAACCTACTTCTGACTTTAGAATCTGGACCAATATTGGTATCCATTAACAAAATGTGCTATGGAACAAAGGCAGGAGGGGGATATGTTCACAGTGTTCAGGATTGAAACTTATAATACTTTTGGGTTAAATAGTTAGACTGAACGCTAGACTGTATATTGCAACATCCTTTAAAACACTCTGAATGGGAAAACTGAAGAAGTATAATAAAATAACTTACATATGTGATAAGAACTGCATACACAATTAAAGAAAATCAGAAAAATTTTACATGCTTTTTCAACAATAAAAATGTTGAAATTAGAACAGGATAATATAGACCCAATAAATACGTTCATGATAGGTTAAATGCTTTACAAAATTCTTACATATATATGATACCTTAAAATTATATATAGCCTAATTTATATGAAATAGAGTAAACATTAGCCTTATTCATTATGTTAATTAAACCTTTATAGATACAGTATACAAGCTGTTAAGAAAATTCAGAACACATTAATTTCTTCTCAAAATAGAAGGGGTGAGAAAAGGAACTTACTGCAACAATCATAATTGCATTGTCCAAAAAACCAAACCCTATGAAAGGTATCGCATTGTGGATGAATACTGAAAAACATCAAAACAGAAAAATATATTTTAAGATTTCTAAAACTTTAGAATGACAAAAACAGACCACAAGATTAAGATCTCCTAAATAGGCTTTAGAATCTTCAGAATTTGCTTTCCAATCCTCAGAGCCAAAAAATCTCACTAATAGCTTACTAAGCTATATTGGAAAACAACAAATACACATATCATATGAGAATTGTGTTAGGCTTTTGTGTTTTCTTACTGGTGACACACATACACTCAGACATACAATTAACAGCAAAACAAGTTAGTAAATACATATAAGTACCACTACCTGTCTATTTACTATTGACATCAACCTGTTTGTTTCAGTATTATCAAACTGATCAGAATTAGAAATAATGAAAAATGAAAAATCCCTTGAATCAAATTTCAAGTCATATTTATTCACTAACCAATTTTTTAATAAACATTAGAAAAAGTGTGATCTCATCTAGATTAGGTATCTGTGTGCAGTCTTTTTTCCTCCTCATAAAATCATTATCCATAAATGCTTTTGTAAACTATAAACAAACAATATTTGATTCAAATCAAGATATAATTTGGACTCTTCCTTCCAAAAGTACACCACAGTTTATCTATGAGTACATATCAGAATGACCTGACATGATGTTAGAAGTGTAATGAATTAATACCTATACACTTTTTCTACATGTAGCCTCACTGTTTTCATATTTGCATCTTTGGCACATTGCAGAATGCCCAGTGCATAGCAGATGCTCAGTAGATATTAGTTAATCAAGTTGAGGACCAGTAACCTGGACAGGAAGAGAATTCCAGATTGAGGGAATTGAAGACAACTGTACAACAGATTAAACATTGGGGATAGTTAAAAGACTTTATTCTAATTAATCTATAAAACTGCCAAGTTACAGTCAACAGTAGTTCAACTGCGGCTTTTTTTAGATAAACATCAAAACTCTGAGCTTTACACTAAATCCAAAAAAATGTAGTCCCACTAAACCAACTTATTATGTGTTCAGTACCATCAGAATCTTTTTCTTGTAATGCAGTCCAGAGAAAAAATATGATTAAAATATAGTCCAGAAATTATAAAAGTTATTACATTGATGAGTTCTGTACCAACAGTGGAAGGATAAACTGAAGTAATAAAAATATTCTTCAACCCACAATCACTATTAAAGACTAAGATCAAGGAAAAAACACATATTCTATAAATTTCAGATTTCTTTGTTATTAAGATGTCCAAGGTAAAAAGCAGCACATTTTTTATTATAAAGAATATTTTAAAAGCTATCAAAGATTATATAATTAAGTAGGAATTAATTAAACAGAATCTTTCAATTAAAGGTCCTAGTCTTGGTTCTTTGACTTTCTGTCCAAGTGTAGGTGCTTAACTACAAGACATACAAAATTTTACCTTAAGTAGCTTCCAAGCATATTCACAATCCCAATTCTCAAAAACAAAATACAAGTTTGATAGGTTAAAAGAGTATAATAAAATGTTTTAAGTTTACTAAATGAAACATTTAAAGTGAGGAGAAAGTTACTTAAATATACCTCTGGAAAGAAGTCTTCAAATCATTTTTACGATCATCTTTGAAACATAAAAATGGCAAAGTAAATTTGAAACTTTAGGATTACTTAACATTTTGGGGTATTGTAATGATATCTCTAAATTGATAAGTTATAAATATCTTAAATTGTTAATTCCATTAAGATCAGACTAACTGCTATCCTAGTAAAAATTTTGTCAGTTAAACCAAGGCACACTGCTAAAATAATCACTTTGAATTATAAAAATATACCTTGCTTTTATACTTACGCCTAGATAAATGTACCGTAAGAATAACAATTTTTTTTTAACCCAAAAGAAAAAATATAAATTTTCAAAAAGTTAAATAAACATGGTACTGGGTGTTTCATATGTGCTACGCACTCCATTAGACACTTGAAATGTGAGAATAAGACTTGATCGTTATCCCTCCAAAAATTTAGGCATGAAAGCATGGACATATAAACAGTTAATATGACTTTTTAAAATACAATAATAGTATATATATGGAACTATGGGTATAGATTTATGAATCTAGGTTGGGAGAGTCAGGGAAGATTACCTGGGGAACAGAAGTCTTAAAGGATTCTTAAATTGTTTTGGTGTTTAGGGTAAGTTACTAATTTCTAATATAAATTATCTTCTCATGAGAGGAAAAAGAACTGGTTATTAAGGAGATTTTTTAAAATTATATGTTTGTTCTTGATTATATAACTCAATCTTTCTAATCTGTGATTTCTTCAGTTTCCTTTTAGAAACACTATTCTATAAACATTTGTTAACAAATCACTTCTCATATTTATCTTTAATTTTCAACCTACTCAAAATTATTGCATCAATATATAATTTTCTTCTTCTTTTGTCTTTATAATAAAATTCCAAATTGCTTTACATTACTTTGGTACTCCCTTGGAAATTTTTTCAAATCACACTGGATTGAAGAAAGCATACCAGTGTACTGTAAAGCTCTTCTTTCCTGGTAGTTTTAAAGGAACTTTACTTTCTTCGTTATTGCAAATAGCAAGTCAGAAGTAATTTCTCCATCAGAGAATATAGATCTAGTTAGTCTTGTGCCTAGAAAATTTTTTTTTCTTTTTTTGAGGTACTGGGGCCAGGAATTGAATCCAGGATCTTATATGTAGGAAGCCGGAGCTCAACCACTGAGCCACATCAGCTCCCGAGTTGATTTTTTCATCTCTTTGCTTGTTTGTTTTTAGGCGTCACCAGGAACCGAACCTGGGACCTCCAATGTGGGAAGCAGGTGGTTCAACTGCTTGAGCCACATCCACTCCTTAGAAATTCTTATTCTGCAGTTACCCAACAAATCCAAACTAAAGTAATATATAATTTTTCCTGGGAATTAAGGAAACCTCTATCATAATTCTATTTCTTAATATTTTAACAATATTAAGATATTTTAACTATATTAGATATTTCATAACATTGTAATATTTAATTTGTTTAAAAACTATGCCCTTCAGCATAATAAATAGGATAATCTACTCTATCTAGAGATTTAATTTACTGACTTCTCGTACTATCAATGAATGATACAGTTATTTCAAGGTCAAAAGACAGATGCATAAGTATTTAACAATTATAGAACCATTACCATATCTCAGCTGTCCTGGGGTAGGTGGTGGAGCTTCCAATTTTTCTAAAGGGAAAAAGGGTGTGGGGTAAGAATTAGTTTTATAGTATGATCATTTTTATTACAATGACAATTACAAAGCAGATTCACAAAGTGAGAGAATATGAGAGTTTATTCATAAATTAGGTTAATGGATCAAAGTTATCCATACAAGAAATAATATGGCTTAAATTACAAGGCCTAAAAACAAAACTAAACTTCTATTACAAGCATACCTTGGACTAAATTATTTAGTTTCTGGTAGGACCTTGCATCTATATAATGAGACATCTTTCTGAACTGACATCTTTAGAAACACAGCCATTTTTGTTCAACACAGAAACCCTTGATGACTTTTGAAACATATCTACAAATATACATCACAGCAGGAAAAGGAATATTCAGCTAGATCTAGAAGCCCTTTAAAAACAGTAAAACAGTAAAATGACACATTAATAATAATAATCATAATAAGCACCTTGTTACAATAATGACTTTCCTGGAATGTGTTGTGATCCTATATCTCCCTTGATAATATAGTGAGTATTTCAATTTTTAAAATGTATTCTATTGGATAATAGAGAGTACAGCATCTTTATTATCCACAAGAGAACCAAAAAAGGTAGGATGGTAATTAAAATCCCCAGGAACAACAGAAAATATATTTATAATACATGCCATAATTACATAGTTTTTCCCAGCATAAATCATAGTAAGTACTTTAAAGTACCATTCATCCTATCTAAAAAATAATAATTATTACAAGGTAGCAACCTACCTAGTCTCATAACAATAACCATCTCACCATTTGTATAAGAGTAATCTATGGCAAAATGGTAAAGAATGCTATCTTCTTTATCCTCAACCAATCTAAAAGAATTGAAAATACATACAGAAGAATCTGCCCTCAGGATCACTCTGCTCCAAAGAATTAGTACAACCACATTGTTCAAGGAAACACATTAAAATGGATATAAATTCTCTGATTATTTATAATTTAAGAAAACATAAGAACCAAAGATTTTAGGCAAAAAAACTTAAAAGCAAATAAATCTCCACTGATAACCTATATTTTAAAAAAATAGCATGGTCCAGATTTGAGAGGGATATTTTACTAAAAAAGCATATAGTACCATAATGCCTCTACAATAAGAAATGCACTAAAATTTAGAGTTTAATCAGCTATATTATTTATAAAGTTCTAAGAATGCAAGTTATTTTTTCCATTTTTAGAAGAGTTAAGAAAGTGGTATTAGTCTTTGTATAATTTCACATTTGATTAAAATAAATATCACATTCTCCATTATTTGACTAGAACTATCACATCAAAATCTACTTTGAAAGCATGCAAATGGTTTTGCAAAGTTTTAACAGGGAATACGTTACCACTCCTCGCCAAAGAGTTTTCTGGTGAAGTAAACATGCAAAAAGTGATTACATACCAGCACTATTTGTTAGCTGCATTACTCTCATCACCACTACAGTTCTGACACTGTGAGGAGGAATCCTTGTCAGTTGACTGGAACATCTTGAAATACCTAAAAATTCAACAAGCAGGACCTTCCCAATAGAATGAGAGTATACAGAGTCCTTGCTTTTACTTCTACAAACCCTCGAAACATTGAAAAAATATTTAAAATATACTACATTCCCTAGGAAAAAAGGATAGGACTAAATGGATACTGTATAGTAGTAAAGAGAAAAAAATCAAATAATGTAATGAGTATTCCTAATCTTTCTTTCCTACTACATATAAGGGTTGAAAAATTAAAGGTAATGAATTAAAAAAAAAAAAAAAGAGAGAGAGAGAGAGAAATATAAAGTAAAGGAGAAAGAGCAGGGAGGAAAAACACTGGCACAGGGCAGAGAACAAAATCAAAGCATAGATTCTGCCTCCTGCTTCACAAAGGGCCTACAGTACAACAAGAGAAATCATTAAAGGAACATTTCCTAGAAAACTGAAACTTTCCTAGAAAAGTATGCATCAAATTTTTTTGTCATACATATAAAAATTGGTAGGTTTGAGGACTCTGATACGGTAAATTATCTTCTTTACTATGTAACTGAACCAAAAGATAACACATTGGAAGTAAAAACATTAGTATAATACACAACAGAACTCAATCTTGAAAATAAGCTTGTTTCAACAAATCTGTACAGGTTTAAAATGCAATGGCTGCTAAAATAATCTCCCTGAAAACAGTGAAGATGATCCCCAGAAACTTTATTCTCCCCACATACATATCTTGACTTTAAGAATTTTCTCCTGACACATATTAAACTATCTACACTTACACTGAAAATGTATCCTAAGCTAATGTTTTATTAAGTAGACTTTGGAATTAGAAAAACCAGTTCCTTCAGTTATGATAACATGTATATGTTATCATATATATAAGTGCATATGTTATCACACAGATGTATGTATATGTACATGTGTATGTGTATATGTATATTTATACATATTAGAAACTGTACTTTCTCTCTTCCTTTTCTGGATATTTTTAGACTTACCCCTTAAGGCTTACCACATCACATTTGCCAATCTTTTCCAACTGAAAGAACTTCTGTTTCTACTGATACTGGCTGAGTGACCTATTAGACCAATCTTCCTGCATATAACAACCATGCAACCAACCATAGGTTGAAGGAAAGGAGGGAGAGGACAGATGGACCACCTGAAGGTACTGGAAAATGACCAAAAGCAGGCTGATTCTGGAGGGGAAGGTCATTAAATGAGTTATCAGTCTGTTACAGCTTTTAGCCTGAGGGCAGGCCCCAGTCTACTACATGCCCAGTGACTAAAACTCTGATAAAAACAAAACAAAACAAAACAGAACACCTCATTTTCCTGGCCTAAAGGACCAGAAGACAAAATACAAAGTAACCAAAGGCACTAGAAGTTGGAAAGGAGTCCTGGAAATGACAGAATCAAAAAAGAGGAGCCCTAAATTCTGTGTATGACCTTACTTCAAATCTATGGCTGACCTCTGACCCACACATCCCAGTTAAAGTTAAAAACAAAAAACAAACAAAAAAACTGAATTCCAAGAGAGAGATTGCAATTTGAGTCCAACCATTGACTGCAAAAAAAACAAACAAAACTCAAACTTTTCAGAAGAACATAAGAGAATCCAGAGTTTTTAAAACATAATAATCACAGCAATAACTAGGATAAATCCAAAATTACTTCACAAAGAAACAGGAAAATGTGACCCATTTTCAGGAGAAAAGATAATTGATGCAGACCAATCTCAAGATGCATCAAAGTCAGAATTAGCAGAAAAGAAATTTTAAAGAGCAATTTAAAGTTGTAAATAGTGTTCCAATGAATCAAAAGACAAGAAATCTCAGGAGAGAAACAGAAAGCATTAAAAAAGAACCAAATGGAAGCTCTAAAACTGAAAAACTACAAAACATAGCATTTTAAAATTATATGGATAGGTTTGAAAGCAGAATGGAGTTGATAAAAGAGTTAGTGAACTTGACAAAATATCAATAAAAAGGATCCAATCTTAAGACTGATGAAAGGACAGATAAATAATGAACCAGAGCAAGGTTAACCCGTAGTAAGTAGCAGAAAGAAGAAATAATAAGAGCCAAAATCAATAAAACAGAAAACAAGCAACAGAGGGTACAGACAAAGTCAAAAGATGGTTGTTTGCAAAAACCAGCAAAATTAATAAACCCCTAGCTACACTGATCAAGAAAAAAGGAATGAAAAAAACACATATTACTAAATTCAGGAAGACCATCACTACAGTTCCTATAGACATTAAAATGATATGAGAATATTATGAATAACTTTATGCAAACAAATTTAAAAACTTAGATGAAATGGGAAAATTCCTTTAAAAATAAAACTTACCAAAATTGGCATAAAATGAAACAAAAAACATGAACATCTACTAACAAAACTGAATTTGTTATCAAATGCTTTCCAGGTCCAGATGGTTTCAGTGGTGAATTCTATCATAATATTTAAAAGGAGAAAAAAATCACCTCATAAACTCTTTCAGAAAATAGAAGATGAGGAAATATTTTCAAACTAGTTTTGTGAGCTCAGAATAATCCTAAAACAAAACCTAAGCAAGAAATTACAAGAGAGGGAGAGAAAAAAAATTACAGACCAACATCCCTCATGAATAGGCACAAAAATCCTTAACTGAATATCTGTTCCACTTGTGTAAAGTATAACTATTTATTCATAATAATTAGAGGCAAAAAACTGAAATCTAGACCTTATTTTTGTTTGTTCTCACTATTTGGAGATCTTATTCTGAATAGGATTCCATGTTTAGAGAAATACAGATTAAGAAATAATCTGCAAAAGTGTATGAGAATATTTACATATGGGATTCCTTTTCTTTTGATGCTATATATACTTGAAAGTCTTTCTTAGAGGATAAATAAGACAGCTGCTACAAACTGCCAATTGGTCAAATCGTCTCAAAAAACGAAAATAATTTGAAATGCATCTACCTCTTCCTCCAAGCTGTCCATGAGAATTAAAAAATATCCTATAATTTATATAATCTTTTCCTAACACAAAATACCACAGATATTCACCACAATCCTGGAAAACCCCTTGAATCTTAAATATAAGATTTTTCAAAACTTACATTTTTGTTTTGTTTTAGTAACCCAGGAATATTACAGAGAAAAATAAAAATTTGAAAGCAATTTTACTATTTTTATTAATTGAAACTCTAGTTTCTTGGGATTTACAAAGAATGAAGTGTTCCATATAGTTTCTAATTAACTAAAGTAACCAAAAAACTTCATAGCTTGTAAAAATACTATTTGCTACTACCTAATGAGTTTTAAAAAGAATAATTCTTTGATGATTTAGATTATAATGTATCAAATCATTTTAAAGCTCAATTATTAAATGTTTAGGAAATATGAAACTGAGGGAGAGCTGACACAAAAAAGAAATCAGAAAGATCAGAAGGGAACACAAATTGCAGCTTTTCCTGCTATTTCAGGTATTTTCAGTTATTTCAGCTACTTTGTATATTTTGTTATATAAATCAAAGTACAAATATTTAAGTTTTATACTGTACTCACTTACAGAAAGGGAAAAATCAGATTATAACAAAGCCAAAGGAAGAAATGAGAACAGAAAAGGTAAGAAGAACAGGTGGGGAACAAATGCAGAGATTTTAAAAAGGAGAGAGATGTTTTTTTAAAGGAAGGACACACAAAGAAAGAGACTCCCTAGATTTCGGCAAATGAGTTGCTGAGACTTGGTTTTTTCCTGAGTCCCTCTACTATGTTAGCTTTGTTCATTAGACATCTAGTGGTCTAAACTTGAGGCCTCTAGCTCAGACTCCATTATGTAGGCTGATAACTCTTAATACGAGCACAATACTTAGCACTAGGGGAAAAATAAAAATGAAGAGAAATTAACTCCAACTCCTATGCCAGCAGTTCCCAGATTTTTGCTTAAGTCACAGTTCTAAAGGTTTCTGTATCCAGGTCATGTTCTAGAGGTATATTTTATAGTAAATCCCTGACTGTTTACTTATGATGGCCTTTTTTTTTTTTTTAACCTAAAGTGGCATCTGGTGGGAGAGGAAAACAGTCAACTGAAGGTTCTATTAATAAACTGAACTCTAGGTAACCAGATTTTTTGTTTTTCTTATACTGGTAGGTCCTAACAGTATTTTTTTAGAAGCTTTTCCTAGGACACATATTTGGGACAGTAATCCTAGAACCAAGCTTACATTACTGAAATGATCACATGACTTCTCACCATAGAATAATAAATATTAACATTTTAAAGCTCACATTTGTTTTAGTCTTGGGAAATGCTACTAGGTTTTATCAAAATAATTATAGAACACTTGAATAATCAAAATGTGTTTGATATAAGCATATCAAATTTTACCCTTTTGAGCCATAGCTTAGAATAAAGTAGAAGGCTCTTTAAATTGTACTTTCAGGAATATACAGCATACAAGTTTTATTTATTTATTTATTTTCAAAGCTTTATTTTTTATTTATTTCTCTCCCCTTCCCTCTCCTCCCCCAGTTGTCCGCTCTCTGTGTCCATTCGCTGTGTGTTCTTCTGTGTCCGCTTGTATTTTTGTCAGCAGCACCAGGAATCTGTGCTCTTTTTTTGTTGCATCATCTTGTTGCGTCAGCTCTCTCTCTGTGTGCACCTCACTCCTGGGCAGGCTGTACTTTTTTCGCACAGGGCGGCTCTCCTTACGGGCACACTCCTTGCCCGTGGGGCTCCCCTATGCAGGGGACACCACTGTATGGCAGGGCACTCCTTGCACACATCAACACTGCAGGTGGGCCAGCTTCACCACACAGGTCAGGAGGCTCTGGGGTTTGAACCCTGGACCTCCCATGTGGTTGGCAGATGCTCTATCCATTGAGCCAAATCCACTTCCCAGCATACAAGTTTTAGAACAGAATCTCTGGGAATAGAGCAACTGCCTGCAGCCTAGCCATACAAAAGTCTTCTACTAGCTTTTATCCATAGCTGAGGCCATTTTTACTACATTCTCTTCCTCTTAAAGTCTGGCTTAGCCACTCTCTAAACTTTTTATAAGAAAATACTATATTTGACACTCAGTGCCTATTATGGAGATAAAATAATGTATGTACTTTGGGGTATGGATAGTAAGATAATAAATTTTTGTTTTACTGCACTAGTATAAATATAAAGATCTGGAAATATCACTCCTGTAGACATTTTAGGAGTAATCTGGTACAACAGCAATTAAAATCTTAATGCCAACCATTACTACACTGTTATGTGAGAAAAAAGTATACTAACAGTTTCACTAAGAATACCAAACATTAGAACTGAAAATTAGAAAAACTTTCCAGATTTTAAATGACATCATCCTAGGTTAAGCAATACAGCTATAATTTACATATAAATTTACATATAATTTACATATAAATATTACATACACAAAAAGGATGAGGGTGGTTTATTTTATTTTTTTTACTTATGAGGAATTATGAAGTAAAAAATTAGAAAATAACATTTAAAATACTAAATTTCTTTGCTGTATCTAAAGGAACACGTTATGCTTTTCAAATATAGTTATCCAAGTTTAGTGTAGAAAGTTAAACAGATTCAGAAAAGCAAGGAAAGAAAAAAGTACAATCACCCAGAATTTATCAGAAATAATTAAAATTTTGATGTAAAACCCTTCAATCTTTTTCTGTAAAAATGTGTACACAAAACGGTATTCTCCCTTTTTCACAAAGCAGTATATAATGAACATTTCCATGCCTTTCAATGTTTTTTAAAATAATAATTTTGCAGGTGGCATTTTATTTCATCATATAGATGTACAATAGTTTAATCTTCTACTATTAGATATTTGTTATTTATTCTTTTTCACATTTATGAGTAACACTAACATAAACTAATTGCACCTAAATCTTTTTGTGTTCCTCTGAAAGTTCCTTAAGTTAGATTCCTATAAAGTAGCATTTCTTAGTCCAAAAATTAAAAAGGCATAAATTTAAGAACTTTAAAACTTCCGCAAAATTTCTCTCAGAAAAGGGATGCTAAATTATTTCCTAACTTGGTGGGTTTAAATTTTTAAATGTTACATTCTTTAAAAATACTGTCATGTTTTCAGAATGTACATAAAAATTCCATTAAAAAACTACACACATTATCTCAATAAACACAGGAAAGGCATTCAACAAAACCAGCACCCTTTCTTGATTAAAAACACTCAGAAAACTAGTAATAGAAGAAAACTTAATCAATGTGATAAAGGTCATTAATGAAAAACCCACAGCTAACATCACACTCAAAGATTTAAGACTGAAAGCATTTAAGATCAGGGAACAAGACAAGGATGCCAGCTTTCACCAATGATACTTAGTATTGTATTAGAAGTTCTTGCCAGAGCAATTAAACAGGAAAAATAAAAAATAAAAGGTATCCAAATTGGAAAGGAAGAAGTAAAATTATCTCTATTTGCAGATGACATGACCTTACATGGAGAAATACAAAGGAATCTACAAGGAAACCATTAGAACAATAAACAAGATCAGTGTGATGGTTAGGTTAATGTGTCAACTCAACCAGGTAATTGTGTCCCGTTCTTTGGTGAAGCAAGCACTGGGCTAATTGTAATACAAGGACTTTAAGGGCTTTAGCCCTCAGTAAATTTACTGCATAGATGGCTGACTACATCCACAATCCACCAAGGAGACTGCTGTCAGCAATGAGTGACTTCTTATCCCATTAGTTGAATGCCTTAAAAGATGAAGTGATTTCAGCATTTAGAGAGAATTTTCCAGCTCAACTTCCGACAGCCAACATCTCCTGGAAACTCATCAAGGACCATCACTGGAGCCCATTTGGCAGCCTGCTTGCAGAATTTGGACTTTTGCATCCCCATGGTCATGTGAGAGAATTTTATAAAATCTTATACTATTTACAAATATCTCTTGTTGATTCTGTTTCCCTAGAGAACCCTGACTAATATAGTCAGCAAAGTGGCAAGATGTAAGATTAACACACAAAAATGATTTGGATTCCTATACACCAGCAATGAACAATTCAAAGAGGAAATTTAGAAAACAATTCTATTAATAATAGCATCTAAAAAAATAAAATATCTAGGAATAAATTTAACCAAGGATATTTGTGTAACAAAAACATTAATGTACTAAGTCGTGGTTTACTAAAAAGCTATTTTTTTAAAAAGCCACTCTGGCTAAAGTCTTTAATTTCATGTTGTTGTTGTTGTTGTTTTTTAGCATAAACAAACATAATATTAATTTGTATTTGTTTTTACATGTCTAACAGTATACTGGAACAATTATACATATTACTCAACACAGAAACTATATTCCTTCCCTTCCTTCAAACCAAAGAAAGACAGTCAAAGAAAATAATCACAATATATAAAGATGTTCCTTTAAAAAAAAAAAAAGCCTAAGATATTAAAACCACAGTACAACTTAAAATATATATATATATATATAGTAAGATCTTGTTCATTTTACTTATTGGGTTTAGAGACAGCATTATATAATTTTTAGTTTAATCATAATTATATGTAGTACTATAAGCAGAAAACTTCTAAGTAGGATAGAAAAAATAATTCATGTTGAACCAGCAAAAGTGGTAGATCTGTCTGCAGGACTACATATATCTCAAAAGACATTCCATTTTAAAATAAAATTGCTTAATATCAAGGAAGCAGGAGGAACTTTTCAGTCCATATATTACCTTTTTCCTTTTAGTCATTCCCCAAATAAGAATCCTTTCACAAAATGTTAGAGGTGAAAGGAGACTTAGAAATTACCTGTTGGTGGTTCTCAACATGGGGTGGTACCTCCCCTAGAAGATGTTGGGAAATGCAGGGTTGTTTTTAAATGTAATAATGACTGGGAAATGCTGCTGGCATTACAGATTCTAAATATCCTACAACACACAAGACAGTCCTTCAAAATGAAGACTTATCCAGCCAAGAAGATAGTAAAATGCCCTCAGAAATAATGACTTAATTCTCCACTTTGAAGATGCAGTCACTTAAGCCTACAGATGATAAGTGACTTACTCAAGGACACACAATTGGGTCAAGAACTTACAGTCCCATCCTCCTGTTATACTTCTCTTTCAATTAATAAATTCTCAATAGAAAAACATAGAAGAACCCAGAATCAAACATATGTAGATGCATAAAACATTGCCAAACCATTGGCTGTGCATTAATATTTGAAACTGAAATAAAATTAACTAAAATGCTAATTTCCTTTTCAAATTATTTTTTTTCTCCTAAAATGTAATTCCCCTTCAGATAGTTTTAGAATCCCTTTCAGATGGTTTTAAAAAACCATCAAAGTAGAAGGGGAAGAAATTAAATGATTTGTTAAAGTTACCAAATAAAACGTAATTTTTCAAATGAGAATAGTACATGGTTTCTGCTTACTTCTATTTCTAATCCTGAGGAAACTTATAATGAAAAGAAAACTGAACTAAAAATTCAAAGGCTTTGACACCAATCTCTGTTCTAATATATAACTAATTGCAAAATCTTCAACATGTCACAAACCTTTGAGGTTTCTTTCATGTTATATAAAATGAGGGATTTAGATCTCTGCAATCCCTTCCAGCTCTAAGAGTCTCATTCTACATGTATTATTTTCTTTATTACGTAACTAGCAGAATAAAAAAAAAATACATAGGTGTATCACATAAACATTAATGAAGAAGCATACTGCGTTGAATAGGGAAAGAGCTAAAGACTGAGCTTCAAAAGGTGATCACTACCAGATAAGTCCCATTATTAGTTTAGTTATCATTCAACAGCACCTGACCTCCTAATTTTCCATCATCTATAGAATAAGGATCATTCCTTTTACCTACATGGTTCAAAAACTGAGAGCTAATTACACGATCTTCAGAATAATTCAACATCAAAGCTTTATTCTTCAAAAGACATTTGGGTTAAATGTCTAACTTCCTCATATACAGTGAGCTTTAAAATTTTTAATGTTTAAAAAAAATTGTTTACAATTACATTAGACCTGGTAAAATAAAGTACACTGGGAATTTCTGCAGACAATGTACTAATATAATGTTACTCTATATACTGTGTTTGTGTTTGTGTATTTTGTGTGCATGCACACACTATGCCTCTATCTTTCTTTTAAAGCTTGTTTTTTGTCCCTGACACTACATAAACAGTTTAAGAAAAGTGAGTTGTATTTAAACCCTTATCCTTTCAAAATTTCAATTGGTTTATAAACTATTTCTTACTCAATGTCATACATTTTGGTATACTTTGTAGGCAAGTATCTAAATTAAATAGTAATCAGACATAAATAAAATAAGGTCTGAGAGATATTTATTTTAAACTTATATACCTCTCTCCCTACCTTTTCTCTTCCCTCCCGCACACACAATTCCATCACCACCATCACACCATGTAAGCTAAGTTAGAGAGCAAACTATTAAATCAAATTGTAGAGACTGAATCTAAAATAAACTTTCATGAATGCCCCTAAGAAGATTTATATAAGGCTTTCAAATTATTCAAGAACGTATTTTTAAACTACTGAATGCTTACTGTTTACATTATACTAAGTTACTTAATTTATTTTTGTAATATTCTGAAGGCTTTCCTGTGTTTGTGGTTCTTTTTCCCATTCATTCATTCTAAAGAAATTCATAATTGTTGCTTCTTATGCTCACTTACTGTGGTAATTTCAACAATCTTCAAAACACATTATTTAAAAATAAATAATTTATGTTGGGGTTTTGTCTTTTGCTAAGGCTAGAAATTTAATCCTTCAGTTAATTAATCATGCAATTGTTAGTTCATCATTTCCCCAAGTCTAAAATTAAATAATAAAACACTAATGCAAAAAAAAAAAAAATTATCATCATAACCAAAGCATTCTATTTCAAACAAGCAAAAAGTTCTGTCAAAAGAGATGCTCTGCTACGTGCATTAACATCTAACAAACAATCAATGCTGTAAGATTGTACTGTACCAAAACTATGAGAGATCTCTGCTGATGATACCTCCTCTGCACGCTTGACAATGGCAATCTCAGGTTTGGGATATCTGCATGCTAGAAATATTTTAAAACCAAAATGTATTAAGGGAATAAAGTAAATAAAAAGTGTGCAAATTAAAAATGTACTTGAAATTTTTAAGTGCCATAAAAAGTATCCCCCACTTTGCACAGTACTGTGGGGCCATAAAAATGGTCATGGAAATTGAACCACACAAAGCAATCTTAATAAAAAATTAGGATTTTTCTGAGACCTTTAAAATTTTTTCTCAAAACATTTAACTCTCTTACTGTCAGTTATAATTTACAGAAAAAAAATTTAAATAGTAAAACTGGTACTTATTTAGTATACTGTAATTTAAAACACAGAGAAAGTATTTTCTTTGTCAAAAAACTTATTAGGTAAACAAACTGGTACATCCACACAATGGACTATTATTTAGTAATACAAAGAAATAAGCTATCAAGCCACAAAAAGACACAGAAGAACCTTAAAGTCTATTGCTAAGTGAAAGCAGCCAGTATGAAAAGGCTACATACTGTATGATTCCAATTATAAGGCATTCTTGGGAAGCGGACTTGGCCCAATGAATAGGGCGTCCACCTACCACATGGGAGGTCCATGGTTTAAACCCCAGGCCTCCTTGACCCATGTGGAGCTGGCCCATGCGCAGCGCTGATGCGCGCAAGGAGTGCGCCCGGTAAGGAGAGTCGCCCAGCACAAAAGAAAGCGTAGCCTGCCCAAGAATGGTGCTGCACACATGGAGAGCTAACACAGCAAGATGCAACAAAAAGAAACACAGATTCCCGGTACCGCTGATCAGGACAGAAGCAGTCACAGAAGAACACACAGCGAATAGACACAGAGAGCAGACAACTGGGGGAGGGGAGAGAAATAAATAAATCTTTAAAAAAACAAAGTATCACAAACTTGGTGGACCCAAAACAACAGAAATTTTTAAAAAATAAGGCATTCTCAAAAAAGCTAAACTAAAGAAACAGTAAAAAGAGCAGTGGTTATAACAGGACAGGGGAAGGGATAAGTGGAGGAAGTGGGAGAAGAGTAAGTAGAATACAGAGGATTTTTTTAGGGCAAATAAACTATTCTGTATATTATAATGGCAGACATATGATATAATGCATTTGTCAAAACCACAGAATTGTATCATACAAGAATGAACTCTAATGTAAAGAATGGACTTTAGATAATAATAATGTACAATACTGGTTCATAAATTGCAACAAACACATCATACTAATTCAAGATGCTAATAATAGGGGGAAAGGAGTATTGGGGGGTAGTATAAGAGAACTCTTTTCTGCTCAATTACTTTTGAAAACCTAAAACTGCTCTAAAAATAAAGCCTATTAATTTTAAAAAGCAAAACAGAAGAAAAAAGCTTATCAAGAGTAGTTTGAGGGAAGTGGATCTGGCCCAAGTGATAGGACGTCCACCTACCACATGGGAGGTCCAAGGTTCAAACCCAGGCCTCCTAGCCCGTGTGATGAGCTGCCCCATGCGCAGTGCTGATGTGCGTAAGCAGTACCCTGCCACATAGGGGTGACCCCCGTGTAGGGGAGCCCCACGCGCAAACAGTGTGCCCCGTAAGGAGAGACACCCAGCGCGAAAAAAGTGCAGCCTGCCCAGGAATGGCACCGCACACACGGAGAGGTGATGCAGCAAGATGACGCAACAAGACGAGACACAGATTCTGGGTACCAAAGACACAAACTGACACAGAAGAACACACATGAATGGACACAAAGAGCAGACAACTGGGGGTGGGGAGAAGGGGAGAGAAATAAATTTTTAAAAATAAATCTTTTTAAAAAACCCAAAGAGAAATAATTAAAAAACAAAAACAGAAAAGAGTAGTTTGAATAGTGCTAGCCCTTTTCTCAGAGTGAACATTTTTTCTATGCCTTAAGGAATTGTCATACTCCTTTCTAAGTTTTGGATCAGTTCACAACATTTTATCCTTTGTGCTTTCAACATGGTGAAATATCTCAGAGTTCCTTTAATGCAAAATTTTTGCAAGAGTCACTTCTTCTGGAACATCATCCTTTTCATCACAACCTTCTAATTTTTCTCATATATGTCAATAAGTTTTCCTTCACTGAGCTCCTCTGGCTGCATTATCTACAGTCTTTCAAATGACAGCAGTGCAAACATTCCCACAATCAGCTATTTCTTCTATAACTTCATTTATGCTTGACTGGAATTATTTCACTTCAGCATTATCACTTTTTATTTCTTTGCTGCACTTCCATCTTTGTTGGCCAATTAGCTCTTTTAATTATTCATTTTTTTAACATGTCACATGGGTTTATCAGTGGAAGACAAAGAGGCAGCACAACTACACACTTTGCTATCTGTGTGTGACCTGAATAACAGATGTGCAGTGACCAATCACCAAAAGACTTTTAAAGAAGTGGTATGATTGGTCATTGATCATGATGTACATCTGTTATTTTCATAACAATTTGTAGACTGAGGCCCTACGGTTAAGTGTGTACTTTATGTAATTATTTGCATTAATATACAATGGTAAATGAAACTGGTGTTTCTGGAGATCTGGTGTTATTTAACATAAAACATAGCAACTGTAAGAACTGAGCAAAGAGGGAACTACCTGTAAGAACAAAAATTATTTATTTAATGAAATAGGCATAAATGCAGAAAAAATAGTAGGGCAATAGAAATTGATATACATTACAGATATACGCTATTTTTCTACATATATAAAGATGACAGAATACCATGTGATGGAGGCAGACACTGAGTTATGGACTGCTGCCAAGTCACCACCAGGACACAACAGACTTTGGAAAAAGTATGGTTTACTAATACCTTGAGTTTGAACTACTAGCATCCAAAACTGTGAGACAATAAATTCCTGTTGTTTATGCCGACTACTCTGTGGTATTTGTTATAGCAGACCTGACAAACTAATCAAGTAATATATGAGTAGGACTACCAAACGTGTATCTTATTTCAAAGCTTCAGGGTCCATATATCCAATTAATTATTGGATCTTTATATAATTATCTCACAAGCACCTAATACTCAAGAAGGTAAAATGAACTCATCTTTCCCATTCAAATCTGCTTTCCCCCTGATATTCCCTGCATTGTGCAGAATATCAACAGCCTGTATCAACTGCCAGACCAAATATTTGGGCATCATCCTTGGTTTTCCTTTTTATCTCATGCCCCTATATGCAATCAATTAAATGTTCTTTTGTTCAGTTAAAATTCTGTCATTTAATTGCTAAGTAATCTCTCGAGTCTATCTACTTCTTTTCATCCTTACTTCCACCAACATGGTTCAGGCCTTTATCATCTCTTGCTTTGATTTTCTGCAAAGTTTTCCTAAACTAGTCTCCCTGTTCCCCTGCCTCTAATATCATCACCCTTCTACTCATTCTTCATCCTGCATGCATAATAAGCCTTCTAAAATGCAAATATGGTAATGCAGTCACTCAGGATATTTTACCTCCACCCTCCACCCCACCCCCAACCTCAATCTGGCTTTCTCCTACTGAGCTCTAGATCTCAACTTAAATATTACTTTCTGTAGGAAACATTCCCCTAGCATTAGGTATCTCTCTTATGCACTTCAATACATTCTAAACCTTAACACAGTACCCATAACAAAATCTTATAATTGCAAGTTAAATTATCTCTATCTTCCCTAAACTTCATAATTTTAAGAACCATACCTACTGCCTCAAGTGCCCCACAAGTACATAGTAGGGCCTCAAAATGTTAAATTTTTTAGTAAACTGCCTGGCACTAGAACGATGGCATCTGGCCTGAATTTCACTAAAATTTTATCTGGAGATTTTGTAGCTCATGTTAGTTACCCAGTCAAAAACAACATAAAGATTATGAAGTTGTACGATTAGGCTCCACAGGGAGTCAGAAAAATAAGGTCCTAACATTTAAGATAATTACAGTATAGTGGTTTCATAAGATTTTTACAAGACAGATATTATTTTTAAGACATGCTACAGAAACAGAGCTGGTAGAGATCTTAAGAGATCATATAACTTAAACCCATAATGTTACAGTAAAGCCAAAAGAGTTAAGTGACTTGTTAGCCCAAAGTCACATAGCTTGTTTGTGACAAAACTTTCACTAAAAATCATTTCTAACAATGCAATTAAAAAATGGGTGGAGAATATATTTGGAAATCACATATCTGATAAAGGGTTAATATCCAGAATATATAAAGAAGAAATCCTTCAACTTAACAAAAAGACAACCAATTAAAAAATGGGGAAAAGACCTAAATAGACATCTCTCCAAAGAAGATATATGAATGGCCAGAAAGCACATAAAAAGATGTTAAATCATCAGGGAAATGCAAATCAAAACTACAATGAGGGAAGCAGACAGGGCTCAACTGATAAGAGTGTCCGTCTACATATGGAGGGTTCAATCCCCAGGGCCTCCTGACCTGTGTGGTTAAGCTGGCCCATGCACAGTACGGAGTGCTGTGCCATGCAGAGGCGTCCCCGTGTAGAGGTGTGCTCCGCAAGGAGAGCCGCCCTGTGTGAAAAAAGCGCAGCCGGCCCAGGAGTGTTGGTAGCACACACAGAGCTGACACAGCAAGATGATGCAATAAAAAAGAGACACAGTTTCCCAGTGCCGCAGGATAACGCAGGGGGACGCAGAAGAACACACAGCAAATGGACACAGAGAGCACACAGGGTGGGGGGATGGGGGGAGAGGAATAAATAAAAATAAAAATCTTAAAAAAAAAAAAACTACAATGAAATACCATTTCACAGCCACTAGAATGGCTAAGAAAATAAGTGTTGGACAGAATGTGGAGAAACAGGAATACTCATTCATTATTGGTGGGAATGTAAAACGGTGTAGCCACTATGGAAGGCCATTTGGCAGTTCCTCAGAAAGTTGAGTACAGAATTATCATATAACTCAGCAATCCCACTACTCGACATAAACCCAAAAGAAGCAAAAGCAAGGACACGAACAGATGTTTGCACACCAATGTTCACAGCAGCGTGATTCACAACTGCCAAAAGATGGGAGCAACCCAAGTGTCCATTCACTGACGAACGGATAAAGTGTGATCTATACGAACAATGGAATATTATCCAGCCAATAAAAGGAATGAAGTTCTGATATATGCTGCAACGTGGATAAACACTGAAGACATCATATTGAGTGAAATAAGCCAGACACAAAAGAACCAATATTGTGTGAGCTCATCAATATGAAATAATTAAAATAAGCAAACTCACAAGTCAGAATCTAGAATACAGGTTACCAGGGGACAGGGAAGGGTAGAAAACAGGAAGTTAAGGCTTAAAATGTACAGCATTTTTATTTGAGACAATGGAAAAGTTTTGGTAATGGATGGTGGTGATGGTAACACAACTGAATTGTATGTCTGAATGTAGTTAAAAGAGGAAATTTTTAACATTACTAGAATGAAAATTTGAAAAAAAAAATCCATGGAACTGCACAACACAGTGAACCCCAAGTCCAACATGAACTATAGTTAATAGTACAATACAAAAATGTGCTTTCATCAATTGTAACAAATGTACCACCAGACCAATGCAAGATGCTAATAACTGACTGGTATATGGGAATCTGTACTTTATGCATGACTGTTCTATAGAGCCACAACCTCTCTAATTTAAAAAAACTAAGGAAAGGAAAAAAATCATTAAAAAACTCAATTCTACCACTCCAATGTTCTTTCTATTATACACCTCTGTATGTGTGTATTTATAAAAGTATATGTACATGGTATTTTTAAAAACACCCACATATATATTTCATATTATTAAAAGTTACTTTCCTTTATACTACATTCTGTAATTAATGTCCAATATTTTCAATAAATAAGTTATAAATAGGTGTTATAAAAAACTGTGATCAAATATTACATATTCTATATCAAGGTTGCAAACTATGGTCTGAGGAACAAATCCAGCCAGTGAGTTAAGAATGGTTTTAAATTTTCAAATGTTTGGGGAACTGTACTCAACCACCATTATGAAACACTGAATAACTTTGGAAATTAGCTGTAGACTTGATGTTTCTTGGTGAAATCAGCCCAAAACTACAAGGCAAAACAGGATTTAAATGCAACACTTATACCACAGTAAAGTCATTTAGAAGACAGCTAACATTTGAGGAAAATAAATGTTAAGGCACTTTATACACTTCTCATGCTGGCAAAAGTTAAGAAACAAAATCTTCATTCCCATGCAAATTTATAGCAGGTATATTTTCTGAGCTCAAACCACAGTTCCAACAATTTAATTTGGACCTAATGCAAGTAAAAATAAAATTTCTGTATTTCAAAATCCACTTAACTGTCCATCTGAGAAGGATGCACCTAACCATCAATAGGAAGCGATTAATCTGCAATGTAGTAACATGCTAAAAGGCAAATATCAAGAAAAGAATTGTATCAATGCCTTCCAAGCAACAAATATACTCATTTAAAATCATAGGCTCATGGACTGATATCAGTATTTGGCAGTACTTATCTGTGTGAAAAGATACTTTCAAAGATGAAATATATAAAATCTCATTATAGATCAGCATCAGCAGATGAACATTTGTAATCAATTTTGACAGCAGGGAACACTAACTGTGAACCCCAATTAAGCATAAAGTTAACCCCCACCAAAATGCCATTCTTCTCTTTAGTAGACCTGTATTACAAAAAAACTTGTACTCAGTAATTATTATTTTAATTCTGTCAATAATAAATCTGTGGAAATTTGTCTTTTAAGAGTACTACATAATATCCTTGATTTTGTCTCTTGGCCTGTAAAGCCTAAAATATTTACTATCTGGCCCTTTTTTTTTTTTTTTTTAAAGATTTATTTATTTATTTAATTTCCCCCCCTCCCCTGGTTGTCTGTTCTTGGTGTCTATTTGCTGCGTCTTGTTTCTTTGTCCGCTTCTGTTGTCGTCAGCGGCACAGGAAGCGTGGGCGGCGCCATTCCTGGGCAGGCTGCTCTTTCTTTTCACGCTGGGCGGCTTTTCCTCGGGCGCACTCCTTGCGCGTGGGGCTCCCCCACGCGGGGGACACCCTTGCGTGGCACGGCACTCCTTGCGCGCATCAGCACTGCGCATGGCCAGCTCCACACGGGTCAAGGAGGCCCGGGGTTTGAACCGCGGACCTCCCATATGGTAGACGGACGCCCTAACCACTGGGCCAAAGTCCGTTTCCCAATCTGGCCCTTTTTAAAAAGCAAACTGCCCACCCCTTCTCCATAAAGAAGTATTTAATGTATTTTTTAATCTCTAAAGAACTGAAATTAACATTTAATAGTGCTTTTACTTTTTTTTTTTAAGATTTATTTTTATTTATTTCTCTCCCCTTTCCCCACCCCACCCCACCCCAAATTGTCTGCTCTCTGTGTCCATTCGCTGTGTGTTCTTCTGTGCCTACTTCTATTCTTATCAGCAGCACCAGGAATCGGTGTCTCTTTTTGCTGAGTCATCTTGCTGCATCAGCTCTCTGTGTGCGCGGCGTCCTTACAGGGCGCACTCCTTGCGCATGGGGCTCGCCTACGCCGGGGACACCCTGCATGCACTTCTTGCATGCATCAGCACTGTGCATGGGCCAGCTCCACATGGGTCAAGGAGGCCCTGGGTTTGATCTGTGAACCTCCTATGTGGTAGGCTGATGCTCTATCCCTTGAGCCAAGTCTGCTTCCCTTTACTTATTTTCTATTCAACTAAAATCTGGCCTACCACCGAACAGAGCCTTTCAAGGTCACCATTGACTTTCCTGTTAACGAATTCTATCTTACCGTGTCCTCTCACCAGCATACATCAAAATACTTTCCTCATTCCAGAAACATTTTCTCTCTTGACTTTACAATGGTTTTCCTCGCTAGATGTTTTTTCTCAGTCTCCTTTGTCAGTTCCTACTCTTAAATCTGACCTCAAAACTTTGGGGCTTTAGTCTATTCTGGGCCTTTTTCTCTTCTATAACTAGACCAAAGGCCAGCAACTTTTTCATAAATGGCCAGGTGGAAATATTTTAGGCTTTGAGAGCCATGTGGTCTCTGTCACAACTACTCAATTCTGCTGTTATGCACAAATGCAGCCATACACAATATGCAATCAATAGATATAACTCTGTTGCAATAAAACCTTATTTACAAGAAGAAGCAGTAGGCCAGGAGCAGATGTGGCTCAAACAGTTGAGCACCCACCTCCCACATGGGAGGTCCCAGGTTCAGTTCCAGGTACCTCCTGGAGAAGACAAACAACCAGCAAGCAGACATCCAGCAAAAACAATGAGCAGACAAATGAAAAGAGACAAACAAGCGGAGAGCAGACGTGACTCAAGCAGTTGAACGCCCGCCTCCCACATAGGAGGTCCCAGGTTTGGTTCCCAGTGCCTCTTAAAGGTGAGCAACACAGTGAGCTGATGCAACAGGCTGGCATGGTAAACTGATGCAACAAGATGACACAATGAGACACAACAAGCAGGAAGAGGAGGTGGCAGGTCCCAGGTTCGGCTCTCAGTGCCTCCTAAAAAGATGAGCAGACACAGAGAGCAGACAGTGAGAGCAAACAATTGTGGGGGCGAAATAAATAAATAAAATAAATCTTGAAAAAAGAAAAAACAGACAACAAGCAGACAACAAGCAAAAAACAATCAGCAAAAAGAGACAAGGGAGCCATGGCAGGGGGCCAAATTTGGTCCATGGGCCATAGTGTGTCAACCCTAGATCTAGACTCTTGCTTTGGTTGCCTCCCCCTCTCTCATAACTAAGTAGCATCTATATACAATTATTGACACCTACATTTACATCTTCAGCCTAAACCTCTTCTATAAAAATCCAGATTTGTATATAAATACACACATGCATCTATTTACCTGACATCTCCATTTACAATCTCAAAGGAACTTAAATTTCGCACATTCAAAATTAAACTCCTTGTGGGGAGGAGGTGTAGTTCACTGGTTATGTACCTGCTTCCCAAGTACAAGGTCCCAGGTTCAATCCCTGGTACCTCAAAAAAAAATAACTGAACATCTCCCATATTTCAAATGACAGGTCTCAGGTCTTATTTCTTTATCCAGTATTTTCCCTTTCAATCAATGACACTACCTGTAATTTAAAAGAACAAAGCAAAACAAAAACCTAGGAAAAGAAATACATGATTTGAAACCTGGAAAAAAGAAAAGAAACCCAGGATTTACCATTTACTATTTCCTTTCCCTTAATTATCTAACAATTTTAACTCATAAATTCACTCTCAAAAATATATCTTAACTCCATCTACTTCTCTTCATTTCCAAGACCACCTAGTCTAAGGCACTATCATCCCTAGCATAGACCAACAACTTCCTAAATGGTCTCCCAGTCTGTACATTTTCACCCTCCAATCTGTTCTCCTTCTTTCAAACTCATTGTTTCATTCTCATGCTTAAACTCTCTAATGGCCTTAATAGTTTATCTAGAAAAGCCCTAACTAATCTGGCTTCTTTTATTCGCCCATCTCATTTCATTCTACTTCCCCTTTCATTCATTAAGTTCCACCCATATTTGCTTTCTGTCAATTACTAGACTAGGCCAAATTCCTTCCTATCTCATGGTCTTGGCATTTGCTTTCCTTTTTTCTTTTCAGAATGCTCTTCTCCCAGCTACCTGCATGATTGGCTTCTTCTCAATCTTTACTTGTAGCTTAAATATCACCGACACAAAGGCCTTCTTAGATCACTTTATCTAAAGTAAGTGTTATAACATTCTATTTATTCCTCTTATAGCATACACAATCTATAATTCTTTATCTCTTATCTTTCCTCTCACAAAAATATAAGCTTCATAGGAATACTTTGTCCAATTAGCACAGTATCATTATACATGGTACTTACAGAAACAAATATTTGTCAAGTGAATAAATCTTCAAAGTTTTGAAAATATTCCTATAAATAGTATGTTAGATATTTTCTTTAAAACTACATTTAGAATTCAAAGGAAATATTATTAGAACATAGAGATGTATTAGTTACAAATCCCAAATGCTAGTTCTATGACTTACCACATAATACAGTAAATCTTTTGCACATTGATTTTCCTTGTTTTCAAAGTAACAATGTCCTATTTGCTTGTGTATTGAATGTTCTATATTATACAAACACATAATATAGATATATTACCAGCACATGTGATTTTAATTGAGCATCTGTGGTGAAGCACGCTAGTAAGATAGGGAATTAACAGATGGATCTGGAACCTGGAACAGAGTCCATATGGACATCAGTAACCCCTAAGATGACTGCTGAAAGACCCCCACCCCCAGGATTCTGCTATCCAGTACAAAGACTTCTTCTGGAAGCCAGGAAAAGCCCTGGATATTCCCCAAGGGCATTATCATTGGGCCCTCACTGGGGGATTGAAGGTAGGGTAATCAATCAAAACAGCAAAGAGCTGAAACTACTCCCCTGAAATTAGCAAAGAAGTGGAATACTTAATAGTTTATAAAGCAGACCACAAGGCCTGAGTGTGTGCCCCGCTCTCTTGCCTCTGGACCTGTTCCTGCCCTCTGTGTGCCACTCTCACCATTTTTCCTCTGCCACAGGGCCATCCTAGTAAACCTGGGGATTTATAACCTATAATGGGAAATTGTACCCTGTAAATCAGCCCTATTTATCCCTTTTCAGCTCCTTCCTCTCTACCTGAGACTCCTGCTCTGTTATTTTCCCCCAATTCTCTTCCTTCCCTACCTCAATAAATTACTGACCTAACGCACCTGGCGTGCTCTTGAAATTCATTTCTGCAGCATAGCCAAGAACCTTAATAAAATCCAGTAACAGTGGTGTTTTCTTTCAAAACATGTGGTAAAAATTCCAGGCTATGAGTACTCAGAAAGGTGCAGTAGTAAAAACTGAGGTTAAAGAGTCAGTGAAGAGTTAGATTAATTATTCTACTCTACCACACAAGTTGTGGGAATCTTGGGTAAGCTCTTAGCCTCAGTTTCTTAATATATAAAAAAGAGATAATTTCTTCTTTCTCTAAGAAAAGTAAAATAATTACATGAAAATTCACTTAGCTTAGTATGTCTGGCACATAACAGTCACTAACTGGTAAGTAATGTTAGTGATGAAAGAACTAGCAGCAGCAGTAATGGCAGCAGAAGTAGTTCTAACATAAAATATAAGAACTCTTGCAAAACAGAAATTCAGAAGGTGTTTTATAAAATACCAGGCTCAGGCAGCAGACCTGGCCCAGTGGTTAGGGTGTCCGTCTACCACATGGGAGGTCCCTGGTTCAAACCCCGGGCCTCCTTGACCCGTGTGGAGCTGGCCCATGCGCAGTCCTGATGCGCGCAAGCAGTGCCCTGCCATGCAGGGGTGTCCCCCGCGTAGGGAAGCCCCGCGTGCAAGGAGTGCGCCCCATAAGGAGAGCCGCCCACCACCAAAGAAAGTGCAGCCTTGCCTAAGAATGGTGCCCTCCACAAGGAGAAATGACACAACAAGATGACGCAACAAAAAGAAACACAGATTCCTGTGCCGCTGACAAAAACAGAAGCGGACAAAAGAAGGTGCAGAAAATAGACACAGAATAGACAACCGGGGTGGGGGGAAAGGGGAGAGAAATAAATAAATAAATAAATAAATAAATCTTTAAAAAAATAAAATACCAGGCTTTTAAAAAAAATTATAAATGTTCACAACAACACAGTATACTAAATAATTTACCCTTAAACTCAGAATGAAAGAAATAAACCTAAACTAAACCAAGAACACCCTCCTAACTGAAATTTCCCTGAAACATTAAGAACCATAAATAGTAATGCCTCAGTCAACTCTTAGGTGCTCAGAACACCCATCTTTCAACAGCTATAATCTACACGTTAGCAAAAAATGTTCATATTGTGAGAGCTGAAGTTGAATAACAATGTGAAGATGCAACTGGCTAGCTGAAAAGAAAAAAAGAGAGTAGTGATCTATGTCCCTGAAAGTCACTCAAAATCAAGCCCTACACAGAAGCATGGGGAGGGGGAGGGGAGAAGAGGAGGTAGGGGAGAGAGGGAAAGGAAAAACACTATGGAAAAGTGACAAATAGCAAAACTAAGAACAGATGTTAGAAGCAATACCAGAGATGCCAAGAAGCAGACCTCCTCACATAGAAGAAAAGAATGTACCATGATCTAAGGGATGAATGAGAATAGGGTAGAACAGTCTGAGGCACCAAGGGCAGGGTGGGGTGGGGAAACAGCTAGACCCAACATATTTCACTGCCACATGACAGAGTCTAAACAGGATACCATCCAAAATAGCAATGTTCTGGAGGTACTTGGTATACCTAGTATATCTACAAATAGAAGAAGCCTCAAAGAAAATTATGTGGGTTTGTGTGTGCATGTGTTTAAGCAAGAAAGCAGAGCGTTTTATCGCAGAGTGCAAAAAAGAAAGTACACACGGGCACTCTTACTAGTGAAGATGCACCCCAGGTGACTTGGGCCAGGGTTTAATCAGGAATGAAATAGAAGGGTCTTCTTGCCTCGTGACTTCAGATAGTAGGGAAGGGGTTAGGGTCACTGTGTTCTGTCCCCACCAGTTGGGCAGTATAAGATGTTACCACTTGAGTTTCACATGCAGTAGCTCAGACATGGCCGCCCACGATAGCATACATCTGTCTGCCTACAGTCTTTTTTTGCTGCCCCTGAGATTTTGTGCTCACTGCCCCCCACCCCACTTCACAGTTCCCTATTTTGACCAGCCTCACTACAACAGAGCAGACCACCTCTAGACTGTCATGGCACCTTGATCTTTTCACTTGAGGGAAGCGACCTGTCTCTCACACCACTGGTGTACCTCCTGAACTATTCGGAATTAGTTTCCCATGCCTCCTTCTCATTCTCTCTCCCACTAACCCATTTCCCCACACAAGAGCTGCAAAAGCTTATGCTCATTCCCAGCTTACAAACTTGCCCTGCCTCCAACGGCCCCCATAATCCTTGGAGTCCTTGGTGGCTGCGGGGCAAAATTGTTATAACACAGTATATAAGGACTCTTATAACTGGCAAATGCTAAATTATATTTCCACTAAAGCCGAGAAACATGTAAAATGTACAAAAATATTGCTATGAAAGTCCTCAAAGTAAAATGTTTTAGAGCTAAAAGGGAAAGATTCTCCATTACCTGCCAAGTCTTTTGTCCAGAAGAGCTTCTCATTTACCAGATCAGTTGATGTAATTATTATATTTTAACACACAACTACTTATTTTTATGTGATTGCTTTTATTAACTTAAAACAAACATAAACCTATGAGTCAAAGACAAGACTAGAGACCTATAAATCTGCATACTAACTAATTGAGTTGACTTGAGCAAGATGCTAATAAAATCTACACTCAGGAAATTTAATCCCTATTTTTTTCAGATAGCTTTACACACTGATACACCAATGAAAATCAAGCAATTTGTATAAAAACTGAAACAATCTCCACTAATAATGGTTCAATATCAAGTCATCTCCAACATTCAAAACCCATTATCTCTAATTATATTTGGCCCTCTATAAGACCCTATAAATTACTGACTACATAATTTCAATTTTCTCATCTACAGGTTTGTTCATCAAAATTTGCTTGTCACAACTGCTATAAAAAATTTAAAAAAGATACTATTGAAATGGACAATATATTCATTACTGGTGAATTAAACTATCACAGTGTTTGATTCATGTGGAAACCATATTTCCTAAAACCTCAAATAGTTAGCATTTAGTCGAGACTTTAGAAGTGAAAAGACACCACAATCGGGAAATGGACTTTGGACCAGTGGTTAGGGCGTTGGTCTACCACTTGGGAGGTCCGCGGTTCAAACCCCGGGCCTCCTTGACCTGTGTGGAGCTGGCCCATACGCAGTGCTGATGCGCGCAAGGAGTGCCCTGCCACACAGGGGTGTCCCCCGATAGGGGAGCCCCACACGCAAGGAGTGCACCCCTAAGGAGAGCCGCCCAGCACGAAAGAAAGTGCAGCCTGCAGAGGAATAGCGCCGCCCACACTCCCCGTGCTGCTGATGACAACAGTTGCTGCTGATGATAACAGAAGCGGACAAAGAAACAAGACGCAGCAAAAAGACACAGAAAAACAGACTCCCGGGGGAGGGGAGGGGAATTAAATAAATAAAAATAAATCTTTAAAAAAAAAAAAGACACCACAATCAAGGAAAAAGTTAATCACAAAGCACACTTATCTGATAGAGTGGTGAGGAACTGCCCTTTTGTCCTTATTCAGAGACAAGTATACGTAAAATAAAGCAATGAACTAAAAGCACAGAATACACTGATAACAGCAAGTGTCAATGGATCATAGAAGAGAAAGAGAGACAAAGCAGAGAAATTAAAGATACAGTCTACAGGATTTTATATAATACACTGGTTCTCCAACAGAGGTGATTTTGCACTTCTCCTTTCAGGCAAAATTTGGCAATGTCTGGACCACTTTTGGTTGTTACTACCACATGAAAAAGATGCTACTGGCGTCTAGTGGGTAAACTACCTGGCTCGACATGTCAATATTGCTAAGAATGAGAAATTCTAAACACAAGGGAAATAATCCTATACATCTCAACATATAAAAGGAATCATTGCACTAATGCTCAATACAAGTAGTGAATGTTCAAAATAAGGACCCTAAGTCTTATAAATAAATTAATTATTAACAGTTTGTTTTATGAGGGTAGGAAGGAATGGTAATGGGGACTCTATTTTATGCATGATTTTTCTATAAACCTACTTCATGTATATATATAAAGAGAATAGTAGGTAGAGATATAAGATTTTCAACAGACATGATTAATTTTTAAAGCACAACTGATATAAAAGAATAAATTACAATTATTAGGTATAGTTACTTACATGGAAAACCTTTTCTTAATTTCTCTTCCCTGAATCTGGACTGGTCTTATTTATTGGCTTGCTTGACCAAATAACACAGTAGAAATGATGTTCTGGAACCTCTAAAGCTAAGTCATAGCAAATCTGTGGAAGGCTGAATAATGCCCTCACCCACCTAACCCCAAAGATGTCTACTTTCTAATCCCCAGAACCTATGAATATGTTACCTTACATGGCAAAAGGAACAGTGCAGGTGTGATTAAGGATTCTGAGATGGGGAGATTACCCTGTATTACCTGACTGTGCCCTATATGTAATTATAAGGGTCCTTAATAGAGGGAGGCAAGAAAGTCAATGAGTGACAAGGTAAACTGATGATGGAAGCAGAGATTAGAGTGATTGGGCCAGAAGCCAAGGAATGCCAACAGCCTCTTGAAGCTGGAAGGCTTCTCCACTAGAACCACCAGAAGGAACCAGCCCTGCTGCCACCTTGATTTTAGCCCTTTAAAGCTTTAAGACTTATTCTGGACTTCTGACCTCTAAAAGTATAAGAGAAATCTGTGCTGTTTTAATCCAGTAAAGTTGCAAAAGAAACCAGCAAATCTCTATTGTTACAGCAGCAATAGAAAACTAACACACAGTCTTACATAGTTACTTTACAGCTTCCACCCAGCTCTCTTGGCACATTTTCTTTGGAAGGTCTGATCCATCACCAAAGTGATATACCTACCCTGAGAATGCCATGTTGGTGAGGCCATGTGCATCTGCTCTGGTCAACAACCCCAACTGAGCCTGGCCATCCCCACCAAAGTGCCAGCTATGTGGTCAAGCCATCTTGGACCTCTGACCAGACCATCTGTCAGCTGAAGTTTACCAAATGACTTCCAAAGACTGCATGTGAAACAGACAAATCATCCAACCAAGTCCTGCCTATAACCCTAATTCCACAGAAATCATGAGATATAATGGATGTTGCTAAGTCACACATAAACTCTGTACATCAAGTTATATGTTAAATGATGACTAAATATTAACTAGCAAATATCCATTTTATAATGGGGAAAAATCCTGAGTTATATGTTTTCTGCTAGCAGTAAACCCTTAAATAGGGCCATTCCAATATCACCAGTTAGTGTGAAGTTTTCAGAGCTTATTGGAATATGACGCTATAATTATCTTCTTTCCACATTGTTAAAATTATTGATTATAGCAAAGCTTCATTTAAATTTTCTAGGCTAAAGGTATAGAAGATCTCTCCACCCATAACAGATCTCTTACTTTTCCTGCCTTCAACTCACACTTAATATTGTCATCCTGACTCTTCCTCTCTTTGTGAGACTAGTCCCAGCTATACCTCCCTTATTCCTCTTTTACTGTCTAAACAAGGGCACAGAAATATCTTTATTCTTGTATCTTAATTTGGAGTATGAAGTGTTTTTCTTGCCCTCTTTCTTACTGTCTTTGAACAATAGCCAAGTTTTTCCCCAATCTATCCAAGAAGCTAATAGTTGCAACTGAGTTGCTAGTCTCACATATAATCCAGAACAATGGACTAAGAAAAACTAGGATTCTCTTGTCAAGAGTTTGAGAAGCCTACTGGACAAGTACTTTATGACAAAACATTTATTTTTAAGTATTCTAAATATCCACTTTAAAATCAACTTTTATCTTATGGCTTTCATTCTGCTAAAAACCTCTTATGCTATATGGCAAATTCTCAAAATGATCCTCCTCATACTATCTTATATAAACAAACACAAAAGGGGAAAACTACAAGTTTAAAGTTTAGAATTAGATAATTAGATGGTTAACCTCTATGAATATAGATAAAAGGTAAGACAAATTTGAAAATACACAGGTACCATTTATACAGAGAAACAGAAGGGAAAGAAAAAAAAAAAGCAGGCAGATTAAGACCTAACAGATGGAAAAACTGTTCTGGTCTCCTCAACACTGTTTGTCATCTCTTATTTACTATATGTGAAGAAAAAATCCATTTTTAAAATACCTTAAGTACACATTTAACAAAAATATATTCTCTTAAAAGGTCCTTTTTTTCCCAAATCATATTTCTCATCATGCCTCCCCAATAAGTTCTTGTCTCTCTTTTTTTTAATCGCCAATGAACATTAATTACAATTCTTTATTTGCATGGTAGGCAGGCTTCAAAATGGCCCCCAAAATTGCCACCCTTCTGTTAAGCACCATTCCTCCCAAACTGTATTGGTGTGAAAAATGGAATGTTACATCTGAGAATAGGTTATAAAAGACTGTGGTTTCCAGCTTAGGCTCTTCTTCTTGCTCTGTCTCCCTCTCTCTCTCTCATCACTCCTTCTGGGAGTCAGCTTCCAGGTCTTCAAACACTCAAAGAGCTGTGAGGAGAGACCCATATAGCAAGGAACTGATACTTCCAGGCAACAGCCATGTGAGTGAGCCGCCTTCTAACTAGAAGTAGGTCTTTCAGCCTCAGTCAAGACTTCAGAATACAGTCTCAGACAAAAGTTTGGTTACAACGTCATGACAGATCCTAACCCAAAAACACCCCACAAGTTGCTCCTGGATTCCTGATCCTCATACACTATAAAATAATACACATTTGTTGTAAGCCACGTTTTAGAGTAATTTGTTACACAGCAATGGATGACTAATATAATGAGCACTGCCCATCCTTCAAAACCCAAATTGCTATATTATAAAAGCTTAAAGAAAATAATTATAAGTAGAAATATGAATTGCAAAAACTGGGGAGCAAATTTATTTTAAAATCTTGGCTAAATATTCAAAGACAAGTGTAATGAAGTTAGCTTGCTAGCCCTACTTTTTTAAAAAAATGATGTAATAATGTGCTATCAGCAGGCAATGGCCTGTTTCTGAAAGAAGAGAGATCAGGCTGAACAGCTGAGAACGCAAAGTCAACGTTTATAAAATAGGGGACGAAATCAGTTTGTAATTTAAAAATCACAATATACTATTTAACTATGATAAAATATTCCAGAGTCAGCCTTTTCTATTATACACTGATTATTAGGCTTTATCTTGTCATAGATTATACTGATAAGCAGAAGAGAAAGATAAGGGCAAAGATACCAAATTTCACCAGCAGATTACACAGACAAGTCAAAGCATGAATGTTTTATTTCCTCCAAGTTTCCACACCAAATCAAAAACATTTCATTAGGTCATATAAGCACCCTTTCCAAGGACACATAAGATCTCTTATAAGAAACAGCCCTTTTAAGAGGGAATTTATTTCATTAGAAAATGCACTTAGGACACACATACTTAGTATACCGGTCACATATTTTAAAACATTATTCAAAAAGAAACCATTAAAAAATGGAGGTGTGGGGGGGTTCATTTCAGGAAAAATGTTGATTTCAACAATTGAATGAGCTATATATAGTCTTACCTGAAATGATTAATATTAAGGTAATTTGCTAAGTGATGATTCCATTTATTTCCATAATAACTATACACATTGATATTGAAAAGAATAAGTGAACAATAACACTGTACTAAAAATTAAAGCGGTATCATCTGTGCCACCTGATTCAAAGGCCAATAATTTAGTCATCAACCTTGGCAAAAATAGTCAATTTAAACTTTCTAATTCTTTAAGCATATAAACAGAAGATAAGCATTTGACTATCACATTTTCTTTATCCTTGCCTGCTTCTCCAGAACAAAGAAAACAATTTAAATTACTAAATTCTCTCTCATTTAACAAACGTAATTAGTAAAAGTTTAATTGATGCAAATTGGTCTCCACTGACTGAAGTTTTTGGGTCCTTTCCAGAATATTTAAAACCATATTATATTAAAAATGTATTATCTCCATTGGAAAACAATTGCACAACTACTGCAATATTGCAGCTGTGTGCTAAGACAATAATGTTCCTAAAATTTATCCAGATGTACTGCAGGACATGCTTTTCAAGAATTGCCATAAAATTATATCTATGGACCCTCAAATCTTGTAACGATGTTAACAATGCAGAATTTCCAAAAAATTACTTAGAAAAAATCAAACGTGTGTACCAACAGTTTTGCCCAGTTTGGGCGGGGGAGGTTATATGGGAAGACCAATAAAGAATTTCTAAAGGAAAAGTAGCACAGATAAGTCATGCTTATAAAGTGAGGTTCACATTATTAGGTAGATAACTCTTTCCTCCATTAGTAAACACAGGACAAAGATACAATTAAGTGCCTCTGGCAAATCAAATGCCAGTTCCAAATCAATGTGCTCGAAACTTAGGAATCTATGGATGTTCATGTACCTACCAACAGAAGTTTGCTTGAAGGGGAAAAAAAGTAAATTAAAAAAAAAAAAAGCTGGCAAATCAGATTAGTATAAAAAAGCAGCAATGTGTTTTGCCAATATTGTAGCATTTAAACGGCTAAAATATTTTAAGACAAATATTTTAGATTTGAGAATCATTTGTCATTTTCTCCTTCCATCCTTTTGAAATTCTGACCCTTTAGCCTTTTCACCTAGACTCAAATTCTGACCTACCACAGTCTGCTCTCATTTTTAAAATATCCTATTTTAACATGTTAGCTTAAAAATAGCTTGGCTTGCATCCTTCCAAATTACTGCTGAGCAGAAGTCTGCTTTTTATTGTCGAGCCACAGATTCCCAGAAAAATACCTTCTCAATTTACTTCTTTCAATCTCTGGGTCAACGAAAACAAGAACTTGAGTTTAACATGTGCAACATCTTATCTGTAAGGCTTGCAAGTATGCATCTGCAGTTGCTGGTTTGGGGCCATTCTTTCCATTTCCTTCGGCTGCTTAATACAACTAGACATGTGCGGGGAAAAGCCACTGAGCGCATCCCTGCCTTATAAAGTAACATCCCTTCTTTGGGGCACCAGTGAATTTCGTTGGATACCCATTCAAGAAAGTTTCTGCCAACCTGTCGAGCTGGCAGCACTCTGCAGGAAAGCGGCAAGAGCTCAGTTAGGGACCGGAAGGCTGGGGAGGGGGGGAACTCGGCAAATCAAAACAAAATCAAAACAGCACGGGCTGGCGTTTTAGGCAGAAGTTCCGGATTCTGAGGCTGGGGGAGAAACAGCCAAGCGTCGGCCGTGGCTGCCGGGCACGACCCACGACTATCCTACCTGCCCCGGGGACACTCAGGGGACAGAAAGTTCCCCCTTCGGCCGTCCCCGACGCCGGGCCGGGCGGGCGAGAGGCGAGCGCGTCGGGGCCCGCGGGCTCGCCCCCACCCGCTCCCCGTACCTTGGGCGATGGCTATGGACTCGAAGCGGTGCAGCTCCTTGAGCAGGCAGCTCCTCTCGGTGGAGTGCAGGCTGTAGATGAAGTCGCGCGCGCCCTGCGCCGTGTTCAGCGCCTCCATGGGCTCCTTCTTGGGGTGAGTGCCCAGCCCCCGGAGGCCGGCGGGGAAGGCGCCGGGGGCCGCGAGCGCCAGCAGACCCCGCCTGCAGCAGCACCAGGACGGCGGGTGCGGCGAGGCGGCCGGGCCTGGCCTCAGGCTGCGCGCCGTCCGGCTCCTCAGCAGAGGCAGCAGCCGGGACATGGCGGGAGGAGAGCGGGGTCCCCCGCGGCAGTCCGGGAGGGCGATTTCTGGCTAGGCTGAGCCGAGAAGGCTCCGGGCTCAGCCCGACCGCGCCCCGATGCACTCTCGACCGGCGGCCGCGGCGCCCCGCACCTTGCACTCCCCCGGCCCGCGCGGCTGCAGCCTCCCCTTCCGTCCCCGCTTCCCTTCCCCAAGGCTCGCGGCGGTTCCGGCCCCTCTGGCGAGAAAAACTTTCTCGGAAGCGGCGGGGTCCGGGGAGCTCCAGGAGAGAGCAGGAGGACGGTGCGGGCGGGCACCTCCCGGCTGAGGAGGAGCGGCGCGGGCGGGCGGGTTTGGCCTTTCTGTGTGTCTGTCAGTCTGGTTTTCCAGAGGGATGAGTCAGCCACGCGCCGCCCTCCTCCGGCGCCGCCCTCCCTCTCCCGCCGGCTTTCCCACCCTTTTATTTCCCCGCGTCTCCACGCCCAGACTCGGGCGCCCTCAAAGAAGCAGCACTCTGAGGCCGCAGCCGCCGCCGCTACCTCTAGCGGCGGTATAAGGGGTAACAGCCTGGAGGCGAGGGAAAGGGGGAGAGGGGCCGAGCCGCGCAGGCGCAGTTCCTCGGCACACGGGCTGCGCTCCTGCGCGGGTGAGTAGCGTGCGCGCGCGTCTCCTCCGGCCCGTGAAGGTGGAAGCGGAGGGCGTGCACGCCGTTGTCCTGGCCTCAGCCACCCTCAAACCGATCCAGGGGGCGAGGAAGAGCTCTGGACCCTTGGCCCGGCAGTGGTGCAGCTGCCCCCGGCCCTCCCAGCGCAGGGCCTGGATGTGGGGCTCGTCCCCAGCTAGCGACCCTCCCCACTCGCCCAGCGCGAACCAGGAGAGACAAGCCAGGCCGGTCCGGAGAGCGGCGCTGCCGCCAGGCGCCTCGCCGGGTCACAGCGCCCTGTGTAGGCTTGTGGAGAATGAAGCGCCCGAGCCTCACCCTTTGCCAAGTCAGCATTCACTGCGGCCTGGGCCAGACAGACCGGTCTCCGAGCAGCCCGTGCCGTCCTGGGTGCTCCAGACTAAGGGCGAGGCCAATTCTGTCTTTCACCAAAGAGGGTTTGAGACTAAGGCCCTGACACAGATAATACCCTTTTCCTCTTTCTGATGCCAGTAGCTGTAGATTGTTAATCCATCATCCATATGGAATCTAAGCCCCCTCTTGATCTAGAGGTGGAGTGGACGTCACCATCCCAGGGTCCACAGAATGGAGGAATAAAATATGGGTTAGAGTGGACTTACTGATATTCTACTATAAAACTATTGTGACTAGTTATAGAAGAAATTGTAGCATTAAGGTGGAGAAAGTGACCACAGTAGTTGCTGAGGGCAGGGAGAGGGAAGAAGAGATGGGATGTGGGGGCATTTTTGGGACTTTGATTTGTCCTAAATGATATTGCAGGCTCAGATGCTGGACATTATATATCCTGCCATAACCTACTGAGTGTACTGGGGGAGAGTGAACTACAGGGTGAACTATTATCCATGTGGTGCAACAGTGCTCCAAAATGTGTTCACCGAGTGCGATGAGTGTGCCACAATGATGGAGGAGGTTGTTGGGGTGGGAGGGGGGGGCGGGGTATACCGGAGCCTCTTATATTTTTTAATGTAACATTTTTTTGTGATGTATATATCTTTAAAAAAATACAATTTACAAAAATGATGGGTTGGAGGAGTGGGGTATATGGGAACCTCATGTTTTTTTGCTTTTTTTGTTTTTTAATGTAACGTTCTTTGTGATCTGTTAACTTTAATTTAAAAAGTGTGAAAAAAAATGTGGCCAGAGGGAAGATTGTCACAGATCTTTTCTTTGTTATGATTTTTTTTCCCTTTATTCCAAGGCAGATAGAAGTCTGTGATGGCCCACTATTTCCTATCCATCTTTCAAAGCCCAGATAAACGTACCCCTATCTCACTAAGGGATATCTCAGCTTTACATGAACCGACTGTCCAATGAACGACACTTAGGCATCCTGTCTTAGAGAATAAATCCACTTAGAATAAATCGTATGCTTAAGTATAATCTCTTTGCAGGAAAATCTAAATCCCATCCTTATGAGATCTGCTGCTGCACCTAACCCAGAACTTTGTATATAGTTACACTAATGTGATACAAATGTAAGTACACCTGTATAAATGAATAGGGATGTTGTCACGAAAACTTCCTATTGTTCTAAATCAGTGGTTCTTAAAGTGTCCTTGGACTAGCAGCATGAGCATCAGTGACTGCTTACTAGAAACACAATTTTATGGACCCCACCCCAGACCACTGAATCAGAAACTTTGGAGGTGGAGCCTAGCACTCTTATCAAGTTGTCCAATTGATTCTGATGCACACAGAAGTTTTGAGAACTGCTGCTTTAATGTAAAGAAACATGAAAAGTACTTTTTTTTTAGTACTCTTTTTTAGGTTTCAGAGTAATGACTCTGTGGTATATGACAATTAAGAATGCTCTCTGTGGAAAAATGCAAGCTCTTTGTACACAGAGACTATTTTTGTTTTTCCAGTCTTTGAAACCCCGTCTCAGATTGTCCCTTTCCCCCATATCTTCTACCTCCAAGAGATTCTTTTTTTTTGAGAAGGTACAGGGAATTGAACCCAGGACCTTGCACATGGGAAGTGGGTGCTCAACCGCTTCAGCTATACCCATTCATTCCTCCCAAAAGATTCTGCTTTAATAGCTTGGGTTGGGGCCTGCAAAGTGAGATTTGAAAAAGCTCCTCAGTAAAAAAACATCCCCAGCAGTCTGTAGGACAGCAGTTTTGTGTGGGAAGTTAAAGAGATACTGCTCAACATTTCCTAGCCATGTGTTAGTGATAGATTGTTTCAGTAATGGTCCCCAGTGAATCATGCCTTCTGCTATCCACTCCCTTGTCTAGTCCCTTCCCACATTTACTGTGGGCTTGGCCATGTGACTTGTTTTAGCCAATGAATGGGATATCATTGGGGCTTGCTGTAATGCATTTGCTGTTTTATTGAGAATATTCAGTTCTGCTATAGAAATTAAGTGAAACTAAAATGTAGAAGCAAGTCGTTTATGAGCCATGTTACACATAAAATGAATGGGCATGTGTTGAGCATCAATAAAAAGAATGAACAAATGAGTGCTACTTGAGATAGGAAGTGGGGAAAGGCCAAATAAACCTTAAATAGTTACAAGGCATGGATTGTACTACTGGTAGCTATGATAGCCCTAAATTGGCCACCTACTGGTGGTACCCATTATAGCCCCATTATGGCTTTATGTTTCTCTGCCCAAGAAAAGCAGATAAAACTCCTAGCTAATGGCAAATAAAGTTATAAGCAGACACACTTGCTCCTGTGACTCTTTGACAAAACAGCTGTGCCTTGGTCCCAGGCCTCTTTGATCTGTAGAACAGCCTCTCTACTCTCATCCTCACAACCACGCTATCTGCAGAGATTGACAAAAAGGAGAGATGGGGCATATAGACATAAGGACATGGCATAAAACAGAATGGCCTTCCACCTTGATCATACCCTATTCTAAGCTTATTGATTTACCCCATCTCTTTCCCCTTACTTCTCACTGACTTTTATTTTTCTCTCCCCATTCCCCTCCCCGCCAGTTGTCTGCTCTCTGTGTCTATTTGCTGTGTGTTCTTCTGTGACTGCTTCTATCCTTATCAGCGGCACCGGAAACCTGTGTTTCTTTTTGTTGCGTCATCTTGCCGTGTCAGCTCTCTGTGTGTTTGGCGCCATTCCTGGTCAGGCTGCACTTTCTTTCGCACTGAGTGGCCTCCTTACGGGGCTTACTCCTTGTGTATGGGTCTCCCCTACGCGGGGGACACCCCTGCATGGCAGGGCACTCCTTGCGCACATCAGCACTGCGCATGGGCCAGCTCTACACGGGTCAAGGAGGCCCGGGGTTTGAAGCACGGACCTCCCATGTGGTAGTCGGACGCCCTAACCACTGGGCCAAGTCCGCTTCCCTCACTGACTTTTAAATTGATTAGTAAATTGTTATGGTTACTCTTGCTGCATAACAGTGTGCCAAAGCTTAATTATTTAAACAGCTAATTTATTTTGCTCATGATTTTATGACTCAGAAATTCGGGAAGGGCTTTCTTGGGCAGTTCTCACTTGGGGTCTTTCATATAGTAGCAGTGAAATGTCAGTCACAGCTGCTGTCTGGGCTGGACATCCAAGATGGCTCACTCACATGGGTGACAGTTGATGTTGGCCATCAGCTGGAAGCTCAGTTGGGACTGAAAACCAGAGCTCTTCCACACAACCCCTCCAGCATTGCAGTCCCAGGGTAGTTTGACTTCTTGCAAGGCAGATAGCTTCCCCCAGAGCAAGTGTCTCAAGAGACCCAGGTAGTAGCTCCTGGCCTTTTCTGGCCTACACTCAGAAGTCTGGCAGCATCATTTCCATTGGATTCTGTTGGGCTATGAGCAAGCCATAAGGATCAGCCCAAATTCAAGCGAAGGGGATATAGACCCACTTCTCAGTTCGAAGAATGCTAAAGCATTTGAGGACATGCTTTGAAACTGCCACATAAAACAATGTGATTCAGGCTTCCTAATTTGGTCTGTAAGCCTGTCTGTTCCATGACCTGTCTAGAGGTATACCCCATGTTATTTGTTCTTTTGGAATCCAGCTGCCATATGAAAAAGTCCGGGACATCCTACTAGAAAGACCATGTGGAAGAAGCAGCCTTAACTGACACCCAGCAAACTGCTAAACACTTTCATGAGGCCATTTAGACCATCCAGTACTGGTCAAGCTCCAGGTGAGTGTAGCAGAATAGTTAAGAGCCTTAGCTTTGGGACCAGACTGCCTGGCTTTGAGTTCCTACTCTTCTATTCAATAGCTGAATAACTTTGTGCTATTAATACAACCTCTCCATGTGCCAATTAGCTCGTCTGTTAAATGGGGATAAGGGTACCTTGTTTATAGGGTTATAATGAAACAAAAGGAGTTAATATATATAAAGCATTTCAGACAGTACCTGGCACATTCTAAGTGCTCAATAAATATTAACTATCTGAAGGAAACTGCAAATTCCCATGCATCTCAAGCCTCTAAAATTATGTCTTTGAATCCTAATTTGAGAAACACCTACCTAGTTATCTACCCCTGGTCCTGTGGGTGTGGACCCATTGTAAATAAGGTCTTTTGAAGATATTAGTTCAGTTAAGGTATAGCCTAACTGAATCAGTTTGGGCTTTAATCCAGATTACTAGGGTCCTTTATAAGCAGAATGAAATTTAATGAGAGAAGGCACGGGGAGCAGCCAGAAGCTGGAAGTCAATGGAACCCAGAAGAAAAAGAAGATGCCACCATGTGCATTTCCATGTGATGGAAAAGTCACAGAACCCCAAAGATTGCCAGCCAGCCAGAAGATACCAACACAGGGAAGAGTCAAGCCCTTCTAGCCTCTGAATCTGTAGGCCAATAAATTCCTGTTGTCAAACAGCAGAGATCCACACTCAGCCCCCAATATGGCACCATTCGCTGAGGTGATCAGCCTACCACCTGGTGGCAGGTTAATTACATTTGGCCATTTCCACTATGGAAGGGGCAGCAATTTATTTTAACTGGAATAGACACATACAGTATGGTCTATACCGCAGTACAACTTCTTAATAAACAGATAAATAATTGTGTAAGAATAGCCAGAAATAATAGTTATGTACAGCAGGGGAAAGAGAGATTGAGAGATCAGAAATTTTCTTGTTTGTCTGTTTTTATTTTATTATTATTACTGAAATAATGGAAATGCTTTAATAATGATTGAAGTGATGAATGCACAACTATGTGATTATACCAAATGCCATTAATTGTACCATATGGATGGATTGTATGCTTTATTAATATGTATCAATAAAATTGATTTTTTTCAAAAAAAAAATTCCTGTTAAGCCAACCCGTTGTATGGTATTTGTTTTAGCAACTGGGAAACTAAAACAATACCTGAATTAACTGGAATTTCTCTGAAAACCCAAATACTCTAAATATGAATAAATGGAGGAGCTGGGGTAAAGGGAGGGTATGGGGACCATTTATGGAGCAGTAGATAATTATAGGATAGGGCTAAATGTGAGTGGTAAAGGGAAGTTCAGAGAAAATAAGAGGGTGTTGAAGATGTGCAGGTTAGAGAGAGTAACAGAAATGGAAGAGAGAGGAATGGAGGACCCAGAACACAAACTTGGCCTGGGTTTAGCCCAGGCCGCACTTCACTTTGAAAGATGACAAACATCATGCCTCAGTTCATAATCACAGTCTCCTCCTCATCACAAATTGTTGGTGAATCATCAGTCCACTGTAGGCTGCAGCAGGTAAACACTCTCGGAGTTTTGGGCATCACTGTTGCTGGTGAGCACAGGCTGTTTTCTGTCTACCATTTATATCCTTGATGCACGCAGCTATTGATGTCCATGTCAAAATCCTTGAAAATGTTGCTTTACTCAGTGGCACCTTTCATGGTTCCTTCTGTCCGCCTTTTTGTCATTCCCTTATTAAACTTCTCATCCATCAAGTGCCTGCCTTAGTATTCTCATCCCTGGAAAGTCCCTGTCCCATCAGGGTTGTGGTGAATAAATTGCTCTCTTACAGTGAAAACCACAAAGTCTTATTAGAGAAATTAAGAAGGCATAAATAAATGGGGAGAAAAACCAATTCAAGTTTGCATCCTCAATAGTGTGAGGTGTCAATTCTATTCAGTACAATCCCAATCAAAATCCCAGCTGGGTTTATGTGTCCATATGAATGTGTGGAAAATGGCAATCTGATACTAGAATTCATACTGAAATGCAAATGTAGCAATGTAGCCTTGTAGAAAGAACATGGGCAGCCATGAGTTCAAATCCCAACTCACTGGCTGCAGCGTCAACATATAAAGTTATCTCTCTAAGCCTTGGTTTTTGGTTTTGGTTTTGTTTTTCCTTAAAATCTACCCCCACAAAATTATGAGGGCAAAATGAGACAGTCTATGTAAAATTCAGTACCTAACATATAGCAAGGGCTCAACAACTTATAAGTAGTATCAAAAGTTGTGAATATAAGAAAATTAGGGTCTAGACATGTCAGAGGCTCATGTAACTTTAGAGCTGATGGAAAGAGGTTCCAGTTAGGGTCTCTATTAATATTCCTTCAACATCCCAACCCTCTGCAATCTCGCTGTCCAGTTTCCGAAGGACAAGCCTGGAGATATAAATTCGAGAACAGTCATGACCTAGGTTTCATTTAAAGTTATGGGACTGGCTGGATTCCCATTGGGATCAAGTAAAGATGGAGACGAGGGGAGGGTTTTGGCACTACTCGTCACTGAGAGATTGTTAAGAGGCAGGGGAGCCAGTGAGGTAGAAGGAAAGCCAGAGCAAGATGGTGTTTACTGTCCTTCTCTCTGTATGTAAGAGTAGAAGCGCCTGTAATGACGCTTATCTGATGCAATACTGGTTATTTTTATTGTTGGGAGTTCGGATAATTTTTTTAAACTTTCTTCTTTGCCCTTGTCTGTGTTGCTTAAATTGTTTATGACAATTATGTATAATTTTTAGCAAAAACAAAGTCTTTACTCTAAAGAAAGGATCTATGGAACACTTCTGGTATGAAAAACAGCTGAGAAATCCTGAATAAATCCTGAAGGGACAATCCCCTCTATTAATATTTTACATTCCTCCATACAAATCATTCACTACTGCCTTTCATCTTTACCAATGTGGCACTTCATTACAAAAGATTTAACCTATATTTGGAAAGTATTCATCACAGGCAAGAAATGTATCTCACAGATGCATAATGGAAAATAGAAAAAAGGAGCTATTAATCAGAGCTAAAATCTCCTGGGCTCAATTTCATGCTCCATGAGACTCATATTTATCTTCCCACTAACACACCCAGAGGCAACAAGATGGTGACTTTCCCACCCCAAACACAAAAAACATGTGTGCACATACAAACACCTACCCAACTTTCTAAGGGGAATATTTTGTATTTTTCCCCCTTCCACGCTACCTGTAGCGTTTGAAGTTGGGGAGAGATGTTGGTCAAGATAAAGATAAACAAAAAGGCTGTGAAATTTCTTCTCTTCAAATTTTAAACTTGCATTCTTAGTAAGGCTTCCAAATATTTAGATGCTACAAGAACTATTTTTGAAAAATGACACCATCTTTGAGTCCAGAAGAAAGGTTAGTGGAAAGATTTTTGAATATGTCTTGTTTGTTTTGGAAGGAAAATAAGACAAAGATTCAGACTTTTCTGAACACATTTTCAAGGGACTTATGTCCAAATTCAACATATATTGACACATACTCTGCAGCAGCCATGGAGATAGGAACTGGGAGTATAAAAGACATTTTATTTAAAGCCAAAATTCCTATTTAAGTCCTAATATTTTCAATTACTGCTATTCAACAGTATCCATTCCGAGAGGATTTCATTTCCTTGCCCTCTTGTCATTAGAAGTGGCTATGTGACGTGATTTGGCCAATGAAACGAAGAACTGACCTTTTTCCCCTCTGGGTGCAATCATTTAATTGTCTGTGCTCCACTATCCGGCTCTTTCTTCTCCTCTCACTGGAAGGTCCCTGAAATTGAAGAGGTCTGGAAGAGTGAGCCAGTGTCAGAGGACAGCTATCCTGGAGATTTGTTCCAACCTATAGCAGAGTTTGCATTACAGAAAAATAAACGGTTTTGTGTTAAGTCAGTGTGATTTAGGGATTGTTTGTTATGACAGCAAAACTTAGATCTGTTCGTTACCTTTATGAAATTGAATGCCTTCCTCATGTCTGCTATTTTATCTAAGGACCCATTCATTTGGGGACCAGGATATTTGTTTTGCCTAAGTAGTATATAGGGAAACAGGATTCTCTTTTCCTCTGTGTGATTTGTGAGCTTAATGTGAGTCTGGAGACAGAGACATAGATTTGGGAGTGAAAAACATTTAAGAAGTGGATAAATCCTTGCAAGTGGATGACATTGTTCATGGAAAACATGTAAATGAGAAGATAAGGGGATTTAGGATGGAGCCCTGAGAAACAGCAACATTGAAGGGCTAACCAGTGGAAGAAGAAAGAACTGAGGGGGAAAAGTTAGATGATACGACAAAAGAGATAAAGAGAGAAAGAAACTGTGGTCACAGAAGCCAGAGGATGAGAAAGTTTCTAGAGTTTCAAATGCAGCAGCAAAAATCCAGTAAACTGAGGACAAGAAAGTGTTCATTAGATTGGGCCATGCTACTTAACGCGGCACTGGAGGCAGGGTGCTGAACTGTTGGGTATGAAGTGTAATAGAACAGACTTTGCCACCTGAAACTGCTGCTTCAAGTTCAGATCAAGCAAGGAACAAACGTCAAAACAACCAACAAAATCAAAGACGAGTACACTTAAGGTGAAGACACGACACTTAATCTGAAACAAGAAGTTTGGCTACTCAACAGCTTTGAAAGAGCACTTCCCAACACTGTTAGTAGTGTTTGTTTCCTTCAGTGCTGTACTGTGAGGCTGCCCAGTGCAGCAGCAGTGGTAATCTTTATTAGCTTGATAGATCATTTTCCCTCACTCTTTTTTTTTTAATACTAGCAACTTCCATGCTTTGAAACACATGCTGAAAAAGAGGAATGAGGAAATACTATGGAAAATGTAATAATATTTGATTATTACTGTGGGATGAGCTTTGATCCAAATCTTCTCTACAACAATGGACTTTGATGGGTACCCCAATGGTACTTCAGCAGTACTCTGTGAAAATGGGGTTATTGAAGAACTGGTAACCTCTTATGGATTTACTCAGTGTTCAGTATGTCAAGCTAGAATTCTCTTCCACTGTTCACAGTATAACGGCAACCTGCAAGACTTAAAAGTAGGAGATGATGTTGAATTTGAAGTATTATCTGACCAGTGGTCTGGGAAGCCCATTGCTGTTTAACTGATGAAGATAAAACCAGAAATCCTCCCTGACGAATGAATTAATGGACAAGAAGTGTTTTATCTGGCTTACACCCGGAAAGATGTCAAAGAGAACATTCAGCTGGAAACCAGAGATAAAATAAACTTTGTAACTGATAAATGAAACATACTGGTGCTGCAAGTGCTCATAATATTATGCTGTTGAAAAAGCCCACTGTCAAGGAGTAGAGCCAGCCATGAAGGAGGCATTTGGCTTTATTGAACGAGGTGATGCTGTAAAAGAGATACTCTTTCACTATAGTGAGTTTAAGGGTGACCCAGAAGACTTACAGCCTGGAGATGACGTGGAGTTCACAATCAAAAGACAGAAATGTAAGTAAGTTGCAACAGATGTCAGGCTATTGCCTCAAGGAACTGTCTTTTTTTTTTTTTTTTTAAGATTTATTTTTATTTATTTCTTCCCCATATTCCCCCATTGTCTGCTCCCTGTGTCCATGCACTGTGTGTTCTTCTGTGTCTGCTTGTATTCTCATTAGGCTGCTCCAGGAACCTATCCTGGGACCTTTCGGAGTGGGAGAGAGGGGATTACACTCTTGTGCCACCTCATCTCTCTGTTCCGCTACGTCTTCTTATTCTCTCTTGTTGCATCATCTTGCTGTGCCAGCTCTCCATGATGGCTGGCACACCTGAGCTGGTTGGCTTTCCCATGGGGAGCAGCTTTGCCTTGCTTAACAGCTTTCCTGCATGGAGTAGCATTCCCACGCAGGGTAGCACTTCTGCGTGGGGCTGCATTCCTATGTGGGTGGCACTAGGCATGGGCCAGCTTGCCCTCTCCAGGAGGGCCTCAGCATTGAACCCTGGACTTCCTATATGGTAGACAGGAGCCCAAATGGTTGAGCCACATCAGTTTCCTGGAACTATCATTTTTTAAGATATCAGCACTGAACATTTTGAAGGAACTGTAACCAAAGTGATCCCTAAAGTACCCAGCAAAAATCATAATGACCAATTGCCAGGATGCATCAAAATTGACTTTGTGATTCCTAAGGAACTTTCCTTTAGAGACAAAAATACAAAATTCAAGGTGACCCTGCTGGAAGGTGGCCATTTTAGGTTTAATATTTCAACAGACAGATGTGACAAACTAGAACTAGCAACCAACATAGATGTTCTATCAAATACATTTCAGTTCATTGATGAAGCCAGAGAAATGATTGTGATTGCTGCCATGGGAGATGCTTTTGGTTTCATCAAGTGTGTGCATCGTGGTGTCTATATGTTCTTCCCCTTCAGTGAAATTCTTGATGGGAACCAGCTTCATACTGCAGATGACGTGGATGTAGTTTCTGATATGCTTTCTGCCCGAAGAAATCATGCTATTAAGATTAGAAAACTTCCCAAGGGCACAGTTTCAATTGATTCCCATTCAGATCATTATTTTCTGGGCACTGTTGAAAAAGAAGCCACTTTTTCCAATCCCTAAACCACTAGCCCAAATAAAGGCAAAGGGAAAGAGGCTGATGGTGGCATTATTGCTTATGGTGATTGTGGTATAAAACAGACTATTGCTTTTCAAGCCAAGGATGTGGAAATTACTATTTCTCCACAAATAAGAGCTAAGGTTGAGTTTAGTATTAGTGTCAGAGGCCTGGGCAGCAGGTTGCAACTTGTGTGTGACTTTTAGGTTGTAATTCCAAAAGGCTCTTGGGTTACGTGGCAACTCTGAAGGCTCATGTTGGATTTATTGAAACAGCCAGTCATGATAAGGAAATCTTTTTCCATTATCATGAGTTCCCAGGTGATGTCAGTGGCCTGGAACTGGAGGACATGGTAGAGTACAGTTTGTCCAAAGGCAAAGGCAACAAAGTCAGTACAGAAAAAATTAACAAAACACACTCAGTGAATGGCATTGCTGAGGAAGCTGATCCCACCATCTACCCTGGTAAAGTCATTCACCCCCTGAGGAGTGTTGATCCAACACAAACTGAGTACCAAGAAATGATTGAGATCATGGAAGAAGGGGATATGAAAGGTGAAATCTATCCATCTGGCATAGTTGGAATGGCCAACAAAGGGGACTACCTGCAGAAAAGGGAGAGTGTCAAGTGCCAGTTGTGTGTCCTGGGCCAAAATGCAAAGACTATAGCCTACAACAGCCTACGCAGGGCTCAGTGGAGTGTGTGAAGGATCAGATTATCTTCATTAACTATGAAGTAGGAGATAGCAAGAAGCTCTTTTTCCATGTGAACAAAGTTCCAGATGGCATTATTCTACAGGCAGGAGATGAGGCGGAGTTCTCAGTGATTCTTAATCAGCGCTCTGGCAACTGCAGCACCTGTCATGTCTGGTGAGTCTGCGAGGGCCTGAAGGTTGTTGCAGCTCCAAGACCTGATCAGTTTGTCAATCACTTGAAGAGCATCACCCTGGAAGATACCAGTGCTCCTCACTTAATGGTTCTTCATCAGCCAAGGGGACCAGATAACTCAATGGGATATTTGGTGCAGAAAGAGATCCATTAAGCTGGTGTCATTGACTAATCACATCATTAATCCACGATGATCAAGTTTGAGGGATTCTGGTGAAGGGCCCTTCCCAAAACTGGAATACTTATTCTTTTGAGCTATTACACCAATTTTAATATCTTCCTCATGTTTGTTTTCATATTTTTAAAACTACGTTTAAGAAAAACATTTAAAACTTATGCACAGTTGCAGCCTGGAAAACTTAAGGTAGCGCCTTATCAATTTTAAGAGTTTTTTTTGGTGCATTTAACATAACCGGTAATTGCAAAATCTACTCTGCCTGTGTAAGGCACAGGCCAATGATCTTGTTGGCCCTATGAATTTCTGCACTTGATATTCAGTGGGTACTCTACCCTCATTACTGCTGGCAAAATGTTCTGCCTTAGCACTTGTTGCATTTTCTTTCCTGTTCATTATGCTTTAATTCTGAGAAGCATATGGGGGTAGAATATATTACCTTTTAAAATTTTTTAAATTAAAGAATTTGTAGAGGCAAACCATTTCCTTAAGTTGATGGCCAAATGTTAAAATGTGGTTTGTTTGGGTTTTTTTGCAGCACTACTTTTTTATTTTATTTATTTTATTTTTTAATATATTTTTATTAGAGAAGTTGTGAACCAGCAGAATAATCATGTATGGGTACAACAGCCCTCCATCAATACCTTACATTGTTGTGGAACATTTGTTTAGATTATGAGGACATCATCAGATTATTACCACTAACTATGGGCTATAGCTTACATTTGGTATAATTTTTCCATACCCCATTATTAGCACAGCACCTTCTTTGATGTTGATGCAGGAATATAACAACATTGCTGTTAACTGTAGTCCATTAGTCACATTAATTGTACTTTCCCATGCATCTCATGTTCTTACCACTTTTTAATAGTGATGTACATTTGTTCTGGTTCATAGGAAAAGATTCTAGTATTTGTACTATTAACCACAATCCTCATCCCCCTCTGGAGTCCCTATGTTATTCAGTCCCTGGATTATTCTCTAGCTTTCTTTCAATTGACATTTACATCCCCAGACTACCCCTTTCAGCCACAATCCCATTTATAAACCAGCTGCGTTAGTTATATTCATACAATGTGTTACCATCAATTCTATCCATTTCCATATTTTTGCAGTCAAGTTAATTACAATTCTACATACGTTAAGTATCAGTACCCCTTCTCAGCCCTTATCCTATCTCCTAGTAACCTACACACTAGGTTTTAACTCTATATGTTTATTCTTCATATTTAGTTCATATTAGTGAGACCTTGCAATATTTGTCCTTCTGTGTCTGGCTTATCTCACTCAGCATAATGTCTTCAAGATTCATCCATTTTATCCAATGTGTTCCAATTTCATTCCTTCTAACTGCAGCATAGTATGTATATACCACAATTTGTTTATCCATTCATTGGTGGGTGGACAGTTGGGTTGTTCCCATCTCTTGGCAATTGTGAATACTGCTGCTGTGAAGATTAGTGTGCAATGCCTGTTTGCATCAGTGTTTTCAGTTCTTCTGGATATATCCTTGTAGAGGGATTGCTGGATTATATGGCAGTGCTATATTTAGCATCCTGAGGAACCACCAAACTGTGTTCCACAGAGGTTGTACCATTTTACATTCCCACCAACAGTGAGGAGTGCTCCTATTTCTCCACCCTCTCCAGAACTTTGTTTTCTGTTTTTTAAATGATGGCCATTCTGTAAGGTGTGAGTGATATCTCACTGTAGTTTTGATTTGTATTTCCCAAATAGCTAATGATATGGAGCATTTTTTCATGTGCTTTTTTGCAATTTGTATGTCCTCTTTGGAAAAATGTCTGTTTAAGACTTTTATCTATTTTTTAATTGGATTGCTTGCTCTTTTCTTGTTGAGTTGTATGATTTCTTTATATAGCATAGAAATCAAACCCTTATCATATATGTGATTTCCAAATATTTTCTCCGATTGAGTGGGCTGCCTTTTCACCTTCTTGACAAAGTCTTTTTTTTTTTTTTAAAGATTTATTTATTTATTTAATTCCCCTCCCCTGGTTGTCTGTTTTCTGTGTCTATTTGCTGCGTCTTGTTTCTTTGTCCACTTCTGTTGTTGTCAGTGGCAGGGGAAGTGTGGGCGGCGCCATTCCTGGGCAGGCTGCACTTTCTTTCATGCAGGGCGGCTCTCCTTACCGGGCGCACTCCTTGCGCGTGGGGCTCCCCTATGCGGGGGACACCCCTGTGTGGCACGGCACTCCTTGCGCGCATCAGCACTGCGCATGGGTCAGCTCCACACAGTTCAAGAAGGCCCGGGGTTTGAACCGCGGACCTCCCATGTGGTAGACGGACGCCCTAACCACTGGGCCAAAGTCCGTTTCCCCTTGACAAAGTCCTTTGAATCACAAAAGTGTTTAATTTGAGGAGGTCTCATTTATCCATTTTTTCTTTTGTTGCTTGTGTTTTTGGTGTAAGGTAAAACATTATTTTTCATGTCATTTATAATCTTGTCACAGTCTACTTAACAAAATTTAGTTAGATTTCAGTGAAAATTATCTTCCAGAGTAGTTTTTTTTTCTTGGGATGGGGGTAACTTTACTACAATTAGAATGTTTGGTGCAGAATTTCATGCAAATGAGGTGTGACAGCAATGTGATAATTTAAATGTATTTAAACAAACAAAAAGGGCAAATGCACAAAGTTGCTGCTCTTAGATCACTGTAGCTTCTAGGACCCAATTTCTTTTACTGATTTAAAAACAAAGCAAAATAATAATAATGAAAGAAAGTACTCATTAGAAATGATGGGTGGAACACATATAATTATGGCCTCATTGTAATAAAATACAATTTAAAATTTAAAATACATTGTAATAAAATTCAAATGGGCTAAAAAGACCTAACTTCACAAGTTCAGAGTTCATAGAAGACTAGATGACAGCAACACAATTGTATTTAGTCTGCCAAAGCGGTGTTAATGTAAAGTACCAGAAATCCACTGGCTTTTATAAAGGGTATTTTTGTTTTGTTTTGTTTTTGTTTTGTTTTTATTTTTTTATTTAAAAAAATTTTTTTAGTTTTCCATTTATTTTTTTCCTTTTTTATTTTTTTAAAATGTTACATTAAAAAAAATGAGGTCCCCATATACCTCCCACCCCCCTCACCCCACTCCTCCCACATCAACAACCTCTTTCATCATCGTGGCACATTCATTGCATTTGGTGAATACATTTTGGAACACTGTTGCACCATATGGATAGTGGCTTACATTGTAGTTTACACTCTACCCCAAATCTTATAGCTACAAGGCAGTAGAGAATCCAACTCAAAGTTGTCTTCTCGCCAAAGTCAGTGGTCACGTGTTAAAGCAAGATGGTCACTGGTCTCTACCTGGTCTCTCCTTCCTGGGCTTCCTTTTCCTCTTAAGTCTCCATGGGCCCAGCTTCTTCCCATCTCAGCTGTAGGCTAGTGTAGGGCTTGTCTCTCAGGTCTTCCTATATCAGTTTCTGGCATAAGGCTGGTTTCTTTCTGGGCTTTCTCAGTTGCTCAGCTGCAAACTATCAGGTGAATGGCTCATCTCTTTTCCCAGGGCCCCAGGATCAAAAACGACAGAGCTGTCTCTTTCCTGAGTGTCTTCTTGAGTGAGTTCCATTTATATCAACCGACCAAGGGGGCAGGAACTCAACGCCCAATTGGCATGGTCGAATCAAAAGCCCTAAATTGATTTTATCAAGTAAACATAAATCCTTTGAATTTAATACAATCAAAGGGTATCCTACCCAGAGGAATAGATTAGTTTACAAATGTAATGTTTCTTTTTTTTTTGGGATTCATTAAATAATCTCAAACTGCCACAACAATGATACAATACTGAAAGCAAATGCAGTGGTAATGAACTTAGTTGACCAAAAAAAGATGAAAACCAAGCTTGAAATGTAGCAACTATAAGAAGGTTAAAGTTAAGCAGCAGAGCCTTAGAAAGGCATAGGAATTTGAGGCATCAGGTACTCAGGTACCTCTGAAGGTGGAGATATAGTTGGAATAAAAACAGAAGATATGTGTATGCATATATATTATAAACCCAGATACCCCCCATCCCTTGAAGCTGAGAGATTGCCCCCTCCTTACCCTTGCAGAAATCTAGAAGTTTACTAGTGGAGAGACATGGACTTGGGGGCAGCAGGAACACCTGAGAGTAGGGGAGGCATGCCAAAAATAAGGGGATTGAGCAAAAGCAGAAATGCCTTGACTCAGGGCACCACTGGCAGTCTTCTCCCAATCCACTTCAGCAACACTGGTAGCCATGCTATTGGAGGTTTCTTCTTTGAGTGCCCAATAAAAGAGCTCAGCCAGACTATTCTACAATGAAGCCCACCAATTACCCAGCACTGTCAACCACGTTTCCAAACATCTTTTTATTGTCTCACTTTTAAATACAAAATGTGGGCCAACAATCAAAAATCACTAGTCAATTGAAGAAAGCCTTTTTTTAAAAGATTTATTTATTTATTTAATCCGCCCCCCCCCCTTGTCTGTTCTCTGTGTTTGCTGCGTCTTGTTTCTTTGTCTGCTTCTGTTGTTGTCAGCGGCACGGGAAGTGTGGGTGGTGCCATTCCTGGGCAGGCTGCACTTTTTTCGCGCTGGGCGGCTCTCCTTCCGGGCACACTCCTTGCGCGTTGGGCTCCCCTATGCGGGGGACACCCCTACGTGGCATGACACTCCTTGCACGCATCAGCACTGCGCCTGGGCCAGCTCCACACGGGTCAAGGAGGCCCGGGGTTTGAACCGCGGACCTCCCATGTGGTAGACGGACGCCCTAACCACTGGGCCAAGTCCGTTTTCCCGAAGAAAGCCTTAAACATGGAAAGAATGAGCTAAAATAGTCAGCATTTAAAAAATGAACTCTGAGAACACAGGGAACAAAATGAAAAGTTTTGAAAATGTATATAACATTAACATCTTGGCCAAATATAATAAGAGATGATGCAACAAGGGACACAAGAAGAAAAAACATAATGAGAGACACAACAAAGCAGGAAATGGAGGTGTCTCAAGTGATTAGGTGCTTCCCTCCCATTTTGGAGGTTCCAGATTCAGTTTCCAGTGCCTCCTGAAGACATAGCATACATCAAGTGCAAACCATGAGGGGGTGGGGAGAAATAAATAAATAAACAAACAAAATATTTTTTTAAAAAGAAAAGTTCTTGCATCAGTGAAAAAACAGGAGTCTATAAAAATAGGAATATCCAGAGGACAACAATAGATTTCTTATGAGGGCTGAGAAGGGATAGCTGATGCTTAATGTATGTGAAATTTTTAATAAGATTGACTTTAAATGTCAGGAAATGGATGGAATTGATGATAACACATTATAGTAAGTATAAGTAACACCACTGACCTATAAATGTAAATGTGGCTGAAAGGGGTGGTCTAGGGACATAAATGTCAATATAAAAAAAGCTAGAGGATAGTCTTGGGATTGTATAACATAGTGAGCTTGGTGGTGGATGAGATTTGTGGATAATAGTACAAATAAAAGAATGTTCTATGAACTAAAACAAATGTACATCACTATTACAAAGTGTTAAGAATATGGTGGCGGTGGACTTGGCCCAGTGGTTAGGGCGTCCGTCTACCACATGGGAGGTCCGCGGTTCAAACCCAGGGCCTCGTTGACCCGTGTGGAGCTGGCCCATGCACAGTGCTAATGCGCGCAAGGAGTGCCGTGCCACGCAGGGGTGTACCCTTCATAGGGGAGCCCCACGCGCAAGGAGTGCGCCCCATAAGGAGAGCCGCCCAGCACGAAAGAAAGTGCAGCCTGCCCAGGAATGGCGCCTCGCACACGGAGAACTGACACAACAAGATGACGCAACAAAAAGAAACACAGATTCCCATGCCGCTGACAACAACAGAAGCGGACAAAGAAGACACAGCAAATAGACACAGAGAACAGACAACTGGGGTGGGGGGACGGAAAGGGAGAGAAATAAATAAATCTTAAAAAAAAAAAAGAATATGGTGATACATGGGAAAAATACAACTGATGTAGCTTAAGGACTAGTTAGTGGCAACGAAGGTACTGTATCAATGCTAAGGGTCAACAGTGGAGGGAGTATAAGGAGATTAAGGATTTCTCTTTCTGGAGCAATGAAAACATTCTAAAATTGACTGAGATGATGACAGCACAACTCTGTGATGAAACTGAGAGCCACTGAGTACACACATTGAAGGATCGTACAGGGCATGGGACTGTATATCACTGCGAACCCTGTGGTGGATGATGGAGTGCACTTAAGAGTACAAATATGAGGTCAGGAGGTGCAAGAGAGTTTAAAAGAGAAAACATTTTTTGAAAGTGCAAGGGAGAAACTTGTCAAGAAACAAAGTAAAGTTCTCAAAGCAAAGGTCATTTGTTCCATATTAATAGGGTCCATTGAGGGCTCAGAAGTAGATAAAAAAAGACCCTCTCTAAAGCAATGTCATTCAGATCACTGGGGACAAAGAGAAGAGCCTAAGAGTTTCCAGCTTCAAAGTCAATGGTGGGAGGAAGGTGTATGTGAAAGAAACAGTTCAAGTAAAAAGGACTCCATTTCTGAATAGTGTGAGATATCTCAGCAGCAATGTTGGCAGCCAGAAGACAATGGAGCAATAATTTCAAATTTCTGAGAAAAGGTTATTTCCAACTTTAAAACCTACGTCTCGTAAAGCTACTGCAATGGTAGATTATAATATTTTCAGACATCAAAGTCTCAAAATATTTATTTCCCATCATCATATCAGGAAGAATCTGGAAGCTGTGCTACATCAAATTGAAGGGATAAACCAAGAGATCCAGGAAATGAGATCCCACCCAAGAGTGCGGAAAAGGGCATAATTGGCAAAGGGAAGTTCCAGGACAGCAGGTCGGGAGCAGCCAATCTATGTGGGAGGCAATGGGAAGTTGGGGGAGGAGTGCTTCTAAGAAAGAGATGAATTTAATCAACTTTTCTGATGTGGTTGGAGGTATTGGAAGGAGAATTACACTTGTGGGGGAGAATTTGGGAAGGTACTTGTGATAGTTACCTGGAAAACTAACAAAAAATGAAACAATTATTAATTTGAGGAAATAAAAATTACATTAGAAAGGAAATATTATAATTATAAGACTTACCTGTTGTTGGGAATTGAATCATGCCCCTCACAAAAGGCATGTTCAAGTCCCAACCCCTGGTCCTTGGGTGTGAACTTATTTGTAAATAGGACATTTAAAGATGTTATTAAAGTGTGTCCAAAAGTGAATGAGGGTGGGCCTTAATCCAATGTGTTTGAAGTCCTTACAAGCAAAGAAAATTAGACAGAAAAAGAAGCCATGAGGAGCAGCCAGAAGCTGGAAGTCAATGGAATCTGGAAGAAAAAAGACAAAGATGCCACATGTGGATTACCATGTGTCAGAAAAGTCAAGGAATCCCAAAGATTATATGCCAGCCAAAAGATAACCAACTCTGGGAGGAAACAAAGCCTTCTAACCTCTGAAACCATGAGCAAATAAATTTCTGTTAATCCAGTCCATTGTGTGGTATTTGTTTTAGAAGCCAGGAAACTAAAATGCCTATAATAATGCAAAGCAGATGTGGCTCAAGTGATTGGGCTCCTGTCTACTATATAGGAGGTCCCAGGTTTGATTCCTGGGGCTTCCTGGTGAAAGCAAGCTGGCCCACAAGGCAAGCTGGAACATGCAGAGAGCCAGCGCAGCATGATGACCCAACAGGGAAGTGGATGTGGCTCCAGTGATACAGCTTCTGCCTACCATATGGGAGGACCTGGGTTCAATCCCTGGGGCTTCCTGGTGAAAAAGAAGAAGAGAAAGCATGTCCACACACTGAGCCAGTGCCCATGCAAGTGAGTCACACAGCAAGATGATGATGCAACCAGAGAGAGACAAGGGAATAGTCAAGGTGAAGCGCAGCAGAAACCAGGCACTGAGGTGGTGCAATTGATAGGGAACCTCTCTCCACATCAGGAGTCTCCAGGATCAAATCCCAGTGAATCCTAGAGAAGAGAAAATGAGAAGAGAAGACAACATAGACAGCAAAAATAGCAGGGCAGGAGGAGGGGAAGAGGGAATAATAAATAAATAAATCTTTTTTTAAAAAAAGATGACAAAACAGAAGAGACACAGGGGAGGGACACTGGGAGACGTAGCAAACCAGGCAGCTGAGGTGGCTCAAGCAATCGAGTGCCTCTCTACCACATCGAAGGTCCCTGGATTGGTTCCTGATGCCTCCTAAATGACAAGATGAGAAGAGAAGACAAAGGAGACACAGCACAGGGTGAATGGACACAGAGAGCAGAAGCGAGTGCAAAAACACAGTGGGGCAAGGGGGGGGGGTGGAGAATAAATAAATAAATATTAAATAAATCTTTAAAAAATAATATTAACAATATTTATAGGACCATAATAACATAAAATATAATTTAACCAAAAACTGTGATATATGTAAACTGGATGGATAGAGGAGGGGAAGTGTATGTGTATTTATGAGTATATGTGTCATGGGGCAGGGAATTGAAATTATATGAGCTTCTGGTAACTCTATGTTTAACTTTCTGAGGAACTGCTAAACTCATTTCCATAGTGGCTACGCCATATTACCTTTCCACCAGCAATGAGCAAAGATTCCAATTTCTTTATATCCTCACCAACATTTGTAATTTTCTTTTTATATGTAATAGTCTTAGTAGTGAGTGTCAAATGGTGTCTCATGGTTTCAATTTATTTTTTTTTAAGATTTATTTTATTTATTTTTCTCCCCTTCCTCGCCCCCCCATTGTCTGCTCTCTGTGTCCATTCTCTGTGTGTTCTTCTGCGTCCGCTTGTGTTATCAGCTGGCACTGGGAAACTGTGTCTCTTTTTTGTTGCATCATCTTATTGCATCAGCTCTCCATGTGTGCAGCGCCACTCCTGGGCAGCCTGCACTTTTTTCACATGGGGTGGCTCTTCTTGCGGGGTACACTCCTTGCACATGGGGCTCCCCTACATGGGGGACATCCCTGCATGGCACGGCACTCCTTGTGTGCGGCAGCACTGTGCGTGGGCCAGCTCACCACATGGGTGAAGAGTCCCTGGGTATCAAACCCTGGACCTCCTATATGGTAGGCTGATGCTCTATCAGTTGAGCCACATCCGCTTCCCTTTCCCTCTCATGGTTTCAATTTGCACTTTCCTAATCACTAATAATGTTGAGTATCTTTACATGTGCTGATTGGCCATTTGTATATCTTCTTTGGATAAACTTCTCTTAAAGCCCTTTGACCATTTTTAAATTGTTGCTTGCCTTTTATTGCTGTCAGAGTTGTTTATAATATTCTAGGTTCTATAGACTTTTATCAGATATATGATTTGCAAATATTTTTCCCATTCTGTGGGTTGCCTTTTCACTTTCTTGATAGTGTCCTTTAAAGCACAAAAGTTTTTTTAATTTTGATGAAGTTCAATTTATCTATTTTTTCTTTACTTGTGCTTTTGGTGTCATATCTAAATAACTGCCGCATAATCCAAACTCAGATTTTCACTTATGTTTCCTTCTTATAGTTTTAGCTCTTACATTTAGGTCTTTGATCCACTTTGTGTTAATTTTTGTATGTGGTATAAAGTAGGACTCCAAAAACATTCTTTCACATGTGATTGTCCAGGTGTTCTATCACCTTTTGTTAAAAAGACTATTCTCTCCACTGAGTGCTCTTGGCACCCTTGTCAAGAATCAGTTGGCCATAAATATAATGGGTTTATTTCTGGACTCTCAATTCTATTCTATTAGTCTATATGTCTATCCTTATTCTAGTACTACACTGTCCTGATGACTGTAATTTTATTTTGGAGCTTTGATATTTGATCATTCTCCATCTCCTCTCTTCTAGGGCCTAATTGCTCTGGTGCCTTCATGGGCTCTTCTTCCACTCCCTGGTACTTAACTGCTACTGGTCTCCAGGGCTACATCTTTGCCACATTGCCCTTCTCACTCTAGAGCTTTTCCTTGAGTGAACTTGTAACTATGATGGTGTCATCTATCACTTTTATGGTAGTGACCCCCAAATCTATATTTCCAACCCAAACCTATTTCTCAGGTGTCAATTTCATACATCCAGCAATCACTCATATTCCGTGAGTAGAAATTCACTCACCTCCACCTGGATGTCCACCTCAAATTCAGCAGGCCACAATCTGAGCTCATTCTTTGCTACTAAATTATGTTCTTTCCCTGAATTCTCTAATTTATTTGATTATACCCAAATCACACAACAGAGCAATCTGGAAGTCACTCTTGATAACACTTTTTATTTCCTCAATCCAACAAATAAGTATGCTGGGTTTGCCCATTCAGAACCACTCCCTATGCTTTTCCATTCTGCTCTGTGCCTCAGGAGACTGGCTTATTTGAGTTTAGTGATGGATTTATTGGTATCTGGTTTCAGATTGGATTAGGCCAATGGGAGGCACTAGCGGGAGAGGAGGGAGGAAGTAGTTTAAGTTTGGAGTATTTTATTCCCCACTCTTGCTTTTTGTGGTGTCGCCATGGATTACATTCTTCTGCAAAGGCCACAGCTACCAAGGCCTACAAAGGCCAGGGGGCCCTCTGCACATACTACCATCCCTGTGTTCCAGTAAGCACTTCCTCCGCTTCCTCCTTTCAGACTAGGGGTGGTCACGGCTTCTTGCTGGAGTGGCATTCCTTCTTGTTGGTTTCCTTAAATACTACCATACCTTTGTAAATGGTTCCCACATTCCTCTCTCCTCAAATTACTCATTTTGAATGTGCCATCTGTTTCTCTGTTTCTTGCTGGGACTCTGATGGATATGAGAATCAGACCCTGCAACTATTTCTCGAATTCATAATCTCCTCTCTAGGCCTACATATGCGCTATGTGGAAGTGGTGATTTGAAGCTATATGTACCCCCAGAAAAACACATTCTTAAATCTAATGCATTCCTGTGGATGTAAAACCATTGTAAGTAAGACCTTTTAATCAGGTTACTGCAGTTAAGGTGTGTCCCACCTCAATCAGGATGGGTCTTAATCTTATTACTGGAGTCCTTTAGAAGGGAATGATAGCTCCTCCCCAAAGCCGCCTGAGGTGATCTTTGAAAAAGGTTCGCTATTCCCTTGACCCAGAAAACCCCACAAAATCCTGCAAATCCAGAGGTTCAAATCTTCGTGTTCACTTTAAGAACAGCCGAGACACTACCCAGGCCATCAAGGGTACGCATATTCGAAAAGCCACCAAGTATCTGAAAGATGTCGCTTTACGGAGGTAATGTGTGCCATTTCGTCATTATAATGGTGGTGTTGGTAGGTGTGCCCAGGCCAAACAGTGGGGCTGGACACAGGGTCGGTGGCCCAAAAAGAGTGCTGAATTTTTGTTGCACATGCTTAAAAATGCAGAGAGTAATGCTGAACTTCAGGGTTTAGATGTAGATTCTCTGGTCATTGAGCACATCCAGGTGAACAAAGCCCTCAAGATGCGCCGGCTACTTAGAGAGCCCATGGTCTGATTAACCCGCACATGAGCTCCCCCTGTCACATTGAGATGATCCTTACTGAAAAAGAACAAAGTGTTCCTAAACCAGAAGAGGAGGTTGCACAGAAGAAAAAGATATCCCAGAAGAAACTGAAGAAACACTTATGGCTTGGGAATAACTTCGGCATACAATAAATGCAAATAAAAGTCAAAAAAAGAAAAAAGAAAAGAAGGGAATGCTATTCAGGCAGAGAGAAAGAAAGCCATAGAAGCAAAAAGCTGAAATCAAAGAAAACCTAGAAGGGAAACCAGCAGATGCTACCATGTGCCTTGTCGTGATAAAGGAACCAAGGATGGTCAGCAGCTGGTCTTCAGGAAGAAAGCATTGCCTTGATGATGCCCTGATTGGGACATTTTCCCAGCCTCAAAATTGTGAGTGAATAAATTACCATTGTTTAATCTGACCCAATTCATGGTATTTGCTTTGAGCAGCCTAGGAAACTAAAACTGTCAGTAACTAATTACAGTATCTTCTTTGCCATTGCTGCAAAAATATTACAATATTGCTGTTAACTATTGTTCATAAATTACATTAGTTATAATTTTTCCATGTGTCACCATATTCTTAATACTCTGTAGAAGAATAGCACTCTTATATTCATACTATTAAATACAATTATCTTCCACCACAGAAATCACTGTTATACCCTAGATTATTCTCTAGCTTCCTTTCAATTGACATTTACATCCACAGACTACCCCCTTTCGGCCACAAGATAACTAATTACATATATAAACTTATAATTTAGTGCAGCAGTAAAGAAAAGAAAATATGGAGGCAGGGTACCTGGGTTCAAATCCTGACTTTGCTACTTATACTGACAATATAACCTTGAGCAAGTTACGTAGCCTCTCTGTGCCTTACTTTCCCCAATAGGCATAATAATAGTTCTGCCCCATAGAATTGTTTTGAGGCTTAGAAGAGTTAATATATGTGACGAATTTAGAGTAGTGTCTGATACATCGTAGATATTACATTTGTGTCTGTGTTGGTTGTTTCAGTTATCACCTTTCTAAATGGCTTACTTGTTACTAGCTTATCTCCTGCCCAATCTATCCTTTACACAGACTCCAAAGTATTAGAATGAGTTGAATTTATCTCATGCACTAGTTGAGTTATTTGAAGGCAAAGTCCAGTCTATTAATTTAATATCTGCATCAAGAACAGTCTCTCACATATGGCAAATATTCAGTGGTGAATAAATAAATGGTTAATGTTGTATCCTTCATAACTTCTTTCACAGTACTTTAAACATAATATGTGATCATTAAATTTTATTGAATGAATACACACATGAAACTATTGTGCAAAGAATTGAAGGAAAAGAGCATTATATCCTAGATCATCCAATGATGACTACATTCATAGGAATATATTATCAATTTTATGAAAATTCACATGGACAAAAGTATTTCTAACCACCACTGTGTCTGAAAGTTCCTTTTCTCATTCCTATTTTCTGAAATGCATTTTATTCTTCAATGCTTAGTCCCACTTTTATCTCCTTTGGGATGCCTTCCCCAGTTTTCCAGACAGTTAATCAATCTCTCTCACTTCTCCAGTTCCAGAGTATATATTTATAACTCTATTGCAGGGGTCAACAAACTATGGCCTTTGGGCCAAATTTGGCCATGCCCACTCATTTGAGTAAGGCCAGTGGGGACTTTGGTGAAGCAAAGTCAGAATTGAGTGGTTACAACCAGGACTGGATGGCCACAACATTGAAAATATTTACTACCTAGTCCCTGACAGAGAAAGCTTGCTGAGCCCTCTTCTCTATTGCAGCACTTTGTGTTATTAGAAAAATTTTGTTTACATTGACATTATTGTTAGGACTTTTTAAATTTCTAAGAGTGAGTTTCGAGAGTAAATGATTATCCTCAATTTCTCATTCACACACACAAAATAAGGTCCCTACTTTCCTCACAGGGCTCTGTAGAGATGAATTACTTAAAATAGATGAATGGATTTTGTAAACTGCAAAACTATGTAACTGTTAATTGGGAGGTATCAGATTATGAGTCTGTCACTCTGTCTTCTCCAATTAAGCTCCTTATGATCATAAATTTTGTCTTATTCCTTTTGGAATTGCCAGTGCCTGGTCAGTTTCAGGCACATGGTAGGCTCAGCATGTCTGCAAATTTTAATTGAATGTTGCCTTTCATTAACATGAAGATTTTCTCCACTTATTTCTTTTGTTTCTGCCTCTTCTCATCCTATTCTTTGCTTCCATATCTTACACGTTCTCCCACAAGCAAGAGAAAAAGAATTTTGGAATTGTCCATTCGTAAGGAAGCCTATTTCATTCACAATAGACTCTAACACTTCTCTTCCAAGCTTTGCATACAATTTGGGATTGGCAAATAGACAACTGAGTAATTTTTTTTCCTTATTTCTCCCCCCCTCCCCCACCTCCCCCACCTCCGTTGTCTGCTCTCTGTTTCCATTCATAGTGTGTTCTTCTGTGTCTATTGTATTCTCATTAGGTGGCTCTGGGAACTCATCCTGGGACCGTCCAGTGTAGAAGAAAGGTCATCATTCTCTTGCTCCACCTCAGCTCCTGAGTTTGCTGCGTCTCATATTGTCTCTTCTCTATATCTTTTTTTGTTGTTGCGTCATCTTGCTGCATCAGCTCTCCCTATGGGCAGCTCCATTCCTGGGCTGTCTGCCCTCCTGTGCAGGAGGGCACTCCACGTGGGCCAGCTTGCCACATGGGCCAGGAGACCCTGGGTATCAAACCCTGGACCTCCTGTATGGTAGGCAGAAGCTCTATCCATTGAGCCATATCCGCTTCCTGACAACTGAGTATTAACCGCTTCCTAAACCTCAAATTCCTCTTCCCAATTGCATCTGCTATTTCCTGAAATCATTTCCATGAATGTCTCTGCTCCACCATGTAGAAAAACCTTTTAAGGACTAAAACTAACCATTATGGTGTTAGGGAAAGGGAAAGCTTTATTTTATCTCTCCATCACTTCTCATTTGTTCTAAAGAATTAAATAATTAGGTCTGCTGATCAATTTCATAGTAATAGCTAACCATTATTAATATTCACTCCTTTGCATACTTCATCTCATTTAATCCTCTTAAACTAGCAAAGTATCTTTTGTTATTTACAGCTTATAAATAATAATGAGTTTAGCTTACCATTATTGAGTGTTTACCACAGTCTAAGTATTATACTAAGTCCTTCATATAAATTACCTCTCTTTATTTTCACTAATAACCCTATTATGTCAGACCTATTCTTAACCTCCATTTTATACATGAGAAACAGAAGCTAAATTACCTTGCCCAAGGTCACACAGTTAGTAAATGACAGATAGGATTCAAGTGTCTGGTCTCTGTGACTCTTGAGTTCAAGATTTTCACTCTCAAAGACCCAACCAAGTTCAGGTGTGGACATGGTAGCCTTAGCGCTGAGAGTTACTAAGCTACTGCAGCCATGTCTCGGCATGAGTTTGAAGGTTTCCCAAAATCAGAAGTCTATTTTTCCTCTTGATAGACTCAGTGGCACTTCCCTCAATAAATTATCTGTTGGCTGACTAATTTCTTACTTAATGGCTTTATTAATCTCCAGCTTGAATTTCCCTTGTCATTTCCTTTTTTAATTATCCCAAATGATTTCTTCATGGAATGTTGCCCTGCGCCATTAGAAAACATATCATTTGAGGGAAAAATTATATAAGACAATACACTAATACAGAGTCCCTTAAGATAACCAAAACACAATAAATGTTAGAAAGGATCTTTGACTTCCCCTCACTTCAGCCACCCATCCCCATGATGAGACCTGGCCTGGTCACCATGAATAACTTCAACACCTTAAAATTCACTGATAGGCACCCCACTTTCTGGCCATCACTTCCAATCCTTCTAGATCATTTATCCCTACTCCTCCTTACCTACCATTATTGGATCCTACTAGGGCCTCGAATCCATTGACTAACACTTTTTCATTATCCATCAGTCCTGTCATGTCTTCTCTTACTTTTGAAATCCCAGCCTAAATTCCATGATCTATCATTATAAGTTCTCCCTTTGAAACACTCTTAACTTGCTTGTCCCTCCTTCCCCTCTATCTTCCTTGTTTGGCAATATGTCAAATCTGGCTAAACCCAGGTATTGGCCAGATACCCATGCCTGCTCCTAAGTAGTAGAATGTGGCTGGAGAATAGCAGTACCCACCTCTGGGCCTTCTCTCCCAGTACAGTAGAAGGGACCTTGCTCTTATAGGAGGCTTGTTGTCCTTTGGCTCTCAACTCTCATGCCTGCTCAGGGAGAGTACTCCTAGTATTTCTCTCTATCTCTTGCATCTTCAATTTCTCTTTACTGGATAATTCCCACCAGTATAAAAGTTCTACTGTGTAAATAATATGTAAATAATTAGATGGTATTTAAAAAGAAGAAAAAAACACTGAGAGTCCTTGGAGAGAAACAGGTTAAAATCAATTTCCTTTTTGCTAACGGGATAAGACTAAATGAATCCAAAGGTCCCTTTTGCTATAAAATTCTGATTCCAGGATTATATAGTAGGTATTTGGAATAGCTGGTATATGAGCTTGCTGCAATTACTTGGGTTCAGGGGGCACTGGTGCAGGTTGCACCTGAACATAGTATTGACTTTTTCGTAGGGCATTTGAAAAGACTTTGAACTTCTTGTTTTTAAAGATTGATGACTACAGCAGTCCTGTTAATAGATAGTCTTGTGACTTAGGAACAATTTTTCAAAGAGACTCAAAAGAACGCTGTCATACCTTCCTCATTAGCACCAGCCTACAACGGCAAGACCAAGCACTGGAATAGGAAGAACACAGGTTCTTCCAGTGTTCTCCCAGGTAGTGGAAACTGGTCGAGGCCTAGCTCTGCCTGACATCTGTACGTCCTTAGACTCAGCACTAACTCCAGTCAGCAACTCCTGTGCTTTACGAGGTAATCTCTAAAATCCCTTCAAGTTCTGAATACCTGTGATTCTAAAATACTGTAAAAGTTTATAAACATGAGCAGGTTGTTTCTGTGCTTTAAGCCCTCTCTCAATTAGAGGCAGAGTGGGCATCACCATCCGCAAATCTCCAAGGTTGGGGAATGAACAATGGACTAAAGTAGGTTATACTATTATTCTATTACAGACTTGTTATTCTAGCAATGGAAGAACTTTTATCATTGATGCGGAGGCAGTGATTACCAGAGGTTCTGAGGGTAGGGAGAGGGAAAAATAGGTGTAGTATGGGGGCATTTTTGAGGTATTGGAATATTTTGTCATAACCTACAAAATTGCACAGGTCAGAGTGTAAACTCTAATGTAAACTATAATCCATGGTTAGTGGCATTGCTTCAATATGTGGTCATCAATTGTAACAAATGTACCACACTTGTCCCTCATGAAGGGGAGCCCCACGCACAAGGAGTGTGCCCCATAAGGAGAGCCACCCAGCATGAAAAAAGTGCAGCCTGTCCAGGAGTGGTGCCGTGCACATGGAGAGCTGATGCAACAAGATGATGCAACAAAAAGAGACACAGATTCCCCATGCCGCTGACACAGAAGAACATGAAGCGAATGGACACAGAGAGCAGACACCTGTGGGGGGAGGACAGAGCAGGCGGGGAAGGGGAGAGAAATAAAAAACAAACAAAAAACAAATGTACCACACTAATGAAGGATGTTGTTAGTGTAGGAAAGTATGGGAGAGGGAGGGACTGGGACTTATGGGAATCCTTATATTTTTTATATAATATTTATGTAATCTAAAGTTTCTTTTAAAAAATAAATTAATGAATTTTTCTAAAAAAGGAAAAGAGAAATAAAATAAAATTACCAATACTTCCCATTAGACTTAAAGTAAAACCTAGATTTCTTACGCTGGGTCTAAATCTCTGTGATCTGCTCCTACCACCTTGTCTCAATGTCCACCACTCTGCTTTTTGAATGTGCCAAGCATGTCGATACATCCGGAAGTAGCACTATTTTTTCCCACTACCTGGGAAAATTCCGCCCCTTTTCCCAGACCTTTACATTGCTGGCTCCATCTTATTATTCAAATTCAGTCCAAAAGTCACCTATCCCAGTTTGCTTCTCCATCACTTCATCTTTGCCTGGCTTTCTCCATTACACTTATCACAATCTGAAATTGCCTTATATATTACTTATTTATTCACTAATTGAGAGACTTGTGCTGCTAAAACAGGAACCTTATTTTCCTAATGCCCTATTGCATCCCTGTTAGATAGCCCAGTGGCAGGTACTAAAGTGGATTCTCAATAAATATTTACTGACTTCAGGTCAGGATCGAATTCAGTGGTTCTCTCTGCATCGACATTATTTGCTTGGCCCACTGGTCTTTTTTTCATAGTCAATATAAAAGGTCCCCAAATATGAAAATATTTTTGGAAAGAAAAAAAGTAAAAGGATCACTTTAATTTTAAGAACAAATCATCAAAGTGAACAGATTGGGGTTTGCAATTACATCACTTAAAAGTGATATTACCCCAGGTAGGTGTGCTCCTGAGGGCTATGGAAACACCCAGGTCCTACAGTCATGGCAGATGGCTCTGGAGTTCAGTGCCTTGCCAGTGGGCCCTACTTTGGAACTTGTGTTCCTGAGTGTGATGGAGTTGGACTCAGATGTGACCTCTCGACACATGCCTCTTCTGTCACTTTAACTGAACCTGTGGTTGGCACGGGGGTTGGTGTATGCTCAGGACTGTCTATGTGCCTGCTGGGCCGGGAGCCTCAGCAGAGTTGCAGCACACACTCTCTGGTTCGTTAGACTTACCCAGGTCAGCTAACAGGGAGGTGAGGGTGGTCAACCACCACACCAGGGAACTGAGAGAGTCTACAGCTACAAGCAGGAGAATCCCATCCATCAGCCATGTGGGATCTAAGCCCTCTCTCGATTTAGAGGTGGAGTGGACATCACCATCCTGGGTCCTCAGGATGGAGGAATAAAATGTGGATTTGAGTGGACTTACTGGTATTCTACTATAGAATTATTGTGACTTTAGCAATGGAAGGAACTGTATTACTGATGTGGAGACAGTGGCCACGGGAGTTGCTGAAGACAGGGAGAGGGAAAAAGAGATGTGATATTGGGGCATTTTTGGGACTTGAAGTTGTCCTCAATGATATTGCAGGGACAGATGCAGGACACTGTATATCCTGCCGTAACCCACTGAATGTCCTGGGGGAGAGTGTAAACGACATCATAAACTATAATCCATGCTGTGTTGCAAGGCTCCAAAATGCACTCATCAAATGCAATGAATGTACCATACTAATGAAGGAAGTTGTCCACGTGGGAAGAGTGAGGAGTGTGGGGAGTGCGGTATATGGGAACCTCGTATATTTTTTAAGGTAACATTTTGTGTGATTTATGTATCTTTAAAAAAAGGAAAATAAAATAAAATAAATTTAATATACAAAAAAAAAAGTGATGATATTTACTGGGTATTCAAAATATCAACCTTTGTAAATAAATAGGGAAAGGGTTAGAGAGTGCCATCTACTCACGTTGAACTGCTGAACATTATTCTCTAATGAATATTCACTTTTTTTATAGTCTATAACTTGCCAATGGGTGGTATTCTAAAAATTAGCTTGGTAAATTAAGCACACCCAGGGTGTATTTTCCATAGAAATTGTTCTTCTTGTTGGTGACGTGTCAGACCAGTCAAAAAACATCTAGGAAAACTTTTCCACACCTGAATTACTGTACTAATAAATCAGGTCCTAATGATTCACACTGCATCTGTAAGAAAATTAACCGCAGAATTCTAGAAAGTTATTTCTGGGAAGCATTCCTTCCCCTCCACTACCCTGTCCTCCCTGCCTCCAGTACTTTAGGATTTAGTTTTTTAAAAGTCTCAGTTTTTGTCTTTCCTTCCTTTCCACAACATAAAATGGGCCAATATAAACTGCAGAGAGTGTCCGTAAATTGAGCAGAATTGGACTGCTTTATAGTTTCTTGGCTATATTCAACTTGAGTAAAAAGCTGACATTTTTTTGCCAAACATTTTCAATAAACCTTATCGGCATTATGATGGTCGAAATCTCAGGCTGAAAGGCAGAATTGACTCCATAAATTCAGTAAGAACCTCTAGGAAACATTAAAATAAACAATATTTTCTAATAAATATTAAGTACATGAATGGATTTTTGGAGCTGAGAGCCACCATGGAGATCATATCATCAAATCCTTTTATTTTTCACAAGAGAAGTTTGATATGTGGAGGTTGGATAACTTATCCAGGGTTACACAGTGGAAGAGCCAAGGCTAGTTCCCAGGGCCCCGAACCCCATGCGACTGCTCTTCTCAGTAGGGGCCGAAGAAGCCAATTTGAAGCCAACTTGGCTCTCATGCAGGAGCCAAGTGGCTATTTTATTACAATGACTGAGCTCTTCTTCCATAGAATGTAGCTAGAATATAAACTCCAGGAGACCAGTCTGTGTCTATTTGCTCATCTCTGTATACCTGGACCTTAATTCAGTATTTGATATAAAGCAATACAACATTTTATCATCATTCAATATTACTGGTTTCTTTTTGAAATTCTATGCATTTTCTTTTACACATTAAAAGAGTTCTACCACTTAGTAGCTGTGTGATCTAGAACAAATTATTTCCTCTCTGTTTCCTTGCCTATAAAAGGGGGATAAAGCATCCACATCCCACAGTTGTTTTGAGAATTAAGTGGGAGAATCTATGTAAAGAGCCACATAACACCAGGCTCATAATAGGCACTCAACAGAATATTATTTCCATCTTTTGTCTCAAAACCCTTATGATTATGGATTTCTTAATGAATTTCAAGGTAATTAACATATGACATTTTCCAGACCTGGCCAGTGTTGTTAATCTTAATTGTAGCTACTGCTAAATATATCTAATACCAGCTGCATGATCTGATTTTGACCTTGAAATATTTAAATGCCAACAGTGTGTCTGGAAGCCTGGTTTCAGTTTTAACTAGTATTTTTTCAATGGCTTCAGGAAATAATTCATTGTTTCTATTTATAACATTACTCCCTTCCCTTTGAGTAACCTTTGGTATATAAGTTCAAATATAATTTATATTTGAGATGGTGGTTAAAGTTGCCTTTCCCAGAAAGCACAATAAATATTATCATAAAGATTAAATTGTACTTCATGAACCATATTTTGCCAGTGTCAAAACTAGTCTCTTATCATTAATTAGGCACCTTTGAAATCATTACTTTTTAGGTGTCTATTTGACACTATTAAGTAGCTGAGCTATCCAGCCTCCAAAGATCACTGCTTTATAAATCAACAAGGACTTACTAGACTCCTCCTTTTCCATAAGTTCCTTGAGGGCAGGGACCATGTATTTTTCTTTCCATGTGTGGATCAGATCTCAGATTATCTGGAATGTATTAAATCTAGTTCAGTGACATGTCTTCAAGGATTTAAAAGTAGGATAAGAAAACCCAACTTAAAAACACGTTTTATAAAAGTTTTCCTTTTTTTTAACAGTTTTCTATAGCAATATATGTGTGTATTTCTTTAGAAATACATAAATGGAAATTATATAAATATGTTAATATAGAACATATTACAGTATTTTATATATACTTACAATATAAATATGTTACATTAAATATATATTATATTTAATATACATTTAGTATGAGATAGTCCATGAACTCCAATTGAGCCCATAAAATATAAAGACTGCTGCTTTCTTTTGAACTTCATTACATATATTTTAACATATGTCAACACTCTTAAAGATTATCACTGAGTCAGATTTAATTCCACGTCCATGATCTTTATCTACAACCATTGTCTAAATTCCCAAGCAGAATGCTGAGACTGGATTGGGGGGAAAGAAGGGAGGGAGAGAGACAGACTAAATAGGGAGTTCCCATGAGTGACACTCTGGTGGCAATAGAAAGGGGCTAAGGGACTTTAGTTTGCCCTTATCAGGCTCCTAGGAAATAATAATGGTAATAGCCTCTGCTAAATCTAGTATGTATGATTAATAGTACATTTTCATACACATCACACATTTGTAACCTGAAGTCTATGGAATTTCTAGTGGATCCATGGAAGTTCTGGAGTTCTATGACTCCCTTGAAATTCCAGAGTTTTGATTGTATGTGATTTTCTGGACAGCATCATTCTCAAAGGGTTCTAAGACCCTAACAAGTTAAGAACTCAAGAGACGTGGTCTCATTTGCCCCCGACCATGACTCGGTGAGATTGGTAGTACAAGGATTATTACTCCAGATCTTGCTCCCTTCATGAGGAGTTATGAGGAATTGGTAGAAGCCCTACTGAGTCCGCCAGCTGGCTGCCCAGGTGAGGGGGAGCCAAAGGACAGCTGGCTGGGGAGGAGAGGACAAGAGGGAAAGAGGAAGAAGGTGGAGGGAATTCCCACATGGTAACATTGTGAAAGGAAGTAGAAGGAGAAAGGGGAGATCAAGTAGAATGGAAGGAATGGGAGAAACATTAAAAAATGATAAGGCTACAATTTTTTATCTAAGGGACACAACAAAATGCCTGAATAAGGCATAGTATTCCTCAAGGAGCTCATACCCTCACTGGGGCATGTGAATGTGGGAGCTGGGATAAACATATAAAACTAAGTTGACTAGACATAGTGCTGTTTTCTGGATCTTACCTTATCTGCAGCACTTACCTCAGTGTCCATGGTAGGGACTCAATAAATACTTTGTATCTGATTTTTTTTTTTAAGATTTTTTTTTAAAAATCTCTCCCCTTCCCTTGCCCACCCCAGTTGTCTGCTCTCTGTGTCCATTCGCTGTGTGTTTTTCTGTGACCACTTCTATCCTTTTCAGCGGCACAGGAATCTGTGTTTCTTTTTGTTGCGTCATCTTGCTGCGTCAGCTCTCCGTGTATGCGGCGCCATTCCTGGGCAGGCTGCACTTTCCTTCGCGCTGGGCGGCTCTCCTTACGGGGCGCACTCCTTGTGCATGGGGCTGCCCTACGCAGGGGACACCCCTGAGTGGCAGGGCACTCCTTGCGCACATCAGCACTGCGCATGGGCCAGTTCCACATGGGTCAAGGAGGCCCGGGGTTTGGACCGCCAACCTCCCATGTGGTAGGTGGACGCCCTAACCACTGGGCCAAGTCCGCTTCCCTGTATCTGATGTTGATGACCACACCATGAGGATGAAAATACAGTTAATGGGGAGCGGATGTGGCTCAAGCAGTTGAAAGCCCACCTCCCACATGGGAGGTCTTGGGTTCAGTTCCTGATGCCACCTAAAGAAAACAAACACAGTGAGCAGACAATGAGCAAAAACAATGAGCAGACAAGAAGCAAACAAATGACGGAGCCAAAAAAGAAAAAAAAATACAGTTAATGATCACTATGTGGTACTATTAGAAAAGGAACAGAATAATGGGAAAAAAGAACCAGCAAATAGAGGAATCTTTGGCTACACCATAAAAGATGGGTGATATTTTTATGAAGCAAAGATGCAGGCAAGTGAATGTGTAAATAAATACTCAAGACACTATTGATATTAGTTAGATTAAAACTTAGAGATTTAAAGCAGGAAGGGAACCCTTTGAATCCAAACTTCCCTGGTGACCAGGGAGGTGATTTGCCCAAGGTCACATCCATACAGTAAGTGGCGTGTTCAGGGCTACATTCAGCTCTCTTAACTCCTAGCCTTATGATTTTTCCATGACTGCAACTGCTATGTTAGAGAAATAAGACTGAATAGGGAAGGTGGGGCCTGATTAGCAGGGTTTCAGATCCAGAAACGAGGGGTTTGGACATTAAAAATCCAAGGCACAGTTCCTAAATAGAAAAGCATCATAGAAGATTCATTAACCAATGGAGGAAAGCTAATTATGGGTTTACACAATGAGGAAAAAAAAATATTCTGTTCTACCATCAGCAAATGTCTGATGGTTTGGCAAAATTCAGCATGGGAGAAAAACTAGTATCTGGGATTTAAAGCAAATGCTAAAGATAAACAGGGCATGTGGCAACGTGGCCCAGAGCTGCGATAGCAGCCACCTGCACCTAATGGGTGATAAGTGTGTGCCAAACGTTCTGTAGCAGCAAAGGCACATAGCAGCCACAGTATATAAAACTCTTATAGACAGTATGTCCTTGGATACACTAAGAATTTTACCTGCTAGGAGTATATCTGGAGAGACGATGACCCATTACAGAAAGTCTTATCCATCATTCTCTTTTAAATATCTGACTCATAATTTTTCACCAGGCCTCACAAGGTACCTTTTGCCTAAGATACTAGCTTCATGGACTGGCCTTCAACAGCTGCATAGAGCATGTTTCACACATCTAACAGTCCTTTTGCCACTTGATGGCAAATCCGCCACTTTAAACCTTTTTTTTTTTTTTTAAGATTTATTTATTTTTATTTAATTCCCCGCCCCCCCCCCCACCCCCCGGTTGTCTTTTCTCTGTCTCTGTGTCTATTTGCTGCATCTTGTTTCTTTGTCTGCTTCTGTTGTCATCAGCTGCATGGGAAGTATGGGCAGTGCCATTCCTGGGCAGGCAGGCTGCACTTTCTTTTGTGCTGGGCAGCTCTCCTTATGGGATGCACTCCTTGTGCGTGGGGTTCCCCTTATGGGATGCACTCCTTGTGCGTGGGGCTCCCCTACGCGGGGGACACCCCTGTGTGGCGCGGCACTCCTTGCGCGCATCAGCACTGCTCATGGCCAGCTCCACACGGGTCAAGGAGGCCCGGGGTTTGAACCGCGGACCTCCCATGTGGTAGACAGATGCCCTAACCACTGGGCCAAGTCCGTTTCCCACTTTAAACCATTTTTAGGTGATGGTTATACCATTGTGGACAGAGGCAGGGGGTCATAAGGCCACGAATATTCTTTTGTCCTGTTTTATAAGCAAAGTCATCAGGATTCAAGGTGTTTTTAAGATATAATTTAACAGAGTGAAATGCTCTGAATCTAAGTATATGCTCATTGATATTTCTTGAATACATACCACCCAAGTTACCCACATCTATCAAATAAACATTTCTATCACCCTAGGAAATTCCCTCAGGCCCTCTTCTAGTCAATCCCTGCCTAGGTCCAGGCAATCAGAGTTCTGATTTCTGATGCCATTAGGTTTGTTTGTTCTAGAACTTCATATAAGTGGACTCTTGAGTATATACCATTGTCTAGTATATACTCTTCTTTCACTCAGCATAATGCTCTTTGAGATTTGTCCGTGTTGTTGCGCTTGTCAGTAGTTCATTCTTTTTCATTGCTGAGCAGTATTCCATTGTATGAATCTATCACAGTTTTTTTTTTTTAATCCATTCTCTTGTTAATGGACATTTGGATTGTTTCCAGTTTTGGGAAATTTTAAAGCAGCTAGAACATTCTTGTTCTGAGTTTTTGTGCACTTATGTTTTTATTTCTCTTAGGTATACACATAAAAGTGGACTTTGTGGGGTCATAAAGTAGGTGTGTTTAACTTTATGAGAAGCCGTTAGGCAATTTTCCAAATGGATTTTAGCATTTTACGTTTGTACCAGCAATGTATGAGAATTTCCATACCTCCTTTCCAATATTTGGTGGTGCATTTTTTAAAATAAAATTGTATTAAAGTATATCATTCACACATGAACATACATAAACAATAAATATATAGTAAAATTTGTGAATTTACAAAACAAATATGCATATCATCATATGGAGCTCCCATACATCTCCCCACCACCAGCATCTTGCATTGTTGTAAAACATTTGTTACAAACTGTGAAAGAGCATCGTCAAAATATCACTACTAACTATATCCCGTATCTTACATTTGGTATATTTTCCCCTAACCCACCCAATTATTAACACCCTATATTAGTATAATATATGCATTATTGTTCAGGAGAAAACATTCTCATACTTGTCCTGTTAACGACAGTATTTTTAATTTTAGTCATGCTAGTGTGTAGTGGTGTAGCAGTGTGGTTTTAATTCACATTTTCTTTTTTTTTTTATTCACATTTTCTTGATGAAAAATTATATTGAGCATTTTTAAATGTACTTATTGGTGTTTATAAATCTTTTTTGGTATGTCAACTTAGGTCTTTTGCTAATTTTTTTTAGTGGTAGTATGTTTTCTTTCAGTTATTGATTTGCAGGAGAACTTTACATATGTATCTTGAATATTTTATCTCCATCTATGACTTGTATATACATGATTGTTTAATGAGCAAAATTTATTTTCATGAAGTCCAATTTGTAACAATGTTTATAGTTAGTGCTTTTGGTATCCTCTCCAAGAACGTTTATTTTAACTCAAGTTAGAAGGATAATCTCCTAAATTTTCTTCTAGAAGCATTATAGCTTTAGCTTTTATGTTGAGGTTGATGATCCATTTTGAATTATTTTGCTCTGTATTATGTGAGGTAGGGATCAAGGATCAGGTTTTTCCGTATGAATATCCAGGTGTTGAAGCATTATGTACTGTAAAATCTTTCCTTTGTTCACTGAATTGCTTGGTGCCTTTGTTTAAAAATAAATGAGCTCTATTTGTGCCAGTCTATTTCTAAACTCTTAATTCAGTTGAATAATTGTGTTTTATTGCAATTTTACACTATTGGTTTACTGTAGCTTTACAGTAAGTCCTATTATCAAGTAGTGTAAGTCATACAACCAGGTTTAAGATTGCTTTTCTATTCTTAGTGCTTTACTTTTCTATCTAAATTTTAGAACAAGACTGACAATTTCTATTTTTAAAAAAGTCCACTAAGATTTTGACTGGGATTGCATAGGATCTAAAGAACAATTTGAGGAGAGCTGACATCTTAACAATATTGCAGCTTCTAATTCATGAATACATCTCCATTTATCCAGGACTTCTTTAATTCCTCTCTGCTGTATTTCATAATTTTTCTGTGGAGGTCTTTTACATCTTCCATTAGATTTATCTTTATGTATTTTAAGTTTTCTAATGAAGTTATAAATTATTTTTTAAAATATAGTCTAGCTTTCAGTGTTTGTATACAGAAATACAATTGGTATTTGTATATTGGCTTTGTAATCAAGGCCTTTGTTAAATTTGCTCATTAGTTCTAATGGTTGTTTATTAATTTTTTTTCTTTTGGTGAATTTCTTAAGATTCTCCACATGCACAATCATATCATATGTGAAGAAAAATAGTTTTACTCTTTCCTTTTCAATCTTTATTCATTTGTTTCTTTTTCTTAACTTATTGGACTTGCTAAGACCTAGAGTATGAGGTTGAATAGAAGTGGCAAACACAGTCATCTTACCTTGTTCTCAACTTCAGGGGCAAGGTGGTGAATGTTTCACTATTAAGAAGTGGGGTTTTCACGCTTGCTCTTTATATGATTGAGAAAGTTTCTTTTTATTTATAATTTGTCAAGAGTTTTTATGAATAAGTGTTAAATTTCGTCATTGACTTTTTTTTACATCTGTTGAGATAATCATATGAGCATTCTCCTTATTCTATTAATATGGATGAATTTTGTTGATTGAATCTTGAATGATAATCATACTTTTTACTACTGGAATGTATTCTTCTTGATAATGATGTATTTTTCCTTGACATATTGTTGAATTTGATTTGTTAACATTTTGTTAAGGATTTTTGCATCTATGTTTATGTGGAATATTGGTCTACAATTTTCTTTTTGTGTAATGTCCTTGTCTTGTTCTGGTATCAGGTTATTCACTAAAAACATTAATTTGAAAGTATTTCCTTTTCTCTGATATTTTCTGAAAAAGTTTACATTAGATTGGAATTACATATTTCATAAATGTTTAATAGAATTTACTAGTGAAGCTATCTAGGCCTAGTTTTTCCCATGAGAATATTTTCATTACAAATTCAGTTTCTTTAACAGATATAGGTCTATTCATATATTTCTTTTTGTGTCACTATTAGTAATTTTCAAGGAATGTTTCCATTTCTTCTAAGTTGTGGAATGCATTGGCATAAAAATCATTCATAATACTCCCTAATCATTCTTTTAATGTCTATAAAATTGTAGTGGTGTCCTTTCATTTCTGTTGTTGGTAATTTCTGTTTTCTCTCTTTTTTTTGATCAGCCTTGCTAGAAGTTTATCTACTTTATTGATCTTTTCAAAGAACAAACTTTAAGTATCATTGACTGTGCCACCAGGAAATACAAGCTGAGTTTATCTCATTTTTCTCTGTCACTCAAGAATTGCTATGTTATCTGTCATCCAATGTCTGAAAAGAGTTGTGTTGCATTGTTTCTCAGTTATTTTTTAACACATGGAGGATAAGTCTAAAACTTGTTACTCTGCTATAACCATAACTAGAAATTGTAAGACATCAATATTTTTTTACCACAAATTTTCTGTTCTAAAATTCAGTACTCTTAATTCCCTAAATTACTAATTAATAGTACCTCGATTATACTTAATATTGACGCCATTATGAATAACTTTGTCAAGGACATCGTTGCAGAAAACTAAGAGGCCTTCATAGGTACTGTTCTAAAATTATTATGTGGGTATGGAAAAAGATAGATGAGAAGAAGGATAATTGAAACCTGGAGTGAGGTGAGCAGAACCATCCTACAAATTGAGTTTCCCCTAATTTAAGCACTACTGCTAAAAATCAAAACAAAACAGTGTAATGGCTTTGATTCCCCATAATTTTTGTTTTGATTAATGTTTGCCGACATATATTTCAATCTACCTATTTCATTATGGTTTTTTTCTTTTCTTTTTTCTTTTTCTTTTTTTTATTTTTTCATTTTAAACAAGAAGTTTATTTAAACAACAGGACGCTTGACTTGAAGGGAAAACTATCTAGGATTCATTTCTTTTAGAGTAATTTATCCCTACTTAAAGACAGATTGTCCTACATGTAACAGCTACGTACAAAAAAGTTATAAAATTGTTCTTGGTTTTACAATGATAAATGAAAAACATTAAAATTCTCCAATCGAACAAGGTATGCAAGGATTTTTTATGTTGTTGGTTTTTGTTAAACAGTGAGAGCAAAATAACTTACTGGAATATAAAGATAAGAGCTGAATGAGCATGCCACTAATGGAGAAAGAGGGTATTTTCACAGAACCAGTATTTTTCCCCATCCCATCTCCATTTGATGTCGATCAAAACATACCATTGGCCATTTAGTTTTAAAAAAAAAAAAGCAATATGCTTGTGCACATACACCAGTTACTTTATGTACAATAAAGGAACAGGGAAGGGTAAAATGAAAGAATAGAGAAAACTATACTGTAGTAGTCAGGATGCGGTGGAACCAAATTGCAGTTTTTCTAATTGAGAATGTTTTCTTGGTCTGTAGGAACAGAGTTCTGGAGTAAAGTAGCAGGCTTCCTTTTCAATAGACTCCACCTGTCTGCTGCTGGAACACATCAATTGTATCTTCATCCTCCATTTCCAACTGTGCAGGTGTGTCTGTTTCATTGATTGGCTGCCCATCAAATCGGAATCTGATCTGCCTCATTGACAAACCCTGTCGTTCACTATAGGCTTTCATTAGTTTACTAAGTGGTGTATGCCTCTTAATCTTAAACTGCACCACAGAACCATCCTGCCCCGCAACTTTCAAATTAATATGATCGTTGTTCTCAGTCTTGACTCCTTCCTTGGGTTTTTCATCGGCCATGGCGAGAGCCGGAGTGTCCTCAGCTGCCGCTTCACAAAAGAGGTACCAGGTCCACCCCGTACGAGTACACAAGCAGCACCAGGAGCGGCAGCCTCTTCTTTTTTAAAAGATACTTTGATTGCATAAATGTTACAGAAAATATACAGGGGATATTTCATTATGTTTTAAGTGAGATTCTTGTACATTGCAAATAGTTGGATTGTGTGTTTTATTGATCATTATTATTGATACCAATGTCAATAGCAATTATTGATATGTTAGATCTTTTATCTGCCATTTTATTATTCTGTTTGTTCCCTCTTTTTCTCTTTTCTTGTCTCCTGAAGGTTACTTGAACATTGTTTTAGAATTCAATTTTAGTTTATTTATGGTATTTGTGAATGTATCACTTTGTATAGTTTTCACATGCATGCACACACACACACACACAAATAGTCTATTGATATTTATCTTTTACCATGTCAAGTGAAATGTAGAAAACTTACCTTTACTTTCCCCTCTTTAGAAATATATCTCAAAAAATATATAATATCTCAAGTATTTCTTCTTAATATATCGAGCATCACCTCAGATGTTTAGATTTTGCTTCAACCATCCAATATGATTTAATAAGCTCATAAGAAGGACAGTCTATTATATTTGCCCCATTTTAACTCATCCCACTGCTCTTCTTTTTTTCTTTTCCGATATTTCAAGCCTTCTACTCTTATCATTTATTTTCTGTTGGAAGAACTTCTTCAGCCATTTTTTTTTTTAAGATTTATTATTTTTATTTATTTAATTCCCCTCCCCTCCCCCGGTTGTCTGTTTTCTGTGTCTTTTTGCTGCGTCTTGTTTCTTTGTCCGCTTCTGTTGTCGTCAGCGGCACGGGAAGTGTGGGCGGTGCCATTCCTCGGCAGGCTGCTCCCTCCTTCGTGCTGGGCGGCTCTCCTTATGGGTGCACTCCTTGCGCGTGGGGCTCCCCTACGTGAGGGACACCCCTGTGTAGCAGGGCACTCCTTGCGCGCATCAGCACTGCGCATGGGCCAGCTCCACATGGGTCAAAGAGGCCCGGGGCTTGAACCGGGGACCTCCCATGTGGTAGATGGACACCCTAACCACTGGGCCAAAGTCCGTTTCCCTTCTTCAGCCATTTTTAAGGGTAGATCTGCTAATGACAAATTCTCTTAGTTTTCCTTCATTCCTTCAGAATGCCTTTATTTCCCCTTCACTCCTGAAAGATGTTTTCACCAGACATAGAATTTTTGTTTACTGTTCTTTTCTTTCAGCACTTGAAAAGTGTTGTGTGACTTCCTTCCAGCCTCCATGGGTTCAGATGAGAGATCTGCCACCATTCGAAGGGTAATTACCTATAGGTAATGTTACTTCTTTCTCTTCTTTCAAGATTTTTTCTTTACCTTATTTTTTGGAAGTTTGATTTTGATGTGTCTTAGCATGGATTTCTTTGGGTTGATACTATTTTTGGCTCACTCACCTTCAATCTGTAGATTTATGCCTTTTTCCACATTGGGTCTTTTCTCAGTCATTATTTCCTTGAATGCTTTTTCAGTCCATATTCCCTTTTCTCCTTCTGGGATTCCAATGATATAAATGTCCCTGAGACTCTTTTCTTTTTCTTTCAGTCTAATTTTTCTCTATTGTTCTTATTGTACAATATGTCTTTGTTTCACTTATTTTTTTCCCTCCTGTCATCTCCAACCTACTATTAAGCCCATCCAGTAAGTTTTCTATCTCAGTAATTGTATTTTTCAGTTCTTTAAATTTCCTCTGGTTCTTATTTGTATCTTCTGTTTCTTTACTTAGAGTTTCTTTTTTTATTTTTCATTTGTTTTCAAGATTATCCATAATTGCTTGTTGAAGCATTTTTATGATTGCTGCTTTAAAATTCTTGTCAGGTATCAGGTAATTCAAACATCAGTGTTGCATCTTTTTTTTTTTTTAAACTGCACAGCAGAAAAATATGGAACGCTTCACAAATTTGCGTATCATCCTTGCGCAGGAGCCATGCTAATCTTCTCTGTATCGTTCCAATTTTAGTATATGTGCTACCGAAGCGAGCACAGTGTTGCATCTTTTGATTGCCTTTCTCATTCACGTTAAGATTATCTGGGTTCTTAGTATGACAAGTGACTTTTCACTGCACCCTGGACAGTTTGGGTATGATGCGGTGAGACCCTGAATCCTATTTAACCTACTTTGTTTAGTAGACAGTCACCCTGTTTAGGTGTAGCGTACAGGGAAAGATGGGAATGGATATTAAATTCCCCTCTGGGCTCCACTGATTCCACCCTAACCAAAGTGGAGCGTTAATTCACACGGCTTTGCTGACATTTTCCCAGTGAAAACACAACACTAATTTGCACCGTTGGGCTCAGCTGACACAAGAGAAAGGGAAAGCAAAGAGCCAACTTGTACTGCCTGCTTGCTGCAGGATGGGGGCAGAAACTTAGTTCCCCATTAGGCCACAGTGACATTAGAGAAGAGGTGAAGCAGAGTGTTGTCCTGCCCTGCCTCCCACCACCTCATTCCACCTTGTTGGTGCTGTGTTGAGATAATGGTTCAGCTGACACTGTAGGTAGGGGAAAGTAGAGTGCAAACTAGCCTACCTCTTTACCGTCTCTTTGTTGCCATGTGGGGTAGAGGCTCAACTCCTCCACAGAACCCTACTGACAACACCCTGGCAATGGATTCAGAACACAACCTGCTTCCATTGGATGGAGAGTATAAGATTAGCTTTCCATTCAGTCCCATGGACATCATCCAAGGAAAGAATAGGAGGCTGCCATCTGTGTGTGTGGTACAAGGAAGGTGGAAGATCAGCTCCCCATGCAGCCCTGCTGAAATCATGGGGGTGAGGCAATTTCTATTGGCGTTTGAGTGGAATTGGGTGGGTATTGTCAAAAAGGTTTAATCTTCTGTTAGGCTGCCCTTTTCCAAGTCCTTTGGATAAGAGGAACTGGTTTATTTGGAGTATTTTTTTTTATCTCTGCCACTTGACTGTTTCAGGTTTCACACTCCTCCAGAACCCAGTTTAGGCTATATAAGACATAAAAAGAAAATGCAAGGAACTCACTGCTCTGTTATTTCTCAAGCCTGAGGTCCTTAGACAGTCCATCTTCTTATTTCCACTTTTAGAGTTTTTCTATGTTTGCTGTGTTACGGCCAGGGTGTTAGAGTTGCAAGAGAGAAAACTTAGGAGGAATTGGGCTTAATGGTGCTGCACTATCTTGGCTAGAACCCCCCAAATTTTTCTAAGTACTATTCAAGTATAAGTGAATACATAAAATCCATGAAAAGAAATTTCCAGGACTTTCTTAAAGCTTGAACGTAGGTCAGGTTTGGAGCAGTAAAAGAGAAAAAATATTTACACAGAGAACAGATGAAAATACTAACCTTCATATTACACCATATTTTTGTTGTTGTTAAACATGTATCCAAATCGAGAGTTAAATTGCCAGTGGCATATAAATGTTTACTGCCTAGGCTTCACTTTATGATCCACCAACACAATCCCCTTCTAAATTAAGGGTCATCACAGAAAATGGAGCCGGTGGTAAAACTAGAAGTCACTTGTTTAAGTTTGCCAGGCTGCGATGACAAATACCACAATGGGCTGGCTTATCCAACAGGAATTTACTGTCTCATGGCTTTAGAGGCCACGTGTGCCTTGGCGTCTGTAACATTCTGGCATATCATGCTGGCAACCTTGGGGTTCCTTGGCTTGCATCTCTGCCTCTCACACAGTGCTCTGCCTCATTTTGTGACCTCTTCTGGTTTCTGGCTTCTAGTTCCTCTGCTCAGTTGTCTGTGTTGCTGTCTAGATTTCCTCTCCTTGCAAGGACTTTAGCCATATGAATTAAGGCCCACCCTACTTCAGTTTGGCCTCATCTAAATAGGATCTTTGAAGATGAGTCCACATCTTAACTAAAAACTTCTTCAAAGGTCCTATTTACATCTGGGTTCACACCCACAGGAATGCAGTTTAAGACTTGAACTTGTCTTTTGTGGAAGAGGTGATTCAACCCCCAGCATTAATTTTAGCAGGTATTCAGTCACCTCAATGCTAATCTAGCTTTATTTTGAAATCCTATGAAATAGCTGAAATGAGAGCAGTTTCTTCCTAAGAATTGTTACTTAATAAAATATTGACTTGGGTGACTGGCAGTTTGATATTATTTATGAATTCCAAAAAAAGATATTTGATTATGTTTGTAAACAGTCCTCTGGGCATGATACTCCTCAATTGTATTAAAGTCAGCTGAGATGTCTTTGATTAAGTTATGTTAAAATTAGGGCTTTGGTTGACCATGTCAGTAGAGTGTAACAGTCCTGACCCCTTGGCCGGGTTATGTAAACAGACACTCAATCAGGAACACAGAAGTAGATACACAGAAAGAGATACAGAAGAATAGAGAGAGCTCCACAGACTGGGAAGAGGAAGACTACTGATCTGAGGCCCCGGGGGAAGAGATGAGCCATTCACCTGATAGTTTACAGCTGACTTTGTGAAGAGACCAGAGCAGCAGAGCCCTGAGAGAAACGAGCCCTCCAGCCTACAGTTGATATGGGAAGGAACTGGGCCCAGGGACCCTTAAGAGGAAGAGGAAGGCTGAACCCTGGCAGACATCAGCCACCATCTTGCTTCAACATGTGGCAACAGACTTGTGATGAGGAAGTACCTCTTATGGTACCTTGAGTTGTGCTCTTTAAGGCCTTGTAACTATAAGCTTTTACCTCAGATAAATACCCTTTATAAAAGCCAACAGATTTCTGGTACCTTGCATCAGCACCCCTTTTGGCTGACTTAATACAGCGACCTCTGCCAGGAAATATAAGACCTATTCAATTCATGTAAGTGCAATTCAAGCAGTTCTCTTTCTAAGAGGCAACGCTAATTACAATAAATAGCAGCCACCTCAGTTTAAATAAATATATGGTTTTAATTGTAAATATCAGTAAACAAAAAGATTCTAATTTGTTTCTTCCAAAAAGTATCTTGCTTAAGGCATTAACCCCAGTTCTAATTTTTAACCATGACAGATTCCTTGTTGAAATCCAACATAAAATAATCTGTCATTTTACCAAAGATACACTTGTGTTCTTGTTAGTTTTCTTTATAAAATAACAAGCCCCCCTACTGAATTTTAAATTGGACTTATTGAGGCATAGCATTAGAATTCTTTTACTGAAAATCGTGTAAACTTTAACAAATGTAAGAGTTCTATCATATGCAGGAGCCTGGTACTCAAGTGTGCCCATAACTCTCAGGTATAGACAGAAATTAACCTAGAAAAAACCCGCCATGTCCATGCAATGTAGTACCAATACTAGTTGTCCCTGATTTTCAGTGAAATGAACATTCAAATTAGAATCCGGATATGCCTACTTTCAAAGATAAAAAGGAGCAAAGAAGGACTGATAAAACAGGAGGTTCAGATTGTCCATAAATTCCAGAGGCAGGGGATTCAAGGAATAGAAGCAAGTCTTCACCCTCTAGGGGTTTTGTCTAGGGGGCAAAGCAAACCTGCAAACAAATAATTAAGTGGAGTAAGTGTTAGAAGATACACAATACCATAGGCCTATAAGGGGTGAGCCCTCAACTTCACTTGAGCCGAGTTTGAACCAGGGAAAATGGCAGGTCGCCAGGGATGACATCTCAGATTTGAGCCAGGTTTTAGAAGGTAGCATAAGCAAGGCAGTGTGTGCTGCCTGGCCAGAGGAAGCAGCAGAAGCATCTGGTGCATTTGGAAAGGGCCCAGGTATGGAAGTATGGGATAAGAGAAACCAATAAGGTCCACAGTATAAAAAACCCTGAACACGAAGACTTTTTCCCCTTTATTCTGCAAATAATGAGTAATCATTGAAGGATTTAAGCAGGAAAATTAAATAGCTGGTCATGCGTATTAGAAAACTTGCTCTGATTAAACTTGGTATTTGTGGTCATTTCTGCAATGTTCAGTAGTAGAACCTTAGCCAAGAACCTTACCTCCTAATACAACCACTCTGACTTCTGAATCTTTTCTCTAAATTTGCTGCTCAAAAACAAAAGAATGACCCCATGCAGCTCTATGCATTTTTCTGACTCTCCTTCTGTAGCAGTTTGAAATATATATGAATTCCAAAAATAGATACTGGATTATGTTTGTAAACTGGTCTGTACCTAGGCATAATATAATTATGATTAGGGCTTTGATTGGGCCACATCTGTAGGGTGTTGAGTCCCCACCCACCAGTCCCCACTCACAGATAAAAGACATGGCAAAGGACAGAGTTGGAAGATTTTGATGTTGAAGTTTGATGCTGGAGTTGAGCTCGAGGCCTGGGAAGTAAGCACACAGAGGAAAGAGAAGCAAGTCCTAGGAAGAGAGGAAACCAGGAAGCCTGAACCCTGGCAGACTATGGCAGCCATCTTTCTCCAACACATGGAAATAGACTTTGGTGAGGGAAGTAACTTACACTTTATGGCCTGGTATCTATAAGTTCCTACCCCAAATAAATACCCTTTATAAAAGCCAATAGTCTTCTGGTATTTTGCATTAGCATCCACTTGGCTGACTAACACACCTTCCCTTGGGCCATTATGCTTGGAGGTTTTTCTTTGAATCCAAGAAATCAATGTAAAATATAATTTCATAAAAACTATCTATCCACTTATTTTCACTCATTCATTTCCCAAGACTGGGTTTCTAAGTAGGACTATATGAATTAAAATGTTGCCATGGAAATCCACTGTGTGCTTTCAATGATGATGAAAAGAATGAAAAGTAAGTGCAAATCTTTAATCACTGAACAATTCTTACTATTGTATGACACTGCTTTTATTGGCTCTATGCAGAGGAAATGTAGAATCAAAGCCAATTATAGAGGAACCAGTTTGAAAAGTAGGAGTCTTGAATCGTTATTCTGTCTGCCAACAGGCCATTCAAAGGTGTAGCATATTTCTATTTGTTGATCAGGTATGTGTTTCCTGAATATAAGGCCACAAACACAGAAATCTCTAAACTGGACATTTTTAAGATAAATCTAGAATTCAAATTGTAGCTTACACCATCGTTCATTTTTCTGTTAATCTGCTGTCCAGCTTAATACAGTGGTTAAGAGCATACACTACCGAGCCAGTCTGCCTGGATACAAATTCCAGCTCCATCTCATCCCAGCTGTTGGATCTTGGGCAAGTCTTTAAACCTTCCTGAGTCTTGCTCCTCATCTACAAGAAAGGGGATATTAGTAATACCCCATCTATAGGCTTGTTGTGAAGATCAAGTAAGTTAATATATGCAGCATACTGAGACCAGTGCCTTTCTGATAATAAACATTAAACAATTATTTATTCTTGTTACTACTACTATTTTCTTTCATGATCTTGGCAACTAACACTGACCAACTTTTTAAACACATCAAATTATTTTATGGCTACAGAATCACTTCTTTGCATATGACTATATTCATAAATTTTTCCTTAAAATCAAACCAGGCAATTCACATGAATTAAAGTGTAATAGATTTTGCCAAGTTATATCCCAGAAAAATTAATTCTTCACTCTATGTTTAGTTATCACTAATGAAATGAGTTTGCATTCAACAATATTTCAAAACAACTAAAACATCCTTGAATGTAAAAACAGATTTCTAATGGAAATTGTTTTCTGTGGACCTACACTGATGTCCAGTGAAAGCACCATGACATTAACAGCCCAAACAGCCTACCAACCAAATGAGCAGAACAGACTAGAATAGAGCAGTTTCTTTTTTTTTTTGGAATTTTCACTTTTCTGAGCTACTTTAAGGCAACCATGAAATATGTGGAAAATATTCCCAGCTGCTTGACTGCAATATTCTCTTTCCTTTATGGTTATTAAGTATATACATAGACACATTGTAGAATTCATATTGGCAGACTTCTATTACTCTTATTTCATTCCAGAGGTCTAAAAATTGTGGAGCATGCACACATTTGTCTTAAGATTGAAAAGATCCCCCAACATATTATACTCATTTATTTTTAAGCTATATACACACACACACTATGGTACTATGACTTTATGCACATTACGTAGAGTCAAAAATAGAACTTTAAAAAGAATGAGCTCAAAAAATTAAAATAAAAAAATGAGTGCAAATATTTATTAAAGGTCTATATTGGTTTCCTATTGCTGCTATAACAAATCACCTTAGTGGTTTAATAAATAAAAATTTACTCTCTTACAGGTGTAGGGGGAAGAAGTCTAAAATCAAGGAGGTGGCAGGGCTGCATTCCTTCTGAAAGCTTCAGGGGAGAATAGGTTGTCTTGCCTCTTCCAGCTTCTCAAGGCCTCTTCCAAGCGTCACTCTTGCTTCCATTGTCCTGTCTACTACTTAATTCTAATCCCCCTGAGTCCTTTTTCTAAGAAGCCTTGATTACATTGGGCCCAACAGATATCCTGCATAAACTTCCCATGCGGAGATATTTAATTTAATCATGACGTGAAGTCCCTTTTACTATGGAATGTACAGGTTCACAGGGTCTGGAGATGACAATGTGGGCATCTTTGAGAAACCATTATTCAGCCTGGCACAAGGTCTAATGTTTTCTTCCTGAAAATCTCCTGGGTTTCATGACCTTACTTTGGAAGTGACAACGCTAGATATCCCCAAGAGGCCACACCCAAGGGACACCAGCCAGACTGGGGCTTCTCCAGAAAGGCCTCCTGGACTATCCTTGGCCAGACTCTAAACACATATCACTGTTCTTATAATTTGTTCGTTCTCAGAACAGAAAGCAGTGACCCCTAGAAAGGAGGATCAATGTGTCTTCATCCACACCCTCTGTAATCCTTTCCTGGTATAACCACAGGAGAAGAGATGTACAAGTCCGTGTAGCCTGAGTCTCTCTGATCACAGGGTAGCTGAAATTCTGGAGGAGCCTGGGCATCTGATCTGGTCACCAGTTACTCAGTATCTTCCATGGTTCCTCATTACCTTCTGGACTGAAGTGCAAGGCCTTCTCTTGCCCGCGGGCTTTTCCGGAGCTGAGCCACGTCTGTCTGTTACTCTTCTTGAGCACCCCCTAGTGGCAGGCTAGATGTAGCCCCTCCCAAGTCCATTTAGCTGCCCCGTCCAACCACGCAGGCTCTCTTGCCTCTCTGTCTGTGCACACGTTGTTCCCTCTCCCCAAATTACCATCTGGCAAGTGAATCTTTTCCACGAGTGGACCCCTACCTCACTGCCTATGAAACACCCTATATTAGTCAGGGTTCTCTAGGGAAACAGAATCAACAAGAGATACCTGTTAATAGTACGTGCTTCTATAAGAGTCTGTCACACAGCCATGGGGATGCACAAGTCTGGGTTCTGCAGGCAGGCCGCAACCAGGGGCTCCAATGAAAGTCCAATGAAGGTTCTTGATGAGTTCTGGGAGATGCTGGCTGTCCAAAACAAGCTGGGAAATTCTCCCTCAATGCTGGAATCACTTCCCCTTTTAAGCATTCAACTGATTGGATAAAGCGTCACTCATTGCTGATGGCAATCTCCCTGACTGATGTAATTATAACCAGCTATCTATGATTTACCACACCGTAAAGTCAACGGTGACTAAAGTCCATAAATGCCCTCGTATTACAGTTAGACCAGTGCTTGTTTCACCAAACGACTGGGCACAATTACCTGGCCAAGTTGACACACTAGCCTCACCATCACACACCCCCTCAGGTTATGGGTCTCCTCTCTACCCCCTTCATACCATTAGCAATTTTGTAATTATTCTAGTGAGGACTCGGCATGAGAAGTTCTGAGTTACCAAGCTAGAGCCCCATGCTCTCCTTGGGGCAGCCTTTCACTTGCCACCCCTTCTGTTGATTTCCCCAGGGTGGCCCTGGAAGCTAGGGCCATCAAAACACCTGCACTGTCTCAAAACACCTGCACTGTCTCCTCCAGGTGAAAGTGACAGATGCCACAGCCCTCAATCACTCAGCCAAGCAACTTACTTAGACTTATTTGTAGGGAGCTTATGGCTTTCTTCCCTTCCCCTAAGACCCTTCCCCTGAAAACAGGCTGTAGATAGAGTAGGAGCACTTTGCTGCCCCCACCCCTCATTGTCTGGAATGTACGCCTCCTTCCTGAACGTGACAAACTTGCTAAAGAGTACTATAAACTAAATCTCTGGGGCTTTCAGATTGTGCCCTTGGATTCCTTCTGAGTACCCCATCTCATGGATCCAGTCCCCCATCTGGCCACTCTGCCCCAGCATTCTCCACTCAGCAGAATGGAGCAGATTTCCAACCAGGGCTGGATGGAGGACAGTGGGAAGTTAATAAAAAACCTTTTTTTTTTTTTTCATTTAATCATTCCCTTATTTATGTGCTCCTTTATTTGTATATTCATTCACTCCAGAAGCATTTATTGAATATTTACTTTGTCCTGGTCACTATTGCTAAGTACTGGGAGATACAGTGATAAACAAAGGCCCAGACTGGGAAGGACATGGGGATATACACTCAGTAATAATAAGTGAAGAAGATAAGAGGTTATGAGAGTGCACCAAGGAAATAGGCAGGATGCTATAAAGTCATTTGGAAAGGGGCACTTTAGATGGGTGGGCAGGTGACGTTTGAGCTGAAACTCAGGAATGAAAAGGAGGGAGCTGTGGGAAGCTCGAGGGAACAGAGTTCCCAAGGGAGGAAATGGCAGAGAGCAGAAGGCTAGTACCATTCCAAGAATGAACTTGAGGACAAGGTGCCTGGAGGAGAGCCAGCAAGGCTGAGACTGGTGTGCAATGTGCTTGCGGGGGGGCTGGGCAGGAGCCAGATCATGTTGGGCCTTGTGGGGCCATAAGTTTAGATTCTATTCTAATAACAATGGGAAGACATTGGCGGGTTTCAGTGTCTGGGTGGGTCGGGGGAAGGGAGGGAGACATGATCGGATTTATGTTTTCAAAAGAGAAATCTGGCTGCTGCAAAAAGAATAATTCCAGGGTACAAACAGGGCTTCCAGTTTAAGGTTTCAGTAAGCTGGGCTGGAGATAATGGCGGCTTGGACTAAGGCAGGGGTTCTTAACAAGACTTCTGAGAGCTTGAATTGAAATTCAAAAAAGCATTATTCTTGTGGGGACGTGTTGGTGTGGGTGTGATATATTTATTAAATAATACACAGTATAGTGTGGGCTCAGTAAGGGGTCCGTGGTTTTTACCTACCTGGCAAACGGATCCGTGGAACAAAAAAAGTTAAGAACCCTTGATTAAGGTGAAGACAACAGCAATGGAGAATTGCAGAAACACTCAGGATATATGTTGGACCTAGAATAAATAGAACTTGCTGACGGACTTGTAGAGAATTGGGTAAGGAAAGATGCAAGTGTCTCCTCCAACTTGCTATTGAAAAACTGGGCAGGTGGTGGCACCATTTCTTGAGATGGAGAAAACTGCCCCAATGATCTCTCCATACCAACCGGTGAACTGATCTGGTACAGACTGAGAATAATACCCTACACATGTGGTTGCCACACTTTTTTGATATTAAACACCTGCGGCAGACTTGGGCATTGACCTCTTCCTCAATCCCCCCAATAACTCTGTGAAGTGGGTTCTATTATGCCAATTCCCAAGTCAGAAAATAGGACATGAAATTAAGCAACACCATGATAGGTAATACAAGGATTTCATTCATTATTTTGCCATGAAGAATAATTTATTTATTTATGCATTTGTTGAAGACACCCTTAGCATCTTCGATAGCTTGTCATTTTTCTGGGGCAGGGGATGATGATGATTGTGGGGGTCCTGGTGGCAATAAGCAGTAATTAATACTGGCCAGAGCACCAGTGATGAGGGACGGACAACAGTGGGGTCGAAGGCAAGTGGCCTGTAGCATTTGCAGGTAGTCACAATGAGTTCACCCCTCAATCCCAAAGCTTTCCTGAATGGATCAACAGGAAAACCTGTGATGGTGAAATTTAAGTGGGGAATGGAGTACAAGGGCTACCTGGTATCTGTAGATGGCTATATGAACAAGCAGCTTGCAAATATAGAAAAATACATAGATGGGGCATTCTCTGGACATCTGGGTGAAGTTTTAATAAGGAGTAATAATGTCATTTATTTCAGAACAGTTGAAGAAGAGGAAGAAGATTGGGAAACGAGAGAATAGCATCTTGAGAGGAAGTATACACTTACACACACACACACACACAATAAAAATTTGTTCAACTTGAAAAAAAAAATCAGAAATTTCTAATCATTCAGTATGTGCCAGGTACTATGTTAAGGACTCCACATATTTAACTCTCCAACAACCTCCTGAGGTAGGTACAATTCTTATCACCAATGTACAGATGAGGAAACTGAAGCACAGAGAGCTTAAATGACTTGCCACAGTTTGCACAATAGAAAATGGTGAAGTTGAGAGTAGAATCTTCAGAACCAAGACATGTCTGTCTTGTTTATCTCTGTATTCCCATTGCTGGATGCAATGCCTGGCTTCGAGTAGGCATTCAATCGATGTTGATTTTATGAATCCACCTAGTCATGACTGACACCAAATTCATACACCAGGATGTCTATGCACACAGACATGGCAAGAAGAGAACACAAAAGCACTCAGGAAAATGTGGCTCCTAAGTCGTCTGTCTGTTTTTCTCCTTGGTCTCCCTTTTCTCTTCAGCTCAGACCCTAGTTTGGCATCTTGATATTTTAGAGAGCTGCAGGCATATATAGAAGACCCATTGTGTAAAGAGATGATTAAGGCAAAATTTCCCTGAGGCAGAAATGAAAACAAGCAAGACTCCTCTGTGAGGAGATGATGAAATAATAAAGAGCATCTACTATGAGCTAACTAAGCCCTATACAAATATTAACTCTTTAATTTTTGACAAAACTATGAATTTGGAACTAGTAATATAATCCCCACATTTTAGGTTTAGAAATTGTGAGGAGAGGTTGAATGATTTCTCAAGGTCACATGGTAAGTGGCACAGCTTGTGTTCACACCCAGGCAATCCCTGTGCTCGTGACCATAACCAGAATCTGGGAGGCATACACTATTGGTGAGATGATGCTTAGTTAATCTGACATCAGGGAGCACCCATCCTAAAGCATAATAAATGAAAATTCAGCTGCAAAAAAGAAAAATATCTGTCTATTGTTTTTAAAAGGGCTGAAATGAAATAATACATTCATAGCACGAACAAGAGAAGGGCCTCAAGTCTACAGAGTTACTTAGAATATACTATTGCTTCTCCTTCATTGGCCAAGATAAGTTTATTTTATCTAATGGACATGAACACTCTTGTGGAAGGTATATTCTCTCTCGGGATTTGACCTATTTCCTTTCCCAAATTAATTTTCTGCAATTTTCCAATGTGGTTCTTTCTCTCTAGTCAGACTGGTAAATTCATGCCCCCAAAACACCAGCCTCTGGGCATTTTCTCAAACCATTTATATTCCCTCCCTCAAGTCTTCTCCATTTTAGGGGGCTTAAGATGCAGCTTATTAGATTCTTGGATCCCATGTCCACAGATTCGGATTCACATCAATTCCTGAAATGATCTAGGAATTTGCTTTTTAAACACTCTCCCCCAGATAATTCTGACGGTGGGGGATTGGTGTGTGTGTGTGAGTTTGTTTTGGGGGAGGATGTTGTGGTGGGATCACTTTGAGAAAGACTGCTTTGGGGATTGGAATTTCAAATATGGTTTGCAGACACAGAAGCTCTGGACTAGAAGGACCCTTTGAAGCCACCCAGCTTTGTATTACTCAGAGAGTTCAGAGAGTCTTACTCCACATTGTTAATTTACTGCTGCAGGAATGAGGGCCCCGCTCGTTGAAGTGACCTGCCCAGGGTCACACAGTTATTACCTGCAGATCCCAGCTCTCTTTCTCCCTGACACCAGATTGCCCTAGATTCCACAGCGAGAGGCACCATCACACAGACCAGAACCTGACAACACCATACACGACCACAGTCACGTGAGGATTACTCAGGTGGGTTCAAATCCACTCCCCAGTTGTGTGATTGAGACCAGGTACTGTGTCTTTCTAGGCCTCAGTTTCATTGTCATTAAAGCAGGTGTAATATTCAGCAGTAGGGTTGCCACGCGATTAAGTGAAAGAATATAGAAAATTTTCATAGGACAGAGTCTGACAAAACTCAGAATAAAGGTACACTTTGGACTACACTTTGAAGTGTTAATGTGCATGGCTTTGTTTTTCCCAGTTACCCCCTTTTTCCGTTGTCCCTATTGGTGTTTGTGGGGAGGGGTGGAAGAGGACAGGGCAGAAAGAGCCTGCCTGATTTCCTGAGGTTTTCCCCAAAAGCCAGAATCAGGGAAGAGTCCCAAGTTCAAACTCAAAGTCTTGGCAAGAAGCCCAGAGGTAAAACAAGAAAGGGAAATTCTGCAGAACTTTGGGGGTGGGGGGGTGAGAGGAGAATGGAGGAGCTGGAGGTCCTGGGCGAAGAGGGAAACAGATCTCATATCCTGGAGGCCCCAGAGAGGAACAGCTGGGGCCTTGTGCAGAAGGCATGACCCGGGGGCTCGTCGAGCGTGACGCAGACCGCCGTCGCTGCCGCAGTTGACCAGAATCCCAATCCTCTAACGCTGAAAGCCTCATAATCCTGAAATCATGGCAAAATCCCAGGTGCCGGGAGGTTCCAAAACCATGGCCCAACCCACAGTGGGGTGAACCCTAGGAATGAGGCTCTTTTTCTATTGACGGCGAAGAAGGGAACCTTGAGATCAGAAATTGAGTTAAAGCACAGAAAATAAAACTGCCACTGCTTTATTTTCCAAATGGAATGGAGAAGCATCTGGGGCCTTTCAAGGCCGGGAGACCAGAGGACCCTGCCAGGGGCTGGAGCCTCACGGTCACCTCAACACTCTGCTTGTGGGGACCACAGGGCTGAGGAAGAGGAGGGAAGCTAAGCTCAGGCCCTTCTTCAAGCAGCCTCGTGGCATATGCAGAACAGCCAGGGGCAGACCCAGGCTTTGTGAGGTGTGAAACTTAAAAAATGTGGCCCTCTTTAAGAGAAAGAATACAATATTACAAGTACAAAATTAGGAACAAAAATAAATATTTATTTAGAATAATAAAAGAAATTCCAACAATTTGCTAATTTTAAAAAACTGACAAATCTCACAAACATTACAAAATTTAGAAAAATAACACTATTGTTATTAATTAACCGCCAGATATACTTTTTTTCCCTACATTTTAGCTGCATATTATTTAATCCCCTCTATATTTGACAATTTTTATTATTTTCTACAGTGAGAATAATACGATTCAGTCTTTCCTCTATCACGGTTGATGGAAGTTTGTTTTTTATCAATGGTCGGAATGCATAAAAATGTAACTTCACCAGACATACTTGCTGTTTTGTCCCCTACTAACGCAAGGATTCTGATAAATTTCATTTTTTAAGCATTGCCTTTTGAATTTTTAAAAAAATACATGGAGGATTTATATCTATAAGTGCTACATTATCAAATACTTTCCTGGCAGGAGACAACTTCCATTTTAACCAGGCATTGTTGAGCACTGAATCCTCTGTTTAATACTCATGTCTGAAGAGTAAAAGAATTGTCCACATACAAGAATCTTGAGGCTTGCTTTTGAAACTTGGTTTCTCCTCCATAACCCATATCCTTCACAGCGCCATAAAATATGTTCACATGGCCCGAGGACACCACACCCTGCACCGTCAAGTCAAGGTGCCCAGTGCGTCAGCAGTAAGCTGTAGGAGTATTTCTGGAAGATATTTCTAAGCCTGAACAAGTAGCAAGAATTTAACTGTGCATAGAAGTGACTCCAACCCACGTAAATATATCTCATGACACCAAAACTAGATGTATTCTCATCTTAATTTTGTTTAGTTGGGTCCCCAAATGCTCACAGCATCACAGGACCCCCATTGTGAAGGGGAAGCTGGAGTGGAATGACACAGTGATCTTAACCCTTTGTGGTTAAGAAATCTTACTTTTGAAAATTATACAAAAAAGAAAGTGGATGTGGCTCGAGAGATTGGGCTCTCGTCTATGACATGGGAGGCCCCAGGTTTGATTCCTAGGGCCTCCTGGTGAAGGCAAGCTGGCCCGTGCTGTGGAGAGCTGGCTCAGCAAGATGATGCAACAAAGGGAGACGCAGAGGAGAGACAGTGGGAGATGGAGCAGACCAGGGAGTTGAGTGGCTCAAGTGATTGAGTGCCTCTCTCCCATGGTGGATACTCCAGGATTAGTTTCCAGTGCCTCCTAAAGAGAAGATGAGAAGAAAAGACAAGCAGACACAGAAGGATGCAAGCTAATAGGCACAGAGAGCAGACAGTGAATGCAGGTGGCAAGGGTGGGAGGTGAGGGAGGGAATAAATAAATCTTTACAAAAAAGAAAAGAAAAGTTTAGAAAAATGCATGACCTTGTGAACACATTGCCAAGGATCCACCCAGAGTTTTAGAAAAGGCCTGTGTAAGAGCATAGCTCTGAAGCTTAAGCTTCACTAGTGCCATGGTAAATTGGCTTCTGAGAAAAGGAAACTGGTAGATTTTTTAAATCTTTGTGTAAAGCAATCCAACCTGGTGAGATTGTTTTACACTTGGTTTCCTAAAAGCAGAACGACGTCACTCCAAAAAGACTTATTGACTAACAGTTATGTACTGTGCGCCTCCCTAGCTGAGCACTTGTTGAGGGTCAGGTAGATAGAGGAAACGTGGGTCCCTGCTCTTAAAGAGGCTACTCTCTGGCGAGATTGATTGCTGTATCTGTGGCATGTGCTACATGTGAAAAATAGAGATTTTAATGGCTCACTAAGAAAAAGGCATGAGTTCCTCCAGATTTGAGGGTGTGGTCGGGGGAAGGAGAGAACAGTTGGGGAAGGTAGGGGTAGGAGATGATGCCTGAGATGAGTTTAAGGACCAGGATTTGGGTGATGAGGGATAGGCAGGCCCTTCAGTCTTCTCTCTGGGCTGAGAAATGCCACCTTCATTAGTGTTTTCCTAAAGCCTACTGGTGGATAGACTGGCCAGGTGGGTAGGGAAGACGGAGGGAATGTTCAAAGAACCCTCAGTATGGCCACACAAGGAAGGTGATGGAATTCCTAAGTATTTCTTTAGAGTGAGTCACCAGAGTGGTTGGCCGTGGATGCTCCCACCTGGTGGAGGCACCTGGTAATACAAATACATTCAGGTTTTGAATTCAATATTCACTGGCCCCAGCCTGTCAACCAGCAAGTTGCATCCCCCAGCGAGCTCTAAGCTATGTAACTATATATTATAGTTACAGATTTTGAAGAAGAGCTACAGTACAAATATGTACTTCATAACACATGCAGAGATATAGAAATAAAAGAGCTGAGACATAAATACATAGAAGGAATAGATTAGTATTTCCCCTCCTCCACTGGAACAATCTTGCATACTCATGGCTGCCTCATATTGGAGACCCCTAAAGACTGGTATTTTCAAATTGGGCTTGAAGGCTTCATAGGGTTAAAGCCGTAGACTTGGGAGTAATCCAGCCTGGATGTGAATACTGGCTCTACCCACTTCCTAGCTGTGTGGCAACCTCTCTGTGACATCAATATCTTTTTCTTTAAAACAGGATTAATAATAGTGCACACAGCACAGTTCTTTGGAAAGTTAGTTTATTGAAAGCATTGAAATAAGTGCCTGAACCTTGATAAGCACTTAAAATATATTTATTATTTTTCCTCAATGCCACCATTTAAAATCGTTTAAAATATTTGTTTGTCTGCTTGATTTTAAACTGGCCTTTAAAACAACCCAGAAGGGTGAGAAAGGAAAGAGGAGCCTGAGAAGGCTTCATGAAGAAGGTGATCCTCAATCTGAATCTGAATTTTCAGAAATATGTGAGGTTTGTTAGGTAAAAGTGAAGGCAAGAAAAGTCAGCTCAGCCTTTCCTGACAGTAAATGATATTATTAAAACTTTTTCATACCCCCAGAATGGGACATGATTCCTGGGATGAGCCTCCCTGGTGCTGAGGGATTACTACCAATCAGTAACTGGTGATACAACTAGAGAGGGACTTTGAATAAAAGGGTCATCTCAGGCCAGCAGAATATCTCAGCCTACATGTAGGATCATGTGTTAAAAACTGCTTTTTGACCTTCAATAAAAGGGGAAATGGCAAAGACAAATGAGTTTATATGGCTAAGAGTCTTATAAAAGAGTTGGGAGGTCATCAGAAGGGTTGCGCTTACACACGCCTCAGCAGGACCCCAGAAAAAGCCAAAGTAGATACAACCCTAGGTATTGGTTCTCCTGAAGGCTACAGAGACCCACAGGGTATATGGTCATGGCAGATGGATTTGGAGTTCTGTGCCATGTTAGAGGGCCCTACCTTGGAATTTGTGCTCCTGAGTGTGATGGAGCTTGACTCAAATGTGATCTTTCTATACATGCCTCTTCTGTCACTTTTACTGAACCTGTGGTTGGCGCTAGGGATGGTGTATACTCAGGGGACTTGAATCTCTGGACTGCCCATGTGCCAGGTGAGCCCTGAGCCTCAACAGAGTTGCAACTCCTACTCTCTGGTTTGTTGGACTTACCCAGGTCAGCTAACAGGGAAGTGAAGATGGTCAACCACTACACCAGGGAATCAAGAGTGCCTACAACTGCAAGCAGAAGAATTGCATCCATCATCCATGTGGAGTCTAAGCCCCCTCTTGATATAGAAGTGGAGTGGATATCACCATCCCAGGGTCCACAGAACAGAGGAATAAAATATGGATTAGAGTGGGCTTACTGATATTCTACTATAAAACTATTGTGACTAGTAATAGAAGAAATTGTAGCATTGAGGTGGAGAAAGTAACCACAGTAATTGCTAAGGGCAGGGAGAGAGAAGAAGAGATGGGATGTGGGGGCATTTTTGGGACTTTGATTTGTCCTAAATGATATTGCAGGGTCAGATGCTGTACTTTATATATCCTGTCAAAATCCACTGAATATACTGGGGGAGAGTGTGAACTACAGGGTAAACTATTATCCATGTGGTGCAGCAGTGCTCCAAAATGTGTTCACCGAGTGTGATGTGTGTGCCACAATGATGGGGGAGGTTGTTGGTGTGGGAGGAATAGGGTGGGGGTGTAGTATATGGGAACCTCTTATGTTTTCTTTTTCCAAAGATTTTATTTTTTTATTTATTTCTCTCCCCTTCCCCCACCCCCAGTTGTCTGCTCTCTGTGTCCATTCACTGTGTGTTCTTCTGTGATGGCTTCCATCCTTATCAGCGGCACCAGGAATCTGTTTCTTTTTGTTGCGTCGTCTGGTTGTGTCAGCTCTCCGTGTGTATGACGCCATTCCTGGGCAGGCTGCACTTTCTTTCGCGCTGGGCAGCTCTCTTTATGGGGCACACTCCTTGCACGTGGGGCTCCCCTATGAGGGGGACACCCCTGCATGGCAGGGCACTCCTTGTGTGCATCAGCACTGCACATGGGCCAGCTCTACGTGGCTCAAGGAGGCCCGGGGTTTGAACCGTGGACCTCCCGTGTGGTAGGTGGACGCCCTATCCATTGGGCTGAGTCTGCTTCCCTCTTATGTTTTTAATGTAACATTTTTTGTTATGTATATATCTTCAAAAAAATAAAATTTACAAAAATGATGGGGGTAAGGGAGTGGGAAGTGGGTTATATGAGAACCTCATGGTTTAAAAAAAAATTTTTTTTTTAAGATTTTTTTTTCTCCCCTTCCTCCCCACCCCCGCCCCAGTTGTCTGTTCTCTGTGTCTATTTGCTGTGTCGTCTTCTTTATCTGCTTCTGCTGTTGTCAGCGGCAGGGGAATCTGTTTCTTTTTGTTGCATCATCTTGTTGATGTCAGCTCTCTGTGTGGGCGGCGCCATTCCTGGGCAGGCTGCGCTTTCTTTCCCGCTGGGCGGCTCTCCTTACGGGTGCACTCCTTGCACGTGGGGCTCCCTTACGGGGGGGACACCCCTGCGTGGCAGGGCACTCCTTGCATGCATCAGCACTGTGCATGGGCCAGCTCCACACGGGTCAAGGAGGCCCGGGGTTTGAACCGCGGACCTCCCATGTGGTAGACAGATGCCCTAACCACTGGGCCATGTCCAACTCCTCATGTTTTTTTAACGTAACGTTCTTTGTGATCTATTAACTTTAATTAAAAAGTGTAAAGAAAATAACAAAAAACCCACAACTTTTTCATAGATGCTGTTCTCTCCTTCCTGTGTTTACATCTCCTTCCTGTGTTTCAGCTATATCCTTCTCCCAAGCCTCTTTATTATTCCCCAGGAGACTTTTCTCCTACTGCCTAAAAGAAGGTCACTTAATGGTTGTTCTTTGCTAACTTTCTCTGAAGTAGTCCTCCCTTATGGGTGCCAAAAATAAAATAATCTATTTCCCAGTGGCCATGGGAACACTTTCTGTTCCAGAGGGATAGGTGGAAATGTATTAGGAAGGGCTCTTGTTTCTTTTTGCTCTGTCTTATTCTTCCTGCCTAAATATGCCCATGAAGCCTAGAAGTACAGCGAACTCTTGAATCTGAAAGCATGAAAGGGACATAGCCTCTATTAGCTAAGGCTGATTGAAGGAGCCTGGTTTACTGAGATTTTCCCTGAGCAGCTACACTAGCTCTGGGCTTCTTTTTATGTTAGGAAAATAGATTCCCCACATCCTTTTTAGCTGCTGTTTCTTGGAGTTCCTATTACTTGTTGCCAAACACACCCACCTATCTGGATTAGCCAGGTCAGTAAGGGATGTCTAATGGAGATGAATGCAGAAAAGCCTTTTGGAAAGGTAGGAACTTTGAGGAGTGCTGGACATCCAAACCATCTGAAACTCCAAGAACTTTTCTACTACCTCAGTGCTGGTTATTGCTGCCATCCAGTGGAAATGCTGTGGAAATATGACACTCTTTTAGGGGTTAACAGTTTTTCCTTCTTTCCTTCCATTATTCATCTGCTTGTTCCTTCACTTGTTTGTTCATTCTATAAATATTTCATGAAGATCTAAAATAGTTAATGGAAATAAAGTGTGGGGGGAAACTAGTTATTTGCCCCTTGAAATGTGTACATTTGGGGAAAGATAGCCATCAATCAAATAATCAACAAATGGAAAACTATGAATGGAAATTGCTACGAGGAAAGAACATGGTGCTATGAAAACCCATGGTAGGAATTTGATTGTTTGGGAGGATGGGTGGGAGGTTTAAGAATGCTGACAGGGCTGGAGAATAAGGTGGAATAAACCAGTTAGGAAGAGAGTTTTCTGGGCAGTGAGAGCAGCCATTCTCCAGGATAGGCCATGTGCCATAAAACAAGCCTCTATAAATTTAAAAGGATTGAAATAATGCCAATTATGTTCTCCAACCACAATGTCATGAAATTAGAACTCAATAACAGAAGGAAATCTGGAAAATTCGTAAATATGAAATGAAACAATACATTCCTAATGGGTTTAAGAAGAAAAGAGAGGGACTGCTTGAGTATTCAAGCATGAGCAAGGGAAGCACTACCCACAGTGTGCAGTGAGGCAAAATTAAAGTGTTCTGTGGCTGCAACCCATGAATACGAGTATTCATTTTAAAACACAGCATTTAAAACACTACAAACCAATAAGTAAAAAGGCAAGCATCCCCACATAAAAGTAACTAATATTGTGATCTTCTTCAATAATTTACAAAAGATTTGTTAAAACCATCTAGCAATGAATTAATTTAAGAACCTTTCATATGTGACATGTTGTTAAAACTTGCCATTCTTTCTCAAAGTTTTTATAAATCTAAACATTACAAAGCCTCAAGTTCTAGGTATAATATGAATTATTCAAAGTCGGTGTACAACAGGGGAATAATTAAATTTGGCATAATATAATATGCCTTATAACATGACAATGCAACACTTTATATAAACACTTTGTTTAAAACTTATGGAAAATTCTTCACTATCTTGGTTTTTAGTTCAAATACATTAAATAAAAGGAAAGTATCAAAGTATGTTACTAGTGAAATAAACAAAGGCAGGAAGTCCTCATTAGTTATATCAAAGCATTCCGACATGTATTCAGCATCGCCATCTAACTAATTCAACTTGTTACAATTTTTGAGTATCTACTCTTCATTAGTCACTGGGCATTCCACTACAGCACTTCTCTGAGGAAGTTAAGGTAGTTTTCATTTGATAGTGAAGATTCCGATTCTGACTGGTGATATGATTAACTTTAACTCAGATCCTCTTCCAAATACTTGTCGGTTGGACCGCAAGTCAGTGAGAAGATGTCCACCCGTGCAAGATAAGGGACTGGGGGAGAAGATATGTCTTGACTTTTCATTCTCAGCAAATGCGGCGGCTGCTGCCGATGCCCTGAGAGCATCACAAGTCTGTGGGAAGCCTTTCTCCAAACTCGACCCATCATTTCACTTCTCTCTTTGGACTCATGAGCAGCATGGAAGAGACTGCATGTGGCTTCCGGAGGATACCAATTAATTTGAAGTGTTTTAGACAATAGAATTCCTTGTTAGGAATTCCTGACAGGCTGCGGCTAGAAACGCTGGACGGCAGTAAAGATGGCAGCCGGGGCTTCAGCACGGCAAAGAGGATACCATTTGCCAATAGTCGCGTCCGTTTATTTAGTTCCGGCCTATTCGTTCTACGTTACTTCCGGCCGGGCTACAGTGATCTGTGCACGGCTCTTTCTGCTGCGGCCGTGGAGGTACTGAGGGAAGTTGACCGCCTCTGAGGAGAGGGCGTCCGGGCAGAATGCGAACTGGCCTTGTAACATGGAGACGGAAGGTGGGAAGTCCAAGGCTGTGGCGGCAGTTGTGACTGAGCCTCGATTTACCCAGCAATACAGGGAATATCTCGAGAAGCAGCAACTCCTGGATAGACTGCACCGTGTGGAAAAGATGCCGGACGGCACGGTGGCGATACCTGTGCTGGGCGAGACCCTCCCTGAGCAGCACTTGCGGCAGCTGAGGAATCACGTGGCCCCAGGCAGCACCTGTGTACTGACGCAGCTTCCACATCCTGTACCTTCAAAGAAGGCCCAGGCTTGTTCACCTGCCCAAAGGCTGCGTCGTGAGGTGAGTCGATGGGTACGGGAACGGGGAGTGACGTGGACAGCTGAGTTGGAGGCTGATTTGCCCCAGTCTTGGCAACGGCATGGCAGCCTCTTGTTACTGAATGAGGACTGCTTCCAAGCCAAGCAGTGGAAGAATCTAGAACCAGAACTCTGGGAGACTGTTGCCTCAGCGCTTGGTGTTCAGCGTTTAGGAAAACGAGGGCGGGTATTACCGGACAGCACTCGAACTCCAGGAGTGACTCTGTTGCTAGGTGACCACGGCTGGGTAGAACATGTGGATAATGGTATCCGATATATGTTTGACGTGACCCAGTGCATGTTCTCTTTCGGAAACATCACTGAGAAACTGCGAGTGGCATCACTGCCCTGTGCTGGGGAAGTGCTCGTGGATCTTTACGCAGGGATTGGTTATTTTACATTGCCATTCCTGGTTCATGCTGGTGCTGCTTTCGTCCATGCCTGTGAGTGGAACCCCCATGCTGTGGTTGCTCTGAGAAAAAACCTCGAAATCAATGGAGTAGCCGATCGATGCCAAATACACTTTGGGGATAACAGGAAGCTGAAACTGTCAAATATTGCCCACAGGGTGAACCTGGGGCTGATTCCTAGCTCTGAAGACGGCTGGCCCATTGCCTGCCAAGTGCTACTACAGGATGCTGGGGGCATCTTGCATATCCACCAAAACGTGGACTCTTTCCGGGGGAAGAATCTCCAGCCTCCTGGAAGCAGTGAAATGGAGGAGGAGCACGGGCCTTATCCTCAGCAAATTATCACCAACCAATGGAAAAATGAAGCTACCAGAGATTCTGGGAGAAAAACACTGGCAGCAGCCATTAAGCCAGAGTGGCAGAGGTGGGCAGAATCAGCAGAAACTTGCATTGCCACTCTTCTTCAGCAGGTGCACAAGAAACCATGGAAGACACAAATCCTGCACATCGAACTGGTGAAATCCTATGCACCCCATGTGGACCACATAGTCCTGGATCTGGAATGCCGCCCCTGTCCCCAAGTTGGCTAGAGGAAGTGGATCCTGGGACACAAGGGATCCATGTGCAAGCGGCCCTTAATGTATCAGCTCGGTCTGGATTCTCACCCCTGTCTCCTGGTGATCTATTTTAATATTTTGTGGCCCTGAAAGCAGGCACTAGGGTGATTCAAATAATTTTAATTGCCTTCACTGATCACACTGAATGAAATACACATCTGGGGGAAGCAGCATGGCTTACTGAATTGAGGCTTGTCTGTGCAATCATGAATGCCTAATTCCAACCTCAGTTATGTCTGATCTTGTGCACCCAGTTTTAATATTCTTTTGGCCTTAGGTTTCCTCATTTGTAAAATGAGTGTTTCTTTGAACTACCTCACATAGCTATTATCTAAAGAGTAGTTGTGTACAGGGCATCAGTTGTTTTAGAGTGAAAAATGTGGTACTGTTTCCAAAAGGTCCCCCAGGCTGCAGATTAGAGACTAGACTAGAGGGAAGCCAGGGTGGACGCAGGGTGACCAGTAAAGGAGGCTTCAGTAGTTGTCCAGGCGTGAGCTGATGGTGGCTTGCATTAGCGTGGTGTCAGTGGATAGTGGATGGATTTGAGGAGCATTTGAGAATTAAAATCTCTGGGTCTAAACATTGGAATTCAAAGCATTATAATGATGCTGCTGCATTTTTATTTTTATTTTTTAATATATTTTTTATTTTTAAAATAGGCGTAGATCACACAAAATGTTAAAAAATAAAAAAGGTTCCCATATATTCCCACTCCCCACACCCCCCATCCCTCCCACATCAACAACTTCATTCATTAGTGCTTCTTTTTTACATGACAAAATTACTCCAGTGGGTTAACTCCATTCCCCTACTTTAGTATTCTTAGATGAGTTTGGAGAGTGTCTTACATATCATGTTTCTTATGGTTGAGAAGAGGGTGAGAATCTGCTCTAAGTCATAAGAAAACTCGATTTCCAGCCTTAAGCCTGTATAGTAGCCACCAAATGCTAGTTATTTAAATCAAGTGCTGATTAAAATCTTAGGTTTTCACAGGCCTCAAACTCTACTTTCATTTCCCTTCCCAACTCGTGATATCAGGGACAACATAGGAAACTAGAGAACGTGAGCTATTCTGCAGAAGTTTTACAAGACTCAGCTTATTTTATGGCTGACTGCCATCATGGTTTACCATGATGATAACTGTTTATTAGGAATCACTCTAGAGCTTTTTCTGGTACATTTTGAATCCACTTGAACTTCTTTGCTTGATGAAGAAAATATAGAAAAGTGCGACTTTATTAAGAATTACCTGTGATTGAGCTGGGCTGCTGGTCCTTTTCTTGCAACAGTGGCATTAAGAACAGAATTGGTGCCGTTTGTCTTATTCAGCAAATATTTATTAAATCCTACCATACAAGAGCTGCAGGGAATATAAAGATAAGTTTCAGTTCCTGTCTCTGAGGAGCATACAACCTCTTAGAGAAAGAACACCTGTACTCAAATAATGGCAATATAGTAAGAAAGTGCCAAATGAGTGACAGCATGCTATAGGAGTGCTGAGGTATAAAAGAACAGTTCTGATGATTGAATGGGGAAGTCTTCAGAAAGGAAGAGTTTGAATCAGCTCTTAAAAATTGGGTAAGATTTTGATGAATGGAGTGGGGGTGGAAATAGGCACTAATTGACAAGTCTGGTGCAAAAATTGCCATACTCAGAAAATGTTTGGGGCGTTATTATTAGATCGATTTGCAACTGGGAGCAGTGAGAGATGTTTAGAAGATGGGGTTGTTGTGAGGGTCAAAAGAAGAAGTGTCTTGTACACAGTAAGCCTCCACTGGATATTAACTATCATGTTAGACAACTACAGAAGAGGATTGCTTGTTTCTATCCCCATCTCTCACCTCAGGCTTACTGTGTTCACCTTAATTGTCTCTTCTTTTACATTACTTACTGGGTTTCTTTTCACATGTGTGCCCACAGCATTCTCAAATCAAAATGATAGCAGTGCCAGCTGGGGCTTGAGCCAATATGAGGAGGAAGGCAGAGAAACAATGAGGAAGATGAGTCAGGGAGCCACATGCCCAGAGGTATTCCCTTCCTTCCATAACCTATGCAAAGGTAGGTGGTGTCAGTTGCACCTGAATGAATTCGTTCAGTCAACAGTTATTGCACTCCTGCTGTAGATGTATAGATAATTGAGGATAACAGTTCTATATATCCTGCAGAGTAGTTGTTAGGCTTCAATGAGTTAACATCTGACTGGCATAAAGTGAATACTTCATTTATTCTTTCATTCATTCAATCTTTACATAACATGTCCCAATTTAGCTGTGAAGGATTGCTGGACATCTGGTTTACTTAAAGCAGAATGTCCTTATTTTGAAAAGCCATTCGTTGATTAATTAGAATGGAATGTACTGTGCACTCCACCAGGTTCTCTGCATGGGGCCAGGAACATAGAGGAGTATAAAGCCAAGTCCTGCCCTCTGTGGTGTCACTATCTGGTGACATGCACAGAGGAAATGATGTCAATACTGTGTACTAACTACTGAAATAGAAATAAACAGGGTTTTCTGGCACATAATAGGGCAGGCAGTGCCTGGGTTAGGGGATTTGGGTTAGGGAGGTAGAGACGGTGACTGGGAAGGTGCCAGCAAGGATGGCTAAGTTGAATGTTCAAGAATAGGCAGGAGTTAGGTGTGAAGGGAAGGAAATTGGGATTCCCTAAGCTTTTTTTTTACTCCAGTATATTGATTTACATTACAGTTTTCTCCTGGCCTGGTTGGGAAGAGGCATCTAATGGAATCAAGGAAGAAAGACCAGAGGGTGCAGGAGTCTTGTGGAGTCCTTGTTACCTCAATCTAGGAATTTGTAAAAGCCCTAGAGGCTTCCTTGGCAAGCTTTAATACTAGGTGCCTGTTAATGTTCCCACCTGATGGAATACGTTGATATTAAAAAATGATCATTGTTTAAAACTCCTTGAGCTGCTCTGTTATCTCCATACTTTGAATAAATTATGCACATGTACTGTACTGTATGAGTATATTGTGTACATTTTAAATATAAAATAAAAATTAAAAATGAGAAACAAATAAATAGAAAAGGCAATTTTAATTCATTTCCTCCCACCCTGGACACACATGTGAGAAGAAACCCAATACATGGCATTCTGCACAGCCTTAGGGCAGCCACCTCATGCTAGGCATGTCATAAAACTAGTCATTTAAAACTCATCATTCATTGAAAATGATTATAACTATTTACATGCTTTTAAAAACTAATGAAAAAATAGGCCAGTTCATATACTGCTGGTGGGATTGTAAAATGGTGCAGCCACTTTGAAGAAGAATATGATTATTTCCTTAATATGTTACTGTACGACCCAGCAATTCCACTCTAGGTATATAACTAAGAGTACTGAAAACATATGTCCACATAAAAACTTTTTATTTTTTTTGTCTTTTTTAATGTTATATTAAAAAATATGAGGTCCTCATATACCCCTCCACCCCCCCACACCCCACTCCTCCCACAACAACAACCTCCTCCAATATCATGGGACACTCACTGCACTCTGTGAACACGTCTCTGAGCACTGCTGTACCACGTGGTCAATGGTCCACATTTAAGTTTACACTCTCCCCCAGTCCACCCAGTGGGCCATGGGAGGACACACAGTGTCCAGTAACTGCCCCCGCAGTACCACCCAGAACAACTCCAAGTCCTGAAAATGCCCCCTCATCACATCTCTTCTTCCTTCTTCCCACTCCCCACCCCCAGCAACCATCATGGCCATTTTCTCCACCTCAACACCACATTTACTTCCATCACTAATCACAATTCCAGAATAGAGTATCAGCAAGTCCACTCTAATCCATACTCCACTCCTCCATTCTGTGGACCCTGGGATGGTTATGTCCACTCCACCTCTGTATCAAGAGGGTACTTAGATTCCACTTGGATGATGGATGCAGTTCTGTTTGCAGTTGTAGGCACTCTTGGCTCCCTGGTATGGTGGTTGACCACCTTCACCTCCTGGTTAGCTGGCTGGGGTAAGTCCAATAAACCAGAGGATAGGAGTTACAAGTCTTCTGAGGCTCAGGGCCTGGCTATCATATGGATAGTCCAGAGATTCAGGTCCCCTGAGTATACACTAAACCCCAGCGCCAACCACAGGTCCGGTAAAAGTGACAGGGGAGGCTTGTGAACAAAGATCACATCTGAGTCCAACTCCATCACACTCAGGAACACAAACTCCAAAGTAGGGCCAACTGACATGGCACTGAACTCCATCTGCCATGACCATAGAACTTGTGGGTCTCTGTAGCCCTCAGAAGAACCAATACCTGGGGTTGTATCTATTTTAGCTGTCTCTGGGACTCTGCTGAGGTGTGCGTAAGGGCGACCCCTCTGATGACCTCCCGGCTCTTTTTTGGAGACTCATAGCCATACAAACTCATTTGTTCTTTCCATTTCCCCCTTTTATTCAAGGTCAAAAAGCATTTTTAACTCCTGATATTACATGTAGGCTGAGATATTCTGGTGGTCCGAGTTGACCCTTTTATTCAAGGTCGTTCTCCAGCCACATCATCAGCTGGTACTTGGTAGTAATCCCTCGGCACCAAGGAGGCTCATCCCCGGGAGTCATGTCCCACGCTGGGAGGAAGGCAATGCATTTACATGCTGAGTTTGGCTTCGAGACTGGCCACATCTGAGCAACACGGAGGCTCCCAGGAAGTAACTCTTAGGCACCCTGCAGCTCCAGGCCTAGTTCTTATTTCAGGCGCACAGGCTCACAAGCATAGTCATTGGCATCAAGGGCTCATTGTTGGACCATCCTTCCTCATTGGTCTTAGCCATTGCACTTGAGGGATTGTTGCTGTTCCATTAGGGAATACAACAGAACTCCCCTGGCCAGGAACTCAGCACTTCCCCAGCCATTGTTCCTAACTAACCACTATGAAAATATCCAAACATTTTTATGCACCGCGCACATATGCTCTGGAGAACTCCCTCCCAACAAAAACTTTTAAATGAATGTTTATTGCAGCATTATTCGTAAGAGCCAAAAAGTGGAAATGACCCAAATGTCCATCAACTAATGAATGTGTGAACAAAATGTGGTATATCCATACAGTGGAATCTTAGCAGTAAAAAGGAATAGAGCGCTAAAACATAGTACAACGTGTAGATGATGGCTAAAAAGAACAATAGCAGCTAATTTGCTATTTGATAAGAAAGGACCTGAAAAGGCTTCCTGCTGGAAGGAAAACCTGAACTGAATTTCAGTTTGAAAAGGGGCTTGTCAGAAGAATCCAGAAGGCAGTAAGGGCTTCTTCTCCAGGTTAAGTGACTTCTGTCTCATTGAAATCTCTTGGGTTCATCTACATCCTTAAATTACCATTGTGTCCTTCTTCTCTAGACCCTTTTCCAGATTCTTGGCTTTGTTTCCAGGAACTTCTTCACTGAGGACCAAAGAGGGTTCACTTACTGTGGGAGATGCTAAGGTTGACTTATAATACCTATCTCAACCCCCCTTTCTCTGTATCCTCACTGCAGAGGCTGGAAAACTAAAGTACCTCAATTTCCCTGTCTCCCTTGCGGCTAGTGTGGCCAAGTGAACCATTTCTGGTGCTTCAAGCCTTCCTCTCTGACTTCTACGAGCCTATAGTGTGGGAACATTGCCAGGAAGTTCTCTTCAGGCATACTAAGATTGGTGGAACAAGAATGTAGGAGGAGTCTGATTTCTTAAGGAGATCATCGAGCAGCTGCTCCAGCCCTGGAATGGCTTTCTCTGAGCTTAACACATGAAAAAAATAACATTTAAATCACTGTTGGGATTTCTTTTTCACTTGTAGACAAAAATTTTTTTATATGTATACTGAATAACGGATTAACAATAAAACATCTATGATAGAGTGAATAAAGAAAAACCAATGGGAAACAGACTTTGCCCAATGGATACGGTGTCTGCCTACCACATGGGAGGTCTGTGGTTCAAACCCCAGGCCTCCTTGACTGGTGTGGAGCTGGCCCATGCACAGTGCTGATGCATGCAAGGAGTGCCTTGCCACGCAGGGGTGTCCCCCACGTAGGGGAGCCCCACATGCAAGGAGTGCGCTCCATAAGGAGAGCCACCCAGCGCAAAAGAAAGTGCAGCCTGCCCAAGAATGGCGCCGCACACATGGAGAGCTGACACAACAAGATGATGCAACAAAAAGAAACACAGATTCCCAGTGCCGCTGATAAGGATAGAAGCAGTCACAGAAGAACACACAGCAAATGGACACAGAGAGCAGACAACGGGGGTGGAGGGGTGGGGGGGGGGAAGGGGAGAAAAATAAATTTAAAAAGAAAAGAAAAGAAAAGAAAAGAGAAACTAATAACAGCAGAAAGTCTCCCAGAGCTCTCACCACCCAAAAGGGGTGTTTTAAAGTCAAGTACTTTTTCAGCTGCTTCAATTCTTGTTGCATGTTCATGCTGCCATCTAGTGGAGAGGCTATTGAAATAAAAACTCATTCAGCTTCAAAGTACTTTATCCTTAACTCCAGAAAGTGTCTATATTATAATTTCCCTCCCTTATGTCCCCTACCCTCCCTCCCTTTCTCCCTTTCACAAATGAAAAAATTTTTAAGCCCTCACAATGTGCCAAACACTGTGGTAGCTACTGAGAATAAAATAATGAACAAAACCAGACTCAATCCCAGATTCCATGGACCTTGTACACTATGAAATTATCACAAACCATGTAGAACATTTCAGCCATGATAAATGCTAGAAGATGTTCTTCATGCACTAGGAACCTATAATGGGCTGACCAAGTTAGGAAGGTCAGGGAAGGCCTCCCTGAGGGTGTGATAACAGCTGAGAGCTGAGGGGTAAGCAGGAATTAATGAGTGATCAAGACAAGGGAGAGCTTTGCAGGCTGTGAGGACAGGGTGTGCAAGTTCCCTTTGGAGGAGTTTGGGGGTAAGGGGCTAGAGAGGAAAGAAGAATGTTAAACAGGCTGTGCAACAGAGATAAGTGGTGGTCAGGCCATCGGGGTAGTGTGGGCTCTATTAAGGGCAAAAGCCAACAGCAATGAAGCATCAAAGGATCTTAAGGGAGGAAAGATGAGACATGATTAAATATGAGTGGGGGTATTAATTTACATTTTATCTGATTTATAGTGTTCTAATACCATTTTAAAATATATCCTCAAAAACACAGAAAAAAACTAACATTCCTTTCCACTTATCTCTGCATTCTCATTTCTAACAACTGGAGTGCATGCAACTATACAAGAAATTTACTTTATGTACATAGTACATAGTCAAGAAATTTTTGCATCATTTTCATGAGAAAGATTGGTCTAAATTTTCTTGTATAACATCTTTGGTTTTGATAGCAGAGTAATGTAGGCCTCAGAATCAGTTGGGATGCATGCCCTCCTTTTCCATTTTCTGGAAAAGTTTGTAGAATTGTTAATACTTCTTCCTTAATATTTGGTGGAATTCCCTAGTGAAATCATCTGGGCCTGGATGTTTCTTTGTGGGAAGATGTGTAACTACAACTTGAAATACTGTAAGTTTTTCCTTCATGTATTTTGAAACTCTATTGTTAGTATTGTTAGTTATGTCTTCTTGATGAAATGACCCCTTTATCATTATGAAATGACCCTCTTGACCTTGATAATATTTTTACTCTGAAATTTAATTTGTGTGAGCTTAACTAAGCCACTCTAGCTTTCTTTGGGTTAGTGTTAGCATGGTATTTTTTTCCCATCATTTTAATTTTAACTCTTGTGTCTTTATATTTAAAGTGTGTTTCTTGTAGAGAGTGTATAGTTGGGTCTTACTTATCTAATTTTTTTCAATCTCTGTCTTTTAATTGGGTTGTTTAGACCATTAACATTTAATGTGGATCTGCTATTGGTTTTCTCTTGTCCCATCTGTTCTTTGTTCCTTTACCTCTCTTTTTGTCTTCTTTTGGATTATATTTTAATTCCATTTTATCTTCTTGTCTTACTAGCTACAACTCTTCATTATTTTATTTTAATAGTAACTTTAGGGTTTCTAGTATTCTTATTTGACTTGTCACAGTCAACCTTCAAGGGAAATTATACAACTTTGTTTATAGTATAAGAGCTTTCTTTTACTTCTATATATGTTATAAACCCCATAAACATGTATGTTATAAACAATTATGATTGTTTTTCCTTAATCAACTGATGAACTTTTGAAGAGATTTAAATAATAAGGAAGGGAAGCAGACTTGGCCCAGTGGTTAGGGCGTCCGTCTACCACATGGGAGGTCCACGTTCAAACCCCGGGCCTCCTTGACCTGTGTGGAGCTGGCCCATGCGCAGTGCTGATACGCGCAAGGAGTGCCATGCCACGAAGGGGTGTCCCCGCGTTGGGGAGCCCCACGCGCAAGGAGTGCGCCCCGTAAGGAGAGCCACCCAGCGCGAAAGAAAGTGCAGCCTGCCCAGGAATGGCACCGCCCACGCTGAGAAATGACACAAGATGATGCAGCAAAAGGAAACACTGATTCCCATGCCGCTGACAGCAACAGAAGCAGACAAAAGAACACGCAGCAAATAGACACAGAGAACAGACAACCGGGTTGGGGGGGAAGGGGAGAGAAATGAATAAATAAGTAAATCTTTAAAAAGAAAGAAAGAAAGAAAAAAAGGAAGAAAGAATAAGGAAAAAAGTATTTATATTTATCCACGTAGTTACTATTTCTGGTGCTCAGCATTCCTTTGTGTAGATCCAAATTTCCATCCAGTGTCATTTTCCATCTGATTGAAGGACTTCCCTCAATATATCTTATACTGCAGGTCTGCTGCTGGTGAATTCATGCACTGTTATATATCTGGGAAAAGTCTTTATTTTTACATTCATTTTCTCCCCCTGACAAGGCTCCCTTGTCGTCTGCTTGCTGTGTCTGCTCATTGTCTGCTTGTTGTCTCTGCTCATTGTGTCTGTTCATTGTCTGCTTGTCTTCTTTAGGAGACACTGGGAACGGAACCTGGGGTCTTCCATGTGGGAGGCAGGTGCCCAACTGCTTGAGCCACATCCACTCCCTGCTTGTGTCTGCTTGTTATATCTGCTTGTTTATCAGCTCACTGTATCAGCTCATTGCATCTGCTCATCTTCTTCAGGAGGCACCAGGAACTGAACCCAGGACTTCCCATGTGGGAGGTGGGTATACAACTGCTTGAGCCACATTCCCTCCCTGCATTCATTTTTTAAAAATATTTTTTATTAGAGAAGTTGTGAACTTAAAAAACAATCGTGCATAGTGTACAAAATTCCCACACATTGTCCCTCCACCAATACCTTACATTGTTATGGAACATTTGCTATAGATTATGAAAGAACATCATCAGCCTATTACCACTAACTATGATCCATAGCATACACTTGGTATATTTTTTCCATACTGCATTCATTTTTGAAAGATATTTTTCCTGGGTAAGAAATTCTAGCTTGATGATTTTTTTGTCTGTACTTTGAAAATATTTGCTGAACTGTACTCTAGTTTGCATAGATTCTGGTGAGAAATGTGCTGTCATCCTTTTCTTTATTCCTTGGTATATAGCTTATCTTGTTTTCCTATGGCTGCCTTTAAAATTTTCTCTTTATCATTGATTTTCCGTGATTTGATTATGATGTTCCTTGATGTAATAGTCTTCATGTTTCTTATGCATAGCGTTCCTTGGATTCCATGATCTATGGATTTACAGTTTCATCAAATTAGAAATTTTTGGCCATTATTTCTTCAAATAATTTTTCACTCTCCCTTCTCCTTCAAGGATTCCAATTACACATATATTTAGCTGCTTGGAGTTGGCCCAGTCTTAGTTGATGCTCTGTTCATTTTAGATTTTTTGTTTTATTTGTTTTTAGTGTTATCTTTTTTACTCTGTGTGTTTCCTTTTTGGAGAGTTTTTATTGCTGTGTCTTCAGGTTCACTAACGTTTCTTTTGTAATGTATAATATGCAGTTAATCCCATTCAGTGTATTTCTTTGCCTCAGACATTGCAGTTTTCATCTCTAGAAGTCTGATCTGGATCTTTTTTATATCTTTCATGTCTCTACTTAACTTGTTAAATCTTTCCTTAGGTTTCTTGAACATAATGGCATACAGTTAAAATAACTGTTCTAATGTGATTTTCTACAAATTCTATCATGTGTGTAATGTCTGCCACTTTTGATCGATTGGTTGGTTGATTTTTCTCTTCATTGTGGCTCATATTTTTCTGTTTATCTGATTGCCTTATTATTTTTGTTTATTGATACCATTCCTGAGCTTTATTTGGGAATACAGTTAAATTACTTGGAAACAGTTTGATCCTTTTAGGACTTGATTTTAAGCTTTATTAGGTAGAGCCAGAACAATATGTAGTCTAGGATTATTTTTTTCCCACTGTTGAGCCAAGACGTTTCTTAGTACTCTAACTGATGCCTTGTGAATTTTGAAGTTTTCCACTCTTGCTAGTGGGAACATGAATGACTCATCATGCTGTGTGAGCTCTGACTATGGTCTTCACTAACTCTTTTAGGTGGTCCTTTTCCTGGCCTCTGGTAGTTTCATCTCACAAAGGTATGAATCATTACTCAGCTGATAGGTCTGCCGATCTCTGGAGCTCTCTCTGGTGCAGCTCTCTCTTCTCTAGTATTCTATCCTGTGAACTCCAGTCGCCTTGGGTTCCCATGACTCCCAACTCTGCCTGCTCAACTTGGGGAGTCAGCTGGACTCCACCTGGGTTCTCCCTCTCTATGCCACAGCCTGGAAATTCTCCAGTCAGTAAGTTGGGGTGTTCATATAGCTCACCTTTCCTCTTTTCCATCTCTTGGTGATCACTCTGTCCTTGCTTTATGTCCAATGCTTTGAGGACTGTTGTTTTATGTAATTTTTCCAGTTTTTTACTTCTTTCATGGGGGAGGATAAATCAGTACTTTTTACTCTGTCTTGACAGGAAGGAGAATTTATCCTTGTTAATGTAAATCTATTTACCTTTATTTATTTAAATACATAGATTATAATTATTGTTTTGAAACAAATTTATTAGCTTTCATAATCATTATTATTAGAAATTATTAGAAATTCACACTAGCAATAGTAAATATACATATAGACTTCAGCTGGCACAAAATTTCAACATATAAGACATCGGAATTTCTTGCTATGTCATGTTTAGAATGCTTGCCTATATTACAGAGTGAATATTATGATATTAATAAATGCAATGATATTTTTCTTATTCGACATGATAGCTTGCATGATTACTTGATACCAGTCACAATTTCAGGGAGGCCAGAAACTGTGCCAAAGCAGGATTTTGGTTCTTTGACATTTTAAATGTCAAGGTTAAATCAGGGGGGCGGACTTGGCCCAATGGATGGGGCCTCCGCCTGCCGCATGGGGGTCCACGGTTCAGGCCCTGGGCCTTGTTGGCCCGTGTGGGGCTGGCCCATGTGCGGTGCTGATGCGCGAGGGGAGGGAGTGCCGTGCTGCGCGGGGGTGCAGCCTGCCCAGGGGTGGCGCGCGTGCGCGGGGAGCCTGGATTGGGATGGCTGGGGGGGCTGGGGAGGCGGGGAGAAATAAAAAAAAATAAAATAAGAGGGAAAATATTTTTTAAAAAAGGTTAAATCAAAGCTAAATAGATGTTGAATGAATATGAGGCTAAAGCTGAATTTTGCATATCCCTAACACATATGCATGCATAATACACAATGGCTATAGATTGATAAATAGTAGATGTAGATGGATAGACTTTTTAGTTTCTCTGTGAGTTCTTTTTAATAATTGATTTTTATTTTTAAAAGTCAAAGTTATAAGCATAAGTTAAAAAATCATATATAGGTAACAGAACTTGTGCTGAAAAAATAGTGTTCCCACAGCACCATGATGAAGCTGTTATGAGAACCCTTTTCCCTCATTCCACATGTCTGCTTTCAACAATTTCAAATTATTCTTTCAGTGTCTATATGTGTTTTTCTACATAACATGCTTGTATTATTACTTCCTTTTTTAAAAAGATTTATTTATTTTCTATTTATTTCTTCCTCTTCCCCCCCTCATTGTCTGCTCTCCGTCCATTCACTGTGTGTTCTTCTGTGTCTGCTTTATACTCATTAGGCAGCTCTGGGAACCGATCCTGGGACCTTCCTGAGAGGGAGAAAGCAAGATCATTCTCTTGTGCCATCTCAGCTCCCTGATCTGCTGCGTCTCTTATTGTCTCTCCTCTGTGTCTCTTTTTGTTGTGTCATCCTACTGTGCCAGCTCTCCACATGGGCCAGCACTCCTGCATAGGAAAGCACTCCTGCACAGGGCAACCCTCTGCACAGGACAGCACTCTGTGCAGGCCAGCACTCCACATGGGCCAGCTCACCACATGGGCCAGCTTGCCTTCATCAGGAGGCTCTGAGCATCAAACCCTGGACCTCCTGTATGGTAGACAGGAGCCCAATTGCTTGAGCCACATCTGCTTCCCTATTAATACTTCTTGATTTTCTTTTTTCAGTTAGACATTCCCTACATTGGAAGACAAATATTTAGATACCTTTCACACATATGGCCCCCTCCTCCACACACACTTGAACATGGGTCTTTTTCCTACCATTTTTGTGTGTTTCAGCTGCACAAAATCACCTGAGAAACAATTGCCCTGAAAATTTGGACCTATGAATACAGCCATTGCTACTGCTGATGCCCTGCCTGGACTGCCCTCACTGGGGAGGGGCAACTCCCCAAGCTGTTAAGAGTATTGGCTGCTAAGGGCACGCAGCTGCCCTTTTCTCTGGAGAACTTCCATTGTCCAGAAGGTTACAACCCCTCCACCCTCAACCTGGGAATAGCTCAGGCTAATAATGTCTGGCACAGGGGTATAAAAACCTATCCCCCTTGCCTCAAGTTGGTAAACAACTCTGTGGTGTAGTTAGAGTGTTCCAGAGCTCTCCATTGGGTCAGGCAGACGCTAGACTCCACCTAAGTCACATCCTTGTTTTGCTTTCTTCCTCTGCCTTGTCCTAGTTCCCTCACTCTTTCCCCTGAGAAAAAAAAACATCTTCACAGGAATGCCCATCTCAATCCCTGCTTCTAGAATATTTGACCTTAGATAGTGTGGTGGTTTGGAGCTGTGTAACACAGAAAAATATGTTCTTAAACCTAATCCATTCCTGTGGGTATGAACTCTTGTAAATAGAACCTTCTGACAACAATACATGAGTTAATGTGTGGCCCAGGTGAGTCAGAATGGGTCTTAATTCTATTACTAAAGGCATTGTGGGGAAATATAGAGAAAGAAAAAGCCAGAGGGAGCAGCCAGAAACTAAATGGAAGAGAAGGAAGAAACCAGGAGAGGCCACCATGTGCATCACCATGTGACAGAAAAGCCAAGGTCCAAACCAGGTCCAGAATGCCAGTCTTCTGGGAGAAAGCATTGCCTTGATGACACCTTGATTTTGAACTTCTAACCTCAAAACTGTAAGCCAATAAATTTCCATTGTTTAAGCCAATCCATTGCATGGTATTTGCTTTGGCAACCAGGAAACCAAAACAGATGGCTTTTAATGGGTATAGTGATAACTATAGATTCAAATAAAACTGGTAGAAGAATCATGAGTAGAGAATTTATAAATGAGTCTATCTCTGTTATATTGGGGAAATAGATGATCATATCTTCTGAAATAGGGCTCACTGAAGAGGTGTTGGTTTCATGCACCTGTGTGCCTTACCTATGGTGTCCAAATGTCCCTAGAGCCCTCAGGAGCACTTTTTTTTGAGGTTTTGTTTACTGTGGCAGTTAGTGAAATCTGCCTGAGTCCTACATAAGTGTACCCTCCAGAATGACCTCCTGACTCACTTTGAAATCTCTTACCCATAAAAAAATCTTTATTTAGGGAAGCAGACTTGGCCCGGTGGTTAGGACGTCCTTCTACCACATGGGAGGTCCACAGTTCAAATCCCGGGCCTCCTTGACCATGTGGAGCTAGCCCATGCACAGTGATGATGCGTGCAAGGAGTGCCCTACCACACAGGGGTGTCCCCCACATAGGGGAGCCCCCCATGCAAGGAGTGTGCCCCTTAAGGAGAGCCACCCAGTGCAAAAGAAAGTGCAGCCTGCCTAAGAATGGTGCTGCCCACACGGAGAGCTGACACAACAAGATGATGCAACAAAAAGAAATACAGATTCCCATGCCACTGACAACAACAGAAGCGGACAAAGAAGAAGACGCAGCAAATAGACACAGAGAACAGACAACTAGGGCAGGGTGGGGGGGAAGGGGAGAGAAATAAATAAAATAAGATATAAATCTTAAAAAAATCTTTATTTAATGCTTCCCACTTTTGGTCAAGGTCTTTTTCCACATGCATCACTGGTTGGTGCTTGGTAATAATCTCTCAGTACCAAAGAGGCTCATCCTTGGGAGTCATGTCCCACATCAGGGTTGTTTATTTGTTAAGTTTGGCTTAGAGAGAGGCCACACTTGAGTAACAAGGGAGTTTTCAGGAGGTAACTTTTAGGCACTAATAATTAGGGTAAATTTCATTTTTACAGGAATAAGGTTCCTAAGTACAGGCATTAACATGGAGGACTTGGCATATTGGCCTATTTTCTTTTTGTTAGGCACTGCCTCTATGTTCCAGAGATTTTTGCCATTTTATTTGAGAAAGTATTAGGACTCTCAGATGGGTGTGTAATGTTTTGTTATTTATTGTGTGGGCCTCTACCTATTTAGAAAACATACCTATGACAGCACGAATACATTCATATTCAATAGAAGTATGCTTTAGATGCATTTCCCCCCATATATCATCCCACAGCTGGCACCCGGTACTAGTGATGTACCTTTACTGTAGATCCTGAAAGAATGTTCCTATAATTGTATTTTTAACCACAATCTTCAGCTATCCCAGAGTTCACTGTGTGGCACTGTCATCAAATTTATCCTCTAACTTTCTTCTAGCAACATGTACGGCCCAAATCTTTCAACCCTGTTCACACTTACACTTCAGTGCCATTAATTACCTTCCTATCACTGTGCCACCATCACCTCCGGCCATTGTCAAACCATTTCTAATCAACCTTAATATAAAATCTGTCCAGATTAAGTATCAGCTTGCCAATCTCCACTCCCCTTCTATCTCCTGCTAACCTATCTTCCTTTCTCTACCTCCGTGGGTCTACTCAGTATCCTTAGTTCATATTTGTGAGCTCATGCAGTATTTGTCCCTTAGTGACTGGCTTACTTCACTTAACATAAGGTCCTCAAAGTTCATCCATGTTGCATATGTCAATACTTCATTCATTTTTACAGCTGAATAATATTCCATTGTATGTATATACCACATTTTGTTTATCCATTCATCTGTTGTTGGACACTTGGTTTCCCTCCATCTTTTAGCAATTGTTAATAATGCGTCTCTGAACATTGGTGTGCATATATCTGTTTGTGTCCCTGCTTTCAACTCTTCTGGTTATATACCTAATAGTGGGATTGCCAGGTCATATGGCAATTCTATACTTAGCTTCCTGAGGAACCACAAAACCATCCTCCTCAGTGGCTGCACCATTATCTCTTTTCTTCTTACTATACCTCTAATAACTTTATCTGTGTTGGTTAAAACCACTAATATAGTGTTAAATAACGGCAGTGATAGTGAGCATCCTTGTCTTGTTCCTAACTTAAGGAGAATGCCTTCAGTGTGTTTCACCATTAAGTGATATACTGATCCTTGTTATACAGTATCCACAGAGTCTCATTTGGTTTTTTTTTCCATCCTTTTCCCAGTGCACTGCTGAGTCCTTTTATAATAAATCAGGTGACCTTATATGTGTGGGACTATTTCTAGATTTTCTGTTCTGTCCCATTGACCAGGTTTTCTATCATTACACTAATACTATTTTGTCTTCATTACTCTAGCTATAGAATAGGTCCTAATATTTAGTATTGTAAATCTTTCAACTTTGTTCTTTAAGCATGCCTGGGGGAGCAAATATGGTTCAAATGGTTGCATTCCCGCCTTGTACACGGGAGGTCTGGGTTCATTTCCCCATGCCTCCTGAAAAAACAAAACAAACAATAAGCAAAACAAATGAAAAAAACAACTCAGGGAAGCCACTGTGGCTCCGTGGTTGAGCACCGGCTTCCCATGTGGTCCCTGGTTCAATCTCTGGTACCTCAAAAACAAAAAACAAAAAACAAAACCTGGTTAATTCTTGGCTTTTTGCAATTTTTTATCAATTTTTAAATCAGCTTGTTGATTTTGGGGAAAAAAGAATTTGGCTGAGATTTTTAAAATTGGGATTACATCAAATCTAGAGGGTAAACTGGTATCTTCATAATAGTTGAATCTTCCTTCTTGAAGATCTTATTCTAGTCAGTTGGGTGTAGCTGTGAAATGGGAAGTGATTAGCAGAAGCTTGGACTAGAGATCCTGCCTAAGTGAGGGGATTCCATGTGTCAGTGGGATACTATAACCATCTTCCCGGGCTACTTGCCTTGACAGATGTTTCTTATTCTTCCTTTCAGCAGTATTGCAGCCTCAGATAATGTTTGGCTTTTGTCCTAGATGATTTGCATATTTGAATTTATCATTCATATATATTCTAACACAATAAAATCCTATTTTATATTTATCATATATAACCATCCAAATTAACAAAACAGTATCTTCACAGTACTCCTTAATTATAAGTGAAGTCACTGCAAAGTAGTAACACAGGGTGAATTTAAAAATTAAGAATTGAAACATATATTTTTAAAAGTTTTTTATTTAATAGTACATTGAGCTCCCCCCCATTAGAAAAATTGTGGGTTTACAGAACAATCATGCATAAAATACAGGATTCCCATATACCACCCCACCACCACCTTGCATTGGTGTGGAACATATTACAATTGACAGGACTTTTTTTGTATGATTATACTATTAATTAAACATTGAACTTTAAAAATAAAAATGGAAAGAAATCCATGAACTATTTTATTCTCTATATTGTATGCTCACAATATAATGGTATACACCTCTCTCCCCAATCATACTCCTGTTTTAGATTAGTCCTTGTAGGCTCTTTTCTCCGTAATGCCCAGCCCCCCGTGTCTTTAAATTACAATCAGGGCAGAATAACAGGTGGGTTGAGTAGGTAATTTATTTCTCTGAGGTTCTCTATGTATCTTCATAGTCTTCCCCATTAACCAAATTTGCTTTCCTTTGAGAATTCTGTCATAACCACAAGGTTATTCCCCCAGATGTACAGTTTAGGAAAATTAACCTAGCAACAGTAAACAAACTAGACTAGAAAAGGTGGCAATGATAGTGAGGAGATTGCAGTAAACCAGATAAGCGATGGTAGGATCTGGAGTTAGGACAGCGACAGTAACAATAAAAAGGAGACTAATGCAAGAGAGTGTGAAGAAAGGATAGGTTGCAAATTGACTGTGGATGAAAAGAGGAAGAAATCAAAGATGCCTACTTTTGAGCTTCAGAAGCCCTAGGTTCAAATCCTGATTTTGATTCTTACTAGTTCTGGACATACTTATCAACCCCCACTCAATTACTGCTTCTGTGATCTTGATAAGTTATCTCAGCTTCAGTTTCCTCCTCTGTGAAATTGGGATATCTACCAAATAGTGCTAATGCAAAGATTTAAGTAAAATGTAAAGTCCTTATCACAGTGTCTGGTACACAGTAAGTACTAGATAGATGACAGGGGATACCTGGGGCTACCAATAGAAGGTTCAAAACATCAAATTGGAGTAAGGAGTTTGAGCGAGGGTTCAGTAATTCTGTCACACATACCTCCTCCCCGAGAAAGGAGCTCGGGAGGGGCTTGAAAATTTTCCCAACAGTCCTCCCGCTCTTGGGGGATCTTGGTAAAGGATAACCACCACATGGAGTTCTGACCAAAACTGGATTGCAGAAAGCAGTTTGGGGTAGAAGCCCAAGTGAGCTACGTTTCTCTTTTCACATTTTCTTCTAAGATAGCTGGGTCCATCGTGCAGACGCTGACCTTACCTACGTTAGTTTTTTGCATTTTCTGGTTGAAGGAACAGAAATATAAGGTTGGCCGGCTCATATTAATTATATGGATAGGTAAGAAAGCATGAGAAAATGGACTCATCTGCCATGAGAAGGAAGTCACTGAGGATAGGTGAGCTTATCTCATTGAAGACCAACGCTTGTAAGGATTCCCCCACCAAGACCCGCCAAGCCTCTCAGGTATGTTCCCTGGAACGCCTGCCATCCCTCAGACCTCCAGGTGGGCGGGGCAGGAATAAAGGGACGCTTCCTTTAGCTTTGCCCATTCTTAGCAGCTTAGTACCATGTTGATGGGGTGTTATAATTGATTCTAATAAACAGCTAATAACTTCTGCGGGAAGAAGCCGGGAGTCCTCTACTAAGCCCACGATGCAGCGGGTGAGGGGGCCACCCGGAGACCGGAGGGTGTGGCAAGTGAAGGGCGCATGCGCCAGGGGGGTGATGCCAGAGCCGGGAAAGCCTAACAGGCAGAGGCGGGGGGCGGAAACCATGGCAACGCTTTGAGTCGTGGCCTACGCCGTACGTGATGACGGTATGTGGAGCGCCCCTTGCGCCGGATTATGACTCAAATAGCGGCGCGGGCTCCGCGATCTCGCGTGACCACGGGCACAGCCTCGGGGTCTCGCAACAGCAGGAACGGCAGAGGCAGGCGGGCGAGGTCAAGATGGTGGCTCCGCGGGCGGGGGAGGCGGTGGAGGGAGGAGGAGCCAGACCTTAGCCAGCCGGAAACACCGACACCCAGAGGCCTCCCAGGGATCCGCTGCCGCCGCCTCCGCCGCCTGCTCCAGCTCGAGAGCCGCGAGCGGGCGGCGGGGCGGGCGGTGAGAGAGACAGGAGGAGGGAGGGCGGGGGCGGAGTCACCCGCCGGAGCTCCCGCCCCCAGCCGCGCTCCGCGGCCCTGCCCCGCGCGGCCCTGCCCGGCCCAGCCCCGGTGTGGCAGCGGCTCATGGCGGCGGTGGGGCCCCCGCAGCAGCAGGTGCGGATGGCCCATCAGCAGGTCTGGGCGGCGCTCGAAGTGGCGCTCCGGGTGCCCTGCCTCTACATCATCGACGCCATCTTCAACTCCTACTACGATTCCAGCCAAAGCCGGTTCTGCATCGGGCTCCAGATCTTCCTCCGGCTCCTTGGTAAGGGGACTGGGTAGCCTGCTTCCCGGGACGGCTCTGCAGGTCTAGACGTGCCCCAGAGACTCGGACAGGGCGCGCAGGCCGTGGGTGGTGTGTGCGTGTTTGAGAACCACCGTGCCGTTCCTCAAAGGGACGTCTTTGCGGGGTGGGAGGGGTAAGGAGATACCTGTCTCAGAGTTGACGGCGGAGCGGTTGTCCTAGCGGGTCAGCCCCCTGTTGGCTCTGGCCCCTGAGTGAGGCGGGGAGGAAGGATGGATGTGTGAGTATGCGGCTCTTTGCCTGCTGTTTCTCTTGGGGGAATGATTGCTGGCTTACCACGTCTTTATGCGACAGCCTTGGAAGAACAGCAAATCTGCTTACTCCGGTCTCGCCGTGTGTGACCTTGGACTGGTCGCGCCAAGGGGTGGGCCTCAGTTTCCCCCTTTCCAAAATGCAGAATACTCGTACGTTGTCTTTTCTGTTGCATCCATTGGGTCTACATGATCTTGAAGTGTCCGCGGAAATGGCATTTCAAGTGGAGAAGATACAGGATTTCGAATGTCAGATATTGAAACCATTATCAGAAATCCTCATGAAGAAACAGATATTTGTAACGGGTCCTAAAATTTTCCACAAACAAACGGGAAGGTATTGAAAGTGATTATAAAAACGTGGCTAGAACATAAGACATTTCTAAAAAAGACTTCTGAAATTAGTACCTTTTTTGCATATGCATGGAGTGAGAGTTAAAAGCATCTTATATTCCACTTCCCTATCTCTATCTTCACTTAAATCACCAGAGTGAAAAGCATTTATGTGTAAGAGTTTTTTATTTTTTAAGTAATTGAAACTTGGCAAATCTTGTTGATGAGGTAATTCTTGTGATCACTATTTAGTAAACTAACGCTGTTGAAGTCTTGCGGAGGGCGGATTGTTGGTGAGATCCTTCTTTAATTACAAGCCCATCTGTTGCTTTATTCCTACCAAAAAATGGGGTAGTAGTAAATGCTGAAGTTTGTTCTTGGCAATAATAATATTTTACATTTGTATATGTATGGTCCTTTACTTTTGCAGAAGCATTTTCACTGGTATTTTCTAACCTAACCTGTAAATATCCCGCAGAGATGGGTGTTATGCTCATTTTACAATGAGGAAACTGATGGTATTAGAGGACGTTTTGCCCTTGGTACACAGCCAGTAAGTGGTTGCCAGAGACTGGGCTTAAAAATCTTCAAGTATGGTTCACTTTCCTCCTCAGTAAGCTGCAATCCACATACAGATGGCAGAGTAATGCTGGGAGGCTGTATTTTAAACTTAAAGATGTGAAGGTTATGTTCTTTAGCGCAAGACTTCTCAGTAACTTATTGGCTACGTAATCCAAAGCCAATTCACTGCAAAAGTATCTACCACCATTATTTGTGATAAAAATGGGGCTGTGTTTGAGAGGACTCTGCTGTTTATTCTGGAAAACTGCCTGATAACTACAGATCCTCTAAGAATCCCTTTGGAACCAAGTGCTTTGATGCAGTCCTCTTAGCGTCGAGCTAGGGGAGCTTTAAGGAGAGAGTATTTTCCCCAATTAAATCATTAGTAGTTTAAAACATTGAACAGAGTAATCTGCTATTTTTCCTTGTATACTGTCCATGCTTTTTATTTTTGTAATAAATCGTGAAAGCTTGTATTTGGCAGTTTAAAGAAGAAAGTGACCGTAGGTGAATTATTTAACTGCCTAGATTGTCTCATCCTTACCTGTTTAAGGGTGGACGGTGATGGTATCTCACAGGGTTGTTAAGAGCAATAAATGGGTTAGGATGTAAAGTGCTTAGAACAGCACCTGGGATCTATGTAAGGGCTATTAAAGTATTAACTACTAATAAGTTTGATAGCTTTTTAAAATATATTTTTTTAATATTTCAGTTAAGACCATACATTGTTAAAGATATTTTGGTCTTCTGAAGGTATCTGCAGAATGTATATACATATTTGGTGCTGCTTATTTGAAGAATTTGTTCCCAGAATATTATCTGAGTCAGACAAAATATTTTCCAAATCTATCTCCTGGCTTCCCCTTACATTGTGCCAATGTAATTCTGCTAATTTTTCACATTTGCAAAATATTAATTTTAAAATCCTTGTTTTGGTGCCAAAAAATTCATCCTAAATAGAAGCAAATATCTTAAAGTTTTTGAGACCCCACTCAATGAAGCATCTTACATTATTACTAAAAGTGACAGATCTGTGTGTTAGGCATATCAGTGGATAGTAGAAATTGATCTACCTTGTTAGTTTTTTGTTTTTGTTTGTTTTTTAAATCCTGATTAGTTTTATGTGGTAATTGTAGACTTCTCAGTACTCCTGTGTTTAAATCTCAATACTTGTCTACCTTGCTTTTCCCCTTATAAACATGGACATCTATTCACTAAGTAAAAATAAAAAGCATTACCAATTTTATTTGTAGTGTTTGAAGAATTTATTCTTCCTCCTACAAAAAAGAGTAATGACTATACCTTCATTTAGTATCCAACAAATTTTTAGGATTTCAACAGGTGAGAAAATAAAGTGTCTCATTTTGGAGGCACAAATAAGTTACATTACAATATATAGAGTATTTAAGAATATTAAGCTATTTCTTAGGAGGTGTTAAATGCTACATGATACTAAGTCCAGAGCAGCATAATGCTGAATTAGCAAATTTAAATCCAAGGCAGAAAATGCAAACACAGGAGTTTGTTTTCATAGTATTACATCTATTATAATTCTTTGAAGTGGGAAAGGTCTTTCTAAACATCACAGAAAAGCCAGAACTTACAAGTGAAAAAATTGATAAATTTGAGTATCAAAAAAAAGAAAAATATATATGTATGGTAAACTTTTTTTTTCAAATCCTTAAAATTAACAAACTGAAGATAAATTTTTTGCATCATCTGAGATTAGCATCCTATTAAGAGTTTTACTCAGGCAATAGATAAATGGACTGTACACAATAAATGAAATGCAAATGGTCAATAAGCAAAAGGAAAGCACTTAATCTCATAATTAAATGCAGTCAAACCAAAATTTCACCTATCGGATTGGTGAAGGGTTCAAAATTTGATTAAAAACTAATTTGGCAAAGATATGAGGAAATAGGTAAATTATACAATTTTGATTGGCTATATCTTCTATGTGGAGTCAGTTGGTGCTGTCAACCAAAATTTACTACATGCCTTTTGATTCACAATTATGATTTTAGGAATCGGGCCTAGAGATGGCAATTGTACAAAAACTTTGAGCAAGGATGTTCACTGCAACATTATTGGTTATAGTAAAACAACAAATTGTTATTCTCAATATCTATTCAAAGTGAGTTGGTTACTTGTATTATGGTCTAGCCCTACAATAAAGTTGTTGAAAAATATGGTAATTTGTGGTGCTGTAGAAAGATCTGAGAAAATCTGTACACTGAAAAAACAGTGAAGTAGTAGTAATTATGACTGTCATAGGGATAGATCATGGTTTCTTAATTAGTGGCACTGTTGACATTTTGGGCAGGATAATTCATCTGTTTGGGGGACCTGTCCTGTACGTTGTAGGATGTTTAGCAGCTTCCCTGTTCTTTACCCACTAGATATCAGTACCATTCCCCCACTGCCTCCTGCCCAGGTTGTGACCACCAAAAATGTCTCCTGGGAGGCAAAACTGTCCAGGTTGAGAACCACTAGGAGAGACCCATAGAACAGAATACAGACCACCCGTGTTCCAGAAGTAGAACGCAGTTTAGTGAGGTTAATATGGACTATATTCAATTAGTAGTCATTAGTAGTCATTTAGTTTCTTCAAATGGAAAAAATTATAGTGGAGTCCTACCTCATACCAACATATAAACAGTCAGTTCTAAGTGGATTTATACCTAAATGTGAAAAGCAGAACTTTAAAACTTTTAGAAGAAGATATAGAACATTTTTTAAACCTCAGAGTAAGGGCAGAACAATTCTTTAAAAAAATAAGTAAGCAAATGTATAAAATAAAGATTGGTAAATTCAACAATATTAAATTTAAAACCTTTGTTCATTCAAAGGCATCATCAAAAAAGTGAAAAGACTAGCCACAAACCAGAAAATATTTTCATTATACATAACTAACAAAGAATTTGTATTCAGAATATTTAAAGAACTTCTACAATTCAATAAGGAAGAAAGGCAACTCCATAGATAAAAGAGTGAAAGATAAAATGGCAGCTTACAGATGTCTTAGTTCTCCCGGACTGCTGTAACATAGCCCACATATTGGTTGACTTAAACAACAGGAACTTATTAGCTTGCAGTCTTGGAGGCTAGAAGTCCAAAATCAAGGTGTTGGCAAGGCCATGCTTTCTCTGAAGTCTCTAGCCTTGTGGTGGTGGCTTGTTGGCAATCAGTCTCTGCCTCCGACACGTGGTCATCTGTTTCCTTGTGTCTCTGTTTCTGGTTTTCTACCTCCTCTTGTGGCTTGTATTTCCGAGTCCAAATTTCCTTTGTTTATAAGGACTCCACTCATACCGGATCATGGCCCACCTTGATTAATTTTACCCTAGTTTTAATAGGTCCTTTGAAGATGCTTTTACAAATGAATTCACATCCTCAGGACCAGTAGTAGGGACTTGAGCATGTCTTTGTTGGGTACGTGATTCAGTCTTCTCAAAAGAGGAGGAAACCTGGTGATCAGTAAAAATGGGAAGATGCTCTCATATGTAATCAGAGAAATATAATTTAAAAAATAAAAGGCAAAAAACCCACAATATGGGGAAAAAGCAAGAGCATATTTATATATGAATGTTTATGCAAAATGAATTTGTCAGAATGTACAAAAACTTAAAAGTGGTTCTATGTCTGTGGTGCTTGTAAAATTGAGGAATGCAGAGACTAGAGAAACTTGTTTTACTCTTGAGTATTTCCATAGGGTTTATTTTAAAAAAACACAACTATTCACATTACTTTTTAAATAGAAACAAACTTGCAACTTTTAGTTTAAAAGCACAACTCTTTTTATCCTACTAAATAAAAAAAATGAGGGTACCAGTTTTTTACTTAAAATGAAAAATTGATAGAAATATTTTCCTTCTGCTGTTGTTTATCAGTTATACCTACAAATTAACATTGTAGTATATTTTACTGACTTTGTCCCAAATTGCATTGCTTAGGTCTCCTTTGGAGTAAGGTAGTAACATTTATTTCTCTGCTTCTCCATCTTTATTCTACTGGATTTTGAAATGTTTTCCCATGGGTTGTTTTATTTTTTAAAGGTATTTAAGGTAGCTGGAGAGTTGTAAATGTTGTGTGTTCTGTTATTTTTAGTATTGTTTCAATAAAGGTTAAGGGTATGAATGAACTTGGTACACGTAAGAGACCCTTGTTGTGAACATGCATTATGTGTTAATTTTGTTCGCTTGTTTTCGGTTATCTGAACTCTTTCATGAAGTGATTTAATATATAGTTTCAAAGCTTTTGAACAGATTTTGATACCTGCCTCTTTTCGTATCTTGAAAACCTTAGTGAACTTTTCTGATCACTGGAGAGTTGGACTGTGATCACTCAGCTGTGATTTCAGTTAATTCTCTTCTCCAGTGTCCACAGGCGATTTTTCTTCTAGCCTTGCTTAATTTTGCAGGTCTCTTGTAAATCCTGATGAGAAACTCTGTTTTTGGATTAATGCCCTTAGGTCTACAGGATTAATACTGAGAGTTTTATCTGAAGTTGTGAAGGGGCAATGAAATTTTTATTTTATTGATGATATGAGATGGGACTGTTACTTGGGAAAGTTGTTACTTGGGAAGTTGGCTTTTTCCCTTGTAAAAGTAAAATTGATTTCTTCCCACATCCTACAAGTTAGAAGTAGGATGTTTTTCATAGATAGGAACATAAGTACAAAAGAAAATTTCAAGACCCCATATACATGCATACTTTTAAGTAGGAATAAAGCAATTTTATTCTGTTCTTGAAAGCTTTACTCCTCTTTATATCGTGAGAGGTGGGGTGGTAATTTTAATCAGGAAAATACACTATCTGATTGTTACTTGGTAGGTCACATCCAAACTTCATATCCTTTCATCACACAGTAAATTTGTATAAAGTAAAATGTCCCTTTTTCTCCAGAAGTATTTCTAAAATGCAAATTATTCCTTCATTTTTTTGTAGAATTTTATTTAAGAAATAAATTCAGGAGGGAAAAAAGCTATTAGAATAAAAAAGACTGGTTATAAGTTACAGCAGAGTTCATAAAATAGACCCTTGTGAAGGGTAATTTACCACTTTTTGAATAACAAGTTGACAAAAGTAAATTACAGTCCTTGTTTGACTTTTTCTCCTTTAAGAGGCATAATATAGAACTAAAGTTATTTTGGTTTTGCCGTAAGAGATTAGTTGGTTTTGTCTTAATAAAACCTTTTTTTTTCCCCCACTTAGAGAAAGATTATATATGCCATATATAGGCTGAGTTAATTCCTTTTCCTTAAGTTACCTTCCATGAAAAAAGTTTTTAATTCTGCTTGAAAGTCCATTTCCTATTGGAAGGGCCCATTTCTGGCTCCCAATTCTTTGGGAGATTTTTAGTGGCCACTTGCTTACAGAATCAGGCGGTTCTTTTTCAGGGATTTGTTGATCTGGCAGTTGATTATGCCCTTTAGTTCTCCTTTTCACAAATAACCTCACCTTGGCATAGGATAAATTTTAAGTTTGTGGGCAAAGACATCATTTAGAGAAACTAGCCTTTGCTTTTACATGCAGCAGGTTGTGAAAGGCCTCCACAGTAATCTGCAGTCTTTCTTGATTACATGCTGCAGTAAAATGGATGGATGTTTAATTTGACCTCAGAGTTTGTCACCTTTTTTTGTATCCCAAAATCTGGTTTCTCAGCTTTGTCTTACCTTTTCAAAGGTTTAATTTTTTTCAAGCAGGCTGGATTTTATGGTTTGCTGTAAAAATACCATTTAAAATGTGACAGAAACATTTGTTTCCCCAATAAATATTGATTGTACTTATTTTGTACAAAATATTTGGGGATCCATAGATGTCCAAGATAAGATCCTTGTTTGTTTTCGAGGGCACTCTATATTATAGGGTGTATGATACCTACTCATCTACAGTAGCAGGCAGTAAGTATATGATTGTTAGGGGTTTCACTAAGATCTGTTGGTATGCTGAAGGAACAATTATTATCAGAAAGTTGGTCAATAGGATGGGTAGGATTTAAACAGGGATTTGGGAAGTTGGTGGGGGCCATCATTCCAAACAAAGAGAAGAGTATAAACATAGCTGCAATTAGGTAGGGAAAAGCTGTGGTGTCTGGAGCATTGACTTGTTGGGAGGCATATTATGCTAAGGCAGGTTAGATCCTTGAATGCCAGGAAAAGGAATATAGATTTCATTTGATAGAAATTTCAGAGCGATGAAGAATTTTGAGCAGAGGAATGAAGAAAGTGGTGATGGCTTGTAAGTGGATTGGGACCAGTTGTGTTTTCAACGGCAGGAAGACTTATTGGTTTGTGTCCCAGAAAGGAGAGACATAAGTGTTAGCAGAATTTGGCAACTGATTGGCAAAGTTTGAGGGTGTGGGGTAGGGTTGCCACTAAGAGAATAAGGCGTCTTTAACTGAAATGGGGAATGACAAGAAAGAGCTGTTTCCAGTTGCAGGTGAGTTAGATTTTACCATTTTTGAATTTTGCACTTGGACTACGGAACTGAAACTAGGTGAATTTTGGATGTCATTCCATAGTTGAACTCTTTAATAATAATGTTTGTTGAAATCTAATGTAAATAAAATATTTGTTTGTAAGAGGTAAAGAAAGATGGTGCTAGATATATACATCAGACTGTTTACATTAGTTACCTAAAGAGTGGAGGAGGAGATTTTTATTACCGTTTTCTTTCTATGTTTAGGTTTCTGAATTTACTTTTGTAATTTGAAGAATAGAAAGTGTTGACTATTTGGACAAAAAAAGATTCAGTAGTACAGGAAAAAAAGGGAACTTAGAAGGCATGTCAGAAATCTGAAGTAAAATTATCTACAGTAAAAAAAGACTGAATTTGAACTCTTGAGGGAATGCTGTTTAAGGAGAGTGTTTACAATTTGAATTACCTGGAAGTAGAAAATTGAAGTTCAACTATTTCCTACAGAACACTTTTTAAAAAAAATTTAAATGTACTGCGAGGTTTAATAGGAACGAATGTTTCCCATTTTGGTTATTTTTTAACTCTTCATGTTTTTGTTGATGGAATTATTTTAATACTTTTAATGATTATGAAATTAGATAGGACATATTTTTTTTTAAATTTTCAACTTTCTAAAAACTACAAGGGCATCTTCAACACAATTTAGTAATTTGGTGTCAGGCCATGTAGTGCTTAGTACTTGAATTACTTAGAAAATTAGAAAATAAGGGGTGAGATTTAAAAAAATGTTTGGTCTGTCTTATTAACTATGATTTTATAAAAACTTATATTAGCCCTTAAGTTTATATTGTCCTGAGCATCAATTGTATTACTGTTCATAACTTTGAAAACATTCATATTTCCAAATTAAATGAAGATGATCAAAGCTACTTAGTGGATTGACATTTTAAACGTTTCATTCAGATGATCTTTTTCTTTTCTTTTTCTTTTTTAGGTATATTTGTATCCAGTATTGTTCTGATCTTGTCACAGCGATCACTTTTCAAGTTTTACATGTACACCTCCGCCTTTCTATTAGCCGCAACCTCAGTGTTGGTGAATTATTATGCTTCTTTGCACATTGACTTCTATGGTGCCTACAACACATCAGCTTTTGGAATTGAGCTACTTCCTCGAAAAGGGCCCTCACTATGGATGGCACTCATCGTTGTACAGCTCACATTTGGAATTGGATATATTACACTACTCCAAATCCATTCTATCTATTCACAATTAATTATTTTGGATCTCTTAGTTCCTGTAATAGGCTTAATCACAGAGGTACCACTACATATCAGAGAGGCCTTAGTTTTTATTTCTTCCTTGATTCTCACGTTAACTACAGTGCTTGTGTTGGCTCTGAAACTTAAGTGGTTTTATTATTCCACACGGTATGTCTATCTTTTAGTGAGGCACATGTATCGCATTTACGGATTACAGTTATTGATGGAGGACACATGGAAGAGGATTCGTTTCCCAGATATACTGCGAGTCTTTTGGCTAACAAGAATTACAGCACAGGCTACAGTGTTAATGTATATTTTAAGGATGGCAAACGAAACTGATTCTTTCTTTATTTCTTGGGATGATTCCTGGGACCTCATTTGCAATCTTATCATTAGTGGATGTGATTCTACACTAACTGTTCTGGGCATGAGTGCTGTAATTTCTTCAATAGCCCATTATTTGGGGCTTGGAATATTGGCCTTTATTGGATCAACTGAAGAAGATGACAGGCGGCTTGGCTTTGTAGCACCTGTTTTATTTTTTATCTTGGCTCTTCAGACTGGTTTAAGTGGGTTAAGACCAGAAGAGAGACTTATTCGTTTAAGTAGAAACATGTGCCTTTTATTAACTGCAGTCCTGCATTTCATCCATGGAATGACAGACCCTGTGTTAATGTCTCTCAGTGCCTCTCATGTGTCATCTTTTCGTAGACATTTTCCTGTGCTGTTTGTCTCTGCTTGCCTGTTCATTCTTCCTGTTTTACTCAGTTATGTTCTGTGGCATCATTATGCACTAAATACATGGTTGTTTGCAGTTACAGCCTTTTGTGTGGAACTCTGTTTAAAAGTAATTGTTTCTCTCACTGTTTATACCTTATTCATGATTGATGGCTACTATAATGTCCTCTGGGAAAAGCTTGATGATTATGTCTACTATGTTCGTTCAACAGGCAATATTATTGAATTTATATTTGGAGTAGTAATGTTTGGAAATGGGGCTTATACTATGATGTTTGAGTCAGGAAGTAAAATTCGGGCTTGTATGATGTGCCTACATGCATATTTTAACATCTACTTACAAGCAAAAAATGGCTGGAAGACATTCATGAATCGTAGGACTGCTGTTAAGAAAATTAATTCACTTCCTGAAATAAAAGGGAGCCGCTTACAAGAAATAGATGATGTATGTGCAATCTGCTATCATGAGTTTACAACATCTGCTCGTATTACACCATGTAATCATTATTTCCATGCACTTTGCCTTCGGAAATGGCTGTACATTCAAGATACTTGTCCTATGTGCCATCAGAAAGTATACATTGAAGATGATATCAAGGATAATTCAAATACATCTAACAACAATGGATTTATTGCACCCAATGAAAATCCAGAGGAAGTTATCAGAGAAGCTGCTGCTGAATCTGACAGGGAATTGAATGAAGATGACAGTACAGATTGTGATGATGATGTTCAAAGAGAAAGAAATGGCACGATCCAGCACACAGGCACAGCAGCTGAAGAATTTATTAATGATGATACTGACTGATTAAAGTAGCATTTACTAATCATTGAGGTATTTGTTTAAAATTCAGTTCATCCAAAATGAAGTAATATGCTTCACTTCAGTGTATAACCAAGCACAAAAACAGTATCAATGTTGAATCTGTGAATGGTTTTCCGTTTACTGTGATGTGCTACTGTAAATATACCTCTTTAATTACTTCTGGTCTCTTTGGTGACCTAGTTAAATTTGTGTACATTATTGTACATAGAATAAAATGTTTTCACGTTTTTATGACAAAATTTGAACAAACAGCTTTTTAATGTAATGATAATACGGTGCGTCAACTGTGCCAAAGATTCCTCAATGAAACTATATAATGTATCTAACTCTGGACCGAATTTTTTCTTTTGGGTGGGAGAATGAAAATGCTTATCAGAGGAAACCACATAAAAATCAAGGAAATACTTATATATAGTATTTTAAAATACTCTAGGGCAAAATTTAAAGTACCAGAATCGTTTAAGAAACTTGAAATTTGAAAGAAGCAATTGCACTTGTGCTGTTTCAAATGTCATGATTCAGAGACTATGGGAGAACTGAAGGCTTAAAGCTTATAAAAACTAACTTTGGTATAAACCAGAATGTGCTAATTGTTTAATTTTGATACAAAAACAGTATACTTTTTAGTTACTCTATGTTTGCTCTGTTGACATAAATTTTCCTTTCACACTTTTGAAGGGATAATAAAATGAAAATAGTTGGGGTTTTCATTGTTTTAAATGAGGGCATTAGGTGATACAAAAATCCCGATCTGATTTTTAAAAAGAGGAAGTATATTGTGCAGTGATATTTATAATACTTCTGTAGACAATTTCCAGATAATTCCTTTATTGAAACTCTCAATAAGTTTACCACAAAACTTTACGTACACAATGGAAATGCCAATCACATATCAGGAAAAAAAATTTTAATCGTGTTGTTATACAGCGTATTGGCTAATTCCAGCGGATCCTCCTCTCTTACTGCTGACATTATCTCCAGTATTTGACTAAAATTAAAAAAAGGACGGTTAAATTTCAAAGTACATACTGCTGTAGCACAAAAAACAAACTTAACAGTTACTAAAGTTTTCAGCAATACCATATGAAAGTTTAATAACTTCTTTCTGGTAGGATATTTTAAAAAGAATGCTGTCTTGCATGCAACTAAAGTAAAAAACCAGGTTCAAGTAAATTATAAAGCCAGTTTCAATATTTTGTGTACCACAATTATGGAATTAACACAGTGGAAATGAAAACTTCTTTAAAACTGTAGGTCACTACATACTGATTAGTGGGCTATGACAAACATTTAAAAAATTAAAATGAAAAAAGTACATTGGCTTCATAAAGGTAAGTACTGTTTCAGCTTTGTTTTGGTTTTATTTATATATGCATATGTATGAGTCATAATGTAAGATTTATTTTTGGGGTAGCAGTCAAAGTTTAAAAAGTCAGTGCTTACAGAACTAGTCTTTTAGAGACAGCAGGAAATTGCTGATAACTAGCACAATGACACCAAAGGAAGTTATCATTTATTATTATTGGGGATGGGGTGGGATGGGGGTGGATATGAGAGAGAAAAATGGGTTAGAGCTCTCTGTTCCTGTATTTTCTTTGCCTGCAAAGAAGAGAATAGCCCATGCGTCCATCTTTCTGTTTCTCTGCCTAGAATGGTAATTAGCAGTAGCATTTCCTATCAATATCACAGAGTATTTTTCACACATGCATTAGAAAATTCTAAAGTAAAAATTAAACATATAAATGTCCTTTCTTCCTTTCTTAGGCTTTTGATTCTTTAATTAATGGGTATCTTGAATGTGAACACCTAAAGGAATTAGGAAAGAAGATTTAAGAATTAACTGAAATTTTTTTGGTTCTGCAATAGTGGCCCAAAAAGGCTCACTTTAATATAGTAAGTTCATTTAGTATATTTAATTTTTATCTGACAGTTAAAATATGCTGAATAAATCAAGACTATTAAAATATGCTGAATAAAACAAAACTAACATCTAAATTAAGACACTAAAAACTCCAATTCTCTTAGTAAACAACAGTTTTCCTCTGTATGAATGGAATTGCAATTTTTCTCAGAATTTTTAACACATAAGTAGTGCTGCTGATGGTATAAAAAGTTTTGGAGTTCATCACAGCTTTGCTAAGATTGTAATGTATATAGCAAAATCACCTTGTTCAGATTTAGAAATCATTTATTTCAAACTACAAAATGGTGCTTAGAACATTCTAGTTTTATTAAGTCTCATAATGCAAAGTTTATGGCAATCTTAGCACAACATTTTGCACTTGGGCTATTTAGGTATATCTTGAGTGGCTGAAAGCTGCAGTTACTGTAAGAAGTTTCATGTCTAATAATTCAGTGGCTTCTTTTGTTTGATGTGGCATTTTTACAGTAGGCACAGGTTTTTAGTCCTGCAGTCTGTAATCAGATTGGTGTCTCTCTTTCCCTTGAGCATGCCTGCACTCCTGTCTCCGGTGTGTACTTTCTCTTTCTTTCCCTTCACAAAATAACTCTTTACTTGCAAAACAAATGAACAAACAAACAAAAAAACCACCCCAAAGCAAAACAGTCATCAGATTCCAAGTACTTAACTGCACACATAGGTATAAGTATGCATGTGATATGATACATATGATTCCTGCCACCTTTCTCTCAATTCCAGTTCTTCCCCCACACTGGTGCCAATTACAGCTTTTAAAAAAACCTGCCACTTTTTCTGCTTAAAACTCTGACTTCTGATAAAATCTAAACTAAGACTCACAAGAGTCCTGCCTCACAGTCTGGCCTCACTTTACTACCTTCCCAGACTTTCTTCCTCTACTTACCCTTGCATCCTACTTTCTGGCACACTAAATTACTGTTTGCCTGGATCAGCAAGGCCCTTTTTACAGTCTGCCTTTGTTCAAGGTGTCTGTCTCTAGCCTAACTCCCAGTCATGCTTAGAGAACACTGAAATATCTTCTCAGTAAACCTCTATTTCCCCTCTGAGACAGGCAGTTCTTATATTCTTTGGTCCCTGGTATATGTACCTCCAAAACCACTACCATTGGTAGACTATAATTCATCTGTTTGCTCCAGGAAGGCAGCGATCCTTGTCTGACTGGTTTAAAGCTTTATCTCAGTGCTAGGCACAGAGAACCAACGCATATGGTGGATGAATGAGGGCAGGGACTGTCTTGATTCTTCTGTGTGGGCTTAGTAATGGGCACCTGTCCTGTCATGATGGGAGCTCCAAAATGTCTGCTTTAAGAAATTCATAATTTAAGAGGAAAGACCTCTAAACAAATAATTACAACATAAAATTTAATGCGATGGCAATTGATTAAAAAATAGTAAACTGCTAATTAGGAATTAGCACTAGACTAAAGGCATGTGTATTTTTTGAAATGTGAAGGGTTGGTATTCATGATTGCACTTGATTCTTGCCGCCTTTATGGTTCTCTTAATAGTTTACATTTAAAAATGCTTTGAAATTTGGTCTTGAAAATGTACAGTTCAACTCAGAACTTATAATTTTACCTAAGATTGAGGCAGTTTAGAAAACTGACTTGGATACACCATTGGCAACTACTTCCTCTAAGTTGGCTGCTGGCTAGATAACAGTTTCTTGTCTCTTGTGTCCTCTTTGAGTTGCCAAAGAATTCAGAAATATTGTGTCCTGACCAAAGCAAGTTGCCTACATTTCATAAAATTTATAAATTATTCTTTACTGACCAGAATCTTAAAATATTCTTCAATATATGAGTTTTAAAACATTTAGTTTTAAAGTCTTTGCTAGTGCCAGCATGTTTATAAAGGAATAAACAAACCTTTCAAATATTTTTATAGAAAAATTACTTTTTTGCCTGTTAAACTTTAGATTTGGGTTACCTAATACGCTGTTAAAAACTGCTAAAAGTAAATGGTGCCTATGAAAAGAATTAGCATTTCAATATTTTTTTAAGAATGCATTACAAATATGCCCAATTTGAGAAAAGGCAAACTATATTAGATTGATGCAATCTAGATTTAATTGATTTCTTTTTACAAATAAAAACTGGATGATGGGCCATTAAAATGATAGATGGGTAACAGTCCTCTTTCACATAATGCTGTATATTGTAATAAAAAACAGTTCTGAATTACTACTTTTTTAGGAACTGAAATTCTCCATGATTTTGCCTTAGGTTGGCTGAAAAAGGAAATCCTCACTTTCCGTTTGTTCAGAGGCTTAAAGAAATAATCTATTTCCTAGATTTATTCAGGTTGCCAACTCATTTAAAAATTTGTTAAGGCTGCATTTTTAGAAACATCAGGGAGGTTACATGAGAATAGAATTTAAACCAGGCAAGGGGATTATGTGGATAGTTTTAAGATCTTTTCCCTTTCTTACAAAATGACAACCAAAATCACATACATTTCTCAAATGCTGCAGTAAAACCACTTTAGAGTTGAGAGGATATCATAGAGGAGCAGAAAGAGAGAATAGTTCAGGTGCAAATTTTCCCAAATCTCTATATTATTAGTGGTCTTGAACCTTAACTTCATTTGGGTCACAAAACTCTAAAACCTTACTAATGCTGTCTGTCAAGTTCACTTTGTAAATGGCATTTGGTGAGTATTTCAGTGTTTATTTGCGTTCTTGAAGGCCATGTAAACAAATACTTACATTATATGGCAGGGTTCGTTTCTATCTTTCAAACAATGCCTGTTTTCCCACTTCTTTTTGGTAGGAAATGAAGTTTTTATGTATTTTGATCCAGCATGTGTACTTTTGACTCCACACCAAGGTGCATCTAGAGTTAAACAAAGAGAAGTGTCTCTTAACCTTTTTAAAAATAATGTTTTCTAATTAACATTATCAAATATATAACTTCTAAAATATGAGCCACAAAATTAAAGCCCCATAAACCAGTTCTAAGAAAAGTAAAGATAAAATCTTGAATTGTGTAAAATTTTAGCTGTTTCACAAGACTCACTTTTTCTGCTAACATTGTTGGCTTATGGCATACTTAAAAACATCTAAATCTAAAAAACAGTTATAATGTGAAAAACGTTTTAAGTAAAATTTCTGTAATTGCCCCTACTAAATGTGAAATAGGAACTTTGAGTAGTGGGATTATTTAAGTATCTATTTCTTTAAAAAAGGTCTGAATTATGTAGCTTATACATCTTAAAAGCATTAAAACTTAATAAAAGCATTTAGTTTTCATGACTAAGGAATTAAACCTGATTATTAATTTTTATCCTTGTTTTATTTTAGGCAAAAGATTAATTCCTAAAGTTCTTACAAAACCAATATTTAAAGTTTTGTTCTTGCAGTGCTGTAGAATGAAACCACTATATTATAAATTGTGTTAAAAACTTCTAATTGAAGAGTTTTTGAAATCCTGAGATGAACTGCTTAGTCAAGACTCCTTATTTAATTAAATATTCATAACTACAATGTAAATGCTTAGTTACCACTATTCTGATATCCCATTTTAAGTGCTTAGGCACAAACTTCTAAAATTAAATCATTTGTATAAATCATTTGCATATTTGTATAAATATTTTCCATCAATTGACAGCAAATCCCCAAAGGTTTTCTGAAAAGTATGATTGATGAAGGTACGTATGCAGTTTTAAAGCAATTATTTGTTCACTTTAACAGTAAATGTGAAGTCAGTTTTTTTTCTCTAGCTATTTAATAAGAAAATGAAAAATTTTAAAACTTACCAGTTTCAATCATTAATTTTTCACTAGGTATTGACTTCAAAACTTCCAAATTAGCCTCTGTTTTCAGTGAGCTTTAAAAAAAATTATAAATAAAAGGTGGCATTTAATGAAGATTAACTTTTTTTCATGTCAATTTGTGCCTAAAACAAATTGCAAAACAAATATAAAACATCTTGGCAAAATTTTGGTTGGCCACAGTCATACTTTCTAAAGGGATAAAGTACTTGTTTGCACATTCTACCTGTCAGAGGCCACATTAAGATCTATTCCAACCAGAGCCTGCCTTTAGAATGCAATTTTTCATGCTTATCAGTTGATTCTCTAAAAGCTTTTCTCTATCAGTGTAAGTAATATTTAATTTTTTAAAAGAACTCATTGGCTTTCTCATTTGGTTAACTTACAGGTGTTCATAAGGTAGAATCTGAAGCTACATTCATTTATGGGCCAAATATAGATTGACTGGTGTGAAGGAATCCACATTAGCCACTCAAAAACATGTTTATGTTTTCCCAAAGGATGGAAATCATAATAACTAAGAATTGAGTATTTAACAGGGCATGAAAATGAAAAGCCAGTTAGGAAATGCCTTTTTTTTTTTTTTTGAGGCGCCACGGGCCTGGGATTGAACCTGGGACCTCCTATGTGGGAAGCTGGTGCTCAACCATTAACCACATCCACTCCTGAGTTAGTTTTTCTTTTGTTTTGCTTATTTTTTTTAAGAGGCACTGGGAACCGAAACTGGAACCTCCTGTGTGGGAAGTAGGTGCTCAATTGCTTGAGCCACATGTGCTCCCCAGGAAATATTTTGATTCTCATTCCTTTGTAGGTGGAAAATTTTAGGATCTTAATGTTTTGAAACTTCACCATGATGTATGTCTTTTTAATCTGTTTAGGCAGATTCTTCCACTGTAGACAATTGCTCCTCCAGACTCTGGGAAAATATGGGGGAAAGTTATTTTCTTTTCTCATTTTTTCCCCATCTCTCATTCTGGGACTTACAGTCAAATTTTAGGCCTTTTGAATTGAACTCCTAGGTCCTGTTTCCTCTGACTTTTCATTTTCAGTCTGAGACAGATGGATTATTGATTGAAATTCTTCACTCCTTTAATATATTTATCTACACTATTGCATGGTCTCCTGGTAGGAACAATGAACCCCACCACTTGAATTTGGTCTTGGTGGCAAGATTTGCTTTGGCCAATGGGATGACAGGACCATGTGATTTGGCCTGCATTCTGATAATCTGTTGAGAGTAGCATGCACTGAGTTAGTTACCTCTTAAGCCTGAGTGCCCAGAATAAAAACCCAAATGATCACCTTTACTGAGGAGACCTTTATTTATTTATGTCTAGTGTTCATTCCTTTCAGGGATGATAAATTCCATTAGCATTGCTTGTAGGGCAAATCTAGTGGTGACAAACTCCCTCAGCTTTTGTTTATATGGCAACATCTTAATCTCACCCTATTTTTGAAAAAAAGTTTGCCAAATATAAAAGTCTTGGTAGTTTTCTCTCAGCATTTTAAGCATTTCATCTGACTGCCTTCTTGACTCCATGCTTTCTGATGAGAAATCTGGACTTGTATATAACACTTTGTTTTGCTCTTGAAGCTTTCAGAACCCTCTCCTTGTCCTTTGAATTTGACAGTTTGATCAGTGATATGACAGGGGGTGTTTTTGTTTATCCTGTTTGGTGTTCTCTGGGTTTCCTGGATATGCACAGTTACATCTTTTGCTACTTTTGGGACGTTCTCTGTCATTATTTCTGTGAATATTCCTTCTGCCTCTTTCTCTTCTTCTGGGATCCCCATAATGCATATATTGGTATGTGTGATGGTGTCCCAGAGGTCTCTTAAATTTTCTAAAAATTAGGAGTTTTTTTCTTTCTGCTCATCAGCCTGATTTCTTTTCAATTGTCTTGTCTTTGAGTTCACTAATTCTGCCAGCTCCAATTTGCTGTTGAAACCCTCCTAGGAATTTTTCACTAGGAGGTCTTCAACTGTAATCAGCAATTGGCCATGCCCACCTCTGATCTTGGGGAAGTGGATTTTTGTGTCCTTGTCTGTCACCAGCAAGTTATTGCACAGAGACCTGTGGTGAGAATAGGGGATGGGCACCAGTAACAGCTGTGTAGAGGGCAATTTACTAGTCCTTACTGTAATTTACCAGTCTCTTGCCTGGATGCTATACAATGTTCTACTGGACTCTGAGGTTTTGCAATAGTTGTTTCAGACATTTCCTACCTGTTGAATAGTTGTTCTGGTGGAGATTTAATCCTGGAGCTTCCTAGTTTGCCATCTTCCCACAATTGCCCTATAAGGATTCTTTGAATTAGGATCCAAATGAGGGCCACACATTGCAGGTGGCCAGTGTTTTTTAAGGCTATTAGCCTATTAACTTTCCTGCATCTCTTTTTTCTCCCTTAAAAGTTAATTGCTGAGAAACCAAGCTGTTTGCCCTACAGAATTCCCTATATATAGTCTTGGTTTTGCTGATTTCATCTCTATGGTGCAATTTAACAAGTTCCTCTGTCCTCTTTATCTTCTATAAATTGGTAGTTCCATCAGATTCAGTTGGATTTTTTGAGGGCAAGACTTTCATAGGTGGTGGTGTGATCTTCCGTCTAGACATAATATCTGGTTGTATTGTTATAGAATGGCCACGGATGCTCAATGCTTAGATCTGTTTTGTCATCAGGAGTTAATATAATTCTACAAAACTTTCATTTATTAGCTAGAATACTAATACATAGAGGAAATTCTCTATGTCCAATATTTGCTACCCAGTAGTAGTTCATATAGGGAAAGTTTCTTCTCTTTAATGTACTGATTCCTTAGCTTTCTCTAATGGTGACTATTTTGTCACCCATTATTTTTTAATCTTTAAGGAGCTCTAGTTTTTCTCATAGCATTCTGTTCATATTTTATGGATGTGAGATCTCAAATATAAGATCTCTTGTAAAGTTTTTTCCCTTGAATTATGTTTCCTCTAGGAGTGTTTTTTGGTTCTGTTTTTAGTTTATCTTGGTCTTTTCTCTTTCATACTGCTGGTTCACCTCATTGATTAGGTGTTTCTTGGTTATTCTTCTATATTTAAGGAGCCTTTGGCTACCAATGTTGGGTTTCTTTTTTTTTTTTAAGGATTTATTTTTTAATTGATTTCCCCCCTCCCCCAGTTGTCTGCTCTCTCTGTCCATTTGCTGTGTATTCTTTTTTTTTTTTGGTCAGCTTCAGTTGTTGTCAGCGGCACGGGAATCTGTGTTTCTTTTTGTTGCATCATCTTGCTGTGTCAGCTCTCCGTGTGTGCAGCGCCATTCCTGGGCAGGCTGCACTTTCTTTCATGCTGGGCGGCTCTCATTATGGGGTGCACTCCTTGCATGTGGGGCTCCCCTACATGGAGGGCACCCCTGCGTGGATGGCACATCTTGCACTCATCAGCACTGTGTGTGGGCCAGCTCCACACGGGTCAGGGAGGCCTAGGTTTTGAACCTTGGACCTCCCATGTGGTAGGCAGATGCCCTATCCACTGGGCCAAGTCAACTTCCCAGTGTTGGGCTTCTTTTGCACTTGTTTAAGTAGGACTGTTGGACTGCCATTTTCCTTCTGAGTGGGGATTCTTACTGGGAATTTACGGTGGGATAGACAGACTTGCAACTTCATTTTAGGGTTATAGGGTAAGAACTGATTTTTAGGCTGTTGTTTTCTCTAAATGCTTTCTTCTGGGGATTTATCCAGTTTATTTTTTTCTCCTCCAGGCATAAACATTTGCTGCTTTTGTATTTTATGGACATATACAGAGAATATCTGTCCAATATATAGCTCTTCAATTAATCACCCTATTTTGGCCCCATTTCTCACTAATTCTAAGCCGAAAGCCTCTCTGGGGATTCTTTCTGGTAGGGACTTAATTACATTTTTTCTGAGGCCCTTTACTGGTACAGTGCTTTCTCTACCAGTTCCACCTGTCTTCCAGATATCTACAGAACATTTCTCCATGGGCAAAGCTCTGCCTTTCTTCATTTGCGTGAATAATTCTTTCCTTTTTGAATATAATTTTATTTTAGTAGAATTTTAGGAGTGGCAGGAGGGAAATGCCTGTCTAGGATGCCATCTTGAATCAGAACCAGCCTTTTTATTAATGAGTGTTCTCTGACAAAACTCTTATTTTCAGTCAGTTTAATATTTGATCAATATGCATATTTTCTAAAACATATTGATGTGTTTGGTATGGGTGCAAAATTTAAAACATCACCAAGTTATCAAATTTTTGATCTTACTAAATTATATTTGATTAGCTTAATCTTTTTCTACAGGTAGTCTGTAAAACTTGATCTAAATACAGAAATATATACAATCAGAAGAAATATTTTGAATCAGAGCCACTATATCTATTTAGTAAGGTTTCCCATTTAAGGAAGAACAACTATAGAAATCTATAGTCAAATATGAAACAACTTCCCATTTGGTTGGGGGGAAAAGGGTCTAATTTAATCTTAAGAAACCAAAGACTTTATGTGACAAGTACTAAATAGATTAAATTACCACACCTCTGAGACTCAGATTAAGACTATAATGAGTTGAATAGCAAAATCAGAATATAAATGCTGACTTTAAATAAGTTACTAACCCACTAATTTTGAAATTAATGTAGGAGAAAAAAGTTTATTACTGTAAAGCTACATTTTTAGTAAACTCAAGATTCAGAAACAGGATGGTTTAAAATTGGTGAAATAAAGACCTTATACCCTACCCCCCTTCTCTTTAAAATAACCTCCAAATTACAAGGACAAGGATAAACAGAAATTTTTGATGAAACTAGGACATTTGTAACCCCTAATTATAACCTAGAAAGCAAAAATGGATGGAGAAGTGATGTGACTTTGGTTTTAAGTGCTAACTTAAAGGAGATACTGAAGACAAGCAAACAAATTCATCCCACAGAACCCAAGAGGTCTAAGAATTGGGAGAACCAGACACGTAGAAAGCATGGAATAAAGCAGGGGACCAAACCCAGGATTGTTAGAAAAGTCTGCATAAAGAGAGGACTCCCAGGTTACTTACCCATGACTTGGTGCAAAGATGACTATTTCTCCCCCATCCCAGAGAAAGGAGGTACAGTCTCTAGAGAACCTAAATCAGAGTGAACGGACTAGAGAACATCAAGTACAGAGGAGGGCAGGATGAGGCATGGTATGAAAATAAGGATTATAGGGAAACGGACTTTGGCCCAGTGGTTAGGCGTCCGTCTACCACACGGGAAGTCCACGGTTCAAGCCCCGGGCCTCCTTGACCCGTGTGGAGCTGGCCCAAGCGCAGTGCTGATGCGCGCAAGGAGTGCCGTGCCACGCAGGGGTGTCCCCTGCGTAGGGGAGCCCCACGGGCAAGGAGTGCACCCATAAGGAGAGCCACCCAGCGCGAAGGAGGGAGCAGCCTGTCGGGGAATGGCACCGCCCACACTTCCCGTGCCGCTGACGACAACAGAAGCGGACAAAGAAACAAGACGCAGCAAAAAGATACAGAAAACAGACAACCGGGGGAGGGGAATTAAATAAATAAAAAATAAATCTTAAATAAATAAATAATAATTAAAAAAAAGAAAATAAGGATTATAGCTGTTCACTGAACAATGAGATCCTTTCTCTAATCCTACCATGTTCCAGAACACAGTCAAGTACACTTATAAATTCCTACCAAACTTCTCCAGCAGGGATCATAGTATCCCTCTCTGAAGAAAATGAACCAACCCAGAAAAAAGATCTCTACAAGCTGGACATTTAGGAGTCTCTATCAAGAGTCAGCTGGTTCTCTGGTAGCCTGCCAGTTAACTGGACTCTACCTGCCCACAGAGCTTCTATAAGAAGTTTTTTTTTCTTCCTAAACTATATACAATGAAGGATTGTCAGACATTGGAAGAAAATCGCCATAATGACAGAGACAAAAACGGGAAAAGGAATTCAGAGGAAATAATAGAAAATTACTTTTTTGAGGTAAGAAAATATAGAGATGGCAGTTGTAGGGGGAAAAAGATAATATCAGTGTATTAATGCCTGAGAGGTTCAAAGACAGACAAAAAATTCAGGACTGATGAACATCAGCATCTAGGTAGATGGGGCCAGTGGAAAGCAGTACAATTAAAAATCAAAAATCAAAACATCTGTGTGAAATTTCATAATGCCAGAGAAAAAGAACTAAAAGCTTGGAGTGGGGGTGGGAGGGATAGGACATATAGAAAGGACTGGGAATCAGAGTAGCAACAATGCTGATTTCTTATCAACAATGGAACTTAGAAATAGAAAAGTAAATTTGCAGTGAAAATGGTTTCCAATCTATAATTTTACACCCAGAAACTGTCAAGTGAAAGAGCTTTTTTTTTCCTTATCCAGACAAACTTTCAAGAGGAGACTGAATAAATTCATTTTCAAACATGTAAAGTCAAAAATTTTACATCCCATGAATATTTTTTTCAGGAAGCTATTGGAGGATGTTCTACCAAAACAAGAAAAATGAATAAATGGAATCTAAAAGCAGAAGTTGGATCACAGAAGAGACACTAGTCCAAATTAACATAGAAATAGAAAGATGGAAGGGTATGGAACTAACATAAGTATCAGATTAGTTTTCCTTATTTGGAAAAACAATGGCATTTTACAGAGCTGTTGTAAAGAGAGCTTTGAATTTTGAGTGCATGAGGTTTAGTGTAACGTTATAGTGGAAAGGTCACAGAGTAAGTCAGGACCGAGGGTTAAATACTGGTTCTCACACTCAGGAATAACTTTTATACCTGTTTCTTCTCTGAGCCTCAGCTTCTTGCCCAACACAGATATACAAGGTCAGTATGTCACAGTATAACCCTTCTCCCAGTCAGATACCACTTATGCATATCTGATGCTATTAACACATATGTGTTGAAGGGATAAAATGACTTAAGAGAATGAATTAGATTGCTAGAGAAGGCTAACTGTTCCCCTCAACCCAAAATTGTTTTCTATTATTAGAATACAGAGTAGTAGTCTGTAACTTTAAAGCTTTAACTTTTAATAGTAACTTGCATAAATAATTACTGAATTCTCAGGCAAAGAACAATATAAAACATGTACAAACTTTACTAAAAAAAAACCTGAACTATTTATCAATTCACTGTAAAACAATTTAAGAAATTAAAAGACAAGCTAAGAACGTACCAACCATTAAACCCTATGTAAAGGTCCAAGTCAATCAAAGCAGCTGCTGCTTCCTTGGTGCCATCAAATGAGTGTACCTAGAGACATACACGTGTAGTATTAAAATTCTAAACGTAATTAGACTTTCTAAGCAAAAATATAGATGCATGTAAGAGTTTCAGGACACAGGCTTTAAACATGATGGCCCCTACAGATTTTATTTTCAAACCAGATTTCAGTTACAACCCATCATTGCCACTGACATAGGGTGAGAAGGAGTTAGCTGCCTAGAATTTCTTTCTTTGCAGTGGCTGTGTTTATGTCTCTGCACTGCCATTATTGCAAATCAGGAAGGAGTGGGACAGGAATTTTAGGACCAAGTTTTTATGTAAAAGCACGAAGAAAGGTTCAAAATGTTATAAAATAAATATGAAATTTCTCTGTTATAGGGTATTTTTTCTACAAGAGAAACGAGTCTTTTAAGAGGCAAGTTTTAAGATATGCAATCACAGAGGTAAGAATGCTGCTAGAAAAATGTAAATTATGCAGTCAATATCAGCTGAGCAGGCAAAAGGATTTGAGGATGGTGTTTCTCTCCTTTAGAGACAAAGGTATTAAAGGATTGTTTTCCACATTTTGGATTCATTTAGGTAATAAAAAGCAGCAAACAATTTAAATAGGAAAACTTTAAAAAGTAAGGTCATATGAACAAGTGACATTACATTAATACTAATAAAGAAAACTATTGAACTGAAACTGCAGAGAAGAAAATGAGTCTCTAGATCAGAGTGACAGCAGTAAATGAAACAGCTGACAAGAAATCAAGAAGGCAAACTTGAAACAAATGTTAAAATACTATAAAATTAGTTTATAGTTTGTTCAAAATTTAAATTGGAAAATAGTAAAGAATGGTTTATGGAAGAGACCGAGAAAAAGAAAATCATGCATACTGTTAAAATGTGTAGGAGAAAATTCATGGGGTTTTCTTATGAACAACAGAATTATGTACTAATTCTTGTAATGTGAACAAAAAGCAACTGTAATTAAAGCAGTGTGATTTTGTTTATATCACATCTGGTCCACAGATTCAAAAGTTAAATTTACATGCCTTTCAGATAGTGGAAGAAGAACCTTAATATCTTTATTGCTGACATTAGAATCACTTCAGAGGATAATCTTAACAACCAAGATGATTTTGTATAGCACATATTACAATTTTATACTTACCACTCCACCTACACACCGATCTCTGTTTCTTTTCATTATGTCTATGAATTAAAAACAGAAAATACTTTTAGTGAATAGCTTGATTACTGAAAAATTTTAATTCTAAATGAAATATTAACTTTTAACTCACCCAAAAATTCTGCATGTGAGTTTCGACAATGAAGAAACATTGGTAATTTTGTTTGTTCTGACAGTTCAAATTGTTTTTCAAAATATCTGCATAGTGCATAAATATTTGCATATTAAATTTTATTTTAGCAAGAGAAAAATAATTATGTCATGTTTTTTTTTAAAGGAATTTTATTCTTTTGAAATTATAGGACAGAAATAGTGAATTTAGACATTTAAACCATAGGATGCCTCTGGTTAGCAGAAGGTTTTTATACTACAACTGCTAGAAAAGGATTCTTCTGGAGGAAATTTTGAGTCTTTACAAAATTATTTTCAGAAATGGTTGCTAGTTTTTCCATCATGACTGCTGGATAAATAGGTAGCACCTTACCACTGCTCTTTAGAAGTGAACTGTTACCAGGTTTATTTTTAGAATGATTAGGGACATTGCACATATAATACTTTTAAATTAGCTTTCCTACCAAATCTCAGCAAAAGAAATGGACAGAATACCATATCCTGCAACATCTCAACCGTGAAGCATGTGTTAGTGGCACAAAACACACTGATGGCCCCTTGTCACACTAGCTGGCTGAGTGCCACCAGTGGGATTCAACTCAATAAAGTGAGAAGCCATTTTGCAACCAGTTTTCTATGTGCTGTTATAAAGGAAATCATTGACACTGGGCAAAAAGAATAAGGATTCCCTTAAAAATAAATGCAAATATTTGTTAGCCCAAAAATGAATACTATTTTTCAGAAAAATGAAAATTACTTGATAAAATGGCAGCTCTTAATATTTTAGAGTACTTTGTAGTTTTTCAAGTGCTCATTTGATCCTCTTAACAACCCTAGGATAGGACAAGAGCTGGGATTGGAGGTTAAGATCACAATGCATGGTGTGCTAAACTGGGAAACAGAACCAAACTGCTCTATTTCCAAGTCCCAAGCCCAAACAACCAAAAAACTGCAATTATTTCAAAGAAGCCTTTTTATGATCACAGAATATAATGGCACCATTCAGAGGCTGTAATGGGGGTGGGCTGTTTTCTTTTTTCATTTCAGCATAGACTCCCTCTCATTCTCATTCATGACCATGTAGTTTTAACTGAAACCAGGAGTTATGATAGGTGGCTTAATTTCTTTAATAAGATTACCTCTTCTAGGTTCTTTGATTTTGGCAAATAATTTGTTTAACCTAGACCTTTTTTTCTATATATGTATCTTATTATCTCCTTAAATGCAGGGTAACTATTTTCCCGATTAAAAATTTTTAAAAATTTAAAATTATAACTAGACGTGTACTTCTTAAAGAAATATTCTTTCTGAAATTGCTAGTCGATGTCTTTATTATTCTAGTGAGGTCATTGTTTCAGTTTTTAAATAGGCTTCTTTTCAGATTCTGCTGGGTTAGAATAAGCAAAAGTATTAATAAAATGCTAAAGCTTAGCAGTGTAGGATATATCAATTAACACTTGGAAGATTCTAATAACTATTACCAGTTACTCTATTTCCTTACCTCTAAAGTAATTCACATGTCAGCAACTAAGTGTGCTCTGGTCATTATGTAAACTTGACTATGTTTGGCTTCTGGCTACTTACATAAAGTAGGCAACTCTCCACTATGTGCTCAGCACCCTCTATTTATTTTTCCATGTACAATTGCATGGTGAAAGCCACAGATTTACTGTATCTAATAGTCAGCTTGGAAATTAGCCTTCCTTTTGCAGGGTGGGCAAAAGTACAATTTATGGAAAAATAAAATGCCCAAGCAATGTGCCTACAGAACTTTCACAATTTGAGAAAGGTCCATGAACTCAAACTAGCTGTCATAAGGAAGAGCCATGTGTCCTAATGACACAAAATGAGAATAACTGGTGCTTAACATCAAATGACAATTGCTTTTACAGAATGTAGTAAGTTAAAGTAGGAACTTTTTTTCACATCATCATGCCGCCTCAGCATCTCTGAGGTTAGTAGTAACATAAAGAGCTTTGTATTGTCATGATGCCTCAGCATCTTAGGCCCTATCATTAAGTCCCTCAGTGACCAACCCCAACACCTGCTTATATAAGATAAATAGCTTCTTCCTCTCCTCCTGGCCTCCTATCTTCTTCATACTCCTGCAAAAGTCAAATACAAACTCCCCAAATCATATAGCATAGTCCCTAGGTCCATTGTAACCTTTTGCTCCTCACCTGCTTGGATGAGTTTACACTCGTGACATGTTGAATCCAAAAAGCATGACATGTTATACTGGTTTGTGTACCTCAGCATACATTGGCAATTCCTCCTCTGAGCTGGCTAACAGCAGGGACTGCCTCAGTCTTTCTTATCTAGGGTCATCAAATTCCCCAAATGATTCTTTTGAAACCTTGTCTGATATTTGATATATATTTTGAAGTACTGACATTTAAAGCCCCAAGAAAAATGCCCAAAGCAAACTCCTCTAAGCTCTGACCTGCACCAAGAAAAGGAGGGTAACACAGGTCAAAGAAACTGAAAATAAAGAATAAACCTGTCATAACTAAATTTAACCTTCTCCTTATTTTTATACCTCACTTGTCTTTCAAAAGCCCCCAGCAAAAACTATAGCTATGTTTTCCTTTAGGATGGCAATATTTCTAAAATTGTAAACAACAGCCGAGATTTACTAAACACTATGTGCCAGGCATGGCCTTATTGGTTTTATATACCATATATTAAGAAAGCTAAGTGGTATTATCCCCATTTTAAAGATGAGGAATTGAGATTTACAAAGGGATATACAGTCACTAAATGGCAATTACTCAAACCCAAGTTCTGTTGATTCTAAAGAACATCCTTTTAACCTATATTATATGTAGCCTTTATGCAACATTATTTTCCTATACTATGTCTATTAGACATTAGCTCTGTTTTCTATCTTGCCTCCTATCTATTACACTTATTTAATTTTCCTCTTCTAATACCTGTCGTTTTTCATCTGACTAGTTACTTGAAAAAAAAAAGCAACCCCAACAAATCATATATTGGCTCATTTTTTCAGGTGATATAAAAGCACAGGAGACCAACATCTTTAATTCTTTCAAGAAGAGACTCAACAGCAAAAGCTGAATTATAGCCTTTTTAATCTATGATGTTCTACAGGAATCAAAAAGACCATTCACTCTTTATTAAGCATTCATCAAACATTTATGGAGTACTGAGCATGTGCTAGAGCACTGTGCTAGGTGCTGTGGGACCCATGACTAAAAATTGGTGTGTGCCTCTGAAGGGCTTTAAGACTCTGTTGTGCGAAAGAAAGGAGTAATCAAACATTTTCAGTACAATGTGAGAAATGTTCAAACAGCTACAGAGTGCTGTGAGTACAAAGAATGAGCTACATGTTATTTGTGCATGGTAGGGGAGAAAAGAGGGAGGAAAAGTATATTTGTTTCCTTACTAATAATCCAACTGTATTACTGGTGTGTCATTTCACTAAGTCATTCAATGATATATAATTAAAAAACAAAACTCCAGTTGTACTGCCCATCTTTTTCAAATTTCCACCCTACTTTAATTTATCCTTAGCTTTACCTGGAAGAGACCTAGCTCACTTGTCATTCCTTTAGCAAAGGCTCCCTGACTCCCCCAGAAAGTTGTCCTTCCCTCTGCTATCCACACACTTTTCGGATATAATTTTCCAACCCATTTAAAATTTTTTCTTGTCAGTAAAGGCATAAGAACCAAGCCGTGTTCTTTGTATTATACTGAGGAGGCACTAAATAATCCTTTACCAAATAGAGTTAGGACTCTATTATAGATTAACACTAGGATACTTGGCATGTCTCTTAAAACATAAACTATATTCTGCTATATTGTTTTAAATTCTGATTTTGCTCTGATGGTGAAGTATACTCAGAACAGTAATGTTTTCATTTAACACAAAAATTATGCTAAAGTATTTAGGCTGAATTTCAAAATAGGTTTTAACTCATTTTGGGTGAGAATGTGTATGGACAAGAAATTTGGGGGGACTCTGCAACTGCCCTTTATAAATACAGTATGTTTGACTGATCAGGTTCATCTAGTCAGACAGACACTGAAATTGAGAAGTAATGATCCATGGGCTTAACCTTAAGAAGAAAAAAAAGACTATTAAAGACAATTGTTTTTCTACTTAAATGCGACTCTGTGGACTTTTAAGGTTAAGTGAGTTAACCTACGTAATATTCAAGAGAGGTTTAGGGATTTGGAAATCACATGTATGTCCCTGAAAAACACAGCAAACAATGTACCACAAACTTAACAGTTCTGAAAGGATTATATAAATGACAGCGACCCAAAAAGAAGTTTACAGATCAAGCCAGGAGTTTTGGAATGTCAAGTCTTGAGTATGACACACTCCATTAATAAATATGTGCTCCCCACCTACAGTGATTGTTAACTGGGTTGGACAAATCAGGATCTAGTTTGCAGCAGGGGAGGGAGGCAGGGAAGAAGTACATCTTGGATATTTATTATGTGAAAAATCCCTTCAGGCCATCAAGTCATTGGTTTAATCAAGACCATCTCAAATAAAATGATTATTAAATATTAACATAAAGCTGGACAAGATCTTATAAAATAATCTGTTCCAGACTTCTCCTTCACGTCTAAGACACTAATCAGGGCAGAGGGTTGTTTATTCTTTAAGATCTCTAGGGACAAATATTATACATTAGTCATATTTTTATATACTCAGTTCCCAGCAGTTTTTGGCATAGTGTAATCAAAACATTTATTGAATGAGTGAATAAATTAACTTCCCTTAGCAGCTATTTCTAATGTTTTATCTTGATAATTAAGACATTGTCTTCAAAACGCAACCAAATGTTCATGTTTTAAATTAGACCTGTGGCCTAATTTTTCTGTTGAGCCTAAAACACTGACCCATCAGTGTGATAGGAGTTCAACTAAAAGCTATAGGTGATGGTTTGTAGGCATCCTTTGAAGTTTTATCAAAAGCCACCACTCTCAACATAGCTCCTAGTAAAACATTCTCAGGTTCCAAACTGACAATATCCAATGCCTGGCATGAGTAAAATAGGCTTTTTTAGCTTTGGTGACTGATCCTATAATCCATTTTAAATATTCCTTGCTCTTAAATCATATCCCTCAACAACTGTATTTTAATTCATTCCACTGGAATGGTTCATATATGCATGCATTTGTTAAAGAAAAAAAAAGTATCACATACAGCTCATCCTTATTTCTATCATGACAATCCAATTAGATGATTAATCAATCAGGGAACTATATGCTGCCATCCCGTATGAATGGAATTTATTTCATTAAACTTTTGATATAGAATGGGAAAAAAAAAATCCTAATGCTTAATCCCACTACATTCTTAAAGGATAAAAGCTATTAAAAATCTCTCTTGGGAAGCAGACTTGGCCCAATGGATAGGGCATCCATCTACCACATGGGAGGTCTGCAGTTCAAACCCCAGGCCTCCTTGACCCGTGTGGAGCTGGCCCATGCACAGTTCTGATGTGTGCAAGGAGTGCTGTGCCATGCAGGGGTGTCCCCTGCATAGGGGAGCCCCATGAGCAAGGAGTGCACCCTGTAAGGAGAGCCACCCAGCATGAAAGAAAGTCCAGCCTGTCCAAGAATGGTGCTGCACACACAGAGAGCTGACAACAAGATGACGCAACAAAAAGAAACACAGATTCCCGTGCCGCTGACAACAACAAAAGTGGACAAAAGAAGAACACGCAGCAAATCGACGCTGGGGCCGGGATGGGGAGGGGGGGGAAGGGGAGAGAAATAAATAAATTGTAAAAAAAAAATCACAAAGAGATTTTATAATAATTTCTATGAACAATACATTTCCTTACTTGAGCTGAGTATCTTTGGGACAAAACTGAAGTCGGTCAAAATCTTTAAGACATAAAAAAAAAAATAAGTAATTACTCATGACTTGTACATAAATCAATTACTTTAAAACAAAGACACTCTAGTGGCCAGAGGGCACTTACCAAGTCCACATTCCCCTATTGCTACAACTTTCCCTTTATTGTTTTCAGCAAGATTTAGCAATTCCATTAAGTAAAGATCAGGGTTATTCTTTTCAAATTCACCACACCTTGTAGGATGACATCCAACTGTACTGAAAAACATATCTAACACAAAATAATATCTTAGTATTATTTTCAAAACATTTTTTCATATTTATATCGGATAAACAAATGTGAGAGTAACAATTTCAACTCATTAATTTTTAACAACTGCTGTAAAATTATTCAAATTTGATTTAAATTAGTATCAGAACTGATTATATTGTATAAAAACTTCTGGATTACCTTAACAAAGTAAGATGTAAATATGAAAACTGGCTTAATACATTGATAAAATAATTAATTCAACTCTTCCCAAAGCTTGATATTTACTGAGCCTTGTAGAATGGAAAATGAAAAAATTTGAAATGTCATCACCTAATTTTATCTTTAATATTCAATGTTTGTGTGACTGTCCTGATTCAAGTATTTAATATAGACTAGCAGTTAAAATGTTTTCCTTTGAAAAAGTATAATGGCAGAGTGATTTAAAGAGGTGGAAGAGGGGTTAGTTTTTCTAATAAAAATAAATCTCATTTACTTGGAGAACATTTCTTGACAGCTCATTGGAACACAGATGAGAACAGGTAAATGAAAAGTGAGTGCTGAGTGATCTCTAAGTACATGCACCTTAGCTCACAGGTGAGGTGTAGAACCTCCCAGGCAGGTGCTTACATGTAAAAGGAGGAGGCAGCATATTTAAAGCAGGGAAGGCACAATGTAGGGGTCAGGAGTGGATGAGAGCTGATAGTGGAGATGGGACAACTTTTAAAACCAGAGCTGTTTGGGAATAAAAAGAATGGAAGAAAATATCCTTGTACACCTCAACAGCTCTTGAGAGGGTGATTATTTTTAGGACCTTAATCACTAAGAAAAAGGGGCAGTGGATCCTAAGAAAAATATGCATTTTAGAAAGTTTTGGGGCTTTTAAAATAAAAAATAGCTTTTAACTTGTAAAAGAACACATCAGTAATCTGAAAAATATGTGGAAAGCATCATTCCTCAGTGTCTAGCACACAAGATATACAAAAAAGTTAAATGAATACCAGATAAATGAGGTGTTTTATGTAACTAATACTTCCTTTTAAGAATCAATTCCAAAACCTTTTTAGATTCTAAATAAATGGAAAATGTGTGAACATAAAGTAAGCATAAGGGATTATATATTATATTTTATTTGTATTCCTGGGGCTTTGCCCATTGTCTGACACATGGAAATAAATACTTAGTAAATGCTCTATCAAGGCTTAAGTTAAAAAAGAATAAAAAGGAACTCATATGCACAAAAATTCTGTATCAAGAATACCTGAAATTAAATTATGTACCTTATGAACTTAATCACCATTAGTTGAAATCACAAAATAATCTTTAATAGGAACTGAGCGTTTTATCAACACCACATGGTACTTTAGATTTTTCATCTGAATCAAGTCCCATTAAAATTAGTCCATTTCCCTTTGTTTCCACAGTTGTGATCCACTGTAGTATACCTGAAGCAGTTCTCAAAAAGACTTCTTCAAAATACAAATTCACATATATTTTTTTGTAAAAGTAATAGGATACCATTCGTTTGTGCCAAATGCAGTGCATCTTTGCTGTCTTGTAGATTTCCACCTGTAATAATAAACTGAAATAGAAACAAAATAAATCTGACTTTAACACATTATCAAGTTTCTCAAACATGGCTTCCAGAATGCCTTTTCCTTTTTGACTGACACACAATCTACCCCTCCTTTAAAATTCTTTTTTTCCAGAATGCCTTTTCCTCTTGTTGACTGTCACACAACTCCCCCTCCTTTAAAATTCGGCCCAAAGATTATCTCTTCCACAACAGAGTAGAATTTATCACTTGGTCCTGTTAAAATACATTTACATAGTTGTCTTTCCTTTTAGACCACAATTTTTTGTGTTAGAGACCACATGTTAAGAAAGACTGAATAACTGAAGATCCCAGAGTTTAGAATCCTGTTAAACTAAATTAATGTTTCAATAGTGATTAAATCAACAGTTCTCAAACTCTGGCCCAGGAACCTCCCAAGGGGTATGTGAGGTCAAAACTATTTTCATAATAAGACAAAGATGCTATTTGCCTCTCATTCTGTCACATGTGTACAATGAGGTTTTCCAGATGCTACATGTGCATGATATAAAAAACAGACTGACTTCTATTAAGTCAAACATTAAAGAGATCTGAAAAAAAGATTTTTAAAAATTCTACTTATCGCAAAATTCTTTTGTTTTGGAAAATACTATTCCCGCCTCCTGCCTCCTCCTTTTTCTCTTCTCTTCTCAAAAATACTTATTTTTCATTAAAATATTATTTCTGTTAACACATAATGGTTTATTTTTACATGAATCAATCAATAAATTATTTGTAAATTTTCTCAGTTTTAATTTCTAATATAGTGCATATCAATAGATAACCCACAAGAGCAAAAAAGAATGAAAGACCAACAAAGTTTGAGAATGGGTAAATGTATACTAACGAATTCTCTAAAGGGAAATGTGTGGCTCCTGGCAAATAAGTATGCTTCTATACAGACGGCCAAAGAGGCCACCCGATGGTCAGAAAGCCATCTTTGCTAATTTATTTTATTTTAACCACCCCCCACCATGGCTCCCTCACCTGTTTGCTCATTGTTTTGTTTTGTTTTGGTTTTTTTCCCAATGAGGCATTTTATTTGCATGTATGTTTTACATTCCTAGAAAAAGAATCCCAGGGTTTTTCCTCCTGTGTGTTTTTGCCTCATTTCCTCATGGTGCATGATGCCAGCTGAGGTTGTCCGCTCGTTTTTTGCTTGTTGCCTGCTCACTGCCTGTTTTTCTTTAGGAGGCCGTGGGAAGTGAACCTGGGACCTCCCATGTGGGAAGTGGGTGCTCAACTGCTTGAGCCACATCTACTCCCTGCTAATCTATTTTAAAGTGAAAAATGTCACTAATGAGCTATAACTGAGACAGTGCTGCTTAAGTGTTCATTTTTATAAAGAAGTAATTTAGGCACACTGATGTATATTTTTCAAAGCACACTTCAACAGTTTCATTGTAGATACACCTGTGATGGTTAAGTTCATGTGTCAACTTGGGCAGGTTATGGTGATCAGTTGTTTGGTCAAGCTGGCTCCAGCCTGATTGTTACCGTGAGGATATCTCGTGGACTTAATCATCACTAAGTTGTATGTATCAATGGCTGACTGCATCTAGAATCAACTGAGGGCACTGCCTTCAACAGTGGGAAGTTCCATCCAGTCAGTTGAGGGCTTTAAAAGAATGATGATTTCAACAGTCAGAAAAGAGAATTTCCATCCCTACTTCAGCCAACCAGCTTCTCCTAGGGAATTCCTCAAAAACCTTCACTGGAGATACAAGCTTGTGACCTGTGCTACCAAATTTAGACTTGCCCATCCCCAGTCACGTGAGAGAATTCTTATCCAAATCTCAGAATATTTATATTAGATATATATATTTATATACATGTCCTGTCATTTCTGTTTCCCTAGAGTACCCTGACACAACACCTAAAGAGAAAACACAAAACATAGGGGAAAGTGCAAATGATAGGTGTTTCCATATAGGAACTTAACCCTCTAATATGACTAGACACTGAATATTCAAGAATCTATAGCAATAATTAAATCCTCAACTGCCTATAAAATATTGGATAGAAAATATTAACAAAAACTTTCTTGCTTAATATTATTACCTAATTCTTTAATACCAGACCAGCTGCTTGCATCCAGTATTGCAATGACGTAAAATAGTTTTTAATCAAGCCAACTTTACATTTTATCTATAACTTTTCTAAGTGGTTCAAAAAAGGGCAAGACTAGAGGGCATGTTTACCTCTAGTTTAGAATGATGATATACATAATGAAGGCTGTTTTCTTTATGCCAGGTACAGTACCAATTGCTTTGCACTCAGTATTTTACCCCTCATGACTGTGTAAGTTGGGTACTATTATCATTTCCATTTCACATATGAGCAAAACTTAAAAATTTTACTAAAATTTTACTAAAAAGAAGCCTCTTTAAAAGCCTGGTAATCCACAGAGGTTTTAAAAGAAATTTCAAAGAGACTTTGCCATTTAACGCATTTCTGATCACAGGGAAGAACCAACCATGAGGTTTGTGTAACTTAAATTCCTATAAACCAAATATTTTGATATTTCATTTCCATTAACTTGCCACTATTACATGTAGCAACTAGGTACCCAGAAATGCCAAGTGTGGCATGTCTCTTTCCCTTTGGTTCTAAAGAATTCTAACTGAAATTTAGCTTTTAAAAATCCTTCAAGAGTAATAAAAAAAAAAGATGTTACCTTTCTAACACCGATCTGGACAGCTCTCTGTATTACATCCTGTAAATCATCTGAAAAAGATGAACCTCATATTAAGAAAATTGGATAAATAAAAATTCACTCATCTATAATTTAGTTATCCCTTCTGAAAAACATAGAAATAATCACATTTACTAAATCAAAATCAATCAATACTATTTGATGAGTATTTATCATATAAGCACTAGAAATACCTTAAAAAAAAAAAGTCCCAGTAAAAGGAAAACTATATGGTTGTTATCCATTTAATTGTATTTTTTATTCTGTTGAACAAAATGGGGGAAATGATGAAAATCAGGAGGTTCAAATGCAAGATGAATTACCTCTCTATTATTTAAGTCACTTGCCTTGAATTTGAAACTCACTGGTATTTTTTTTTCAGTTTTAAAAGAATATTTATTTTTACAAGGGTTTTCCTGAGTAAACCTGTAATGCCTTCCAAAATTAGTTTTGCGGTATGTCTGTAGTTACTATTTCTATTGAGGAAAGATAATTTTTATTTTCCCTGACAGTTGTTTTTTGCTTTCCCAAGCAACAGTAATTACTAAGCTCTGAGAGATCTGAAATAAATGGACAGCAAAATCAAACAATCACCTCATAAAAATCCACTTATTTATTGTATATTTAAGTATCACAATGTGATTGAATTACTATATTACTTCTAAAGTATAAAATTTCTTCTAGACAAAATAACATCAATTTTAGTTAACATATACTAAGTAGCATAACCAGTTCTGCTAGATACTAATATTGAACACAACAAAACTTTTTTCCTGAACTTGCATACACAAACATATAGTCACAAAACATGAAATCTATTAAATGCTACAAAAGCAAGCAAAGAAGCAATATATTCAGTAGTCAAGCTGTACTGTATGTTACACATAAAAATATTTAAAATTCTGAATGAAATAGAAACGGTATTTTCTGAAGTAAGACTTACAATGCTAAATTTACCTTTCTTCTTGCAGATGGCATCTAATATTCCCTATATTTAGAGAAGTTTTTGCTTAGCACCACCTAGAAGCATAGTAAGGTTAAATTCTGACTTAGATTGTTGAAATGTGCAATTCCTCATTATCCATAACAGGTTACAAACCAAATTTCCTGTTTATTTACATAATAAGCATAGTCAATTTTCTGAGGCAGTATTCACAGACTAGTTTATTGGCAAAATTCCGCTTTCAAGAACTTATTATTGCCATCATTGCCAGTTTATTCTCATCTCAGCTGACAAAACAGGCCTTTAAATGAACTGCATACAGTACGTTTAAGCCATTTTGTTTTTGGTTATGCTTTCCATCAGTCTCTGAGGTACTACTATCTATTCCCACATGTAAAATAGGTATATAGGAAGGGTGTGGATGGAAGCAGGAAAAGGCAAAACCGGGAAGGCAGACAGTAGGGTATCACCTCCTGAATCATATTCCCACTGTCACCCAACTGAAAATGTTTTTCAAAAAACTAGACATACTAATGTTCAACTATAAGTGATTTTAAGATCATATGCCCCCTTTCCATTCCTTAGAATGTCTAAACACCAGTTTTGTTTTGTCTTTTGTGCATATGATTGAAACTCCATATTCAAAATTATAAAATTCTACAGGTAATAAGAGCCTGATCAATACTTTAATAGGTGCTTTATTTTTTATTTTTTCAAAGATTTATTTTATTTCTCTCCCCTTCCGCCCCACCCCAGTTGTCTGTTCTTTGTGTCTATTTGCTGCGTGTTCTTCTTTGTCCACTTCTGTTGTCGTCAGCGGCACGGGAATCTGTGTTTCTTTTTGTTGTGTCATCTTATTGCATCTGCTCTCCATGTGTGCGGTGCCACTCTTGGGCAGGCTGCACTTTCTTTTGCACTGGGCAGCTCTCCTTATGGGGTGCACTCCTTGTGCGTGGGGCTCCCCTACATGGGGGACATCCCTGCGTGGCACGGCACTCTTTGCAAGCATCAGCACTGTGCGTGGGCCAGCTCCACATGGGTCAAGGAGGCCTGGGGTTTGAACAGCAGACCTCCCATGTGGTAGATGGACACCCTAACCACTGGGCCAAGTCCGCTTCCTAATAGGTGCTTTATAAATGTGTTTCATTTTGTTTATAGTTTGCATCTTGTCCAGGATGCATAATAAGTCCTTTAATATTTCATTGTAAAGATAGATTATAAAGACTTTTTAAAAAAATTTTTTTTCAGTTTTATTTTATATACAAAGAGCTACCATTGTTTTAGTTTAGTTTAGTCAGGTAGATATCTTGGATAGTCCATGCAAGGAAGATTGCTTAGTCCAATTTGATGAAGCCCATATCCTTCACATACTGACGGAAATATTGGTGGCACATACTGAGGCCGTATTTCTGGATCTGACTATGCTGGTTTGAGCAGATGTGGCAAGAGCAGGAACCCTGGACGAATTTTCATGGATGGCTCCAGTAGAGCTGCTGGTGACCCATCTTGCTTTCAGGGTGTAATGACACAAAAGGTCAAGATCTTCTTAAGGGAGAAAATTTGTTTTCACAGAGAAACTGTTTACCTTAACACAAGCAATATTTACCTTGATGCTTTTGAATCCCTCTATAAATTCCTCTGAACATAGGATCTGTCAAGTTGATGCCAATATCTGTGAAAAGCAAAAATAATTAATCATTAAGTCTCTATTTGAAACTTTTACTTTAAGCAAAATCTTCTGTTAAACTTTTCATTCATACACTCCTTTTCTCAAACAATATGCAAGTGCCTACCACTTGTCAGCTATTGTGCTAGACATCTGGGATACAAAGACGAATAAGGTAACATTCCTGCTCTCAAGAAACTCACATCATAATTGGTAAGGCAGACCCAAGAATAGACAAATGAGAAGCAAGCGCTAGTAAAGTGGGACACAGAAGGGGAACAGCCTACCTAGTCTGGTGACTGACCGGGAAGAGGCTCCAGAAAAAGGTGACTGACCTAAGTAAAATCTTAAAGGAGGAGTTAAGAGTTACCTAGTGGGAGTAAGGAGATTACAGAGGAGGCTTTAGCCTTAGGAGTATCAAGTAGGCTAGTACTAGTGGAAAGCTACTGGCTGTTGGGAAGAAGTGTAGGGATTAATTTTCCCAAAGTAATTTTTACTAGAAAACAAAGTAAAAAACAAATGAAACTTAAAAATGAACATATTTACCAAGTAAACATTTCTGATCTTAATTTTAAAAGCCAACTGAAGATTAGCTTGGAGGCTCAGTTTATGAAGCTATTCCTTGTTCTTATAAGGCAGGTAGTACAGGGAAAGGAAGATTTGAGTTACAGCTGAAGACTGAACAGAAAACATGCCTGGGAGAAAATATGGCCAGCAGACCACATTGCCATGAGACCCAGCCTGAAAACTTCCTGAGGGGAAGGCTGCCGGAGAGATCCCGTGAGACCCTGGCCATGTGATCCCTTTTGGAACTCTTTCTGGGGAAGCCCCAGATATCTTCAAACAAAAAGCCTCACCATCAGCCCCGAGAACTAACAGGCGGGGCAACCAATCAGAACAGCAAACAGCCAGGGCCTCTCCCCAACATCATGAAAGGGGGTAAAGGAAAGACTTTAAAAAGGCCTGACCTGGGGCCTCAGGCACATGTCTTACTCTGCAGCACGCCCACAGTCCGTGTCTAGGACTGTACTCTTTCCTTGTTTCTTAACTATTTACTCCCTTGCCTACACTATGCCAAGTCCTGAAATTCTTTTATGCAATATAAGCCAAGAAACTAGAAGCCCACCGCCCAGAGCCTCCAGCCAACACTTGCCTAATTAGAATAGAATAGAGACTAAATAGTTCTTCAGTGTGTACTTTGAGGCAAATAACTGGTTGACGCTACTTCTAGGTGATACTACTTCCTCTTAGAACTGTCTTCTTGATGTGAATCAGTTCTTCATTGGTGTACTTAATGTTTCACATTTGTCATTGGATATCCTGTGCTAGCCATGCTACCATTTTTTTCCTTTTCTGCAAGAATCACTTGTGACTCACAGCCCTTGACCCCTTCTGACATTATGGTCTGCCTCAAGTATAGTCCTCAGCCTATTATCAGAGCTGCTTCTATTATCTGAAATATAGGCTGCTTCACCTAAGCCATGGGGTTCGGTGGAAAGTATCTTCTTTTCCTGGAGTTTATGTGATTCAGGTCCAATTCCCCTTAAGAAGTTCTCTTTCTCTACTGGAAGACCTACCTCTGGGATATAAACTATCCAATTCATTACCCACCCACTCACCAGCAAGTATCTACAGGGTGATTAAGATAATTAAGTCACTACAAGGGTCAAAGAAAAATTCAAACTGAGCAACTAGAAGCATTCAAGAAATACAGTTAAAATGGTGAAGTGCAATTAGATACAATAGAATAGAAAAACAATGGGCTTGGAATCAAAATTCCTGGCTCTTCTACTTATTAGATGAATGATTTTGGGGAAATCACTGTACCTTTCAAAGACTGTTTTCTCATTTGTAGGTGGGACAAAAGTTTTTCTTGTCCCAGGGATTTGTCATTTCAGTAAATAAAAGCCTATAAAATATATTACTGAGTATAGTACAAATACTGGAACACATCCACAATAAATGGAATTTTAGTCAACATTAGCTATATTGCCATGCCACTGTAAGTGGTTAATTCGCCCAATCTGAGACTACATTATTGAATAGCCAAATGTGAGTTCATCTGTTTTGTACCTAAGACTCATTATGCAATTGCAAAAAGAAAGTCTTTTAAACTCTTATTTAACTTGTTCAAAACCTTCTGATATGTGATAGGTGATAATAACTTTTAAATTAAAACAGTTCCTATGGGAAGTATCTCCATTGGCAAGAAAGTAAACATACTGTATAAAAACCAATTTCTATGCTAAACTAGCCACAGACAGTAAATAACTTGGAAACAAAGAAAATGGGGGATGGGGGTGTAAGAGAAGGAGAAAATGGGAAAAAAAGGCAAAGTGGAAAAATCCTGCTTCTGATTAAGGGGAAATTGAGAGATTCAAATATTTAGTGGCATGTCACCCTATATAGATCAGTAATTTTTCCCCCCATTAATTTTTTTCTTTAAATAGCTGGCTTTAAATGCCTTACTTGCTTTACTGGCTTTTATTATTTTCAGGAAAAGTTTTACTTTCATTACAAATAGGATACAAAATCATTGAAATAGGATACCAGATATGTGTGGTTTGGAGTAGTTATCCTGGATTTTATTTTTTCAGATGTGTTTAATTTTATGGTATAACTATTTTGTTTGTGTGATGCATGATTAAGATAAAATGCTTTTTCCAGTTTTCCAAAAGACTTTTCCGATGAATTTGTGCATTTTGATAAGTTCTGTAAGGTTTGTTTTACAAACTTGTAAATCAACAAAATTTTAAGACTGTACCACACAACAAATGTACAGCTGCTGAAAAGAATGTATATAAAATGCATATACTGTACTTATTTTTTTAAAAAACTTCAATTATTGAGTTTTACTATTCAAAGCAAGAGAGTGGAAAACTATTTATACTACACTTGAAACCAAAAGAAAGACACACACAACTTTAAACTGGAGCCTCACTGTCTGGGCTCAGTGACCATGTCCTAGCACTGTCACTGGTGATCTATGGACACAAAGAGATAGCAAATAGAGCATTTAAAATTATTTCAGATCATCTTAGCCTTTAGATATAACTTCAAGTAGTACAAGAAATATCTGGGATGGAGGAATAAGCTAAAGGACACCACCATGTAGCAAAGAGCTGAATCCAGAAAATGGGATGTTCCTTGGGACAAACTGTCCAATTGCTTCAGCAAGTCAGTGCCATGATAGATTAAGAAAGACTATGACTGCAAGCCAAATCTAATCCATTGCATATTTTTGTTTGACCCTGAGTTAAAAATGGTTTTTACATTTTAAAATGGTTGGAAAAAAGTCACAGAAATTAATCTCAGGCATAACCTAGAACACAATGTTGTAGACGTGTTCCCTAGGAGGGTGCAGCCAATGTCTTCCATTCTTACAATACGTATTAGTTCTGTTTCCCATCCCTCTTCCCCAATTAGAAACACTAGGATGCAATGTTGGGGTACAATTTTAAGGGGAAGACATTTGTTATGCAATAATGAGGTGGCCAGCTGTTCTAAACCAAAATCTAAGTCTGCTTTTTATAAACTGGTTTTACATATGAACTTCTGCATAGACCAATCTTTGTTGGGTCTAATATGGTATATTTCCAAGTATTGTTCAACACTTATCAGTAGGCCAAGAAATCAATACAAAGGGTCAAAGCCAGAATTTTTTTATATATTATTTTTAATTTTTTAAAAGATAGGTTACACAAAATATTACATTAAAAAACTTAAGAAGTTCCCATATACCCCACTCCCCACACCTCCCCCATCAACTTCCCATTTCATCAGTAAGGCACATTCATTGCATTTGGTGAACACAACCTGGAGCACTGCCACATGGACCACAGTTTACATTGTAGTTGACACTCTCCCCCAGTCCACCCAGTGGGTTATGGCAGGATATACAATGTCCTACATCTATCCCTGCAATATCATTCAGGACAATTCCAAGTCCCAAAAATGCCCCATATCACACCTCTGCCTCCCTCTCTCTGCTCTCAGGAACTCCTCTGGCCACTGTCTCCACATCAATGATACAATTTCTTTCATTGCTAGAGTCAACAGTTTTATAGTAGAATACCAGCAAGTCTACTCCAATCCATAACTTTTTCTTTAAGATTTTTATTTATTTCTCTCCCCTTCTCCTTCCCCCTTACCCCCGTTGTCTACTCTCTGTGTCTGCATGCATTCTCGTCAGGCGGGACAGGAATCTGTGTCTTTTTGTTGCGTCATCTTGTTGCATCAGCTCTCCATGTGTGTGGCACCACTCCTGAGCAGGCTGCGCTTTTCACACGGGTTAGCTTTCCTTGCAGGGCGCACTCATTGCATGTGGGGCACCCCTACACAGGGGACACCCCTGAGTGGCACGGCACTCCTTGCGGATGGCAGCACTATGCATGGGCTTTCAAACCCTGGACCTCCTATATGGTAGGTGGATGCTCTATCAGTTGAGCTACATCTGCTTCCCTCCAACCCATATAATATTCCTCCATCCTGTGGACCCTGGGATGGCGATGTCCACTCCACCTCCAAATCGAGAGGGGGCTTAGATCCCACATGACTTATGGATGCAATTCCCCTGCTTGCAGTTGTAGACACTCTTGGTTCCCTGGTGTGGTGGTTGACCATTCTCACATCCCTGTCAGCTGACCTGGGTAAGTCCAACGACCCAGAGATAGGTGTTGCAACTCTGCTCAGGCTCAGGACCCAGCTGGCACACGGACAGTCCAGAGATTCAAAGATCCTGAGCATACACAAACCCCAGTGCCAATCATAGGTTCAGAAAAATGACAGAAGAGGCATGTGTAGAGAGGTCACATCTGAGTCCAACTCCATCATAGTCAGAAGCACAAATTCCAAAGTTGGGTCCACTGGCAAGAGTATGAACTCCAGAGCCATCTGTCATGACCGCAGAACCTGTGTGTCTCCGTAGACCTGAGGAAAACCAGTACCTGGGGTTGTATCTACTTTGACTGTCTCTGGGATCCTGCTGAAACATGCGTAAGTGAGACCTCTCTGATGACCTCGACTCATTTTGAAGTCTTTCAGCCATATAAACTCACTTATCTTTACCATTTCCCCCTTTTATTCAAGGTCTTTTTCTAAAAGCCAGAATTTTTTAAATGCCATAGAATAAAAGATTTATAAAAGTAAGCCACATAAAAAAGGTACAATGTATAGTTCTATATAATATCTATATATTTGTCATCAAAAAAGAAAAAAAATGTTATTTGTTCATGTTTTTATATGTCTGTTTGTTCCATCTTTTTTTTCCTTTTCCTTGTGTCTCTTGTTGCATCATCTTGTTGCACTAGCTCGCTGTCTTCTTTAGGAGGCACTGAGAACCCAACCACAGACCTCCCATGTGGTAAATGGGAGCCCAATCGCTTGAGCCACATCTGCTTTCCTGTTTATTCCATCTTCCCATTAATTGTATCATGGAGAAGAGAGGCTGAGAGACCATCACGTTAGACAGTCTGACAACCTTTGAGAATCCCTGTAGGCTCTTCTTAACCTCTTTTAGAGCACATGACACATTCTCTCTTGTGTTTGATTTTACTGTGCGTAGATCTTACATCTCTAGTCTGAAAACTAAGTGCAACAAAACCACTAGATTTTTTTATAGTTCACAGTACTTAGCACAATGCCTTTGGGAAAAAAAAGAATACTGCTTAAAATAACCCTTATATCTAAATCTATAATCCTAATCCCTTTTCTGAGTGCCAGACCTGTGCCTTGTAGTCATCTCTATCTGGAGGTCCTGTTAAGAATTTCAACCTTAACCTAATCCAAATGGACCTCATGTCTTCCACCCACTGCCAAGCCAGTCCTGCTTCCATTTTGTATTTAGGTATATCTATACCATGCTTCCAAACCTGAATCATCTTTGACTGCTCACTTTCCCTAATCTCCCATAAATCCTCAACAGCTAAATGCTACCTATGATTGTTTCTTCCATTTCTCTTTTCCTTTTCCATTGCCCTAGTCCAAGCTCTGAAATGCTTCGTTGTCTCTTTCCATTCCCCACTAAGCCTACATAACTGCTTCCAGAATTACCTTACTAAAGCAGAGATGGGGCCATTTTCATTTCCCATCCTCAAGTGACTGAAACTCCACAAAGAAGGATCATGCACCAAATGCCCACAGCTGTATCCCAAGAACCTAGTGTGGTTTCTGGTACATAATTAGCAATCAGTGATTTACTGATAAATGTTCTGTCAAAGACCTTCAGTGGAGCTCCAATCCATACAGAGTAAAACTAAAGTCTGCAGTGAGACTTGGTCCCAAGTTATCCTTCTAATCCTACACAAAACCTCCCAGCTTTCCCTAAATGCCTCGCAGTAAATATTTATATCTTTGTTTCCCTGTCACATTCTCCCTTTTTTGTTCTACCGGTGCTGATTACCGAACTGGCTAGGTAACAGATTCTAATTTCCCCCCATTATTTGTGTCTGTTTCTCCCCTAGATGATTCCGGGAGAGCCAGGGCAGGGTCTGAGCCTGTATTTCCAGGCCAGGGCCAGGCCCACCACAGGTGTTCAGCCACTGTGATATGAACGAACAAATGGAGTGAGCGGGTCCCTCGCAGACGTCAAACTCTGGTCACCGAGGAGGGATGGGGCGGGAGGGGCACAGGGGATAAAAGGAATGTAAAGATCGGCCACTTTTTTAATACTTTCTGGTAGGTTTGCTTCCCTTTTAACTGAGTATCACACATATAGAAAAGGGCACAAATCATAACTGTACAGCCAGTGAATTTTCTCACATAAGCACAACCGTGAAAACGAGCAAATAAATCAAGAAACAGAATATTAGCATCCAGTTAGCTCCCCACCTCACCCTCTTTCATCGCCCCCGTCCCGCTCACCCTCTTTCATTGAATGGTCCTTTCAACCCTCTAAAAACCCGGGCGCTCAAACCCTTGCTCTTGTGGCCGCGGTGAGCCATTCCCGCAGCTGGTCAGAAACGCGCAGGGGCCGGGAAAAGTAATCGCTTACCGATGAACTTGAAGCGACTCATGACTATCGTAATCTCTCCTCCCCGGAGGAAGCGGAAGTGGCTGCCGGTCCCGCCCCTTGGACTGCAGGCTTCCGGTTTCCCGGGAGTCCCCGCGGCCGCTGAAGGTGATCTGGCTGTCATGGCGTTCTCGGCGCCTGCGGCCTACCTTACTCACCAGCAGAAGGTGTTGCGGCTTTATAAGCGCGCGCTGCGCCAGCTGGAGTCATGGTGCATCCACAGGTGGGAGAAGGGAACTCAGGGCGCCGGGAGGTGGCTCCGGGGACCCCTCGGAGGCTGAGAGGCCCCGGGGGACCGGGCAGCCCAAAGACCTAGGGAACGGAATGAGAAGGGGCCCCTGGTCCCACGAATCCATCCAAAGCCCCGAGTTGCAATCGAGGCTTCGTCGCCCAGAGCTGTGAGACTTTGGACGACTTGACCCCTCACATAAGTCTCTTCTTCCATCTCTTCTCTCATCCCAGAGTAGTTTTAGAACATAGTCTTAGAACAAAAATTTTCGTGACCTAGGGACAGTGCAAGGTGGCATGACATCCCAAGAGATGTGAATGCCAGGTCTCCCCTCCTTTATCAGAATCCCAAAACCTAGCCCCAGGAGAAGGGGCTTCCGGGAAAAATCTCCAAAAGATGGAAAACTGGGGAGGCCTGAAGGAAGTGATGAGGGTATCCTTCCTCAAAGTCCAAATTGCATATTTGTGATTATTGGAAATAACCCATGTATTTCTCTGTGGTAAGCAGGAAGATGGCCAGGTACAATGTTGTAGGATTGTTAGTTTCTTCCTTTAGTTTTCCTACATTCATGCTTTTGACCAAATTTGCTATTCAGGTTCTAAGCTGTATGCCAAATAAATAAAGGCTAATAAATTCTCTTTCAAAGCTGCAGCAGCTCATGGATTAGTGGAGAAGATGGACATGTAAACAAATAGATAACAGAATTACCAGTGTTAAAAAGATGAAGGAAGTTGAGCCATCAAGAATTCTGGCAATGCTGAACTACTGCTGGGAATATTAGAGAATTATATTAGAATATATGGAATTATAATATTAGAATCATGGACAAAATGATAAAAGCAGTTACTGTGACGACATTGATTCAGGGTTTTAAAAATCTCACATCCTTTCTCAGTTATTGCAGATTTTCTTCCTCCTTTTGCCCTCACTGCTGTGTTTTTCTGTGGTTCCAGCCTTCTGTTATTGCTGTACATACTTTGAGCAGCTTCATCCATGTCAGGACTTGAGTTACCACCTATGCTCATTTGCCTATCTCTAGAGCTCTATTTCTCCTTGTAAGACCACCTACAGAGCACTGAAACCAACTTGTCTACGTTCATTAAAACCAAACTGTTTTCTTTTTACTACTGTCATTCTGATTCTCTTCCCAAGTTCCCTGTCTCAGCTAATGGCATTACTTGCAAGTCAGTCACTGAACTAATGCCTCAGAATTGTTCTCACGTACTTGCTATTTACCTCTTTGCCAATGACACGTATACTTTTCCACCATGTTTGTTTGGCTACTGATATTTTGTAAATTCTCTCTCCAAAGTAATATTAGTAGCTGACATTGAATACTTATGATGTGCCAGGCACTGTTTGAAGTGTATTTATCTTTTAACCTAGTGAATCTTCACAACAACCTTAAGATATAGGTACTCTTATTAACACTGTTTTACAGAGGAGGAACCCATTATCGATGTCACCATCATGGCTGCCCTCTTCATGCTCTTGGCATCTGTGACCTGGATTATTGTCAGAGCCTCCTAACTTATCTCTTCAGCAGTTTCTTCCAGAACTTGACTATAACTTGTCTAAGGTCATGCAGCTAGTGTCAGAGTCAGGATTCCAACCCAGGTCAATCTGATTAAAATACTGTTTCCAGCATGTAACACTTGCCTCCTTATTTCAACTTTGTAGTTCCAGAATTTAGCACAGGGCCTAGCACATGGTAGGAAGAAATTTGATAAGTTGTCATTATTTATTGACAACTTATTGAATGTTGAATGGTCCTACAGAGACTATAACTTCTCTTTTGCAAATGTGTTTTTCCCTTTTTAGTTTAAATCATCATTCCTTTGTTGGAGGAGAGAGAAGAAAATGGTTTGACTTAGGTTTAATATTGTGATTTTTAGTTATGGGTGCATCTGGTGATGTTTGGGGGCTGGAGAGAAAGCAGCCAAATGATGGGCCTTGCTCTTGGCAAGGTTGAGGGAGGTGCTGGGAAGTTACACTATTCATCCAGAAGGTGTCGGTGGGAGTGCAGCCTCTACCAGATATTAATACTGTCTGTTGAGTAGATAACGTTTCTAATCTTCAAAATCATTTTGGTTTAAGGGATAAATACCGGTACTTTGCTTGTTTGATGAGAGCCCGGTTTGAAGAACATAAGAATGAAAAGGATATGGTGAAGGCCACTCAACTGCTAAAGGAGGCGGAGATGGAATTCTGGCATAATCAACATCCGCAGCCATATATTTTCCCAGACTCTCCTGGGGGTACCTCCTATGAGAGGTATGAGTGTTACAAGGTAGGTGAGAATTACTGTGTGACTGCCTTCTAAGAGGCAGCCTTTGTTTCTCCATTCCCAAAATTCAGCCCTATAAACCATTTCTTCTTTTAGGGAACAGCTAGATTTCCTTCCTGACAACTGTAGATATTTGTTTTACAGTTTTTTGTCACCTAGATGTCATTAAGACTTTTTAAATCCAGCTCCACAGACTTGAAATATGCTAAGTTACTTGGTGAAGAACTCATTTTGGAGCCTGAAGTTAATCGATTTGGATTGGCATTTAGCATTTCTGAGAAATTCTTAGTAACTTCCAAATAGCCTAATACTACTCTAGGTGTTTAGAGAGTGCAGGTAGGAAGGAATGATGCCAGTTCTCTTTGACTGACATTGCTCTTTTTCAACCACAATCTCTTTCATTCTGAGGTAAGGCATTCCTCTCCTTTGCTTGTCCTCTGCTAAGTGCTTAGTGTCAGAACTGTCTGATACTCGGAATGGTTATATAAATGCACCTTGATTTTTGTTTTCTATTTCCTAAGCAGGTCTATCCATGACATTGTAATTGTGTCCATGGATGACCCCATGGTTTCCTCTTGTGACAGGTTCCTGAGTGGTGTTTAGATGACTGGCATCCTTCTGAGAAGGCGATGTACCCTGATTACTTTGCCAAGAGAGAACAGTGGAAGAAACTGCGGATGGAAAGCTGGGAGAAAGAGGTGAGGCTTACTTGGATTTTGCCATATAGCTTGGCCCACATGATCAGTAGAGGGAAGGAGCTCAGGTTTTGTTTCCCATGTGCAGAGGGCCAGATTCCAGCCTCAACAATTACCCTTGCCCATAAACTAAAATATTTTCAACTAAAGGATGTTAATTTTAACATTTACAGCCCTCTTACAAATAGGTTAAAATGTATTCTCTGATCTCTTTGGCTTTTCTATTCTCTAATTTTGCTTCTTTTGCCTGACCTTCTTGTTATCCCCTATACTCCCTTAACTTTCCTCTCCACTAGAGCATTAAGCATCTTTTAATAATCTTATGATGGTCTGATTTACTTTTTTAACAAGGCAATCTTGCAGTAATGTGAAGAAGATATTGGTGAGGGTAAGTAGAGAAATGGAGAGACCAGTTTGGGGTTATCGCAGTAGTTAAGTCAAAAGATTACGGTGAATAGCACCAGGATGGGTACAGTAGATACAGAAGGAAATCGACAGATTCAAGATAACTTTTGGAGAGAGATGAAGATTGATTGGACTTGGGGAACTGGTGAGAGAGTGGGAGGAATCAAGAATAATTCCCAATTTTAGTTTTTAACCTTTGGAATTTGGTGGTGGAGGTTGTTGAGATGGGGAAGGCTGGGGAAAGAACAGGTGTCAGGGTGACAATCAGAAGTTCCATTTTGGAAGTGTTAAGCTTAAGAATCCTGTGAGACGTCAAGTACAGGCGTCCATAGGCAGCATTGGATATAGGACTCTGGAACTCAGGATAGTTTTGGCTAGAAATAGAAATAGAAATTTGTGAGTTGTGGCTTTTTAAAGTCATGGATATGTGTGAGGTTATTAGGGGGAGAGTGTAGGGCAAGAAGAGGCACTGGACCCACCCTTGAGGAACTCCCACTCATAGGAAGAGAAGACTGAGGAGGATTCATGGAGGTAGAGGGAAAATCAAGAGAGTGTCATGGAACCCAAGAATGTGTTTCAAGAATGGCAGGGGTGAAAGTTATCTTTGCTGAAAGTTAAGAGGTGACGTAGGATGAGAACTAGAAATAATATCCATAGACTTTGCAACAGGAGGGCATTAGTGGCCTGGACTAGACCCTTTCTTGGGGCATTTGTCACACTGAATTGAAGAGGCACTGTTAGGAGAGCAGAAGGAGACAGGAGAGGAGATAACTCTTGAGAAGGTTTGCTGAGAATAGAGAAATGGAGGCCATCAGATTATTTTCTTTTAAAATGAGATATAGTGTTTGTAAGCTGATTAGAAGATTTGGGGACAGGGAGAAATAAAAATGTTGACGGGAAGCGGACTTTGGCCCAATGGATAGGGCGTCCGTCTACCACATGGGAGGTCCGCGGTTCAAACCCAGGGCCTCCTTGACCCGCGTGGAGCTGGTCCATATGCAGTGCTGATGCACGCAAGGAGTGTCCTGCCATGCAGGGGTGTCTCGGCGTAGGGGAACCCCACGTGCAAGGAGTGCGCCCCGTAAGGAGAGCTGCCCAGCGCGAAACAAAGTTCAGCCTGCCCAAGAATGGCGCCACACATGTGGAGAGCCGACACAGCAAGATGACACAACAAAAAGAAACACAGATTCCCATGCCCTGACAACAACAGAAGTGGAGAAAGAACACACAGCAAATGGACACAGAGAACAGACAATTGGGGGGGGGAAGGGGAGAGAAATAAATAAAAATAAATCTTAAAAAAAAAAAAAAGAAAATGTTGAAAAGAGACCAACTCGGTCAAGGAGGAAGTTTTGTGAGAGGAAGAGGGGATGGTATGTTGATCCTACGTGGAGGTATTGGCCTTTGGAAGGAGAAGGGATTCTTCCCCCAGTGTAATTGGACAAAGACATATGTAAGTCCATTCGGGTTAGAAGTTGTGGTGGGAAGATCACACACAGGCTTCTGTGTGATGGCTTCTGATGGCTTCTGTTTTCTTAGTTAAAAAAGACAAGAAGTGGCCTGGTGTGTTTGGGGAGTGCTTAAAAGGTGTGATTGGTGGAGAGAGGATAAGCTTGCTGGAGAATAGTAATAGTTTTCTTTTTTTAAAGATTTTATTTATTGTATTTATCTCTCCTTCCCCTCCCCCCAGTTGTCTGCTCTCTCTGTCCATTCGCTGCGTGCTCTTCTGTGACTGCTTCTATCCTTATCAGCGGCACCGGGAATCTGTATTTCTTTTTGTTGCATCATCTTGTTGTGTCGGTTCTCAGTGTGTGTGGCACCATCCTTGGTCAGGCTGCACTTTCTTTCACGCTGAGCGGCTCTCCTTACGGGGCACACTCCTTGCACATGGGGCTCCCCTACTCGGGGGACAGCCCTGCGTGGCAGGGCACTCCTTGCGCGTATCAGCACTCCTCATGGGCCAGCTCCACACAGGTCAAGGGGGCCTGGGGTTTGAACTGCGACCTCCCATGTGGTAGGCAGATGCCCTGTCCATTGGGCAAAGTCCGCTTCCCAGTAGCAGTATTTTTACGGTAATACTAAGGGGAGTTGATGAGCACCTGCTTCCCATGTACGAGGTCCTGGGTCCAATTCCGACCCCCTCCCCCTGAAAGAAGGCAATATTAAGCCACTTGGGTGCAGGCCTAAAGGTGGATGGTGTGGTTTGGCCATTGTACAGAGAGAATGGAAAGGACTTGAGTTTATTCAAGAGGGAGTGATTGTTATGATGGGATCTAAGCAGGATAAAGAAACAAAGTAAACTAGGAGGCTGAGGGAAAGGGTCGAGTTGAGTGAGGGCATAGTGGATTGTCAGAATCTCTATGAGTTTCAAGAGTTATTTTCAAGGGAGCATTTAAGCAGGTGAGCTGAAAGGAGAGGCAGTAGTTGGACAGTAGGGCATTTGAATTCATGATTTTGAGATGTACTGGTTCTGGTCATAAGGTCCAAGATGTTGACTGTTGGAAGGCCTTGGCCAATGTGGAATGGCTGTGCCCAAGGAAGGCAGTGTTGTATAAGAAATGGTTTAGTATTTACAAGTATGAGTTATTTATTTATAGAGAGATTGGGTCACTCTGCAATTGATTACTATTGATAATAATCTAGCACATATGTTTGGAGGCCTAAGTCAGCCCCAGTAGAGAGTTGATTTTTCTGGAGAGAATTTTAGAAATGATTGGTTTAGGAAATGGGTCTCCTAGGTCTCTTCTGTTTTGACAACCTCACACTGATCTTGAAAATCTCTAGAACTGTGATAGTTGGGCAATACTAGGAGCAGGTGGTTTCATGTGATTTCTTGTCCTGATTGCTACTTGGGGAACTTTAAAATTATCATCCCTAATATGTATGAGCTGAGGTTTCTTAATAGTGCTTTAGGAGAGCACTTGGCTGAGACACAAAAGTAAATATTTTTCTGGGAGCCATAACAAGGGCAATTAGAATGGAAATTGTCATGCTTTTACTTAATGAACAAAAGAAGGGATAGGTGAGTTTCTTCTCAGGTTTGCTGTCTCAAGACTGAAAAAGTCTTTAAGGAGAAAACTTTTCTGAGTGAAATGCAAGCATATGAAAAAGCAGGTACTGCATATATATACATATCTATGTATGCAATGGACATATATATATATGCAATGGACAGATTTCACAAAGTCAGGTTCTTTTTAAATTGTTTTTTCCTTGCCCCCTTCCAGGTTAAGCAGCTGCAAGAGGAAACCCCAGCTGGTGGTCCCACAAGTGAAGCTTTGCCCCCTGCCCGAAAGGCAGGTAATTTGCCCCCCATGTGGTGGCATATTGTGACCAGGCCTCGGGAGCAGCCCATGTAGAAGGAGGGGAAGACACCTCACTGGTCACGTTTGCAAGTGAAACAAGTTACAGGAGAGAAAACACACTCTAATAAAAAGAACTAAACGTGGTCTGCTCTGATGGGTATCTTTTGTCTAAGGATTAACATGAGGCCAAGTTCTGTGCCACTTGTTGCTGTTTTCTTATACATTGTACTTGCAAAGAAAATTACGTGAAATGTAGTTCAATAATGTGTTATTTTCTTCCTCAATATCACATTGATAGCACATGTTAGCAGTAAGGGAAAACATGGCAGTGAAGCAGACTAAGAGTTGCTCATAAGATGGAGTTGAACACTTAATTAACCCTAGTGACTGGAGGAGATACAAAGCTGAGAAGATAGTCTATTAATACTGAGGACTTAAAATACCTTTTTTGTTTTCTAAAGATACCACTAATGAAATTTTAGTTTTTACTGAAAGGACAACTCTCCCTTGTTAGGTTCAGAGGGAAGCCAAGTAAGGGAGGTGTCTTAGCAATCATACTGGGAGCTGAGGTTAGTTTAAAGGCCTTTAATGAGCTTAGTAAGCGGGCTGTGTCTGAAATGGACAGCAGCAGCAAAGGAGGGGAGGGAGTATTTATAACTCATTCTGGGGCTAGACTACAAAGGGGCTAGTTTGTGATGGTTTATGCTTGCTTTGCAGTTTTAAGGTCAAGGCAGGGTAACTCATCGACTCTATAGTTCCATCTGCATCTCACAGACATGGGTCGCTGGGAGGGAACAGGGATAGGAGCTCTGGTTCCATATAAATTAGTAATGCACACCTGCAGGAAGAGGGGGAAAGGGGGGACGAAGGGGGTGGCAGGATGAGGGCTGTGGGCCTAACATCGCGGACTCTTTTTGCTGGGAGAAAAGGACTGTGATCCGCCTTCTGTAGCTACTTCCTGCTGAGTGGAGTGTAGAGCTGTCTTGTGCCAGGGGTTGCTAGTGGTTGGCTTGCTGTATGAGAAACATGTTGCTGATGGCCTGATTGGTTATAACATGAAAGTCCTGCAGAGGAAACTTGTTAGAGGAGTTGTGCAAGGCAGGGCCTGAGGGGAAGGACTAATAAGATTAATATGAGAAGGGTTAGGAGGGGTATGAGAGTGGCACAAAGCAGAGGAGAAATAAGAGGGAAAAAAAGGGTTTCAGACCAGGAGGTGTTGGGTGTGTTTTTTTCTGGCTTTTAAAAAAATTAATTATTTTTAATGTTACATTAAAAAGTATGAGGTCCCCGTATACCCCCCACCCCCCTCACCTCCCATAACCACAACCTCCTCCATCATCACAGGACATTCATTGCACTTGGTGAATACATCTCTGAGCACTGCTGCACCACATGGTCAATAGTCCACATTACAGCTTACACTCTCCCCCAGTCCACCCAATGGGCCATGGGAGGACACACAATGTCTAGTAACTATCCCTGCAGTACCACCCAGGACACCTCCAAGTCCTGAAAATACCCCCACATCATATCTCCTCTTGTTTACTGGATGGAGTTGTTTGGGTTTTTCAGAATAGTTGCTAATTCCTGCTGAGGAGGAATGGGCAATAGCTGATACAGCTTTCTCTTTCCTAGCCTTTTTACCTGTAGGTTAGGGAAAGGTCATTTTTTCTATATACTCTACATAGGGGGAAGTAGGCATTTTATGTTCTTACATTCTATCCCTGTGCCCTTTTCACTTTCCATTCTATGCGTAAATATTTTGAAATATCACTTGAGCAGTTAGGGCATTGAAATATTGCCCATAGGTTATACAACAACAATATAAAAGACAACAGTAATGGGGGTAACATACATACATTAATGCTTGACAGTGAAATTACATAATTTGATGGATAACTATCTCTTACTACAGATTTCTCCTTGTCATTTCATACAGACAGGCAGATGATGCTGGTTTAACAGTATACAAGCAATGCTTTCATTAGTAGATAATGAAGTACCAGATAAGGGGGCTTTATGAGGAGGTTTCTAATACATTTTTATTTTTTAAAATTTAAAAATTAGGTACAAGAAGAATTTACATAGATACATAAAGTTTCAGCGGGAACAGGAGACTTTAGATTAAATTAACTGTGTTAATAGTCATGGTGTTTCAGGTAACTTTTACTACTTAAGGACTTAAGATTCCCAACCAGTAAGTCTGCATGGGCCAGTATTATAGCTAAAATGATTTCATTTTTCCCAGTTTGTATAGTTTGAGGCATAGGCAACAATGAATTTTTACTATTTCTCATTTTGGGCTTCAGGGTGGCTGGCACTTTAACTTATAACTTCAGTGCCTGCATTGGTTTTACTGTTAGCATCTTAACTGGAACACTGAATTTAAACTTAGTTTATTGTCATAAAGATTTTTTAATCACCTTTTTATTTTTCATTAAAAGGCCATTTATTTTTCAAATAAAAAGTTCAGTTAATATCCTGGTTTACAGTTTAAGAATACATGAGGTAACTGGTAAATAGAATTTTTTGGTAACTGTTAATTTAGGCTGGCATCTCACAGGGCACTTAAATTTTCTAGGCAGCAAATAGTAGCTGGCTGGTTAGAAGAATCTCATTGCAGTGTCTGTAGCTGTGAAAGCATACCTTGCTTCTGAGGGCAGGAGGGGATTGATGTACAGTTGTTGGAGTGAGTACAATGAATACTTGTGGGTGGTGTCCATGAGCTGTTGATGAACAACAGGCAGCTGGAAGTGCTGCCACAGGGTTCCATAGCTATGATGTCCATTTTTCTTGTGGATCCACTCTGCTACTTTTCGGGTTTCAATGTTATGGCTCTGGGTTTTCACAAGAGTATCTGCTTTACCAGTCTCGAGAGGGGTGTTAGAGGAGTGGGCAGGGATATGATGCAGTTACCCTCTGCTGCTGGCAGGCATTTCAGATGTCTTTTTGTAGATCTCTCCCCCACAGCGGGTTTTTCATGACAGTTTATTGTTCCTGTCTTGTTTTTAACATCTGCAATCCACCCCTGGTTAGGGATGGCAGTTTTAAAAGTGACTGGACATTAACCAGTTAAGCCTTCTATTTGCAACAGGGTATGGTATGCTACATATAGTTGCTTTTTAAAAGGGGCTATATTTTAATTTGGGCTATTTCTACAATTGTGATTAAGATCACCAGAATATCTCAGCCTACATGTAATAATGCTTTTTGACCTTCAATGAAAGGGGGAAATGGAAAGGACAAATGAGTTTACATGGCTCTGAGTCTCCAAAAAAGAGTCGGGAGGTTGTCAGAGGGGTCACACTTACACACGCCTCAGCAGGGTCCCAGAGACAGCCAAAGTAGATACAAGCCCAGGTAGTGGTTCTCCTGAGGGCTACAGAGACCCACAGGTTCTATGGTTGTAGCAAATGGCTCTGGAGTTCAGTGCCATGTCAGTTGGCCATACTTTGGAGTTTGTGCTCCTAAGTGTGATGGAGTTGTGCTCAGATGTGACCTTTCTACACATGCCTCTTATGTTACTTTTACTGGACCTGTGGTTGGTGTATACTCAGGAGACCTGAATCTCTGGACTGTCCATGTGACAGCCAGGCCCTGAGCCTCAGCAGACTTATAACTCTTACCCATTGGTTTATTGGACTTACCCTGGCCAGCTAACAGGGAAGTGAAGAAGGTCAACCACCACACCAGGGAGCCAAGAGTGCCTTCAACTGCAAGCAGGAGAATTGCATCCATTATCCATGTGGAATCTAAGCCCCCTCTTAATTTAGAGGGGGAGTGGACATAACCATCCCAGGGTCCACAGGATGGCGGAATAGAGTATGGATTAGAGTGGACTTACTGATATTCTACTATGGAACTATTGTGATTAGTAATGGAAGAAATTGTAGCATTGATGTGGAGAAAGTGGCCACAGTAGCTGCTGAGGACAGGGAGAGGGAAGAAGAGATATGATGTGGGGCATTTTCAGGACTTGGAGTTGTCCTGGGTGGTACTGCAGGAACAGATGCTGGACATTGTATGTCCTGCCATGGCCCACTGGGTGGGCTGGGGGAGAGTGTAAACTGCAATGTAAACCATTATCCATGTGGTACAGCAGTGCTCCAAAAGGTATTCACCAAATGCAGTGACTGTGCCACGATGATGAAAGAGGCTGGATGTGGGAGGAGTAGGGTGAGGAGGTGGGGGGTATATGGGGAACTCTTACATTTTTTGAATGTAAATGAATTTTTTAAAAAATAGAGGAAAAAAAACAAAAACAAAAAACTTAAGGGGTACTTATTTAGAATATTGCCTTTGCTGCAAACCCTACCCAAAGCCAATATTGGTGTTGACTGCATTCAATTTACAGAGCAAGTCAAGTTTTAGCCCCCTTACTGTTTGAGCTTGTATTACTGTTTTAAAACCAGCCTGCTCGTGTGTGGGGGGACGAGGGTGTTCTTATTTCCATGCACAATCTTTCTTGATTAACACATAAAATGGTTTTAATATCTGAGTTAAATGAGGGATGAAGGGCTTTTAGTACCCTGACAACCCCAGAAAGGTTATTTATTGTTTTAGAGTTTGTGGTGTGGGAAAACATACTTTAACAACATTTAAGAGTTTGACACAGCAGCAAGGACTTTGCGGCCTTTGTTCTACTGAAAATTGTTTGCCTATTTCAGGCTTTTAAGAGAAGATACCATTGTGTCTGGTGTTCCTTTTATTTCTGTAAAAAGAATTATTGGTTAACATAATGTTATTAATATAACGAAGTAGGGCTTTAAGTACAGGTTTTTCACAGCCAGATTTTTTCTCACCAGGCCAGGATAGACAATTGGGTTATGCACACAACTTGGGAAAGAACTGCAAAATCCACCATGAAAAACCATGAAGGTCAACGGAGGCTGGCTTGATTTGCCTAAGGAGATACTAAAGAAAGCTTTGGCAAGTTTTAAAACAAAGTGATAGTAAACCAACAATATTTAGGGCTATTGCATACAGCAGTGGTGGTGTTTTAATTTACGACAGTTTACTGTTATATGTATCACCTCGCAGCAGCCCTCAGTGACTGATCTTTTTCAGCTGCTTTTTTTTTCCAAGCAGAGGTGGGGTGAATCAAAAGAGTATGAGTTAAAGCATCTGCCTCTTGATTTCCAGGTGGAGAGGTCATTTTTATGATATATACCATTTTCAAAAATAATGAAAACCATGATTAACAATATTGTTTTTATGTAATATGCTGAAACATTGTTGAATTTCCAGGAATTTTATACACTTTAAGTATTTCTATGAAACTTTTACTCATACAACTTTAACAGAGGGTTAAAGAATCCCTTTTAATTTTATAAAACTTTCTAAACACTTTTCATTCAAATTATAGTATATTAAATGAACTCAATTATTCACTTTTTAAAGGTGAAAACAATTTTTTTGTAATAATTTGAAATAAAAAGATACTTTTGAGGATTTGACTTTGAGAAAGCAAAATGTTAGAAGTCAGGTTTGAACATTATGTTCTTTTAAGAGTGATTAGACTTGTTTCTCTTAAACAACCAAGGAAATGATAAAATTAAAGTACAAGAAGCTGTTTTGATAAAAACAGACTTTTTTTTTTGTATACTGATTATTTAGGGAAAAAACTCTTTATAAACTTACTAAAACAGACCAATGACTTGAGAAACTTTGTCACATTAACAGAAAAATAACAAAATTTTAGCGTTACATTATTATACTATTTGATTTTAGAGTTTTTAAATCTTTATAGATAGACCCATCAAATCTTACTCAACTTTAACCATAAAAATTCCTTTTTCATGAACCTTCTGCACTTTCTGTATTCATTCAAGTTTGTCCCACATTTTACTCTTAATAACCAGTCATTTTATTTTAGGACAAAATTAGTTTTTTCCCTTAATAAAAACACATTTTATTAACCCTACGTACATAAGTTACCAAAATGATTTTGGAAACTGCTTCAAAGCAAACCTCTTACAACATACAATTACCATGATTACATTAACAGGTATTTTATTTTAGCAGTACAGGAAAAACTACTTTTCCATTATTTGATGAAAACTTAAGATTTCCAATGGAATCAAGATTACTTTTTACTTATCACCACTTTAATATGTAGATTGAGGTGGTTTCTGACAGGTTTTTCTGTTAAGAAGTTACTGTTTTGTTTCAGTTTCTACTTAATGATTTTCTGGAATTAGCTATTTAAACACTTTAGTTTAAACATTACTTCTATAAATTTCTTATAACCATCTTGACAAATTTCACCGTCACAAAACACATTTTCTTATTTAATGCCACTTTCTGTAATACTGTTAGAAGTTTTGTTTTACATACTTTTATTATGTTTTTATAAAAACCAGCCATTTTATTTTAAGATAAAACACACTCTTCTAAACAAACTTACCAAATTTTAGTCAGCACTTCCACCAACTTTTTATTTTTATATCCATTTAAGTTTCACATTTTTTACCCCATATTGTGAAGAAAAATAAACCATTTCAATTTAGGAGCAAATAGACTAGCACAAAAAGAGTTAAGAGACACTAACAGAAACATAAAGCTTATTAATTTGATTTATAATTACTCTTTTGGTATTGGTATGGCTGTTTCTAAGCTGTTCATTATTTCACATATCTGATTTTACTGCTTGTACGATTTCTTTTGAAATTTGTGTTGCTTGTAATATGTAAGCTTGTTCTTGGAAACATATATTAGTAATCAACAACTATTTAGGAACACTTGAGCAGTATAAATGACGTTAAGCACTAATGCAGTCCAGACAGACATTTAATACACGTATTTTTGATTATTACTGTTTAGGAATACACTTAGACTTAAAGTTCAGGAATAAGCTAAAGGCTTACTTGTAAGAGGTGAGTAAGTATAGGTTTGATATTTTGCAGGGCATCAAGAGGGACAGGATATTGGGGTTTGAATGGGATGTGGGTAGGATTTTTTAGTTGAACCCTGACCGGTTTGTGATGGGCAGCAATGATAGGAATTTCAGTGTCCCAGATTTCCAGAATGACAGAGCTTGATGGAAAAAGGGAGAGCAGAGGAGGGAGGATTGGGGATAAGTCTGTTAGAGAAGGAAGATGCCATTTGGGCTTTGAGGAGAAGGAATAAGTATTTGTGCTCTGAGCCTAGGTAAAATGCTTTTTTTTTTTTTGTTTTTTTTTTTGAGGTTTGGAGTTAGACAGTGGGGGACCATTAAAATGAGTGGGTGAACAGGTAGCTTTTTTGTGGCAAAAGGGGGGTTGCGAAACTATTTCATCTACCACCACTGTTGATACTGAGGAATGAATTAAGGGTTTGGGGAATTTGGGAAGCATAGAGTAAGTGTTTCCATATCAGTAAGAAATGAAATTGGCTTACTGCCACCATCTGAGTTACCTGAGGTTTTGCTTTGGAGATGGGTGGGCCTGTGCAGTTCCTGGGCATCTTTAATCATCCATTGCCAGCCCCAGAAGATCTGAGAGGTTGAAGCCAGGGGTTGGGTTCAACTGGATAACTGATGCCCTCTTGCCTTGATAGGTATGGGGACAATCGGACCTCCAGTGGATTCCCTGCTTGCACAGTGGGCAGGGCCCTGGAGAAGGTTGTGGATTTGGGCACTGCTTGGCTCAGTGGTCAGGCTTTTTACATTTGAAGCCTGGCCCCACTGGGTTTTTTCCCACCTGCCTGGAGTGGGGTAGCTGCTGGGAATTCTGGAGGGCAGAGAATTTATGGCTAGGTTTTTTCTAGGGGACAGCTGTGGTTCTAACAGGGCTGTTGGCATCATTTTGTTGGTTTAGGGTATCTGCATGGTTTTGGGCTGCACATCAAACATGTTCCTTTCTCTCTCGGGATAGATAGGTGGAAAGAATGATGTGTAGAGGTTTGGATAAGGTTACAAGAGACAGGTATTGAAATTCTTTGATAAAATGAGAAGGATCAGACGAATAGGATCTGAGATGGTGCTTGATTTGAGAGAGATCAGAGAGGGAGAAGGGAGCATGGACACGTATAGGGTTCGGTGAATCTGACCTGAAAGTGGAGTTAGGGGCCAGGGGAGTTTCTGGCTGAGGGAGCAAAGCAGGCAGGGCAGAGGGGCCGGGAGCAGCAGGTGGAGTGGGCACAGAGGGAGGCAGAGTAATACAGTTGTTACATAGAGTTGTTCACTGGATTGGTGGATGTTTCTGATGATGCATCAGGAGGGGAGTGAGGGTTTTTTTGAAAGGGGAGTGAAGAATTTGAAAAGTGGGACAGAACTGATGGATGGGCACCTACGCAGCTCAAAAAAGGCTTGGATACTTGGGATCTCACTCCCCTTGTTTAAGTGTTGGCAATAATTGTTGAGGTCTGTAAGAATTTGGGGGTCTAAGGTCCCATTTTTTTTGGCCAGACAGATTTATTGTTGAGTAGGTAATGAGGCTGGGCAGTGTTACAGTAAAAGATGAGCCTTTCTGGCTGGAGATCTGATTCAAGACCAAGGTCTTTTAAGATTTCAAAAGAAGCAGGGGTGTTTTTAAGGGGTGCGGATTGGCTGTTGCCCATGAGTTTAAGGAGATTTCACTGAGTTCCCAAGATGCTGACAGGTCACAGGGGGTGTCCCTCCCTGTATCCTGTCGGGCCAGATACAGAACAGAGGACCAGAGAGAGGCATCCCCCCATCTAGTCTCTCCACAGAACAGAGGATCCTGGATCCTGCGGCAGCCCTCCACCCTGGGGTTTTTGAGACAGCACACATTTCCTGGACAGCAGAGAACAGCAAAGAACTTAAGAGGGTGCCAGACAGTATGGGAAAGGGTAAGCTCCTTACCTGGTTTCTTTCTGAGAGTTGTCCTGGACAACTGAGAACAGAAGAGGGAGTCAGCCTGAACAATCCTGCCAGTGTGGATGGAAAAGGGACCAGAAAAGGGAACAGACCTCTGCTCCCGGGTTTCGGCACCAAAAAGTTGGGAGGGAAGCCAAGGGAGGAAGGAAATCAGACTGGGTGCTGAGGTTAGTTTAAACAAAGCCTTTAATGAGCTTAGCAAGCGGCCTGTGCCTGAAATGGACGGCAGCAGTGAAAAAGGGAGAGGGTGGTCTTTCTAACTTGTTCTGGGGCTATACTACAAAGGGGCTAGTTTGTGATAGTTTATGCTAGCTTTGCAGTTTTAAGGTTGGGGCAAAATAACTCCTGTGGCTCTCTAGTTCCATCCGTGTCCTTCAGACACAAATTGCTACTATCAGACCGGAATGTTTAGGGAAGAAGCTCAAAGGGAGCAGGGATAGGAGCTCTGGTTCTGTATCAATTAGGGATGTGCACCTGCAGGAAGAGGGGGGAGGAAGGGGGGGTGAAGAGAGGAGGGCAGGACAGGAGCCCTGGGCCTAACATGTAGCACACATGGAACAAATAAGCATGGAGGTTACAAAATTCTTTCAGGAGGGGAGATTTAGTGTTTGGGGTTAAACGGGATGGAAGGGTTTGTTGCACACATTTTGGAGGCAGCTTTTCAGTTTTGCTTTCTCTACTGTAAGTTCGGGTTGTCTGCTGACTGAAAGGTAAGGTATTATAGAGCTCTTAAGTGTTTTGATAAGCTTCTTTAGAAGGTTAAGAGGTTTTAAATGCTTTGTCTTATAATGCTATGCCTTAGTGTTTGAATAAGCTTCCTTAGAAGGTAAAGCAGTTTTAAAGATTCAACTAAGAACAGCTGCTGCTTGTAGTTCTTGATAATTCCTTGGAACCGTGGTTAAAGAATTCATTCAGGCAGCTATGTGTCCTTAGGGCTCATAACCATCAAAAAATTATGTTCCGTCAGTTTTCCAAGTAAAGAATATTAAGCTCAAATTAGGTCTTGGTCCATCTTCTAACATCTGACAAAGACCTCAAATAGAGAATAAGACTTAAAATACAGGACTTCTTTTTCTAATGGTTCTTTATTTATAATGTAGGCTGAAGCAATTGTTACAATGTAGAAGGGAGACACATTACACTATTGTTATTTGTACAAGTTTAGAACAAAAACTGCACAGGGAGAGGTCAACTCTCAGTACAAACTAGCAACTAAACCACAATAATTTACCTTTAGAAACGATTTCTTTATTTTTAGCTGTGACACCGCTTTTACAATATGCAAAAACACAAACAGAACTACCCAAGGTGTTTTGTCACATTTTTTCTACATTGAATTTGGCAACATTTTATATTAAATTTATTCAGATTATACTAACGTTTAAAAACTAAACAAGTGAAAAGCTGTACCAAGGTACAGTTACATCCATTTATTTCAAACGTTTAAAATACCACTTTTATCTATTGTAATTACCTTGCAGTGATTTCTGCTTTTGCAAAAACCATCTCAAGCATCATATGCACAATGCATCAGCTATGCTTAGTCATCAAGATTGGTGGGCTAAACCATAGGCACTACTGTTGCTTATATTCTGTAAAAGAAGCTTGTTTTTCAAAGGAAAAAAGCTTAGTTTCTAATAATCATGCCTTTGCTTTAAAGCCATAACATAAAATGCCCTTGAGCAATCACAGCAGTGTTAAATGTTAATATACAGAACAAAGACTATACAGGGACATTACATCCAACGCAGCTATATATTAAAGCGTAAGATTATGTCATTGAAGATCTGAGCCAACAGGAATCTGCAGGGTTTGTGGGATATACCACCTTCCTGGTCCTGGAGTGGTACAGACACAAAGTGCATTTTCAACTGACCCAAATATGTCAAGCGGGTTTCTTTCCTTTTAAAACCCTGTTGTCGTCTCCAAATTGTGATCCCTTTAAGTCTACAAATCTCTGTTGGCTTTAGGGGATGGGCATTATAACAAATATAACTTTCACTTAGAGAAGAAAAGATATAAATCCATTCCAAAAACCATATTATCTAGAGTACAGGAAAAAAAAAGGACAATGCAGTGATCAGATTCCCAGTGACAATAAATAAATCCTCTTTTCAATGTTTAGTATGATGCTGATTAACTGCATTTAAAAGAAAAGAAAAACAAGCCCCCAGATCGGTAAACACATTGGCAAGTGACTAGACTCCAAGTTGGTTACCCTTGTTAAATCCGCTCAAGTTTTTTCAAAATATTTGGGCTTTTAAACATGCCCAGCCTGCTGGGCATAGTTAAGTAAAAGGCATTTTATATATCTAAGAATTCCCTGCTATCATTTAAAATGTTTTCACATTTTTAAAACTGCCTTACCCTTCTGGATGTATCTGGATTCAATGAAAGTGAATACAATAGACAAGAAACTAAAGTGGGGGAATTCTAGGTCTACCCAGTGGCAGCAGCATGCTCGGGATTGGAGGTGGGTGCTGTGCACAGTCAAGAGGAATCGTGGGAGAAAGAAGTCCTTAAACATCCTATAGAAACAAACACTGCAATCCAGTATGGCTTATTCGGATGCATTTACCATTGAAGCTACTAGAAATTCAACCTACAAGGCTACTCTTAAATGTGACAGGATCGGCTATGTTGACAGTGTGCCCCTCCCATGGCCCTCCCCCCAATCCCAAACACTCTACCATCTCTCCAGATTTACTTCATTCTAAATATTGCTCATCAATTCGTACTCCTGCTGTTTTCGATCAGAAACATAATATGTATAAATGATATTACCCCTTATCCATTTTGTTTGTACATTAAAATAACTTGAATTTGCTTCTAAGCCAGACTACCACAATGCATCTACAAAAGCTTGCAGAAAGCAGGAAGAGAGACAGGGAGGGAGGGAGGCAGGAGCGAAGGAGAGAGAGAAAAAAGAAAAAAGAGCTAAGTATAGTGATCCTTTTGTTGAAGTTAACTACTTTGTGGTTCCCCTGCCCCGTCCCAACCCTCCCCCCGCTTATGCATTTAAAATTTTACAAAGACTTATAAAAAAGTTAAATGGAATTTGGCACCTTCAGAAAAATCAAAAGGGAAACTAAGATTAAAATGTGCAGAAAGAAAACTGTCAATATTTACAAATGAAAAGATCAAGATCATGTCAGTTATAGATGTTGCCTTTAATTCTTATCTAAAGGTGTCGTATTCTGAGTTGCCTACAAAATATTTTGTTTGATTATGGATTGGAATGGATCAAGACGAAATTAGGTTTTGTTAATCAAACAGTTCCTTCCCCATCAGCAGCATTCCCGTAAGCCTGAGAGCACCTAAGAGAGGCGCGGGGCCGAGCGGTCATTCGTCGTGGTCTTCTTCAGCTTCACGCCCCTCCGGATGGCGTTGAGCATGTCTTCTCCTTGCGGCGCCTCCCTGGGACTCAGGTCTGCAGGGTCACTCTCGGGGGTCTGGCCTGGGGAGGTGGTGGCACCTGAGGCGTCCCCGTCCTGGTCTTCAGCCTCACTTTCTGGAATCGCCTGTCTGTGCTCCTCAGGGATGTTTGGCTTCGGGCCTGGAAGTGGGGGGTTGACAGAGGCTTGGCCACTCCACAGGGAGGAGGGCATGCTGATGACACCCGGGGGGCCCTCCCCCACAGGTGGGGCCTCGGGGCTGTGCTCACCCCGCTCCTCCAGCCCATCTGGAGGGGCTGGCAATAGCCCGGGGAGCTCGGGGACGGTTGGGGTCTTGACAGGGATCACGGGGGTCTTGATGGGGATGGGACCCGCTCCGGTGGTCCCCCGGCGCACAGAAGGCTTGGTGGAAGGGGTCCGTCGGATGGTCGCAACCCCTGGGGTGACCATGGCAGGTCCGAGGGTGGTGGGGAGGCCCGCGGTGGAGGCCGGGCGCTTGGCTTGGAACATGCGTCGGTAGGACTGGCTGATGTCGCTGTTCCTCGGGATGGTGGAGGACTTGTCAAACTCCTGCTGCTCAGCCTCCTGCTCACCACTTACGGAGAAATAATCGTAATCTGAAACTGGTAACAGGTTTTGATTAGAAACAGCCAAAGCAGCAAGTTGACTTCTTGATTCTTTTGTCGGAAGGACAAAAGGCACGTGAGGCAGAGCATTTCTCCATGTTCTTATTTTGAGCCTACTGCTGGATCCTTAGAAAGCCCTCACCCGTGAGGGACCTTGGTTTCGTTCATGGATGTGCCCCTCACTCGACATGGCAGGCACTCAAGACTGCCACGTGATGAAGCACACCTAACCCAGAGCATGTCTGGGAGGTGATGAGAAGACGACGAAAGAGAAGATGCATTCTATAAACCAGAATCCGACATGAGATACAAACCTCACACAGACTATCCCAGGCCTTTATGTCCTCCTAATAATTGTTAGGTGAGGGATGGAAAAAGAAATGGAGCTAATGACAATTAGTCCCTAAAAACAAGCTCTAAAAATAGGTTCCATTAGTGGCCCGTGCTCACTTGCACTAAAAAAATGGTCTCATTTCAACCCCAGTGTTTAGGAGCAGGAAACTTTCCCATTACACATCCTAGAGTGGGGTTTCTTAATAGCACCTACTGACATTTTGGGGCCAGGTGATTCTTTGTTGTGGGTGGCTGTCCCAGGCATCATAGGATGTTAAGCAGCATTGCTGGCCTCTAAACATTAGATATCAGTAGCAACCCCTCCAGTTATGACAACCAAACTGCTTCCAGACATCACCAAATGTCCCTCGGGGGCAAAATGGCTATAGCCCACCCCCCAACTGGCTGAAACACGTATCTTAGAGGCTTTAACCAATGGATTAAAAGCTGTTAGTCATCTGTGAGATCAATTCTGTTAAATTTTCAACTTGCCTCGCTTGTGTGTATGTTGGAGGTAGGGCCAGTTTAATAGAGGAATAGGTAAGAATTTGGACTTTGGATCCTAACGGACCTTAGATTCAAACACCAGCTCTGCTACTTTACTAGCTGTATGCATTTGGGAAGTTATTCAGCTCAGCTTCCACATCTGTAAAATGGGGATAAAAGTACTCATCCCATAAGTGGTTACAAACATTAGAAAGGATAATACAGTGCTTAGCACATATGAAGCCATTATTAACAGTATCTGTCTCAGTTCTTATCTATAATCACCATGTATCCTGAGGGTAGGAAGTGAGAATCTGCTAAAGTACAGATTACTTCCTTTTATGGCACTGACAACTACAGATCAATACTCCAAAGCATATCCAGATGATGAGAATAATCTGGCTGTGAGCCTGGGCTAACTGTGATACATCGTACTCCCTGGTTTCCGGCCCTCCCCTCACTTGACGCCTCAGAAAGGCCAACTGTGAACACAAAGGCTGCTTCGTACCTTGGGAAGGGATGGTGTCCTCTGAGCAGCATGGGGTGGTCGTCTGGGTGCTGTAGCCGCTGGAGCACTGCAGCGAGTCCCGGCTACTCCTCTGTGTGTCAAGCTGGAGGCCCCGCGTCAGGGCCAGGGCCAGCTCTTCACATGCCTCCAGTTCCTCGCCAGGCTGCAGGATGGAGGGAAGAGAAAGACGCAGATAAGCCACCAGGGCCGAGACCCCCCAGTGGTGTCCCCAGAAGCTTTCTGCATACCTCTTTGGGTGGGACCTCAATAGTAGTACTCCTACTATGTTCCCATGCCTATGGGCTGAGGGGGCGCTTGACTTGCTTGGGTCCTACCACATGCTCTAGAAAGCTCTAGGCATCTGATTCCCACACAAGGCTTTTCGCTGGGCATCTTCCTAATGCTACAGAGCAGGAAGTGGGGGAGACGGAGCCCTGGGCCCCACCAGCTGCAGGGCTAACGTGGCCCCCCAGTTGCTGGCCAGCCAGGGTCTCCAGCTTACACTGACCAGCAGCCCAACCTGCTATAGAGAACAAGAGCGTCACCCTGGTGGCAGCCGATACGGTCATGCTCCGTGGCCTCTGAGCCTCCTCGGCGGTTGCAGGTGCACTGCCGCCACCCGTGGTCGTGGGTCCCCCTCCACTGGGGTCTGTGTCACGCTTCTCTTTGCGGCGCTGCAGAGTGTTGACGAGAGGCTGGTCGTAGGGCCCTGGCTTAGCCCAGTCCTAAGTGGAACAAGTGTGGTCAGGAGGCAGGAGGGGTCCAGGCCACTGGCTCCCTCCTGGACAGCCACCCACGAAGCATGACTGGTCCCTTAGGGGAATGCTCTGACTGGAACAAGCCAGCAGCCCCTCTCTGTTCTGCTCTACCCTGCTCTAAAAGACAAGGGCTAGAAAAACCCTTGGGGGATCCCCTGGGCATGTTCCTTTTCCCTCAGCAACCAGGCAGGCAGCCTATGGGAGACTCAGTTCACAGTCCCCTACAAGCCGACCAGTATCTCCTACGGGAACCACCAGAGGCGAGCAGGGCCCTGGGGACCAGTCTTCTTTTCTGATGTCTGAAGGAACCATCTCCCCGGGAACAACCCAAATGACTTCACTTCAGAGGGGTGGCCACCAGGGGGCAGTAAAGGAACTCCAGCCCTCCTCCCTAAGGCTGACTCTACCGCCTCCCTTCCAGGAAAAAAGGCCCCAAAGGGCCTTTCAGGGTCTGTGACCTCTCATGTCCTCGGACAGGCTGAGGGGTCCACACGACCTGTGTGGGATAAAGTCAAGGCCTGCTCAAAATGCTGGCGGGCTAGGGGCCTGCTTCTCAAGTTAGGCTCCTCATCTCAAAACAAAGCAGAACATCTTTCTGAAGCATCAATTGAACTTGGTAGGAAACAACCGTAAAACTTTGCCTTTATATTAAAACAAACGTGTTTTAATATAAAACAATCGAGACTAAAGTTAAAATTTGCATGCATTTTAGGATAAACCAGTCCTCCAAAACATCCTGGGTTAAGGTTCTGTGACCACAGCCCAGGCAGAGGTAGAGGAGCGTGGCTGAGGAGCCAGGGCCTCCTGGCGCCCAGTGGATTTCATCCTGATGGAGAAGGGCCTTTTAACTCTTACTGTCTATCAGGGGGTAACTGACGCTCCCCTAGGGGAGCCTCCCAGACAGCTCCGCGTGGAGATTTCCAGCCCTGAGCTGCTGGCTGCTTTCTGGCCTCCCCCCCAATGAGAATTTACTTTGGGAGAGAAGCAGATTGTGAAAGGAAGGGGGCAGGGGGAGAATCGAGGCGAGGAGGGACAGCAGAGGGGTGAGCACAGAGGCAGTGAGAGGGGAGGAGGAGGGCGGCGGGAGGGAGGAGAGACACAAACCTTCCAGCTAGGGATCTGAGATGACGGGAACATGCCGGGCCCAATGGTGTAATAATGAGCGAAGTCTGGAAGGTGGGCAGAGGTGGCCCGAGGGAGCAGGCGGGAGGCAGGCAGGCAGTGAGGGAAAAGACCTGCACCCACGGGCCCCGCATGGGACTCGCTTGATAAACTACAGTGATAAAACCCGTTAGACAACTGGAAACAAAACAAACAAAAAGGGGGGAAAAAAAGGAAAAAGAAATTAATATAACAGGATGAGTACGGAGATACAAGATGGCATTGACATTCCAGGGAGGTGGGGAAACCTGAATTTTCACAGATAAAACAAACCTGGGGGCATGGCGGCTCTGGCGTGATCAAGGAGACTAGAGAAACGAGCCACGTTGCAGAGACTGCACATTTATCTGACACCAAGTAAGGATTCGTTCGAGGAAATTCTTTACCTCCATTTTAGAATAGTTTCGAAATGGGTCAGTGCCCTTAACTTCTGGTGTTCTCCGTGGTGTTTTAACTAACGAGGCTTAATTTCATGGTGATTACGACTTGCTCGTGTCATTACAAGAACTGAAAAGTTCCCCAGTCTTTTCAAATGAATGCGTTCATTCTAGGTTTCCAGAATCATCACGCTACAGGAGCAGATTCCAAAACGGGTGTGTGGGGGGGTGCAAACGAAAAGGCGGGAAAGCACACAGCCTCTGACGCAGTGAAATGTCGTGTCCAATGGCATGGTGACAAGGTGGCCACGTGGGGGAGAGGTTTAGGAGGGCAAGGGGGGAGAGAGATGGATGACCACACGACACCTGTTCTGGAAAGAAACCTCCACGCCTCTGAGTTCCCCAGACCCCTTTCTCTGTGCACGGGGCCTGCTCAGGAGCCACGCGCTCCTTCAAGAAAAGCCCTCAGCCTTTCCCCACCCACTGACCCCCCGCCCCCACCCCAGGGGACACGCTCTTGGGGTACTGGAGTTCCTGGGTTCCTGCAGCTGGGACGGGGAGCGGAGGGCAGGGGAGGGGGGAGGGGGGAGGAGGGGGGAGGAGGGGCGGACTCCGCGCCCACTACCCGGGTCGTCACCTTCTCTGTGGAAGCCCAGGCACCCATGGTGGAGCCCGAGCTGACTGAGGCGGGGGAGCTGCACTCGCTCACTGACTGGCAGGTTTCGGAGGCTTCGGAGGAGGCCGAGCTGGACGAGTTCTGCAGGGGGAGGGGGGACCACACGAGGGGACCGACAGAAACCGAACCACGGGCCACCAGAACGTCGTAATGAAGAGGCAACAAAGGCACGGGGAGGGGAGGGGGCAAGGGCACGCACGGACAGACACGTACACAGAAGAGGGGAGGATGAGAGAAGCAGAGGGTTAGGCTCTTCATTTCCCCCCAAAGCTGCACCCACACAGAGGCAGGCCATTCCTTGAAAAGAAGCTTGGGACTCAGCCAGCCCTGGACCCCCTGGGCTGCAGGTCCCCCGAGGGCAAGCGGGTTTTAGGGTGTCTTGTCCACAGCTGTATCGCCAGCCCCTGGTCGAGGCACCGGAAACCCCGGCAGGACTGTGTTCTCCAGCGGCTTCTTCCCGTGTCGCAAAGCAGGTCCCAAGGAAGGCCCCATCTCTGCCGCCTCCCCGGGGTACAGGCAATCTGGATCGCCTGACGACTTGCTCCATGCCCGCCTAAAATCATTCCGATTCCTGGATTCCCTTCACCAACTGCGGCTTCTGGCTTAAGGAGGGGGGACTGCCAGCTAGAAGCTTCACACTTTTAGGTTCCCCTGCCTGGGGAGGGATTTCTAGGTTGGGGGCAGTGATGCCCCATCAGCAGTGCCAGAGTTTCCTTGGCCATCGTGGGGAAGGAGGAAACATTTGAAGAGACCTGGGACATGAGGTCTGAACTGGGGGGAAATAACCTTTTCACGCTGACCTTCGTCATACCTCCAGGCCTTCGTTAAAGCTGCCTGTCTCCTGGCGACTGCCAGCGCAGTGCTCTGGCCAGGCCTCTTGATGTTTACCTGAATTCTGTCCCAGCCAGAGGCAATGACTGCTAGCTCACCACTGACTCCTGAGTTTCTAGTCCTGTACCTAGCACATGGCAGGTTCTCAAGAAATTCTGAACGGCTGAATGGCGATGGCTGTCTCTTTCATGGAAGCTGGGTTCCCCCAGGTATTGCCTTGTACCCATCCAGGAAGTTTTTCAAAGATAACGGCAATCTCCAGGTAGTTTAAGTAGGCTGAACTGTCTTGATTGAGTTGCTTGACTGAATTTCCTAGGAAGGGTTCCTATCACCACTGTCAAGGAGGCCAGATTCATGTTTCTGTCCACCCCTTTCACCCACAAAAGAAAGGTTTCTGCAAAGGGACAGAGCTTTAGCCTTCCCACCCAACGAGGGCAAGGAAACAAGAAAAAGCTTAGCAATGCAGGGTGCTCCGTGGACCCAAAGCAGGAAGAGGCTTCACGGTGGACTGAAGGCAGCAACTGGTTCATAGGCAAGGACCTGAAGTCTGAGGGTCTAGAGGGAATTCCTGTTCCTGCCACTTTCACCTAAGTCTCAATTTTTTTCAGTTTTAGAATGGGGACCACTAGTATCTGTCTAACTAACAGATGAAGATTAAGAGATTTAAATATGTACACAGAACGCTTAACAAACTGAAAAATTTTTATCACCATAATTTACCAGGACTGTTTATTGGGGTTCATTTAATTGAAGGATGCTTGGCTTGAAAAAAGAACCAGGCACCCATCCCAAGAAGGCAAGTTCAGATTTCTTTGGAGCCCTGCTCATTTTTTCTTAAGAAACTCTTGCATTGGATGGAGTCCACAGCTCTAGGGCTGACCCTTACCGGGATATGGCTCCACGGCTAGGCTAGGGCACTATTTGAAAAGAACAGAGGGGACAAAAGTGGGGGAATCTGAACACACTGTCACTCAGCCTTCATTTATAACTGAGCGGAGAAAGGAAGGGGCTGTGCTCCCGAGATATCTGTGTTCCCTTCTTCCCACCCTAAATAAAGGTGATCTTACTGGCTTCCTGGTACCCTCTGGCCTTGATCCTCTGTACAATCTCCTTAAATTTCCCCTCCACCTTATAATTATAAGCAGCCATAATACCTTTTTTAAAAAAATAGAATTCTGTATGAAATTTTGCAGTAATTCTGAGCTCATTAAAGGTACCCTAGAGATACTAGCCCAGCACATCTTGGTCACCACCTTTTAGATTTAAGTAAATCCCAACATCCTGCCTTCTGCTTCCCTCCACGTTATCGGAGGCAGAAAGCCAGGCTGAAGCACACGGTCCCTTTTTTTCAGAGAGGTGTGTTAGTGCACAGGACCACGTTAAATTGTGAGTTGATTAAACACAGACACAGAATCATGCTGCACATTTTAACAACAGCCCTGGAGGAAGGGCAAACTCCCGTTCCCGTCTGGCCCGCACACTCTGCTGGTGAGAAACGCAGGTTTGCTTTAGTGCTGCACATGGGGGGACTCGGGTGGGGGCACCTTAAAAACCAAGCCCAAGCACCCTCGTGGGAGGAGCCTGAAACTAGCTAGTGGCCCTTGGTTCCGAGCATTTCCATTTGAAATGGAGTCTCCAAGCAATGAAGACAGAAGGAGGCAGCCATCCCCTGGGATGGCCAAAACACACAAAAGGGAGCACTGAGATGTGAGCCTTGGGGTGCACCCACATCAGACACATCAGGTGGGTGCCATCTCAGGTACGACTTTGACATGAGGTTCTCCCGGAAACACTCTTCCGGGGGGCGCTTCCTGGCTGAGGTGGAGTGGAAAGGGCTCTGATTCTGCAGGCAGAAACTCCTGCTCCAGGTCCCGTCCTGCAGCTCGGGCAAGTGACACCTCAGAGCCTCCACTTCCTGAACAAATGGGGACGACGACCGTCTGGGTGGCTGCTGGGGGAGGGGCCACGGGTAATTTAGGCAGGAGCGCCTAGGACGTGCCTGCCACACAGCAGCCAGGGAAGGTTAGCACACTAGGAATCCCGATAAGACGAGCACGTGGTCTCCCGAATCCAAAGGGTCTTGGACCAAAGGCTGCGGTCAACCTCAAACGGACAGGGGGCTGCTGGAATCGAAGCCGCCGCTCACCCCAGCAGATGGCGCTGTGGGCGCCGTGCGCGCGCACGCCTTCCCGGCACGCCGCAGGCTGTGCTAAGTCGAGTCAGCTGCCCACCCACCCGCACTACGGGAGAGGGGCTGGGGGGGCAGACACGCCGATCCTGCACGGGAGGGGTGTGTCGGCGTCCTGCCCAGCTCCTGCTTTTCTGCTCCAGCAGGCACACGGCTGGGTTGGGCCTGGCACCATCACTCGACCCTGGGGGGAAGAGACTCCACGCCTTCCTTCTCCCAGAATGAAAGAATTTTCCACAGAGGCCCTGATGATCCATTCCAGTTCTCCACAAAAACCCGTGAAGGGAAGCCAAGAGTGCCAGAGAAGGGTGTCGGAGCGATATTCAACGAGGGACTGTCAGCCCCTCAGAGAGGAATCTGAGAGGAGGGTGGACGTGCGCTCACCCGGACGGGATGCCTCGTCACCGCGGCCTAAAGCCAGACCAGGCACTCACAGGGGCGCCGGGGACTGGCCAAACCTCTTTGAGTTCTATCTACTCAAGTGTGAGCCCCCCCAAATCCCTGAGGTCTCAACCATCACCACGGAGATGGGCAACTACCCCAACCTCTGTCTCGCTCCCTTTTGAGAAACGACCCAGCTAAGGACGCGAAACTGAACCAGTGGTTCCTCCAGTGAGCAGGCGGGGTCTGTCCAAGCCGAGGTCGTCTCCCGCTCCAGCCCTCGATGGCCGTCAGGGCGCCAGGCGTGACCGGCTGCTCCCGGAGCCCAGGGCCCCCTTACCTGGTTGGGGGTCTCTGGCGGCATGGGGGACGGCGACTTGGACTGGAAGGCGTCCTGCGATATGAAGCCTGAGTCATGGGAGGACACGCTGGACAGCCTGACGGGCGCCTGCTGGGGCAGGTTGGAGCTGCGATAGCGGTAATGCGAGCTGGGAGAGTGCGAGTGGGAGCCGCTGGAGCGGGAGTCACTGCTGTTGACACTGTTCAGGCTGCTGTGAGGGGCGAGCAGAGGGTGGCGGGCATGGAGGGCCAAGCCAGGGACGGGGGCGGAGGGGGGGGGGGGGAGCAGGAAGGGAACAGAAAGCATGGGGGCAGAAAAGGGGCGAGGACAACATAATGCAATCAACTTTCTGCCCAGGTATCAGTGAAGCAACCACAGGCATGTTTTCAACACACCAAATCGTTAAGCTAGGAAACAAAAGGTATTTTTCCGTGCATCAAGAGGGAGAAAAAAACCACTGCAGGGACTCAGTTCTGTGATGAAGCAATGATGCATTCTCAGAACCAGGGGCCATAATTCTAAAGAGGCAAGTGCTGCCCAGTTCCGCTATGCCTTCCCCTACCCAAGCTCAGGGACCTGATGTCCATGGCATGAAAAAGAGGCTAATCTCAACCACTCACCTGCTTGCCGAAACCATATCCCTTAGCAAAAACCACTAGAGCTTCAGCATGACCTTGTCGGTGTGGGCAAGTGGCTCCCTTGGATGGGCCAGAAGACCAAGGTCAATCCAACCAGCCACGGCTTAGGGGGATATGGACACCAACGGGGGTCTCAAGGTGATTTCACCCTAGGTAAAGCCTGATTCTAGACTACGGGAAAAAAAATCAGCAAATCTATGTAGTCATAACAAAGTTAATGATTTAATTAATGGCTCTGCCCTGAGCACAGGTGTTTCTCTGTTAATATGGCTGTGGGCCTCCTGTAACAGCACACCTGGCAAGATGCAGGCAGCTTCCACTGACTAAAGGCAATCAAGGCTAAACTGTTTGCTTCCGAGATGGAATAGTAAACAAGGATGTGGCAAAATCCCACGCAGCCTCTGGATGTTCTTTCTGCGTTCCACTCCAGCCGCATGCTCTGCAGCAGAATTCAGGTTATGAAGAAGAAAAAAACGGAGCAGAGCTCCACAGTCCGAGGGAGCCGAGCTGTCCCAAATAAAGGTGGTCGAAGAGGTATATGAAGCAATGAAATAAATAACCCAGCCTGGGATGAGAAAGTTTGTGGTTCCTGCTCCTAACTCTGCAGGAGATTTTGTTTTGCAAACTCTGGCAGCTAATAAGGCCGTCAGGCACTGGGTGACTGTTGTACACTTGAATTACTTGGTGCTAATGTTCAAAGACAGACATGGGGGAGGGTGCTGGAGGAAATCACTGCTGGAGGGGATAATTATCAAGACTTTTGCTTTTCGTCCTGAACAGCCGGATGAGGGCATTTGGGGACCAACAGTTGAGCTTACTGCGATGCGGCTCCAACAAGCTCACAGCTGATGTTGTCAGTGCAACATAATTTTCTATTCATCTCAGACTATAAGAAAGAAAAGATACCCAGGCAGCTTTGTTTTATACTAATGAGATCTTTTTTTTTTTTTAAGATTAAGCCCCAAAAAAGATTTGTCACACACAAAGCGAACACTGTACAAACACAAGAATAAAACAAAACACACACAAGGGTATGTGGAGACATTGCCATTTCCAGATTTAGCTAACCCAGCCTGCTCTTTACTCTCAATGTGAATTCACAGGAAGTGGACATTCACTTTGCTTCTAAAAGTCAAATAAAAAAGTTAGCAGGTCGAGTGTGCCAAAAGATAAGGGATACATGATGATGTTTCCATCCTTCAAAAAGAGAAGAATAAACTTTTCAATCTCAAGCAAAGAATGACCTTCTAAGCACAAGTGCTAGAGAACACCTTTGCAGGGGCAGAAGCCTTCCAATGGATTCTAAATTTTTCTCACCAGGGAACAGCAGTAGTTAGTGGGAAGGTGGTAGAATAGAGCAAGAGTGCCTTTTACTTTGTGAAACCCTGAGACAAAAATTTGGGGGGGGGGGGAAATGAGGGTACAGCCTATTACTTTCTCCACTGGTAAGGTCAAGATCAACCATATAAAAATCAACTTGTGTTCACCCTTTTATAATTCCCTGTGGTTTTTTTTTTTCCTAAACAGGAAAACCAAATTCAAGTTCATAAAATAGAAAAATCTCTCTACAATGATCAACTGGGAGAGAAGAAGCTATATCCACTAACTGAACAGCTTAAGTGGTTTTCTATCTGATGCAAAGTTAGAGACTGAAAAGTGAGATCAAAATCATTATGGAATTCTTTCAGCTGATCAGATCACTGTTTCCTGGTAAAATTAGCCATTCGAAGAGATAAAAGTCTGGCTCCGTTGCTCACAATAACAAAGAAAAATAATTTGTCCTAAAAGCAAGAGTAAAACCACTGCTACGCTTACCTGCAGACACTTGACTTTCTGGACATGGTGGTACTGGGGGAAGATGGTGGTGTCTGATAAGACCAACTGTAATCAGAACCTTTCAAGTCCAAAATTACCTAAGGAGACAGAGTCAACTGGGTGAACTTGGTGCTGCTGAGGCAGGGAATATATTTTTCACCTGGTGAAGGAAAACATTATCTGTCAAGACTTAACACCCACCAAGACAGCAAAATTTTGCCACTTTGGGGGATGAGAGCTAAGGGGAAAAAAATAATTATTTTAAATCGAAGAACCACACAACAACCAACCCATCAATGTCATAATCCCTCCTTTGTCTGGGACAACAAAACATATTAATGGAGGGAAGGAAAAGGAAAACCAAGAAATATTTATCAGACACACACACACACACACACACACAGATTTACAGTACAATTTATAAGAGCCAAAAAATATCTTTATGCCCAGGACTAAAATTTACTACAGGATTTTCATCTTATAGTACTGCAAAGGCAATAATGGTTTCGGGATTTGATGACCTTGCATTTTAACCATTCAACATTAAAAGGCCACTTGTGGCAGATTTCTCCGGGACTAGACCTTTTAAAACCTTACAGAATCAAGAGCAAACCAATTCTTTCACAATTATTCCCAGATAATTGTGTCTTCTTTGCTTGACACAGAGCTACTTGAGTATAAGGTCTACCTTTCATTCCCCAAATAGGTGCTTGATAATGGATGCGTGCATGCTGTGGTCTAATGAAAGGAATTTCACAGGATGGAAAATACAGGCTCCCAGACTTGACTTCTAAGTAAGCTCTCCAAGGAGGCAATACAAATTTTATATAAAGGGCAAAGTCAGCACATGACTCATCAGATGTTCCCCCAAATATGTCTTCCACTTGATAAATAGTGTTAATGTTCCATGAACCAAATGAATAAAGCATAAAAATGTCAATTTTTTCCAAAAGCTGAGAGCAATCCAAGCATGCATTAATTGGAATGGAAAATTTAGTGGGGATGGTTGACAGTGATAACCTAAACACACCACTGTCCAGTTACTATGACAGCTTATTTCTAGAGGGTAGTTAAGAGCTTGGACTCTGGAGCTCGCCTGCTTGGTTCCAATCCCAGCTCTGCCACTTACTAGGTTACGTAAACCTGGTCAAGCCCCTTTAGCCGCAAGCGCCCCAGCCTCCTCCTCTATAAAATGGGGATGAAGGAAGATGCCTGGCACACAGTGGGTGCCACGTAACGCTAGCTATTGTGATCACTATGGATTATGATTTGAAAGACATGGCAAAATATGGGTATGACTTAAAAAAGGACAATGCCATGAGAAATGCTCAGGACCTTGAACCTCACTCTCCTTGATCTGCTCTCCTAAGGGCTTCACCCACCCGGTTCCTACCTGCTCGCTTGACGAGGGCAGTTTGTGGGGGTCCATGGTCAGGCTTTTCAGATCTTCCGATATGGTCTGAAGGTGTGTTATTTCCCCTAGCATCGAGATTTCTTCTTCCTGAGGGAGAGGAATTCATAACCAGCTGGCCTCATCAGCGGTTCGTCCCATCATCTTGGTCCAGCATTTTTATTAGCACTCAGGTCACTGGAGAGCTCTGTCAACTTTTCAGAAAAGGCACACTGGGGATCAGTGTATCTTTGCTGAAGGTACTACAAGCCCTTTTCTTTTAGGAAATGGAAAGGAAATCTGCCATAATCCTGGAGCGACTTAGGGTCCAGGGACAGTGGCCAGCCAGCCAAAGCAAACCCGTGCCTTCCTCATCTACCTGGGGAAAGGTGTCAGGCCTGCTCGGAACATCTCACTGTGTACTGTTAGAGTTCCACAGATGCCCTTGTACTTGGCTTCGGTGGATGCTGCCATTTGCCATTTGGGGATCTTTGGTCCAGATCTGGTAGCAGATTGTGACTGTATGTATGTGTTCCATAGATACTAACTGTCCCCCTTTTTTCATTTTCTCTACCAATAAACGGCAAGTGGGAAGGGAGTAGGGGATTATGAGAGAAGCATTCAATTGGCTTTACCAAAATGCCCAGTGGGAACTAATAGCCCTGGCAAGGACAATCAGTGGACAACCTGTGTGCCCAGGGGAACAACTCATATTGGGCATTTTGCTAGGACCATGGGAAGTGAGGCTGCACTTTCTGATTGGCTTAAAGAATGCTGGTAGCACAGTTCTCAGTTATGGCATGGAAGTGATTTACTTAAAAAAATAAGTTTGAACTGATTTGGCTGGGCTCTTCCCATCTGAATTTCATGGTCACTCCTAATTGTTCTGCTTGGCCTGGCCTGTGGGTCTCAGTGTCAACCAGGTGGGCTTGGGAAAGCACATGTGGCTGGTCCTCATCCCCAGGATTCCAGATTCAGGAGGTCTGGGGTAGGGCCGAGACTGTGCACGTCTACCCAGTTCTCAGGGGAGGCTGACGCGGCTGGTCTGGGGACCACATGTTGAGAATCACACCGCTAGGCCTTCTAGACTTGAGGAGTAAAAGGAAGCTAAGAACTGTGATCAAGGATGGTCATGCTGCCATCGCCAACTGGGGGAGAATCACTGGAACACTAAGGTGATTCCATTCTATGATTCCTGAAACACAGCAGATGATGGATGGATCAAGACAAAGGAAAACCTCCTGTGGACTGGCAGTTGAGGCCTCCTGGAGCTTTCCACTAACTTACAATCACCGGCCGCAGCATAGAGATGAAGGTGCAGAATCGGCCACGCTCTTCGATCAAAGCCTTGCGCACTGCCTGCTTCTCTGTTTCTTCCAACAGGAGATATTTATCATTGACATCTTGGAGGGCACTGTCCAACTGCGGCTGGATATCCCCTCTCCCTGCAAACAAAACAAAGCCCCAAGGGTGGCCTGCTGAGACACCAGCTTATAGAACAAAAGCCCCTTCCTGGGGTCCTGCTGGAGTGGAAACCACAGTTTTCCAGGTCTTAAAAAAAATTACTTATACGCAAAAAGGATTTACAGTGGCTGTTTTTCTAGGACTAGCCGTCTCTAATTTCCAGTGCCAAAGAGCACATTTATCTTGGTTTATCCATGACAAGGAAAATTTCCTGGGGTGATGCCTCATGACTTGCCTCCTCTTGCCTTATCAGCCCCACAGAGCCTCCTGCCAACAAAACCTCGGGACATGGCAGCCAGACAGTATTCTTTCATTTTAGAACATTCTGAAGAGGCTAAGGGATAGGTGGGCAAGGTAAGGGCCTGTGGATGTTTCCAAAAGTGGGCACAAGCTGGCTTTGTTGGGTCAACCTCTATCAAAGGGCCTCTGTTTGAGCAGAAGTTTCTGTCCCTGAAGACAAAAGTGGCGTCAGCTCTCCTGGCTCTGGGGCCCCTGGGAACCCTTAGCAGTTAGTTTAACTCCCAGTGGGGACTCCTGAATGCTCTTCCTGTAAAACAAACCCAATAATAAAAAGACCCACCGTCAGGTCTGTGCTAGTGAAAAGCAAGATGGAGTTTGTGCAGCATCTGGCCTGTGTTCAGCCATTGTCCGTCCAAGGCCACAAAGCCCAGGTAAGTAGAGGCTACCACTGGCAGAGTTTAAAACGGCATTTGCCTTTAAATGATTCTAGAACGAGGTTGGCCAACGGTTTTTATAAATCAAGTTTTATTACAAATAATAAAGCCATTCATTTATTTATGTAGCATCTATACCTGTCTCCCCTGTAACTGCAGAGTTGAGTAGTTTTGACAGAGACAGGAAGGGCCCAAAACTGAGAGTATTCTCAGTCTGGCCTGGCCCTTGACAGAAAAAGCCGGCTGCACTAAGATAAGCAAGGGCACGCAGACCGATGGTCCCGTGTCAGACCGCGTGGCCACGGCAAATCTCATCTGTGGGTGGGAACAACCGGTGACCACACGGGGACACCGGACACATGGGGCCTCCCAGTGCAGGGTCTTCACAGACCACTGGAACCAGAGAATTTCTAAACTCCCTGAGGGTGCATGCACGTGACTGTCGGTCTGACACTTTTAAACGCAGAATGTTTGGGCTGGAAGGGGCTAGTGTTTCGGGGCAGATAAGGCCTCAGGAAGCCAGGGGACTTGCCCAGGGTCACACAGGGGAAGGTTCAGAACCAGGCTGGAGGCCCCAGGGTCCAATTCCCTCCACCACTGAACCCAGTCTCCTCTGCCATACGCCTCACGTGAGTGAACGGGCTCCACCGCAGCTGTAGGAGGGGGCTGGCCACTCACCACCCACCTCTCTTAAGAATGATGTAGAGGAATGAGAAAATTACAACTAATTTAACTACGGACGATAGTGAACAGTAATGTAGTATTTTTGCAGCAATGGCAAAGAGGATATATCAATTCTAAGGGGCAAAAATAGGGGGGTAAAAGGGGGTATGGGATTTTTCCTTTTGTAATAATGAAAACTTTCTAAAATTGCCTGAGGCAATGACAGCACAACTCTGATAAAAATGAGAGCCACTGAGTGTATACTTTGAAGGGATTGTACAAGGGGTAGGACTGTGTAACAGAGAATCCAGTAGTGGAAGGACTGTGGTTAACAGGGCAAATATGAGAACGTTCCCTCATGAACTATAACAAGCATATAATACTAATACAGGATGTTAATAATCAGTATGTATGGGGGGATACACTAAGCATAAGATGGGGCTATAGTTAGTTCATAGTTTGTAACAAATATTTCACAACAATGCTGGTGGGGAGATATATGGGAGCCCTGTGTGATGACATGTTTGTTTGTTTTGTAACTTCACAACTTTGACTACATACTTAGTGTTTATGTATGTGCATGTATGTATGCTATACTTCAATAACTTTAAAAAAAAATGATGTGGAGGACATTAACTCCTCAAGATTGAGCAATGAACAAATATCAGGGGAGGTGACCATGGACCAATGTAGATTTATTGTTATTGTAAGTATGATCTGTGATAACGGAAGAATTTGTAACTGATATATGTAAAGATAGTGGGTACCAGAGGGTCAGAGGGAAGGCGTGGAAGAACAGGTAGAGCACAGGGAATTTTTAGGGCGTTGGAATTGTTCTGTATGTTACTGTAATGACACACACATGACATTCTACATTTGTCAAAGCCTATAAAACTGTTCAGCAATGTCTAAACCATAAACTATAGACTGTGATTAGTAGCAGTGCTTCAATTTGGTCTGTGAATTGTAACAAATGTACCTCAGTAATGTAAGATGTGAATAATAGGGGAAAATGTGCCTGTGGGCAGGTGGGGGTAATATGGAAATCTTCTATACTTTTGATGTAAAATCCCCTATAATTTTAATGTAATCTAAAATGCCACTAAAAATAAAGTTTATAAGGATTTTTTTTTTAAAGAAGGATGTAGAGGACATTAAATCCAATGTACCATTTGGTTTGAAGAAATAGAGGTCAGGGAAAAGTGCCTTGAATGTAGGAATAGTCCACATGTTCTCTTACAAGTGGATGAGAAGCTTAACGTGGAACAAGAGGTATTCAGGCTTCAGGACCATCCCTATAGAAAAGGCTGTTGGAATTTAGCAAGAAAAAGTCACTTCTTGCATAGAGATTAAGTTCTAAGTTAGCCCATAAAGGGAAAATTATGTCTAGTCAAATATCAACCTGGAAAATCCCTTAGATGCCCAGAAGGGTAGAGTATAAGCAAGTTTGTGTGTATAGAGACATAAACATAGACATAAATATAGACAGATATCTCCACAGTCAAATGAATTCAAACGTAGAATGTAGACAACATATGCTATTTAATTCCATGGAAGGATTTTATCCAACAATTACATTATTTAAGAAATTTACTCCTTGAGAAGTTTTAGCCTATTTTTGAGATTTCCCACTCACTGGTTCCTCCATTGAGCCATCACCTACCCCATAGGATAATTCCATCAATTCCTCTAGTTTCTCCATCATTTCTTCAGTTTCTTCAAGGATATAGGAAGAGTCAGCCCCATACATTAACCTGAACCTTTGAAACATGGGTTATCACGTGGCTTTTTAGGGGACATAAAGCTTATAAAAGTGTTCTCCCATCTTCTCCAGGGATTTGCCAGAGACTCACTCTAGAGGACACCCACTGCCTGAGCTCGTGGAGGGAGGCTGGGGCCTCACCAGTGCTACTAAAACATCGAGTTTTCCTCTGCCTCTGTTTTTAAATGTTGGCTTGTGCAGTTGCACGCACACCTGCTGAATGTGCGCGCGATGCAAGCCCTCTGGCGGTGAAGCTCCGGAAGGCTCGAAGGCCCCCTTCTGCAGTCTGCAAACCAGCCTGGCCAATGGTGGGTGTGGCCAGGTGAGGCCACGTGGCCCAGGGCTTTGTGGAGGCCTCCTGCAAGCCCCTCGCGCTCCGCTGAGAGGTCCTAACTAATGAAACACGCTGGGCTGCCAACCCAGTCGGAATGTTCTTAACTTTGGGGGAGGGATGGGGATGGGTACAGTAAAACGCATGTTTGAAAAAAACCTGCTTGCATGTGCTTTGATAACAGCGGTAACTATCTTTTATTAAAGCCTATAAGAAAACTGGAATCTTGACTTTTTTTTCACAAGTTATAAAGTACATGTCTATTTGAAACTAATAACATTGACTTTTGTTTTTGGTTTTTAGGAGGTACTGGGGATTGAACCCAGGACCTTGTATATGGGAAGGAGGTGCTCAGTCACTGAGCTACAACTACTCCCCTAATACTGACTTTTTAAAATATATCCACATAGGAAAGCAAAGTATAAAACTAAGTGTTATCTAATTTGGTAAATAAAAATTTTAAATATTCTATGATCACAGCAAAGTTATTTTAAATATGTATTATGTTATAATTAGAGGACTTTCAAATTGTATTATAAAATAAATAGAATCTGTAAAAATTGCTGTAATTATGGTCATAGTGAGAACATTTCCATTCAGGACTTATCACAACCTAAAAACGCAATGTTTATTTCTTAAATTCACTAACACAACATATAATTATATTTAGAAAAAACAACCATGGTAGAAATTATTCCACGTCCCAGGGAAGGAAGCTCTCCTTGAATTCTCTCTCCCCAAATTAGGACTCTCATATACGAAGATACACTCATGGTTTTAGGTCCACAAATTCAGTTTTACTGGCACTGATTTAATTCACAAAGGCACAGTCATTCCATCCCCATCAGGAGCATCGCCAGAGGGTCCTGGCGACTCTCCAAGCTCAAGGCCAGGCCCTTCTTCCTGCTACAGGGAACCTGACCTCCCTGCCACAACCATTACCACCACCCTGGCTGGGCCACCACGACCTCTCACCTGGACAGCTGCAGACCCTAGGTGGACCCTAGGTGTAAGCCAATTCCCCTGGAAGCAGCGCTCAGGAGCGGCCCTGAATTACTTTCAGAATGCAATGGTTGTCTCGTTACTCCTTTCCAATGGCTCTCATTGCTGGCAAGAAAAGGCAGCCCACTCCACGAGGCACGCACAGGTCAAGGTCACCGTCCACCTCGCAGGCTCAGCCCTCCTGGGCCACGCTCTCCCCCTCTCTCCTCTACTGGCCGGGCCCCTTTCATTCCTCCAGGGTCAGAGTTCCACCCGTCTTCACGGACGCCCCTCTCCTGCTAATACCTGTCCGTCCTGTTCCTTCAGGGAAGTCCTTCTGGAACTCTCTCTGACCAGAGTAGGACACTCTAACTTGATCTCAGAAGTTCCTTATCCTTATCTTTATCCTTATCCTTATCCTTATCCTTATCCTTATCCTTATCCTTATCCTTCAGGGCTCTAATGTCATTTTAATTTTTCTAGTTACTTGACTGACGCCAGTCTTTCTTGCTGATGGATAAGCCCTGCAAGGGTGGAAACTGTGAATGTTTTTGCTCAGTATGGACTCTTCTGACCCAGGACACTTCCCTGGAAGACGGCAGGTACCCAAATATTTGTGGAATGGTATAATAACTTGCCCTGGGTTTGTTCACTGGTCTCGACCGGCATGTCCTTAAATGGCCGAACGCTGCAGAACTAGTGAATTCCAGGACCGCATCGCGGCCAAAAGAAGGGAGGGGGAACCTTAGATGGGCTTTCCAGACAAAATTCCTGAACAAAGAGACTTTCTGGCCTTTTCTGTAAAATATTCATCATCCTCAGTCTACAGAATTCTTTCCTCCACTGCCAGTTTGCAAGCCTTGCTTCTATTCCTGCTGGAGAATTCTGATGAAACACGGCAAGCAACCCCTAAACCCAGCAGGGGAAATCATACGATTATTCTCCTAAGAAAATGCTCCTAGAGCAAAGCACTATTAGTGAGCACCCTGTCGTGGGCCAAAAGCAGCACCCCGAGCGGAGGAAGCAGCTCGTTCATTCTTTCCCTTCTTTTTTAAAAATTAAGTAGGAACGAACTAAAGATCCATATCAATCACCCAGCATTTGTTATTTATTTTCCTTAATCTTCACATAATGGTAAAGGCAGGAATTAATGTTTCTACAGATGGGGAAACTGAGTCTCGGTAAGGCACACTCACGGGCGTGAGTTCACTGAGCTGGCGGATTCCATGGGCACTGCTGGAGTCCGACCCCAGCAGCCCATGTGCTCGGTACTCCATGCTCACGGGAAACAAATCCTGGGAACTAGCTGCCAAAACTAAATAAAGATTCAAAATCTCAACGGCCCAATTAAAAAGCCAGACGTGCGTGATTTGCGTTATCTGGAACCTCCCAGCCTCTTTATACACCCTCTGCGGCCGACGTGGTGAGCCTACTGGCCGCACGCACTCTCAGGGCTTCCCAACGGGGAAAGCAGACACAGGACATTCCGCGCCAGACCTGCGGTCAGCACCTGGCAAAGCAACCAGGCGTTTCTCTCTTCTGAGACAGACAGATGGGGAAGCCGTTAGGATACTGCAAGACGACTCCCATCTGCCCTCGACACGCGTATAGGGACTGATTTTCACTCTAAGAGGCCCACTTTTTGTTTTTATACCTCACAAATCAGACAAGCCTTAACAATGGTATGCCATAGTTTAATCAGCAGTTATTTTTAACTCCACTTTTTTAGTGGTCCATAAAATAATGGTGCATCTTACAATTGAGGGCTTCCTAGAGTCTAAAATATAAGACATAAACCCTGAAGTGGACATACAAGGCAATCCTGGAGATTAAAAATTTCCTTTTGTCACTGAAAGAGTGGAGGAGGCGATGTTTATTATCTCTATATAAATCTTCTACACTAACTACCCTAAAGCAGTTTTGATTGATGAGGTCTCCATTTTTAGCACTAATGTAGAATAATGAGGTCCTTTCCACACATACACACACACAAAACAACCAGAAATCAAAAGAAAGATAAATTTGATCATACAAGACTGGAGGGCTAAATGTATTTCAAATTTTCAAATGAACTTTATTTTTGATATTCTCTAAATGTGCTTTTCCTCAGTTTCCTCTCACTTGTCAGATGTAACTAATGCCTAACTCCTATGTGGGACCAAATGAAGCATTTAGAAGATCACCTGGCACCCGGCGAGCATGCAATAAATGTCCAGTGGCATCAGCTGTGACTGCCTCTCTACAGCTGCACAGAGACTAAGCACTTTAGCAAGGGATACTACACAGGGTGGCTGGGCTTTTTAAAAGTCGAGCTTTCAGTTTGAGGTCCTCTTTGATGTTAGGAAATGTGCTAAATCACATTTCAATAAACATGGGAGTATCATTATAGAGATTCACTGGTCCCTGAGCAATCAGCTGTACATCTGATTAAGAGCACGAAGAGGCAGCTCAGAGAACAACTGGAAAACATCCGGGGCCAACCTGCAGCTGACCGCAGGCAGTGCCTCAGAGAATCCTCAGTAACTGAGGGCCACGCTACCAAGACACTGCTTCCTTCATGGCGAAGAACACTCTACCATCCATCACCTGTTGCCTAATCCAGAAACCTGGCCTCACCTTCTGCTCCTCCTTCTTGCACTTGAATTTCTCCCTAACAGCTCTTGAACTCACCAGCTTTTCTCCATCCTTGTGGCCACTTCCTCAAGCTGCAGCCGGCATCATCTCTTGCCCAGACAACCACAGCCACTTGCTGACTGCGTCTCCAGCCGGGCTGTCTAATCCATCATTCACGAAGTCACAGTTGGGCTTCTAGAAGACAAGACTGTCTTCATGGGCTTCGGCACAGCCCTGAAAGTCATGTCTTTAACGTGGCAAACGAGGCCCTGGTCTGGTCCCTACTCACTTATCCACACTGGCCTCTCTCTCCCTGGTCCCATGGCTGAGGGAAGACAGAAGTGCCACCAGCACCTAGGGCAGGTCTTCCAATACACTGGGGCAGGTCTTCCAATACACTGTGCTCTCCCATCTCCCCTCGCAGTGGAAGAACGGGTTTCTGCCTCGTGACCCCTGCCTCTAGCCTGGCTGGCATCCTTCCCATAGCACCCAGCACCTCCCTGAGGAAAGAAATCATTAAATCGTTGTGGTAACTGCCCAGTAGTTTGTAGTCACCCTCAACTGTACCCTCCATGAAGGGAGGATTCTCTGCACCATCCACGCCTGTCTCCTTAGCATCTAGCATGTGATGTGACACCAAGCAGGTGCCAAGCAATAGATATTAAGTGAATGAAACAGAAATGAAACCCAACTCCAGCTTCCAGCCACAATGAACTGTTTTCTGGTTTGTGTTTTTGTGTGTGTGTGCCTTCGCACACTCTTTTCCTCCTCCTGGAATGTACACTCCACCCCTTCCCGCACCCTCGACCCTTTCTCTACAAAAACTTAGTCTGCATAAAGCATCGCCTCCTCCTGGAAACCTCCAACTTCCCCAAGGAAAAGCCAGTCTCTTCCTCTGGAGGCCCACAGCATTTCGCCCTCACACCTGTCTGGAAGGTGCCAGAATGCCTTTACCACCCTGTGGACTGTGTGGTGGAGACGATTTCTGCACCCTTGGCAGCTAACAGAGTCTTAGAGAGCAGGTGCTGTACCTTATTTCCTGAATGAATGAACCAGTGAATGAATGAGGGCTTGTTAGCTTTGCAGGGCTCACCTGCAGCAGCCAAAGGAGAATATTTATGGGTGGAGGAAACAGCACAAGGGGTGAATCAATTAGACCTTTGGAAAAGGCAATGGCTCCTGGGTTGCGAGCCCCTGCCATTCCACCACGCCCTGCACCCTTCCTTTAGCGTTCTCTAGGGAGATGGAAACCACAGTGTGTGTGGAATTGGTATTTCAAACAAAGTGTCCTTTTACTCTTCTGCTGTTTTGTATTTGGCCAAAATTAACGTTGAGAAAAGCCTTTGGTGCCTGCTCTGCCCCATGCTGTAAATGGCTCTCCCTTGGCGTCTGATGGCAGCCCAGGGAAGCCAGGTGCTCCACACCTTGATGACAGTCTCCTTGTGCACAAGGACACTGTGGGGCATTTGTTCAGCTCCCACGATGAGCCATTCGGAACCAGGTCCTGGCCAACGCACGCTGAGCTGTGCTGGGTGGGCGAGGCGGTGCTAGAGGCCAGCACTGCAAAGCAAGAGACTCTGCAGCTCTGGGCGACCAGTGGATCCTTCTGGGATGTTTTCACCTAGAATCCTTCATTGTGACACACAGCTATCAAATGCCCCAGGCTCTGAGGCCTACCTGTTTTCACCTGAAATGCAACAATCCTGTGCAGGAGCTCACTGGGTTACATTCGAATGTCACTACTGATTTAGGTCAGGGACAGCTTCCTGGATGCCACACTAGGCCTAAGAGGTAAACTATTACCACCAAGATGGAATGAGCCTGGCAGCTCTTTTGTTCTCTGGGGGCCCCTTCGCCCTGCTAGCGCCCACATAGCCTCATGGGACCGGCTGGCTCTGTGTCCCTCCTCCTCACTCCACTGATCTGACCTGGCATTGCCCCATGCAGAACATGTGGCTTTCTAATGCCAACTAATTTTTAAAAAGTCCTCTCCTGCCCATTTCACACAAGGTTCCCCATTAGACTGGCCCTCCATTCAACTCTCCAATTGTTTCCTGAGTCATTAAATTGCACACACTCCCACAATGCCTTTCCCACGCCTGGGATGAAGAAGTGAATACTGCACAGTGTTCACATACCCAGGTACACCCCACGGTGCTGAACTACCCAGCTGCATCTTAACATGCAGAAAGACTGCAAGGTCACTGGTGGTCAAACAACTTGGGTCGACTGGAGCAGGGGTTCATCTTTAGAGCCACTCCTGACTTCGGAAGGAACTTTTCCAGTGTTAGTTGCCACAGAGAGCAATTGAGGCCAAAAGTGCCCTTTCCCCACCTGCATGAGTGCGGCAGCCAATCCCCCCGTTGAACTCCCTTCTCCCCAAGAGCCAAGTGCGAAGGTGGGAAAGAGAGCCCAGAATGGGCCACCCGTCTTCACCCCCTGAACTGATTTAGGCTGGACTGTGTCTAGACAGCCGACCTGCACTTACTAAGGGAGGGGTGGCTGGGGAAAGTATTCAGGTGGGAGGCCTGGGTCTCGCTGCACTCCTGCAGCTGGGTCGGAAACGTGGACTGCCCGAAGCAAAACGTGGCCGGCGGCCCGGCCCACCTGACTTCTGTGGCCCAGCTGGTCCTGCCTGTCCCATGGGGTGGCAATTCCTGATGCCTTCTGGAGAAGTTCCTGACGCCTTCTGGAGACACCTGGTGTTGGGAGAGGCAGGTCCCTAACCACGTGCTCAGCCACGTGGGTCTCCCGGGGCTTGGCCTCACCTGCTTCCTCCTGTCTGACTGTCTCTGCCCCGCAAGACAAGGGGGTCGGGGGCGGGGGCTCTCGATCAGGGAGCTCAGGCTTGCTAGGTGGGATTTCTTTCAGGAAGGGTTCCTAGAACTATCCCTCTTCAAGATTCAAAGGGGGCTGGTGGGAGAGGCGGGTGAGCCACGTGCACAGACCTCAGGGCCTTGAGGGGCTTCTCGTGGCTCAGTCAACGCTGAAGAAGCGTTGGGGTGGCTGTGTCCACATGTGAGGTGGCCTGGACCCGTGAGCTCTGCTTGTCCTGGGAAAGCGTCAGAGCTGCCCGGGCTTTTCCCTTCTTCGGCGTGGAATCAAGAACGGACGACGCGGAGCAGAAGTTCAACCCCATCTGGGCTGGGGAGGGGGGCGGGGTGTGGGGAGTGGGGTATATGGGAACCTCGTAAATGTTTTAATGCACCATTTTGTGTGATCTTTAAAAAGAAAAGATAATTTTAAAAAATGAGGAAAAAAAAGGTATGCGTTCTGATGCATGCTACAAAACAGATAAATCATGAAATATGTTGTTGAATTAGCCAGGTCACATAGAATAGGTAAAAATTTGATATGGTTTCACAGATAAGGAATTCCAGGAAAAGCAAATTCATATATATGAGAAGTAGACTAGAAGTTATAGGATTCAGGAAATAATGGGGAGTTAATTCTTAATGAGTAAAGGATTGTTTGAGGTGATTAAAAACCTTGTAATAATGTTTGATCTGGTAATATGAAATTTGGAATTTAATTAATATCACTCAATTATATACATGAAAGTGATTAAAGTGGGAAATTTTGGGTTGAATTTATATTACAAGGCTCACTGATTTAGAAAGATGAATTATTATACTTGATACCCCTGGATGAACCTTGGAAAAATGATTGTAAGAGATGAAAACATATAAATACTGACTCTGGTGATGACATGTATTTGTGGAGTATAATAAAATAATTATATTAAATAAAATATATTAAAAAAAAAGAAATGACGCCCAGTGAGAGAAGCATCCCGGGGCAGGCAAATCGAGGGGGTTGGGGGGTAGGGGTGCTGCTGCAGAAGCCAGGTCATGGGGTCGGGGTTCTCAGGCATACAGCCCACCCCTTGGGGAGGCGGCCACCTGGAGGCTCTCCTGGTGGAGCCCCTCTGCCACCACCACCTCAGCAGGCCCCTGCCACATCGTCTACCCTCACAGCTGCCCTTCTGGGCTCCCACCTAAGTGGTGACAGCCACATCCTCGCTCGCGCTGTCCCCTCTGCCTCCAGCACCCCTCTCGGCTCTCTCCACCAGCTGATCCCTTTGCATCGTCCTCAGGATGCAGGCACCAGCACCCTAATCGTCACTGCCCCCGACCCCAAGCTTAGGTGAGTTCCTTGCTATTGCACCTTTGCTTATATCCATCACAGCCCTGGGCACATCAGATTAAATGAACGGGTTTGCCTCCACTAGAGCTTTGAGATCCTCGAGGAAGCTGTGTATCCCTGGCTCTTACCACTTCTGTTGCGTTGTAAAATCCCTGGCCATTGCTTACGCAGGGACCTGGACTTCAAAGTAAATACTTCTAACTGGACCAAAGGACAGGAGAGTTCTGTGCATGTGCGCACACACGCGTGTGTGTATTAAACCAGAACATTTCAATGACCACAAAACTTCCTTAAAATACAGATTTCCAGGTTCAAAAATGACTTAAAACTTAAAAAAAAAAAAAAAGTATGAGCACTTCATACAGCTTTTCCTATGTCTTTACGCTCAAGTTCATGGCTATTGCTTTACATGTCTTAGCCCTAAGAACTGGCGCTGGGAGAAGAAAGTGCTAGAGGGGGCTGCCTCCTCCTTTACCAAGAGCAGCAGAAACTTGGTTTCTCTACTCATTCCAACTCTATTCCCTATCATTCCAAACAAATAAAGCGCTCTGTTAAGCCACTAATTGACTCATGCCAGGCTCCCAAGCAAGAGTCCAAGAAAACTCAAGAGTCAAGAGAATGTGTCCTCAAAAACCACAGGTGGTGTGATTGCATTATAGGAAACATCTAGAAGAGGCAAATCCAGAGACAGCAGACTAGCAGTTGCCGGGAGCTGTGAGGAGGAAATGGGGAACAACGGCTAACAGGTACAGGGTTTCTGTCTGGGGTAATGAAAATGTTCTGGAATTAGTTGTGCTGGTTGCAAACTTGTGAATGCACTGAAAGCCACTGAAATGCATACTCTGAAATGGTTAAAATGGTGAATTTTAGCTTGATTTTTAAAAAAAGAGAGACAGTCTTACCTTCCTTCCAAAGGTCTATGGAAAATTGTTCAAGCTGTCATAAGCCCAGCATTGAAAACACAAAAGGATCGTCATTTTTAAAGCTGGGAATGATGAGCCAACATCACCCTGAGGGAGCAGTGGACACAGACCCGCGTTCCCCTGCCACACCAGCCACCTGACAACGGAGACCTGCGTGGTTTGGGTTTTGTTGTAGATGGAGACTTCAAGAAGCTCTTGGAGCTGTTCAGTCAAAATGCCAAGAGAACATCTGGGCACACTCAGGCAAGGAAACCCACACGGACAGCTCCCAGACAGATCTTCCCAAGACAAAGGGACAACAATGAGACTCCAAAAGCGACTTTGAGTTTTAGAAGCATAATCACCCAACAAATGAAATTCAACATTCAGTCAAGAAGAATAATTTTCAGGGTTGAATTTGGAGTTCTGATTCCTTTGAAACGAGACATTTCACAAACTCCACTGAAATAAATACTTTTTTTAAAAAATGAACTTATTGGCTTTGAAAAGAATTGGAATCTGGTTTGGAAATTATTTGGCCGAGTTATTTAGTATAACTCTACAGGTTTTATTTGTGATATCAATGTACACATACATATATGTCCACATATATGTATGTTTAAATATACTTTTTCCTGTGGACAGGAGGGTTAAACCACTCGGTATTTCTTCTTTCCATGAGTCTAATGCTGAATTATAAGGATGCAAAGGCTCTTAGAATGTTGTGCTGGCACTTTAAATAGCCAAACATCCAAGAAAGGAAATGATTAAAACACACGCACACCCGCTTTTCTTAAAGTTATGGAAAATTAAGGAGGCACAATTGATTGTTCCAAGCTGGGAGGAAAGCTTGGGTGAGGGGCAGAGGGCTGGCCACCCACGGAAAGCCCACAGCAAAGATCACGCCGTGACCAGCCACCGGGGATGGGCGTGGCAGACTTACCGAGAGCGTCCACTGGCAGGGGGGCGCCCGGGGAGAAAGTGCAGGATACACAATTGACACAAAAAGGAAAATAATAAAGTCAAACTGGTATTCAAGCAGCGGCCTTTCATGTGTTAAGTAGTCTAAGACTTGCCAATGGATTTACTATTATGGCAATTAAACCCCAGATCCACCAAGCCTGCACATCTAAATTCCCTTTTCCTGCCCGGCTGAGAATATTCTTTCCTTCTCTTGTAAACAGCAATCTCCTAGTAAGTATTAATAATTGTCACCTCTAGGGAATATAGCCGGTTTTTAAGAGAGAGAAAGCACATGTATATAGCCAGAAAAAGTCAATTAAAATGCATTAACAGAAAAACCTTTTAAGTGTCTTGAAAAGTATCTAGGGAAAACTAGGGGGAAAAATGAGGGTAGGATAAAAATGAAAAAAAAAAATCATTAAACAAAAAATTTTATAATAGCAAATAAATGCTAGTATGGCACACTGCATCAATCTGCTTATGAAGTTTATAACATTAGCTTTGCAACCTTCCAGTGAGAAACGACTGAGTCAACTATTTAAATGTCAGCTCAAGGGTGAACATATTAAAATGTTCCAGTTTTCTATCTCAAAAAAGTCCCAGGTAAACTTTTAGTAGTAACAAATTGAAATAGAAGTCTTCAGCATAATTCAGTTAAAATGAGTAATAATGGGGAAGTTAAAGTGGGAAATAGGCTGCTGATTTAGTAAGGAGGTGGCTAAAGTAGACAAGCAGTCTCCCACTTCCAATCTTCCCCTTCTGCTACATCTAGGACCCAAAGGTGATGACCTGACACCTCATAGCAAGGAGAGGCCTGGAAAGAGGCCACCCTGAGCTTGGGGCCCCTGGGTCAGTCCCACACTGTCCCCCAGCCTCCTGCTGCCTTTGACCCTCTGCCTGGCCCTAGACCAGAACTTCTGAGGGCAGGGACTACCTGCCTGCCCCGCTAGCTCCCTGCCCAGTGCTCACCCCAGCAGCTGTCCAATAGGCATGCCTCCAATCAAGAGAGGCACATTCACCCCTAACTGCAACATATTCCAAGTTGCTTTAAAATGATTTTGAGATAAAAATCTAACAAAAAACCCTTAAACTTTTTTGGACTAGAAATACGTAAATACCTTTGGATTACAAATGACCTCTCTCCATTTTGGAGTAAACCAAGTCAAGGAATACGCGAATAGTTGACATTTGTAGTAAGTTTCAAGCAAAGTAAATATGTCGTACACAAAAGTTCCCACCCAGATTGCTTGCCTATGTCAGGGGCGCTCCTAACCCAAGCTTAGATGCACAAGGGCATCTGAAATTTTGAAAGGGGTGTCAGAAGATTACAGTTTTTTGACAAAGGTGTAGCAGGAAGTCATTTGATAATCTCCTGAAAACATGAAAAAGGAAACATTGGTTGTATAAATCAGTTCCAACTTTATCAAGACAAAAGAAGCATCCAAAGCATTTGTCCATCCTAACACATGGCATAAATATTAAAGAAACACACTGACCTATTTTTTTTTTTAAGTCCAGGAACCTACCACTTGAAGGAGATGTTCTAGCAAAAAGGAAAACTTTAGCTAACCAGATCCAAAAATTAACTGGAAGCCTTAAATAACCTGATTTCTTCTGGCCCTTAACTTGTAGTGTTTCCTCTCTACCCACCGAGTGCCTCTGTGAGAGTACTTCATACAAGAACACAGAATGTTGATTCTGGGGTTTTCCAGAAGGCTATATTCAACCCCAGACACATATGCGTGATCAAAAAATGCACTCAAATATTACTTTACAAAGGAAAGAAATGAAAATGGGTTTCTGGTTGTGCCTTGGAGTAACTAGAAAATCATCCAGAACACACCAAGTTACTGACCTGACTCGGCTTGCGACGTAAGTAAGCACGCCATCACGGCTACCATGCCTGCTGAGGAGCTGGTGCATGAGGACCAGTTGAAGGGAAAATACTCAGACTTCAGAAACTGCCCAAAGCCTGCATTCTCTTGGCCTTGGGGCCCAACTGCCCCAAGAAATCTACAGCTACGTGCCAATTATTGCTGAGCCCAGGGCCAGAAGCGTCTCCTCATACTATGCAGTCCAGCACCCGACAGGCTCAGCATCTTTCTATCTGGTGCCTTGATGGGGAGCTCGTTATCTTTTCTAGGCAGCCAAGCCAGTGCTGGGTAAGCCTAATTGCCAGAAACTTCCTTTTATGTTACACTGTGATCAACCTCCCGGGCTTCCCTCACAGTCCAAATTCTGCTAATTGGACAATGCCGGTGACTCTGAGTGACAGACGAGGACCATTTCAGCCTCCTTGCGGAATTCAGATAAAAGGATTATCACTGCAGCCAAGAACTTAAGACCTCCGAAAAGAGAGCTGAAGAAATGAGAAGGGAAAATAACTACTTTTTTCTTACCTTATGTTCTTCACCAAACCGCCATACCTTTTCCAAGCTGTAACTGTTTCCCTGGACCATCCCTCCAAGCCCATTAACTCTCCTAACTCAAAGTTACCAAGCCCCTCAGTTAGCTGGGGGTTAGCTCGCGGCTTCACTATTTTCGCCAGCCTGCTCTTCTACTGGACCTCAGGTTTGAGAGAACATGGTGGCACTTTTATTTATGAGCATTTACCTCTGGACTCACTGAAATGGTACCGGCCACAAACTAGCTCCCAGGTGCCCTAGTTAGAGAGAATGTGAATTTGAGGAGTATCGGACTAAAAAAACCACATCTCAAAGTAACTATTGGGATCGACATTGATAGAAAATCCAGTTGTGCATGAAAATTTCTGCTGTTTTTATTTTGAAATTATGCAATGGTTTTTCTAGGCACTGGAGGAACTTTTTTTTTTTCAGATATGCTGAAACTTAATTAACTTTGTCCTGCCCCCCCCCCCACCCCCAGCCCTTCCACCTTTCCAAATGTGTCTTCAGTTCCACATGAGAACTGTTTGTTTAGGTAAGAAGAAAAGGGACATCTGAATTGGTGGATTTGTACCTAGAAGGTCACCGTTCCGAATTTGGGAGGACAGAAGAGCCTGAGCGCCTTCCACCACCTAAGCACAATGGAAAACCCCATTTTACCAAGTGGGGATGCAGGCGGATCTGAAACATGGTATCAAGAAGAATCATCGGGAAGTAACGTCACCTTCTCAAGCTTAAGGGAGACTCCCTGCCTTTTAGGTTTTAGTATAAAACCCTAGGAATGTTTGCAAAGTAGCTAGATTTTTCTCTTCAAACTCAGTCTAAGGGAAAAGTAAAGTGGGTCAGGTGGGACAATTCAATGGTTTGTGAATGACAGTGGGGGGTGGGGGTGAAAGGAGGGGCGTCCTCCACCAGTCGGGTTTTTCTCACTGTCAACTACCAGGCTCCCATCTCCTGAAGGCCCCAGGAAACCCCCCTGTAGCCCGAAGGCTCTCAAAGCAGCCATTTCTGTTTTACAAGACTTAATAAAGGGTTCTGGAGATTATAGGCTGCAAAAGATGGAGGAGAAAATGACATAATTTCTGTAATAATTACTATAGAACATTTGCATAGAGGCTTTTGAGCATTATCTCAAGGCTTCTAAGAAATTTATACGTTTCATTACAGTACACAATAGGCATGGAAAACTGTCCAATTTTGGAGACAAAAGTGAAGGGAGGGAACAAGTCAAGTACTACTTTGCGAGGGTCTCGAATTTACACATATTCGGCACTTGGAGAATCTGAGTTCAGATAGATTCTATTTGCTCCTATCTGTTTTCCAGGGTATGACGTCTATGAACTGAACCCCTTCCGTTGCAAAGACAAATCAAGTACCTGCATTTTCTCAATGTAACAATAGTAACAAAACTTTGAGTTACCTTTTTTTGCTTTCTTCTGCAATTTCAATGTATCGGAGGACTTCTTTTTTATCTCTTGGCGTGCTTTTTTATATTCTAAGAGGAAGCAGAATATTGAATAATTTTACCACTTTGCTCAACAGAAAATATTTTGAGAACAAACACTATCTTTGTCCTGGAAACCACTAACTATGACCCAGTAAACAGTTTCATCAGATGAAGATATTATAAAATCTCATGATGACATTTTATAAGACAGAGGTTATGACAATGAAAAAAAAACAACAACAACCCAAAATGGTCTTTTCTTGTAAAATTCACTAATACCAGCTCTAGGGAAGGACATCATTTGGGAATATATATACATTTTTAGGAGGTACTGGGGATTGAACTTGGGACCCCGTACATGTGGAACAGGTTTTCAACCATTGGCTACACCCACTCCATGGAATGTTTCAGTAAAAATGAAAAAATTTGCAGTTCTCAGCTCAAATATCAAGAAAGATTTTTCAGTACTGTCTCTACGGTGGTTTGCTCAAAAAAGAATGCCATGGGACCAAGATGTTGGCTGGACATGACAATTCAGAAAATAGCCTCCTAACCTGTGGCGGGAGAAACTAGATCACGTGGGGAAAAACAGGGACAGCCCAGCTGGCTGATGTTCACATTGAATGCCGTGGCCGAGCACGTGGCTGCCGCACCCAGGCGGCCCCGCCACAACCCCGGCCCACCCCTCCTCCTCTTCCCCCAGCTGCGCACCCTGCTGGACTTTCCCATTCTTGTGGCTGGCGTCACCCAGACAACTGGAAATGCTGGCAACCTTCTCTCCTTTGCTGTCTTCCTAGTCAATTAATTGCTACCACCTGAAAATTTCACCTGGACCAACTCCCTCCCGGCCATCCCTATCTTTTCCCTTCCATTGACCCCAAACCTATCAGAGCTCTTGTTTAGAGGCTCTTGTAATCACCTCTGAACCAACTCTCTCTAGTATTCCTCTAGATCTATGCACCCCTTCCCCTCCCAACACTCATGCAGGTTATGTGGTCTTGGATCAATGCCTCTGGTTTCTGCCATATCTTGGAGGACGGGGTGGTGTGTGTCTGGACCCAGCTGTCCCCAGAGCCTAGCAGGCAGCTGGAGATCACCAGGACACACTTGTTGAATGCGTTGACAAACCATGGCCAGAAGTCTTCCAAAAGCACAACGTGCTCACGTCACTTCTCTGTCCCAAACCACATGCAGTGTCCTGGCTGCCTGCCCCCATGTAATTCCCAGAGTCCTTCATGCTAGCACCAGTCCTTGTAGTATGCACTCCATCTACCGCTGGCGGATTTCTGCTCTTTCCTGGTCATTCCCATTTTCCCCATAACTCTGTACGGTTTTCTCTCTGGCTAGGACTCCACCCCCAAAGCCTCTAGTTCAATGTGATAAAACTACATCCATCCATTAGGATCCCCCTCGAATACCACCTCATGTTCTAAATCCTTGACCCAAGCAAGCTCTTCTACCTCTGGTTTCTGGAGCATTCCATGTCTCCACCACACGACCTCCTCTTGCCTTGTGGTACTTTCCTCCCTCAGACCCGCCCACCTGGTTTAAGGTCCCTGAATGAAGGAGCAGTGTCCTGGCCAGCTCTGAACATCCTGGCAGAGTAAGCCGCAGCTGCTGCCATTTGGTGAATACTCACTGACTTCTTGATGAATTTAAACGATGAAGAAATATGTTGTCGCAATGTTGGGCATTGGGGGCTCCATCCCCCCCATGATCTTTAGCCTCCGTCTACAGAGCAGTCACCCAGCAGCCATACGGGGCCTGACAATGGTCCTAAGCTCACATTCTGGCCCAGACTCAGTCTTAGCCCCAGAGGTGGACCCCTAAGCAAAGAAACTAGCAGTGTGTCTCTGTGTGCACTTGGGGTGGGGCTGAAGGGGGACCTCATAGGGCCTGAGGTCCTTTGGGATGGGCAGAGATCAGGCAAAGCTCTCTGCCAGACCCGCTGTCCTCTCCCCACAGGCTCGGCACCATGGCTCTCCTGTAAAGCTTTACACATCCAGTTCTGAAGTCTTTCTTAAGAAGTGGCTTTGCTGCATCATCAAATGGGTAGACTCAATAAAAAAGTAATATGAACAAAGATAATTAGGCCAAGTGTAAAATATCAACTCTTTCCCCATCTGGGAAGATCTCGAATGTTTCACTTTTATTTTCTTTTTCCTTCTGAAAAGCATAGATGGAGAAAACCTAGTGAAACTAAGAATAGATAACCCATGACTGAGAAGTAAACAATGGGAAGGTAAATCCTTGGAATCTGCCACTCTCTCTAACTCAGAAGGAAAAGGAAAGACTTTTTAGGATTGTATCAAATATAACAGCTAGGTCCCAGGTAGGAAATGCTACCAGTGTGGATATTAGAGAAAGAAATTCTTTTAAAAATAATATCTAAGAGAAACACAAATTAGGATACCATTTTTCCTTGTTAAGGAAAAATCATATCTTTTTTAAAAATTGGCATGGGGGAATAAAGATTTTAAAGTTTATTTTTTACATAATTGGCAAAATAGTTGATTATTGTGCCTGTACTTCTGAATCTCAATATAAGTATACCATCACCATTCCTTGTTCTTGCATCAAAATGGTTTTCTGCGGTTCTGTATGAGATCGTAACAAGCTTTTAAAGGCAAGCACTAGAAAGCAATGTCGATGTCTGTAAGCCCAATAGCTCTAGGTGAATGAATGAGGGAGGAAATGAATGATTTGAATGAACGCACAATTCTCCATTGGCTGCTGGTACCTTCTAGGGGAGTGGGATAATTTTCAATATAACGCAGTGAAAATAACCAATCTCTTTCCAGAACACCTGACCAGGTCTTCGTTGTAGCCTTCACTTTACTTTGTCTTGTATTAATTAGTTTCTACATTAGCAGATATGGCACTTGTCTTTCTGGATCCCATAGCACCTAGCAAGTGAAAACATGAGAACCGTCTGAACGGGGAATGAGGACTTGCTGCCAAACAGTCTCCTGTTGGCTTGTGTGGAGACAACACAAAACACTTTCACTTGGAAGAGTAGAAGTGCTATTTCCTTAGAAGATTAGACTGTGCTCCTTCTCATACCACCAAGGTCCTCAACAACCAGCTAAGCCAGTTCACAAAGACTTGTCTCACCTCCCCAAGACAACACACAAAGAGAACAGCCAGTTCTGGGCAGGTGACACCAGATTAGCTTCTAGCAATTAAAGTCTGGTTTTCAAAATGCCTTATGTATGAATTTTTGGCATCTAATCCTACCATTACAATCCACCTATTTTTTTCTTTTTTTTTAGAAAGTACTGGGGATTAAACCCAGAATCTCATACATGTGAAGCAGGCACTCAACCAATGAGCTACATCTACTTCTCACAATCCACTTTTAATTTAGTTGGGACAATGAATGCCACTGACATCAGGCTAATGGCTGATGAGAGCCATTTTGTGTCCAAAAAACCAGCCCTGAGTTTTGCAAAGGGATCACCTTTGACTCCTTATCCTCCAGCACTGAAATTCCTACAGAAGCAGGGACAAGGTGGGCCCTTGGCTACTTGGGGTGACGTGGATCAACAACCCAGCAAAGGCGCCAGCCAGCAGCACCCCTCGTTTCTTCTCGTGCCTCTTTATTAGACGTCTTGCTCCTGTACCTTTTGCGTGGTCTTTATCCAGCTGGTTGGCCACTTTCTTCCACTCTTCCATCTGTTCTTGAAGTGGGTTTATCAGACAATCAATTAAAGCACTTTAACCAAAAAGAGAACGAAAGGAGAAATTAGACAAAAAACAGATACATTTTGTTGTCCAGATTTGTACTTAGTTGTCAAAACATAACTGAAAGCAGCATGAAACTTCATAACTTAAGTTTGCATTGAAACCCAGCCAGCTTCCTAACAGCCTTATTCTCGGAATGATTTGCAGTGTCCAAGAGGGAGCTGTAAATGACCATTTGGAGCCACCCCACTTCTCCTTTGCCCTGTTTACATTCCAGTGCTCAGATCGACAAGCAAAGCTATACCTGGAGGTATAAAAAGGTGAACACGCCGGGCCTCCCCCCATACCTAACAGAATGCAGGGTGGGGCCCCAGCATTGCTGTTTTTTCTTAAAAGACCCCCATGATTCTGATGTGCACTCGGGATTACAAGCCATGAATACAGACTAGTTGCAGACAACCTGAGGAAAGGAGAACTGAGGCCAGGCCATGCTCGAGCTAGACTGCCAGCTTCTAGTCTCGGAGAGGGCGAAGATACTGCCAGGCGCTCGCCTGTATTTTGTGCCCTCTTCCAAACAGACCACACCTAGGCATGGTGAAAAGAGGCTGCCCACGCAGAGGAGTCGTGCAAGTCATGGAACCCACAGCTTTTCATCTGCACAGTGGGAAAAAACCTGGGCCTTTCCTACCTTAAAGAGATATTGTAGAAAAAACAATGAGAAAACGTCCATCCATCGCTCAGATGTCATTGGCAAGAACGCTTAAGAAAGTGTTCTTGGCGGCTTTCTCCATCCTGGGTCTCCTGAAGATCTTCGTTCTTGGCATGATTTCCCCCGTTCCCTAGCCAGGCCCTTCCTTCCCTTGCATCCTCTTCTTCCAGCCACCAACATACTCCCTTGCTTTCTCTTTAAATTGCGGTAACATATAACCTGCAACTTCCCATTTCAACCATTTTTAAAGTGGTATTAATGGTATTTACAGTGTTGTGCTACCATTGCCATCATCCGTTACCATTTGTCATCACTCAGAATGGAAGCTCTTGTTCTCATTAAGCAGTAACTCCCCTCCCTCCTCCCCCAGCCCCTGGCAACCCCTAATCTACTTTCTATCTCCATGAATTTGCTTATCCTAGATTTTTCATATAAGAGGAATCATATAGTCTTTGTCCTTCTGGGTCTGGCTTCTTTCACTCTCGCAGGTTCATCTGTGATGTAGCATGTGTCCGAACTTTATGCATTTTTATGGCTGAATAATGTTCCCTGGTGTGCAGAAACGACATTTTCTTTATCCACTCATCTGTGGGTGGACACTCACTCTCTCACTTTTTCGGGGCTCTGCTCTCCCGACAACCCCGAGTTAGCTGCCACCCATTTATCTCTGCCTGGCATTACGTCAGGTTGATTCAGCGTTACACTCAGCTCCATGAGCTCAGGGCTTCACCACTACACCGCACACACCTAATCCAGCGGCTGGCAGGCGACAGGCACTTAGTAAACAGCAGCTGCCGAGCTAGCGGGCTCCTCATCTCCAAAGCGGGGCGAGGCCCGCTGCAGGACTGGCAGGACAGTGAAACGAGATGACACGTGAAGGGGCACCTCACAAGCCCTGGGGCACTACGCAGAGGTGAACTGCAGGAAGGACACTGACACTGCATCCCCTGTGACAGTAGGTGCTTTCTGGCTTGTGAACATTTTCTTAGTTTTCACAAGAACGCTTCAGAGATTATTAACCCCTTCTTACAGGTGCTGAGAACTTAGGACAAGGTCACAGAGCGGTGTAAGCGGTGAGGCCAGGATTCGAACGCAGGCCTGGCTGCCTCCAGAGGCTGAGAGCTGCCTGCCACACGCAGCTACCTCCCATGGTCACCCTGCCAAAAGGGTCACAGTGATTTCTCCTTGGCAGCCACTTATGCAAAATGCTATCCATCAAGTAGAACTGTGTGGAATGGCTGCATTCTGATGGTCTGCTTGGGAAATAAGTTAGGTTTTCATTTGACCCCTGGTGACCCCAACTCCCCACGCCAGCCATTAGCATTTCTGCCCATTCTGGAGACCTGGCCAGGCAGGAGGCTGGCAGCACAGAGGCTCCATTTACTGCCTCTCCCCTCCTCGTGGGTCGGGAGGGAGCACAGAGGCCCAGAGTATCAGGGCAGCATTGCACATCTCACTCGCTCCACAGCTCCCCTGTAAGAGCTTCCCGCAGGGCGGTGGGGCCTGGCAGCCCTTAGCAGGAGGCACCGCTCCTCCCACTGACAGACGAGGAGATACCCGCAGGAGCACAGACACGGCCTTCCTGAAGGCAGGACCCCACTGTCCGGCTCCACACCGAAACCCCAGTGCCTAGAGCAGGGCCTGGCACGTGGCAGACACTCAATAAAAATTTGTTCCATGAATGAGCAAGAGTCAAGGGGAAGGATGGGCTGTGGGGTTTTAAACGTCTCGGGAAACCAGAGCTGCTTACGGGGAGCTGTGTTAGGTGCTACACTCCCCCACCCTGAAATCGGCAAGGGCATTGGAGATCTGGGCTCGAGACGCCCCTTACCTGGAAAACTGCCTCAGCTTGGCTTCTATGCTTCTGTGCCTCATGCACATCCTGGTGAGAGCAGAGCCAATCTCCCTGGTGCCACCTGGAAGAGCAAGCGGAAAAATTGAGGGATGGGGGTTAAGTAGGAACCTCTGAGGACTTCAAATAGAAAATGACAGAAATTAAAAACCAACCAAATCTTACCATGTTGTAAAACCTAAGCCAGTGGCTTTTGAACCTCAGACCATGACCATCAGTAAAAACAGATATTTTACATTGGGACTCAGCATACATGGCTAATTTACACTCACACGCATGCAAATATATGTGCATAGATCACCAAAATGAAATTACCCTTACTATATATGATAGTCTATGACTCTTTCTAGTCTGTTTTTCTTAAAATGCTGATTGTGATCCAGAAAATAATTTTAAACCCACTAATGGGTCATGACCTATAGTGTGAAAAATACTTCTCATGGAAGACAATCAAAATAGGATCTGATGTTTGGGGAAAAGATGAAGTTGTCCCTCTGTCCCCCTCCCCCCCACCTCTGGCCAAATAATCCTCTTTACACTACTAAGCACAACTAATAAGGCCACTGCAGCTAATTATTTTGAAACACATGTTCTAGAATGCAAGGAATTCAGAGAAGAGCAAGATAAGGCAAAGGGAATCAGGATTTTTTAAAAATTGGTTTGGGTATACCAGTGAGAAAGGTCCTCTGTAAGCACCAGTATAGTTTGATTTTCCTGAAATTCTCATGCTTTTCTCTTCAGGCACACCCTTTTCTGAAATGATTTTTGAAGTTCTCCTCTTCCTTCCCCCTCTAGAAAAAATGCTTGACTCAGCATTCGGCTGCGCGTGGGGAGGGGGAGGCAACACAGCAAATTGCAACCACAGATGGTAATTCTGCACCAAACACTAGGACACCATGCACAATTTACAAATGTTATGAAAACACCGGAGCTTGTGAAATCAGGGGGGAAAGTGTCAAAGAAAGCACTGTTTTAAACAGACAAGGCCTTTAAGGGAAAGCCACAGGAATTAATGACAAGTTTTAACCAAGTCAAGTTAACAGAAAAAGAAGCTCCTCCCTTTGAAGTACATGTGATCATATCATGTTATGTTTTCTAGAACACATTTCTAGACATACCCATTTGCTTTTTTGGTTCCACCTATTTTCCATTTTATTCTGGAAAACTAACAGGTTTCTAGAACCAAAAAACCAAAAAGTTCAAACTAGTAGCAGCATATATATTAGTTTATATATTTTATCTGTTTAGTCTAGAGGGAAAAGCCTTCTCAGGCCATTCATCCATTTCTCTACAACAGAGCTTCTCAACCTCCGCACTTCTGATATTTGGGGTTGAATGCTTCTTTGTTGCGGGGGTGGGTCCTGGTTTGTCTTCTGTGGACCCCAGAATATTATGTTCTGAAGTGAACCCTTCCTGTGCTGGTAAAGCAGTGTAGATGAGGCCTTTGGATTAGCTTCAGCTAAGGGAGCTTTCTTAGATATCCTTTGGATTAGACCGCTTTAGGGCTTTTGAATGGAGACAGCGCGAGGGGTGGCCCGGGCTGGGTCTCCACGCTCCCGCAGGGTCTCACACAAATGAACTGAGACTACGCAGAGGGAAAGAAGAGACAGAGAAAGGGAGCGCTGCCATTTTGACACTGCCATGGGAGAGTGAGGACTCCAGGTTCCCCTACAGCTGCAGAGAGACAGACAAACCCCGAGGGGCTCATGGAGACAAGGCCCAGGAGCTGTGCCTGTTTGCCCACAGCTGAGCTCAGGGAAAGAGCAGAGCCATCGAGGCCGAGAGAGGAGGCCCGGAAAGAGACAAGCCATGTGCCTGCTTGCCCACAGCTGCGCTCCAGAGAGGAGCCTAGAGGGGCAGGCAGTGACCTCGGCAGAGACGCCATCATCTGGCCTTGCCACCAGGCGGGACGCCAGGATCCCCGCAGCCGACGTCGGTAAGAAAGCATCTCCGATGATGCCTGGCTTTGGACATTTCATGGCCTCGGAACTGTAAGCTTTTACCTCAAAATAAATTCCCTTCATAAAGGCCAACCCATTTCTGGTAACCTTGCATTGACAGCCTTTGGAAAAGCAAGAAGGGTGGGGTGGGGAAACGCCTGTCCTGTGCGCTGTGGGATGCTCAGCAGCATCCTTGGGCCCTACCCACTGGGAGTCAGCAGCAACCCCCTCGCCCCCCCACCCACTGGTGACAATGAAAAATGTCTCCAGGAAGGACCTAGAACTCCCTAGGGGGCAAAATCACTGCACTCCCCCCCGCCCCCAATTAAAAACCATTATTTTAGAAGAAACTGAGCAAGAACCAAATGCCACTTTTAAAAAGGCTGCCTTGGTTTTTTGTATTTTGTTTGAGTACTACTTTTAAAATGGCCAGAAGCCGCTTAAAAATGGTGCCCTTTAGCTCCTGGCACCTGTACAGGGAGGCAGGGGCTCCAGGGACGTTACCGCCTCTCCCGGGTCACACCTCTGCTCCAGGGAGAGCCAGTAGAGGGCGCTGTTTTCACGCGTGCGCCTGGTCTTCAGGGCGCTCTCCCGGGTCTCTTAAGCTTTTATTGCTGGTGAGCGAGGATGAAGAACACTTTATCTCCTGGGAAATATTTCCTTTTTTTCCTGGTCTCCATTTGATTAAAAGTTAATAACCTGGCCACACAAAGAAACTGGCACACTCATTCACTGCTGCTGTGACTGTAAACTGGTACTTCTTCTCTGGGGGGAAATTTGGTGGCAACTATCAAGGGAGCCTTAGAAACATGCACGCTCTTTACCCCAGCAAAATTCTACCCCTTGACATTTAACTGGAAGGCATAATTAAGGATGAGGGCAAATCCTTATCCATGAGGACTGTCATCCAAATGCTGTTTACAACAATACAAACTGGAAATAAAATCCCTTTACAGGGAGATGCTTCAACAAACCATTTAGCACAGCCACACAATGGACTAGCACGCAGTCATTTAAAATGCTAAGGTCACAGAGATGAGCCGCTTTTAGAGCACTGAGAAAGTACCAGGCGCTAGTCTAAGGACTTCCTGCAAATCAACTCATTGCATTCTCACAACATCCCCATTTTACAGACAGAACAGTAGGTTAAGAAATTCATCCAAGGTTACCCTGCTATGAAGTGGGATTCCATTTACCCAGAGTCCATTCGATGACCCTCTCTGCATCTGGCACTTACATGCAAAGGGGGCACTAGGACCCTATCTAAACTCACCTGTGCATTACAGCGGGCATCAAGCTAGCTCATTTTGATATCTGAGCCTAAAACTGTCCGACTGGTGCAGCTGGGATGGAGCGCCGATCCTGGCTAAGCTGTACGACAACGGGCCGCTCCGCTCACCATGCATGCCTCAGTTCCCCGTGACACAATGACAGTTGGAAAAGGTCACTCAAAGGCTGGTTCTCCCACCTCACTTCTCTGCTCCACCCTTTCTGTTAATCTCCCCATACTTCCCATCGATTACCTCAGGCATTTCTCAGCCCAAGGCTTCCCAGAAATATCTGAGCTATGGCACAACAAGCAGTTTCTAATCAGACAGCCTGGGCTTCACCACCACGCCCCTGCCAAGAGGAAGCCCTGGACAGGAGAGGAAATAGAGAACCACAAAGAAAACCCCCAAGCAGCAGTGCCTGATCAACTGGGGCGAGGGCAGGGGACTGGCAGATGTCATCCTCCATGGCACCCAGGACAAGGACTCATCTGTCAGCACTGCTGCTGACCTCGGCATGGGGCCCCCTAAAAATAGGCACATCTATCTGTAAATGTGCTTAACAACGTCTTATGCTCTCCCTGACCCTTGCTAAAAATTAAAAAAAAAAAAAAAAAAATCAGCAGATTCGAATAAGCTTCAGAGGAAACTGGTTTTAGCTACAAAGAGCAGACATCTGGAAGAACTCTGGTTTGATAGTAAGAATATTTATGGAATCAAATGGCTGCTTGGGGCACACTCAGCAGCAGCTTGCGAGTAAGGACAAGATTATACTTATTTCTGTATTCCCAGCACTCAGCACTAGTGCTGAATGATCATTTACCAATTTGAGAACAAATCACCATACCAGACATTCATAAAATTGGTACATCTTTTTTTAAAAAGATTTATTATTTTATAATTATTTCTCCCCCCCACCCCCACCCCCCGTCGTCTGCTCTGTGTCTGTTAGCTTTGTATTCTTCTGTGCCTGCTTGCATTCTTGTCATGCGACACCAGGAAACTGTCGCTTTTTTGTTGTTGTTGCGTCTTCTAACTGTGTCAGCTCTCCATATGTGCGGTGCCACTCCTGGGCGGGCTGCTCTTTTCTCACACAGAGCAGCTCTCCTTGCGGGAAACACTTCTTGCGCATGGCCTCCACATGGGGGACGCCCCTGCATGGCATGGCACTCCTTGTGCGTGGCAGCACTGCGTGTGGGTCAGCTCACCACATGGGTCACGAGGCCCTGGGAATCAAACCCTGGGCCCTCCACTTCCCCAGTGCATCTTCTTACATGCACACTACAGGAGAGTCAAAACAAATACAAGGTGTTTATAATCTTGGAAAAGGTCTAGAATGATCCAAGGTTAGGCTAGAGAAACAATGCCGTGTTAGTGTCCTATTGCTGCTATAATAAATTACTACAAATTCAGGGGCTTAAAACAGCATGGATTGTTTACTATAAGTTTGGAAGTCAGAAGTCTGAAATGTCACTGGGCTAAAATCAAGATGTTGGCAGGGTTCCATTCATTTTGGAGGCTCTGGAGGAGAGTCCATTTCCTGTCTATTTCAGTTTCTAAAGGCCGTCTGCATTCCTTGGCTCACGGCCCCTTCTTCCATCCTCAAAGGCAGCAGTTTAGAATCTCTTCTCTCTGACCCTCGCTTCCGTCCTCAAATCTTCTTCCTGACTGTGACCCTCCTAGATGACACTGAGGGCACCTGGATACCCAGGATAACCCCCCCATCTCAGGATCCTTAACTGAATCACACCTGCAAAGTCCCCTTGGCCATACTATGGTAGCAGTTTGCAGGTCCCAGGGTTGAGGGTGTGGATGTCCACCACGGACAGGTACGGGCCATGACTCTGGACTCCCCAGCACCCACCCGTCCTCATATGGCTCACCTGGGCCAATGAAGCTCATTTCAGGCCATGTGGCAAAGGCTGGTACAGAGGCCAGACCAAGACAGAGAGAGAAGGCTGCAGTGGGGGGAGGGGGTATGGGGGCCCGTCTGGGCAAAGATTCCCTGATCAGAAGTCCATCATACCGAAGGGACCCTCGGGACGTGGGCAAGGACGCAGATGCCATCTTCATGACCACAGGGGAACCTGCCTTCAGACAAGGCCCATCTTGTGAACAGGGACAGAGAGCCTGAGCTCCTGACCACCTCCTCGAGGTGCCAAAATTAACACACCTGAGCTGCCCTCCCTCTGGACCTGAGCGTCCCATCGTGCTGGGTCACACCTTTCCTGCTTTTCAGCCACTCGGACTTGGTGCCGTTTTCTTGCTAGGTGGAAGGAGAAGAGGGATGGCAGGAGTGGCCTCCCCTCTGAGTGCTAGGAATCGACCTGGTGCCAAGTCCATGGCCGAAGCTGCTTAGGGACGCACGAACACCACCTGTGTGGTTCATGCCTGCACTTTCTACCATAACAAGCAGAAGTTTTTATCAGAAAAAAGTAGCAGAGAGTCTAGCTGACCATCTAAATTGGATGCCACACCCAGGAGTCAATCAGCAGAAAAAAATGTGGAGGCTGGAATATCAAAATGTGAATGATGGGTACAATACTGTATATTCTGCACTTTTAAATTCGACAAACATTTATTATGTATTGTCTGCAGCAAGGGCTCCAGCGCTTCCTAAGGTGAAGGAGACAAGCTCCTGAACCTTGCTGGGGGGGGAGGGCTCCCTTTAACACGGCGCAGGGGACACGACCTTTATAGTGGCTTGAGAGGGGAGTGTCCTGGTTCCCATTTGACACACGAAGAAACCGGAGCTCGGGAGGGCCAAGGCGCTTGCCGGGGCCACCGAGCTGTCCGCGGTCAAGCCAACTGCAAACATTGCTTTGAAAGGCTCGCTCTTGCTGTGACAGACCGGAAGCTCTCCTGCCAGGGGACAGTGGCACACGCCGGTCAGAAGCAGCTTACAAAGCATTTCATGCATTTTGGGGAGAAGGGGGAGGCATAAGGAAAGCAAAGCCACAGAACCACCATTCCTTCCCTCCCCGAAAGTCCAATGTGGCCAAACCCTTCAGACAGCCACTGGCCACGGCAGCTTGGTGGTCACCCACCAAGTGGTGTCCTCCCGTCCAAAGGCATCTCACGTGCAGGTGGCCCCATCTCCCTGCCTGGCAGGGGACGCGTGGACAGGTGGCCGCTGGGCCTGCAGCACGGGCAGGTGGCAGGCAAGGGCTGAAAAGCTGTTCTGTCCGGCGCGGCTCCTGCTGCCACGGGGGAAGGGTCGGAGGAAGCGAGCTTTAAAAACAGCCTCGGTCGAAAGCACTCCGCTACAATGAGCCACTGTGCACCTCGGCTCCCCTCTGAGGGCTGATATTGTTGGGAGGCTAATTAGGAGTCAGAGCCGCGGGACAGGAAAGGTTCTGGGACCCTCCACAGGCGAGTGGCCCGCAGGGCAGCGCAGTCCGCCCGGGCAGGGCGGCTCAGCTGTGTGGCCGCTGCCACCTGCAATGGGTAATTCTTCGTGGTGCATCTTTAGCAGTGCCCCTGGCCTCTGCCCACTAGATGCAGGAACCGCCCCTCCAGGTGTGACCAAAACCGTCTCCAGATATTGCCCAACAGCCTCTGGGGGGCATAATCGCGCCGCTGAGATCTACTGGCCTAGGGGACACGTACCCTGTCCCACAAGGGGGGGCACCGACCCTGGTGCTGAGCTGAGCGTGGGAAGCCACAGCCAACATGACCAGCGGGCCAGCTCCTCTTCCTCCAACTCATCACAGCAGCTAAGAAAAGCCGTTAAGCTCACCACCGCCCGCCCAGCTTCAAAAGCACAGAGGTAATGGGCAACTCCGGCTCTCCTAATGGAGAGAGGATCCCACTTGATGTGAAAGAGACGCGAAGGTAGAACACACAACCAGCATTCCCCACCAAGGCCACAGGCACCAACTCCCGCCCCCACAGCCTTCGGGACACCTTAATCCAGCTCGAGGCTGCTGGTGCTCAAGTTCAACACGGCAGAACTATTCAAAGAGCTATCAGAGTGGAACCAAAGGGCCCAAATCCGGCGGGCTCTAAGGCAGGAGCAGACCTGCGTCCAGCAGTTAGCAGGAGCTCACTCCTGTACACGGAGGAGGAGGGGCAAGGAACGAGGAGACAGACAAACCACTCAGTGGCTCGTGACTTCCACCCAGGCACAGGCTCGTGACTTCCACCCAGGCACAGGCCAGCAGGGAACCGTCGGCCCCAGAGAACCTCTGGAGATCTGTACCGGCCTCAAGACAGACGCCCTGTGCACCTAAGCCTGCCACGCTCACACCTCCTCCCACTCGGCCACGAGCGGTGCAGGCGCAAGCGGCAGGTGCGGTCTGAGGGTAGTCTGTGACACAGTGAAACCAGTGACTGCACCCACTTGGTTCTGAGCTCAAAAGACTGGTGGTTTAAGTATATGATTCCTGGGCACGTAACGAGCAAATAGGAGTGGAGGTGACTCCTCCACTGTGATGTGCTTTATTGGGAGTCTTTTCCCAAAACATAACCATTTCATTTGCTCATCTTGAACCTGCTGAGGTGCAGCGGCCCAGTCCCCTCGCTGACCTGCTAGAGGTCTGGGGACTCACTAGGTGGCTGCATCTCCAGACTTGCCTCCAGGTTCCGAAGGGCCTGGAAGCCCCATTCTCATGGTGGCTGATACGGATTCTCAGCACTAACTCTGTGCCGCATCCTGGATTAGCATGAGGATGAGGAGGAGTAGAACTGAAAGGCTGAGCTCAGCTCAGATAACGTGACTCAAAGCCCAGTTCCCATTCATTGGCTGTGGGACCCTGGCAAGGGTCTTACCTGCTTGGTATCAAATGTTGATGCTGGTACTCGAAGAAATGGGTATGTTGTTGCAAAAATCACACCCCAGATGCATCATCTGTAATTCCCAGCTTAGGCTTCTTATGAAACAATGTGAGTACCCTAGACTTTTTACAACTTTTGTCCCAATCTTTTAAAAACTGCCTCATCCACAATTAATAGGATGGCTTTTTTTCTTTTCTTTTCTTTTTCTTTTTTTAAGAAAAGCAACTTGCTTTTATCATATCTTTCTAAACATTCCACTTACTTTGTAGAAACAACAAATCTTGGTTTTCACACTCCTATTTCAGAGGTTTACATAACTTTAAATTACTTAATAACAGTATGTACCACTGGCATATCCAGGTTTGGGAACACACCTGGCTGCTGGTGAACCTACAACTTGGGTTGACAGGTGTGTAGGCATCTGTGGCAGGGTGTGAGCTGTGAGCTTACTGAAGGCATCAGTTGGTGCATTTTGTTGAGAAAATAAGGACATAGATTAAACCCGTGGGTCAGTTACATAGAGCTTTTTTTAATTTAATTTAATTTTTTTATTTTTTTAAAGATTTATTTATTTAATTTCCCCCTCTCCCCTGGTTGTCTGTTCTCTGTGTCTGTTTGCTGTGTCTTGTTTCTTTGTCTGCTTCTGTTGTCGTCAGCGGCACGGGAAGTGTGGGAGGCGCCATTCCTGGGCAGGCTGAACCTTCTTTCACGCTGGGCAGCTCTCCTTACGGGGCGCACTCCTTGCGCGTGGGGCTCCCCTACGCGGGGGAACCCCTGGGTGGCACGGCACTCCTTGCGCGCATCAGCACTGCACATGGGCCAGCTCCACACGGGTCAAGGAGGCCCGGGGTTTGAACCGCAGACCTTCCATGTGGTAGACGGACGCCCTAACCACTGGGCCAAGTCCGTTTCCCCATAGAGCTTTGATGGAGCCAAAATCAGCCCGGCCCTACGGGAGGGCAGGGGCCAGTGCAACCCGCTCCCCTGGGCTGGAGTGCCTGCCCACAGCAGGGCAGCAGCCACGAGAGAACGTAACAACACTCACTCTCCCCGCAGCTAATCCCACCCTTCTCTGAGGAGCGGGCCAAGTTAACAGGAGACATGGCAGCTTCTGCAAAACCTGGAATTGTTCCTCCTCCCAAACTTTTCAGAAGACCAAAGGCTGGGAAGGAGCAGCCCACAAGGCCTGCCTGGAAAGCTCTGTTCTTATTATCAACAGTCATTTATCCACAAAGGGGTTCCTGGATGAACTCAGTGCTGTAGGCTGAGAGGGCTGTGATAACTCAAGTGCAGTGCACCTCGATTCCTCCGTGCTCCCCACTTCAAAACAGGCTAAAGAATTTTCTGTTTTTGAAGTACCAGGGCTGGGGACTGAGCCCAGGATCTTGTGTGTGGGAAGCCGGTGCTCAACCACTGAGCCACATCGGCTACCCTGAGTTGGTTTTTTCATTTGCTGGCTTGATGCTTTGTTTGTTTGTTTGCTTTTAGGATGCACCAGGAAAGAATCCATGACCTCCCACGAGGGAAGCAGGAGCTCAACCACTTGAGCCACACCCGCTCCCTCTAAAGAGCTTTTAAAGGTGCCACTGGCCCTAGATCTCTCTGTTTATTTTCATATTGCAAAACAGTCATATCATCACCCTCCTTTCAGAAAAGAATGAAAGGAAATGGAAAAACAAAGCTCCTACTGAGTTCAGCACTCAGAGTCAGGGCCACTTGGGGCCATTTTGGCAATGTCCCTCAGCAGAGGGTAATATTTTTATCCTCCACATTGGAGAAAAGGGTATCCCTCTTTTCTTTCTCACGAGCTCTCAGAGCGCCCAGAAGCCCTGAGATGTCAGGTGTCCGCTCACCTTGGCGGCAGGCTGGAGGACGGCCCGGGCGCTGCGTCCCAGAAGCCGCCCCAGCGGGCATCGGCTGCGCGCTGGCTGGGCACCCCTGCCGCCCGGGGGGACGCTGGAGGTCAGCACGTGCCACGGCTCACACAGCCTGATGCACACGCACACGACGGGAAGGCCGGGCATCCTCTTCCTGCACGCTCACAGGCGTGTTTCAGGATTCCTGTTTTATTTCACAACACAGAGGAATGGTGCCGGGTCTTTGAAAGGGAACGATAAACTGTCTCAAGGTGGCATCTGAGTGTGTGCCTGCATTCTAATGAGAACAGTGGGACTCAATTCTTAGGCTTGGAAAAGCAGGACCTGGATGTCCTAGCTAGCAAAGCTGACCCTCTACTCAAATGGCCAGCCCACTGGGCAAAATCCCTAAGGCTGTTGGCTAAACGACAATGGCCAGGCCAACAGAGTACCGGGTGAGGGGGGCACCCAGGCATGGGGACCAGGCGGACCGCAGCTATAGGGGGACACACCTCCCGAGGCTCTAAGAGGGGACCCCCACAGGCGACCCCCAAGCTGGAGCCGACGATTCTTCTTCCCTGGTAAAGAAGAGGTTCTTATGGCATCCTGGGTACTGAAGAGACAGGGTGCCACTCCTGTACTCAGTGAAAATTCAGAAGCACTACCTGGTCTAATTAGTGTGCTACAAAGGGAGGGGACAGGCTCCTGCCCCCTGGAGCTTCCAGACAGATCATCTCATCTCCCAAAAGTGGAAACAGTGGGTTTCAGTGGAGCCCTTGGAGCTGGAAGGCGCTAGAACTCACAAAGGCAGAAACCAGCAGTCCTCTGCGGGGGGCAGCATGCTCTCCTGGCCCACTCCCAGGAGCCCCCGCTCGCCGTGTTTCAGGGAAACTAAACTCATCCGCGTATGTGGGTTGGAGAGGCAGCTGGCTCCTGTCAGGGGGACTGTCGTTTTCATTAAAGGTCAAAGAAGGCTCTCGGGCTGTTAAGAACATCAAATTAACAAACCATGTTTCTTCTGGCTTCACTGGCATGTGGGCAGGTGGCACTGCTGGATGCCTGACATTTGTCTAACTATGGAGTGGGGAGGGGGAAGAAAGCAGGGGAGGGGTGGAGGGAGAAACACCCAGTTCCTGGTATTACAAGTTACCCTGCAGACCTTCTAGAGCCACCATGCGTGCCCTCCCCACCCAAAGTCCAAACACACTACATTAGAACTGAAAACGGTCCCAAAACCACCCAAATGGCTCCCGAGGTGCTACTGAGACACCTAAACGTTCTTGCAACAACACGCAGAAAACGCACAGATGAGAAACATGAGAAGGAAAGATCTGTCCCTTTGTCCCCATAGGGTTCCTTAGGACAAAAGTGAAAAAAACTAGTAAGATTTTAAAAAATAAACCTTCAAGCACCCCAAAGAAGGAAGCGTAACTTCCTGCCCCCTCCACCTCGCGCTAAGCTACCTGGTCAAAACCGTTTTATTAAGCTACTGTCATCACAGAGGAGACAAGGCACAACCCAGCCGTGCTTAGCACAAGCATTCAGCAAATGCCAGGTAGGGCTGGCAGCGGAGTTTGGAAAACACCACTGGGCCCACGTCCGTGGGCTGGGAGACTCTGCAAAATGGCAATCTTTCAGCCAATCTCACTTCCCAGCCTCTCCCACTTCACGACTTTTCAAAACGCAGAGGAAACAAAAACACACAATCCTCCTACCATCTGGCAGCTTCAGGCCAGCAAACACGGGATTCTGGCATGCGGGGTACTGGCAGCCATAAAGACGGATCTTCCTTTCTTTGTCGCTGTTTTAAAGGCAAAGCCCGAATGGCAACATGGGAAGAGAGGGACACGGACGTGCTCGGCCACGGGAAACCCTGTCGGAAACCCTGTCGGGAGCAAATGCCCTAGGGGGGACTTTTCACCGCCTTCACTTCCCGCACTTCCCGCACACTGGCAAGGGGTTGGAGAGCGGGGCGGGGTGTCACCTGGACCTTGGCTCCCGACCTCCACCGCCTGCGGGAACACGCACGGCCAGGGCCTGCCCGGGGTTCGGGGGCGCGGAAGCTGGGCTTGACCGAGACAAGGACGCCACGTTCAGGAAACACCGGGGTCGTCTCGGGTCGCGAGGTTTACCTGTCGGGCAGGTGAGCTGCTCGCAGCGGCTGGCTCCCGGCCTCCTCTCGCAGGCAGCTTTCGTGGAACGCCAGCTATTGTAGGCGGTGGCCTGGGGAACATGGAATCGGAACCCGGGCGCTCGCTAAAAGGCACTGTGCGTTTTAGGGCCTCAGCACCGGCTCTGTCGCACCCACCGTGCCCCACAGGCATGACCCGAAGGAGCACGCCCTGGCGCCGCCCTCTCGGTTGCTTCCACTGGCGACCAGAGCTCCCTGCCAGGAACAGCGACGCCTTAAAATCTCTAGCACTGGGCTACACCGCATGCCACTGGCCCGAGAGAGTGCTTCCTTTAAAGGGGTTTCTGTCCATCCCTGCACTATGCCAGAATGTGTTGATTTTATCATGTCTCAGGCTGCTTTCCAAATTATTAGAAATACCTAACATATACTGAATGTCTGCAGTGTGAGAGGCACTGCCAAGCAGATGGCATTCCTCTTAAAAAAATCTCACTCTATTTCTCACCCTTTTACAAGTTAGGTACCATAATCCTTGTTTTACGCTGAAGAGAAGGGGGTTCAGAGAAGTTAAGTAACTTGCCCAAGCTTGCACAGCTGAATTTGGGATTTGCATCCAGGGCTGACTCCACAGCCAAACTCTTAACCACTCCATTCTTGAGGCCATCTCACTGTGGCAAATAGGTACCACCTACAGAAATATTTGGTGAATGGGGAGTTAGGTTTTCTCCCTCAGCCCTAATTCCTTAGCTGAGGAGGGAAAAAGACCTCTTGTACCCAAACATCAGTTTTCATCAGCCAGATTCAAATCGTACTGTCACCACTTCCTCGATGACTGTGTAGGGCACCACACGCAAGGCCCTGTGCTCAGGCAGACAAGTACTGTCGGGCCTTGGCACGAGTCACCTCCTGCCACTCCCTGTGATACAAGGTACAGGCAGAGGAGCCTTCCCTCCTTGCTGGGAGAATCTTTCTCGAAGTCCTCCTTTCAGTGACTGCCTCTGCTTTGCCCCTCATCCCAGAAGGAGGGGTATCTGCTTTCCAGCTTCCCAGGAATGGCTACTGAAGCTACTTGAATGCAGGATGCCTTTGTTTTCCAGAAACACTGATGCCTTATAAAACGGCACTTAAGAGAACATGTGCTCATCCTAGGACATAGTAGGTGCTCAACAAACATCAGCGCATGGGAAGAGGCCGACATGCCAAGCTCTGGCCTCCTGGCTGGTGATACTTGCCCTTCTCCAATTCTCTGGGTTCCTCTCCCTCCTGCCCTCACTCTTCTCCACCCCTGCCGTACCCCCTGCTGCTGCAATAAGGAGCTGATCAAGAGACAGAAGCTGAGATGTAAGGTTCTAAAGGAAAGGTGGCCACAGTAAGGCCGAGATGCCATCCCTGGTGCTTGGGGAGGCCAGCGGAGGGAGACACGTGCCACTTTGCAGCTGACTTCCTGGCCAAATTCAACAAATATCATTTAAACTGCCTCACATCCTACCTTATTCTCTTCTTCACCTCTTCAATATCTATCTCATGTCATACCTTTCCCGCAAATAATTTCTAAATGAATATTTGGATGATTTCTGATGTAAGCAGAGGTAAAAAGCAACCAAGACTAATCCTAGGACAGCTAACAAAAGGCTGGCTCTTAAAGCAAACAGAGGAAGCAGGTGTCAAATGCAGGCAGGTGAGAAAGCGACACAGTGACGCTACCAGTGTCCTCAGGAACCCACCTGCTAGGTGGCCCCATCTGCACATCCTCCATCAGGTAATGCAAAGGTCCAAAGTGGTTTTAGTTTCTAGTGCCCAAACCGAGTCTCCAGGTTACAAAGTGGGAATGTGGATGTACAACTATGCTTGGTATGTCTCTCTTGCTTGGGCTAACTAAATCACTGCACCGCATTCAACACTTTGTGTTAGTACTGTATTATATCTGGTCAAAATGATCCCATATTAGCAGTTATTATACCTCTCTAAAGAAAAGATGGGGGCTAATTATTTACATATGCAGTAAATAAAATCTTACAAAGCTTAAGGTAGGTCCATCAAAGTTTGGAGAAATACGAGGAGTCCTTGGTGGCTGAAAACCACTGTTCCAAGTGCAAGGTAAAATGTGCATACAGCCCCCAGAATACTCCCTGTTCTGCCCCATTCCTACAATTCTAGCCTCTTGATGACCCTTCAAGGATAAATTACATTGGTTTATACTAGTTGCCCCAGAGAGCTGACCATACAATGTAATGAAAATGCTTTACTAGATCATCAGAACTACTCTTCTTCCTCTCCCTGCCCTCCTTTCTCTTGCATCCTTCTCTTCCTCACACCCACTTTACTAACCCTCTTCTTTGAAGAGCACCAAATACCTTCTCCTAAGGAAAAGTGCCACCATGAATGGCTCCCGTCTGACAGTTGCGCAGTTGTCAATGAAACCCAGCCGGAGCTGTCAGGGGGCAATGGGATTGGGGGCGGAGGCGCCGAGCGTCCACCCGTGTGTCCTGAGGGTGAGCCCGGGAGCGAGGCACATAGTGGCCTGCCCTGCTCACTCAAACGCCTCACCCAGCCCCGGAGGCCCAGTTGAGTCTGACTTATTGCCACTGTGCTGTGCACGCTCCAGCAGACAGCAGCTGTCCATTTCCTGGCTCTACTGCTCCTCCCCTGCCCTGGGGAGCGATTAGGGACATAACTCTCAACCCTAAGTTGTAGGCAAAAAAAACTGCTCATCTTTTAGGATAACTTCTGGACAAAGGCAGGGATGACAAGTGGGTTTCATCTCCTGGGACAATTTTGCTCAGTTGGTAATGTATGCTTGGAGCACTGCGTGGAGAAGGATTCTGAGGCTGGATCTGGACTGGACAGAAAATCCAGTGCCTAGACCGGCTAGCCATGTCTGCTATGAATGCAGGATTTAGTGGAGGTACACGTGCCCTGATTTGTTATCCTGGCCCTAAGGTCTCAGAAGAGAACTAGAACAGAACTTCTCAAACTTTAATATAAGAGCCACCAAGGGGTCCTGTTAAAATAAAATGTATGTTCAGAAGGGCTGAAACGGGCTGGAGGTCCTGCATTTCTCACAAACCACCCGGTGATACTGACCTGCTTGCTAGACCACCAAGCGCACACTGAGAAGAGAGGCTAGATTAGTTCATCCTCCATACGCCTTTCCCCAAATCCCTGTGAACTCCAGCCCTGCACGGAGATTCTGCCGTATGAATCAAGGAGGACCAGATGTCCCAGACTTGGAGGAGAGACCAGCGAAATGGGACTGTTTACCAACTTGCACCCCCATATGACATCGGGGTCTGCTGCTGGGACGGTGGCCTGCTGGTGAAGCTTCCCCACCCCTCGCCTTAGCCTCACATCCAAGGCCAGACTCTCCCTCTAACCGGATGTCCTCCTGCCAGCAAATGAACCTGAAACTCTTACGTCTAGAGAAAAGAGGGTACCCAGGGGTATCAGACAATGTCTGAGGGCAAACTGGCTCGATGGAAGCCAAGTGGGGGCAGGAAGAGGCCACCGTCTCTCCCCATACCTGGGAGGTTCAAGTGGCCTATGGTGAAAAGCTGCACTTGGCGTAAGTTGTTCCCTCCTGCCTTGCAGAGGGTGCAAAAGCAGCTCAGAGGCCTCCAGCACTGGCAAAGGACGAGGGGAGAACAGAGGGAGGAGAAAAGAGACGAAGGGAGACCTGGACGGTGGCAAGCTTGCCCGCCCACCTCCCTCTGCCCCAGCCTCCCCCTGCACCCGCCTGCACTGCTGCGCTTATCATTTTGGCCTGGGCTTGCTCTTTCATAGGTCTGCGTCCTCCATGAAGCTGTGAGGTCCTCGCGGACAGAGACAAAGTCCAAGCAATTCCTGAATTTCCATTGTCTGGCAAGATGCACAACCCAGGAAAAAACGGCTCTCAACAAGACAGATGCAGATAAAATAAATAGAGAGAGAGAGAAATCACACAGAAATTAGACAATGTCCTATTCTGAAGAGCAGACACTCATAACATTTTGGCAGCTAAGCTAAACCTGAGCTCCCAGGAGAGGGCCATGAGAGGTTCTTTACAAGAAATTAGGCTCACCCATGGATCCACTCTACCTGGTGGTATGTAATCAAAGGCATGCTGTACCCTAAAACTGTGTGCTTCTGCGAGGCCTGACTGTTTTGAGACTCAAGATCAAGAGGGTATCTAAATGCTAATCTAAAAAAGCTTATATCAATACTTTGCGATTCAGCCTGCCTTTCAAATAAAATTAAATGAGCACCTACAATGTAAAACACATTATAGGATAGTGGTTATTTCATAAGCAAGAACATGCACAAAAGAAAAATAAATGGAAGGCAAACCAAAGAATAAAGTCCTTTTATTTTAAGACATGGAGATGATACAGACTTCAAAAGTCCCTCGAAGGATGGAACAGGGCCCATTAAAATGTTCACAATATTCGGAACATATTTTTTTAAAGATAATTACTGACAATCTCAGGAAGCTCTGGTCCCCTTATATGCTATTAGAAAAGCCTTTGTGGGAGCAGATCTGTTGCCATGACAACAATTGCTTGGCTGAATATAAAGAGGGACAAGGGACCTACCAAATGGTATTCTCCACAGTAAGCCCTGAGATTTCTTAAAGCCACTTTCTAAAGGACCCTCAACATCAAGGAGTTACAGAATCTACAAGCTGAATGAGACCTTAGGGCGAAACCTAGTTTTTCTTGATATCAGAATTTCCTCCTTATCACCACTACAAAAGGGCGTCTAGACTCAGCTGAAACAGCCCCAGGATCAGAGACTTTATTTTCCTCCACGCTGGGAGAGACTCAGTAAATCTTGGAGAGAAGTGACGATAGGCATAAGGGAAGGGGGGATTCTGATTTGAAGAACCTGTCTCTTTCCAAGCAGAAGCTTTAGGTACAGCCGCTGGCCTCTCCGGCAACCGCTGCCATTAGTTCACTGCGGCCAAACCAAACACAAAGAGATGGCAAGTAACTTCTCCCGGGCCTGAAGGGCAGAGCTGGTTTCTGATTGCATCCGTTAGATGTTCCTGGAAAGTGACGCTTGTCGCTGTTGCTCTGAATGGAAACAGCAACAAGGCCCCTGGTGTTGGTCGAGGGACCACTTGGAAGGCTGCAGACAGCAAACACACGACGGCGAGCCTTGCCTCCACCAGTACTGGGGACAGTGCACAGGTGTGCGCACACTCACAAACCCACAGGAGACACACGTGCACACATACCCAGCTCGCGACTCCTACCAAGCTCCTCTGCAGGGCCCCGCCAAGGACGGCTTCTCGCAGAGCCCTGAGACCAGTGCACGTGGGTCCCAGGCAGCCCGCAGGGGGACCCGTTTGTGTGGAACAGGATTAGCAGGAGACAGAGGGTGGGGCTGGGGTATGGCTGGGTGAGGAAGTTGTGCCACAAAAGCGGGTGCAAGCCATGCTGACACGCACCCCACATCTTGCCCACGTGCGCTGCTAGGAAAGGGAGTAGTCTGCTGAGAAATTTCCAGATTCCCTGACCTGAGCACACGACCTCCAGTTGTCTCCCGACACCACCCCCACATGGTGGGGTTCCAAAAGGACAGCCACCATGTTCCACTGTATCCGTATCAGAACAGTCCGGACCCCTTGGCCGCCTTCACAATGCCATGTCCCTCATTTCCACCCATCTTGCCACTTCCCAGATGTCCCTTGGAGCCCATCTGTGCCTTTCAAAAGCCACTCGGGGCCGACACAGCTGTGCTTGTGACTACCATTTTGAGACAAGCTTAATGGCTTATTTCATATGAGAAAGAGTCAGAAAAATTTAAAGGAAATAATCTGTGTGTGTTTTAGTCTCCAGTTCCTTTGATGCTTTACAAATTTTAATCTCTACCATCCTGACTGAAGACCAGCAACTTCAACGAAAAAGATCTGCATGGATTTGCATTCTCCTTGTTATCAGAGGTCCAGATGGGCTCATTTCACAGACACGGATGTGATATTAAGGCAACACCAACGAGCAAGCGCCTCCCTGGGTCCCAGGCTCCCCCCAGGGAGGGCTCAGCAGCCCATGGGGTTCATTGCAGGACTCTGCAACGCAGCCTCTGGGCTTCCCACCAAGGTTCCCAATCGAGCAACTGGCACTAATTTGGGGAAGAACACAACAAACTAAAGCAAACTACCGATTGAGGCAGGAAACAGCTCCTGCAAGAGCCAGTCTCTATCAGCAAACATCTTCACGGGGGTGACGATGCTGCTTGAACCAGCGGTGACATCTAGGGGAAAAGAGGACACACACCAACGGCTCCTGACCACAAGACGGAGGACTGGGGCGGAGGAAGCATGGTCTCACCACAGCAAAAGAACCCGAGGCGGGTGCCCACCGTAGCATCGTTAGCTGCCGTTTCCAGGCGACCGTGAGTGCCCGCAGGAAATGGCATGGGCAGAGCGGTCGTTAGGCAAGAGGTGCTTTGCATTCATATAAAGGCTCTGGTTTATTTCAGGAGATGATTACCCAGTTATTTCAAAACTGAAACTGACCATTCAGGTGGAAATCTTGGCATCAGGGATCTGCTAGTCCCAAGCAACATCACTGGAATGATTTCAAGTTTAAAGTGGGCATGAGAGAAAGAGAGAGAGACAGACAAAAGTGAACCCAAGGGCGGATTTAGATACCTGGCAATACTGGGGTGCTGGATTAATACCAACTCGTATTTAGCACACAGTCAAGCACTCAGAGCAGACTGGTAACTGTGGTGTTTGAAAAGGAGACTGAGTCAACCCAATTTTCTTATTTTTCAGGTTCAAAAGATTGAGTGCCATCAAGGGGATGACATAACCCAGGTCAACCACCATCCGGCTGACTGCCCCACCCTGGCAAGCAAGCAAATCCCCGAAAGCTGGGCACTGTGATATTACATGGAGAAGAGAGCCCTGGGGACATTTCCCTCACCCTGCAAGTTTGGCCTGATTCCTGCAAGTGTGAGATCCTCAGCTGCAAGCTCTGCTGGTTTATGCACCTACACCCGAGCCCTCGGTTACACCATCGCTCGGTCCACTCCATGAGGACCATCTTACAGATGAGGAGCCATGGCTCCCAGAGCAGAACAACTTGTTCATGGTGACCCATAGAAGTTAAGATTTCAGGCTCCGAAGCTGGGCCTCCTACACTACTATTCCAGTTCTCCCTCCAACCAAAGATGTAATCTTGGGTGGGAGCCACTCTGTGCCTCAGTTTCCTCACCCAACAATACCTCCTCCATAGAGCTATCAGAGGATTGAATAATAATCCAAGTAAGGTGCTGAGCACCAGGCCCTGTGCATACAAAAGAAGCACTCAGTGGATACTTACTATTGTCTTGCTATTAGCATTTAAACCCACAGCTGTCTGATTTCAGACCTCTTTACCATCTTCCTTCGCAAGCTTCACGCAACAAAAGACTCAACTAAATCTGGTTCTGATTTATACCCAACCTCATTCCAAAGTGCATTTGAGTTTTCTTTTTGACCTCAGCTGCAATTTGTGTGATGACTGGGAGAAGGAGGTCATTGCCCCAAAGACTCTCACAGAAAGATCCTTCAAGCCTCCTCGGGCTGTTGTGTACAGTTCCACAGGTCACTGCACGACTCCAAGGACACCATTTTCCTAGATAGTGAGTCTTGACCATTCTAAAGTCGGATTTCTACCCCAATCAAATCCAGAATGATAGCTGAGTACATTTGAATCACAGCACTGCCAGTTTCCCTGCTTCCAACCCCCTCCTTTCTTTTCCTTTTGTCTGTTGGCAAACTTTAAAGTAGACAGCTCACTCTCAACTAAATGCTGGCTCCCATCCTACACACTGGAGGAAAGAAGGGGCCCATCTCCTGCTAATGAAACCCGGTTTACGTTGAGGCCAGGTGCTAATGCTGACGGCTGACCACATCTATAAAATCACACGTTAAATTCTCAGGAGGTTCTACTCCTCTGAGGATGAAGTCAAGACATCATTTTCTTCACCTTCCTTGGTGAGTGGTTATTTTCTTTTCCTGTTGTGGAGAGAGAGGACCACTTGCCTTTGTCCTCATGGCAGAGATGGAAAATAGGAATCTCTGGTTTCCAGAGAAATGGAAGTCAAAGTAGTTCCCACTTGCCAAAGAGGTGCACATTTCAGAAGACTATTTGCACGTCTGCTGCTTTAGAAATAGGTACTTTTTTCCCCAAAGAAACAAGGTCATGAAGGGTAGCTAAGATTCCAGGCTTGCCCACAGATGTCACCCATCAGGTTCTATTAAACCTGACCGTGTCACTTATGTGTGAGGGTTTCTACAGGAAAAAAAGTACCCAATTTCAGCTTAGGAGATCAATTTCAGTGGGAAAGAGAAAAGGGTAGAGGGAGAAAAGGAAACACCTCCTGCATCTGGAAGGAATAAATGTCTGTTCCCCACCTACCATACACAGACACTAGGGTTAGGCTGTAAGACAGTCCCTGTCCTGAAACACTCACAGGCCCGTGGAACAAAACAAGATAAATGAGCACAGATGTTTCGATGTGATTGGATCCCCGATTTGGAATCAAAGAAAAGCCCATGAAGACAAGAAGGGCTTGTCTAAGCAGAGACAGAAGGGCCTAGACAGGCTAAGACTGCATACTGGGTGATCTGGAAGGTGGGGAAGATGCAGCATTCCTGGGGCCGAGAAGAGCATGTGCAAAGACCCAGCGGTGAGCGGGCACGAAGCACAACTGAGACTCCTCAGGAGTCCGATGCGGCTAGAGCGTCACAGACCTGCGGGTGGCAGCTAGAGGATGGGGCTGGAGAGAGAGGCAGGCCAAGGCCAAACCTGAAGGCCTCCGCAACAAAGTCGAGCTGAGCAAGGGGAGGGGACGTGACTTTACCCCAGCACCAAGGGGGAGACCTGCAAAGGTTTCAAAGTAAGGGGTGGGTGGCGGTGCTACCAGATGAAAAGGCCAGTCCCTGGCTCTGGGCTTTATCTTTCGAAGTGAAATATATATATATGGGAAGCAGCTTGACTCAAGCAATTGGGGTCCCATTTACCATTTGGAGGACCCAGCTTTGATCCCTGGGACCTCCTGGCAAAAAAAGAAAAACGTCATCCCAGACCTGCACGGCATGGCGAGGCACAGGCCCCCACACAGCAAAAAAATGAGGAGGCAACCAGATAGGGAAAAAAAAAAAAGTGAAATATACATAACAGTCACTTGTAGATCCACTGTAAGCCATCTGCAAGCAGGGACCATTTTTCACCGACAGGAGAGGCTCAGAAGAGCATCTGACAGGTGGAAGCTGAGTGAATGAGGTGCTTGTCCAGGAACGGCTGCTTTCATGCTTGCCTCTGACATCTGAGGTGCACGTACCCCTAGTTCAGTCCTGTTATACATATACCCCAACCCTCAGCGCACCAGCTTAGTCAACTGTCTCACCTCCTGCCTGTGTCCACGAAACCAAACAACTGCCCAGTGCGGGTTCCTACAGAAAAGCCCTGCCCTAAGGGGATGTCCTTGAAGAACCTGCTCATCAAGTGCGTGGGCACCAGAGACAGGCGTGGGTTCAAACCCCAGCTCCCCCAGGACCTCACGGTGGGGACTGGGCAAATTCCTCACCCCCCAAAGCCTCCATGTCTTTATCTCTAAAGTCAGGGATCATAATAAAAGATTGTGGAGAAGATTCAATAAAGTAAGTCTAGAAAACACAGGCCCAGGCGCACAGAAAGCACTACAGCGGGTACTGTTTGTAGAATCCTTACCACTGTACTCCATGCCACCAACAGGTTATTTCTAACAGTCACGTCCACTCAAGACTAGGCAACCAACTGGCAGCTGTGCCCTCCAGACCAAAGTGAGGCACTGTCAGGTCCTTTCAAAAAATTCAAGAGATGGACTTGGTTTACTTGAATCCTAACACTTCTTACAGGTGGAGGAAGCGGCCAGAGGGAACTTAGGAAAAATGGGAAACCGGCCTGGAGAAGCTGAAGGGCAGGAACTTGCTCTCACTCCGGGGTAGTACCAATGAAACTCAAGTGATGGCAACGACTACGTCTCAGCTTCTGAGGAGAAACCGAGGCCAGAATCAGATGTGACTCCTCGCCCTCCCAGGTGGGCTGGTGTCCCAAGAGTCATGGGACAAACTGACATATTTAGTGCCCTCTCCCAGTCAGCTTCCCGAAGCTCAGCCTCTCCGGCATCATCTCCCCTTCGTCGGAGGTGAGGGACCACAGGTCATCACGGCTCTGGGCCACATCCGCCTCGACTCACCCAGGAGTGCAGGTGCACGCTTCCCAAGGCAGGCACAGATAGACCAGAGCCAGTACCAACTCCTGCCACGTGGACATGGGGTCAGCAGGCTCCTTGAGATGCTAGACTTGTGTGTTCAACGTGCAAGACCCTTGCTGGAAGGAGGTGGGAAAGGGAGTCTGGGCCCGTTTGGTTTGGAGTTTGCCGGGAAGCTGCCGCAGACAAGGCCGTTGGTTCCGGCATCTTCTTCTGGCTTGTGTTGCTGCTGCTTCCAGTGTTAGGTGTGCTTGTTCCAGGCAGTGAAAACCGCCGCCTCTGGGTTCTTTACTACGTGAGCAAGGCTCACTGTGCCTGGCTGGGGCCTCAACTCCTACCTGTGCTGGGTGATGTGCCAGCACTGGGTCTGGGAGCTATCAAAACAGAGCAGACCACTCTAGAGCCCAGGGCCCACGGTATCCTGGGAGAGTTGGATGGATGCGCAAACGGGCACCCGTCCAGGCATTATGTCCCAGTAGGGGAAACCAAAAGGAAGAAGAGGGAGGAACAGGAAAAGTCTCAAGGATTTGGTTTTTATTTGGGGGGATCCTAATGGTAATTAACTCAATCCATGCCCTCTCCCCGACCTTCCTCAGCTCAGCACCCAGGGGTCCTCCATCTGGAAGACAACTCCCTCACCCTATTACAGAAGCCCTGGGACCACGGCAGGGCTTGGGGGAACCCCAGTTCCATGGCTCCACAGGCGAGCAGTGCCAGCTCCGGGGACGGATGAAGGACTCACAGCCGTCTGGATTAGTAAGTGTGCAGGTATCAAGAGCAACTGTGGACTTGACACAGCAATGCAAATACAGAGAGGAGGAAGTGGCAGGCACTGACGACAGCCTCTGAGGGCACTTCAGTGCCAACAACAATGCGTGGCCCAGAACAGGTATTCATATCTCTGAAATCCACGAATGAATTGATCTAAACAGAACTGAAAAATACACAAAGGTAAGGAAAGAAAAAGAAACCTCATGCTCATTCACTGATTTTGCTTAAGCTCCTCAGGTCAGGCAGTTGAAGTCCACCCACACTTACCAAGGAAAGAATGAAAAGGGAGTTAAGGGCTGGCTTGAGCAAGCTTCTCAAACCTTGGCATATATTCAAATCACCCGGGATCTTGCTGAATGTAGACTCTGGGATCCAGCAGGTCTGAGGTGGGGCCTGAGATTCTGCATTTGGAATAAGCTCCCAGGTGATGCCAATGCCATCCGCTGTAGGACCACGCTTTGAGCCGGGAGGGAGGATTCAAAGATAACACTGAAGCTAAAGAATATGCCTGCATATATCTGCTAACAGAGTAGGAATTGATGTTTCAGAACCAACCAAAGGCTAAACAGGACTTGGTCCACTAGGGCTCAGTAAACAGAGAACCATGATGCGAAGAGGGTTCTAATCCAAGGTTATTATCCAAAGGGGCACGTCCAAAGTGTACTGGTGTCATCACACTTCTGGATCACTCTATCAAAAGCCAAAGGTGAGCTGAATCATTTATAAAGAACCTCCACCATTAAACTGTAAGCACACACAGAGAAGCTCCTGGTCCGGTGGTTTTGGGTATATTTTGCAAAAGGGACAGCATGGTGATGCTTGTCACTCATGGCCACAAGCATCTGAACCCCTTCTGTGACTAGGTAACATCCCTCCTTAAGAGAGGGAGAGCTGAAAATGTCAGATACTTCTTTTCCCAGCCTGCCTTGCAGCGAGAACCCAGGCCACAGCCACTTTCTGGCTGAGCACTCACCCCAAGCTTGGAAAGGGAGGCCCGTGAGAGGAAGCCGAGGCCTCCAGGCTCATTCTGGTGGGAGTGCAGCAGCGGTTCTGGTGTCCAGGGGCAGAATGCCAGTATGGGCCCTGGGTGCTTTCTGAGGAGCGGTTTTCCAGCGTAGCTTCTGAACCTGGGTCTTAGGCTCGCCCGGAGATCCGTGGCCCTCCCTGATACACTCTAACAAATTCCCCTTCCGAGGCTGAAGTGGTTTCTGCTGCTACAGCTTAGAACCTTGGTTGACAGCACTGGGGATGCAATTGAGCCCTTCTCGATTCACCCTGTGCGCAAGGAGGCACTTGGCTGTTGAAATCTTGATTGCTTTTTCACTTCCAATTGGGGTTCTTTCATAAAACCAGAGATTGATTAGTAAACAATCAGATTAACGAGGTGGAATCCAAATCCAAGGCCCAGCCTTTCATACGTGCAGGTCCGGAATGCTCCCAGCCACCACCTCTGCCACACACGAGCATGTCAAACCAAGTCCAAGCCTCATGCTCTTCCCAGGAGTCATTCCCAGAACTCTGGTGGTCAGAAAGTGACTTTCACGCAAGGAAGCCATGTCCTCCTTTGCCGTCCAGTGAGGGCGGTCCCCCTCCCCCCGTGGAGTTATACAGGAAACCAGGGGCTGCCTGCAAGGAGCAGGGCCACCACCTTTCTCTTCCATTTCCGAGGGCTCAAGTACCCACCAAAAAGCCAGCGGAGCCCAGGGGGATCCCACCCGGGCCAGGAGCAGACATTTAGGTCTGAGGGCCACAAAGTCCTTTAACCCATTTACTGTCCCTTTCTTGGCAAATCTATTATCAGAGACCTAAATTCTTATGGGAGAACCGCGGGAGCTGGGAAGGTCCATGATAAACCATCTGGTACTTCAGAAGGGATCTTACTTAAACCAGAGATTTTCCAAAGAGACAGCAAGCCTGGTTTCAGCTCGCCCGCCTGATCATGCCAGCTACTCAAATTCAGAGCAAACCTGAAATGACCTCGGAAAGCCAAGAAACTCACTTGGCAAAATTTACCACAATGTTTTCCACTCCTTACTTAGAGCAGTGACTTTGTGGTAGGCAATGTATATCATTTGTTTATTTTTAAGAGGTAGCGGGGATTGAACCTGGAACCTTGTATATGCAAAGCATGTGCTCAACCGCTGAGCTACACACACCTACGAGGTACTTCATTTTTAAGATTAATGACAGCTTTATGTGATGGGCATTGATATTCCCATCATGGAAGAGGAAACCGGGACCCAGAGGCTGTAGTAATTCCAAGAGGTGGCTTGGCACTCTAGCCCTGAACCCACCTGTAGCAGGTTGATATTATTGATGAATTCCAAAAAGAAATATTGGATTATGTTTATAATCTGATCTGTACCTGGGCATGACTGAGTTATGATTAGGACATTGAGTCCCCACCCCTTGGTGGCTGGGGACTCACAGATAAAAGGCATGGCATAGGACAGAGTTGTGGGTTTCTAATGTTGGAGTTTTGATGTTGGAGTTTGATGCTGAAGACTTAAGCTGGAGTCCCAGGAAGTCAGCATGCAGAGGAAAAAGCAAGCCAGTGCCTGGAAGAAAGGAGCCTTGAACCCAGAGAAAAGCAAGCCCCAGGAACGTAGGAACCCAGGAAGCCTGAACCCTCGCAGACGTCAGCAGCCATCTTGCTCCAAAGAGACTTTGGTGAGGGAAGTAACTTAGGCTTTATGGCCTGATATCTGTAAGCTCCTACCCCAAATAAATACCCTTTATAAAAACCAACCAATTTCTGGTATTTTGCATCAGCACCCCTTTGGCTAATACACCACCCGAACTGGATTTTGGGGAAGAGGATTCTTTATGCAGTCAACACCGTGTTTTTAGTGTTGTGTGAAATATTATGTGAAAGCACGCCTTCCAGATGGACTGCTGCCGCAACACTTCCTATAACAATATTGTCAAAGAATGTCACACAGAGAGGGTGAGTTACTTGCCCTGAGGCACAGAGCTAGCATGCAAGGGAGCTGGGCTTCAGACTGGGCCATGAGCTGCCAAAGCCCATACACTTTGTATCAGATTCCACTGCTTTTCTAACTTAAATCTCTTTAGGCCACTGCCCAGGCCTGTCCGTTTTACCCAAGCCTCAGTGGAACCTGAGGAGAACGAGCCACCACCCTCCACGTACCAAATTTTCAAAAGCAAATGGACAAGTCCCCACAGCACACTCTGCTGTTTCACAACATCTCTGGCTTTTATTCGGATAAAGATTAAACAATCATTGCATCTTTCCACATTATCATGAGACAGATTTCCAAAATGATGTCAACAGGGAAGAGACTGTGTGCCAATTTTTAAATATTTAATCCGCAGTTGACAAAACTCATGCTCAGGCAGCTGCCGAAGCAGACTTGGTCAACTTGCTGCGAAAACCACACTTGCAGAATTACATGTTGTAACCAGGTCAAGGGGTGGCAAAAAGGAACTGGAGCCAAAGGCTTCTTCTTTCCTTCCGGAAGGACACCAGTACCGCGTTTCCTACACATGCCTTCCCCAAATCTGCCCTGGAATGGCCCTGGTGCCCAGCAGTTCCCCAGGACACAGCTGCCCTGCTCAGTGGCAGTGACAAATATGGGCAAAGAGAGGGGCCTTTCCCAGACAACAGGGAAGCAGAAAGGAGAAGACAGCAAATGTGAAAAGTATCAGTTAATAAGCATGCTTGAACTATATGGTTTGACAGAATGAAAGGGGGATGGATGTGGCACAATCTAGGACTTAACAAGGACTTTTGCATCAACCCGCCCAAGTCATTTTGAACAGAATCCTAATGTTTTAGTGCATGATGGCTAGAAAATGCAAGGAACAAGTGCTTTGCTTACAAAGATCTGGGCAGATGTTTACTAAGTTTATTTTTCTCAGATTTTCTTGTACTTGTTTCATGGGAAGTAATGAATAACCATGAAAAGAGGATTTCACCTGGATTTCACGTATTTGATATCTATTAAAAGTAACAGACAAAAAGGCAGAGCTGTGAATGTTCTTTTAAACTGGCACCTGAGAGTCTCCATGGAAAACAAAATTGTCAAACTTCCAACACATGCACTCCAGATGCCAGTGGTCATGGCGCCTCCAGAATGCTCCATTCTCCCTTCTGCTGGCCTCTTGGCTTCTGCAAATGCTGTTCCCTTCACTGGATGCTGCCCTTCCTGCTGGCTTCGACACCCCCTTCAGGACCACGTCTGGTCGTCACCTTCACCCAGCAGGGCTCTCACAGGGACCCCTCCCTGCTTACGCAGGACCTCTCCTCCCCATCATAGCACCTGTCACGCTCTGCTGTCATTGCTTCTTTACTTTTTGTCTCCTCCACCAAGAAATCAGCTGCTTGAGGGTGGAGCTCCCAACCTTCGCCCAGTGGCTGGCACAGAGCAGCATTCAAACAATATTTGCTTGATAATGGAAGAAGGGAAGGAACAAGTCACTGGGAGATACGGCAGGGGAGGGAGTATCAATAAAATCAATGAAAAACCTACAGAATGGAGAAAATATTTGGAAACCACATAATCAACAAAAGTTTAATATCCAGAATATGTAAAGAAATTCTAGAACTCAACAACCAAAGGACAAACAGCCCAGTTAAAAAGTAGGCAAACGAGGGCAGCGGACTTGGCCCAGTGGTTAGGGCGTCCATCTACCACATGGGAGGTCCGAGGTTCAAACCCCAGGCCTCCTTGACCTGTGTGGAGCTGGCCCATGCACAGTGCTGATGCACGCAAGAAGAGCCGTGCCATGCAGGGGTGGCCCCCGTGTAGGGGAGCCCCATGCACAAGGAGTGTGCCCCATAAGGAGAGCTGCCCAGCGTGAAAGAAAGTGCAGCCTGCCCACGAATGGTGCCACACACACGGAGAGCTGACACAACAAGATGGCGCAACAAAAAGAAACACAAATTCCCGTGCTGCTGACAACAATAGAAGCGGACAAAGAAGATGCAGCAAATAGACACAGAGAACAGACAACGGGGGGGGGGGGGGGAATAAATAAATAAATCTTTAAAAAAAAAAAAAGGCAGGCAAACGACTTGAATCTATTTCATCAAAGAAGATATATAAATGGCCTATAAGCACACAAAAAGATATTTAGCATCATTAGCCATTAGGGAAATGCAAATCAGATACCATTTCATGCCCACAAGAATGGCTACTATTAAAAAAATAGAATATAACAAGTGTTGGAAAGGATATTGAGAAATATTAATTGTTTATTTTTGGTGGGGACGTAAAATGGTGCAGCTGCTATAGAAAAGAGTTTGGCAGTTCTTGGAAAATTAAGTATAGAATTACCAGATGAACCAGCAATCCCATTTCTAGGTATATACCCAGAAGAATCATTAGACAGGGACTCAAACAGATATATTCACACCAACATTCATAGCAGCATTATTCACAATTGCCAAAAGATGGAAGCAATCCAAGTGTCCATCAACACATGGATGGATAAACAAAATGCGCTATATTCATGCAATGAAATGTTCTTCAGCCGTAAAAAGGAATGAAGTTCTGATATATGTAACAACATGGACGAGTCCTGAAGAGTAAAATAAGCTAGACACAAAAGGACAAGTATTGTATGATCTCATCGATATGAAACAGAACAAGCAAATTCAGAGTCCGAAACCTGACTGGGGACAGGGGTGGGGTTAGGGAATGGGGACTTATTGCCTAATGAGTACAGAGTTTCTGTTTTGGGGGGGGGGGTAGAAGCATGTTGGTAATGGATGGTGGTGGTGGTAGCACAACAATGTTAATGCAATTAATACAATACCACTGAATAACATATTTGAATGTGGTTAAAGAGGGAAATTTTAGGTTTTATATATGTTATAAGAATAAAAATTTAAAAAGCAGAGCAGAGGACTGAACAATACAGTGAACCCTAATGTAAACTACAGACTACATAGGTTAAGAGTATAACTATAATAATAATGTTTCATCAGTTTGTAGCAAAGGTACCCCACTAACGCCAAGTGTTAATAAGAGGGAAACTGTGTGTGTGAGGGGGTAAGGCGGGATATGGAAACTTTGCATTTTCTGCATCTTACTGTAATCCCACTTCTCTAATTAAAAGACAAAACAAAACAATGGGAACACAAACGAATGCCACAAAAATAGATTTGGTTTATCTTTTCAGACTTGTCAGAAAGGGTTCTGTGAAATCTCTGGCTGGCTGGAGAGAAGTATCAAGGAATTCTGACTCAGAAACTGGAAAGGATCCTAGGTCATGTGGCTTGATGCCACCCGGTATAGGGAACACGTCTGCTCTGCATCGAGCACCCCGCTGATGCGCTGTGATCCTGCACACAGGATTGCCCGAAGAGCCATAAGCTGTAGGCCTCTTTTTCTGCCAGACAATAACAGTACACAACTTACAGTAGAATTTTTCTTCCCATTGCGTCAAAATTTCTCCCACTTGTCATTTCTAACAGATGCAGAAGAACTTAGGAGTTAGGGCTTCAAGTTGGCAACCCAACCCCAAGCCGGGCATTTTTGACCTTGGGGAAATGGAACATGCTAGAATTCCCAAAGGCTAGCTTTTGCTTCTCCTAGCTAAGGCGTTCCTTGGAGGGCACAAGGCTAAATCAGTAACTCCCAAGAGTGTCCAGCAAAGTCATGGCCCCCCCTGGACAACTCAAAATATTTCATAGTTGGTCTTTCACCAACATAAACCCTGGGTCCACCCCATGCCTCCACTTGTGAGGTCCTCGATTTCTTCCTCCTGAAATCCCTACCAGATGCCACAAGGCAGAGCTGGAGTCTCCTAAAAAGCTTTTATATTAAGTTAAACACTCTTACTACTCCAAAAGCTAGGACCCTACTCTTCTGTGAGGACCGATGTTATAGAGTTGAGAACGGGTGTCATGTTAACACAGCAGTGACACCCCGGAGAAGGAGAAAACCATGAGAAGTTAAAAACAACTCTTCCCCCTTCCTGCATGAAAAACCAAATTAAGAACCAGAACAATGGAACCTCAATGCCTTACTGAGCTCTGATAGTGCAAATGAAAGAGTATGATGAACGGCTGGACAGGGAATAGTTTCTCCTACTGAGCATTGGTTGTCTAGTTCAAAGGCCATCCTCACCCACATTCCAGCTCCAGCTCCATCTCTCTGAAGAATCAAGACAAGGGGAGAGACAGAGAGAGAGAAAAAACAAAACTCATACAAGCAAAGTCAGCCTGGACACCCTGATGGCCTGTAACCCTTTCACCCATAAGGACAACGTCTAATAAAGTATCTTTTTTCCCACCTATCCCTTATCTTCCCCACCCCACCCCCAGCCCACAGAGGAAAGACGTCACAAGGGAATGACGCCATTACATTTGCCCCTACTGACCTGTAAGTGTTTAAACAGGGACCTATTTTTTAAGGGCCAGATAAAAAGGCAGGTGATTAGTTTTCAACATGAGTCATGCTATCCCCTCAGTGCAGTAATTTGATTAAATATTTAATGGCCGTGGGTTCTGGCTGAGGCGTTGTTTCTGAAGGCCTTATTACCTCAGGAGAGACTAGAGGGTGTCAGCCACCCAGGAGGGAGAGCAGCTCTGAGGGAACCAGAGGAGAACCAGGGGCAGGAACCGGCTGGGGGCGGGGGCGGGGGCAGAGGCTGCCTCTTCCGGGTCTTTGGGATCAGATGGAGGCAGAGGCTATTGCCTTTCACTGTCCTCAGAGAGCTCCTGACTAAGCTTTAGGGAGTCAAAAAGCGAAGTGGGCTCTTGGCATCTGAACTTGACACTGCAGGGTGTGGCTTGGTTTTGCTTCTCTGGGGTGATGTGCTACTCTGCCTTGGCTTCAGTCTCTCCATTAAGAAACCTCTCCTCCACGAGGGTCAAGAAAATAAGGGGTGGGGGCCTAAAGCAAGGTCAGAGTCCACGCACCACCAGTCCTATAAAAGGGTAAAAACAATTCGACTGATACGTCTATCGTTCCTTTCAAGAGGGAGGAATGAGTAGCCCAGAGGTACACATTAACTTACCATATTTACCCAACATTTTCCAGTAAGATACAGGTCAATCACCTTAGTGAGTGGCAGCGTTCAAGGGCTAAATCTATTGGGAACTTGAAGAAGCTCAATTCTGTGAACACCACGTATCACTTTCTTTTTTAACCAAACATAAATACATCCAGGCCTGAAGAATTCTCATGCCCTGACTTCCCTAAAACAATTCATGTACACAATGAACATTTATTGGATCAACAAATTGGCCCAAGAAGAGTGTGACTTACAAAATTCACAGTCCTGGTTAAGCATTTGGCTTAAAAGAACTAACGAGCACTTAAAACAGTGAAACATCTTCTAGGAGATTTTGCTCTTTTGTCTTCCCTTAGAAAACAGAGAAATGGTCTCCTCCATTCTCGCCTGGTCTTCAAACCTATTGCCATGGCTCCCTGTGGGTGAACCGTAAGTGCTGGTGAGAGCAGCTGAGAACAAAGGCTGAGGTTTACCTGCAATCCCCATTAAAGAGGCACGCAATGCATGGAAAGGCTCGGCGCCTGCTGGGCCAGAGATGGGGAGAGGCATGCAGCTCGACATACACTTGCTCTTCACCATGTGCCACGGAAGTGCTCTAACCCACATGGCATGGGGTTCAGACTGCAAAAGAGAATGGTGGAAACTTTCCAAACAGGGCACAGGTGTTTCTGGAAGATTCTCTCCCCACGCTGTGAAAGAACTGGTGGGAGGCGGGGGCCAGAGGCTCAGAGAGCAGGTGACCAAATGCAGCCTGGACTTGCGGGTGGCAAGATAGAGAAGAAGGAAAGGGAGGGATGAGTACAAGAGACTCATGAGGGAAGCAAATGTGGCTCAAGCAATTGGGGTCCCGTCTACCAATAGGAGGTACAGGGTTCGATACCCAGGGTCCCCTGGTGAAGGCAAGCTGGCCTGTGTGGTGAGCTGGCCCATGAAGAGAGATGTCACAGCAAGATGACGTAACAAAAAGAGACACAGAGGAGAGACAATAAGAGATGTAGCAGACCAGGGAGCTGAGGTGGCACAAGAAAATGACTGCCTCTCTCCCATTCCAGAAGGTCCCAGGATCGGTTCCCGGACCTGCCTAATGAGAATACAAGCAGACACAGAAGAACACACAGCGAATGGACACAAAGAGAGACAATGGTGGGAGAGGGGAGAAATAAATCTTTAAAAAACAAAGAGACTCATGAGTACAAGACAAGGAGCAGTAGCTATTCAGCCTGATAGCACGAGAATGAAGAAAGAGGCAGGAAGGGGGCTCAGAGAGAAGTCTGACCCTTAAGCCCAGGCGAGCTCCAGCTGGGAGTTCCTAGCAGATATGGAAATGGAGTGAGGCAGTTGGGTTTGGCTGAGTCGGAGGAGCCAGCGGGACACCGTGCCAGGCAGGTTGATGGCACTGAAATGAACGTCTGTTCGGATGAAGGGAGATGGGCAGATGGTTGGGAGGAGGAGCCTGGAGGCCGAGCCAGAGAGGTGGATTTGCCCAGAGAAGGGAAGCCCAGGCACGGCCTGCAGAGAGCATTTCCTACACTCCAGATTATACATGGCAGATGTCTGGCAAATGCCTGGAAATTTCCCGACACTCACTGTACTCGTTTTCATAGATAAATGCGTCAAACGACATGCCCGCACTTCCCCAGCTACAGACCTCGGTGGCTGTACTAGCACATGGCCCCAAATCTGTCAGGGCCCGCGTGTGGGGCTCTCAGATCAAAAAACGCCAATCTTCCCTTCTCGGGCAATGGTTGCCGAGGCAGGGCTTTTTTGGGACTTGGGAGCCAGAAAGCAGAGTGACGGGGATGATACTGTGCCAACGGTTGTCAGCCTGCTGGTCAGAATCAGGCCCAGAGTCCAGCTCTTCCTCTCACTAGTTACGTGACCCTGGAGAGGACACCCCACCTCTGAGACTCAGTCTGCTCACGTGAAAAGGGGGACTCCCTACCCCACCTTGTAAGATTCCAGGAACGCGTCTATGACATAAACCACAGGAAAATACACTAGAAAATGTAAAGCCCTACCCGAGAGTAAGGGCTTTGGGGAAAGTAGTCCAACCCTTCTCATCTCTGGGTTTAACCTTTAAAAACAGGCAGAATTGCAATAAATAAATACATTTTAGAAAGAGTGCACAGCTGAGAACTTAAGGATAATGAAACCTGCAAGTTTAGACAGACCAGCACTTTCGAACACAGACGCTCAGTTCTCCAACACAGCCTGCTTTCACAGCTCAGCTCAGCTGGAACCGGCCATCTGCTTGGGAGGCTCCTCTATCCCCAGAATCAGCCCAGCCCTGGCTCTGAGAGAGAAGGCCGGTTAAGGCACCCCCACATCCCCCCCAGAAATCTGCAGCTTTGAGAATTGTTGTGAAAGAGCCTTAAAATGCTCCAGCTGCAAGTGCCTGCTTTATGCACATCTAGTTCCCTTTACTTCTTGATGAACAGACTCCCAGGCACTGCCGCAAAACAGGAAGGCGACACATCCATTTTCACGAGCAAACCCTCACACACAGCAACATTTCCATCGAAGAAACCCAGCAGGCAGGGTTCTAGGAGTTCAACAGCTCAGCTGGGCTTGCTTGCCTCAGCCCCCGCTTGGTGTCGGGGGAGTTCTCCATCTGCTGAGTGTAACGAGCACCTACTATGAGCAGGAGGATACTGTGCAATCTGCTGAGGAGAGGGAAGGAAAGGAAGGAAGGGGCTGCAATTTAAGCCAAGCACGACTCAAGACGTCTCCGGGGCACTGCGGCGGAGGCCGCCTCGCCACTGCACCAGGCAGACAAGGATGGCGAGGAGAACAAATGAAGGGGCAAGATGAAATCCGGACGCCAGGGGTCTGAAGGGCTGTGGCAGCAGGACGATGAAGCTCCGCGGGGTCCCCGGGAATAGAAGAATTTCTCCCTACACTGGGTGCTTCTAAGGCCACCACATCTTTTCCAGAAGGTTCTAGAGGCACAGTACTGGGTGGCTCCCAGCCCACTGAGAGCTTTTCAGCTACCTTTTTGGCCAGGATGCTTGTCACAAAGGATCCCCGTCAAGTCAGCTCCAGCCAAAAGGACCTTAAGACGCATTAGGCCCAAGAAACGAACAAGCTCAGGCGCAGAGCGGTGGGGAGGGAGAGCTCGAGCGATGCTCCATTCAATGGTTTGCTGAAAGGAGTACAAGCCACGTCTGGTCCTGGGGTGGGGGTCGCAATCTGGCCTTGCCTCAGGGGGACATATCAGAGGCCCGGGCGGTTTCTGCCTGGGACGTGTCTTTGCAGCCCCTTCTCCAGCAGATGGGAGGGCAGGTCAGCAAGGGCTCGCATCGCCACAGTGACTGCACACCGCAGCGGAGGAGGCAGCAGTTTGCTTCCGGGCCCTTCCGGGCCTGTCAGTCGCTGTCGCTTCACTCCACACACTGGGCAGTGGCCGAAAGGCTGCGTGAGTCCTTCGCACACTCCCGTGTACAGGAGGCAGCGACATGGCCCGAGCCAAAGTCCCCACCAAGGTCAGGCTTCATTTATCCGCCCTGAAGTGCCGGTGCTCTCTGACCCGTGACCCCTGGGGTCGCCATGGTGCCTCTTAGCTATATGAAGTCCTGGAGCCATCTTAAGCCTTGGGGGGGGGTGGTTAGCAGTGGGGAGGCAGGGCAGAACCCCCACATTCGCTGGCACTCACTGAGCGCCACTGTATGCATCAGCACTCGCCTGTTCGCCTTCTCAACAACGCTGCAAGGGTGCCTTTCCTGTTTTAGAAGGATACTGAGGCTCGTGGAAGTTAAGCCACTTAGCCAAGGAGATAAAGCCAGAACATGTTAGAGAACTAGAGCATATCAAACCCGGTGATTCCAAGGCCCTTGTTCTGAACTCTTGCTCCACAACAACGCATCACGGTGGAGGAAGGAGGAGAGAGGACATGGGACCAGGAAGATAAAGGAGGGTCCCTGGAAGAGTTGATGGAGGACAGGATTCGACCGGAGATGGTGGGATTGGCTGAGCACCCCAGACACCATCTAGCAGGGTGTGATGCAAGAGTGGATGGTTGAGTAGGATGGGAAAGGCCCTGGGGTGTCTGAGCTGCCACAGGCAGTCAGAGCCAGGGAAGGTGATGTGCAAGGAAGCAACGTGAGCGGTGCTTTAGAAAGAAAACCGACATGGCTATTTCATAGGGAAAACTCCCATAGCCAGGAAACCTGCTACGATACAAAGTACAGGGCAAGCTGCTAAGAGGAGCCAAAGCGAAAAGCACAGCAGGGGAGGAGGGGGCTGCAAATCTGAACACCAAGACATCCGGAGCCTGACTGCTCCTGGTCTTCTCACTCGCAGCTCATATTCCCCAGAACACGGCACCAATGATCTCTTCCAATTAAGCCACTGCCACAGGATACTAAATCCAATGATACCAACCAGCAGCAGGATGTTCACGCAGTCCAAAGCTGCCGTTTATGAACCTTACAAGTAGGGAGGCTCCTCAGGCTCCTGCTCCCCACTGCTCACCAAGGGACCTCAGACAAACCCAGCAGGACCCTCCCCCCTCCTCCTCGATCTGCAGCCCCCCCTCCACCCCCAGAGCCCCCACAGCAGGCTCTGTGGAAAAAGGGCAAAAAGACAATCACGGCAGAAGCTGCAGGGCCAGGGCTTGCTCAACTTCAAGTCCACTGCCCCATACAACAAGGTTTGGGAATTCCAAAGGCAGTCACACCAGTCTAGGAAAGGGACTTCTTGACACACCAATGGGAGTTAATTTATGGAACATCCAAGTAGAGGCATTTTATTAGCTAAGCTAATAGCTTCCATTGATTGTGTGCCTACAATGAGCCAGAAACTACAAGAAGCACTTTGATTTCGTCTAATCCTCACGACAACCCCTGAAGCAAGTCTTCTGTTACCCTTCATTTTAAAGATGGGGACACTGAGGCTAAGAGTGATTTGCCAGTATGGGAGAAGACTTTGGATTCAAAGTCAAGCAGTGTCTGCTCTGAAGTCTGCACTTCCCCCATTACACCATGGCCCACTCTGAGACTAACGTGCACAAGTTTTATGAAATCCTAGACTATCTACAGGGAAGTTTTATTCACCAAGAGGGTCCACGGGGCAAGGCAGGCAAGGAGGAAAACGAGCCAATATTAGCTGGCTCTGCTACCACCAACAGCGAAAACGAGAGCACAGGTCGCCAGACACCACCTCGAGTGACTTTTCTTCATTCTGGAAACCTGTGGCCACAGTGTTCTAGAATCTGCTTTGTGTGTCGCAATGCTCTGCCACCCACCAGTGTGTTCTTAAGTACATAAGGCTACCAACCACACTAGAAGCCAAAGGCACACTTGCGTAAGAAATGGAAAATAATGACTAATGGTGGCTCAAACATTTAGTCATTCAGCACCCCATGACTTCCTTCGTGAGCCTGACAAACCGCACACACACTAGGCACTGCGGTGAAAGGCAAAGAAGGATAAGCTGCTTTGGGAAGCCGGGGGACAGGAGAAGCCGGGGGACAGGAGAAGCCAGCTTCGGGGCTCTGGACACCAGGCAGAGAGCACAAACAGAAGGTCACTCCCTTGACCCAGGAATCTCCTCAATGACAGGCAATGTCCTTTATTTCCAGAGTCAGCACATGCAGCAAACTGATTTCACAAGCGGGGAGCCCAACCAGATGCTGAAGGGCACGTACACACACTGAAGGGCACAAGCTATAAGGGCAGTGTCTACACAGCAGGGTTCCAGCCCTTCTGGGCAGATCAGATCCTGTCTGGCCAGGATGCCTTACGCTTCTGCTCCTAACCCTACTTCTGCTCCAGGCTCCCTGTTTTGGCTACAGGTTCCACCAGCACCCAGTCTCCAGGCCCTGTAGCCCATCTGTGTCCCTCACTGCATCCCCAGGCTCAGCATCTTGTGCTACAGTGTCTCTGCCTCCACAACATGTGCTTCATTCCCTAAGCCGCGTGCACCCTCGGGCCAGTTGGCTTCTCCACAGCTCACGTGGTTTTGAACACCTTAGCCGGCTCCTTGGACAGATGTGATCCCATCATGCTCCTGGATGGTCCCCTAGCACTTACAGCACAAATCCATGGTCCTCCAGAAGCAGACGGCAGCAGAGCTAAGAGACCCCCCCTGCCTGTGCCCCACTCCCCATCCTCTGCAGTCCTCCTACGTCAGTCAAAACTCTCTTTCTGCCCACAAACAGTACTGAGCAAGGTGCTCTGTCTTCCACTTCAGTCCCAGGACTTGGCTTTGACTATTATTTCTAAAAGGAAAAAATTAGGACTCAGTGGGTAAAGATTTATAACGTCATTTAAAGCAATGTTTGCCGATTCTAATCACATATGCTTAAAGTTCTGATGGTGGTGATGGAAGAAGTTCCTGCAAAGGTCGAACAATGGCCACAATGGAGTAAGTGGAATTAGCTTCCAAAGGTAATTAATATAATTCCTCCCTTCACGTTTCAAACTGTGATCAGATCCAAATTTATGTATGAAATTATAAATCAATCAAAATGGCAACACAGCAACGGCCTTCTCTATGTAGGTTTTTTGATACCAGTGTTTATTTAAAATGATAACCATGAGAAGTCCCAAATGCCCCTGTTTCTATAGATCTTGATCTACCACCAAAGTCACATTCTTCAGAGAAGGGGGTTATGACAATTGGGGTGGGGGGGGAGTCACCAGCTAGATTTTCATGTCAGTTGATTGGACCAGCAAACGTTCACATTTCCTTGAGCTAAAAAATTTTTTTCTCTGTTGCTCTAATGATGAAAAACCAGCCAATGCCCAGTTTATGTCCTCGCTCTCCAAAGGGTGGGCCTTGGAATATCAGCATTAGCATCACCTGGGAGAATCTGCACTTTAACAAGATCCCAGGTGTTTCTCATGCACTTTAGAGTTTGGGAAGCACTGCTCTATGCTATAACTTAAAAAAAAAAAAAAATCATTTGCTCTCTTTAAGTTTTAATGAACTTTGTGTTTTGTTCAAAACTGATGACAACGTGTCCATACTAGAGAGTCTGTCTGCTGTGCTGCTCAGGCTCCCAGCACAGCCAAAGGGCCACAGGCCTCTGTGCTTGAACCCTAACTAGTGCCAGATTTCCTTTCTTTTCCTTTCCTTCTTTCCTTCCTACCTCCCTCCCTTTTTTGTAAATGGTTGTTTTGAGAATCCAAATACCAGGAGGCATGATAATATAACAAAGGTTATTAACTGAGGGGATTACCTCCAAAAAGTTTTCCAGACAGCAGAGGCGACAGGCTCATTCTGACAGCTGTGACCAATTAAGCTTTATGTGCCTGAGTTCATTCAGCTATGCTCCTTGAGGCCTCATGATCCCCACTGAGGAAATGTACCCAGCTGTGGGCTCCCAGCCTCACACCAGGAGAGAAAGCATCCTGCAGGCCAGAAAGTCTTCAGGTGTTCCTTTACACTCACGGAAAGCACCAGCACAGCCATCTCCATTAGAGGGGGCATCCTCGCTTAACATTTTGGCACAGGGGGGTTCACTGCCCAAGCTATAATCCTCTTTAGAGGCACCAACAGTCAGCATTTGCTCTGGGCAGGGAGCTGAGAGGAACTGACTAATGATTTCATCATCCAGCAGGCATTACTGAAATCATTTAAAATTCAAACGTGTAAAACGCTGGCCTAGGATGGGATTTTCTTCTGGCCTCCATGGAAACCACTGAGGACCGATTTAGTTTTAACCTCCTGCCTGATCCTTTCTTGCTCCCTCACTTAATATCACAACAACCCAATGAGACAGACGTTTATCCCAAAAGATCAGGAGACGGTGGCCTGCCTAGGGCCAAGGAAGTCAGCCCCAGACTGCAGGCCTGGCAGACACCGAAGGCAAGTGCCTGTGCTCATGCTTCTTCCATTCTAAAGAGCCATCCTGTGCCCAGAAAATCAAGAGTTCAGAACAAGACCACTGGATTTTAACATGAATTCGTATATTCATTCAATTCCTCCCAACAAGATGTTCCAGGAAAGGTAGCTAGAAACAGAGTGGTGACCAGGGAGGGAAACAATCGAGGGAGGGTTTAGGACAGCAACATTAAGAACAAGTATATTCAAAGCCAACCCAGAACTGCGGGATAGTTTACAGGGTGAGAAACCCGAGTAGCTGGGATGGGGCGGGGGGGGGGGGGGGGGGGGGGGGGGGGGGAAGGGGGGGGTGCAGCCCCAAGGGGGCCCTTCTCTCTCCAGAAAGGGGAAGCAGAACACAGGGTTGGATGCGGATGGGCTGTCAGGGCTGGTATGGGGAAGATGAACACTAAACTCTGGCAGCAAGCAGGAGGGAGAGGCTGAGGTCATCTGCCTTGGCAGAGGCCCAGCTGCTGCTTCATGCTGGGGCCTGCAGGAAACAGGTGCTCATCGCCGTTCACATCCTGGAAGGAATGGAATTTCTATGTCACATGTGAGCCTCAGAGTCTTCCGCTGGGTCCTTAAGTGAGGGGGTGGTATGCCAAGCTCTAAAGGGCTAGCTTTTTACAGCTACAGCCCTCGCTCATTTGTTCGTTTTATTCAAATGTTCCAGGTGTGGCAGTTGCTATAGGAACATGAAAACAAGTCACATTAAACTTGCCCTCCAAGAACACAGGCTCTCATAGAACTAGGCGATGAGATGCATACACCAATTCGACTGATGAAGGAGGTTACACAGGTTCAGGCCAGACAGCTGAATTCCAGTTTGGAGCCGGTCAGTGCTTCCTAAACTTGAATGTACACAAAGAATCACCGGAGAAACTCCCTTGAGCAGGGGTTCTTCACCTTTTTGTTCCACGGACCCCATACTAAGTCCACACTATACTGTGTGTTATTTAATAAATACATCACACCCGCACCAACACGTCCCCACATGAATAACGTTTTTTTTGAATTTCAGTGCAAGCTCACGGGCTCCTTCTTAAGAACTCTGCCCTAGAGGGTCTCTTCCTTCTCAAAAAATCCCACAATTCCCACCCCTTTAGAGAGCAGAAGACACTGACTTTGCTTATGGTGTTTACCATGAAGTCAAAGAATATAGCCTTTGATGATAATTCTAATACAGATTTTAGTAAAACTCACCTTAAAGAGATCCAAGGAAATTTCAAATTTCATGACTATGCAAGGCTTAACATTTGAAAACTGGTGCTCACTTGTAAAGGGTCTCTCTTCAGCTAGCAAAGAAGATGTAGGTGAGAAGGTATACAGACAACTGTTGTTTTATCAAACCCACCACCCAAAACTGGCCCCACCTGAGAGGAGCTTCAAAGGCAGCCCAAGTTAGCCAAAAACAAAGTTGGAATGAGAAGAGACCCGTCTGAAACAGGACAGGAGCTCACACTAGGACATTCCACTGCTAAACTTCCTTCTGTGGCGGAGATCTGTGCCCTCTGGTACACTGTCAGGAAACCGTAGGATCTGTGATGGGATAAGCAGGCACCTGCTCTCCCTATCTTCTCAGAGCTGTGCTCATCTCCCCAGCGCTCCAAGAGAAGTGAAGTGGGCCACAGAGCTCATTATGGCCATTCAAGCATGAAGCGGAAACACCCCAAGAGTCTTTGGGTTAACCCCCATCATGAATTTCCTACCCACTTCCCTTCAGCCGGGATATATGAGAGTGACAAGGACCCCGAGACCCCGAAGAAGGGGGAGCGGAGGAGGATGCAGCTCTTCATCAGTAGCAACTGTGGCTATAATGTTATAAGCAACCAAATTATAAACACCATTTTAGAAATAAAGAAACAGTCCCCACGAGGTAAGGAATTTTAATTAACTGGGAAGCCCACTCTGAATTAGTCAAAAGGCTGAACTGGCAAGTATTAAGTATGCATTTCAACAATCACAACAACAAAATTACTTCTAGTCTTCAAGTGCATATATAGTAACCAGCTACGTTAAAAAGGTTTGGAAGTCCTAGAAAACCGTTTCAATGAAGACAATTATCACAACAAAAATGTGTAAATAGGCTTCTTGAAAGTGCTGTAAGAGCATACTCTACTAGTGTACAAGCTTTCTGATGGTATTAATTTGCAGAGATTTCTTTTGTATGTTGTCATTGGCTAAACATTCATAAACCTAGAATCTGGGAAGCCTAACCTAATGAGATTTTTTCTGAACTTCCTGCCCTAGTAACTAAGAAGAACAGTAATAAATAAGAAACATTTTAAGTACAGGCCAATATAATGAGCTTATCACATTCAGGTGACACTGAGTGAGTTCCTACCACGTGAAAGCTACTTTCATGTACCCTACTTACTCACGGCACCCTCCTAACCGCAAGGCTGAGCAGGGGCTGTCCGTCCATTTTACAGATGAGAACAGTGAGAGGCCTTCCTTCAGGCTCACAGCTGGCAGGTAGGCCGGTCAAGCTGGCCTAGAACCCCCAGCCTCTGGACTCCCGCCCACTGTTCTTTCACCTCTTGCCCTTTTTGCCAGAGGCGATGCTGAGGAACGCAGCCACTGGGATTCAGGAGATGTGATGGTGGTTTGTCCAATGTGATGTTTGATTATTTTTTAAGAAGTAAGAGCAGGAAAGGACTCAAAACTGACATATCTACACCTCAAACAATTTAACTTACAACATCCATTCCCAGTCTTTTGGAGAAGGGCCAAGGCATTTTCTTTGAGTGTGGGTCTGTTGATTAGAGCCTTCAGGCTTTCTTGCCAAAACCACACCCCAACTGTATCCCCTGCAATGCTCCCGTTCAGGTTCCTTCCAAGAGAGTGTCACTACTAACAGATAATCAAAGTGCTCAATCTAAGATTTTACCTCCCCCAACCCCCCACACCCTTTATTAGACTGTGGTGTCTCGTCTACACTTGAAGCAGGATTTTTAAAATAAGTTGCTCTTCACGTTGATCCAAAACACGTAATTCTGTATTCAGAGAAATAATTCCTCTTTTCTTTCACTGACATTTCATCAGCTTATGTAAGATTTCATTTAATTACATAATTATAAAAGCAAATACAACTGGCAAAAACAAGTTTGAGGAAAAATCACAATCTGTAAGCACAGAATTCCTCTGGAGGGAGCAGAAGAGGTGGGGGACAGACGAGGGGTCACAGCCGCCTGGTGCCCGCATGGGGGTGCCGGGCGTGGAGACAGAGCAGAGGCCACTCCAGGCCAGTAGCCAGTGGAGGTCAGTCTAGGCCAGGGGTTCTTTACCAGGGGTCCGTGAGCTTGCACTGAATTCAAAAAAACATTTTTCTTGTGGGGATGTGCTGGTGAGGGTGTGATATATTTAATAAAAAATACACAGCATAGTGTGGACTTAGTAAGGGGTCCATGGTTTTCAGTTGACTGGCAAAGGAGTCCGTGGAACAAAAAAGGTGAAGAACCCCTGGTCTTGAGCTTCTATTACACACACCTGTAAGCTTCCTGGGGCAAACACTTGGTGTTTCTGTCAAAAGCAGAGAAGTGCTAGAACCAGGTAAAAGAACCAAGAACTGTCAAATGTGGTTCAAATTACTGTGATCTTGGCAAGTTACAGGGCCTCTCTGATTCTTAATTCCTTCTGAAGATATGGTTAAAACAGTGTTCCTCATGTAATAGCTGAAAGAATTAAATAAGAATATACAGAAAGCATTCAGCCCATGCCTCGGAACAGAGAGTGTTCAATAAACAAGTCCCTTCTCTGATTTTTCATTGTTACGCCTCTCTCCCATAGCATATAGCAACATGCTTTGAAATAGAAAGCACTGAAGGAAAAAAGGAAGGAAGGGAAGGAGGGAGGATAGAAGGACAGACCCCTGGTATGGGGGCAGAACTTTAAAAATCCTTCAGTTTAGGGAAATGGACTTGGCCCAGTGGATAGGGCGTCCGTCTGCCACACAGGAAGTCCACGGTTCAAACCCTGGGCCTCCTTGACCCATGTGCAGCTGGCCCATGCGCAGTGCTGATGCGCGCAAGGAGAGCCGTGCCACACAGGGGTGTCCCCCGCATAGGGGAGCCCCACACACGAGGAGTGCGCCCCGTAAGGAGAGCCGCCCAGCGCGAGAGAAAGTGCAGCCTGCCCAGGAATGGCGCCACACACACGGAGAGCTGACGCAGCAAGAAGACACAACAAAAAGAAACACAGGTTCCCATGCCCCTGACAACAACAGAAGCAGACAAAGAAACCAGACGTAGCAAATAGACACAGAGAACAGACAACCCGGGGGGGGGGGGGGGGGAGGGGAGAGAAATAAATAAATAAATCTTTTTTTTAAAAGTAAAAATTAAAAAAAAAAAAACCTTCAGTTTAGTTACTTGTGTGGCTGAAACGCTCCGAATAAATGAATCAAGGAGCTATATCCTGAATCATGGTTTTTGATGCGTGTTTTGCTTTCTCGTCTTCTACCACAAATACTATACAATGGATTGGCTTAAGAGCAGGAATTTCTTGGCTCGTGGTTCCAGAGGCTAGACAGAAGGCTTGCTTCCTCCCTGGGTCCGTATTTTCTGGCTGGCCAGCATTCTCTGAGGTGTCTTGGTTTTTCCATCACATGGCAACGCACTGGGCAGTGTCTCCTTTCTCTTCTGGGTTCTGTTGACTTCCAGCTTCTGGCTACTCCTGTGGCTTCTCTTCTATGACTAGTTCCCTTTAATTATAAGGACTTTGGTCATATTGAATTAAGACCTATCCTCACTCGGTTTCGGCTCACCTTAACTAAAAATATCTTTCTTTTTTTAGGTACTGGAGCTGGGGACTGAACCCGGGGACCTCAGATGTGGGAAGCTGGTGCTCAATGACTGTAGATTTTTTCCCATTTGTTTGCTTGTTGTTTTTTTTGTTTTCTGGAAGCACTCAGAACCGAACCCGGTTCCCATGTGGGAAGCAGGTGCTCAACCTTTTGAGCCACACCCACTCCACTTAAGAAGATCTTTCAATGTTCTATGTACAAATGGGTTCACATCCACAGAACCAGGGATTGGGACTGAAACATGACATTTGTGGGGGACATAATCTCCAACAAAACCCAAAGATGAATAAATTCTAATTTTACTATTGAACACGGAGAGTACAGGGTAAAAGGAAGAGAGGCAAGCAAAAGAGAATTAAGCATCAGTCCCAGATGTTAAACAAAAGAACTGGCAAACTGATGGATAAACCCCTTTCCCCTCTTCCTTACAGAAACTGAGGAAAGAGGATAAATAAGAATGAGTGTGATTTTTTTTCAAAACAAAGAATAATTTATAAACCAGTAAATTCAGCAAAGAGGTAAATTATTTACCTTCAGTTTTCAATAAACAGCAAGTCTCCAAAACTTAAAAGGGGAACAGTTCCAGAATGACAGCCTTGTGGTTTTGCTTTCAAGTGCTTACTGTTTCCTAAAAACGCACAAACGGAAGGCCCCGAGCTCAGCATGTGTAAGGAATGCTGTTTTTTTTTTTAATGAATCAACCAGCAGATTTTACTCACTTTGTAGATTATTTTGTTAACAAAAACTCAAAGTGCTTAAAAGACGTACCCAAAACTTCAGGAGGAGACATTTTCTGAGTAGAAACAAACCTCCATTTTAAACAGAAGGAGCCCAAAGTCAACTCCCACTTCTCAAACAGTTTCAGCTAATTCCCAGCTTTCTTCAAGCAACTCCTCTTGGGTGAGTCCAACTAGGGTTTTAAAACGATCGGGTCCCCAGGTATCCCTCAACTAGTAACATAAGCATGGACCAGTAAGAGCAGAATTGTTCTGTGTTTTCAAAATTCTCTACAATGAAGTTGTTTACTTTAAAATCAGAAGGAAAAAAAAAGTTACTTAAAAGTCTGAAAAGTGTGTTTGTGTGTGTGAGAGAGAAATCACACTAAAGTGATTCCCCTGTAAGTTCATTTCTTTGAAAACCAAATTTGGAAAACAATAGAAACAAGGGGCAGAAATGATCCATTTTGGCCCCAGTTTGAGCTACATCAAGCTGGGGGGTCATATCCTTTAAGACCTGGGCACATGGGTGTGTGTGGAGGGGGAACCCTCCCAAACCCCAAACCACAAACCACATTTCAATGCATGAGCAGCTTATGCTTTGTAGCATGTTGCTTTCCTTGGCAACCTTACCTCTGTCTTCTTTGACCTCAGCCAACAGATGAAACAGTCTTGTTCCTCCAACTTCCATGAGCTTAGTTGCCGAGTATGGAGAAGCACATCACGGTAAAAAAATGCCCATTTGTCAAGAAGGCAGTTCTGATGAATAATTTTGCTCACACCAACCTCATTCCACAATGGATTTAAGGAACAGGTTTTTGATACATTTATCATCTGAGTAGTGAACCGATTTTCCCACTACCAAAAATTTAATTTTAGAATCATATAAACATTGAAATTAACCTTTCACTAAGTGAAAGCAAAAAGGAAATTACATTTAAGTCCTGCTGTTTCCACCTCGGGTTCCCTGAGCAGCAGGTGAGGGGTTTTCCGGACTAATGCTAACAAGTGAATGTCAAACTGGAAAAACAACACTCCAGGGGCTCTGAGCAAGGCTTTGACATTGGAATACTATAGGCAGAATATTATTAAGAAATACGAATAAATTTCAAAGAGGATGGGGAAACCTATGTCATCCATTTATTATTGAGTAGTTATAAGAGGCCTTAAAACATTTCATGGATTTTTCCATCAGTCCCGTAATCTCTAAGAAAATATGATAAAATTAGGTGAATCATACAGAGATTCATTAGAACATAAACATTTATTGGGGGTCTGTCATGAACTAGGCATTGCAACAGGTCTCAGGATGCACCTTACCCTAAGACCGCCCAGGCTAGTGGGTCACAAAATACATTTTCCAGGGAACAGAACAAAGCAGGGGGGCACCCACACATACAAAGTAGTCCACCATCTTCGTGGTTGCTATACACAGCAAAAATCTTGAGATGAAGTGAAATTGTTCTCCTCAAGAATCAAATGATTCTGCTCTCTGCTATGTTCATCCACCATGCATACCTGTTCATCAAGTTGTTTTTTTGTTTTTGTTAAGTAGGTCTTTCCCCAGATCTCATTTTCTCCGTTGAAGTTCAGTATGACAATTTTAATTTTAAGCCCGAACCTTTGACTTACCACACTTGGCCATGAGTACCTAGAAATCAAAGCTGAACATCAGCATCTTGTACTATTTTGAACACTCTAAGAGTTCCATGAAAACGGTTGCTCATATCTAAATAAATAGATTTTTAAAAAACCTATGTCCAGCCCATCCTCAGCCACAGTGGTTGACAGCAACGATTTTCACTCTTTTGGGGCAAAAAGGTCACTGATTCTCACCGGATTTCAAAGAGACTGTGGTACAATCAGGAGATTCTAATGCAAATGAGTTCCAATTGTTCGTGCCAGATTTCTCCCTTTTTCTCAGTCCATTTAGGGGGAAAAAAGTCAAAAAGAATGTCAGATATGCTTAATGAACTATGGGGTTTAAAGAATTGTATTTAACTCATTTTTTAGAGGCAGTCCTGGGCTGGCTGAAACCTCAGCTTGTTTGGGCACCTGTGGGAAACCATGAATTAACTTATTCTGAATATTCTTCCCTTCAGCCCAGTGAAATATGATTAAGGCTGCGCTCACAGATTTAGTCTTTATCTCAGTGACTGCGCCACCCCCATCTTTAGCCAACTACATACTATTAAACAGTTTATGATCTGGAGAACATGTAATAATAAATAACTGACACCTAATCAGCATTTCTTTGTAAATAAATGGAATAATCAGATACTAGGGAGTCATCAAAAACTGTCTAAGAAGTATTTTTCCTGGATCACAAAACATAACTGGTCCTAGGGATTTTCAGATGATCTTTAGATAAGGCCTCATACTTCTGCTGACTTTTCAAAGCAAGTTAAATGCAGTTTCACAATGTAGACTACCTGTAAGAAACTCAATGGCAAGATCCCTCAAAGCAAAAAATTACAGAGGAAATATGATGCATATCGGGATGTGATGGAAGCAGGGCTACTTGAGTGCTTTTTTTTTTTTTTTTTAAAGATTTATTTATTTATTTAATCCCCCCCTCCCCCCGGCTATCTGTGCTCTGTGTCTATTTGCTGCGTCTTGTTTCTTTGTCCGCTTCTGTTGTCTCAGCGGCAGGGGAAGTGTGGGCGGCGCCATTCCTGGGCAGGCTGCACTTTCTTTCGCGCTGGGCGGCTCTCCTTACGGGGCGCACTCCTTGCGCGTGGGGCTCCCCTATGGGGGGGCACCCCTGCGTGGCAGGGTACTCCTTGCGCGCATCAGCACTGCGCATGGGCCAGCTCCACACGGGTCAAGGAGGCCCGGGGTTTGAACCGCGGACCTCCCATGTGGTAGACGGACGCCCTATTGAGTGTTTTAAAAGACTAAATGCATCTGAGTTTTACAACTTTCATATGGAACAGAGTTTCATACAGAACAAAGCAATCACTCAGTACCTTGAGGGAAATTCGTACCCCTATTTTTCACTAAATAAACATGTTGTATAACCTACTGGATCACAGCCAATAGCTATTGCTATTGTACCATTATACATACCCTCTTAAAATAAAAGGAATTTATCATATTCTCAAAAACGACCTCAACTACATTTTCCTACTATATATCTATTTGTTATATAATTTATGTTTGGCTGGCTACATCTAGATTTAGAGTTTTTCATAAAATTATTTTTTGGCTTTTAACTAGATACTACAGTTTCTGTGCTTAACCATTTTTAATCTATACCAAAGCAGGTTCTCGTATGCAAAAAAAAAGGTGTGTGTGTTGACGTGTTACTATTTCTTTTATCTCCATTATCATGATACAGCTAAATTTCAAAAATACTTTGAGATAAATCATTTCTCACTTCGTATTTTTATAACTGGTCAGCTGTAAAATGATCCGGACAATTACATAAATTTTTTTAGAAATATGACTATATAGATCTATCTTTGATAACAGAAGAATACAAGATTAAAGGATAAGGTCATTTATGTTAAAACCAGAATTTCTCTCTTTGAACTTAGAGGACAAACAAGAGCTTCTGGAGTTGTCTACAGGTCTTCTGTGTAGACCCAACCCATCCCAGATGACTGGCCATGTCTTTGGAGAACTCAAGCTAGGATAAAGAGGTCTCCAACTAGCCTCATATTTCAGGATTAGGAAGGTGAGTGCAGTTCAGTTGCTGGGCTGAGGCAGATTTACCCTCTTCCAGAGCTAGAATCTAATTTATGGTGGGAGTGGATGAGCAGGCTTTACACTGACGTCTGATATCAGGAGGTAGAGACACACCCCATCCTGCTATTTCAAAGTCTTTTACCAACACAAGGAAAGAAACAGGACAAAAGAACACTGAGGAGAAGTAGGAGTTACTTCAAAGATTAGTGAGTTGGAGTTGGTGCTCATGTTCGGAAGCAGGTGTGTTCCTGGTGAAAGGGTTTCATTATTGTTGTTTAGATTTTTTTTTTTTTAAGTATTTACAAAGCACCAACAATGCGCTTTTTAGGTCAATTTTGACTGTGGCTCTCTTCCATCATAAGACTTTCTGGCACGTTACAGAATTGAAGAGATGCTTAAAAAACCTCACACACGCCAAGTAGCACTAAACAATGAATGAACTGTGCCACCTCACCCTCCTCCCCTTCCTTCTCAGGCCCACAAAGAAGCTCTTTACAGATCCCACCCACGGCTAGGAAACCTGCTTCTGTAGGAGGGAGCCCTGTTTCTGGGAGGTGCATTACCTCAGAAAGGCTGGCAGCCACTGCACCAAAGCCTGCGGGAAGCTTCGGGATGTTTCCCGAGGAAGTGCTGGCAGCTACTCACTTACCTCAGACTGAGGCTACAGCCACCTCCTCTCAAACAGCAATCACTCTTAGCTACTCACCAGGAGATGCTTCACCACAAGGGAGGTGGGATAAAGCGGGACTCCGAGGCCGCCATGAAGAGCTTGCACCACCTCAGGCGGTGGAGAGACTGTATCACAAGGCTGCAAGCACGCCGTGAAGAAAATGCCCTATTTGTCAAAACCCTGTGGGGGCCAAGTCTGCCTTCACCCAAATACTGTGGGGCACACACAGGGCTGTCCTCAAGGAGCTTCTACAATAACCAGCTTCCATGAGAAGCCCCTCAGGCAAGGACGACGGATCATGGTTTAATCTTCTCCAAGAAAGTTACCCTTTCTATTCTGTGAGATCCTTCTTCATAAAGTTTCAGAGAATAATAATAGCCATTTCCATTTGGACTAAACCCAGGATCAGAGGACAGCAAACTACGGCCCACCAGCCAAATGCGGCCCACCACTTGTTTTTGTAAATAAAGTTTTACTGGAACACAGCCATGCCCAGTCACTTAAGTATGGCCAATAGCTGCTTTTGCTCTACAATGGCAAAGTTGAGTAGTTGTGAGGGAGGCAGTAGGGCTGGCACAGCCTAAAAATACTTAACTCTGGCCTTTTACAGAAGTTTCCTGATCCCTGCTCTAAATGGTATGAGACATTTGAACCTCTAAGTGGTACCTATCATCAGCAGCAGGATGCTGCCCTTACCTAAGCAATCCCCTCGTGGATGTAGTAGAGTGCTGAGACCCCAGGGACTGTGACACCAGAACTGTTCCTTACCAGCTTTATGACAAATCACACGAGGCTGGCAGGCTTCAGCTCCCAGGGCTATAAAGCAAGGGCACTGATCACTACCTCACGAGACTGCCATGAGGGACAAACAAGATGGCCTACATGTAGGGCCCCGAGAATCAAGCCTGGTATTCTGTCAGGGGCCCCCACCAAGGCAGATGGCCCTGCCATCCACCCTTCACCCACCAGGTCCGGAAGAATTGAGAACTAAGTGTGAATTACCGCAGGGCTCACCTTCAGTCACCACCTCCATCCTGAAATGATCACAGACCCAGCACAATGGAAGGGCAGGATGCAACACTCTCTCGGGGTGAGTCATAAGTTAAATGGTCAGGATTTTAAGTTCTTGTGCTTGGGGGAAAATACTGTGAACTGTTTCAGGATGCAATCTTTCAGTATCAAAATCCTGGGATAGGGAAAAGGCCTGAGGCTTAGTGACCCTAAGCCTGCCTCTTCAGATGTCACATGCTTAACCTCATTAGCGGACAGTGACTGGAACAGGGTCTCCCCAGACAGCAGCCCAGTTACACCACATACCAGCCAAAGCTTTGACGTAACTATGTCGTAAAGGGCTGTGAAATCATACTCCTGTTGTTTCATGCCCATACTACACCCATGGAACCCTAAGTGTGACTCCAGTCAGTACATGGCAATGACAAGCAACGAGCTCATCAGGATTATCGTGGAGCATGACCAAATCATGACACCGTCCTTGGCCAGGTGCAGCCAGGCTTCCTCACCCCTCTCTATCCTCCCATTTCCACCCCATCTTCTCTGATATTTTCAAACCACAGACATAATCATCCTTCAGTCACCCCAGAATTTCCCCATATATTACATTACCCTGCATTGAGGCAGCCGATTCCAAAAAGTAAATCTCATGAGGTAGATAGGGCAACGTTTGGGTGTCAATTTTTCAGCTAAAGAAACTAAGGCTCAGTATGGCCTAGGAGCAAGAGTTGAAGCTGTCTGACCTAGCCACCAGCCTCATCCGACGCCAGGACACCGCCAGGACTTGGTACTTAATACCAGTGCTCAGTTAGCATTTGTTCAGAGCCTACTTCCTTCAGCTAGTAGCTGTTGACCTTGGGGACATCAGTTGACCTCTGTGTTCCAGTTTATTCATCCGTAAAGGAAAATAACAGTAACCTGCTTCATAGGATTGATGTGAGGCCGAAGTGAATGAACACATGTAAAGTGCTTAGAAGAGTGCTTGGCACAAAGTAAGCCTTCATTAACTGTTGACCACTGAGATTTGTACCCGACTTACATACCCCAATCAGGCTCTCATTCACACAGTCATTCCTCAAACATGCATACTATAAATTTTTAAAGTTATGACCAAAGAATGGCCACCTCCTAGAGTGTCAGCATTAAAGCAGCAGGCAACAAGGGCCTTTTTCAAAAAAAGGCATCTGGCTTAGGCTGATAACATGCCGCAAAGTAAGCCGATAGCACCCGCCAGTCACATGTGGGGGTCTAAAGCAAGAACTTGAGCATGACATGCCCACTCAAGGAGCATTTCCTTAACAACACTTAGCACACAAGAGAATTGTATTGAACTGCTCTATCTTCCTCTACAAGCCTTATGGCCACTTTTTTTTTTTTTTTGCCATGAATGACCACAATTGGGAGCATGTTACATTAAAACCACGGCCCTGGAGTTGTGCCCTCTAAAGAGAGCCTGTTGACAATTCCTGACTGCAGAATGGCCCTTCCCCCAAACCACAGACCAGATAAAGAACAAACACGAAAGCCTTTGCAAGAAGAGAAGTCACGTCAGTTGTTCCAGAACACGAGTCTCCCGCTCACCAGTCCCAGCAGGGAAAAAACCCTTCATTGCAGAGACTTTGCTAAATCACTGACAGGGCTCAGGAGGAAAAGGAATTGAGCCAGGGCCACCGTGATCAGGCACCCAGCATCTTCCTGTTTGGCCCTTTCCGGTTTCACAGCCACCACGTGCACCTCCACTCTCTTCCCACTACATGCCGTGGGAACCTCTCACGTGGCTCTCTCCCAGACCCCAGAATTCCTCGGGGGCAGAGATGGTGCGGCATTCCTCATCTGTCAAGAGCCCGGTTCAATGCCTGCCCCCAAAGCAGGACTCTATCCATTTTCTTTTCCTCAAAGGACTTACACTCCCCAACTTCAAAACTCTGTTCAAGGGCCACCTCCCATGGAGCTGTTTCCTAGCTAGTTTCACCCTCTTCAGCTACCCCTTTCTCCTCGTCATTCCTCCCCTGTCCACTCAGATCATCAACTCTTTAGCAATCACTGAGACCTAGAGAACATTTATTCCACCTTCTTCCCCAGTACAGGGATTTCTTCTAGACATTAGTAATTCCAATAAAAATATTATACAAGCCGTTATAATTTAAAATTTCCTATTAACCATATTAAAGTAAAAAACTGGTAAAATTAATTTTAGTAAAATTTTTTATTTAACCCAATGTTATGAGTTGAACTGTGTCCCCCAGAAGGATATGTTCAATTCCGAACCCCCAGATCTGTGAATGTGACCTTATTTGGAATTAGGGTCTCTGCAGATATGATTAGTGAAGATGAGGCCAAATTGGATTAGGGTGGGCCTGAGTCCAATAAGATGTGCCCTTATAAGAAGAAAGGAATTTGGACATACAGACTGACAAGAGAAAAGATGACCAAGTGACCACAGAGGCAGAAACTCAAGCGCTACAGTCATAAGTCAAGGGACACCAAGGATTGCCAGCAAACTGCTAGAAGGTGGGAAGAGGCAAGGAAGACTTCTCCCCTACACGTTTCTGGGGACGCATGACCCATTGACACCTTGATTTCAGACTTGTAGTCTCCAGCACTGTGAGACAATAGATTTCTGTTGTTTTAAGCCAATTAATTATCATGGTTTGTTATGGCACCCTTAGGAAATGAAGACACCCAATATACATTGTCATTTCAATATGAAACCAACATAAAAATTATTGGAGATATTTTACATTCCTCTTTTCATCCCAAGTCTTTCAAGTCCAGTGTATAATTTATACTTATGGCACATTTCAAATTTTGCCAGTCACATTTCATGGTCTCAGTGGCCACATGTGGCCAGTGGCTATCTAATGGGACAAGGCAGTTCTATACCATTGAGTGCTGGGATTCCTACAGTGGAGAGTACATGTTCCTTCAAATAATAGATAAGAAAACACAGATCCTAACTACAAAAACAGCACACAAGTTTATCAGAGGGCAAAGGCTAGCACGGCTGGGAAAGGGTGAATGCAGCATTCCCAGCGTTTCCTGGTTAACTCGCTAGAATAGGAAGGCACTTCAGAGAGTCCATGGTCCAACATGACAGAAGAGACTGAGCCCCAGAAAATTCATTTAACTTGCCTGAAGTAACAGGGATAAATAGTAGTAGAGGAAGGCCTGCAGTCTACATATGCAGTCTAGGACTCTTTCAAATATTCAATATATGTGTGATATACACACATAAACTTCTATCTGTTTGGTAGAACAGATAACCAACTATCTATAGCCAAACTATCTATAGCCAAAACCTAATTTAAGAAAGACTGTTTTAGATGGTAGCACAACTCTGCTTCCTCCAAAAAAGTTCCAAATTTCTGATATTTAAGAAATTCAGCAGTCCGGCCAATTCAATCTAATGTTCCTCTATCCATTCCTAACTGGGATATGAAGAATGGCACAAGAAAACAAGATGGCACACCAAAGCACGCTTCTTACTTAGGAGTAAAGAACAAAGCCCATGGTATTTCTCTTCTCTAGGAGCCTTTAACACACATCCATTCCCTCCTTCCACCCACAATGGGAACACTTTAAGACAGTGAACCTGTGTCTTTAAAAAACAGACAGTAACTTGGAACAATAAGTAAACAAAGCCTCAAACAAAAATGCTCCTGAGGAACCTAGAGACTTCCCAACACCCTAGGCAAGCCACATGGCCTCATGAAATCAACACCCTTTAGCGGGCTCTATCTGGGAATGTATGAAAAGGAATTTTCCCAAAATAGCATAATTATAAATCCTCTATCATGATGCTCCTATTTCTTTTATTTGAAACTACAACTTTCAATTTACCTGTTAAGTATATTTCTCAGAGACTTAAAGCCTTTGGATTGTTCCTACACCAGATGAGCTCTGAAATCCAGCAGATATGCAGCCAACTCCTTCTCTCCAGTTCTCGGGGTCTGCCCTGGATAACTAAAAAAACGATGATGACAGACCAGCCCCGGCCCAAAAGCAAGCAGTATTTTCAACTGCAAGCAAAACAAGTCCATTCCTCTGCCCCATAAAATCTATGTCCCTTCTCAGCCAGAAGCAGAGTGGACACTGTCCCAAATCCCTCACGACTGAGGAATGAAGAAAAAAAAAGGGAGAATGTAACCCTGACAAAAGCAGATTTATTTATTGTTATTGTAGTTACTATTTTGTGTTAACTGAGTAACTTGTAACATTGATATAAAAAATAAATTTAAAAGATATTAACTTGTAATAATAGCCACCAACGGTCCTTCTAAAGAGTGATTCCATTGAGCCTGGTTTAATGACTTTGTACCTTAAAACAGTCTAAAGTTCTTCCTACTTGTATACCACCTGCGGCAGGTTAACGATGACCTTATTTCACACCCTGACTTGACTAGAGCAAGTTCTCTGCTTTACCTTGACCACCTGCATTCTGAGTTATCTGTTCATTTCACAGTAACTTTCAAAAGAAATTGACTGCTTTAACCCCCAACATATTCCCAGACACATGGGGGTGACCTCTATCCTACTGGGAACGCTTGGGAGGGTGCACAGGGAGTGACAGATAGGAGTTGGGATAGGAAAGAATTCAGAAAGATGAGCCTCATAGGAAAGGCTGGACCAATTCCTGTGCCAACAAGAGGGCAGCCCCAGCAGCCCTCTGTGGGATGGCAGATGGTCAGGGAAAGTACAGAAAGGCATCAGCTAAAAGTTATGCTTATGTGCACTGTACAGCTTAGTCTGCCATCTTGAAATAAAATCTTGAAAAAATCTTGTCCATCGTCTTGGCTAGTAGCTTTTCATATGCTCTGGCTTCTATAAGTTTTTGTTCCTGACAACTAAGTTGGTAGGTTATCAGGGAAAAGGTTACATGTGCTCTCTTAAAAAATGGGAAAAGCAGGTCTTTATAACATCCGCTTTCCTCCTAAGATACACAGTGCGCGTGGCTTTCTGTGATTACGCTAGCAGAGGTGTAGAGCAGAAGGAACCACCAGAAGTAATTTGCACTAAAGAATGCTGAAGACTTAGAAAACCTTAACTCGCCAATCCCCTCAATTCCCAGTAGGAGGCAGTGGGATAACCTGGCTGTAGGAAAAGGCCTCTTTCTTATCACAGATTCTTGGACAGAGCAGCAGCTGCACGGGTTATTTATATTCCAGAGCTCCTACTGCTGGGCAGATACTTCTGGAAATATCTTACTGCTACTCCTCACAAGAGTATCAAGGAGCATCATTGTGGCTAAGCTGCCAGCTCTTAGAGGAACAAGATCCTCAAGCCCCAACTCTAAAGGACGGAGGGATGGGGCTGAAACATTCCTGGGTACCATTGCCAAAATCCTAAGGATGAGAATCTTAGCCAAGTGAATTATTAACATACTTTTAAATGTTCAGCCCTCTTCTCTGATCCAGTCTTCCTTTTAAAGAAATACACCATTAGCAAAAAAAAAAAAAAAAATTCACTCTCTTGGAAAGGTAAGAGAAGTAAATGTTCCTCTCTATTCTTTCCTAGTCTTTGCCACTTTTCATGGTGATAATACTTCCTGTAAATAAAATGCACATTAATGAATGACAAAGATAAAGAATAAATCAAAATTTTAGAGAATTTTAAGAAAAAGAAGAGTTTTACAAAACATAAACACAAGAAGGTTCATACAAAACCACATGAAGTGTATTCTTATGCCAAGAACACCAGCAGCCAAGAAACCTTGATCTTAACCCAGGCTCCACTGCTACTACAAGGGAAACCGAGTCAGCTGGGTAACTTTATTAACAAAGAGAGGAAGGGCAGTATTAGCTGTCATTACCTAATTCATTTGCCTATACTCTGACATACCTAACATGACCTACCTATCAGTAAACGTGGCCCTTTATAGTTTACATACACCCCTCATTAACCTGTGAGGTTTCTTCTACCTATTTTAGAAAAGAACATCCTAAGGCTCAGATAACTTTAATAACTTGTTCAAGCCCACAAAATTAATAAGTAACAGAACAGGGAATTGGACTCTGGTTTTCCAATGCCAAAACTTCTATGATGAAGTAAGAATGCTTACAGATCAATTAGACACTCTATCCTAATCATAAAACCACTTCCAAGCAAAACATTACTCTAGCATCTCTTTTCTGCTCTCTAGCCCCATAAACAACAGACCAGAATGTGATCTGAAAAGTGATGCCACTATGAGTGAAGTGCAAACACTGTGGCCGCCTGGGACTGGGACTGGTGACAGGGCACAGCCCAAGCTTGGGTATCTGGCGGGAGTGTCTGCTGAGTCCTAGCTCGAGAGCAAACCAAGGCCACTGACCCCTTCTAGGGAAACTTTTGTTCCCAAAGTCACTGCAAATGGTTCTAAATAGTAACATGTTAGATGCAGCCCGGCTGCAACAGTCAACAGTTCAAGAGGAATGGCATCTCTGGGTGACTTGGGCCTCAGACTTGCCCAGCTGGGAAAGGTCCATGGAATTCCCAAGAACTCAGAGAGACAGCTCCAGCCTTCCTCATCACAGAAGATCAGGGAGGGGGCTCCCCAGCAATCCCGACACAGGTAAGAGCAATCAGAGAGCAGGAAACTCAACATACATTCATTTTACACCCCATGCTGTGACAAGGGCAAAATAAAGCATTGTAGGACCACCGAAAGCCCAGTGACTGCTGACTGGGGAGGGGCGGAGCGGGTAGCAGGAGGACTGCAGAGGAAGGGCAGCATCTGAGCTGGGCCTTGAAGCATGAGGCAAAGATCAGAAGAAACAGCATTTAAATGCAAGAGCAAGCAAGGCAGAGGCAAGGATGAAGTAAGCCGTGTGCTCATGGGACCGTGTGCCTAGACTTCAGGTACATAGTCAGAAGCTGGAAAGCTGTGTTTGCTCACAAAAACCCTGTTAGGAGGTTGAACTTCATTCTGCAGGCAGAAGAGAATCAAGTCTTTGAACTTGGGATCATATGAGAGGAAGAAGTCTTCAGCACTGAATATGGCTGTGTTCAGCCCTTTTCAAATGGATTCTAATGTTCTCATCTCGATTACCCTAAGAAAAAGTTCCCCATTTTTTCAGGAGAGGTTAACTTAGTCCAAGGTTACACAACATAAGTGGTAAGGCTAGGATTTGAAACAACCGATTCTTGCTTTCAGGAAGAGAAATTCAGCTATGGGATAAAGGTTAGATTGACAAGGAAGAACAGGCTCCATGCTAGGGAGACTGGCTTGCAAAGTGAAGTTAAGTATTCTTTTTTTTTCTAAAGTTAAGTATTCTTTTTTTTTCTAAACACTCTAAATGAGTGTTAATCTATTCATTAGAAGACAAGTGTATGGAAGTGCCAAGGTGTTCAGGTAAAAAGTGTGCATCATTTTAAAAAGGCCTGAGTCTAAGTTGCTATCGAAAGTCAGAGAACAGTGAGCCCAGAGTCTCTCTTATGAACCACTGCTGAAGTCCTTGACCTACAGTCAGCATGGGGATAAAGGAACATGTTAAATGACACCATGAGGCTACAACCAGCCAAATCCAGGATGCAGAAAATTCTACAGGACAAATGACCTAGTTTCTTCAACAATAAATGGCATTAAAGGGGGGAGCTGTTAATACATTAAAGGATACCTAAATGACAGGGCCAAATACAATGACAGAACTATGTATTTTGAATTTTGATTCAAACAAATCATTATTTGAATCAATGACATTTGAGTCAATTGGGGAAAATCGAACACAGAATGAAGACGATAGGGAATGATCGTTAATTCTGTCAGGAGTGATAACAGTATTGAAGTTATTTTTTTTTAAGTCCTACTCTGTTAAAAGCACATGCTGAAGGATATGTGAGTGAAATAATGATTTTGTTTTGCTTTGAAATACTGTAGCACACACAAAAGTGTTGTGTGGGAGGAAAACATACTTGGAAATAAGCATAGCAGAAAGTTGATGGTTGTTGTGCTGGTAATAGGTAAACAGATGTTCATCATACTATCCTGCCCCTTTTGTGTATGTGTAAAACTTTCCATGATAGAAAGGTTAAAAAATGAAGTGGCCAAAATTAGCACAGGAAGATGTTTTTCCTTTTCAACACACATGTCATTAAAGAAAGAGTCAGCTGGGGGAAAAAAAAAGAGAAACTTGTTACTTAGACACAGATGGACTGGGTGTGAAAGGAAGTTAGTTCCCTCTGTACTGAGCAAAAATAGAGGGCAATGACACGAAGACTCAGCAGCAACTACGTGCCAGAGAAGGTCCCAGTAGTTGAGCCCGAGCTCCCTGCACATGCCCCGTGAACAAGGGCAGGTACACACAGCTCGTTCCCAAATCCAAATTTCACCAGAGGATGAGGGCCCTCCCAGGACACACAGGACCTCCAGGGACCTGTCTTTCTGCAGGAAGCATAAGACTCCCGGCTCACACATCACAGGCAGTTGTCAAATTAGAGCGAGCATTATGAAATGAAGCCTTCCTCTGAATCCACCCCTCTCTCAGATTCAAATGAATGTGAACAAACCCCAGCAACTTTGAATTTTTTGTTATACATGATTCTAATAACCTGTTAGATTGGATAAGCAAATCCTTCACGAGAACTTAACACTAGTTAAGAACCTGAAGAATCAATAATATCTACAATCAATAATACCTGTGCAGAGACTTGCATGGATGATCAGAGATGAATTACACAAATAAAAATCACCTTTCTGCCCTGTTAAGAACAGTTATTTCTGACATTACGGGTACTTTAAATACATAATAGCGAATAGTTTCAATGATCACACTGTGTAAAGAGCACAAATTCCGTGTATCTGAAAGCTTTAGTTTTTTTAAAATACCCCCCTCATGACTCCTAATCTTTTTCAGTGACTTGCATCTCAGAAATGATCAGCTACATTTCCTGATAATATTAGAAATGTGGCCCCATTAAATAAAGCGAAACACTTGGATGGCAACACTTGGAGGACTATCTTAGACTTATTCCAGAAAAGCTACCTAAAAATCACATGGAGCCACCCTGCTTATTTCTCAGGAGATTAAAGGCTAAGAATTATGATTAGGCTCCAGAAGCAAAGAGCCAAAATATTTAAATCCTTCTGGACCCATCGGTTAAAATTTAAAGTCCACAGAAATTCTTGGGAAGAAATAGACTAAATACATACAACAGTCACAGCATCAAATGAGAACATGTAAAAAGTACCTGGTCATCAGCCTGGATTCTCTCCCTAAGCCCATTGATGGGATTGCATCTGGGCCATTCTTCCCCCACCTGCGTGCCCTCCCTGTCCTCACACAGATCCCCCGTCTAGCCCCTGGAGCACATTTTCCAGGAATTGCTTCTATGTCGTTCTAGACTAAATTTCCCAAGGAAAGGACTCGGGCATCTTCATATCAGCAGTCTTGAGTGTGGTGCCTGGCCCAAAGCTGTCACTCACATCAACTGATGAATGTATAAAATAAAATGTGGTCTATATACACAACAGAATATTACCCAGTCATAAAAAGCAATGAAGTTCAGATACATGTGACAACATGGATGAAACTTGATATGTTGCGTGAAATAAGTCAGACACAAAGGGACAAGTACTGTATGATTTCAATGATATGAAATAGAGTAAGTAAATTCATAGCGTCAGATGCTAGAATATAGGTTTTACCAGGGGCTTGGGTGGGGGTAGGGAATGGGGAATTGATGCTTAAATTATACAGTTTCTATTTGTGGGGATGGAAAGTTTTGGTATTGGATGGCGGTGATGGTAGCACAACATTATGAACATAATTAAAAGCGCTGAATTATATATCTGAATGTGGTCAAAGGGGGAAAGTTTAGGTTGTATATATATTACTATAATAAAAATTTTTAAAAACCAAAGGACCTTAACACAAACAGTGAACCCTAATCTAAACCATGGACTAGAGCTAATAGTACAATTATAAAAATAATCTTTCATCAATTGTAACAAAGGTACCACACCAATGCAAAGTGTTACTAACGGGGGTGTACAAGAATTCTGCATTTTCTGCATGATTTTTCTAAAACCTACAACTTCTCTAATAAAAAGAAAAATGCCTGCTGGGTGAAGGGAAGGTGGATGGATGGGTGGGTGAACAACTTACAATTCTGGGGAATTCATGAAACATAAAGAAGAAACAGAAGGCACTAAAAGAGTCAGATGATATTAAAGAAAGGAATGGATACTTTTATGAGGAACAATGGGATCCACTCAGGCAGAGCCATCCTACAATGGAAGTAAACAGAAGTCTAAATAAAATCAAGAGAACGCAACACGCGCACACACGGTGGTAAGGAATAGCCCCCTTCTGACTCCGTCTCTCTCCTGGGGGTACCGTTAAAGCCTAGTCCGGGATCCTTTCCCGTGGCTCCCGGGGAACCCGAATAAACAGAAGCCACAGGGTAGGAGAAAGAGCCCTATTTTCACAGATTCAGAGGGCCACACCCGCCTGGTGGGATGGCCACTCTGGCCTGGGAGATCTCAAAACCCACACAGAGGACCCAGAACATCCTTGGGCTTCGAGAGAGCACCCACGTGCAGTTTAGAAAAGGAGCCTGAAAAATCTTTCACTGGCTCTGGGCTCATTTGTGGGAGATGAAAAAGCACTCGGCAGCCTGGAGTTAGGGTGCAAACAGCACGATCATTTGGGCAATCTGGACTAGGCTGTACCACGGCAACGCCAGCTATGGAAAAGAGCAGCATTTCAACCCAGGGCAAGCATTGGCGGGGGTGGGGGTGGGGGGCAGAGACACCAGTTACAATTAGAAGGTATATTTTAGTATTTAGAAAGTACACGCACATACACCCTCATGCCAAGATGGAGTTCATACATCACAGAGTCCTCCCTTTAACCCGCTCCTTCGACAGAAAAGGACGTTCCTGTGACAGAGCTTCGACCTCCCTCCCACTTGCCTGGTAGCCAACGGCTCCGGCTAAACACCAACTGTCAGGCTGGGGATTAGAGCAGCCACAACATTCCTACGAAGCACAAGCGCACGTGTGTGGATGGCCTCAAATCGGAAGGTGCTGCAGCTTCGTGCTGGCTAGCACTGCGGCCCCTCCGCTCTTCCTGCTGGATCCTCCCTGGGATATTCCGGTTTTCCTCCCTGTGAAGGGATTTGGTTTGGGGTCCTCCCCACTAGAGCCGAAAGCGAGGGCCGGATGCCCTGCAGACGCAGTTGCGCGCATATACACACACACATACATACACATGCACATGCTCACGTTCTCACATGCATGCGTGTGCACACACTCACATGCACATGCTCAGGTGCATGCACATGCGTGCACACACATGCTCACACGCCTTCTACACACACACACACACAGTGCAGGGAGAATTGAGCCTCCCTGCCTCAAGGCTGTTGTTATTAATCCAGAGACGAGCAGAAGCCTGGAGGCAGCCTCCAGGAGACTGTGAAAAGCAGGATGAGGTCAAGCAGCAAGATGCCAGAGGGCGACGGGATGAGTTTGGTCATCTAGAAGCACATCATGTAGAACCTCCCTCCTTTGAGGAAAGGGTTTCAGTGAAAACAAGACTCACTAACACGTTTCTGTTTGAAGAAATATTGTCCTTTTCCAAAATGAAATTTGGGGAAAACGTAAGAGTAAAAGGCCCAGGAAAACATCCCCCCTAAAACCCACTATCCAGAAATAACACCAAAATTATATGTCGATGGAGCAGGCAGGGAGGGGTTCTTTCAATCTATTCCACGCTAACACTGCTGGAATATTCCCAGGGGCCCTGCTTGGCAAGCCACGTACAATATGGGTGAGGGGCTGAGTTGGTGCTCGACGCTGGGCCCTACTCAACAACATCCAGAAAGGCCAGAGTCAAATGACCACGGAGACTGAGAAGTCCCTCCCATCATTTTTTCTGGGCATCTAGCACGAGCAGGGCCCCTTCTCAGCAGCACCAGGAATCCTGGGTGCTGCTGACCACTGCCTTCAAGGCCTGGCCCTAGGAGGTGGGCAACAATCCGCATGAAGGAGAAGAGGCTTGGCCAGGCACGGCAGGAGACACCAAGACAGATGGACCTCTGCATCTGCCACCAAGAAGCTTGCCCATCTAGCACAGGGATTCTCCATCCAGGACACGCATCAGAATTACTTGGAGAGCCCCTGAAACACGCTCAGCTCTCAGGTTCCACCCTGACCTCCTGAATCACCCTCTGAAGACAGGATCTGGGCACATGGACTTTTGCAAGCTCCTAGAGTGATTCTGACACCCACTCCCACATCTGACAACCTGTGCTCCAAGAGTAAAATAAAGCTACTACTATATTTATAAATATTGGGGGAGGAGGGGATGAGGAGGAGAACAGCAAGGCAGGTACTGCTTTTTACTCTGTAGGCGTCAGTTCTTTGCTCTCTGCCCTCAGCTTTCCTAAACCTGCAGCACTTTGCCCTAAGACAAGGCAGGTAGAAATCCCAGAACTACCTGACTGAGAGATGTGGCTGTGAGCCCTTTCTGATCCATCTTTTCCTCCAAGTTATGTAGGGGCAGCTGCTCCCCTTTAGCCAGATGATGAGACTGGATGTCAGCACTGGAACCTGCATCCCCCCAGTGCCACCCCTTCCCTGGACCTGTGGGCAGTTCACGCCATCGGCCGTGGACCCAGAATTGCCGACTGGCTTCTAGAAACTGCCAATGCCGCTTAACCTCCACTCCAAGGTTTGCAAGAATATCTCCTTAGAAGAGATGGTGCCACCTGCACCACAGCTGGAAACTCCCTTTGGGGAATGAGCACACTCTGCTGTGAGTTTTTCCTGATGTCTGCTAATAGCCTCACGCCAGGAGAACAGCATACACGTTTGTTGAGAAAGCCCGCAGCCTCGGGGGCCCCTGGCTCAAGAAGGCTTTCTACAGAGGCCTGGGCAAAGATCTGCAAATGAGGGGAGAAACATCCCCAGTACCCTCTGCTCACTGGCCCCGCCACAGCCCCCTCCTCCCCAAAGCTCCAAGACCACAGCTGGGGCCACAGGAGGCCAGCTAAGAAGCAGGGCTCAAAGCACATGAGCAGCCCAAATGAGCCACTGCCCAGGCCATGCCCTCATCAAGGTCAAGAGCAGGACTGCCCCTACCTCTCCTTTCTCCCCATACTCCCTAATGCCATGGATCTCGTGAATGATTTTCCCTTTCTTAGCTCCCCTGCATAAGTGACCCTCATTTATCTCCATGTGGAGGTTGCTCTCCTCTTCCTCCTTCTCAAACATAGTATGATTTGGCCACCCCCATCCCTCAAAGGGCCCTCGGAGGGTTGTCTTTTTTGATAGCCAACCTCTTTATCCATCCTGCATGTCCGCTCGTAAATGGCCTGCTCTGTGCAAAGACTGTAGATACAGAGATGAAGGAGATGCAATGCCAGCCCTCGAGGAGGGCAAAGACACGCACAAACAGAAACGACAGAAAATGCAATGAAAGAGATAAACCCAACCCAGGGCATCATGAGAGGACGAGGAAATAAGCAAAAACCACAAAAGGCCTTTTCAGGACATGGGGCCCAGCTGAGTGAGTGGGGGCCAAGTGGGGTTGGAGCTTGAGCAAAATGCAGGAGTAATGCCGTCTGCACTGGACACACGTCCGTGTGACCAGCAGGTGAACTGCAGCTGGGGAGAGCAGGGGGGGGGCAGCTGGAGGGACAAGGGAGGCCAGCACCGGCAGAGCCGCACCTTCAAGTCCATGGGATGCCACCCACAGTCCAGCTAGGCTTTCCCAGGAATGGTTTTTTGACTCCGAACCACAGTCCGAAGTTCGCCCTGTCATCACAGGGCACCAAGTCAACGGCCCTAATTAAAGTCCCCTGTGATCCGGGTGTGGTGTCTCCTCCCAGCAGGGCTATCTTTAGATAAATGGTTCCTCTACAGAAAGCACTCATCCAGCAGCTTCCTCCAGCCTTTCAATTGGTAGCACCCAGGCATTCTCATCTGAACCCCACCATTTAGGGTTACAAAATGTCTGTCTAATTGTTGGGAGAGTGCAGCTCAGAGTTTAGAGGCACACAAGATTAGAGGCCAACTCTAAAATTGAACCCTTCATTTCCCTGCAGCTTTGAAAAGACACATTACCACGGGCTGTAGGATTCCTAAAAGCATTCACGCTCACAACCCACAGTAAACTGGAATTACAGGCAACAAGAATTCTTGCTCGTAAAAGAAAAGGGAATTAAGGGTCAGGAAACCCGTTTGGTCTGAACTCTGCAAAATCTGCAACCAGAACACTCTACTGGCAGCTTTTGCCTTCATCAAGTCATTAGTCTTTTTAGCCTCCAGGCCTGTTTCCTTCTCTCCATAACCACTACTAGCAGCTACTGCAGACAGAGCCAGTGCCACGAGTGTCACATATTTATTATGCAGCAGGTATTGTTCTCAGCACCAGATAGATATTACCTCATTTAGTCCTCACAATAACCCTCTTGGGTAAGACTACACATTTCATTGACGTCTAGTGTAAATCTTAGAGTTAATTCTAGAATCAACCTGCCTCCTCCACATTTGTACATCTCTGAAATGGCATGGCATAGTTTAACTGGCAGGACTTTTTTCTTAGTGGCTGGTACATAAAATAAAGGTGCAGCTTAACTGACAGTATCTGGGACTTGAGGACAAATGCACCTTGAGCCCCAGCTTACTGATAAGGGAATTAAGCGTGAAGAAGGTAAATAACTCACACTAACACAAATGTCTGAACCAGGTGCAGCACTGCCTACCAAAATAAAAAAATATATATGTTAGTCCTGCAGTGTATGAAACACCGATCTCTGCAATCCTTTAAATATTTCTTGGTTCAGTTCAGCAATCTAGTCAATGGCTAATTCTATTTTCCCCTCACTTTGTTCAATGACTATTGCCTTCTTCCTTTTCCTGCTACTACAGACCTCAGTTCATAAAATTTCATCTGCAGGTCCATCCTCACTTGATCTCCTTTGTGCCTTTGCTTACTCCTTGCTTACTCCGTGTTTAACACATTCTTCACCTTCCTCCAGGAAGCTTTCACTGATTTCCTCCCACTTACTCTCTCCCTCCTCTCCTTTCCCCCAGGCTTTGCAAGGTCCTGGCTTGCCCCGGCTGATAAGAGAAAGCCTAGCAATAAAACCTAGTCTCTGGAGATAGGTTCCAGCTCCACCCACGAAGAACTGAATGACTTTGGGCAGGTGACTTAGCCTGACCGCACGCCAGCGACTTCATTTGTAAAATGAGGGAACAACCAGGACCTGCCTCACAGGGCTGCTGTGAGAACCTGAGAGATGGCACACGTGAGGCACTCATTAGCACCTGCACACAGAAACACTATACAGTCTACCACCTTACAGAGACCTGTTTATCTGCCCACATTCTCCACTAAACCCATCTCCCTGCGGGGGTCACTGGATTGCACTGTGGCTCACTCACAAGAGCTCAAGAAAACATCTGTTGAGTGAACCCAGAGATGAGCACTTGCCCTCACGTGTATCACATGCACAGCATTATGCCCTGGAACACAAGGGTGAGGCAGCCACACAAATTGTCAACTCTAATATAAATGCTAAATAGATGTTCTTGTTATGTGCTGTGCAGGTACAAGAGAGGGAAAATTAATTCTGGCAGGAAGTTGCACAGAAAAATATTGATGGAAGCAGAAGGAGCAAAGGCATGTAAATATAAGAAAATGGCACAAGCGAAGGCCAAGAGGCTTAAGGCACTTGGTACTCCTAGGAATGGTCTAGAACAGGCAAGAGGCAGTGTTCAGAACCAGGTTCCATGGTCCCCAAAAATTGCATGGTGGAAGCACACCTTTCAGACAGGAGGTCCACAGCTGTCATTAGTTCCTCAAAGAGGTCCGAGGCCCAAAACAATGAAGGGCACTGTCAGATGACTCTGGTCAGGATGAGAGAGCGGAGGGAGAAGGAGTAGGGCTTATTATGTGCTGCGTGAGCCCAGCAGGCAGAGGGCTGCAAGGCCAGTGGGCAGCTGGGCTTTCTTACGTGGTGATGGGCAGGCACTGGAGGTTTTCCAGCAGGGAAGGGGGTGATCAGATCTGCAGTGCAGGAAGAAAGCCTACCAGCAGCATGGAGGACGGCTGGGATTCGAGAAGGAGGAAGCTGACTGCTTAGGAGGCCACCGCTACAGCATGGAACCAAGAGCTGAGGAGACAATGGGAATAACGGAAACCAAGGCTCCCAAGAACAAGTTCAAATGAACCCCAGGCAGACGTCTGGCCTGCTTGCACTGTGCTAAGAAGAACGAATTTGAGGAGCAGGCCGGGATGCAAGCCGAGGAGAGGGAAGGAGAAAGTAAAGCCTGACTTGAGCTGAGTTTGCAGTATGGCGCTCCAGGGTAAGCTGAGCCTAGGATTGACGCCCAGGGGCGCTCTCCAGGGTGAGCTGAGCCTAGGATTGAGGTGAGGGGTGGAGATGGGCAACTGCTGGAGTTCCCGTGAACCTGAAAGGCAGCCGAAACCAGAACCTCCAAGGAAGTCAATACAGGGGAGAGAATCAAAGACCAGTGAGGGTGACCCAGAAGGAACAGTCAGAGAGGCGAGAAACTAGGAACAGGTATTTCCCTGGAGGCTAAATGGGGAGATAAGCCTCAGGAGGAGGGGTGGATACAACTGCCAATTGCAGGGAGAAAGCGCAAGTAAGATGAGGGAAGAGAAGAGATGACCCCACTGCACCATCAGCATGAACGGCAGTAGAACATCACGGCAAGCCTCCTTAGCCCAGACTTGACTCAACCTTAGGGACAGATCAGGTTAGGGTCTGAGTGTACTTAGTCCAGGTTTGGGGCTGGTACAAACTAGCATGACAGATTCTTAGGAGATGTCCTAAACACTCAAGACCACGCACCCTCCTGAGTTGCAATATGGAAAAAAGAACACTAGATAAATGGAGGCAAAAATCCTGGGTTCCCATTTCAGCTCCACCACTTCTTAAGTGTCTAATCCTTAGGCAGGTTATGTAACTTTAAGTAAAATGGAGTAAAAAAAAGTTCGGTAATTTGTACAAGGTCACACAGCTGCTAAGTAAAACGGGTAGGGGAAGTTCAATCAAACAGCATGTATGTAAGCCCTTATCTCTGCACTTGGCAGACATGCAGGTCCTCAACAAATGCTGTGCTTTTTGTTTAAGAAATATTCAAGTATTCTGAAACTATCCAGTAATATAAAAGCAATTGGCATGTTTATTACAAAGTTTCCTTATCTATTTACCACAACAAATTTCCTAAATGCTTAAATTAGGCAACCCTTAACCCAGTTCCAGCTTTTGTTTTTTAAAAAAATGAAATGTTATATAATTAAATATTCCATAATTCAGAAGCCACTGATAAACCTTTCCATCATATAAAAATTCCCAGTCTTTCTGTACAAGTAACTAGGTGGACTAAATGAACAATTAAATAGCCTATGAGGGAAATAAAAATTAATTTTGACCATTCATATACTTAAAAGTCCTGGGATTTGGTCATAACAGGAAGATGTTTTCAACACCACCAAAAATATAGAAAAAGTAAAACTTCCATTAATTAGCTTTTTAGGGACTAGAAGTTCTGGCTAACTGAATTTTTAGGCTCATATTAAAAACTGTTACTGTTTTGGTCAACTTTTGTTGGCCGAAATCTAAAATAAGAAAACAGATCCCTACAGTAAAGTGAATGCTATTTAATCTTTGTTTGGCAAGAATTTTGAAGAATGCTGGAGGCATATTCCTTTTGAGAATCAGTTCTTCTTAAGCAGGGACAGCAAGTCAGGATTGCAAGCTGGGGAGGGGGAGGGAAAGAATAAATACGTTCCTCAAATTTCCCCAGTTTGTTATCAGAAAGATCTCCCTCTTCTCTAACAAAATAAAAAGCTACCCAAATTTACAACCAACTAAGCGGCCCGTTAACAGATGTTCTGCTACTATTTATGCATCATATAATACCATAAACAATCTTAAACAAAATGAAATCCACTTGAGCCATCTTTTGAGCAGTTCTCAGCTCTCATCAACTGACAAAGTGAGAGGCTTTAGGAAAGAAACAAGATCATCTGCATCAGTTTCTTCTTGGAATAAGGAATCCTCCTTACGTGACAGGAAGCCACGTGGCCCAGGGCAATAATGACAGGTGCCATCTGTCAGGCATTTTTGATGTGCCAAAGACTTTTTATAAATCTCTCCAATTCTCAAAACAACCCTGCAAAAGAGGTGATTTCGTTTTTAGACAAGTGAGGAAATTGAGGTTTGAAAAAGTTCAGTAATTTGTACAAGGTCACACAGCTGCTAAGCTGCAGAGTCGATTCTAAGCTTCCAAAGCTCTCCCCTCCATTGGCAGCAAAACAAGATGGCGGCAGGATGGAACAGTGTCTGAGGCAGCCACAGGGCAATGTGCCATGTGTTCCCAGAAAGCTCCAGGTGGGCTGGAGGAAAGTGATATACCCACACCTTCTTGTCAGGCATGTTTTATTCTAGCCCTAAATCTACAAATGTCTTCATGGACAATGATGTTATAAACAGGAGGTGCCGTCAGATCTGCTTGATCCAGAAGACACAAAGGTGGGTCTTCACATCTCAGCTTACAATTACAATAGGAATTCATCCCGTTTCTTCTCCATTTTGCAACTCTCCTTTCTCTTCCATACCCCTAGTATGTCTGTGAATGGATTCCTAACTCAGTATGATCATGGCCAGCTAAAAGTTTCCCAGAAGCCATTTTTACTTTAGGTTGGCAAACAGACCTACAAGGTCAATTTAACATCTATCTTGACACTCTTCAAAAGCATGCCAGATTCAATTATGAGGGGGAAAAAAATCAATGCCTCTGAATGTGACCAGAAAACAAAAAATGCAAAAGTGTAAGATGCCTAAAGCAGTTACATTGAAACCAAGATTTCAGTTTGTTTGGTTATCAAAGCTGATGGTCATTTTGAAAATAATCCCTAAACCCAGAACCCAAACCCCATGCTTTGTTATATTTACAGGATCTCACCTGATACAACTTTTACACCAAAAATTCCAAAAAACTTTGCCTCACTTTATTCCTGTGAAATGAAAGAAAAGTCTTTTGATATGTTTTGGGACCCTTTCCCAAACAACTATGTCCTTTCAATTGAGTCTTGCATGTAGTAGATTCTCAATCAAAGCTGCTGAATAAATAAAACCTTATTGTTTATCAGACACTTTGATTGTATCTGGCTTTCAATCCTATGTTTCAAAAGTAGGTTTACTGCCACTGGATTTCATTTTGCACCACAGGAAATGCTGAGCAAAAAAAAATGAATCTTTCAGTAAACACCAGCAGCAAAGTAAGACACCCCCCTGCCCCACCTACGCACACCAGAAGTACAAGGCTTAGGGGATCGTGATAACATGGTACAATTAGAGAAGATTTCAGCCCAACAGTTGCAGAGTCTATTTTCTCTATAAATACTTACTCATTTTCTAATTACACAAATAATTAGGAGGAAGCACAGCTTGAGAAACTGCGTAGGTGTTACTATCTCACTACACGCAGATGTGGTGACAAGTGACACGATCCAAGGGATGAATAAAACGTGTTTTGCTCCAATGTTTGCCCACACGGAGATGACCACACAGCCCAGTTTTTACAATAGAGCCAGCTCCAAACTTAAAATATATGCTTTTAACACAGACATTCTAAAAGGAGAACAGTTCCTTTAGATGAAGGCCAGGTTGCTACATGGGGAAAAAGAGCTGGCTAGGGAATATATTCAAGGTACTTTGGGTTTTTTCGTTTATTCTATGGGATACGAAAGAGCAGCAAAAGGTTGTAGTTAGAAAAGAGTCACCAAGACAGGGAGTCATGTTTTTGGTTGGCTTTTCCTAATGTTTGGTGTCTCAGTCCATACATACTCAGGGACCCAAGGCAAAGCAATGACCTTCATAGTGCCTGTGCTAAAACTACAGGTTCCAACTGACTACCAGTTATTTTTACTCATTTTGGTTTAGTGCTGGTAAAAGAATATAACAGTAGAGTCTCTCTATATCACAGAGGTAGATGGTACAAGTGTCTCACTCTGGCTCCAATTAAAAAATCAGCTCTGCAGAAGGACGTGTCCGTAAGCACTGACAATTTTTAAATCTTATTCATTCAATCACTCAATAAATATTTACTGAGCACCAGGTACTGTGGATACAAAGGTATATAAAACTAAGTTCTGTCCTCCATGGAGCTTGCATTCTAGAATGAAGAAAAGAGACAAAAGAATCATGCAAACAAATAAGAAGGTTTACCTAATTCTAAGTGCCATGGAGAAGAGAAAATTCAGTAGTGGAATACAGAGCAATGTAGAGGGAGGAGGAAGCAGGTATTTTAGCTGGGGTGGCCAGAGAAGACCCTTTGGAGATGACATTTGAGCAGAAACCATGCAAAGGTCTGGGAAGAGCATTCCAGGCAGAGGAAACAGCAAGGATGATCATGGGATGGAAAAGAATTTGGCCAGTCAGTTGAGCACAGCAAAAAAGGGAGGAGGCGAGCAGTGGCAGTTGGTTGGAGTCGCTTGGGGGCAAGCCGTGTAGCCTGTAAGCTGTGCTATGAAGTTTTGATTTTATTCCACCTGCAACAAAGTCTCAGAAACCAACAGGAAACTACTAATTTAGATACACATATGTGTATGAGCTCAGCAAGAACACGACACTTAGAATTGATCATGTGAGAGGATGAAAGGAAGGAACCAGGCTTAGGATAAACACCGCCTATAGTGGACCCTAGGGCTTACAAAGAGCTCTTTGTATCATCTCATTTGGACGCCTGTATTGGGGACAGTGAACATTAGAGGTTAAATACAAAGAACTCCCAGCTCTTAATTACCAAGAAACCAATTCATCTTGTCTCTAAAGTGGCTAATGAAGAAAACTCCAGAGACTACAGATGAAAGGAAGCAGACACAGAGCTCTTCTCCTTCTGAATACTTCAAATCATCTCTTTAAAGTGGCTTGAGATATGGACCCATGAGTCCCCAAAGGCTCAGGCACCAAAAGGAAAAACATGACTGCCATGGTAAAGAGCAGCCTAAATTTTCCATTTTGATTGGTTCAGATGAAGCCATCAAGAGGCACGACTGAGACCTTCCTGAACACTTGACTTTTCGGGATTTTTCTGACGTACGTGGCATGCTGCTGCTGCTGTACTCAGGAGGCCCAGCTGCTCCAGCCACTGGGGCTTTCTAAATTGGCTCCCTCTCTGGTCCATTAGGTCAGGCTAGTCTTTAAATACCTCCTTGCCCCAAACGCTTCTGAACTCAGAGCACTCCATGGAGCCCTCCTCCAGAATCAAATGCTCACCTCACCTCCATGATCTGCAGCAACCTCCTTTTCCCCATCACTTCTCCACTTGAGAGCAAATCGTCTTCATGACACCCCTTATCTGGTCTTCACTTGATCATGTTCCTCTTGCTAAGCTACCTCCTCTTTCTGCCCAAACTCACCCAGTCCTCAATGGCCAGAAAAGTCACTTTTAAAAAAAGAAAACAAGGAGCCTTCCTTCATTCTTCTGGTCCTCATTGGTACCTTCCCTTCCAAAACTCCACAGTATATAATACAGGAACTCCCTAAAGTTTCTAAGAAGCTGACTCAAGCAAAGCTACAGCGTTCCAAAACATTCCCATTCCCACTGGGGAGGTGCAAACTTTGGAGAAGGACTCATTGGCATATTATTTAGCCATGAGACTTAATGGCTGTGGGCACCAGGCGTCATCTACGTAGCAGCTATTGGAGGACAAGAAGCAGACATCTCTTATATAACACCCCCCTTAATTAAGAACACAGCATCTTGCCCCAATAAATCCCTGCCATGTCCAACATCCATTTCCTTTGTAAACATAATTGAGGTAGAAGAGCTTGATACCATCTGTTCATAAACGTATCACAATAAATATACTTTTACAGGACAAAATAAGACAAAGAAAAGCTCCATGCGGGCTCTGTTTTCAATGTCTGTACAGGAAAATGCGCAACCAGTGGAACCCACGTAAAGGGTACAAGACTCCGTGCATAGTGAGTACTACTCATTAGGTAGAAGTTTCAGGGGAAGTTGGGCAACCACACCCATACAGTTTCTTTAGGAATGTCAACTGGAATATATGCTTCACAATTATCTCAAGGAATGCCGATTAAAGACGCACTTTCTTCTCAGCACATGTGAACTTGTAAGATACACCCAGACTATAAGGGTCACAAAGATGGTATTAACAAGTTCGTACTCCTTTATTCCCCTTAAAAATACTGTTTTCTTCCACTTAAAGACAGACATACTAGAGAAACATGGCCATGCATTCATTGTGCAAAGAAGAGAGTGGAGCTGCATATTCCTTCCTCCCTTAAGCTCCAAGAATTGAAATCGACGCATTTGCTTTTGGACTAAGCAGTTTCCTTCAGGTTCACCCAAGCTAGAAAATGAACAGTCACCGTCCATGCCGCACTGCACTGGCGTGTTGTGCTAATAAGGTGAGTTGTGTTTTAAGCCATGTCAGCATAGCAGAGATGAAGGAGGGAAAGTCACATACAAGTAAATAATCAGCCAAAGAGGAGGCCGCACATCTTCTCACGGTCAATGTTCACCTAGAAGAAAATTCCTCTTAAGAGTGCCGCGCGCACGGGAGTGCTGGTCACGAGGAGTGGGTGAACCAGATGCAGTCACGCCAAGAGACCGGACCCCTGGGACTAAAGTCCAAAACCCTGTTCCGAAGTCCCCAGGGGCAAGTGAAAGGAGAAGCTGTTTCGGCTCTTCCACGCTGTGCTATTTTAAGCGACATGACTTCATTCTAGTTTGTTCTGAAGCAGCACAGATGGGCTGCATCAATTTATGTTACTACAGGAAGATAAGGAGACCCAGTTTCAAGGCAGCACATTTTCCTTGCCTCGTGTTAGGGCACCATGAGTCTGGAACTGTGACGTGTTTAGCAGCTGAAAGCATGCTTTTTTGTGGGTTTGTTTTTTTTTTTTCTCTCCTGTTTTCTTTCAAGCCTAAGAGCATTTCACAAACACTGCCATGTTTCATGGAATCACACAGCAGATCCACCTGAAAAATGGCAAAAGGTGGGCTTCTGGGAAAGCAACCGAGCCCTTTTTTATTTTTGTCAGTGTAAGCCAATCCTGACAGCAGTTCCACCCTCTATTACAGGAAGGCTCATCCCTGCGGGGGAAGAGGGAAAGGGCCAACGACTGTAGCTGGAAAATGGTTTACTGTAGGCAGGGGCCCTGCACAACATCTCATTAGGGCAAGTGTACATCTGGGGACATAAGGCTTTTCCTGTACCTTTCTGAGAAAAACTCAGTGAGCCACACTACATGAGGGGCAGGCATATAACAGATTCTATTTATTAAACCTCTCCTAGGCGCTGCACAATCTCGTTAAAAACTCCTAGCATTCCTATGAGGTAAGTACCCTTATAATTCTTATTACGTCTACTTACTATTTTTTTTTTTAGGGAAAAGAAAAATCTTTTTATTTTATTATTTTTTTAAAGAAACCTAGCCATCCAGGAGTAATCCAGCATATGGCTCTGTAAAAATATGGAACGTTCACAAATTTGCATGTCATCCTTGCACAGGGGCCATGCTAATCTTCTATCGTTCCAATTTTAGTATATGTGCTGCTGAAGCGAGCACATTAAGTCTACTTTAAAAGACAGAAAAGTAGCTCAGAGAGGTGGGGAACTAAGCCAAAGTCACACAGCTAGTAAGAATCAGGGCAAGGACTGACTTTTTGCTTGGTTGTCACCATCAAGAAGCTTTGCCCTTTCCTTAGAGAGGCCGGCTTGATGCTTCTTGCAGAAAAACAATCCTTCACTTGCCTATCCAATTTGTCAGCTTCCCCGGTCACACTGCCAGCAAATATCATATAGAAATCATGAATGAAAATGTATGGAAAACAAGAAAACCCAGGAACTAACTTGACAACTGCTACTTTCGTATGGCTTGACCTTGAGCAAGTCCCATTACTTCTGAGCCTCAGGTTCCCAGGTGTAAAGTGTGCTTAGACGTCTCCTTTTCACAGATGAACAGATAAACAAAATGTTACAGCCACACAATGAAAAATTATTCAGCCAAAAAAGAAATGAAGCTCTGATCCATGCTACAACATGAATGAACCTTGAAAACATTATGCTAAATGAAAGAAGGTAGGCACAAGAGGACAAATACTGCATGATGATTCCACTTATACACCTAGAATAGGCAAATTCATAGTGACAGAAAGTGATTGCAGGTTACCAGGGGCTGGGGGGAAGGGGACGGGGTGTTACTGCTTACTGGGTAGTTTCTGATGGGGTGATGAAAATGTCTTGGTAATGGATGGTGGCGATGGTAGCACAATACTCTGAATGTCATTAATGTCACTGAGTTGTATACTTAAAATGGTTAAAATGGCAAATTTTGTTACGTGTGTCTATACAACTACAGTAAAATTTTAAATTTAAATAAAGAGACCTAACTTCCTTTAGGTGTTAAGAGTCTTAAGAAAAAAAAGTCCCCATTCCCTTGAATTCTTTCTTAACCTGAGGTTTGGGACTTTAGATCCAGTATGAAGTGAACCCAGTGACAACAGCTTATACTGAAAGGGCAAAATTCAATCTCAGCTGAGGAAACACCCCTGCTAGACCAGACCCTGTGAATGGCCTAACCGCAGTCAGTGCAAGCAGGTACAATGCACACTGACCACAAGACCCAGCACCTGCACACTGTGTCAGGGCAGGGACACTTCATGATACGAATCAGAAAGTCAGACGAACACTCTCATACTGTTCTCCATGGGATGCAAAGGAAAAAAATAGAGTATTCAAAATTTTAAAGATATTTAGGGCAAAACAATAAGGAAAGGGAGTGATGAGCATAAAGAATTATTTGCTGAACGTTTTCAAACCCTGCCTTCCTGTTAAGGCCATTATCATCAGTTGCTGATTTTTTTCTATTGACTTCCTTAATCAAAAGTTGTTTCAAGGAAAAAAAAATGTCGATTCAGGGATATACAAATCAGGAGGAAACAAAAAACTGCTTTAAAATAAAGATTCCTTTTGCACACTTAAATTTTACCAAAGGCAGGGGAAAAGTAAGGGGAAAACGTATTTGCTACCTCTGTCTCCAGCCCCACACACTGTCCACGCAAGGTGCTTTGCTTTACATCAGGGATCAGCAAACTTTTTTCTGTGAAGGGACTTTTAACAAATATTTTAGGCTTTGTGGGCCATTCAGTCTCTGTCATAACTATCCAACTGTGCCGTGGAAAGCAGCCATAGACCAAGCCTAAAGACGAATGGACTGGCTGTTGTGCCAACAGAACTTTATGTATGGACACTTAAATTTGAATTTCTCGTAATTTTTACATGTCACAAAATACTACTATTCTTTTGATTTTCCCAACTATTTAAAAACGTAAAAACCCTCCTTAGCTCACAGACCTCACCAAAGCAGGCATTGGCCTGGATCTGACACACGGGCATGGTGTGCTGGCCCCCACTTTAAACTACTGATGCCAACTTTTAGGGATGCACTACAGGTGGTTTTTTTCCTTTTGGGGGGAGAAGTCTGCATAAACCAGGACAGAAACTGGCAAGGACAGTGTTACAACAGTACATTTCAGAAAGAAAGCACCTACCTCTGTTATATGAATTCCGAGTCCTTGGAAGACTCCTCTTGGCAGAACAACACAAAGTTTACAATGTGCCTGCTTACTTGTGAAATTCAAAGGTTTAACTTCCTTCCCTTAGAAAGAGGACTATCAGGGTAGTTATTCACGTTTTCTGAGTCGGATTAGTAGGTACCCATGAGATGTCTCCTGCACGTTCAGCACAGGTCATGCTGCTGGATGGAAAGGAAGTCACATTTTATCAGTTTTTGATCCCCAGGAGCTTTCGGTGTTACAGCCCCAGCATGTAGGTGATAGATGTGGGCTGATCCCTCCAAACAGTGATCTCAGCTGATACCCCTTTGATCCATGGCATGCATTTAAGAGGTCATTTAACTAGGGTTTGGTACACACATTTATGGCAATGAAGTTGGCAAGGTCTTGTAGGAACAATTCCGAATTTAAAATCCTGGCTCTGCTACTACGTTCTGTGACATTAAGAAAATGAGTTAACCTCTCCAAATCCTCTATTGCATAAGAGCAAACATAAAAACATTTCTCTCAAATACCCCAGACACTTCAGTGCAAGCCCTGGTAGGCACTAGTTCTTTTTCCCTATTCGATAAACTCTGGCGAGGTGCCAGGACGCAGTGAAAGGCAGACCCAGTGTCCATCCTCACAGGCCAATGGCCATTCATTGGCTTTCTTCCTTAAAACACAAATGCTGGTGGCAATGTAAAATTGTAATATGGCACAGCTGCTAGGGAAGACAGTTTGGCAGTTCCTCAGAAAGCTAAGTATAGAACTGCTGTACGACCTGGCAATCCCTCTACTGGGCATATATACTACAAGATTTGAAAGCAGGGACTTGAACAGTATTTGAACACCCATGTGCACAGCAGCATTATCCACAAGTGCCAAATGATGGAAGCAGCACAAGTGTCCATCAACTGATGAATGGATAAACAAAATGGATATACACATATAACAGACTATTATTCAGCCTAAAAATGAAGTAGTGATACATGTGACAGCATGGATAACCTTGAAGACACCATGTTGAATGAAATAAGCCAGACACGAAAGGACAAATACTGTATGATCTCACTGATTTGAAATAATCAGAATAAGCAAACTCAGAGAGTCAGAATCTAGAATACAGGGTACCAAGGGGATGAGGAAGGAACAGGAAATGGAAAGTTGAGGCTTAAAATGTACAGGGTTCCTATTTGAAATGATGGTAATGGTCTGGTAATGGGTGATGGTGATGGCAGCACATTGTGAGTGTAATTAACAGCACAGAAACATATCTGAATGTGATTAAAAGGAAAAATGTTAGATTGTATGTATGGTATCAGAATTGTTTTTAAAAATTCTATGGAACTAAACTGCATAGAAAGTGAATCCTAAGATGGACTATGGTTAATATACAATGATAAAAACGAGATTAAATTATAACAAATACTCCACACCAATGCCAGGTGTTATAATAATAAGAGGGTGGTATACAGGAACCCTGTTATTTTATGCATGATTGTTCTGTAAACCCACAACTTCTCTAATAAAGTGCCTAAAACTCTGCCTGTCCTCCTCTGCCTCTGTTCCCCTTCAACCTGTAAGCTGGGCATAGCACCGGCTTTGGAACATCACAGACCCAGCTCAAGGCGCTGTGTCTGCCAAGTAGTTGCCACTTCTGCTCCAGAGCATGATTTCAGGAGACCTGGATAGTAGAAGATTTTAAACATTCCTGATTGAGATTATTCATAAGAAATGCTGTAGTTCATGGCAAGTGCTAATTTATATTTTTGCCAAGGCAAAGTTTAATTTACAGTTTGAGCCAAGATTTGTTTGTGTGGAAAGTCCTTTAGCTAGTTAGGCCAAGTCTACTGACTGCATCTCAACTCAGGTTGTTCTTTTCACTTAACAAAAGCTTGTAAATTTAATTCTTGCAACTACTCCAAGAGGTCAGTAAAACTATCGTCACTTAATGCGTGTAGAATCTGACAGCAATCGCACATGCTATAGGGGCTTTTTAGCACTTGAAAATTCACAAGGATCTTGTGCTGAAACCTGCCCATGTTCCAGGCTAGTCAGGGTCCTTGGCTGGGGTTGCATCAGAATCCACCTGAGAGCTTTAGAACCGCTCCCCCCCCCAGCCCCCAACTAATTAGGCTATGGGGGAGTAGGTCCAGCTGTTAGGACCATTTACAGAGCCTTAGTCTGGGTAAAGGTTGCTAAGTCCCAGAGTCTGAAAACCCTTTTTGAAACCAGATTTCACATAATACCCAGATTTCCGCCTTCTTCCAAAACTGTGCTGCTCACTACAACAGCCACTGGCCACATGCTACACAAGCGTTAGGGCGCCGTGTTCTCTCCCATCCTGCACAGTTGGCCCTATGGGGCAGGAATCCTCGACTCATCTGCTTCAGGAGCCCTTTCCTCTAACTGCTCAAAGTGCCCACTATGTTGGCTGAACCGAGGAACCAAATGCCATTTGGCCACAATGGAAAACCTGGATGCTGTGCAAAAGCCCACAATATCTCTCTACTCATAGCCCCTGTCTTATGCTTTGAAAATGAGTTTCAGAGAATGACAACTGAAGATTTATTGTTTATGGGAATCTCTAATTTCCTCCACACATACTGGCAAACAAGGCCTATGAGAAACAGCTTGGAAAGCCGCCTAACTCTCTAAGGGGATGAAATTCATACATTTTACAGAATTTAACCAGGACTAAAACCCAACACTCACCCTCAAAAAAGGAATTAAAGTCACATACCCAAAAGTTTGATGTTTAATTCTAACATCTGCCAAGACATTCTTTAAACCAGTCTTTCCTACCTAATCCAGAACATGTTTTTTTTCTAATATCTAGGGTTACCAAAACAGTAAATCAGGCTCTCTTGATCATTATTTATATAGTAAGCTCTGGGAAGCTGCAGGAAACTAGGACTCTTATCAGAGTTCCAGTTTTCAAAACATCAAGTACAAAAGTCAGAATGGTCTCCTAGGAAGAGACTTGTAAAATGACTTCTTTATCCCTGGAGCAGACTACCACATCTGGATCACAGGGATTTCCCAAGCAGGACGAGACCAGGCGAGGGGAGAGAGTTCCAGGCACGGCCAAGAGCCACAGCTTGGACAGGAAGGGGGATGAGCCTCCTGAAAAGGGCCCTCCGGGCATCAAACCACTGGGAGCCACTGCCAGCCAGCTGCCTCCACCTCCACTCCCAGCTCCCACGGCTAAGGACGCCCTTTGGCAGGTGAGTCTAAGGTGAGAGCCTGCCCAGAGGAGGCATCAGTGCAGGGTAAAGGTGGGGAGGAGGATTCGAGGGAAGAATAAAGGTTCTTTATATACCACCCTAGGGCACAAAGCTCCCAAGATCCACGAGAACCCTTCTATTGTACTAATAGTATATGACATATCGATTATACTAATAACACATTATTATAATATTTCTATTATAGTCTTCTCTTTGAAAGAACCTCAGTTACATATTGGTAACATGATAATACCACCATTTGCATTTATCCATGTGCTTACCATCACTGTAGATCTTTAGTTCTTCATAAGTCTCTGATTTACTTTGTACTGTCATTTCCTTTCATCCTTGGTAACTTCCCTCAGCATTTCTTGTAGGGTAGGTCTTACTGGTGATAACTTCCCTCACCTTTTGTTAATACGGGAATATCTGAAAATCTCCCTTTTTAAAAATTTTTTCATATTTGCTTACACTTTAAAGTTAATAGATGACAAAGAACGTTACATTAAAAAACATTAAAAAAAAACATAAAAAACATAAGAAGTTCCCATATACTCCTCTCCCCGCCCCCACCCCATCATTTTTGTAAATTGTATTTTTTGAAGCTATATACATCACATACAAGAAATGTTACGTTAAAAAATATAAGAGGTTCCCAAATACCCCTCCCCACCCCACTCCTTCCCCACCAACAACCTCCCCCATCATTGTGGCACACTCATCACACTCGGTGAACACATTCTGGAGCACTGCTGCACCACATGGATAATAGTTTACCCTGTAGTTCACACTCTCGCCCAGTACGTTCAGTGGGTTATGGCGGGATATATAAAGTCCATAATCTGACACTGCAATATAAGCCTATTATTCAGCAAACAAAATAAAAAGAGTTGATGTGTGACAGGAACAACATAAAAAGTAGCACAGAAACAGAGGTCGTGTATTTTATTAAAGTTAAATTGGTACCATTTCAAACAAGCTTGTTATAGATTTTGGGTGTTAAAGATAAGCCATGGTAAACATAAAGAAAATATCTAAAATACTAACTGAAAAGAGAATTATAAAAGAACAACTAAATACTAATAGGGAAGCAATGGAGGAAATGAGGGTCAAAGTGATCTGAGATATAGAAGAAACAAAAAATGGTTAAGTAATGACTTATGAGTGATAACTTTGAATGTAAACTGATTAAAGTATATAATCAAAAGACATTAAAAAAAAAAAAAAAGAACCTCAGGCTCTGATCATCAATGTGCTCTTAATTGAGACACTCAACCACCATCACACGTGTCAGAGAACGCTGGCGCCGGGATGGTGTTTCCACAGCGCAAGAGGCCCAGGACCGGCCCAGAGATCACGCCCGCAGCCCGCAGGCCCTGCTGCTCGGCCACCTTCCTCCTCCCGACTGGGCACGAGGGGCAAGGCGGGGCCACAGACCCCCACAGCCGGAGCCGTGGTCCCTGCCGGCCACAGGAAGGGAGCTCCTTGCTGCGTTTTGGCGAATTAATGCCCCGTTCAAGACCAGCCGGGGACTAAGAGGCCAGCACAGAGAGGAAGGTTCCCCCCGGAGGAGACCCCCAGGCTGCAGCATGAGAAATAAAGAAGGAGATGACGGAGCCCAGCTTTCCCCCGCATGCGAAAAGCTGGACTGTGGAAACTTTCCACAGATGTGCCTACCGATTCCAAAACGAGAGAGACACTGTGCCACTCTTGAAAAAATATTATGACCCCAAGTGACGCATCTTCGGCTCTCGGCAGAGGGAAACACCAAGCCCAGGCCTCCCTCGTCTGGTTTATGTCGGAGGAGCCACTTCAAGCAGGGAAGGTACTGCTTTGACACCACTCCCATTGTTTCTTTCATTTTTTATTTTTAGATAACATTTTTAAAATATCTACAATAAAACATACACTTGTCCTAAATATATGTCAACCTGTTTCAACGAGAAGGTCAACCTGACCACTGTTTAAACCAACACCGCGTCTCTCAGAATTGCTTTCTCTAGGGCTTAAGCAACAGAGCCCATGCCTCGTGCCCGCATGGTGCCTGGCCGGGTGGCATGGACTGGTGAAGATGGCCTTCCTTGGTCAAGGTGCTTACCTCCTGAAGGCTCCCCTGACCAGCGCCGCGCCTCTGCACACGGGCCCGCGCACTCGGGCGCTCAATCCCATGCAGGTGCAGTGTCACATCCAGTGTACAGATGATGGAGCCGAGGAACAGAGAGGTTAAAGCAAACTGCCAAAGGTAACTCCGCAAAAATAAGCGCAGCCGGGCGCCAATTCACACCAAAGGCTCTGAATTGGCATGCTACGCTATTTCTGAACTCCAAACAGGGTACCGCTGACCCCCTTTTCCATTTCACACTGAACTGGTTTCTGTGGTCGTTTCCACGTGCAGTGAGAGCGGGCGGGGCTGCTGATGGACAGGTGCGCCCGCGGCCTTCTTCAGCAGCCCCCTTTGGCTGCCGTCAGACTCTCTGCAGCATGGCAGCTCCCTGGGTGTCGGTGGCCAAGCAGCTGGAATCCAGAACTAACATTGGTACCCCCCAACCCTTCGACTTCCCTCAGGGCAAATAACCCCTCAGCGGCAAGGCCACAGGCCTGTGAGGAGCAGCGCAGAGAGAGGGCAGACAGGCCCCCTTCCAGGAGAGTCAGGATTTGGTTTTGAGACCAGAGAACAGCACGGCACTGGCAGTCGTTGCGATTCCTAGAGGGTAAGGCTACGACAGACGGGGCCAGAGCAGCCATCCTGTGCAGTGAGGCAAAGGAAGCCTGCGGTCAGGAAGGGATGGCCAGGCCACAGGGGGTGTGTCTGGGCCACTGGCTAACTGCAAGGCCAGCTCAGGGCAGAGCTGGCACTTGCTACTTCCGAGCAAGGAGAACATTTTCCTTATGGCATGAAAAACAAAACACCTGACTAGATACAGTCAGTTGACATAGCATTTCAAGCTGAATTTAGACTAGCCATAACCAAAGAAAACAACAAGGAGATTGCTGAAGCCAAAGCACACCCCTCATCTTACTCCTGAGGGGGAGAAAATTGGGTGGGCTTTGAAATGCCAATGCCCATTTTGTGTTGCTATTTTTTTTTAACAAGTGGTCCTCCTGGCCGCTCCTTCCCTGGCCACGCGGGTCCCTCTCCCGATGTTTTCTAAAGCAGTGACTCCGCAGTCCATTCAGGTGTCTGGTCTCATTGTAGTTCCGTATGATTAAGCCTGATGTGTCGGTGTTTAATGTTACAGCGCTCAGGTTTAAAACAGGCAAAAAAAAAGTTTCTTACACAAGAATGCATTTTGTTTAAAAAGGAAGTGGTCCAAAATTCAAATAAGATAAGATAAAATAACTGGAAGGGGAACAATGACCCTGAACATCATCGCTCCAGGAATTTTGAGAAAAAACAAAGTCTTTCAATAGTCTGTAGCACATTAAATACTAGCTCTCACACACACACACACACATATACACACACACACACACACACACACATAGACCTGGGCACTAAACTTGGTAGGGAATTCCCAGCAGCGCTGGATGCTCTGATGCCCTGGGAAGGAATGTGACCACACAAGGCCATCCTTAGGCTCGAGAACCCCCGCTGGAGACAAGAGCAGGACAACCCCTTGGGAGAGTCATGGCAGAGGTGAAGGAACCGACATTTGCACCAACTCCTCCGGCAGCAAATACCACAAGATACAGGGCATGAGAAAATGGCAGGAACTCGCTTACTGAGAGGCCAGCCCACGGCTGAGCAGACCCGCTTGAGGCCCAGGCCTTATGCTGGGACAAGGAAACGCCCCGGGGTTCTGGTCGCAGCAGCGTAGAAGCAACGGACTTCACGAGTTGTTGTGAGGTCACAGGGAAGTCGGGGGCTGCAGCCAGCCTGGACCCAATGGTACTCATGTCACATCCACTGCCATCACCAAACCAAGGGTGGGGGTACGACTCCTGGGGGAGCAAAAAGGTGACCTAGGCCTGAAGTTTCTCCAACACTGACCACCTGAACAAGTGAGATTTGTACCTGACGATGGCAGAACACTTTAGAGAGAAGGAAAGATCATCTGGTTTGCGGCCAGAGCCAAAACTGTGAGACCACAGATGCATAACAAGAGTATAAATGGCCAAAGCAAAGCAAAAACCTTTCATGCTTTCTTTTCTAGACAAATTAACCATAAGTTACTTTGCATTCTTTCCAGCTTATTTTTTTTAATATCTGACACCACTGTCATTAAAAACCATCTCTAAAAAGTCTTTTTGAGCATCAGAATGAGACAGCTGGGCTACTGGCATGAAGAAATGTTCAATCTTGTCATTTTGAAATAGGAATTCATATTCATAATTAATGATATGTTTGTCCATGCCAAAAGGAAAATCTAAAGGCTCAGCTCTGCTTAAGTAAATTCTACCCAAGCCCACTGCAATATGATTTTTTATAATTTATGGAGCAACAGAAGAGAAAAAGATTTTGTGAGTCATAAGCATAAAGGAAAAGATAACAAGGCAGCCATGTCTCGAGAAGAGATCAGATTAGAAACAATAATTTCTGAAAGGATGGAAAGATTTTCTTGCCCTCCCCCCACAAAAGAAAACAATGAAAAACTTTAACATCCTAAGAAAAGGTATGTATATGACTATCACTATGTATATCTAAGAGAGTCAGTAACTCTTTATTTCTGAATGTACTAAATATACATCACCAGGTATGGAACAAGGACCATCATCCATCGGTCCAAAAGGATAAGCAAGAGGTGGGTGGATAAAGTACAAAATGAGCTTTGGTTTAAGAGACATTCCTATGGAGATCTCACTAGTGTACAGAAAACCCTTAAGTAAACACTAGTCAAACAGCACAAAGCAATTTCCTGAAAGGTAACTTTTCCCATTATATAGCACTTAGCTAGATATACAAAGATATATACCGCTTTCAAGGAAAAGCTTATCGCAATCATTCAACAAAATTTACCTAGTACCCACTACGTACACCCGGCATCATGTGAATAGCTAGGGGAATTAACGATGAAAACGCAAAATACTGCCGAGTGGTTGCCAGCAAATAACTGTACTGGGTATGGGGGGGGTTGTTTTGGGGTGATAAACATCTTTTTGGAGCTCAACAGAGGCAGTGATTGCAAAACATTAGGGATGTACTCTAAATTTCACTGAACTGTTCACTCTAAAATGGTTAATTATACATTATGTGGATTTCACCTCAATAAAAAATAATTTAAAACATAATGCCAGGCGCACAGTGGTGCTTAATATTTGTTCATAATGAAGAAGGCCCTGCCTGACAGAAGCTCAAGGGTTAGGAGGGAAGAGATGACATGTGGATCAATGACAGGAAAGATTCCAGAGTGGAGCACAGCAGGAGCTCCCAACTCCTAGAGAGAAACTGGTGACCTTGGAGATAGCAGTTACTGTAGAGGTAGCCTTGAAGGACACGTCTGAGTTTGCAGGGGAGAGAAGGGAGAGGAACATTCCAAGTACACGTAGAGGCAGGGGAAGATGATACGTTCAAAACAGCTGGGGCACGGGGAGACAGCTAAAAACCTGAAAACTCATTCAGTGGCCATCATAATCCCCCAAGGCTGATAACAAATAAAACAAATCATTATAACCATATACAATATTCATAACTGACAGATATTTATTTATAGCAATCAAAAAATAAGAAACTATAACCATCAACAAAATAACAAAGCCCCCAGAATGAGGGGAATTTGAAAATGTCAAGCAAAGCACTTCGGGGAAGAATGAGGGCGCTAACTGGGCCTGGAGCACAGGGAGAGGCTGCTGACAGAAATGAGAGGAGGCAGACGGCAATCAGAAGTGGGCACTGGGGACTCTGAGTGACCTGAAGGCCACATGGCCTGAGAGCTGTGTCCCCCGAAGTCACGGGACACAGGAGGCCACCATCTCACACGACGCCATCAGGACTTCACAATGCATGAAACACGTCCACAGCCACGGTCTCACCTGAGCTCCACGGTCACCCGACAGGCAGGTGCGGCAGACCTGACTCTTGTCACGTCAGACTTTGCAACCGAGCCACGTCGGGTCGCACTGACCCACCCACGGCCACACAGCCAGGCCTGGGCAGGACGGGGCACGGAGCCAGATCCCCGGGCCCGGCAGCACTCCAGCGGGTGACGCGCCTCAGCTGAGCCGCCTCGGCGTGAAGGAAGCCAGCTCGAGGGCACGAGACCTGCAGGCGCTCTGCTCACACGGACCACTTCTCTTAGTGACGTGACCCGCGCGTGCACACGCTCACACGCGAAGGTGGCCTTCGGCTAAGCTGCAGACTCTCCAGGGCTTTATTCACGCAACTCTGCACGGTGGTCATTTCTCTCAGGGACTGTCAGATTGTTAAATAAGCCAGTTCTAAATCATTTAAAACCTAGCTTAAATTAATCAAGTTGTTCATACCTGCCTCCAATGAGTTCCATTAAATCACCAATAAAACGCCTGAAAGGTTTAGCTCAGCGGTTCTCAGCTGGGTCCAATTTTGCATTCCCCCGGGGCGGGGGGGGGGGGGGGGGGGGGGGGCGGGGCGGCATTTGGTGATATCTAGAGGCATTTTTGGTTGTGACAAGTGAAGTGGGGGGAGAGGCCAGGGCTGCAGCTAAACAACCTACAATGCACAGGACTGTCCTCTAAAACAAAGAATTATCTGGCTCAAAATGTCAAGAGCGGTCTAAATCCCTAGGTGGTTTTATGCAAGCGAGCTCTGAGGTGGAGAGAACGAGCTCTGAGGTGGAGAGAACGAGCTCTGAGGTGGAGAGAACGCAGGAGCGTCAGGTCACGGGGTACACCCTCCAGGCTCTGCTGCTTCTGTGACATTTAAGCAAGTACTTCCAGTCACCAAGCTGGTCTCCTTGCTTGTAAAACAGGGTTCCCGCCACCCTCCCCAGGGTGGAGTAGAGCAGTTCGAGGGCTAGCAGAGCCTCAACAGGCAGAGGGCCCTCAGCCAGTGCTCAAGACCAAGGTCAGGGGAAGAGGATGTGGCTCAAGTGATAAGGCCTCTGCCGACCATACGGGAGGACCCGGGTTCGATTCCTGAAGCCTCCTGGTGAAAAAGAAGAGGAAGTATGCCTGCACGGTGAGCCAGTGCCCATGCGAGTGCCCGCGGGGCGAGCCAGTGCCTGCTCAAGTGAGTCACGCAGCAAGATGATGATGCATCAAAAAGAGAGACAACAGGAGAGTTTAAGGTGAAGCGCAGCAGAAAACCAGGAACTGAGGTGGCACAATTGACAGGGTACCTCTCTCCACATCAGGGGTCTCCAGGATCGAATCCTGGTGAATCCTAGAGGAGAAAAAATGAGAAGACAACACAGACAGCAAAAACAGCAGGGTGGGAGGAGGGGAAGAGGAAAATTTTTTTTAATTTAAAAAAAAAAAATTTTTTTAAAGACCAAGGTTGTGTCAGATCCCGCCTCCTGGGTCAGCAAAGGCTATGAGGGCCCTTGCCCTTGACAAGAGACACACGCTCCCAGCATTTGCTTTACACAAGCACATTTGGAAAAATAAACACTAGAGCAGTAAGTGTCCATCTAAACAAGGTTGAAAGCAGATGTATTGTCCTTTGATCTCGTTAAACAGAAGTTTGTGCTTCTACAGGGGAACCGAGGGCTCCATCTCCAGCATAAATGCATTTTTTTTTAGGTACTGGGGGCTGGGGATTGAAGCCAGAACCTCGTATGTGGCAAGGTGGTGCTCAGCCTACTGAGTCGCATTGGCTTCCCTGAGTTTTTTTTTTGTTTGTCTTGCTTGTTGTTTGCTTTTGCTTTTTTCAGGAGGCGCCGGGAACCAAACCCAGGGCCTCCCATGTGGGAGGCAGGTGCTCAACCGTGGGAGTCGCCTTTGGTCCCCATAAATGTATTTTAAGCCCACCTGTGGCCAGGGACCAGTAAGACCACTGGGAGTTCAGGTGGTGGTTTGTGTGACTCATTATTTCCTGCAATTCCAGTACAAGCAACACATCTTGAACTTGGGTTTCAATCGTATTACACAAATGAAGCAATGGCTCTCATAATCAGCATCAGACTTTAAACAAGCACAGATGGCAATCGCATGCTTAAAAGGCAAATCAAGGGCTGACATCCAGGCAAGCTCTCCCAGGCTCTCAGATGTGAGTCTCTGGGTGGGTTTTGAGAGACAGGGGTCGGGAAATGCAGGCTGGCTGGCACGGGCTGAGAGCTGAAGGTCTTTTGTCTGCCATCAAGCCCTTCTGGCAAATCCAACGGACTCAACCTGTGTCAGTGGGTTACCGTCTGTGTCAGCCCCGCACTCTCCCCACCCCAAAAGAGAGGCCCGCAGACCAGCGGCACAAGACGACATCGGGGTTCCAGTTCCACCATCTCCTCCACAATTATTTTGTATTTTATCAGGCACGTTTGGCCATATCTGAGAAACTGTGTATGCCCTACTTCTGACAATCACATTGGAAGGGCACCATATTAAAGATCTCTTTAATACCTTAGCAAAAACAGTATTTTGAAAATTTGATTTGTAATCAATCAGCTTACGGCCCCCCTTCCTTAACTTAAAGGGGGAAAAAGGAGCATTGTATTGAACTGTGAAACGCGTTCAATTGCAGCTCGCAAAGAAAGTACCACCCAGCGTCTGGATATTAGTTTCCATGGTAACCAGGGTCCCTGGGCTCTGGCACACACAGCAGGAAATGCTGCAGATTTCTATAGCAGTATCTTTCACTGGAAATAAGAGTGCCATGGCAATTTTAAACATTTGGGAATCAAAAAATACATATAGATATTCATATTACATGTATACCTAAGACAAAATGAATATGTTTCTATCAAATATAACAAATGATTAAAATGTAAGCAAAACAGCCTTTCCCTCGCAACAGAGCAAAAAGGAAACGAAAACATCTACCACAGAAAAAGGAAGGACCAGAATGGAAGCAGGAAATTGCTCTGGAAAACGAGATGACCAAGGACTTCTCATGAACAAGCGAGCCAACATAATTCTTGACAAATGATAATCAACTGAAAGAACAGATGAGAGATTTTTTTTTTCCACAGCACATGCCACTTCCTACTTGAATTCTCCTTGACCTTTATCATTAAATCAAGAGGCCAAGTGAACACTGGTTAGCAACGTGATTTTAGGGGGAAGTCCTGGGCCCATCCCCACTCTCCCCCTGATGAGCTGGTGGCCTTGGGCAAGTGACTTCACCTAGCTGAGACTTGGTGTCCCCTCAAAAATGAAAATAATTGCACTAGTTGGCCTATTAGAAAAATTCTGTTCTTTCTTCAAAACAAAAGACCACAGAGATATGTTAAAACAAATACACAAAAAAACCCTCCAGGTAATTCTCACTAATTTAGGCCCACAGATCTGTTTCTAAAAGTAGTGTGTAAAAATTAAATTTGCTTAAATGTATCAGGAGAATTCACTGCCAGGTTCTCGGTGATGGAAGACTTCATGAAATGTGGTTGAATATTCTCGACTTTATTCCCAATGTCATGTTTTTCCTACAGCAGTGTACATGTGCACCATTAAAGTGAAAATTTTAGTTAAAAGTGGTTTTCTCGTTTCACACGTGTTTTTGGTTTAGGGTTTTATCAGAGAGAGCAGAAAAAGGAGGCAACTCTGTGGTCTGGCAGAAGAGACTCATCCTAGCAAAATACTAGTTTGACAACCTCAAGTGTTTTCAAGTTCGTATTTACATTCCAAACATTTATTTTTATCTGAGATCAGCAGACCAAACCAAGTTCCCGGCACTATGGCAAATGATACTTTACAAGAAAGCACTGTAAAAAGAAAGTTATCTTCCCTCATCTGTATAAACTAAAATAATAGTGTTCTTTCATGAATACGAATCGATATTTTACATAAAGTGATTACCATGTGTTTGATGTACCAGTGCAACAGAGATGGCAGGTGAGGGGTAAGGGGATTAATGAGGAAGCCAAAACAAACAAACAAAAAACAATATATGGGAGGCAGAGGGAAAAGAGAGGGAAAAGGGGGAGATCCTCACTGCTTGTGTACAAAATGCATGACAGCCCTTTAAGCTAGAAGGATGGAACTGCTGAGTAAATCACTTTATTATGTAAACTGCCTAACGACACAAATAACCATGCTGCACGCAGCTTTACTCAGTCACCCGTAAAAACACACATCCTCTCATTGCTTGGACCTTCCTCCCTGCTGCTGCCGCTACTACCACTGCGTAATTTACCAGCATTTAGTAAGGCTACCAAGGTTAGACAGAAAACCGCACACATCACGCTTCAAGCATCATCTGGGAAAATACACTAAAGTAAAATGGGAAAATGCTCCTGACTGTGCACGGGCAAGTGCTTCTCTTGGTTGTGGGCACGGAGGGCCTGGCGGTAGGGCCAAGCTTAACAGGACACGTGTGCCTGGGCGTGAAGCTCGGAAATCTCCAGCTCGCCCAGGCCCAGCTTTGTAGAATTCTAGTGGCATCCTGCTTTGGACACCCAGGATGTTCTTTCAAAAAAGCATCAGGTCACTTCCTCTCAGGCTAATGCACAGTGACCGCTCCTTTGAGAGTCACTTCAGGAAGAAACAGTTAAAAATGAAACACCATACAGGCAGCAACGCTGGTTAACCACAAAAGAACAGTCCGGCACAGTGTGTCCCTGGCAACTGTTGCCACCCAACCAAAGATCAATAATAAAAACTCCACTTGTGGAGTGGGGACCAGTGCATCAGTTTTAACATCAAAAGATAATGATCAATGGGATTAGAAAGGAGGGATTTCATTTTACCACCAGTAGTGCTCAGTTATGATTCCAAATCTCCCAGCATATACACAGATGCCGTGCAATGTAAGCAAACATAGAAGAAACTACCTCCCAACTCCACCTACCAAAAAATGGGAACAAAAAGATATGTAAATCTGTAAAATAAAAACAATAAATATATGGATTCCTTTGTTATTTCTAGTTCTGACCCATACTGGGATTTGTAGAAATGTTAAAAATACACATGCCCCCCAACTGCCCTGGACTCAACACCATGTCTGAGTTTCATTTAAAGCAAAACAGCAAACAAGCACTTTAAAAAAAAAAAAAAGGCAAGGAAAGCTTTAAAATAAACCTTGCATTCATGGAACCATTTTAAAACAAGTTGTTTCATCCGAAGCAGGATGTCTATGACTAAATACTTGGTACTAATGAGTTAAAGTGACTCAAGGTGTACCAGAGAGGAAAAGTACCAAAATAAAGAGGCCCAAGAGCAGAGAGTCTGCATTTATGAATTCATTTAAAAAGGCGTTATGTCTTCTGTGTCACCCTTGTCTAGGCCAATGATATAAAAATGTCTGTATGGGGAGACATAGGAGCTGGGGAATTTATCTTGAAGCCGTGTTTACATAATAGGCACACAGTTTTTTAAACAAGATTGCATATTATTATAAATAGCAACAATTTCAATTATTTATACTTCATATAAGATTGAGACTATGACAGCTTTCCAGGGCAAATATACGTGCACATATGTGTACTTATATATATTTGGGGTGTGGCTTCAGGGGCTGATGGAAATTAATGAGGGGACACTAAAGCTATCCCAAGTTTTGGTACCACCACAGCCCTCCGCAAAGTTGTGAGCATTTAAGATCAGCACTGCAGAGAAACTATTCATCCTGAGAGACAGGACTTGTTTCTTTGTCATGGTAGGCAAGAATCTGCTAACTCCAAGAGCAATGTTTTAGTTCTTTCACCTAGCAGCGGAAAAAAGAGGAGAAATCTGCATTAAGAGAATTATAGCTATAAACTCCAACGAATAAATGACTGTTTGATGCTGAAGTCGCCCCAGCACTAAAGTCTTTCTTCACAGTCACGGGTGGGTAAAGAGCATTTACAATTGGTGAATATGCAACAACAAGGAGGCAAGCCAGCTCTGAATGCCTCTGGACCCAGTTACACACTAGCTGACTTTTTGGGAAAATTTCCGGAGCTTGGTAATCAGGATTCATTTTGTTAATATCCCTATCATTTCAAATATAGTATTTTACAGGAATTGTCTCCCTCAGGTTCATGAAAATTCCACAAATGTACACTGAAGGAGAGAACAGGTAAAAGGTTCACCTGTCTTGAAAGACAGGCCCCCTACACAAAACAGTCTCCTCAGGGTATTTTCTCCAATATCACTCCTGCTTCAGAAACAGGCCCCTTGCTAATTTATCTTTTTTTTCTAAGATTTATTTTTTATTTATCTCTCTCCCCTTCCTTGCCCCCCCTCCCCCTGTTGTCTGCTCTCTGTGTCCATTCGCTGTGTGTCCTTCTGTGTCTGCTTGTATTCTTGTCAGCAGCACCAGGAATCTGTGTCTCTTTTTTTGTTGCGTCATCTTGCTACGTCAGCTCTCCGTGTGTGCGGTGCCACCCCTGGGCGGGCTGCACTTTTTTCATGCAGGGTGGCTCTCCTCGCGAGGCACATTCCTTGCATGTGGGGCTCCCCTATGTGGGGGACACCCCTGTATGGCACGGCACTCCTTGTGCACATCAGCACTGAGCGTGGGCCAGCGTACCACACGGGTCAGGAGGCCCTGGGTTTGAACTCTCGACCTCCTATGTGGTAGGTGGCCGCTCTATCAGTTCAGCCAAATCTGCTTCCCATTGCTCATTTATCTTTGCATTCCCTGAGCCCTAGGAATACAGGAAGCCCTAAACAAGGCTTTCTGACATAAAACTACATAAATCAGCTTTTACATGTATGCTAAAGCAGAACAAGCTTTACTCCCGAGGCCTATGCTGTGTGACAGATCCGCCGCGAGCTACACGTGCCACTTAAAGTTAAATTAAAATGGCCTGACAAAATTAAAATGACTTAAAATCAAATAAAATTTAAAACTCAGTTCCTCAGTGGCACTAGACAAGTTTCAATCCAGAAGTTAAAGGCCGGTGACGTCTAAACAAACACCCTGGTTAAAATAAAACTTGGGGGCAAACAAAACCACTGGGGCTGCAGCTTAACTACTTCCGGGAACCTCTGCCCATAGGAAAGAAGAGTCCTCCCTCCCCCAGCCCGGCCAAGAGCAGGATTACACCCTTTCGCCCACCTATCCCCACCCCCAGGACCTCATCTTCTTGAGGGGAGCCCTCTTTCAGCCACAGTGCAGTAGGAAGTCACACATTCCACCAGGGACTTGAGCTCGGGGAATGGTCACCAAGATTCGAATTCAGAACTCTCCAGTGGAGCCTGGCCTAGACCCTAGCCCAATGTCCTGCTCCCAGAAGTGGCGCCTTCTTCCAGAGCCACGTAGGGCTGTGTGATGGGAGCAGCTGCTGTATGCATTTGCCCAGTCAAGTGCTAGGCACTTACGAGCATTGGTACCTGGCTTCCTCAGAGACAAGGACGGTCTGGGCCCTGTCCTGGAGGTTATATGCAGTCCACTGGGGAAGAAAGGACAGGACAAGGAGGCAAAGGCTCTAACAAAGCACAAGCCACAGGGAAGTGGACTTGGCCCAGTGAATAGGGCATCCACCTACTACATGGGAGGTTCACGGTTTAAACGTCAGGCCTCCTGACCCATGTGGTGAGCTGGCCCGCGCACAGTGCTGATACGTGCAAGGATTGCCGTGCCACGCAAGGGTGTCCCCCACGTAGGGGAGCCCCATGCGCAAGGAGTGCGCCCCGTAAGGAGAGCCGCCCAGCGCGAAAGAAAGTGCAGCCTGCCCAGGAATGGCACCGCACACACGGAGATCTGATGCAACAAGATGACGCAACGAAAAGAGACACAGATTCCCATGTCGCTGATAAGGACAGAAGCGGTCACAGAAGAACACACAGCGAATGAATACAGAGAGCAGACAACTGGGGAGGGGGGAGGGCAGAGAAATAAATAAAAAATAAATCTTAAAAAAAAAAAAAAAAAAGCACAAGCCACAGAGGCCCCGAAGGAAGTGCATGCTTGGCCTCCAGGGGGAGGTCAAGGTTTCACAGGTGATGTGACTTTTTTTTTTTACACTTTTTTTATTAACATCAATAAATCACAAAGAACATTACATTAAAACATATACCCCATATACCCCACTCCCCACCCCCACCCCATAGGTCATGTGACTTTTAAACTGGCCCTTGGAAGACAACAGTGGATCCTCAAGCGTCTGCGGGGGTGGGGAGGGGGTGCATTCGGGAGGGTGGCGCAGGCCTGGAATGCACATGTGCAAGGAGAAAGGGATCCGAGGATTTCAGGGTTCAGGAGGCAGGCAGCTGTTCTTGTGGGTGATGCTGCCGGCCACGGGCAGAGAAGTCAGTGGACAGGTGGGTCACAGTGAGATGGCAAGAGGCCTTACGTGGCAGCACAAACCGTCCTGGTAGGCTTTTTAAAAGCCCAGCAGGCTTTTAAAAATCAGAGATTCCACGGCGCCCCACAATTATTGTGTCCTTAGGTGTTTAGCAGGGACCTGAAACAGGTACTTTTAAATAAACTTCTTGAATGATTGTAATGTACACAACCAGACCTGGAGACGCCAGCACTTAACAAAACCTCTACTAAAAACATGTACAATATACCAAAAACACAATGTATGTTTAAGAACCAAGGTTTCTTTACCCAATAGAAGCTGCAATGATTTTCTCCACCAACACAGAATCCTGGTGACCCGGGCTCACTGACAAAGGACCACCTGAAAGTTTGGTCCTAGACAAGCTGTCTTTGACAGTTCTAGCTTCCACCCCACCCTCCTCGGGCACCCACTAAAAAGCAGCCATTTTTATAACTCAAAGCAACCCAAATGCCCATCTGTAGTGTCCACTTTGCTCTTCTAACCCTCTCCCCCTCCATATCCTCTGCTTAACTTTGTTGCCTCCACTCTGTCCCCAGAGCAAAACTTGGAAGCTCTGAATATAGAAGAGAAAATTTAGACTGCCCAAGTTCATTCATATTTTATTATTATATGAAATAGGGCCAAGGAAAGATTTAAAATCACAGAGTGTTAGAGCTGAAAGAGGTTACTCACGGTCATCTTGGACCTAGAGCCTAGCAAACCCCTTTGATAGGTAGAGAACCTGGTGCCCAGGGAAGTGAAATGTGGCTTATTCAAGGTCACTGGGTTAGTCTGCCAAAGGTCTGTCATGCAAAGTACCAGAATTGGCTTTTATACAGGGGATTTATTTGGAGTAAAAGCTTACAGTTCCAATGCCGTGAAATGCCCAAATCGAGCCACCAGCAGAGATGCTTTCTCACTAAAGTCAGGCTCTGCTGATCCTTCTGTCCTGCTACGGGACCTCTCCCAGCCTCGTGGGGGCTTCGCGCTTACGCTTTGGCTGCCGGTGGTCCCGCGTCCTCTCTCACATGGCACGGTCAAGATGGCGGCTTCCTTTCTCCCCGGATGTCTCTCTCTCTCTGGGTGGAGACCCAAGCTGGCTCACGCCTCACTCTCACTGACTCAGTCCAGTCCAAAGGGTCTCACACCCACAGGCATGGGTTAGTTCAAAAACATAATCTTTTTCTTTTCAGGATTCATAAAAGAACGTCAAACTGTCACAGTCACATCTGGAAAAACAGAAGTCAGACTAGGTGTCCCATTCCCAGTGTAGCCGTTATTCCAAGGTGCTAGATTGTTTTTTTAAAAAAAGAAACACAGATTCCCGTGCCGCTGACAACAACAGAAGCAGACAAAGAAGACGCGCAGCAAATAGACACAGAGAACAGACAACCGGGGCAGGGGGGTGGGGAGGGAAGAGAAATAAATAAATAAGTTTTTTTTTTTAATGTATTCAAGAACAAGGAAGTTTAAAGGCAAATATAAGCATGTACTAAATTTAGGAACTCCTTACAGAAGGAACCACAATTGAGGGGCTGGAGCCCTGGCTCTGAATCTGCACTCCAGTGTCACCATTCTCTAGCTGTGTGACCTGGGTGAGGTTACGTAAGCTCGCTCTGCCCTGGTTTTATCACCTAAAATGGAGACCATAAGCACCTACCGTATGGGGCTGTTGTGAGAATTAAAAGACGTAACATATATAAAGAACTCAGAACACTTAGAGCCCATGGTAGGCTATCCTTATTTCAATATTAGAACAATGCACATTTTAAAAAAGGTTTTTGGAAATTAAAGACTATCTAGTCCACCTGGGATCCATTTCCTTCCTTCTTAGAATTTTAAATTCCTTACTGCACGTCTGGTATATCATCATCTAAACATCTCTGAGATGATTTTGCAAAGCTATAAAAGTAATTATAGAGCCACACAGAGACAGACAAAAATGAAAGTCACACAACATCCCACTCTTCAAAGGCCTTTGATGACACAAGCAAATGAGGCAGTGGCGGCAAAGGGCCAGAGCCGATGAAGAGGGAGAGTTTCATCAGCTCGATACTATTGCAGTGAGCAAGTAAGTCCCTGGGATGTAAGAGCTGGTGCTTAAAAGGTCTAAGGATGCAATTCCCCAAGATAGAGAGTGCCACCTCTGCTGTGGCAGCCTGGGAAAGCTTTATTGTCTTTGTTATTTTCTTTTCTAATTTTCCTTTCACTTTTTTTTTTTAAAGTCACCCAGACAACTGCAGTCACTTCAAACATTTGTCAACTCCCACAACAGCCAAGTGCTAGTCCATAATAGACACAGATAAAATGGAGACCCTGCTCTCAAGAATTTCCTGGCCCATGTTGGCTTGGATTCTATACATACCAAATGCCTAGACACCAATTTTTTTTTTTTATGGTGACGCCATGTGGCCTTTTTTTTTTTTTAGGTGCCAGGGCCAGGGATTGAACCCAGGACCTCATACATGGGAAGCTGGCACTCAACCACTGAGCTACACCCACTCCCGGACACTAATTCTGTTTTTCTTTCCTTCAAAGATTTATTTACCACCACGCCCCCCGCTCCCATTGTCTGCTCTCTGTGTCCATTTGCTGTATGTTCTTCTGTGTCTGCTTATATTCTCATTAGCAAGTTCTGGAAACCAATCCTGGGACCTTCCAGAGTGGGAGAAAGGTGATCATTCTCTTGCGCCACCTCAGCTCCCTGGTCTACTGTGTCTCTTATTATCTCTCCTCTGTGTCTCTTTTTGCTGCGTCATCTTGCTGCGCCAGCTCTCTGTGTGGGCCAGCACTCCTGCACGGGGCAGCACTCCTGTGTGTACTCCACGCAGGACAGCACTCAGCGTGGGCCAGCACTCCATATGGGCCGGCTTGACTTAAGCTGACTTCACCAGGAGGCCCTGGGCATCGAACCCTGGACCTCCTATATGGTAGACGGGAGCCCAATTGCTTGAGCCACATCCACTTCTCACAACACTAATTCTTAATGGTCAATAATAGAGAAAAATTGTACTGTCACAATGAAAGACAAAGTTTATGCTCATCTCAGAGCGCAAAATCAACCAAATCTGGAACTATGCCTATTGCTAGTAAACTTTTAAATTCCACTGGAGCTTAATTATTAATCTAAATATATACATTATAATAACCACTTACATTCTTTTGTTTACAGGATGTCAAAAACATTTTTAAAGGAAAAAAAAACAGATTGCTAACATATTTCAACAGTCTATGTAATAACAGGTATATAATGATGACCAGATTAATTTTGTCTTAGTGACCAGTTTTTCTTGAATAATGAGATTTTACTGATAACTAGTGCAAAATATTTGCTAAAATGGACAAAGACATCTCAGAGCTGTTTCTTTTAGAAACAATATGAAATGCTAGTCTTCTGGAAGTCAAAGACCTGCTAGCTTGAAATTCTGGATGCATGCTCAAAAGACAAGCATTTAGGAATAACTGCAATTCCCTTCTATCACTTGTAGCAAGAGACTGGACTAAGGTTACTTTTTCTGTACAGGATAAATTTCAAACTAAAACTCTATCAAAGTTAACAGCCTTTGATGACCTTAAGCCCAAATATATTTGCTGATGATCAAAAGAGCCTGAAGTATTTTCCACAGATTGATCATTTCCTTGGAGACACTTGCATCATTAAAAATAGATTACTTGAAATTTAAAAAAAGAAAAAAAAAATAGATTACCTGGAGATCGACAAAATTAACCATAGTATAACTTGCAATGGCAAATAACTGGAGATAATACAAAATTCTATCAACAGAAGAATGATTAAATTGTGCAATATCCAGACAGTGAAATTCCATTTGGTCACTAGAAAGAATGAGGTAAATCTATAGGTACTGACATGGAAAGAAAACAATAACATACTGTAGAGTAAACACACAGGAACAACATTTATATGGACTACCTTTTAAAAATGAAAATATTTTATTCTACCTATCATTTTGCATATTGTTCTTGATTAGAACTGTTCCTCCTAAATGTGTTTATGAATGCCAAAAAAGCAACACTAAATCCAGTCCCTGAAAGGGATCCTGGGAGGGGTAAGGGAGGATTTCACGTGGAATATTTCATATTTTGAATTTTTAAAAATAAGAAATAAGCTCTATATTTTTCAATTGTTAAATAAAAGTTAACTTAATAAAAATCACTCCTTACACTGAGCATAAAATACATTCAAGTGTCTCTAGCTTATCATTTCCATAAAATACACCTTCTTTCTATTCACTATGCAGTTTTCAAGTCATATGAGAGTTCTCACACCCTAGAGTCAAAAGAAACTTCTTAGTACTTACAGATTCTTAACAGGAAGTATTCTGGCATTGCTAAAAATTACCTAAAACCAAATGGTTTAGAAATATAGCAGAGCAGGGGATCTGCTCACTGTGACATTATTGTCTCTTCTCTAATACTTCACCTCCAAGTCCTACTGTTCCTCCATCCCCACTGCAGAGGGGCAACTCTGTTTTCTTGTCCCACAAATAATTGCTTTGTTTTTTACCCCCTGCAAACCATGAGAATTTCCAGGCCCACTAGTTTCCCACTGAGAACAATGTGGGAAGCAGCCTCTTTGAAACTCCAGGTTCTAACTGCGGGAAATTAGGGAGTGCCTTTCTCTATCATCCTTTAGGACCCACCCAACAGTTACACATTAAAGTATAAAAACAAATTATGAGCCTAAGAGCCTCAAAAATGCAATGCCAGCTAAGTTCTTTAAAAGAGTAAAGCAACTTCATTAAAAGAGACATGCTGCTGCTATTACAGAAAGACATCAATATGACTGGCAATATTGGGTACGGCCAAAGTACAAAAAAATATTATAAAATAGACCCAATAAAAGTAATACTGGTGATCAGTGGTTTGCAAGTCACATTCTTCTTTCTGCTGACATTTTTCTAGTTTCTATAACAAATACATCTAAGCTGTGCAATAATAAGAAAAGGAGGTTTCAAAAAAATGATATCAATTAAGACCCACATAAAGATGACAAGCTGGATAAAGAAAATATGCTCTGATTTTTCCATCACTTTCTCCTTCAGAGCCTTTTGGAACACTGTTGGCATCTTGGAAATGAGGAGAAATATTACCTGCCTCGGGAGAGCTTCCCCGACTCCCAGAGCCAAGTTAATTGCTCACTTTTCTATATCCCCCCAGCACTTTGTTATACAACTATTACTGTGCCAAACATATTCCACTGAAATCCATATTTCAATATGGAACAGAATCCATATTCCATTGAAATTGAGCACCTGTGGTGAATGTGTACCAACTAAAACGCACCCATCAAATGTTTCAGAGAAACTAAATTATCTGTGACCTGGAGCAAACTCCCCTAACACTCCCTATCACGTTTCAACGTCACCATACAATGGAGAGAACAGCGTAGTTGTCAGTGCCACAAGGAGACCCAGGAAAGCAAGACAAAGGAAAAGCAGGGGGCATTCTCTGCTATGGAATGCAAAGGAAAGTATCCCCTCTGAAGAGAGGCCAGTGAGTTACCGTTCGTGTTGTTTCCAAAGTGGATGGTGGTGAGTACACAGGTTTTCCTTATCTTCTTTATGCCTTTTGCATGTTAGGAATCACGAATATTCTTTTCTATGATTCAGTATTCACAGAAACCATTAAGAAAGTCCAGAAGATCTCCCTTTGTTTATTGATTCACTAAAGATACTTTAAACATCTACTCTGTCCCAGGCACTTTGTTTTAGCCTGGCATGGGGAAGTCATAGACTTTATCTCAAGGGGAATACGGTCAAGTATGTAAACAGATACACAAATATAACACCTCAGGACACTTGATATTATAACAGGGTTCTTCATTTTACGGAAACCTGGAAAAATAGTCTATCCAAACATTCCCTGCTACTTCCCATTCTACAAAGAAATAAGCCAAACCTCAGGACAATCCACGTGAGGAGGAAAAAAAAATTGTGACCAAATGTACATCTCAAGACTCCTCAACCAACACAAAAGTCACTGAGAATGCTCAAAAAGCCCATCAAGCCACCTCATGAATAAACAGTGACTCCTTTTCTCTTTCATTCTTCTTCACATGTGCTTTATTATCTAGAGAACTATTTGCAACGTCTAATATGTGGAATTCCACAGAAGAAAAAAAAAGGTAAAAATATGAGTCAGCTAAGCTGTGATAACTTAAGCTGTCTCTTCTTCTGAAGCCACCCAAGGGTAAGAGCACACATGCTGAATTCATTTAACGCTGGAAGTCTTCCCCCCATCTGCTTACCACGTGTGTTGGTAGCCATGTCAGCCACTTTCTGAAAAGCGTCCAAGAAGGCAGCTGCTGCTACTACTGTTGTCCTAAAATGCAAACAGATAACAAAAGCATGAGGAATGTCTCACGCTAGCAAATTCATCACAGCTCAAGGGCTAAAACCTCTGCTAAGGAGAAACAGTTCAATTGGAATACAGACAACCACTGGCTTTGTGGCCCCACTTTTTTCTCAACAAGCATTTTCCTCCTTCTCCTATTGTCACGCTACCCGATAAAGGCCAGCTCATTTGGTGCTCTTCAATAAATGTTCTTCCCGTGCCATTTCCCCTGTTTTAAATTACCAGACAACTTTGGCAAAGGAAGAAAAGACAGTCATTTCTACCTGAAAGAAAAGCCTCACTGAAAAGCAGAAATACTACTAGTGAAATGCATTCTAGAGTAAGAAACCACAAACACACACACACACACGAATTGGGGGAAAGGAATCTTGGGGAGATATCTATATCCAATAATTCATTTTAGAGATGGGAAAACTGAGACCCACAAAATGCACAGTGATCTTCAAATCACTAGTTTATATAGAGCTGGGACTAGATCGCAATATTATGACTCACCTCCCATGATCATTCCACTACAAGACTCCAGATCCTAGATATGTGATTTCCCCCCACAAATTCTACTAATAATGAAACTGAGGTACTATTTTTTCAATTTTAGAATGCCCGTGCAACTATAGCTTCCAAATTCCCAAAAGTCAAGAATGGGGAGAAGTTACTATACTTGCTTTAAGTCCTAGAAATTATTTTGAATTCTTAACATCTTCTTGAGCACCCTAAGATGCCTTGAACACTCTGTGGTCTGCTGGCCCCTAGAGTCAAGACCCAACTGGTCATTCAGTGAAGAGTGATCATCGCTCCACGCCAGGGCCGTGGGCACCAAACAAGCCCCAGAGCTTGCACACAAGGACAAGTCACACAAGGACAAGTAAGCTTACAGCGTGGTGCTAATTTTCAAGTGGGACACATAGGAATCCAGTCTTTACTAATACCAAGAATTCAAAGTTGCTGAAGGAAGAAGATGAGAATAGGGACTAAGGAAGGAGTTCAAAATGGAGAAAAAGGAAAGAAATGGTCTTTAAACATAAGCAACATTGGCTATAAAACAAAAGGAAAAGAAGTAAACCAAAACATACAGAAGGTTCCAGAAAGGTGCTGGGAGAAGTCTCTGGGAGAACCTTGGCAAGAGTCCCTTACAGCTGAACTTCAAAATGAGGCCTGATTTTTTCCAGGAGGGCAGCAAAACATTCTGCTCAAACTTTAAAAAGAAAATAATGCCATACACAGACACAGAAAAAAATAAATAAATAAACAACAACAAAAAAAACCACATTGCCAAGCAATAATTACTTTTAAAAGCATATTTTAAAGAGTTGATATCAAATAAAATTAGCTTTATCAAATATCCTGGGATTTATAAAGAGCTCATTTTGGTTAATTAATTTCTGACAAATGGCTATATTTATTTTCACTCAGGTCAATGCCAATCATCCAAAAAAATGACGAGCCAGCTGTAGAGGCAGGTGCCTTCTGTATCGGTCACCAGAAATCCACTGAAGATTAGGAAGGTGGTCAATTTGGAGGCATGAAGAGCTTTTAAACACTGCCTTTCAATCACAGTCCTGGCTCACCATCTGATGTACTCACAAGACATCCTGACCCGCTCTGGTGGGTCAGAGCAGACACGAGCCATTGGCAGCAGTAAGGAGTGACTCAGCTAAACTATGCCCAGGCTTATTGGCTTCTTCCACAGCCTCATCTTTATCCTTTCTCTAAAATGAAGAATTAAACCATGTGCCTAAGACCCCTACACTATTGTCAGCCATGTACTAGTAGTACAACAAAATAATAAAGAAAGGCTTCCTACCATCAGGAGGCCTAAATGCTAAAAACATAAAATGGACCTAGTACCAGTGGGAATAAGATAAGACTACTTCACGTTTTACTTTGTATGTTTATTAAGGGAGCTAGTCAGTTAATCACTTTGAGCTTTGGCTTCCTCATTTGTAAAAGGGGAAGCGAACCATTTTCTTAGTCAACTCTGAAAGTCTGCCAAGACAATTAAACGAGGATGAATAAGAAAATGGGGGGAAAGGGACTTAAATGTTAGACTGGTCCACTGCTGGTGGGGACCAACCTATCTGAAATAAATGATAATGAAGGCAGAGATAGCAAGACCTAAGGGGAGGCTGGTGAGTCCTCAGATGAAGGGCCTTGAATTCTGAGCAGAGGATGTTGTATCTGTCCCAGCAGAAAGTAATTACAAGTTCTTCAGCAAGAAAATGGTAAAGGACTCGACATCTGGAAGAGGCAATGATTTTCCAGGGCCCCACCCACCGTCCATCTGGGGGCCAGCTGGCTGCTCTGGAAATCCCAGGTTCACGGATGGCCTCAGCCCTACGAAGCTGAAGGAACGCAAGGGGAAAGAGTCATCCATCCCAGGTTCTTCGCTCTCTTCTGTAAGGGAGTGATGAAGCCTCCAGTCCTACAGTTAAAACTCTGAGCAGCAATGGGCAAAGACCCAAGAGCATCAGGTCATCGTCCCCTGTCTGTCCTCACCCACATGGCTTTTTATCTAGGAAACCACCTATCTGCTTCTGCTCTCCAGAAAACCATTTTCAATCAGTCCAAACTAAACAATGTCATCCCTCAAGGTCATGAACACAGGGTCATGAAAACAATTACTTTTTTAAGTGCATCCTCCTTCATGGAAAACCCACTAACTGCAATGGTATCCCTTCTCTCTACTGGTTTAAAAGGCTTTAGCTTAAACAAGAAGACCTTGAATACTATCCATTTTATATCAAACAATACATGAACAAGCCCAAGTTGTGGCAATAACAGCCCCTTAGAGCAGATCAGCACTAGGTAGTGTTTGTTCAAAACACGCTTTATTGAGGTGTCATTTGCATACCATAAAATTCACCCATTTTAAGTATAAAATTAAATAATCTTTAAAGTAAATTTACAAAGTTGTACAACCCTCACCACCATCCAATTTTAGAACATTTCCATTACCACAAAAAGATACCTTATGCCCATTTGGAGTCAGTCCTTTTCTGATCCCTAGCACCAGGCAACCACCAATCTACAACGGTCTCTACAGATGCGCCTTTTCTAGACATTTCATATAAACAGAATTGTACAATATTCGGCACTAGGTTTTAAACTCTTTATACACAGAGGCAGTAATGGAAGAGAACATGGACTCTGGAGCCAGACTGCCCAAGTTCAAATTCCTGCTCTGCCATTTACTAATAGTATGACTCTGGGTAAGTTAATTAGCTTACCTTTGCCTCTGTGAAATGAGGCTAAAATCTATACTTACACTGTGGGGCTGAGAGATATAACTAAGTTAACATACGCTGGGAACACAGTGGATACACATAAATGTCACCCATAGCAATGACCCTCATTTCACTCAAAATTCCTGAGTAAGACAGTGCAGATTAGTCTGATTTGATGTATGGGGACCAGGGGCCAGGACGTATGGCTAATAAGTGGTAATGTTCCAATGAGAACTCACTACATCCTCTACATTTTCCAAACCAACCCCAATCCTGCATTTTGGGTCTGTCCTGCTTTGTCCTTTGTCAAAAGATACTGCTCTTTTCTGGTAAATGACAAACTTCTACTTACCGAAGCTGGGACTGCAGCTTTCCTGCTTTGTTTATGAAATCTTCCCAAACAGGATAGCTCCCCTACAACAAAACAAAGTCAGCAATAAGTCACACCATAAGGCATTAGCAGAACACCGATTTCAAATGATAGAGAGAACAATCGCTATATGACCATCTTTATTGCAGAGTCTATGATATGTTGTCCAGATTATATATGCCTGCATTGGCTCAGGGATGTGTTTCAAGTATGCTCGGCCCCGTCATGTTGTAAATATTACCAACTGGAACTAGAATCTAACACATAACACATTGCTGCATTGCCTTTTGATTCCAGAAATGGTGGATCCAAATTCTGGGGGTGCCAATCATTTAAGGCTCCATCCCACTCTGTGTGCTCATGCTACATGGTCCTGGCTGTTCCTTCTTCTTCCCAACAGCAGGGAGGAAGTAACCTGAGTGACCAGGGCTCCTCCCCAGGACAGGTGGCTACCAGGAAGCTTTATCAGAGTATCAAAAGCTCAAGGTTGGAAAGTTATCTAAAAATAGATAAACTTTCCTTTACAGCTAGACATTTTTATAAGGATTATGCATCATTTTTATGAAAACAATAAAGCCATTACATTTAAATATATATGAGATCAAATTAGGGGTTCTGGCAATGACAGCTCCAGGAATTTATGCACCACCCTAATCCTAGAGCCTGTTTCACACAAACTGTTACACCACACGCACAGGTCTGCATTTTTGCCTGGAGACCCCAGATTCACTCCTGTCTGTGGCAATGCGGTGCCCTGGACTCTCCCACAGGGCTGGGATCCTGTCTGACCCAATCCTGGCGGCCTATTTTCCGCAGCCTCTGAGCTATCTTCCACCAACACCTGTGCACAGGTCTTGTCACTCGTACTGCTAAGCCACCTGGCCTCCGTCCTGCGTGTGGGCCCTGGCGGGGGAGTGCGGTTCTTCAACCGTGCACGAGATCAGGCCACCATTCCAGCCCCACTAAGACAGCACGAGGCTCCCATTTATAACCCCAGCCTAGTCACCCCGTTCTCGTTAAGTCCAGATATGAACGCCCTTGCATATCTGCCTCCAAGTTATTAAAACGATGTGGGCCGAGGTCTGAGCCCTTTGGGGGGGCCACAAAGAGCTCCATCCAGATGGACAGCAGTTGGCACCCTTAGAGCCCCCAAGGAATCACAGCCTGGTTTAGACATTCCTTCTCTTTCTGATGCACAAGAGACTTCGAGAAGCCTTCTGACAAGCCTGCCATTGGTGGCTCAAAGACAATGAGCCTATTTCTAGCCTAAGGTACCACCACCTCTCACCTGCAAAGGGAGAAGGACCCGAGGGTTGGGTCCCCTCTCCCAAACACCAGCCACCCCCTCCAGGGAGCCCTGGAGAAGGCCACTGAGATGTCCAGCAATGTCTCTTAAAAGAAAGCTGAGGCGCATTCAGCAAGAACGTGCCGGAATGGCAGGAGGCCTCAGTGGGGAGCACCGAGTCCTGGCTTCTACTCACAGCCCTGCCAGGAATTTCCTGGGGGACTTGGGGGCAAATCAGTTCACCTCTCAGGGCCTGTTTCCTATTACGATAATAATAAAAAGAACTCCATCAGCGATACCAACTATTGAAAATCAGAAGAATGGAGGGAAGGGGTTAGGAGCACAAAATCCAGTTGCTTGGGTTGAATATTAGCTCGGCCACCGTTCCTGGGGGTCAGTCAGTCTCTACTTCACAGGGCTGGCGTGGGGAGCTCATGGGGAAACACACAAAGCCCTCAGCACATGGCGAGGGCTCGACAAACACCGGACAGGACTGATCCAAACGTTTGCAGGAAGTTGGGAGAAATCTTAAAAAAAAAACAAAAACCTCTAACTCGGAACCATCAGCCAGCCTGGAATTCCTCCTTCTTAGTCCCATATTCAGAGCCAGTCTAGGTGGGAAGCGTTTTGCACTGATGAGTTACGCAGAGTTAAAGAAGAAGCAGACTGAGGCAGCCGCTGCATGGGGCCAGGCAATTTGTAAAAGGCGCTGTGGAGTACTCAAAGCCCAGATAAACGTGCCTGAAACAACTGCTGCTCAAACCATTTTAAAAACGACTTCTCTGCCCCCGAATGGAGCCTCACTCCATTCGAGAGGGCCCCCTCTCGAGTCAAGAGGTACACAGCTCTCCACCCACCAACACCCACTCAGCACAACGCTGCCAAAAGCAGTGCACTCCCAGCTCCATGATATCTGACAGGCTATCAAAGAGCGTCAGGCCCACCTGTTTCAGGCAATAGCTAATTTAATGGATTCAACAAAAAAAAGGAAAGAAAAGAAAATCAACTTCTAAGAACAAGACAAAAACCTCCTTGTTGAGAAGTGGGGGGGGGGAAGTGTGTAAATGTTATTAAAATGTAAAGGCAAGGTGATGGTGGGTTGTTGCAGATTTTTAAGTTTCTTTCAAGGAAAAAAAAAAGTTTCAACCCACCTGAAAGGAGTTTTACTATGAAAATTCAAAAGCTTTGAGGAAGTGAGAGAGGAGGGAGAAGGTAATGGTAGAAAGATTAAAAGCTAACACAGAAAAAATCCCGCGATTTTCTGGACTAAAAGACTTTTAATAGAGTGGAGCACACTCAAGTTGCAAGGGAAACACGCAAACTAAAGCACTTTATGCATTTACAACCCTTTTAGCAAGGATTCCCAATAGAGACCTTACTTTTCTAATTTGCACGTGCCCAATGAAGAGTCCCCGTCACTTGCTCTACTGCCATATTTGACTGTGCTCTCTTTACTTTTGAGGAAATCCCTCAGAATACATTCCCAGAGTGATCTAAAGTTTACACAGACCTCACCGTGGAGTTACTGGAGAAAACATAAAGACTTCACAACTTTCCAGACTGTCCAACATCACAGAAAATAAAACTCTTGTCAAACATCCTGGTTCTGCCAAATCCAAAGCCACAAAGCAAAAGGAAAAGATTCTCCTCCTCCAGGAATCACCTGGATTGCTTTGGAGAGCAAGGTGGGCAGGTTAGAGAACCTTCAGCAAAACAGAACTCAAACTTCACACCTGGTTCTGAGAGAAAAGAAGAGTGCCCCTTAAAGAAGGGAGAAGAAAAAGCAACCTCGTTTACAAGCATAAAAAGGGGACGCCCTTAATCAAAATGTTTATCGTCCCCACTTCCTACAGTGAGAGCCTGGGCTTTCCTCAAAACATGAGCTAATTCACACCTCTGCAGCCACCAAGTGGGGCTCTCATTACACCCCAACACATAACAAACCCACCTGCCTGTCAGCTGGCCTCTCGCCAAGCCTCCTGGGGACTTAATCTCAAAAACTCCTACTCAGCAGTTATAGTCCAGCTCAAATGTCACCTCTTCCAGAGGGTTCTCTGATGCAGCTCCTTTCCACCTACCTTCCCGGATTAGCTGAGCCCCACTCTCAACCTATCACATCATGTAATTCACTGTCTATGAGCCTGGGGTCACCCCCGCACACCCCTCCACTAAACTGGGCTGGAGGAAGAAATGGAAACAAGAAGGGAAAAGCATTTCTGGTAAGAGGGATGGCTGGCACAGACGGAAAAGGAGAGGAAGCAGGCGGTTCTGTCCAAGCAAGAGTGGGGTGGTGTGCTCATGCTGGCGAGAGGCAGGAAATGGGCAGAGGGAGAAAGGGACCTGGGACGCTTTCAAAGACGAGGTGCGGAGTTTAACCACCAACAGGGCAGCAAAGGAAGGCGGGTGACGAGAGTCCCAAGCCAGCATGTGATGGGAAAACCTGGCTAATGAGTCCCATACCTGGAGGCATCCTGCTCCCTTTGGGACAAGGCAGGAAAAGGACATAGTTTGCTTCCTTCTCTGGAAAAAAAGCCCTGCATTTCTTTTTTTTTTTTTTTTAAGATTTATTTATTTATTTATGTATTTCTCTCCCCTCCCCGCCCCACTCCAGTTGTCTGTTCTCTGTGTCGATTTGCTGCATCTTCTTTGTCTGCTTCTGTTGTCAGCGGCACGGGGAATCTGTGTTTCTTTTTGTTGCGTCATCTTGTGTCAGCTCTCCATGTTTGCGGCGCCATTCCTGGGCAGGCTGCACTTTCTTTGGTGCTGGGCGGCTCTCCTTACGGGGCACACTCCTTGTGCCTGGGGCTCCCCTACGCGGGGGACACCCCTGCATGGGGGGGCACTCCTTGCGCGCATCAGCACTGCACGTGAGCCAGCTGCACACGGGTCAAGGAGGCCCCGGGGCTTGAACCACAGACCTCCCATGTGGAAGGGGGACGCCCTAACCACTGGGCCAGATCCGCTGCCTGCATTTCAAAACTCCTCAAGAATTTGGTGGATGCAGTCTGGCTTCATCACCCCGCCCCAGGTTTAAGCCTTGGGAAATACCCCTGAGGCCCTCTCCTCTTCTTCCTCCACTTTCCCCAGAGGAGAAGGCCGGGGCAGGCCATTTACTAACACAGGGCGCAGAAGTCAGCGGGGCAACAACGGTGGCTTGGCGTTCTGTTCTGTTTTCTCTGGTATTAAACAGGGGCTCGGGACGGCACCCCACACCCGGTGCAGGCAGCTAAACTGCCTGTAACTCATTGGGCATGGCTGGTTAATGGCTCCATAAATACTGCGGCAACTGCCTCTCCCAGCAGCCGACCCTCAAGGGACAGCTGGAGGAATTCGACACCACCCTGCCACCAGAGCAGCAATGAGAGAAGCAAGGGCCTGTGGTTGGAGGAGGGGTAACTTGAAAAGAGGCAGGGAGCTGGGGAGGATTCTCATAAATAGGAGACACAGCTTAACGGGGGATAAAATCGGGGTGTGGGGCAGGTCGCAGGGAGTCAGATTCCAGTTCCAAGGCCTTTGTCCTGGCTGCTCACCAGTGGGTTACAGCTAACGAGGATTCCAGGCTTGGGCCTAAAAATGGACAGATAACTTCCCAAGCCCCTCCTTTCACCGTCTCAAGCATCACTTGAGCATCGCCATTTTCTAAATGGTTGCCACGTGCCAGCTATGGGTACCAGCACTTCTCGAACTTGAACTCGCACATCTGTCACCTGGGGATCTGCAAGAACGCGATTCTGTTTCAGGGGGTCCCAAGCAGGGCTAACCTGCTTCTGGGAGGTGCGATGCCTGCTGGTTCCTGACCACACCGCAGGGGCACAGCTCCAGGTGCGTTCTCATTTTAGGCTTGCAGCAGCCCTAAGAATCAGGTGCCGTGTTGCCTAGCGGAGGACACCGAGGCCCCTAGAGGCTGTACTGAAGTGGCCAAGCCCAGGTGATACCCTGACCCTGAGATGGACAGACCCAGGCACCCATGCCATGCAGCCACGGGGCTGCAGAAAGCGGCTCCCACAGCAGCCTGGCTTCTGCTTTCTATGTGGGGCCTGTGGGAGGCTCAGATGAGGAGGAGGCCAGGGCTCCCCAAACACGTAACAGCTGAGCACAACCGTAAATGTGTGAAACAGTGAGGATCCTCGACCACGTGCAAAAGGAAAAACAAAAACCAAAACAAAGGAAAACCCCTCATGTAGAATAAAAGCCTGATGGAAACACAGCAGAAAGGGCCACCGTTGCTGTCACTCAGTGGTAAGATTGTGGGTGATTTTTTCTTACCCCCAGGTTTTCTGTGGACTCTGGAGCTGATCTGCTCCTACTAGGAGATGGCAGAACCTGCCTGGAGCAACGAGGCTGGGGGGCTGTGGCCCCTGCTGCCACCAAGCCCCTCCCCACTAACCGCTCTCTAGGTTTGTGGGAATCTCGGCAGGGTGAGTGTGAAAAACAGGGGTGGTAGCATCTTCCCCTTCTGCTTCTAGAAGGGAGCTCAAAAACTTCAGAGAAACGAAAAGCAAAGAAGCTTCTAGAGGAGCCTGGGCACCTTCTGCCCCACCCCACGCTGGTCTGGGCTCTTGGCTTCCTCCAAGGGGGTGTGCAGGATGACAGACAGGGCTCATGAATGCCTGTCACAGCTCTATCCCCGCAATCACCCTTCCTCACCCTGTCCTGCAAGATGAAGGGCTCCTGAGATCCTCGATGAAAGCAACTGTGTAAGCCCATCCATCATAAATACCATGCCTGGGCTTTTATTCTCTGATCAGGGCTGGCCTAATCCCTAATTACGCCTGTCCATCAAGTGGATGGCAGCCTGGGGATAATCAGGGGTTGCTTCCTTGCATGCCCACCCTCACCCACTTGCCCATGCTCACCAGCAATAAATATGCCTATGAAAAGGACGCTTTAACCACAAAATGTGCTCCCTCCCTCTCCTCCCCCCTCCCGCCACATACACACACGGCTCCATTTGTAACCACAGCACACTAATTAAAGCAAGGACATCAAGCAAGCTTTTTCTTTCTCCAGCATCACTAGGTTTAAGGCCCAGACTGTTTTCTGACATATGGGTAGGTCTCCGCTGGAAATGAAGAACCAAACAAAATATGTTGACTATCTCCTTAGTTGTTTTTTTTTTTTAACGTCTCTACCAGGAAGCATGCCGTTGGCTAGCCTGAGCCGTCCAATATCCTAGCCGCTGGCTACATGTGGCGATTTAGATTTAAATTAATTAGAATTAAAGTAAAAATTCAGTTTTTCAGTGGCACTGGCCACATTTCAAGTGCTCAACAGCCACATGTGGCTAGTGACTATGGTTTCGGACAACGTAGATACAGCACATTTCCATCATACAGAAACTTCCACCATTCTGCACCGGCTCAGAGTCACCCCGCGCACCCTGAGGGTATACTACAAACTGCAGTGGGTTTCTAGTTCTATTCTTCAACTTTTGCAAAATTTACATGTATACCAGGCTCTACACTTCTGTGAAAGCAGAACTCCTCTCCTCTTTTCTCCAAACTCATCTCAGCCCCCTCAATTTTCATTGCCCTAATTCCATTATTATTTCAGATAGCCTGTCCCACCAAAAAAAAAAAGGGGGTAGGGGGAGGAAGAAGAAAAAAAAAGCACTGCCTTCATAGCCAATCGCCTTCATTTATATGACTGTTTTCGAAGGTGCAAATCTCCCATTTAGGAATCTCAATTTGTTTCATTATCACCATTAATAACACCGTCTCATGTTTACATTGTACTTGACAGCATATAAAGAGCTTTCACAACATCCCTGGAAGGGCTCCTGGTAGAACTGGCATTAATTCTTCCCTTATTACCAAGGAGAAAATAAGGAACAGAAAGCCTAAGTAATTTGTCCAAGGTCATGGAAGGGTTTGCCATCACACCCAGTTTATTTCATTAACTGTTCAATTAAAAAAAAAAATTGCCCCACGGTTTCACCTAAGACCTACCGATTCTCCACATCCAGAAACCTGGATACTCAATATTTAACCACCTAACACACGGGCTGGCCTTAAACTCCTTTCATCTAAGTGCTGGTTAAAAAATGTCTGTGCACATTTAAGCTCCTCCAGAATGATAAATACTTAACGCTCTCACCTTTCTCCACTATAGACTCCAAAGCTCCATTTATTTATTCCTGTATATAGATGGGTCCACATGAGATAATGAATGAAAGTAAAATGCTGGGTGACCGAACGCCCCATAAAAATGTTAATGTTATTGCCATTATTCATGTTTGTAGGCCCATACCCATCCACTTCTCTTCCCCGGAAGTCCTCTCTCTCACTCACCACCCAACTCCAAAATCATATCTGCAATTTAGGGATCCATTCCTCTTGGGGCCAATTTCCCCAACACCCAGATCCATGACCCTGGGGTGGATTAAGTGTGTGCCTGAGGTTTGCTCCCCTAAATGAGCACCTCTAGGTTCAGGCAATACTCACTTTTAAACTGCAAACTCCCCGAAGGCAAGAGCAGCTGCTGAACTGGCCGAATCCACCCCGGGAGCAGACACTGGCCTTTCTGCCCCCTGAGATCCTAGGGAGCTCTGCCCCGTCCACTAAACCAGATTTCCTCTTTGGAGCAAAGATGTCCCGCGACTCCCACCCTGGGCTGCTGCGATGTTGCCCTGGTGCCAGCATCACCACGAAGGCAATTTTTTATGGTCATGGCCCCTTTTTTTAGTGTCTTCCCACTGACTGTCATTCTCCGTGTCTGGACAGGGAGGCTGGAATGGCACCCATATTCCACAGTCCGAAAGGACCGGTGTGGCCCACCGTTAAGAGTTTGGCTCCAGAGTCAGATTGCCCAACTTCAAATCTACCAAACAGGTGACCTTGGGCAGGTTACTGAATTGGCTGGTGCCTCCATTTGTAGATAAATGCTAATATTTATCTACAATAATAAAGTAATATTATTGCTAATAATAGTCCCTACCTCAGGGGTGGTTGAGATGAAATGAAATAATACAAGTGCTCTCTTAGATCAGAAGGGTGACTAGGACACAGAACTCAGGAACCGCGGGTGGCTTTAATGAGTCAGTGTACAAAGCCAGTCAAGCCAACTTGGACACTTAATGAACACCTACTATGTGCAAGCACTGAGCTAGGCAGAGGCCAGAGATAAGGCAGAAACCAAAGTCAGGGAAATTGGTCTAGTAGGAAAGCTGATGCGTAACCTACTGATCCCAAAGTCCTGGGGGGCAGCATACCCTAAATTTACCTACAAAGTTCTGGAAGATAGGGTTGGTACAAGTTTCCCAAAAGAGGAGACTGTCTTCCTTAGATTTCAAAGGATAAAAGGGAATTTTCCTCGCAAGTGGAAAGGAAAGGAAGAAGGAAGGGAAGCAGCATTCCCAGCAAAAGAAACAGAATTAGCAAAGGAAAATGAAGGGTAGGAGAGCATAGGCACAGGAATCGATTTGTTCACCCAGAACATACACCAGGTTTATTTGTGAAGTAGGGGTGCCAAAAGAGCAGGGACATCCTTCCTAGTTGCCTCATGACTGCAGAGGAAGGTCATGGGAGCTCAGGGTGGCCCAAGAGCCACCCCAGCTTCCACCTAAGGATGCAACCCCAGCATGACCTACAAGACAATCACCTGGGATATTGGCTTAAACTTGTCAGTTCCTGAGCTCCACCCCAGACCTACACAATAAAAGTCTCTGGCAATGTGGCTCAGGAACCTAAATTTTAACACACTTCCCAGGGGACACACATGCTTGCTAAAATCACCCACAAGATCTGAAAACCACCGCATGAGATAAGATGCCAGATCCCTCTAGAGAGCCCTGGAAGTTGTGACCTCGGCATTTCTCAGTCCTAATGTCCATGCCTGGCTCCTTCAGAAGGAATCCCTGGTGACAGGCACACATATATGGGATTGTGAACTGATGCCCACTTTCTCCTTTCGGGAAGGCATTCTGCAATGCGTCTCAGAAACCTAAAAAAGTACATACCTTTTGACCCAGGATAAATCCTTCTGGGAAACCACTGGTATAGATCAATATCTACATACAAGTATATTTTCACTGCAGTATTGCTTACAATTAGGGAAAAACTGGAAGCGGCCTGAATGCCAGTAAAGAACAGCCTCCCACCTCAGGGCCTTTGCACTGGCTCTTCCCTTACCTGGAACATTCCTCTCCCAATAGCCACACGGGTCATAAATTGTTACTCAAAAGCCATCTTCTCTCTGAAGCCTCCCCTGACCACCCTATCAAAAAATGGCGACATCACCCCTGTTTTATTTTTCTCCATTTATTTTCCTCTGTTTTACACATTCCTTCTAACATACTAGAAAAGTGCCTTATACAGTTGGACTGTCCCTACCTCCCCACTGCCCCAGGAGGTAGGGATTTGTGTCCATTTTGCTCACTGGCACTTAAACAGAACCTGACACACAATAGGCCTTCAACCAAATGAATTCATTCTAGACATCCAAAAATAGAACACTGCCCAGCAGTTCAAACTGGCAATGCTATAGTTACACCCACAGAAAGGCCACTGTATCGCTAAGCGGGAAGAGCTCGGACCACGCACAGGCCATAGGACCCTTTAAACACGCGTGAGCTCCTGTGAGGGTGTGGACATAACACACTTGGTAATCACTTGGAAATCAAGTGGTGCCGGGTGACTTACTTTTCATTTCACTGAAGTTTCTCATCCCTCTTCCATTAACTTTAAATGACTTACATAACGTTTCAAAGGTAATCCCTCATGAAATGCTCTCAAAACATTTGCTAAATATATACATATATTTTTAGGAAAAAGGTGCCTCGTCAGGGGCTTAATTAGGGTGTCCCTAATTAAGGCCTGGTTCCAGGGGACGCTTGCTCCAGGTCGGCTTCTGGATTCAAGACCGCCTCAGCTCCTCGGAGCCGGAATGCTGAGGGCTTGGCCGTCTGCAACTCCTGGCTCAGCTCCCTGCTTCCTATTGGGGTGCCTCGTCCAATTATTCAGGCTCGCGATCACATCCTGCTGGAAGAGTTTTGCTTTGAAGGTTCAGTAAACAGTCACTTCAAAACAAAGAGGGACCATTAAACCAGACTCAAAGACTTCCTTAGTGGCTGCGTGCTCAGCTGCAGGAGACAGGGCTCAAGCTAGCTGGGCCTCTGAAGTGAGAGGGAGGGCTCCCCGGGAACTAATCCCCCAGCACTCCAGCCTCCCACCCCAGAGAGCCCGCCGGCTTCCTGCCTTGCCCTGGGTCGGTTTTGGGCCATGAGGAGCCGGTGGTTACCGGGGCGACCCCGGACGGTGGGGGTTTCTCCAGCAAAACAAACATAAGCCACACAGTTGCCACCGGGGACCGCCACACACCCCACCCACTCCCCACCTGCTTCCCTCTGCCGACAGGTGAGAGGCACCCGCTGGGTGAGTCAAGTGTCCAACAATCTCACATCCTGGCTGGGTCATATCCTCTTTATTCAGAGTAAGATCCCCTGAGCTTCCCCAAACAGCTTAGAGGTGAGCCTTGATTTTTATCTCTTTTATCTGGCTCATCCTGAGTCTTAGGTACAGATAGAACAATCATCAAAACTATCGATAAAATACACCCATTACAGAAGCTGAGAAAGGAACTCTAAGATGCTGCGCTGTCAAAGCCAGCAGCTCGGCGGGTAAGAGCCCAGACTCTGGAACCAAACTACCTGGGTTCAAATCCCAACTCTACCAATTATCGGTTAGTTGTATGGTGTGAATACATGACTTAACCTGGCATGGGTAAAGGACTTAAGCTCTCTGCTCCTCCATGTCCCATCTGGAAAACAGGCACTGTAATAATGAGTCAGTATTTATAATGTGCCCGGTGCCATATAAATGCTTGCTTAATAAGTAAAATAAAATTCAGCTCTTGGCTGGAGTGTCATCCCAGATTCTGTTCCTCTCCCTACCAGAAGCCCCCTGCAGAGCCCCCACAAACTCTATCACAGCACTGATGACACCAAATTCTAACTACTTGCTCCTCTTCTGCAGCCCAGCACAAAGCCCAACACTGTGCCAAGAATGACTAGGATGGTGCCAACAAACACATTTCCTTGATGCTTACTGATAGCACTTAGCTTCCCTAGCATTTATTTCATCCCCTTTACATACACTTTCTCATTTAATCCTCAACCACTTTAAGAGCGAAGCGTTACTCCCCCCTCCATTTTACAGATTATAGAGAAATCGAGGCTCAGGGAGGTTGAGCAACTCCTCCAGAGTAACAGAGCTAGGAAATAGCAGAGCCAGGCTTCAAGGCTCAAAAGCAACTAACTTTGTAGGACAGAATCTAAGAAATACTAGGTAGACTTAAGACAATGGGAAAAATGCCTTAAGTGTGTCTCGCTTGGTAGAGGGAGGAGGGACCAGAGAACCAGGTAACTTTCTAGAGGGGCCTTGAAGGATGAGAACAATTCCAATAGGCAGCCATGGCCGAAAGAGGGTCCTCCAAGCCAGACAAGAGTAAGGGTGACAGGTGCAAGGTGTGTTCCAGAAGCAGGGAATTCCAGTTTGGAGAGCATGGGCCACCGAGCCGAGGCCAAGTCACAGGGGATAGGAACACCAAGCTAGCGCTGGCTGGGCCACACCGAGCAGGAAGGCCACCTGGGCGGGGAACAGACACTCAGCACAAAGCTGCCGCTCCAGTCCAGGCTAGAGGCAAATGGGGGCCACATTCCCTGGGGGTCACCCCAGAAAAAGGGGGAGACTCACATGATGCATACAGGAAGAGACGGCATTTACAAACCAACTCCTCATTCCTTTCTCTGGCCTCAAACCTCTACAAGGTTTTTTCTTCTAACATTAAAATAAATGCTCTGCTGACCCTGGCTTTGCACCCAGTCCTCTCCTCCCCCTCGTCCTCCAGCATATCCAGAAAGTGGGTTTGCAAATAGAGAAAGCAAATGCAAATAGACCCTGCTGGGCCAGCTGAGGTTATAAGGTCCTCAGGGGTGCTTTACAGAGCAAGGAAACAACTCAGCTTCCCCATTTCCTGGTACTTCACTGCAAGTTCTAAATACAGCGATGGAAAGGGTGGGGTAGCTTGTGCCCTACCGAGTGGTAGAGATAATCGAGTGGTAGAGATAATCGCTACACTGATTTTAAGACTTCAGAACACTCCCTTCCCAAAACCACAAGGCAGAATAATAACCACGTTAGCATTCGTGTGCAAGCCCTTCACAAGCATTATCTCATTTCAGGATCCTCAGGACATCCCTATTGTTTTATTTAGTCCCATTTTACAGAAGAGGGAACTGAAGTTAACTCAGAAAGGTTATGTAACTTGCCCACAGGATTTGAACGCAGATCTGTCTGTTTGCTCCAAGGGTCAGCAGTGGCTCCTGAACTCCTACAGGAAGGGCTTAGGGGCTGGGATGTGGCCAGTGAGGGAGGGGTAAACAGGAAGCTGCACTGCAAAGCAAGCATGTTGTTTTTACTGGGATAGTGTGTTATAGATCTGCACTATCCAAAAGGATAGTCACTAGATATGCATGGCTATTTAAATTTAAACTAAGTAAAATTGTTCAAAAAATTAAAATTTTAGTTTCTCAGTCGCAATGGCCTTTTCAAGTGCTCTGTGGTCACATATGGCTAATGTATTAGGCAATTTGCATCACCGCAGAAAATTTTATTGGACAGCCTTAGTACAGATCAATTTTTAAAAATCTAAAGATGCTAAGGTAAGATTGAGAAAACACTTTGAGGGGGGCTGAGCCTGGGTGATGGAAAGCCTTCTGGTTCAGTGGTTCTCAACCCTGGAAGCACACTGTATGTTTTAAAAAAATCACAGTGTCTGGGATACACCCCAGAAACATTGGATCAGAACCTAAAGGGGGGAAATGAATGTGACTCAAACTAATAGAGCATCTGCCTACCATATAGGAGGTCCAGGGTTCAAACCTAGGGCCTCCTGGCCTGTGTGGTGAGCTGGCCCACGCGCAGTGCTGCTGCGTGCAAGGAGCGCCATGCCGCGCAGGGGTGCCCCCGCGTAGGGGAGGCCCAAGTGCAAGGAATCTCCCTGCAAGTAGAGCCACCCCACACGAAAAAAGCACAGCCCACCCAGGAGTGTTGCCGCACACATGGAGAGCTGACACAGCAAGATGACGCAACTAAAAGAGACAAAGATTCCCGGTGCCGCCTGACAAGAATGCAAGCAGATACAGAAGAGCACACAGCAAACAGACACAGAGAGCAGACAATTGGGGGGTGGAGGGAAAATAAATAAATTAAAATTAAATTAAAAATTAAAAAAAAAGAACCTCATGGGAGGGGGGTCCCCATTCTATCAAAAGAGACATACTTCCCCAGAGCTGGCTCCTCAGGCCAGAGCTGGCTCCTCAGGCCAGAGTCACCCCTGAAGAACCCTGCTGCATGGGAGGAAGCAGGGAAGAGTACCCCTGGCCAAACCTGCCACCCACCGCCAGCACTCAGCAGGCACTGGTGCTGTGCAAGCTTGTACTTTAACTGTTGTCCAAATTCTTTGAGGCAAAGAAAGCAAATAGATGCACAGCTCCAAAGGCACTCAATTGATTTTTTTTCCCACCCACTTAAAGTAGACAGGAAAAGAAAAACCACTTAGAAACTATGACCCAAGCCAGCTATGCCAAGAATTGGCACAGGAAGGCATTTTTTCGGCAATCCCGTCAACTTCTCAAAACAGAAACTGTAATGGCTCCACAGACTCAACCCAAACTGGTGGGCTGCCGGGGCATAACTAAAGACAGAAAGCTCTTTACAAGAGGCTTCCTAGTCTGGCAAAAAGAGTAAAGAGTTCAAGGTAAGGCACTGCTCTCTGAGGAGTGATCTGAACTTTGGATGAACTTATTTAACTCACCTAATTGGAGAGGGAGGATGGGGAAACGAGGAGAGCGTGACAGCCCAGTCTCCGGGACCAATGGACTTGCCAGACCTATAAGCACCCTTGGCCGGCCTGTCTCGGAGAAGACTCGGTGCACTCTGTGTGGGGACAAGGACGGGCACCAAGTTCCAGGGTGACAGCCAGAGCTTGGCCCCAAGGCTTCTCTCTCCTCCACAAACCCCAGGACGACAACTGGAACAGGGAATGCCAATTGTTTGCTGGAGAAGGCTGCTGAGTGGGAGAAGGAAAGTGGCCATGACAGGTCAACAGAGTGTCATTTAACTTATATCCTCTAAAGTGACAGCTGGACCTGCCCACCCCACAACGGTCCTTCCAGCTTCTCAGTCCAAGCACCCACCTCCATGCCATCCCAGGGTGCAGGGCACCGATGCTTTCCCTTAGTCACGTAGGACTCAGGCAGGTGAAATGTCATCTCCTAGAAATACATCCCCCCCACGCCCACCTTAGGCATGTTCTAAAGGGTTCTGGCTTTAGGGTCAAACAGGCCAAGGTCTAAAAAACTGCTCCACCACACGGTGGCCTTAGCCAAGTGACTGAATCTCTCCAAGCCCCAGTTTTCCCATCTGCAAAATGGGGGTCGACGTGAGGGTGGCATGAATCACACACGGAGCATCAGCACTCAGTCTTCGCCAAGTCCCTTCCTGGTCCCTGTCCACTGGATGCAATGAATACCAAGCACCTACTATGCGCCAAGCATTTTAAATAATCAAAACCTTCAGATTGGCTCTGCAGGTCAAAACACAGCCACCTTCCAAATCAGGGAGCCGCAGAGGAGAGAGAGCCAAGAAGTGGCAACACAGTTAAGATAATGATGGGCTGCACTGGAACAGATTCTGCATTGGGCATTTTTTTTGCTTGTGGTATGTGCTGTGTGTACGCACACGTGTGTGTTTTAGTGGCACACAGATGAAAGCTTCCAGTCTCTAATTCAAGGCCCTCAGCAATCATATACAATGAGCTTCCTTAATGCTCAGCCAATTAATTTACCCCATTTGTCTCTCTGGTTTGCTACTTAATAAGGCCGTATCAGCAGTACAATCTGCAAATCCGAGTTAAACTCCTTAAGGCATCAGTCCGTTCCCTTAAACAGGCCTCAAATGCCTCTTGTCTGGTGTCCTAGGCAGCTAAATGTGTCCTTTGGCTCTTGCTTGGTTTGGGGAGAAGTATTTCTTTGTATTTGCAGAGGTGTGGGTTTGGGGGGAAAGTATCCTTAAGGCAGTTCTGAGAAATAGGAGGGAATTCAAAATGACCTCATTTTTCCATACACAATTCGAACATCTAAATGGTCTCACTACAGAAGGAATCTCGCCAGCTCCTACCCATCCCTGGGAAGATGGAAGAAGTCTAGATGAAAATTATAAAGCATCTAATGGATCAATAGTTTCAACCTTTTGTCCCCCAAGCATTTTAACACCCTTAAAGGAGTCAGCCAAATTGCCAGGTATCATTTTACCTTATTCCCTTGCCCTTCACGATGCAAAAAAAGAGTTCAAAGGTCAAGGGGTGAGCAGCTGAGAAGAGACAGCATGCACAGAACACACTTACACTAAAAAATGGTTCACTGTTTAACTTAAATTCAAATTTAGGGAGCAGAGGTGGCTCAAGCAGTTGAGCGCCTGCTTCCCACATGGGAGATCCCGAATTTGGTCCCTGCTGTCTCCTAAAAGCAAAAACAAATAGCAAGCAGGGGTGTGGGGAGTGGAGTATATGGGAACCTCTTATATTTTTTAATGTAACATTTTGTGTGATCTATGTATCTTTAAAAAATAGATTAGCAAAAAACAAGCAAACAAACAAAAAAAACAAATTGGGGAGCCAATGTGGCTCAGTGGTTGAGCACCAGCTTCCTGCATACGAGGTCCTGGGTTCAATGCCCGGCCTTGGTACCTAAAAACAAATAAATAAATGAAACTCAAATTTAACTGGACATTCTATATTTTTATTTGCTGAAAGGGTCAGCACCCTGCCTGGTGCCTAAAACATAGCTGATTTGCAGTATAAACTACAGAATGAACACATGGCACTCTAGTAAGAGCTGGGCAACAGCTGAAACAGGTAAAATTCAAACTCAACTTGCCTTGCACGCACACCGTGATCTAAGCATGACTTCCTCTTTTCATCTGGGGCATTACCAACTGAAATTTCTAGACCCTATAGAGTCAAAGCCTCAAGCAAACAGGTTTCTGAACAACTTGGTTATATACGATGTATAAGGGGTTTTCCCACAGAAACACTCCAGCCAAGACCGAAAGTGACTTCTTTCCAAACCAGAAAGACAAGATTGGTACCTGAAAAACCAACAAGATTGACAGACACAGAAGATACCCTAAGGCTCCGGGCAGGTACCCACCCCAGGTGGTTCCCTGCTGCGCACTTTATGACATCTTCACTGCACCTTCTTTCCCCAAGCGCCTGAACTGAGGAAGCTGTAAACCACTGGACAAACACATTTCTATGAGAAAAGCCAACCCCGGGCCCCGCTGTACTTTCCCAGGACTTTGCTTGTCCTGCCTTTGTGTGGCTGTCACTGTTTACACAGAGCTCCCTCACACCTAAGGCCTTGGCTGGATCTTCAGCATCTCCTGAGAGAAAACTTTTTTTTTTTTGGAGGTACCAGGGGACAGGGATTGAACTCAGGACCTTGTATGCAGGAAGCCGGCCCTCAACCATTGAGCCACACTGGCTCCCCTGAGCTGGTTTGGTTTTTTTGTTTGCTTTGCTTGTTTTTTTCTGTGTGTTGTTTTTTTTTGTTTTGGTTTTTTTTTAAGGAGGTACCAGGAACTGAACTGGGGACCTCCTATGTGGGACACAGGCGCGACCACTTGAGCCACATCTGCTCTCCCAGAGAAAACTTTTCTATAAGAATCAAAGGGAAGTCCCGCAGGAACTGACGCCCTTCCGCAGGCCGGGTCACAAGCCTTTCCTTTGTGGCCGCCATAATGTATTCCCTGTGGACAGCCCCCCTGGACGAGCAGCGCCCCAAGGGCAGGCGCTGCATCACTTTGGATCTTCTTGGCCGAGCAATGGGCCTTCCACATATAGGTCCTCAGTAAGTATGAAGGAAGGGAACCTTGCACCTGACAGGAAACCCAGGGCCAAAGCAATGAGAGAAGGAAACAACTCTGAAATCACTATCCAGTGTTTGCCCACCACCCACATTCTTGATCTTATGATAAGTGAGGGAAAATATCACCACACATCTTGGAACCAAAAAAGGTTTCCATGGAATTCAAGAAGTCCCTTTAGCAGTTCTAATTTTAGCCAGAACTTCGAAGCGAGGATACTGGTAGCAAACAGGTGAGGGGCGACAGGAGGCAGGGAACAAGGCCCCTATTCTCCTGGGCACAGGTGCTGGTAACAGGACACCCCTCTCTAAGCTGAGACGGGGGTGGAGAATTCCAAGTGTGGTTTGGTATTTTTTCACCCCTAGTCATATTATATAACCCCGAACATACTCTCCCAACCTGGTACAAAGTTCTCTTTGCATCAGGCCCAATTCAGCCACTGGCATGCTGATTCTTGAGCAATAAGGATGAGGAAAATATTTGATTTTAGCATCTAATACCCAGATGTTCTTTAACCAAGTTAATTATTAAGAGAAGAAAGACACCCACTAGGTGAGCTGCCCCTTAGTTAGGCCAGCAGAAACCCCCCACCCCCCCCCCCATCTTTAACGCTCCCCAAACATCACCAAAGTCTATGGCTGGTTCAACAACTTTAAAAGTAACGGCACAGGGAGCAGATGTGGTTCAAGCAGTTGAAAGCCTGCTTCCCCCATGGGAGGCCCCAGGTTTGGATCCTGGTGCCTCCTAAAAACAAAAGAACAAACAACAAGCAAAACAGATGAAAAAACCAATTCGGGGGAGCCAGTGTAGCTCAGTGGTTGAGCACCAGCTTCCCACATACAAGGTCCCGGGTTCAATCCCTGGCCCCAGTACCGGAGGGGGGGGATAAGGAAAAAAAAATAGCAATGGCACAAGTTTGCTGTTTGCATCACTTCCAGGACTCAGATAGAAGCTCCCTTAATGCAGTCAACATCATCTAAATATCAGAAGTCAGGCAACTGGCCTTCAAGGCACACTTGCGTCCAGGCAACTGTTCTCAAAGGCAAAACAGCCCTGGCCCTCTCTTCGGCCACATTAACATCTTGAGTCCCCTTTCCTTTGGGAAAACTCACTAGACAACTTGCAGCTTGAGGGCACTGGTGATTTATGTGGGTGGGAGGAAAAGGAAGCTAGTAAGTGATTTTGCACACCACCATTCATTAGTGACCAACACCTCCGCAGGGTGGAAGAAAGGGAAAAAACACAAGCCTTCCTCCTCCTCCAGGAACCCGTAAGTTATTTTAACAGCTGCTGCTTGCCTTACACTGCACTCAGTCCTGTGAGAGAAAAATGAGGGTTTCTTCCACACCCTGCCTCCCCAGGGAGGATAAAACACACATCAGGATAGCAGAGGACTGGCCAGATGAAGTTTGATTAGAAGAAACCAGGAAGAAATCCGCTCTAGTTTTTAGGTGTCTTGAGATTCTTTGATTTTGGAAGATGGATAGCGCTTGGCCTTGAATTTACTCCTTTTTCTGTTTCTCCAAAGAGGAAATGAACTCCCTTCCTGTGCTATTAACGGCGCTGCTGTACTTTTTAGAGAACCAAATGCTTCTAACAAAACATTTTTCCCCACCTTTTTCTCACCCCAGTCCAACATCACTTCTATGAAAATACACCTAAAAATTTTATCTAGATGGCATTCCAAATGGGTTTCCAACACTTAAACGCTCCCTTCAAAGCAAGAAAGGAGACCAGAGGCATTATAAAGCCACCACGGGAGCTCAGAGAAGAGAAAAAGAGGATAAGCAAGTCATTAGAAAGCCAGCTGATTTCAGATATTCAAAACAGACTTTTATTACTGGTGACTTCATACATATGCATACTGTGCACTCTTATTCTTTGTACTGTGCTCAAAATCTATGAAGTTCCTTATTTTTTAAAATATCACCTTCCTCTAGTCCATGAAGAAGTCTTTAAGAAGAAAACTCCAAGAACATATTCAGGAGCTGTCTCATGCACATACCATCTTGGAAATCAGGCCCCTCTCCTCTCTATTTCCTTATCCCCCTACTCCACAAAAGTCTGCAATTCTGCAGAACCCAGAGTATGTTTACGTCTTCCACTCCATGTTGCTTTTTCAATCTTTTCCTGCCAAAGCAAACAAACAAATCCAAAAAACCCTTAAAATAAGTGCTACCTTCCCTCAAGGTGTTGGGCAAACCCTAGGGAAACTCAAGGGGAAAAAACTCAGGGGCTCTGCGTAAGAAATCTATTTTTCATTGGCACCTTTCAGAGGGAAAAGAACTCTACCTGAACCCCGATGGACTGCCCAGCCCTGGCATACCGCCGGGAGGCCATGGGGTGGCAGGTGGAAAGCAGGCCGGCCCTGCCTTGGGGCAGGGGTACCTTCTGGAGGGCCTGGGGTTCGAACTGGTGAATGGGAAGAACCGAGCCTGGATTTTGGGTGAAAAAGAACAAAGAGAAAAAACCCCAAATGTGAACACTCCCCGCCTGCAAGGGGCCGATGGGTTAGTTGCCGGGCTCCTTGTTACTACAGAGGGACTGGAATCACCCATTGGTCTCCCCCCAAAAACACAAGCAGCTTTCCCCACACAACTCAAATCCCTCCCCTGGTAATTCGAATAATACACGGTGTGTGCTTCAAACCAAACCTTGTTTGATGAGAAGGTGTGGAGAGTTTATGTTAACAATAAATACGGCCCTAGACTCCAAGGGGGGGCAGCAATCTTTGTCTTAAAAGAGCACTTCAGTAATTCAATAGGGATTGGTGGGCAAAGGAATTAAAGGGGTTGTCTTTGAACAGGGAATAATCCATCTAATTCCAAGTGGCCAGATTAGAGGCATTCCTGGGCAAGCAGAGTCTCGCTGCAGATTATGCTCCAGGAATGCCATTTTCTGGACAAAAGGCATGAGATTGGGAAGAGGTTTTTAAAATGGACACGACCAGGGCAGAAAAGTTCAACCTGGGGGAGGTGGCAGTTGGTTCTAAAGGAGGAAGCAGGCCGTGACAGCTGAGCATTCCTTCCCAAAGACATCTTGGAGGCACAAACCCTCTCCAAACCTAACACTTCAACAGACAAAAGCTCTTCCAGGCGCCCAGGCAGCGGCTGAAGAGGGGCTGTCCACACCCACTCGAGGCACAGCTTTCCAAACCTGCCCACTCGTTTTGGAAGTCGAGCTTTTAATTAAACACCACCTCCCCGGATCTGTTGAAGCAAACTGGGGCTGGGTGAGGGCCAGGGAGAGCTCCCTAAATACACACGAAAAAATCCCCTCCCCCCGCCACCGCCCCCAATTCCCTCCTCCAGCCAGCCCGCGGCTGGTTAGAGTTCCTTTGGATGAGTAACACTGAGCTCTGATCTATCTCTATGCACCAGAAAAGCCACATCCAAGGATCAGGTTATTCCCAGTCCCACCCTTTGCAGGAAAAAGGCAGGGTGTTGTTCTCCGCCCCCTAAATACATACACGCGCCTGCGTGCACACACAAAATCTTCACAATCCTTCCAGGAGAAAACCTGGAGTGTGTGCCTGGGTGTGTGTGCGCGTTGGTCAGAGGGTCAGAGGGGCCCCCAATCCTGGTGGGGGGAAGAGGGGATCCGCGTAAGGCTGCCCTGGGAACTTCTACTGCGCGCCCCCGAGAGGGCTGAGGGAAGGCATGCACAGCCTCGCCAGCTTCGGAGTAGCCTGATTCCCACCTAATTTGCTCAGAACCCACACAGGTAGACCTGAAAGCCACTGGGGGTGGCGGGGAGGGGGTCTCCCTCCAGGTCTCCCAGGTCGGGGGGGGCTCCCTCCGTGCGGCCGAGAGAGTCCCCCCCTCCCATGACCCCACCGCGCCAGGGACTCCCAAGCCGTCCCCGCAAGGATCAGGTGTCCGCACCGGGGCATCAAGCCCCCCGCCGGGGGCAGACACTCAGGCCGGGTATAGACAATAGAAAACTTGAAGCCGGGGCCCTGAGACCCCAGCAGACTAAAACGGTGTCGTCCCCTGGGACAATAAGCGGGGAGATGGCAGGGGGTATCAGATACCCCCAGAGAAGCCGCCCGCCGGGTGACCCAGCAGAGCCTGGAGCAGCGCCCCGCGTGAGCAGGTGACACGCAGGTGGCGGGCGGCCACCGCGCAGGCAGAGGCCGAGCGGCTGGCCCGGGGTGGGGGCGAAGCCACGCCGCGGGGTCAGTGCGCGGCAGCCCCCGCCGCCGCCGCGCCCCCGCCGTCCTACCTTCATGTCGCTGATGATGGTCTGGAAGAGGCCTCCGAGCGCGCTGCACTCCTTCTCAATCACAGCCTCCATTTTCCCGGCGCGGGCAGGGAGAGGACACACACTCGCGGCCGCCTGGACTGCGCGCGGGGCCGGGGCTCGCTCACCGCGGGAGGAACTTCACCCTCGGAGCGACCCACCTGGGGCTCACCAGCCTCTTCTGCAGAGGACGGAGTTCACGAGGTCGGCTGTTCGATGCCAAAAAAGAATCGCAACAATTTCAGAAAGCACACGCTGCTGGGTTATTCGCCTACATACAGCGCTCGGCTCCTGGCCTTAAAAATGCCCGGAGAACCTTGACAATCAGGCCACCACTTGCACCCGCGACGGAAACGGCAAAGCCCATCTTGATGCAGAGAAAACCACCCGCTGACCCGGGGCCAGCGCCATTGAAAAAATGCACGATTTTGAAATGTAATAAAAATTGTTCGAAATGAAAAAAAAAAAAAGCCAACCGCCGCCTCGCAGGGCGGGCGTGCTCGCGGCGCCGGGCTCTGCTGCTCGCAGCCGCGGCCGCCTCCTGCTTTTCACTCCCGCGCGCGGGGCTCGGGCGCTCGCTCTGGCTGGGCTCCTGGAGACGTTCCGAGGGGCGCAAGCGCGCTCGCGGCTGGGCGGCCGCCGCGGGGCCGCGGGCAGGGCGCGCGCTCGCGGGCCGCGGGCGGGGCCCGGGAGCGCGCGGCCGAGAGGTGCGTGGGGCTCCCGCTGCGCAGAAGAGCGGGCGAGCGGGCGGCGCCGGCCGGAGTCCCACCGCCCACCCCGCGGGAGCCGCCCCCCCGGCGCGGCGCGCCCCCAGCGCCCCCTCCTCCCCTGGCCCGCCGGGCGCGGCGCGGAGAGGGCGTGTCAGCCGGGCACGGCGGGCACCCACCCCACAATGGCTGCGAGCGCCCGGCACGGAGGGTGCCCCGCCGCTCCCCGGGGACTTGCAGGGGCACGCTTAGCGCAGTGCCTGGCCGAGGGCGAGCGCTCGGGCGGGCAGGAGAGCTGCTCCTGCAGCCTTCGGAGAAGAGGCCGCGGCTGTGCTGTCAGGACTGGCACGCCAAGTCACGAGTGCAAATAGCCAAATATGTCACGGAGGAGAGTTTGGCGGCGGGGTCCGGCTGGCCGGGGTATCCTGCAGTGTAATGCTGAGTTCGATAAAGTTGCAGGATGCTGGGAAAGCGGATTGATTTGCCGTTGCCCAACAAACGGAAACGGCGCTAGAGCTTCTGTGGACTGTGTCTTCAGTCTATGGAGAGGGACTGCCAGTGGCTTGAACGGCTGATGTTTTTGAGGCCCAGGGCAGAGAACCCCTGTTGGGGGGCTTACCCTGAAAAGAGCGCAAATGGCCTGGGTTGATGTGGGGACCGCCACAGCTCCACCGCCAACTGCACCGCCAGATTAGGGTCCGGCAGCGGAGGGGGAGGGGAATCAAATGAGCAACTCTCAAAAAGACCTTAAGACCTGAGCTCCTAACTCTGGTCTTGATACCTTGACCCTTGAGCTGGCTGTTGAAAGCACAAACACGGCAAAAGGAAAGTGCTGGGGAAAAAGCTTGGAGAAGAGGGGATGTGTGGGCGAAAGAAACTTTAGTGCAAAACCCTGTGCCCCCGGCTCAGAGTCACTGGGCGGTAGAAAAGAAAGAAAGGTCGGGCTTTTTTTTTTTTTTAAACCCCTGAATGGAAGGGATGCCTGGAGCTGCAGGTTTTCCCCTGGGCCACTCCCTGCGACTCTTAACCACTACCCCCTTCCCCACCCCTCTTCCCAAAATCACAAGGAGGGGTGTTACCTTCCCAAAATCACAAGGAGGGAATGTGATTAGTCTTTCCAGCTAGCCAGAAGTGCAGGATTCTTCCACCAAGGACACCCGATGCACAGCCTCGAAGTCACCTTGCCAGTAACAGTGCTTGCCATAAAGTTGGCTCTCAATCATTACCATTATTATTGTAATACTATTGATATAATGATCCAGATCACTGCTTGTGAACCCGATTGCGGGGGTTCAAATTCGTTTTACAATCTACTGACTGCATGGCCTTAAGCCCTCTGTAAAATGAGGATAATGATGGCATCTGCCTCATAGGAGTGTTCTATTACATGAGTTAATTTCCGTAAAGCCTTTAAAGAGGGGCCTGGTACATAGTAGTCTCTCAAAAATCATCAATTCGAGAAGCGGAGACCAGATCGAAGCTCCTGACCAGCCCAGGAGCGAGGGTGCCCTTCACCAGCCTGTGATGTTGGCTTGTTGTCCCGATGGCATTACTGGATACCAGTCTCGCCACTGAGGCATGTTATAGGTAATCCTCACCGTAGCCTTGGAAAGGAGGTGATCGTACTAGACTGCATTTTACAGCTGGAAAGCAGCAGGCAGGACACAACCTGGTTTTCTGACTCCTGAGCCCAAGGTCCCCCCTCCCCCCAGGCTGCAGGCCTGGATAGGGGGCAGCGGCTATAGCCAGAAGGACATGAGTTCAAATCCTGAAAAGGCCTGATTTTAAATGCCCAGAGACCCTCAGCTTTGGGAAGTGTTTGTTCCTTTCCCCTTAATCCTCTCTTAAGAGAAGCTGGAGCATCCAGAAATTCCATCAAAGGGAGTGTGGGAGGGGATTCCCTGAAGTAGGAAAGGCCTAGTTGTGGGAAGGCACAAGGTATTTTTTAAAGGGTCTGGAATGAGGCTGGTAAGTCAGGGATCTGAGCAGAAGGGTGAAAAGATCCAATCTGCACCCTTTACGTCACTTTTCCCCACATTCAAGCTTCCCTCAAGCCCTCCCCCTCCCTTCAAAACAACAAGCACTCCCCAGGCAGACAGCAAGATCTGATTAACAAGCAACTCCTCCCAGGGGTCCGTGCTTTTTCAATAGCTCCTAGGAGGAGGAACCCAAAGGAATGACTCGCTATTAGAGGAATTTCACCCGCTGCTGTCTTGGGGAGGAGAGACTGGGAGACAGTGACGTCCTCCCAAAGCAACTCACAGGGCTGTCCTTCCCTACGGAGCTGGCCTGCAGGGTCAGAGTGCCCCGAGCCTATGCGACCTCTGAACTCATGGGTTGTTCTGAGGATTAAATGGCTGTAAAATACCCTTTACTTGGTAGCACTTTCCTCCCCTTCCAATAGCAATTTTCAACCCTGGGTGCACCGAGGGCCCTGTATGTCTTCAAATTTGGCTGCATGTCGGAATCCCCAGGGAGAGTTTTCTAACTACCTATGCCTGGGCTCCACTCCCGGAGAATCGGATTTAATTGGTCTAGCCGATGGCTTGAGCATCAGGAGTTTTTAAAGCTCCCCAGGTTATTCTAATGTGCAGCAAAATTTAAGAACCCTGACCTAGGGAACTGTTAAAAAAGACATCAGTACCCATACCCTACCCCAAAACAATCAACTCAGACTCCTTGGGGGTTGTTTAATGTATCATACATGTTTTATTCTGTCCTCATAGAAGGACATACATGCGTCTCTGTGTGTGTATGGGTTTTCTCATTGTTTTCTAAAAATGGGATCATATCATACACACTTTTTTTGGATCTTGCTATTAACACGTAGGAGTTGCTGTAGAAATCCCTCCAGGTCAGTAGATATTGTTCTAATATGTTCTTTTCTTTCTTTTTTTTTTTCCTTTTAACTTATTTTGATAATTTCAGACTTAAAGTTGCAGGAATAGTACAAAGACTTCCCATTGACCCTTGCTTAGACTCTCCAAATGTTAACCTATTATGGCCTTTGCTTCATGTTTGGGTATTTTTTTAAAAGCGCCTGAGGTGATTCTAATACGTGGCCACACTACTGTCCAGAGCCTCCACGGTTGCCGTGGGATTTAAGAGCGTGTCTGTGAAACACCTGGCCCTGCTGTGCAGTCTTTGCGTTAGAGGCAGCTGTGGGAGGGGGTTAAGATGGTGGGCTCAGGCGTCAGGCTGCCTGGGTTTCAATTCTGGTTCCATCGCTCCCCAGCTTTCTGTGCCTCAGTTTCTTCATCTGTAAAATAAGGATACGAGAAGTGTTAGTTCATAAGGCTGTGCGAGGACTGAATGAGATCACTTAAACCAGGACTTAGTACACAGTAAGTACTTAATAAAAGTTATTGATCATTACCACAGTTCATTTATTAAATAAAACTGGTTAAAGCCCTGATGTCTTACAAACAGAATTCCTCAGGAGCCTGGAGCCATTAAATCCCTTGGAATGGGGGGGGGGAAGGGTGTCATTATATAAAAGTTTCTCAATTTAGAGGCAGAGGCCCCTTTTGAAAATAAAACTAGCAAGAATCAACAAATAATATGCCACAACGACTCACCCTAAGAAATGTTTTGTATCTGCTTTGTAAATTGTGCTCTAGGAAACCCCCAAGTATAACCTCGGTGGCCAAAATGTGTCACTGGGACTGGAAACAGGGAAAACGTACCCTCCTGAATTCACAGCTAGCCAGGCTACAATAACACCTTAGTGGCAGGGTCATCCGCATGCCAAGAGGTAGACAGCGTACCTGTGTGAAGCAGACCAGGTGTAAGTTTGCAGAGAGCAGGTTCTCCCTCTAAGGGCCAGCTGCTACACAGTCCACAAGGCCATTGGAATGTGGGCCCATCATTGCTACATGTTCCAGTCCTTCCAGAAAAACTGCAAATTTGGATGTTTATGTGAAATTTCCCGATGTTTAAAAATCCTCCTGTAGGCCAATTTGCAACTTCTGATTATGGGAGCATTGGTGAACAGGGAGGATATGAGAGGGGGAAGTAGGTTGTAAGAATTTGTGTTTCCCTGGGACTGTGGACATATCTGATGATTCTATGTTGCCAGGAAAGTGTGTCTTGAACACACGTTGAACCAGGGATAGTTCCGTTCAGTTCCTCCTACTTTTCTTGAACACCTATTCTGTGCAAAGCCAAGCTGTCTTCCCAGGAGTGCCTGATTTCCTTTGCTTTGTTTATATGCTCCCAATTGCCTACTGCCTATCAATTTGGCCTCTGAATTACCTTAATATTAAGAATGGGGTTCTCAGAGGAGCAGATATCCCTGTTACAAGTTACAGAACAAGATGGTCCTCATTGACTGTATCTCTCAAGCTTAGCTCTTTCCGTTCTATAAGAGCTTGATGAGAAAACTATTAGGGTTAGGGAGACAATAAAAGCAGAAAAAACATTTCAGAAAATTGTATGTTTAGCATGCCATATGAAGCCATTGAAAAATATATCTGGTCTTTTTTTTTTTAAGATTTATTTTATTTATTTCTCTCCCCTTCCCTCCCGTTGTCTGCTCTCTGTGTCCATTTGCTGTGTCTGCTTGCATTCTTCTCGTGCAGCACCAGGAAACTCTGCCGCTTTTTTGTTGCATCATCTTGCTGCATCAGCTCTCCAAGTGTGCGGAGCCACACCTGGGCAGGCTGCGCTTTTTTCACACGGGGCGGCTCTCCTTGTGCAAGGGGCTCCCCTATGCGGGGGACACCCCTGCCTGGCACGGCACTCCTTGCATGCAGTAGCACTGTGCGTGGGCCAGCTCACCACACGGGTCAGGAGGCCCTGGGTATAGAACCCTGGACCTCCATATGGTAGGCGGATGCTCTGTCAGTTGAGCCACAACCACTTCCCTCTAGTCATTTCTAATCAATCAGAGACATCTGAATTTACCTAAAAATGAAAATGATTACACATTACACAAAACCCAACATTTGCCAATGAAAGGGGAACTTCCAGGTTTCACAAAGCTGTAGATTATATAACCTGAAATCGCTCCTGCTACAGCCATGTAGACATGCTAAGTTAAATGTAATCAGAATCTTTTTAAATGCATTTCAGAGTGAGCAAAAAAGAAGGGAAATCCTCTGAGCCAGAAACAAAGAGGAAACCAAAAACCAGAAGAGAGTGCATGAAACATGATTGCCCTGGGAGGAGTCCTTGGCTCCAGGAAACAGGGGCTCCAGCGTTCACACCCAAGAGAGACCAGAAGAGGCCCTAGACCTGGGGTTCTTAACCTTTTTTATTTCATGGACCCTTTGCCAGTCAGGTGAGAAGCACAGACCCCTTCTCAGAATGCAGCAGCGAATAGTTTATGACAACTAGTGTTAGATGTAACAACTACCATAATTTTGAAGTATGGATGAGTGTAAGCACTTTTTCAGGATAGTCAACAACTATAATATGATATGAAATGAATACTACTGTAATGTATTGCACACATTCATAAGAATATGCTGATTTCAGTTAGAAGTCAGAGAAAAGAAAGATAATAATTTGATTTTTTTCAATTAAAGCTCACGAACCCCTTGGGGTCCATGGACCCCTGGTTAAGAGCCTCTGCCCTAGACCCATATGAGGCCCTATACCCTGCCAAGCCAGCACCCCATAAATGCACAACCTCAACAACAGGGGCACCGGGAAACAATCTGCCCATCAAGACAGGGAGCTGACGCAGAAGCTGGTTGGTGTTGGACAGGACCCTGGGTGGGGGGAAAAAGCCACTCATGGAGAATCTGTAACCAGAGGTTGGACCAAGCTGGGTGTGGGGTTTGAATGGGTCTGATATGCTTGAGTTGAGAATTAATGTAAAAAATTGCCCCTGGCCTAAAAAACCCTGGATGATCTAGAAGAAGCAAATGAGAAATGGCTATGAGGGGAGACCCCTCAGTCAAGTCATCGCAGCGTTCCCACCGATAAAGCCCTATGAACTGAGTTCACAATTCAAAACGACAAATTATACAAGGAAAGCATCCATCCATCACGCACAGACCAGCAGACACAACAAGCTGCAGGATTCATTCCACAAGAACTTAAGGTGCTTGAACAGTCTGATGAGACAAGTGTATTTTAGATGATTAAAAAATAAAAGAAGGAAACAAAAGCATAAGTCATTATAAAAAGAATAAGCACTATGAAAAAAATGAAATAGAATGTCTATAGTAAAAAATATACTCATTGAAATTACTGTCTGGATTGAACTATGTACATACAGACAGGCCAGAGAGCAGAGTAGACACAGAGTGGAAAAGAGAATGTTTTATCAGAAGAAAGCAGCATCCAGAAATAAAGAACCAGAAACTCGAAAAAAGAGGTTAGGAGACTAGGAAGAAATCATGAAAAGGCAGTATTTTGTTAACTCCAGATAGAAAGAAAAGAGAGAAGGGAGGTAGGTGGGGAGAATATCCTACGAGATATTAACTGAGAATTTTCCAAAGCTGATTAAATACATAAATCCTCAGATTTAGGGAAAACAGCAAGTTCTGAGCAAGATAAACCCAAGGAATATATTTCGCGTGTACTGACAATTGTAGTTTGCACTACATATTCATTTCTTTTAAAGTGGCAAAAAAAAAAGCGCCTCTACAAAAATAAAAATGCTATTTGTTAGAACACTCATATTGCTAGGGGTGTGGTAAAATCACCCCTATCAGGCCGTGGTGTAACGCTCGCTGCAGGCGAGGCCAGGGGAAGGGCTCCTTGGGGCAGCTCTAGCAGTGTCGCTGCGCTGGCCACGCCCTTCCTTTTCAAATTTCTCTTTCAGGCTGTTTATCTGGAGTTTTGTGTCAGTGGGTATTGGCAGGAAACAGATGGCCCACACAAAGTGGGTGATGGAGGAAGTTTAAGAATGGGACTATTTACAAGGACAAGGGCAGGGTTGAAGGAAGCCAGCAGGACGGTGGCGATCCAGGGGCCAGCCAGAGCAGGAAGCCATCGCCACCCGGGTCTGAAGGGCCAGGACGGCGAGGAGACCCCGGAACCCTGGGAGGGCCGCCTCTGGACAGGGGCCGCCCCACAGCAGGTGCCCGCGTCACAGGGATGTGGCCAGCCCGTGTGGCAGAGACCCAGACCCCACGTCTACCCCCGCTGGTGCCGCCCCCAAGTACCCCAAGTGGGCCACTAAGTGGCTTAGCACTTGCACGAGGGAGCCCGTTGGCAGGGTCCGTGTGGGTCAGCTGCCTGGGAACAAAGCAGAGAGGGCAGGACAAAGAGGGAGAAATGGGAGCCATTCAGCACGCCCGTCTTCTCATTCACCCTTTTGACGTGTGCAGTTCAATGATTTTGGTGTAGTCACAGAACTGTGAATCACCAGTCACTTTTAGAATATTTTCATCACCTCCCCCCCCAAAATAAAACCCCTACTCATTAGGAGATACTCCCCCTTTCTGCCCTACCTCCCTGTCCCAGCCCTAAGCAGCACCTAGTCGACTTTCTGTCTCTGGATTTGTCTATTCTGGACATTTCACCTAAATGGAATCCTACAATATGTGGTCTTTTGTACCTGGCTTCTTTCACTGTGTATGTTTCCATGGTTCGCCCGTGTTGTAGCATGTGTCGTCGGTCCTTCACTCCTTTTTACGGCTGAATAATATTCCTTTTGTTTGTGTCTTCATCGGTTGATGCACATTTGGGTTGTTGTCACTTTTTGGCTTTTGCGAATAGAGCTGCCTTGAACACTAGTGTATAGGTTTTTGTGAGAATATATGTTTTCATTTCTTGAGTATACACCTAGGAGTGAAATTGTTGGATCATATGGTAACTCCTCCTTTGGAGGAACTACCAGTCTGTTTTCCAGTAAGCTTGTTTTAGTCCATGTAATCCACAACGTTTGTTACATCAAGTAATAACTCCGGTGGAATCATTGCCGAGCAATTCATAAGAGTCAACAGCATCCATCCACTTTAAGAGATTTGGCTGCTTTGCTGTCCCCAGCCTGTCATAGGTAGTGGCAAAACTCCCTATTACCTTGCATTCCACCCATAGCAGATTGTTCATCGATTCTTCCAATGGCATGACTTTAGAGATTTTAAAATTCACTTTAGAACAATCCTATTTTTTAGATGCTTATAACATTAAAAATCTCAGGTAAACAAAAGTCAACAGTAGCCAGTTAACCTTCTGTCTATATGTCAGTCTCTTCTAAGTTTGTTTAGCAGGAGTATGTCACCAAGAGTCAGATGAGCTCTCGATTCACTGGCAAGTTCAAGATTCTCGATCTGCAAAGCTGCATTCTGGTTTGTTTGGATAGCAGAGGGTATTCGTTTCCTAGAATTGCTGTAACAAGATACCACAAACTGGGTGGCTGAAAACAACAGAAATTTGTTGCCACATACTCCTAGAGGTCCAAAACCAGGGTGTCGGCAGGGCCCTGCTCCCTCTGAAACCTGCAGGAGAGAGTCCTTCTTTGCCTCTTCCTGGCTTTCCGTGGTGGGCCAGCAATCCTTGGGATTCCTTGGCGGGCAGCTACGGCTCTTAGATCTCTGCCTCCACCATCCCGTGGCCGACTTCTCTTTTGTCTGTGTGCATCCTGATTTCCCTTTTCTCATAAGGACACCAGTTTTAATGGATTAAGGCCCACCCTAATGCCATCTGCAATGACCCTGTTTCCAAATATGTCACATTCTGAGGTGCTCAGAGTTAGGACTTCAACGTGTCTTTTGGGGGCACGCAATTCACCTCATAACCGAGTATAAGAAACGGCACTTGATGAGGCAGGTATCAGGGCAGGATGCTTAGCACAAGCAGCTTAGCATCTCTAGCCTTTGCTCTGCCTCCTTCACACATTTCAGTGACGTGGGCAGCCCAAGCTTCCTGTCCTGAGCAAATCCACCAGTGAGCCTACAATTTCAGGAGGTTTTGTTGGGTAGACAGAGGCTTCCTCTTCTCATGTCTTGACATGATTTTTAAATCAATAGCAGAAATGGGGGGATAGGAGAAACTGCCTTTATTGGGGACAACGTGGATGTGGGGTTTGGATTCAAGGACCTGAGTTCCAATCCTGCTGTTTCCATTTTTTGGTCATGTCCATGAGCAACTTCCTTGACCTGTCCATCCCATCATTGCTAGAATACTCAATAGAACACCCCCTTCTCCATCGTGAGGGTTGGAGGTGATGTGTGTGCCGTGCCTGGCCTCCGCAGGCCCTCAGGAGGGCTCGTTATTCGGAACACGCTACTGCTGGCATCCCTACTGCACGTTTTCCATACGGGAGGTTTTGTTGGGGGAAACGGGTGAATTTAGGTCTTTGAGCCAGGAGACCTTTAATCAGTTGTTTCATCTTAGTTCTCCTTGCTTACTTTTAATAATGGGTTTGTTTGCTTTTAATAAGAAGAACCAGTCCTGGCCCTCCAGTTTGCTGAAACTGGAAGCAAACAGGTGCTTGTGAGCTGGAGTTCAGTAGTGATCTTTGCAGCCACAAGTGGCCAGTGGCCCCAGGCAACAAGTGAAAACAGGTTGCGAGCAGGGAAACGTTTCATTTGCAGAGGGTAATGATATTTAACTGCGATCCTCTCCCGCAGCTTCAAAGGTGGTGGCTTCGATTTATTCACTAATGAGCACCACGCCCCCTGGCTCCCTGTCCCCAAGGCAGGGATGATGCTACATTGTAATCTCCCCAACTGGTGCGCCCCAGGAGGGGGAGGCGGGAGAAATGGCTTGCCCACCGCACTTACCTTGCTGTGTGATCGCAGGTCCTCTCTGGGCCTCAGTTTCTGTAAGATGAGAGGCTTGGTCCCGTCCAGGTAATGCCAAGGTGTCTTCCCTGTGGGTGTGCCTGACCTCCAGGCCTGATTTTAGGCCCTGGCTTGAGTCTGTCTGCGTTGGGTATGTATCCATCTATCTAAGTCGTTTGTGTGTGTATTTATTTTGGAAACAGCTGGAAAGAGAGATTAGGAAAGCAATGGTGCTGTTTTTTTCCAGGGAGGTAGTGCTGGAGGCATGTACTGGGAAAGAAAACCCGGGCTTCTCAGATGATGCTTAATCCCTCCTCCCCCTGAAAAAGGACCTTGTTGTGCATATAAATACGAGCAGCTGGGGTCTTCTCGCTCCCCACCCCCTTCACTACACAAAGCAGAGGGAGCCCCACCCACCAGCTCCGCCCCACTGCTCTGGGACACTTCCTTTCCCTTTCAGGCCTATTGTTCATACTTTTTTACCCTAACGTTATTTCCACCTAAACAGGTTGAAGGAGAAGCAGCCTTCCAGTTTCACATCTCATAGAACCAAGTATTTTCTGGAACAAATCCAAGTCCAATCATAAAAAATGAAAACAAATTTCCACAAAGTTTTTCCCCATCATCTAAATTTTTTCTGACAGGGAGTTTAATACATCAAATGGGAGCCCAATCCCTTGTTGGTCTAAACAATTTATTTGAAAAAAATGTTTTTAATCCTCAGTCAAAATTTTTTCCATTGTTGAAGACAATTTTATTAAGGGACTATAATCAAGACTCGGCCTTTGTTTAAACATTATCCCTCAGGAGAGAAATGTGAATAGCCACACAGTTCATGTGCTTTTTATTCACCAGGCCTCTAGAATGAGTATGATTCTTCAAACTATTCTAAAATAATTGTAATTTGAAGACTGGATTTCAAAAATTCAAATTTAGAAAAAGAAGCAGTTCTGTCAAGGGACTCATTCACGAAAATGGAAAGCTCTTCTACCAAGTTATTCCCCTGGGTTCCTTTAAATAGCAGTCTCCCCCATTTTGACTCAATTTATAGAAATCCTATTTACATGATTACTAGACCACCTCATTGTGTGAAACAAGGTAAACCGCATGTTGGATAACCATTTGGCTCTCTCTTATTTTTCCAACTGGCTACTAATTCATTTCTCCATTAATCGGGCCTTCCCCTGGAGGCCATTTGATCTCTTTAGAGGATGCCGGGGGAGTTGAGTCGGCTCCTCCAGACACGATGGCTTTCAAGAGGCAGATGATGAAAAGGCACAAATGATTAATTGAATAACTCACTTGAAAATGGTTTGCCACTTTAAAAAACCCAATAACTGATCAAGGTAGTCCTAGCCTGGCTGAGGAGAACAATGACAGGTTAAACATTTTTTTGTTTTGCAGAAGAGAATCCTATCATTGGATCTTTTAAATGCTGGAAGCATGGTTGCAGGCAACAAGAATTCTGTAGTCCAGATAATACATTCGCATAACTCTACACAGTTAATGAAGCATTTTCACGAATATTGCCCCGGAGCTCATGCTGACGCAGGGGATGGCTACGAGAGAGCTGAACTGGACTCAGGTTGCAGCAGAAGCAGGACTGGAGCTGTTGCCTTCTCAAAGGCTCGCGGCTGGGAGCGGCAGAAAGTGGTACTAGAACCCGGGACTTCTGACTCCAAATCTTTTTTAACACCACATTCCCCCATCTTTCCAGCGCCTCAGAGCTAAAACCACCCCGGTGACGCCTTCATTTTACCCAGGGGAGAGTACACATCGACTCAGTAGTCTCCTCCCTGCCTGGTGAAATAGCTGATAGTATAGGGCACAGAATCTGAGCAAGATGGCTGCCCTCAAAATGTGGTTAAGTCCCAGAACACAAGCCTGTGTTATTTCCTGATATTTTTAAGCAATGGATTCCTTTCTGTGGGCTGTGAAGAGAAGGGCTTCCAGAGGATTATAGCAGAGGGTCGATACAGCCTTATGAACCACCAAACCTTGTGTAAAATCAGAGAAATAATATGTCTCGTTCATACACGTATCAGTTTCTTCAAATATTTGTAGCCACCGGTGTGATGTGCAAAACACAAAATCGTTTAGAATGTGCAATGCCTTTTATGTGGCGCCGCCACGGGTTGACTTGTGTCCCTCCAAAAGACATGGTCAAGTCCTAACCCCATTCCCATGAATGTCATTCTATTTGGAAATAGGATCTTTGAAGGTGTTATTAGTTAAAATGAGGGCAAGCTGGGTTAGGGTGCACCCTAATCCAATATGCCTGATGTCTTCATTAGAAGAAGGAATTGGATACAGAAGGAAGGAAGGAGGATGGCAATGTGACGAGGCAGAGGCTGAGTTGTGCACGGGTGGCTGGGAAGCCACCACTGGAGCCCACCCAACAGTCTTCAGAGGGAGCACAGACCTACTGGCATTCTAATTTTGGGATTCTAGCCTCCAGAACAGTGAGAGAATACGTTTCTGTTGACTTTCTGCCTAGGAGATTACCCTCAATATATGGTTGACCTCATCCAATCAGTTGAAGACCTTAAATTAAAAGAAATGAGGGTTCCGGAGTAAGACGGAATTCTGCCTCACAGCTATACCTTCCACTCCTTTCTGAATTTCCAAGGAGTTCTGGATTTCCAGGAATTTGACAGAAGACTTCAACATCACTCTTCCCAGAATTTTCAGCCACTAGCCTGCCCTATGATATTCAGATTTGCCAGCCCCCACAATTGTGTGAGCCAATTCCTTATAATGACTCATACACACACACACACATGCACACACACCTGGTTAGTTCAGTTTTTCAGGAGAACCCTGACTGATGCAAGAGCCTATGAAATTTTGTTACTTTTAAAGGGGTCTCCGGGCTGTACAATAAAAAGAGTGAAGTGAACCTACAAGAACTGGTTTGAAAAAATAACCAAGTATAAAAGCAAGTTGCAAAACAGTACATATAGTATGATCCCAATTTGCAGACATTATAATAAATATCATGGTGGCATTGAAAACCATCTCTAGAGCCAGATTCCTGGGGCTTGAACCCTCCTCTACCTCTTGCTAGCTGTTTTACCTTGAGCAAGTTTTTGACTGCTCTGTGTGCCTCAGTTTCCTCATCTGTCTAATGGAATTTAACAGTCCAACATCAGGCTTGTTGCAAGGATTAAATAAGATAATATAGGTAAAATGTAAGGTACAGTGTTTTGCTCATAGTAATATTAGCTATTACTAATACTATTATTGTCATGTGTAGAAAATCTAGAAGAATGCACAAAAACATCAATGGAGGCTACCTCAGGATGCATGGCATAATAAGGGACTTCCCCGTTTACATTATATTCTGTATTATTTGAATACTTTTTATACGTATGCATTAGTTTTGTGATAATATATACATTCTAATGTCAAAAAAGGTGTCCTGGTGGTAAAAACACATGCACAGAGACGTTGGGAGCCACTGAAATAAAGGCATCAAGACTCAAAAGGCTAGGCACAGTGTTGCGGCGGCTTGCTCGGTCGGTAGAGGTGGGGTCTGGCTGCGGATGAGGGGTCGGTCCAGCTCAGGACGAGGGGTCGGTCCCGCTCGGGACGAGGGATCAGTCCCGCTTGGGACGAGGGGTCGGTCCAGCAGCAGACGAGGGGTCGGTCTCACAGGGGTTGCGCGGTTCGGCTGACGGGGTCGCCCGGAGAAGCAGGCGACGAACTGGGGACAAGGGAGGCCAGGCCCTTGTCGGGGGCTCTCAGGACTGGAGGGCGCACGGCAGAAGAACTACCGCGGAGACAAGGTAAACATGCAGGTCCACTTTATTGAGGGAGAGGCAACAGTTTTATAGGGGCTGGGGAAGGCTGATTGGTCGAAGCCATGCCCTGTTCTGATTGGTTGCCGGAGAAAGGTCAGTGGGCGGTACTGGACGGGGGGAGGGGTGGTGATTAGGGATTGGCTGTTGCTGTTGCTGGGGGAAGTGGCAGGGTTTAGTGATTGGTGGCTGCTGTTGCTGGGGTAGAGGGCAGACTTGAGTTTCCCGCCCACGCCTGGCTGTTGCTGCTGTCGGGGGAGGGGAAAAGGGCAGACTGGAATTTTCCGCCCTGCGCCCGCGCAGGGAGAAAGAAGAAGAAGGGTGCCGCCCTACAGGCATCGTGTGGCGCCATCCGGGAGGAGGGGCGGCCGCGGAAGCATGGCTGCCGAGAAGGGGAGACCCGAGGGCACTCTGCGCCCATGCCGAGCTTCCTTCAGGGGTGGCGGTGAGTCCGACCAGCCACCCTATTATGGGGGCAGCGGAATTAGGCCTACCGCGGCCGCTCCCCCGCCAAGCCAGCAAACCACACTTCAGCCCGAGGGGTGACCGCACAGTGTGAACTGTCTGAAGCAGACAAGAAATAGAAAAGGAGAGAAAAAAGATCTTGTGAAGGTGGGCTGGGATCCAAGTTGGGAGAGGAGAAGGAAAGGCGGCCCAGGAGCACCAACGCCAGTGAACAGGGCAGGAAGCTCCCAGCAGGATCTATTTTTATTTATGAAGAACATTCCTTCTCTTATCTCCACAGTCTCTCTTCCCCCAAGCAGCCGGCTCTGCCCACTCAGGGTGTAAGAAGATGGAGAGTGGTGCAGACTCTACCTACTCAAAAGAGGAAGCTGGGGGTAGGCAATCATTCTGACCTTCCCTTCCCCAAGGCAATGGGTGCTATTTCCTTACATTTATTTCCTAGAGGGGCCACTCAAGGGATTCATCCTACAATAAAGAAAGGATGCTTCTAGAAACTTTGCACTACCATGGAGAAGTGTCCAGGACTTCTAAATGATATGCTAAGAAAAAAAAATTTAATTCCCTTTTAAACAGTCCCTGCCTCATATGTTTGTAGCAAGAAGTAATTAAGGTCACATGTGCAAAGCTCTCAGCACAAAGCAGGCACGAGGGAGACACGCTATGCATATCTGTAAATAAAATAAGGACCAGAATGTGTTGAGCATGGAACTGCAGGACCCAAGAACTACCAGGGGATCCTGGCCTTCGAGGGGCTTACAGATAGGCGATGGAAAACTCCAGAAAAGGAAGTGACAGCAAAGTGAGGAAGGATGAAAGTCCTGCTCCCTTGGCAACTCACTGCCCCAATAGAAGTTAAGCAGGAAGCAGACTTTCTTTATTTCACGGTCACTTTTCCTCTTCTCAGAGTTCTATTTTGCCTTTGTTTGAGCAGTGAAGCTTCCAAATTTCATAAACAGGTCAGAATCTCAGATGCTATTACACAAGAAAACAAAATAAGACCCTGGACTCCAGTCAGGTGTTTTTCCTGTCTGCCCTCTTTAATATCATGTTGCCGCTGGGATTCTGAAAAAAGTTGCCAAATAAGTGTTTCATTTTTTCCCAAATAGTTAAAAATAGTTTTGGTATTGAAAAATTGAGAACAAGCTAAATATTCAATGGTTAAGTACATTATCTTCCATCTACTGAGGGACTATTAGCCAATACAATGATAATTATGAAGCCTATGGAAATTTAAAGATATTTCAAAATTTAATGTTAAGGGAAAAATAAAGAATAAAAATTGTATACACAAATGGTTGTAACTGTGGGAAATATGTATTATTGTAGACAGATAAACAGGAATAAGATAAATTGGAAATAGCCACACTGGGATGTGAAAATTATTTGTTTATATAACAACTATATATTGTTTACTGTATCAGGCACATTTCTTTCACTTAATACCTACTAGAATGTCTAGGACCAAAAATTGCACAATAACAAGTGTTGACAAAGACATAGAAATATTGGAACTCTCATACATTACTGGTAGGAATGTAAAATGGGACAGCCTCTTCAGAAAACAGCTTGGCAAATCCTCAAAATTTTAAACATAGAGTTACCCTAAGACCCAGCAATTCCACTCCTAGGTATACCTGAAAACATATGTCCACACAAAAACGTGTACAGCATTATTTGTCATTGCCCAAAAGTGGCAACGACCCAAATGTCCATCGACTGATGAGTAGATAAACAAAACGTGTTCTATGCATACAATGGAATATTATACAACTATAAAAAGGAATAAAGTCCTATTCATGCTACAACACAGATGAATCTTGTAAATGTAATACTAATTGAAAGAAGTTAGGCATAAAAGGTCACATACTGTATGATTTCATTTATGTGCAATGCCCACAATAGGAAAATCCAGAGAAATAGGAAGTAGGGGTCGGGTGTGAATAGGGAGTGACTGTTAATGGGTCGGGGTTTCTTTTTGGAATGATTAAAATATTCTGGAATTAGTGGCAATGATTGCACAACTCTGAATATACAAAAACCACTGAATTATGTACTTTAAAAGGGTGAATTTTATGGTATGCAAGTTATATCATGATAAAGGTGTTATTGTAGAATAGCCTAAATATTGTAGCCTAATAGTATAAATAAAATGTGTGATTAATTTTTTTTACAGAAAGCCTGCCTGTTGTTAAGAAGTTTATTTCTGGGTCCTTAATAACAGTGACACTGCTTCAACTTATTTCAGCCCACTTCTGAGAAATGCCCAGGTCATTGCCCAGTGTGGAACAGAGATACAGAAACAAGGAAAAGGGGGCCCCAGGCATCACCCCCAAGGATTTCAGGACCCCAGTGAACTTTTCATTACTTCAGCAATCCTGGACAGCCTCACGCAGAAAGCACAAGTTTAGCAATTGAAGGACTAAATGAAATCTCCAAGTAAGCCAGGTCTGAGATTAAACCTCCCCCACAAAAGCTGCTATTTATGGGACATTTGGTCCTTACAGCTAAGCCTAGGAGGTGGGTTCTATCATTAACCTCATTTAACCAGAGAAGGAGCTGAGGCAGGAGAGGTCAAGTCATCTGCTCAAGGTTGCAAAACTCATAAGTAGTGGAGCTGGGGTTTAAACCCCAGCCCATTTGACAGCAGAGCGGAACTTTAAATCCTGGCACCACTTGCTCTGCTTGGCCATGAAACAGGTGATGATGACATTTGGGGAGCGGGGTTCGGGGGGATGGTATTGGCTTTTATATCTTAGTTTGTGGTCCACTGTCCCTTGTATTTGTGTTTTGAGTAGGTCCCCATCAGTCTGGGGAAAGGAGCTAGATCAGGAGGCCAGGTCCTAGTCCAGTCCCTGCCACCCCCTCATACCCGCCCTGGGTCTGGGGTTCCTCATTTGTAAAATCAGGAGCTGTTAGATTCCTGGTATCGCTGACCTTCTGTGACTTCATCTAGCTCTTAGATCAGTATCTCTTGTTATGATTTCCCTAACACCCAGCAAGGCCCTTCTCCCTCCCAGTTCTCAGTGCACCTGTCATTACTTGCCCAAGGCCTGCCTTCCCAGCCCCTCTGGCCTGCAGTACTAACCACCACAACAGCTACCACTACAACCAAAACTCACGGCAAGGCAGGTTCTATTCTGAATGCTCAATTGTATTATCTCCTGTAAGCCTCACCCCGACTCTGCAATGTACAGGCTATTATTATCCCTTTTTTAACAGATGGGGAAACTGAGGTATGGCAGGGTTAAGTAACTTGTCTAAGATCATACAACTGGTGTGATGGAACGAGGCTTCTAAAAAGGCAATTCAACTCAAGAACCTGGATCCCTCACTGCTACACCCTGCTCCCTCCAACATCAATTGTATATGGGGGAAGCGGACTTGGCCCAGTGGTTACGGCATCCACCTACCACATGGGAGGTCCGCGGTTCAAACCCCGGGCCTCCTTGACCTGTGTGCAGCTGGCCCATGTGCTGATGCCTGCAAGGAGTGCTCTGCCATGCACGGGTGTCCCCGCGTAGGGAAGCCCCCCGCACAAGGAGTGCACCCCATAAGGACAGCCGCCCAGCGCGAAAGAAAGTGCAGCCTGCCCAAGAATGGTGCCGCACACAACGGAGAGCTGACACAACAAGATGACACAACAAAAAGAAACACAGATTCCTGGTGCATGTCATAAGGATAGAAGTGGTCACAGAAGAACACACAGTGAATGGACACCGAGAGCAGACAACTGGGACAGGGGGAGGGGAATAAATTTTAAAAAATAAATTAATTAATAAATCTTTAAAAAAAAATTGTATATGGGCCGAGACCATGGCTGCCTTGTTCATCACTGAATGTCCAGCATGGAGCTAAAGCCTGTACACAGTCCATGCCAGCAGGTCTTTATTGAGTGAATGAATAAATGAAAGGACAATTGTCTTCTGTCTCATCTGTACAGTGCTTAACGCAGTGTCCCATACACAGGGGAAGTTAATACTATTAATCAATTTCTGTCGTTGAATTTATTCCATTTTCTCCCTACGCTATGGTTATTGTTAACAACCGAAGAGAAAGGTTTTACTATACATAGTCATTTGCTTACCCTGCCTCCATCAGGCTTTTGCTCTTGTTTACCTGATGTCTAATCATGTCTTTTGTTAGGTTCAGGTGCCCTGTTGGGTGAAAACAAGGCTTTGTTTCACCAGGCACTAGAAAAAAGAGGGGCCATTTGCTTCTTTCCCTCCCAGATCGATAACCATAATTTGTTCCTCTTTCCCTTGGTTGGGCTGTTTTTATTGATTTCCCCCCAATAAATGTCCCTGCCATGAATGCTTCCAAAGAGCCATTGCCTTCACTTACTCTCTCTCCAGAGCCTGCTCCCCTCTTCTCCTTGACACCATTTACAGGAAGTGGTGCTCAGTTTACAGCCTCATCAACAGCTGCTCTATGGAGCCAGTTCACACACTGAATGCTGGGATTCTTTTCACTGCTGGCAGCTTTTTTTTTTTTTTTTTTGGGTCGTTCATTTCCCCTGCTCGGCACTAATAGCTTTTTTCAGACCTCTCCTGGGACATGGACTATTTTGCATTTGTAAGCCACCTTTATGGGAAGAGCCTCCAGGTCTTCTGAAGTGTCCTGGGACCATGTACTCAACTGGAGATGACCCTGTCACTGAAAAATGAAAATGTGTGGCCAGGCAGTGTGACATTGTGAACTGAATATTCTTATAGCACTGGAAGTTTTTGCAGGACTCCAGTGTGGCTGGTTGCAGGAGATAATGTCAGGAAAAAAATGGATTTTTACAGATTATAAGGATTGTTCCGCTCGTGGTTTAATGTAGGGTAGGGGAATTTTAAAAAAAGGTAATATAATTGTGTGGGAACGGGCTAAGAAAAGAGCAAAGGAAGGAAGTGTTAAGTTTGAAAGCCTGGAAGATTTTGGCCTTCCAAAGCAGTGGCAGGGGATCCATCCAAATCCCAGTTCATCATCCTGTCTTGAGTCAGTCCTCATCGTCAGGATAGTTGGCAGAGAGAAGGTTCCCAAAGAATAATTTGAGACCCTACTCCCTGTCAGGCACCTTTACATGATTTAATTCTCACGTCGCTGCAGGGTAGTTATTTTTGACCGATTGTGTTGGGAAACTGACGCTCAGGGAAATTATGTGCCTTGGCCAATATTGCGAAGTGACTTGAATCACTATTCAAATTCAGGGTTGACAGATGCCAAAGTCAGGCTTTTCCCTCTATACCACCTGCTTGCTGACCATAAGGCAAACAAATCAGGGACCATGACAATAAGACCTGTTATATTTCTTTAGTCCGTTAGATCCTGCTCCCTTGGTTGTTTGGTGTCTGGCCAGTAAAATCCCTTTCAAGAGACAAGGAACCACGCAATCTCGTATGGGGAACTGGGTTCTCTTTGACAGGTAATCTTGATAGAGAAGACAGGGTAGTTGATGGCGGCGCTATAAAAGGAAATTCCCCTGTGGGGAGGAAAAGAGCGGCCAGGAGGAACTGGCCAGAGACTTGAGTCATCCCTGGAGCTCAGCCATGGGAAGGCCTGAGGTGTGTCCTGGCTTCTGTTTGTTTCCATGACTCCCTACCCACCCTGACAGAGTTGATTTCCTCCAGGGTGCTTCCCTACACTTTGGGCATTCCTTCCTCTAGTCAAATATTAGTTGAGTGTTTCCCATGTGTTGCTATAAAGTTAAGTTTAGGTTCCTCTGTATATAACAGCACAAACACATGCAATGGCTAAAGCACGAGAGAAGTTTATTTCTCTCAGAAAGTCTACGTAAGTGTGATGGTTCCCCTCGGGCTTCTACATTTCTGTCCCTCCCTCTTAGCCCATGGCCTCTTTCCTCAAAGTCACCTCGCCGTCCAAGATGGCTGCTGGAACTCTTTGTAGGTTAGAAGGAGGAAAGCAGAGCGGAAAGAAGTCCTTCCCAAGTGAATCAGCTCCTTTTAAATAGCCTTCCCACAAGCCCCAAGTAATATTTTTGCATGCATCTCATTGGTTAGAATTTAGTTATATGGCCACATTTCACTGCAGGGGAGCCTGGGAAATTAGTGGTATTTTGGGCAATGTGCCCAGTTAAAAATGAAGTGTTGTGAGTGGAAGAATGGTGATTGTAGTAAGCCAGGAGTCACCAAACTATGGCACGCAGGCCAAATCTGGCCCTCTGCCTGATTTTGTAAATAAAGTTTTATAGGGAAACAGCCATACTCATTTGTTTACATATTGTTCGTGGTGGCAGAGCTGAGTAGTTGTAACAAGACCGTAAGGCCTGCAAAACCTAAAACATTTGCTGCCTGACATTTTACAGAACAAGTTTGCAGATTCCTGGAGTAGACAAATAGCCGCTTGTGGAGAAAAGCCCACAGCTGGGCGCTGGGCCAGACACAAAGACACGTAGACATGCATTCCATCCTCAGGAGGCTTCCGGTCTAGTGGACGAAACAGCCAAGTGAATGCTCGTTACAGTGGTGCATGAGGAGAGTGGCAGGAGAATTCTGTCTGGGGTGCTAGGGGCCTACAGAGGCAGGCCGCTGAAAACAGACTTTGGAGGTGGAAGTCAGGAAAACCTTTCTCGAAGACGAGCTTAAAGGATGAGAAGCCAGAAAAGAGAAGAAGAAGGGAATTCCAAGCAGAGGGGAAATCACGTGTGAAGACTGGAGGTGGGTTGTGCTCACTGGTATGCGCTTCTCCCATTGTATGTCAAGGTCGTGCAGGGACTTGGTGTCCTCCAGAGGCATTGCAGCTTTGCTTTGTCACACCTAGAGCTGTGCCTGGCATCAGTGTGGTGCGGCGCCTTTGTCTTGCAGCAGTTCCCAAACACTCCTTAACTAGCTGCGTACACTGCATTCACCTGTGACCCCCATTAGACAGCTACCTGGGGGCCAGGCCCCCTGAATCAGAATTTAGCTTGGTTGAGCATGGAGGGATACTGAATTTCAAGTTTAGTAGTCACTAGATAATAACAAGGGTTTGGGTTAAAATCTCAGTCCCCCTCTTTCCTATTTTGCACAAGCTGGATGAGTTACTTAACTTTTTTTTTAACAATTTTTTTTGGTTTTGTTTTTACATTTTTATTTCTATTTATTTCTCTCCCCGCCACCCTGTTGTTGTGTATTCTTCTGTGTCCACTAGTATTCTTGGTGCCGGGAATCTGTGCCTCTTTTTTTTGGTTGCGTCATCTTGCTGCATCAGCTCTCCGTGTGTGCAGCGCCACTTCTGGGCAGGCTGCGCTTTTCTCACACCGGGCGGCTCAATGAGGGGCACACTCCTTAAGCATGGGGCTCCCCTACACAGGGGACACCCCTGCGTGGCACAGCACTCCTTGTGCATGGCAGTGCCATGTGGGCCAGCTCACCACACAGGTCAGGAGACCCTGGACCTCCTATATGGTAGGGGGACACTCTATCAGTTGAACCACATCCACTTTCCTTACTTAACTTTTCTAAGCCGTTTTCTTCATTTATAAAAACAGAGATAGCAGTTCTGACATCATGAGCTTGTTCAGGGTTTCTCAACCTCAGCAGTATTGATATTTATGCCAAATAACTCTTTATTGTGGGAAGGAGTCGGGGCTGTATTGGGCACTGTAGGATATCTAGCAGCCTCCCTGGCCTCTACCCACTGGATGCCAGTAGCATCTCCATAGTTGTGACCATCAAAATTGTCTCCAGATATCATTAATGTATTATGGGGGACAAAAATCACCCTTTGAGAATCAATGAGCTGGAGGTAAGAATTGAATGAGATAATATATGAATTATGCATGTAAATGCTTAATAATGATCATCCTTATTTTCATTTGCGCTCAGAAAATGTTTTAGTTGAAAGAACAAATACACCAGTGGAAGAAGAATGAAAATCTCATAGAGACGACTTCTAGTTTTAGGCTGGCAAGCCCAGGAAAGAAGATCTTAGCCGTGATAAATATTCTATTAACCGCCCCCCATTGCAAATCCACCTCGTGTTGGGAACAGTAGCTGAGAGGCATTTTCTTGGGAGCTATGGTAGATGCCTGTTCTTTTGTTGCCATGTCTACATTGCCGAGTTAGTTTAGGGGATACCCCCACTCCCACTTCCAGCCATGTGCTTTTCACGATGCTGAGTTCTGTCTTGGTTCCAGCAGTGAGTCATGGGTGTAAGGGCCAGTTACCCAGGAAAGCCCGTTCTCCCGGCCACAGTGGTTTGTGTGGGCTCAAGCCAGGGCCCAAATAGAGAACCCCAGAGTTTTCTGCTTGGGCAACTATGAGGACAGGGTTTCCCTTCCCTGCTGAAGGAAGGTGAGAAGTCCTAAGAGTTAGACTGTGACCAGGAAGGGAGGTCACGTCTGAGAATAAGGCTCACACGCGAAGGAGGGCAGAGTCAAGCAGAGAAAAGCAAAGAAACCAAATTTTGGTGGTTTTGTCTGAGTCCCTGTATCCAGCTCTGCCTGAAGCCCAGTTTATTCCCAAACTGCCCATGTTCTTGAGCCAATACATTCCATTTTTGCTTCAATTAGTTTGGGCTAGTTTTTCTGTCTTTTGAAACCAGAAAAACCGCGCCCCCCCCCCAATGATATCTGATCCAAATTATATCAAAAGTAAAACATTTCATGCATTTTCTTTTTTTTCCTTTTTAAAGATTTGCTTTTTTATTTATTTCACCCCCCCCCCCCCGGTTGTCTGCTCTCTGTGTCCGTTCGCTGTGTGTTCTTCTGTGACTGCTTCCATCCTTATCAGCAGCACTGGGAATCTGTGTTTCTTTTTGTTGCATCATCTTGTTGTGTCAGCTCTCCGTGTGTGCGGCACCATTCTTGGGCAGGCTGTGCTTTCTTTTGTGCTGGGTGGCTGTCCTTACGGGGTGCACTCCTTGCGCGTGGGGCTCCCCTATGCGGGGACACCCCTGCGTGGCAGGGCACTCCTTGCGCGCATCAGCACTGCGCATGGGCCAGCTCCACACGGGTCAAGGAGGCCCAGGGTTTGAACTGCGGACCTCCCATGTGGTAAGCGGATGCGCTATCCATTGGTCCAAGTCTGCTTCCCTCATGCATTTTCAAAAATAGATTTTGGATAGGTTTAGGATACTCTGCGTGAAAAATAATAGAAAACCCAGCTCCAAACTGCTAAAGCAATAAAAGAAATCCATTGGCTCGTTCTTGGAAACATCCAGAAGTAGTGTAGACTTTCGGCCGGGACTGCAGCTCCACTTCTCCGTAGGTCTTTTGGCTCAACCCTCCTTGTTGTGTCGGCTGGCTTTCCTGTTATCAAAAAGGTGGCAGTCCTTGTAGGTCTCGCCTGTTTGTGGGAGAGGAAGTGGAGTCTTCTCCTCTCGAAACCTCCTGACAGAAGTCCTGGCTTCACGACGTTAGACCAGCTCAGAGCCTGTGCTCAGCCCTAAGCCAAGGCTGGGGGAGGAGAGCCCCTGACTGGTTCCCAGCAGCCCGGCCCTCAGCTGGACCTGCGAGTTGGGTCAGTGCCATCAAGACCTCAGGGATGCTGCGTGGTGGGAGAGGGGACATGGATTCTGGGGGAAACCAATGCTACTTACTTTACAACAAGAAGATACCATTGAGAATGTCACCTTCTTAGGGACACCTTCCAGATTCTTCCATTTGGTATCAGCTTTCCTTCTGGGCTCCTCAGGACTTGCTTGTTTGTAGACTGGAAAGTGTGTCACTGCTGTCAGAAATGCTAGTCTAACATCTATTGTCACTGCTAGACAATTTGGGCAGAGACCATAGCCAACATCTTTTCTTTTCTTTGGTAATGCCCAGTATTCAGTAGGGCCCGTCTGTATTTTTTAAAACCTAATTAAATATATTTCCCACAAAGCAAGGACAAAATAATTTTGAGCCCAACGTGCTACAGGCACTTATTTAAATAGAGACTCTGAATTTGCAGTTCCACGACTGAGGGCTCACTCCTTCCTCCAAACTCACTGGCAGGGCGACCCTGAACTAGTCACTTCACCTCTCTGAACCTCAGTTTTCTCAGCTGTAGAATGGGGATGACACTACTACCCACCTTATAGTGTTGTTCAGAAAAATTAACAAAATAATGTCTGGAAAGATGCTTAGCACAGGCCTAACTCTGGGGGAACTCTCAGTCATGTTAGGCATTAATGCATGGCTCTTTTTATCATTGACTTTGTGAGGATAAGAATTCCTACTTCACCAGGTTGTTGTGAAGAAGAAATGAGGAAGGACTTAGCACACAGTAGGTACTGACCAAGGCTTAGTCCCAATTCACTCCCCCCCGCCTCCGTCCCGACATGGGATAAGAGGAAGGGTTCCCTGCACCGCATCCCCACCAGTAGAAGAAGAGTTTGAGGGCGCCAAGATTTGTTTCCCAAATAATTTGAAATCTAGGACAAAGAAACCCTGCCGAGGCCCACATGGTGTTCTGGGTCAGATCTGACAGATGGTCCCGCAGTCCCACCTCGGGGATTCCTCTTTGAACCACCGATGCGCCATATCGGGCTCTCAGACGCAAACAGGGCGCTTGACGCTTCAGTTGGGATGGGAGAGGGAAAGGTACGTGGGCAGCTGTCAGATGTTGTGCCTGATGTCTGTGAAACACAATGCTCGCCAAGGCGAGGAAACCCGGTTGCCTTTTTGTGAGTCATTGGCTTTTTCCCCGTTGGGTGTTTCCGGTTACCCTAACGGGCTCGTTTTTCCTCAGGCCACTGTTTAAGATGTCAGCTGGCATGTTGGGAAGCTGCTGGCCTCAAAAAGCCGCACAGCGTGAAGTGCCCCTTGGATGCCAGACAGTGGTTTGCGCACTCGAGGGCATGTTCAGGGAACAGGGACTGATATTCAACCCCTTAAGTTCCTCTCCCTGAGGGCAGAGAATGTGCTCTATTCCTGTCAGAGTCAGGGCCTGGTAGATGTGTGAGGAGTGAGGAAGAGGCGGGATCACTAAGCAGGCCAATGGACAGCAGCCAGTTCTACCCAATCGCGTTCACGGCCTGTCCATGGAAGGGATTTCCAGGCTGACTAGAAGCTTCCCTTGACAGCTACTGCCTCTCACTTGCAGAAGGCCCAAGGCAGACCCTGCTAGGGCCAGGTGGGGGCTTTCTGCTCAGGCAGTCTTGCTCATAGTCCCAAGAGCTGGTGTCTGCTCTGGCGAGTTTTCAGGGCCGGCCAGCTGCGCTCAGAGGCTGGAGCCCAAAGCCACTGCGGCCAAGCCCTTCCGCGAGACCCGACATTCAGGTGAGGGATCGGCATGTTTTCGTCTGGCCTCTCTGACACCTCAGACTCAGCAGAAGTTGTCTGCAGTAGCATCGTGGAGCACGAGCTCAGGGAAGGTGGGCTCTGGAAGAGGGCCGGTGTTTATCCACGGGGCCTGCTGACCATGGTCCCAGAATCTCCTGGGACACTGGCTCAGGATCAGGGAAAGGGGGCTCATATTTTATCCCATAAGTTCCTCTCCTTCAGGGCAGAGTTCTCTGGATGAAGAGTGAGGGGTTCTCCAAGTAATCTTTCACACACTAAAATATGATATTCACTGCTGTTATCCAGCACACTCGTTTTATCTTGAGGAAAATGAAGCTCAGAGCAGTAAAGTGACTTGCCCAAGGTCACACACCTAGTTTGCAATAGAAGGTAAATACACTGTAAAATCATTAGAGCTATAATCTGTTTTTCAGCCCGAAGTGTTTTCATCCCTTTTCTCCCATTTGGTTTTCTCCACCACTCTGCACCTGAGAAAATGGAATTATTTGTCCTATGGTAGGAAGAAACACGGTTTTTATTTATTTCTGTGCCAACAACCAGAACGTGACCTCCTCAAGAAAGCCACCAGCAGACTATACAGTGTCTTTGTGCAAATTAGTAAAAGACGGATGCTAGTTAGGTTGGTGGAAGCACTGGCTTAGATGAAGTGACGCAGGAAGCAGGAGAGATTTGAGTGAAGGTAAGAGACAGAGATGAGAAGGTGAATTTAATTTGATTAGCTTATTGATTCACTCACCTTCTTCTGGGCAGATGTGAACCTGTCCCACATGACCCAAATATAGCTTGAATTTCAGCCTCGACTCTCACTTTTGGCCAAATGGCCTTGGGCAGTCCCCAACCTGCACAACTGTGCATGGCAGTTCTGTTCTCAAGGGTGAGGAATTGGTATTAATACATTGGTTTGAATTCCCCAGGGCTCAGCCCAGAGCTGGGCTTATAAGCATTTAAGAAAGGAGGCTGAAATGAATTGCTCATGGCTACCTGGTTTAGCGGTGGCATGGCTGGAACCTCCTGCTCTTGGCACCACCCCAGGTTGCCTGGTACAGGAGACAACAAACTATAAACTGCCAGGCCGGCCATATCCCACCTCTTGGGGACTGGCCAGTATAATTCAGTTCTCCAGAATAAATCCCCTCGAGGAGTGTCCTGAGAACCAGGCACTAGAATCTCCAAAATCTAGGCTGGATCTGTAACGACCCCCCACCCCAGGTGTGAGCACCCGGAAAAGTTAAGTCAGAAATAGCCTGATGCTCCTCAGCCCCTTCAACAATTCTGCTTCTGTCACCCAGGTTTGGCAGAGGTTAACTACGAGTTCTCAGACACGAGCGGAATCTCCTCCCTCCCTCCATTTCTGCCTCTGTCCCCCTGAAAGGTTTGCACACCTGGAGAAGTTTCCCGGGCAGCCTCTCCTGGCCTGTGACCACGGCAGTGACACTTTGGCATAGTAACGGACGCTGAAGTCTTAGCCTTTCCTTACACCGCCCTTTGGAATTCCCATGTTCAGATGCTGACAAAGAAGGCCTTGGCTGGCCGTTATGGCAGAGAGGTGCCCGTTTCCAAGGATCTGTCCACCGCCCAGGGGTGAAACAGTCTCCGCTTCGGCTGTCAATAGTAGCCGTTGCCAGTTGCTATAAGCCCTTCTTGGCCAGGCCATTTCATACCTACAGTCACCCTGCGAAATAGGCCTCATTATCCCGTCTTACAGAGGAGGCTGAGGTCACACAGTTAGCAGGCGACAAAGCCAGATCTCAGGCCTCACCCCAGGGTGCCTGGCGGTCCCTTTGTGCTGCTAACTCTCAGGCTCCGTATTCCTTTCAACCTTTTTCGGCAAAGCTCCGTGCTAGGCGCTGGGCCACAAAGACCTGGCAGATATAACCTTGTCTATTTGGGGGACTTGTTTGTTTTGCTACATTTATGGAGCGCTTACTGTGTGCCCAACACTGTGATAAGCAGTTTTCCCATATTTACTTGCATTTTCTCTTTTGATCCACATAGAAAACCTTGAGATAGTACCATTTGCCCCGATTTTCTTTGTGAGGAGGTCAAGTCACTCGCTCAGAGAGAAAATGGGTTTCAACTCCAGGTCTGTGTGAAGCTCATTCTCAACCAAAAGGCCTGTGTTTCTCATCAAATGCTCCATGGGGCCCCCTCATCAGAATCTGGAGGTACATGGAAAAATGCTAAGCCTGTTGAATTAGCATATCTGGGAGGTGGGGCAGGAAATCTGCATTTCTGCCAAGTACCTGAGGGGTTTTTATGTACATTTACATTGAAAACTCACTTCTCCATCTAGGTGCTGGTAACATGGGGATGTTTGAAAATGTAGGGAGCTGTACATGAACAACATGGACTTTTCTCTAGGTTTGTTGTATTTAAAAAAATATATACGTTAATAATCTCCTCCCAGTTAGGACATAGTCTCTTTACTTTGAGCACCTTGTTTCTTTTGCTAGTCTAACTCACACATCATCACACTGTTAAATTTGCAACTTTAATTGGCGAGGGACCCTGGGGTGCCCTGGACCTGAGAAATCAGGCTATAAGAACGTCCTGGAATCATCTCTCCTCTGTCTAACACTATCACGCAAAGGTTACTGGCAGTTCTCATTTTCTTTTCTCTAGATAATTCCTCTAAAATAGAAGTGCCTACTCTGAAAACTTCCATCATGTTCTTTCAACCCGGAAACCCAAATCAGTACAAAATAGTCCCCCGGGGCCCTCCCTGATGGCTCATCACCAGAGTCTCCACCACCAAGTCCTGGGAGTCAGGACTTCTCCTTCCAGGCTTATCCTGTCCATGAATCACTCTCTGACTCACTGTCAGTCGTTTCCCCCCTTCACCTCAGTGAGGTTTTCCCTCCTCTTCTGGACTTGCTTTGCTTTTTCTGGAACCTCAATAGACCCCCACAAGAAAGAGCTCCTGCTTAGCCTCCAGTAATTCATTCATTTATTCTTTCCTTCACTTATTTACAAACCTTTACTAAGCACCCATATGTAACAGGAACTCTGTGAGGGGCAAGAATTGAGAAGACAAATACCATATGGGCTCTCTCCTCATGGAGCGCAAACTGTTTTCAAAGTCACTTTCGGCAAATACTTCTTATAATAACGTGGTTGTCGATGGAGACGCTGATAAGAGGAAGAGAAAGAAACACCATTTTCCCCCTCCATGGCAGGCCTTCCAATGAGCATTTTAGATATGTCACTTAATTTCCTCAAGAAGCACATGAGGTAGGCACTGTGACTATCTCTGCTTTACAGATGAAGAAATATGGGGCCAGAAAAGCGAAGTAATTTCCCCCAAAGCCACACGGCTCATAAGGGCTGAATCCTAGAGCTGATCAGAGACAGGCCACTTTGCTTTCTATATTCCCTTTAAGTCCTTAAAACTGTCAGGTGAAAAGTATCAGGAGTGCAAGGAAAATGGACTGAGGAGAGAGGAAGAAACAGATGAGAAACAAGAGCCCCGTGAGAACATTATTTAACCCTGGTTCACCCTGGTTTACGGGAATTTGTATGGCACCTGGGCAGACATTGTCCTGTCAAAAGAGCATTTTCACAGAATCAAAGAACCTTAAAATCCCAGGGTTGGGAAGGCTCGTGATGCTTCCGATTCAAACTCCATTGGATGCTGAGTCCCTTTACAAACTATTGCCAAGTGCTCCTCCTGTTCGTAATGTCTCCAGGAACGGGGACCTCACTACCTTCTGAGATAGCATATCCTGTTAATGGCTATCTTGGCTTTACCTGCCTAGCAACCCTTCCTCCTCCTTTCAGTAACAGCACCCCATGCATCCCCATTTCATGGAGGGGGCTGTTAGCCACCAAGAGGGTGGGCGCACGATCCCAATTTAGGTCACTAAAACTCAATGGAGTGTGAGTGCAGAGCTGAGCGACACAAGGGTGGAAAACTGATGGAGTCACAGCAAAGAAAGACTGCCCCGAGGCCCAAGCAGTTAGGGGCTCTGTAGCAGTCTGATGTTATTGATGAATTCCAAAAAGAAATATTGGATTATGTTTGTAAACTGATCTTTTCCTCTGGGCATATTAGATTATATTGGATTCATAGGTTTACTTGATTAAGTAATTGCGCAAACCTCTTATGCCAGTAGGGCACCAAAGGGTGGGACTCACAGATAAAAGGCATGGCAAAGGACAGAGTTGAGGGTTTCTGATGTTGGAGTTTTGATGTTGGAGTTTGATGCTGACGCCTTAAGCTGGAGCCCCAGGAAGTAAGCTCACAGAGGAAAGAGAAGCCAGCCCCAGGAAGGGAGGAACCCAGGAAGCCTGAACCCTCGCAGACGTCAGCAGCCATCTTCCTCCAACATGTGAAAATAGACTTTGGTAACGGAAGTAACTTATGCTTTACAGCCTGGTATCTGTAAGCTCCTACCCCAAATAAATACCCTTTATAACAACAAACCAATTTCTGGTATTTTGCTTCAGTACCCCTTTGGCTGACTAGTACAGGCTCCAAGCCTTCCTCAGCTTTCCCCTCAATTCTGGAAGCAACTATATCCTTCCACTAAGCCCCCACCCCCTGCCTTTGTTTTTAGTTTGTTTTGCTTACTAGTGACAACTGGATTTTCATGCTTGCAACTGAAATACCTTAGCTGATAAGATACCATTGTGTTTTCTTTCTGTTCTGTCATTATTAAATTTGTTTCTTCATCACAAATGTAATTCATGGGAAGGTTTAAAAACATTTTCAGAGGTGCCTCCGGCAGACCCACTCCCTGGAGGTAGTGACTGCTAACGGTTTCTCGGATTCCCTTGGAAACTTCGATTCCATTTTTTTTAACAGCTCCAACTATTAGATGGAGTAGAAATCTGTTAACCTATGGCTTCGATTAATTTATCCAAGTTCTGGGTTTTGGCAACCACAGAATAGATTTGACCTCTTCACTGACGGCCTTTCACGGAGTTGACAGTTCTTATCCCACAGGCCCTAAGTTCTCTTCTACAATGAGACAACCCCAGTTTCTTCAGCCTTCGCCCAAGGGGCTCCACAGGAGGGCAGCCTGGCCCTCTCCCCCTTAGCACAGGCTAGTTGCTATATCTTCCCAGATGGGAAGCCTGGAACTTAGTGCAGTATTCCTGCAGGGTCTGACTGAGTAGATCAGGACCCCTGAGCGGCTCTTGCCCATCCCCCTTGTCCCTTAGATGCAGCCTGTGGTCCAGAAGCTTCCATCAGCAGGCTCCTTACAGAGTTGACCTTTCTGTCAACTAAAGAGTCTCTCTACTAAGACCTTCCTGCCTGCTAAGTATCTATAAAATCTATACAAGCTGGGGTCAAGTCACATCTCCTGGATTCTGAATTTCTACAATTTGATTTCGATCCCAAGTACTGGAATCAATACATATCTATGTTAAATTCTCTCTAAAAAGTGTCTAGGTGCGTATTAAACTTTTAGACCTTTACCCAATTAAGTATTACCGATAAGGCCCCTGGCTCCAGGAGGTTCTGGCTGAAAGCACAGTCTCACTTTGTGTAAGCTGAACCGCTGCATTCTGAAACTGAACACCGACACCAACGCCGGGATCAGGAGCCCTCGGCTTTTCATACCCTGTGGCGCATCGGTTCTCCTTCTAGACCAGGGGCTCTTCACCTTTTTTGTTCCACGGATCCCTTTGTCAGTCAGGTGAAAACCATGGGCCCCTTACTAGGTTGACACTATACTGTGTATTAGTTAATAAATATATCACACCTGTACCATCACAGCCTCACAAAAGTAATGGTGTTTTTCTTTTTAATTTAAATTCAAGCTCATGGATTCCTGGTTAAGAACCCCTGTTCTAGGATGTTCTTTGAAACATTGTTTAAAATAACCACGAATTGCCAAGAGACTAAAAGTTCTACAGATAGGAACTTCGCTAAATAAATGGAGGTATGCCCATAGGATGGAGTATCATGTGGTTAGTAAAGGTCATGCCAGAGAGGAATAATTAATGATACAAGAAACCATGGATGCTATATTGTTACATGAAAAAAGAAGATTAAAAAATACTTGGTGTGAGTGGATGTGGCGTGAGCAGTTTAGTACCTGCCTCCCATGTGGGAGGTCCTAGGTTCAGTTACCAGTGCCTCCTAAAAAACAAACACACAAGAAGCAAACAAACAAAAAAACCAAACCAAGACAGCCAGTGTGCTCAGTGGTTGAGCACCAGCCTCCCACACACGAGGTCCAGGTTCAACCCCCAGTCCCACTACCTCAAAAAAACACAAAAAACAAAAACAAAAACAAAAAACAAAAAAAAAACTTGAGGCCACAGATTCCACTTTTCTGTGTATGTAAATGTGCAGTACAAAGACTAGAAGGGTGTAAACAAAAATCTCAACTGAGGTTATCTCTAGGTAAAGGAATTCCAACTGATTTTTGCACTCTACCTGTTGTCTTACCTGTATCTTCATAGTTTTCTGTAATAAACATTACTTTATAACAAGTTATTTCAAAACATTAAAAAAAGGCATATAGCAGTGACAGTAACAGGATGACCCAGAATACAAACTGAAATTTTAAAAATTAAAAAGCATCGTGCTATCTGGAAGTTCTCACATGGCCATACCTTAGTCAAATTAATTTGTGTATCAGTTAAGTCACAAAATACTATAAGTCAAGGGTGTTTGGGGTTCCTTAAGAAGTACCAGAAGTGCCAGGTGCAAAGTTTGTGTACTTCAGGAATCTCAAACTCAGAAACCTCGAAGGCTGGGCAAAGCACACAGATGGACGATGCCAGCGGGCATGAGAACTCCAGTGAATTAAGACATGCCTACCCCTGAGCTTCAGGCAATTAAGTCTATGTCTTGCCAGATCTTCCCATTTTTCAAGAGCTACTGCAAATCTGGACTTTTTAAATGTGAAATTTTCTAACTTTTACGTGTCTAATTCGAAATTTAAAATACAATGTTTGCACCGTTTTGGTCCCTACCGGCTTTCCAGTAGGCCAGTCTGTGACCCTGGTGCACGGTGGGTGAGGGGGCGCTGCTGGGAAGCCTTGGAGAGGGACAGGAGGAGGGGCCCTGCAGAATGGGGCTGCTGGGGACATGGAGAGCAGGAAGCAGCCGCAGGAGTGGCCGGGGAACTAGCCTCGAGCAAGGGAAGCCAGAGTTGCAAGGAGGGGATGGCCAGGAGCCTGGGTTACCCAGAGTTCTCTGCAATGGAGGGAGATGGCCACCAGGCAGGGCTTTAGGTTTCCCCTCCTGACTCTTCTGACAACACGGTTCATCTCTTATAATATATATGCGTGGGTGTGTATATGTCTCCATGTCTGTGAGTGTGTATGTCTATGTATCTGTATACTCATGGATATAGGTATGTGTATACACACATACATACATATATATTCAAATCTGTAACTATTAAATAAATCTTAAAGCAATATAAAAGGAATTTTATGGAAAATGGCTCTTACCCAGCAACCATTTTCATTTCTTTGTACACCCTAGCAAGAATTTAATCTAAGCTGCCGCATCATTGTGTCTACAACTGTCCATGTACACTGAATGATGTTGTAGAAAGTCTGCAGTCTGTTGTCAAAGGCATGGGTCTGTCACTTTCAAGCCATTTGACCTTGAGAAGGTACTTAACCTTTGTGGGCCCCGCTTTGTACTTCTCGTCTGTAAAATGAGAGGATCTTGAAGATTCTATCTGGAATGAGTAGAGAATGATCTCTTTAAAGCCAAGGCAGCTTTATGCTCAGGGCTGCAGATAAGGCTGGGCTGTTGGCCCTGGGAGTCTTTCTGGCCTCCCTTGGTTAAAGACCCAGGCAGAAACAAAGGTTCTGGACTGGATGATGGCTTCAAAGTGCTCTGAGAAAAGAGACGGTTAGGTGAAGGTATTTACGCACCCCTCCCCTCAATGTGGTTTTCTTCTGATGGGATTTAAAGACATGAATCAGCAAACCTGCCACAGAATTATCCCTCAAATATCGCCTCTTGGGCTCCACCAGCCTGGCCTCCACTCCGCCTTCTTTCTGATCTCCCTGCCTTTAGTCTGTCTTTTTTTCCATAGTTGTCTTCCTAAAGAGCACTGATCGTGTGAACATCCCAGTCCCCCAAGCAAAAAACCACAGGCTGTCCGTGCCCGGGATGAGATCAACCTTCTGGACTTGGTGTCTGTATTAGTCAGCCAAAGGGGTGCTGATGCAAAACACCAGAGATTGGTTGGTTTTATAAAGGGTATTTATTTGGGGTAGGAGCTTACAGATCCCAGGCCATAAAGCATAAGTTACTTCCCTCACCAGAGTCTATTTGGAGCAAGATGGCTGCCGACGGCTGCGAGGGTTCAGGCTTCCTGGGGCTGGCTTCTCCTTCCTCTGCGTGCTGACTTCCTGGGGCTCCAGCTTAAGTCTTCAGCATCAGACTCCAACATCAAAACTCCAGCATCAGTAACCCGCAACTCTGTCCTTTGCCGTGCCTTTTATCTGTGAGTTCCCACCTACCAAGGGTGGGGACTTGTTGCCCTAATGACGTGGCCCAATCAGAGCCCTAATCATAACTCAATCAGGCCCAGGTACAGGTCAGATTACAAACATAGTCCAGTATCTATTTTTGGAATTCATAACCATACCAAACTGCTACAGTGTCCAAGGCTGTTCACAGGCAGCCTCAGCCTCGTCCCTTGTCTCCTTCCCTCAGCCTCCCAATTCCCAAAGACTCCGTGCCCCAGCCAAAGGGAACTTCTCCCCACACCTTCCATGACATGCTGCTCTGGCTGCAAGAGTTGTCTGTTCTCATCCTGGCAAACCCTGATTACCCTTGTAGGTATTGGGGGCTCGGTGGTAGACTTGACACAGGAGGTGTTCCTGCAGCATGTGTGAGCGCTGACACATGGTGAGTAAGAAGGCACTCGGTAAATGTTATTTTGATGGGCAAATGAATGAATAAATGACTAAAGGGACAAGTCATTGAACAAGTGAATGAATTGATGAGTGAATGAATGGATCAATAAACAGATGGGTGGAAGGATAAATGGGTATGTGAATGTAGGCAATTACTCCATAAGGTTTCAACAAAGCCAGACTTGGTAGCTGGAAATAAAAATAGAAATGGAAGATGAGAGACAAGATAAAGCCAGCGGCTTGTAGCTGCTGCCCCCTTCTACTTCCCCGCAGCTGCCAGCAGAAGGCTGGAAGGCCAAGGGCTGCCCTCTCTTCCTTCCGGTCCCCCCACCACTCCCCTCTGACCCTGGATGCCCTTCCCTTGGCAGTCCCAGGGAGAAGCTCGGACCACCGTTGCTGGCACATATCCTGCTCCTGCTCCACCATATTCTCAAGGCAGGCTGCTCACTCTATACAATTAAAGAGGGTACACAGGAGAATGCTTCTGGGGAGGGAGGGAGGAGCAGGATGCTGGCAAGATGTCTTCTGGTGAAGCTGGTTAGTAAGATAGGGAATCAATAGATGGGTCCAGAACCTGGCAGAGAGGCCACGTGGACATCAATAGCTCCAGGATAGCTGCTGGAAGACCTTCCCAAGATTCCCCCGGAAGCCAGGAGAAGCCTGGAGATTCCCCAAGGACTTGATCGTTGGGTCCTCCCTGGGAATTGATGGGTGGGGTAATCAATCAAAACAGCAAATACCTGGGACTCCTAGGCCATTCGCAAAGGGGTGGAATAATTAATGGTACAAAAAGCAGGCGCAAGTCCTAAACGTGCTCCCTCGCCTGTGGACCCCTGTTGCTGCCCGCTGCGTACTGCTTTTGCCATTTTTCCCCTGCTACGATGGGCACGCAAGTAAAATCTGAGCATTTATAATCTATAATGGGGTGTTGTAGTCTGTAATCAGCCCGCTTTATCACTTTTCAGCCCCTTCCTCTCTACCTGGGACCCATTCTGTTATTTTCTCCCATTTCTCATCCCTCCCTGCCTGAATAAATTACTGGCCTAACTCACCCAACGTGCTCTTGAAATTCATTTCTACAGCACAGTCAAGAATCTAGACAAAATCTGGTAACACTGGGGTCTGACAGAGATAAAAAGAGGAAAGGCAATTGGTTTTCTTTCCTGTTACTACTTTGAAAGTCTTGCAGCAGTCCCAAAGGAGCCAAGGAAGCCTGTGGGGTCAGGCTGTGGGTCCCTGAAAGGGTCCTTTTCCACCAATAGCTGTCTGCCCCACGGAGGCCCAAGGCCTGCCAGCACTCTCACACCTCCCTGCCTCTGCATTGCTCTCCACCTGCAATGACGTACAATAATGGCTGCCATTTATTGAGTACTTAGCATTTCCTGTATGTTATCTCATTTAATCTCTTCAACAACCTGCAGGGTAGGTATTCTTAGCCTTATTACAGAGAGGTAGAAATTGTGGCTCAAAGAGGTTAAGTTCATAGTCTAGGATCACAGCTAAACAGTGAAACTGGGATTCAAATACAGTTTTGTGTGACTCCAAAGTCCATATTCATAAGTAGTATATTATGTGGCTATTAAAATCTCTTCAAGGGTGTATTTCAGGGTCTCAAAAGGAAATCTATGGCACACTCTAAAGGAGTTACTGAGGTGAATTTAAATAGCAGCTTTTCCGAATTGTGGCAGGATTAAGGGACAGTGAGGGCTAGGGAAGGCCTGGGGGCTACCTCCAGAAGGGGCAGTTACCACCTAGGCCCGAAGGGGTAGGAGCAGAGAGCTGCTTCCTGCTGGAGAGAAGAGACGGTAATTGTGGTCTTTGGTAGAGAAATCCAGACAATGTCAACCCAAGGTCTGGTAGGAGGGGGGCTGGAGAACAGATACTCCGAGGTCTCTCTTCTCTCCTTTTTTGCTGAAGTCTGCCATTGTCTAAATTCAAACTTAATCAGAGGGCACAGGAACCTCCCGCGGCACAGAGCAGAGCCGAGGGAGGTTCTGACCCGGGAAACAGGTCATATCTAGCCAACTGGTGGACTCAGATTTCATTGTCTTTGGGACATCTTCTTGGGTCTTCCCCAAGTCAGAATAAAACATTTTGAACTCCCACAATATATGTCCCTTGTACTTCTATTTACTACAAACGAATGTTTTCTCTTTCAGATGGATGCTTGGATATGTATGTGTCTGTCCCCACACTGTTTGTAGTCTTTTGGGAGCATGTTCACTGTCACATCCATCTGAAGGCTACTTCTATCCCCCCCATCTTAACACAGAGCTTGGCACTTTGGGCTTTCAGAATTATTGGTAGAATTTGCTGAGTGCTAGTATCAGGAGGAAAACTTTATCTGGACATAGGAGATTTGTTCAGTGCTTATAGGTTTAACTGCATGCATCCTGCCTTTGTAAATTTTACTAGCCTGGCAAGCCAGAGCTAATAGTTCTAAGTACTCAGCTAGAGAACCCAGCTCCTCCTTTTAGAATGCTGTATGCCTCCATCTCTAAGAGCTTCTGTACTCTGTTTATTTACTGAAGTCAGAATGTGGACTGCCCTTACACCGGTACCTTAATTCTCCCAACGAAACTAGAACACTAGGAAATAGATTGTGAAGTGATTTGATGAGTGGAGTCAAAACACCTGGATTCAAGTATAAACTCTTCCAGTGACTACTGTTTGGCAAGTGACCAAACCACTTTAAACCTCGGTTTTGTCATCTGCCAAATGGGAACAATAATAATGAAATAAGAACATGTCTGTGAGACTTCTAAAGCTAATAGACATGAAAGATTCTGATTATTAACAATGGAGCAAAATGTGGATTTAATGACCCTTAGACAATTCTTTTATTATGATTTTTTGAGACATCATGATTAAAAGGTTAAAAGAAAGGCAGAGGGCTTGGAGACAGAATATCAGATAGTGAATATAGATGATAATTTTCATCAATAATTGCCATCTGAATAATTTCCAGAATTAATTTTTTTTTTTGTTATAAGGACAATGTAATGCTAAGCAAGTAGAATTAAAATATTAATAGCAGGAAGTGGACTTGGCTCAATGGATAGAGCATCTGTCTAGCACATGGGAGGTCTAGGGTTCAAACCTAGGGCCTCCTGACCTGTGTGGTGAGCTGGCCCAAGTGCAGTGCTGACATGCACAAGGAGTGCCCTGCCATGCAGGGCTTTCCCCATGTAGGGGAGCCCCATGCCCAAGGAGTGTGCCCTGTAAGGAGAGCCGCCCTGCGTGAAGGAAAGTCCAGCCTGCCCAGGAGTGGCGCCGCACACACAGAGACCTGATGCAACAAGATGATGCAACAAAAAGAGACACAGGTTTCTGGTGCCACAGACAAGAATCCAGGCGGACACAGAAGAACACACAGTCAATGGACACAGAGAGCAGACAACTGGGGGTGGGGGGGGGGAAGGGAGACAAATAAATAAAAATAAATCTTAAAAAAATATATATATATATATATATAAAAAAATAGCAAAAAAAAAAAAAAAAACCAAATTAGCATAAGATGTTTCAAAAGTAAAACCCAGGCTGGGATTTTGGAAGTAAAATTCTTTTATCATGGTCCGGGTGGGCAAACTTTTTCTATAAAGGGCCAGGCAGTAAATACGTAAGTATAAACTTTGTGGGGCATACTGTCTCTGTCATAACGACTCAACTCTGCTGTTGTAAAAGTAGCCATAAGCAATGCATAAAGGAATGGGTATAGCAGTGTTTCAATAAAATTTTATTTGCAAAAACAGGTGGTGTGTGGATTTACAGGTGGCTGTAGCTTCCCAACCCCTGCTCTAGGTGAACCCAGCTTTCCTATGCTAACATGAGCTAGAGAAATTGCCTGGTCTCCTTTGTTATGTTAGAATATAAGAAAGATACGAATATAGATGGCAGGCCCTATTCTAAGTATATTACACCATCTTATTTAATCCTATGAAGGAAGGACTAGTATCACCTCCTTTTTGTATTTGAAGAGCTTGGGACTCAGAGAGATTACATTACTTGCTCAAGGTCACATAGCTAGTAAATAGTTGAACTAGGGTCCAGATATAGGCCTGACTCACTCTAATCTTCAACTCTGTCTATCTCATATTGCCTTCAGGTAGGTTGACCCTTTTAGCATTATGCTTAGCCCATTAATACTTAATGTATTTATTGCTATGTTTGGAGGTAGGCCTAGATTTTTCCTTCTTTTTTTCCCCCCCATCTCTTTCTTGTCCCTGTGTTCCTTCCGTGTTTCTCAGCCTTATAAAAAAATTACTGTCTACCTGAGAAGCCTTTTAGACATTTTTTCCTAATCATTCCCCAATGAAATTTTATCACAAATATACTGCCTGTTTATGTAATGTATATACATCTGTGGTTTGCACATAAAAAGAGTTAAAATTGTTCATCCCATAAGAACTATTTTTCACCCCTTTGGGGCATATCACCCTGGTTGAGAATATGTGATTTAATTGAATAAGTTTTAGAACTCCATTTAAATTTATACATTGGCTTTTGCTCCCTTCCCCCCACCCCCAGGTGGCTCCCTTGTTTGTTTGCTCATTGTTTTTGCTTATTGTTTGCATTCATTGTCTGCTTGTCTTCTTTAGTAGGCACTGGGAACCAAACTGGGGACCTCCCATGTGAGAGGCAGGCACTCAACTGCTTGAGCCACATCAGCTCCCCCTGTATTGGCTTTTAAAACTACATGTCTTTTTCATTAAATTTTTTTACTGGTTTCTCTTAGAATTAAAATATTAATTAATTGAAAATTAACCTCCCACAGTCTACTTAAAGTTAATATTGTGCTACTTCATGTAAAATATAAGAACTTCACAACTATACAAGACCAATTGCCCTCCCTCCCATTGTCCTTTGTTCCATGGTTATTATAGGCAATACATCTATTTAAGTTATAAACCTACAAGACAATGTTAGAATTTTTAAAAAACAGATATTGCAAAGAAAGTAAAAGGGAAAGGAGTCTTTTTATATATTTACCCACAATTTTATCAGTTTTGATGTTCTTCCTTCCTTCCTGAAGATTTAGGTTTCCACTTGGTATAATTTCTCTTTGGTGTCAAGAAATGTATTTAGTGTTTCTTTATAGTATAGGTCTGCTGGCAACAAGTTCACTTAGATTGCACTGAAGGATTTTTTCACAGGATATAGAATTCTGGATTGGCAAGATTTTTTTTTCTTTTGCCACTTTAAAGATGATATTTTATTGCCTTCTGGCTTCCATCGTTTCTAATGAGAAATTAACAGTTTTTGCATTATTGTTCCTCAGTTGTCAGTTTTCTCTGGCTGTTTTCAAGATTTTATTTATGTGTCTGATTTTCAGTAGCTTGATTATTATTTGACCAGATATAATTTTTTTCAGTGATGTTTCCTGAGTGTCTTAAATTTGTGAATTTATATCTTTCAGCAAATTTGGAAAACATTTGGCAACTATTTCTTCAAATATTTTTCTGCCCAATTTTCTCTCCTTCTGGGACTTCATTTACACATATATTACATTTCGAAAATATTTTCTTAAAGTCTCTGAAGCCCTGTCCTTTTCATCCCAATCTTTTATCATACTTTTCAAATTAGATAATTTTGTTTCTCTATATTAAAATTAATTGACTCTTTCTCTTTGCTTTCCATTTTACTGTTAAGCCCATCCAGTGACTTTTAAATTTTAGATACTGTATTTTTTCAGTTTTAGAATTTCCATATGATTCTATTTTGAACTTTGTATTTCTTTTCTGAGATTTCCTTTTTTTGTTAGTTACAAGTTTATTTTCTTATATCTTTGAATATAACTATAATAGCTTCCTTAAAATGCTTGTCTGCTAATTCTAACATATAGGACTTCCCTGTATTTTCTTTTCTCTTTAGAGAAAGGGAATTTTGTCAATTAATCTTACATTGTATACTGGACATTGTAAATGATATATTGTAGAAACTCTGGATTCTGTTGTTATTAGTCTAAAGATTATTAATTTTTAAAGCAGAGAGTTACTTAACAGAACTTGAACTGTAAACTGTATTCCCTGTGGTTGGAAGCAGCTCAAATTTCTGTTCAGTTCTTTTAGTCTTAGTTGGAACACTGGGAATCTGGATGGTTCAGGGGTAACCAGAGATTTGGGCTATGCACAAAGTTTGAGACTCTCCTCTCTGGTTCTTTCCTGTTTGGAAGATCTCCTCACTTTACAGCAGATGTGTTACCCTGAATTCTATACTCTGGCTACTGAAACTAGAAAGTCAGCTGATTATCCATTGGTGCTTTAGATTTAGGCATGTACTATTTTGCTATTTGACAGCAAAATGCTGTAAAAGTATGAAATTCACTCTGTATTGTTTCCCTCTTCCAAGATTTGTTTCCCTTTCAGTGTCTCCTTCTGTTCATTCTCCAGTATCTTCAGGTAGAGTCTGTGTGTTTTATTTTTGTCTAGAGATTTTTCTGTTATCTGTAGGTACAATAGAAGGTTACTTTGACATCATGCAAGCTAAACTACATCTCTTCTTTTATCATTATGAAATGTCCTTCTTTATCTCTTTCTATTATAAACCCAAGTATATCGTGCTATAATTACTGCTTTAAATAACCTTATAGTTTTAAAGAAATTGTATATATTCTTTTATATTTGCCACACATTTACCATTTCCAGTGCTCTCCAATTCTTCCTGTAGAACTGTTACTCTTTATTGTCATTTCCTTTCACCTTGAAGAACTTGTTTTAGAATTTCTTGCAGGGAAAGACTACTAGCAATGAGTGCCCTCAGTTCTTGTTTATCTGGGAATGTCTATTTTTCCTTCATTTTTGGAAGGGTAGTTTTGGTGCACATAAAACACTTGGTTGACAGTTTTTTCTTTCAGCATTTTGAATATGTCATTCCATGATTCCTTTGTTTCTGATAAGAAAGCAGTCATTCAAATAGTTGTTCCTTTGCAAATAATGTGTCTGTTTTCTCTGGCTGCTTTTCTCTTTGTCTTAGTCTTTAAATAGTTTGACTATGATGTGTCCAGTTGTGGCTGTCCTTGTATTTATCCTACTTGGGGTTTGATGAGCTTCTTGAATCTCTAAGTTAATGTTTTTCATCAAATTTGGGAAGTTTTTGGCCATTTTTACTTTAAATATTTTTTCTCCTCTCCTCTTGGACTCTGATTACATGGATGTTTGGGCAACTGAATTGTCCCATAGGTCTCTGAGTATCTGTTCATTTTTCCCCCTCTTCTATTCTCTTTTTTTAATAACCTTTTTTTATCCCCCTACACCCCCACATTGTCTGCTCTCTGTGCCTATTTGCTGTGTGTTCTTCTGTGTCTGTTGTAGTCTCATTAAGCAGCTCCAGGAACCCATCCTGGGACCTTCTGGAGTGGGAGACAGGTGATCATTCTCTTGCTCCACCTCAGCTCCCTAGTTTGCTATGTCTCATATTGTCTCTTCTGTGTCTCTTTTTTGGTGCATCATCTTGCTGCATCAGCTCTTCATGTGGGTGGCACCACTCTTGGGTGGTCTGCTCTCTTGTGCAGGGCTGCATTCCTTGCATGGGGGGCACCCATGTGCAGGGCGACACTCCTTGCATGTGGCAGCACTCCATGTGGGCCAGCTTGCCACATGGGCCAGTAGGCCCTGGGTATTGAACCCTGGACCTCCCATATGATAGGTGGAAGCTCTATCCTTTGAGCCATATCTGCTTGCTTCCCTTCTATTCTTCTGATTGAATAAGTGCTCATGATCTGTATCCAAGTTTATTGATTCCTTTTGCTACTATTTCGTATCTTCTTTTGAGCCCATCTAGTTAATTTTCGTTTTAGTTATTTTGCTTTCCAACTTTAGAATTTTTATTTAGGTCATTTTTAATAGTTTCTGTTTCTCTACTGAGATTCCTATTTGTTGACTCATTACTAGCATGTTTTCTTTAATTTTGTGAATAATATTTGCTTTAATTCTTCGAACATTGTTATACCTTCTTTGAAGTCTTGACTACTAGTTCCAATATCTGTTCTCACTTAAAGAGTCTATTTTCATAAACTACTTTATCCCCGCAAAGATCAAATGTCCAGTAAGTCTTGGTGAAAATTGGACATTTTAGTGTCTCTATATGATATATTTGTATATATACACACACACACATATATATAACCTACCTTTACTTAAACAGCAAAAGTTTGTTTTTATTTTTAAATTATCTCTATAATTTTCAAAAATCTTGGCTCTATAAAAGTTACCCTGTGTCTGCAAAGCTTATTGGTCAGCAGTAATTTGGGCAGAGGTTATACTGGAACACCTCAAGCCCATGAAGCTTCCACCCTATATTGCTCTCTTTATGTGGGAAATACATTTCAAGATTGCAGCCAAGTCTCAAGTCTATTTTGGATTTCACTTTTTTCCAGGCTCTTCCATGTCTGCACCAAGTACAGGTAGTTTCCTTGCCAGCCAAGGAAGGATGTGTGAAGAGATTATAGACATTCTATAGCTCTCTCATTTCCAGGATCACCTCACTAAATCTCTAGCTGCCCCATTGCTTGCCCTGAACTGGGACTATAGAGCTGTGGGGTTTTCCTGTCCATTCCCAACCAAATCTATCACTTTCAGTGGGATCCCCATTCCCACCCCAGTCAAGGCATGAAAGTTGCTCTGTGGTGATAAAGCTGTTATTTACCCCAACTGAGTTGGTAGTTTGCTAGATGGGAACAGCCACAGAAAAGGAGGCCAAAGACTCTATCTGTTCTTTCTGAAACGCTAGTGGCTTTTCAAAGAAAGTACTCAATTTTTCTGTCTTTGGGCAACTTCTAGGTGCTGAAATTGTTGTTTGGGGCATTTTTTTTCCAGTTTTATACATGCTTATTTTTGTGGAGGGGTACTGAATCATCTTTACTCTGCCATTTTTGGAAATCCTTTCCATCTTTATTTTTAACAATGCTTTTAAACCTAATATATACTTCAAGCAATGCCAGATTACTTTTGGTTAGTCTTTGCACAGTATAACCTTTCTAATCTATTTCCTTTCAACCTTTCTGTGACCTTATATATCTCTTGTTAGCAGCATCAAGATGGACTTGGGCTTTCTTTATCCAGTTTGACAGTCCTTGAGTTTTAATTGGAATAATTAATCCATTTTCACTTGGTATAGTTACTAATGTGTTTGGGTATAACTCTACCATCTTATTTTTTTGCTTTCTATTTGTACCATGTGATTTTAATTTCTTTTCCTTTCTATTCTTACTTTCTTTTTTATTATTTAATTTTTTCTCTTTTGGTATTCTTTCAGTGGGTACTCTGGAGATTTCAATATGCATCCTTAACTTATTACTGTTAATGTTAAGTGCACTTTTATTTAGAGCACTTTTACTACTTCCCAGAAAATTCAAGGACTTTAGAACACTTGAACTCCATTTCCCCTGCCTTTTGTTTCATTATACATTATTCCATTAATAAGTTTGTGTGTCATATATGTGTGTGTACAAAATCCACATAGTTATATGCAGTAATGTTAAATTTATTATCACTGGATATTGGGATTTGGGAGTAACATCTGTGTGTCTGTATTTTTTGTTTCTCAACAAGCATGTGTTTTGTCAAAAATTTTTATAAGACAAAAGGAAGAAAACAATTTCCATGCAGACCCATTAAACCAGAGCACTTCTTTCGTGCTCAACTGTTTTGCAAGATTCCTGTCTCGGAATTTGCGGACAAAGGTGACTCAGAATGAAGACTGAGCTGTGAATGAGTGGGAAACCCCTCAGGCTTGTGAGGGATGCACAATCACAGTTCCAGCAGGATGAGGAGATAGAGCCCAGCTGAGGCTTGCTTATTAGCTTGTCTGTCCCAAGAACTTATTGCCTCTTTACCAGGATGATCAGCAATATCTAGTTGTGAATGTGCTTGGGCCCAGAGCGCATAAGAACAGGATATTGTGCAATGCTTGGGTAAATCCAGTGTTTTCCTTTCTCAGAGCCAATGGGTACTGCCAGGAGAACTAGATTCATATGAAAGAAGTAACTAGGTCCAAATCTGCAGTAGCCTTTTCTCCTACACCACATTCTCAGTTCTGGCTTTAGTCCAAGTCATGGGGGCAGCCAAGAGCCATACTTCAGACCTTCCCCGCCTGCCTCGGACTTCTTGAGTTCAGCCCAGTTAAAAACTATTAATAATTGTCACAGAGTGGGCATAGCTCAGTGGTTTGAGTGCCTGCTTCCCACATAGGAGGACCTGGGTTCAAACCCCTATGCATAAAAGAAAGAAAAAGAAAAAACCCAATTGTAATCCTCTTCCACCACCATTTAAAATCCAGCCCCATACAACGCTCTGCTGCTGCTGGCACTTGGTCTGTGCACCAGCACCCCCCTGCCCACATCTCCACCACCGTGGAGGACATAAATGAGTACAGCAACAGAGAGGAATTCGCAGAGGGATGCAAGATCAAAACGAGCGAGAATCCACAGGATGACAGACTGCACAATTAAGGCAGGATCTAGTCACAGGAGGATCAAGAGGATTTGGATCTGTGTTTTTCAAAGATGCTGCTAGTGTTGAAAAGGTTTTTGGAACTCAAGGAACACAAACTGGATAACAAATTGATAGACCCCCAAAGGGCAAAGGTATTAAAAGGGACATAATCCCCCCCAAAATGTTTGTGTGTGGATTGCACCCAAATACTTCTGAGGAGCAAATAAAAGAATATTTTGGAGCATTTGGAGAGATTGAAACAACTGAACTTCCTATGGATACAAAAACAAATGAAAGAGGAGGATTTTATTTGATCACGTATACAGATGAAGAACCAGTAAAGAAGTTATTAGAAAGCAGATATCATCACATTGGTTCTGGAAAGTGTGAAGTCAAAGTTGCACAACCCTAAGAGGTATATTGGCAGCAACACCAACAGCAGAAAGGAGGAAGAGGGGCAGCTGGTGGACCAAAACAGGAACCAAGGACTTAATACCGATTATGATCAAGGCTATGGAAATTGTAGCAGTGCCCATGGGTGGTGACCAAAACCATAGGTGTAAGGAAGCAGATTTGGCTCAACTGATAGAGCGTCCACCTACCATATGGGAGGTCCAGGGTTCAAATCCAGGGCCTCCCGACCCATGCGGTGAGCTGGCCCACGCGCAGTGCTGATGTGCGCAAGGAGTGCTGTGCCACACAGGGGTGTCCCCTGTGTAGGGGAGCCCCACATGCAAGGAGTGCACCCCTCAAGGAGAGCCACCCCACGTGAAAAAAGTGCAGGCTGCCCAGGAGTGGCGCCACAGGCACAGAGAGCTGACACAAGATGACGCAACAAAAAGAGACACAGATTCCTGGTGCCGCTGACAAGGATGCAAGTGGACACAGAAGAACACACAGCGAAAGGACACGGACAGCAGACATTGGGTGGGGGGGGGAGGGAAGAGAAATAAATAAAAAATAAATCCTAAAGAAAAAAACAAACCATAGGGGCTATGGTGGATATGATTGAACTGCGTGTAACTATGGGAACTGTGGATATGGACAGGGATGTGCAAACTACAGTGGCCACCAGGGCACATATGGTAAGGCTTCTCATTTTCACCAAAACAATTATCAGGCATACCAAAGGAGGACGCTGGAGAAAAGAGGTGGACATGCTAAAGTAAGCCATCTTGCAGGATGATGCTGAAGATTGGTCTTTTGTTGATCTAAGATGATTATTTTGTAAAAGACTTTTTCTAGTGTACAAGACACCACTGTGTCCAATTCTATATGGCTGCCAATTTGTTTTCTTGGTTTTTACTTTGTCCTTTGCTATCTGTGTAATGCCTTGGTGTGAATTTATGCTTATACAAACTTTGTTTGTATGATTTCATGCTAAACCTCAAATAAATGCTTCCTTCTGTGGTTGTTTTTCTGTGACAGGTACTAAATAGCTCTGTAATGTAATTTTAAATAAGCAGGGACGCAGATGTGACTCAACTGATAGAGCATCCACCTACCAGGGTTCAGTACCCAGGGCCTCCTTGACCCATGGGGTAAGCTGGCCCATGTGCAGCGCTGATGTACACAAGGAGTGCCGTGCCACACTGGGGTGTCCCCTGCATAGGGGAGCCCCATGTGCAAGGAGTGTGTCGTGCAAGGAGTGTGTCCTGCAAGGAGAGCCGCCCCACGTGAAAAAAGCGCAGGCTGCCCAGGAGTGGCACCACACACACGGAGAGCTGATGCAGCAAGATGATATAACAATGAATAGAGACACAGATTCCCAGTGCCACCTGACAAGAATGCAAGCGGACATAGAAGAACACACAGTGAATGGACACAGAGAGCAGATAATGGGGGTGGGGGGAGATGGGAGAGAAATAAATAATAAAAAAATAAAAATTAAAAACGGGGAAATTTAAAAAAACAAAAAATTTTAAATAAGCAACAATGAAGGCATGGTTTATTTTGTGGGGAGTGTCGGTCCATGGGGGGGGGAAGAGTTGTCCTTTATGAAGAGCCAGTCATTATCACCCTACTCCCATTTTTGTAGCTGTCACTGTGCTCTAGGCTTCCTCGCCTGTTATCTGACGCTCCCAGCACACTGTTGAATAGTATTCTTTCCCTTCCATACATGGAGACACTGTCATGGTGTTGTGATTAGCTGAAGCTTTCTGGTAAACCATGAATCCTCTGAATTATGTTTTCCAAAAAAGTACCTTTTTATGACAAAACATCAGATGTGCCTTTTTTGAACAGAAAAAATTTTGTGTTCCTGTCTGGAAAGCCATTTGTTATGATTTGCTAATTCCTTGAGTCAAGAGTCAGTGTTCTCCTAGAAAAAGCTTTACTTAGTTACAATACTATGACTTTAATAGTTCTATTGACAAAATCTCCAGTTATACACAGAGAAAGAGGTCTACAAAACTGTGGTAGGAGCTATAGCCAGCTGAATTTAAGAGTGTCAGAAGTACTTAGCAAATTTAAAGGATTTTGGCAGACAGGTATGAGTCTACGCATTAAAACTGGATCAAAAGTTGGTTAATCTAGGTAAACTATTTGAAGCAGTGGCAGAGTAAAGTCTTATTATGTTGGTATTAAGCCACAGCCACCCCAAACTGCACAAGATGTTTTTCATTTGGGCATTCTTAGGGAACTGTACTGTAGTTAACTGCTCCTATGGTGTGAATTCTTACAAAAAAGTCATGTTAGTAAATCCCATCATTGTTAATGCAGTCAATGCATGAGCCTGAGTAGTTAAGCATTTCCATATTCAGACAAGGGGAGGAGTAGGGGAAAAGGAATGCTTTAAATCTTTAGTATATTACTGCAAATCTAAGTGTGACCGTTTTATATCAATACAGCAGATCTCCCTGGTCTTGGAGGACTTCTTGAGTAGACAGATCCAAATTTTGAATTTTGTACTCAGGATAGTTGATTAGGTTTAAGGATAGTTTGTTTCCATAGTTGCACATTAGCTTGCTGGGATTATTATGAAAAATACTTAGCTTACTCAGATGCTCACATGCAAGCTAGATGATTTCACACTCAAGTAAACATTTTTTTATGTTGATGAACTTGCTGTTATAAAAATTTGGTGCCTGCCATTTTTCTTTTTTCCTATAATGTTTACATTTGCTGGGCTATTAAGTTACAACATTCTTAGCCTTGTTTGTTCCTTTGTTGCTGTTTGACCTTACACCTAATCCAAACACCAATGTTGGCTATCAAAAGGGATCCTCTAGGAAGCGGACATGGCTCAAGTGATAAGGCCTCTACCTACCATATGGAAGGACCCAGGTTTGATCTCTGGGATTTCCTGGTGAAAAATAAGAAGAGAAAGCATGCCTGCACAGTGAGCTGAATGCCCACGCAAGTGCCCGTGTGGCGAGCCAAGTGCCCATGTGGCAAGCCAAGTGTCCGTGTGAGTGGCCCCGTGGTAAGCTGGTGCCTGTGCAGTGAGCCAAGTGTCCGCGTGATGAGCCAAGTGCCCACATGAGGGCCTGCATGGCAAACCAAGAGCCCGCATGTTGAGCCAAGTGCTTGCGTAGTGAGCCAGTGCCCGCGTGGTGAGCTGAGTGTCCACGCGATGAGCCAGTGCCCACACAAGTGAGTCATGCAGCAAGGTGATGACGCAACAAAAGAGAAAGACAAATGGGAGAGTCAAGGTGAAGCGCAGCAGAGGCCAGGAACTGAGGTGGCACAACCAACAGGGAACATCTCTCCACATCAGAGGTCCCCAGGATTGAATCCCAGTGAATCCTAGAGGAGAAGACAAAAAGAGAAAAAGATACAGAAGATCACACAGGGAATGAAGACAGACAGCAAAAACAGCGGGATGGAGAAAGGGGAGAGGCGGAAGGGGGGGGAGAGGGAGGGGGAGAAATAAAATAAAAACAAACAAGAAAAAGGGATCCTCTGTTCTTTAAACATGCAAACTTAGGGAAATGAGGGAGAGCATTTTAAGTTTTATTGTCAAAATCAATAGGTGCAGGGTGAATCCTATAGGAGTGGTGAATCCTATAAATTAAAATTTATGACTAGGTGACAAGCTGACATTGAGATTGTCCTTTCTCTAATCAAAAGTGAATAAAGGGTTTAAAAAATCCAAACAACAACAAAACCAATTGTCTTGGGTTTTCACATGCAAAGTTCTCATCCCTGCTAGGTGATAAGGGATGGTTAAGTGAAAATATTGTCACATATTTTTCTAAAGCTTTTTAAGGATTTCCATCCAGATGATCTCATTTGACTCCTCAGAAAGAGAATACAGGAACCAACAAAAGGAAATGCTCTGAATGTCCTACCAGCAAGTCTATATAAGGACCTGCATCTGCACCTTCTCCCCCATTTTCCTCCTGTGAGTATAGAGGAAGGGTGCCTTTCTCCTAGAAGAGGTAAATTGTTCCTATTCGCTATTGATTTCTTCTTCACCTGTTTCTCAAGGACCTGGTACATTAATATTCATTGTTCTCTCCTCTATCTCCTACCTTTCCTTCTGCTGTATCCTTTTTCTCAACCTTTAGAGATGCTATAAAATCTCCAGTTTTTAAAAAACAAGCTCTAAAAACAAACAAAAACTAGCCCTAACATCCAATCAAAAGGCTGAGATTGTCAGATTGTATTTACAAAAACACCAAAAAACAAGATTCAATTATATGCTGTTTATAGGAGATACACTATAAATTCAAATAGATTGAAAGTTAAGGGATGGAAAAAGCTACCACACAAAGAACAGCTATAAAAGTGCCATAGTGGCTATGTTAATATCAAATACAATAAATTTTAAAACAGAAATCCACTAGAGATAAACAGGGACATTCCGTCATGATAAAAGGTTTAATGCTCAATAAATATTTATTGAATAAATGAATAAAGATGACAGAGCAAAGTTCATCATGCTCCTTTTATAGGTGAGAAAATGGAGGCCCAGAGAAGCATGGAGGTTGTTGAAGTACAAATAGATAACTGGGTGATAAGCTAGGTCTTGAACTTGAGTTTTCCATCTTTGATTCTACTGTTTTTTCCTCTCTACCAGGCTTCTTCCCTAGCAACAACAACAGGGACAATCATTACTATGTACCATGTATTACGTGCTTTTCATACACTAACTCATTTGATTCTCATAACCAAAAATTTATGGGAAGAGTATCATTATCCCCACTTGATATAGGAGAAAACTGAGGTACAGAGAGGCTGAGAAATTTGACCAATATCACCCAGCTAATAAGAGGTGGAGTCTAGATTTGAAGCCAGAGAGGTTTGTTCCAGATTCTGTAGTATTAACCCACTATGCAATACTCCCTTAATAAATGAATCTTCCTAATAATTTAGCTAAATAATATGTCCTAACCCCCCAGAAAGCAATAGTCACCTCAAGTCTAAATCACAACGGTCAGGAGAGCCTTCCCAGAGCAGGTAACACTTAGGCTAAGATCTGAGGATCAGGTAGGAATTAGCCAGGCAGAGGAAGTTTTGTGCATAAAGGCTTGGAGGAGGACACCCCGAGTTCCATTGGAGGAACTGAAGGAAGGACAGGGCATGAAAGCATTGAGAACTAGTGACCAGATACGTGGCAGAACAGGAAGCACCACGCACGGGCCTTCAAGCACAGGGAACAGAAGGCTTTTGGCAGCTACAAGTTATAGAACCTCAACTCAAACTCACTTGAGCAATAAAGAAATTTCTGATCTGATATTACAAGAGGTCCAAAGGTGGGTGGTTCCAGAACTGATGGATTAAGTCAACCAGAATCTTTAGCTCATGGTTCTGCATTCTCAGTATGTTGCCTGGTTCCCCTCATGGTCCTAAGGTGGCTGCCAGCGGTGACTGGGGCAACAGACTCCTCTGCTGACAACAGACAATGATAATTACCAGGAGACTGCTGTCCAATGGTGGTGGTGGTGGGGTGGTTAGACAACTCAAATTCCCTCAGGAGGTGGGAGTGAAGTGTTTGCATTAATAAATAGAGGCATAGTTGGGAAGGGTAGAATGGATATTACTTAGACGACCAATGGATATTATCAGGCAACTATGATGTCCACTATATCATGTTAGAGTTTGGAATTTTTCCTAAAGTCAAAGAAAAGGCACTAAGGGTTTTGAGCAGACATCAGCTTATTGATAAGGTAGTGGAAGGGAAGCTATCTTCCTGATTTGCTTATTTATAGGAATAGGCCTATCTATCCTCCCTCCCCTCCTTCTAAATGAATGGTAAAATTGTGTACACTCACTTCTTTCCTTAAAAATCCAGGACCTAATTTCCCTTTTCATTTTAATCAGTACCTGGGAATTGACACAATTGAGAATGATTCCATTTCTTTCAGATTTTGAAAAAGCACTATGACTGAAAAATCTTATGGCTATTGTTTTACGATATTAGTACATAGAAGAAGTGGTGGTCAAGACGTGGATGTAGCTCAAGTGATAGAGCTTCTGCCTGCCATATGGGAGGACCCGGGATCGATCTCTGGGGCCTCCTGGTGATAAAGAAAAAGAGAAAGCATGCCTGTGTGGCAGGCCAGTGCCCAAGCCAGTGCCGTGTGAGTGCTGGAGCAATGAGCCAGTGCCTGCGCAAGTGATTCACGCAGCAAGATGATGACTCATCACAAGAGAGACAAGGGGAGGGTCAAAGTGAAGTGCAGGAAAAACCAGGAACTGAGGTGATGCAATTGACAGGGAACCTTTCTCCATATCGGGCGTCTTTAGGCTCAAATCCTGGTGAATCCTAGAGGAGAAAAAATGAGAAGACAAAAAGAGAAATAGATACAGAAGATTACACAGCAAATGGGCAAAAACAGCGGGGAAGGGGGAAAAATAAATAGATCTTTAAAAAAAAAAGAAGTATACAACTTGGAACCTTTTAAAATTTACTGTCCTTGTACTTTGGGTATACTTTGTTAAGTGCATGGCTCAAAGTAGATGCTCAATAAGTGAATGATGACAATGGAATTGTGTCACAGTCTTGTCATCTTGACTGCGAGATATATATTTCCTATAAAATTCAAGATGATGGCACATGGGATTCTCATCAGGTCCAGTAAAATAACTCTTTTGAGAAAAACATTCAATAAGTATTAAAAATACATATTTAAAGAACATTCTTAGGGACTTGCAAAAAATACAGCTAGTGAGATTCACATTTCAGTCTTCTCCTCAGTAACATGAGTTCTTGCAATATTTATCTGCATCTTCTTTTAAACCAGTCTGTTTTAGTTTCCTAGCTGCTAAAACAAATACCATATAATGGGTTGACTTAACAACAGTAATTTATTGGGTCACCATTCCAGAGGCTGGAAGGCTTGCCTCTTCCCAGGGTTGGCATCTTTGGGTGGCTGGCAATCATTGGGGTTCCTTAGCTTTTCCATCACATGGCAAAACACAGGGCAGTGACTTCTTCTTCCTCTTTTGGGTTCTGTTGACTTCTAGCAGAACTGGCTGTTCCTGTGACTTCTGGATCTGTGTCCAATTTTCTTTGCTTCTAAGGACTTCAACTATATTGGGTTAAAGCCCACCCTCATTCAGTTTGGACTCATCTTAAGTAATAACATCTTCAGAGATCCTACTGACAAATGGGTTCACACCCACAAGACTAGGAGAGGTACATGAACATACGGCTTGTGGGGGACATGATTCAATACCCAACACCATCAAAGTGTTAATTAACATTGACTGAGGGCTTAGAAGTGCTGTATGCTAGCTACGTGGGATCTTGTTTACTCTTCCCCAGGAACTCTATGAGGTCAACTCTATTACTATATCCCTTCACAGACACCGGACTAAGGCTTTTATGTAAAACAAATGGCTTTCCCAAAGTCTGGCAGCCAGAGATTGAATAAGATCCAGCCTGGGAACTCTAGCCCAAGCTAAATCATTTCTCTTTACTTCTTCTGTTAGTTTATTTTGGAAATAGCATGTACTTCTTTCATTTGCCTATTAAATTTTTTTAAAGACTTATTTTTAAATTTATTTCTCTCCCCTTCCTGTCCCCCCATCCCCGTTGTCTGCTTTCTGCCTCCAGTTGCTGTGTGTTCTTCTTGTGTCCACTTGCATTCTTCTCAGAAGCACCAGGAATCTGTGTCTCTTTTTTTGTTGTGTCATCTTGCTGCATCAGCTCTCTGTGTGCACGGCGCCACTCCTGGGCAGGCTGTGCTTTTTGCGTGTGGGGCGGCTCTCCTTGAGGTGCGCACTCCTTGCGTGCGGGGCTCCCCTATGGGGGGACACCCCTGCATGGCACAACACTCCTTGGGCACATCAGCACTGAGCGTGGGCCAGTTCACCACACGGGACAGGAGGCCCTGGGTTTGAACCCTGAACCATGTGGTAGGTGGACGCTCTATCAGTTGAGCCAAATCTGCTTCCTAGCCTATTAAATCTTAATCAAAAGTCAATTTTCAATGATTGGTTTTTACTTTTTTCCAATTCAATTCATATTTATTGACTATCTACCCAGTGCAAGGCATTGTGCTAGTGGAGAAGGCCCATAAAAGTGCATGAACTGGGGTCCTTCCTGCAAGGATTTTATAATCTGGAAAAAGGCTGGGATTGGTTTTAAATTTATACGTGTTACTTTAATGCAAGGCAAAATGAGCTAAGGCAGAAAATGACATTTGTTGAACAATCTACTATGTGCCAGGATGATGGATACTTAATTTAATTACCACATTTAATTTTCTAATTTTATGGGGAAATAATCAGAGACTCAGACTCTTTAATAATTAGCCCAAGGCACACGAGTAGGAAGTGGGAGAAACCAACAAAGCAGGGTTTGAAACTTGGTACCACAGACTGCCTTGGGAACAAATAAAAGTGCAAAGGAATGACAGGTCCCTCAAATGTTGGGGACGAGCCAAGGCAAGATTGGCATCGTTATTGAAGGAAGGGATGCCTGACACGGGGTCCATTGCAGGGGAGGGAATGGCCATGCAAGCAAAGGAAGGAGCGGGGGCCTTGGGCTGTGCGCGGGAAGAATGGAAGCTTTACATGTGCAAAGATGAGGGAAACCTGCTTGAGCGTGTGGGGCAGGGTGACACTGAGGACTTGCCCTTGACATGCGGGCAAGGCCAGTGAGGTCATCAAGGCGGCCTTTAAGAAGATGAACTTTACGAGCTTCAGGCTGCTCATCGCTGAAGTCATCCCAGCTGGTCTGGCCCTGAAGCTTCTTTTTCTTGGCTTCTCCTTCTTCCAAACAGTGAAAGGAAGAAACCCCGGAGGACAAAGGCAAAGCTGCCGAGCAAGCGTCCCCTTTGCTTCCCTCGTTAAGGTTCTGTCTTTTTTCTTCCCTTTAAGATGACAAGGAAACATCCTTCCTTGGGAAAGTGGCTAAAGAACATATAAAAATATTTACATAAACAAGTAATGAAGAAATGCTAGTTAAAATCAAATGAGCCAAAAAATAAATAAATAAATAAAATGAGCCAGTGCCAAAACAGTGATCACTTAAAAAACCAATAGTCCTCAGTGTCTGTGAGGCTGTGGTGAGACAGACAGCAATGTGCAAGTTGATGAGCGCTGACCAAGAACTCCAGTAGGAGGGATCCATTCAAAACAAATAACCTAAGATTAAGGCAAAGATTCATACCCAGAGAGGCTCATCTCAACTGTATTTGGAAACACTTCTAAAATTTGAAACAATTCAGATGTCCAACCTTACGGGAAAGGTTGAATTATCAGTGCAGTTCCATGATATAGTATTAAACAATATGATGATGGCTATGACAAAGGTCAAGTCCAAAAGATAATTCCTACTATAGTATGTACAGTACTTGAAAACTTGAATCTCTCTCTTTTCAAAGTGAGCCCTGCAGGTAAAGTGGATATTCCTCGTTTTCCTGCCCTAATCTCCTAATATCCCCTTTCTCCCCAGAGATAAACACTATTTTGAGTTTGAATGAAATTCAGAGCTTCACAAAAATACTTTCCATATGCATTATTATTTTGGGCTGTGTTTTTTTCTGGAATCAGATTATATGTATTATGCTGCAACTTGCTTTTTCACTTATAAGGCGCTTTTTAATTACTTGGTAAAACAAATGTGGCAAGTGAAAAAAGCAAGAGACAGTAGTGTACAAACAGTATGATCCAAAAGACATGAAAATGAACTTAGGCTTAAAAAAGAGACTAAAGGAAACTATGCCAAAATTAGTAAATGATTATCTTGGGGAGGGGGGAATTTAGAGAGATTACCCTTTCATTCTTAATAGTTTTCTCTGTTTTTTTCCCCCAGAATTAGCACATACTACTTTCATAATCACAAAAATGTTATGAAAAAATGTGTAAAATCGGTCAACAATGTCCCTCTATCTGTGCAAAGCCTTGTCCTCTCCATACGGAGAGAAATATTTCTCCATTTCATCCTGGGAAGAGGAGGCCCCCCCCCTCCTCTCCCATTTTCCTCTGTGTGTCTCACGGGCAGTGACATAGGGCTGCAAGTCTTTCACCTGGAAGAGCTTTAGCATCTCGCCACAAGGATTTCAAATGACCATGTTTCCCCCCCCTGAGTAGAACATTCTCAAGTGGGAGGCGTGCATCTTGATGCTGGTGTGTGAGTATTGCTTAGCATTTAGACAACCTTTCAAGTAGTTTCGTGAAACAAGTTGCCTGGCCCCTCGTCAAGGCAGCCAGGGCGTATATTACTGGGAGGCACATGTGCCCAGATATCCGTCCCCGTTCTTTCTGACAGGGTGCCTGAGATTCCACCTTAGGGGTGTCATAGGCAGCCAGCCCCAAGTCGTTTCTGTATCCCCAGTGTCCCGTGCGATGTGCCACCCCCAATATGTGCTCAGTGAGTATTTGTACAGGGATGAGAAGAGGAAGGCAACTAGGAATGCTGGAGAAGAGAAAGGGAGAAAGATCTGGATGTCCTCAGTGTCCCCAAGAGGTGCTAGGAAGGGGTGCCTTTTAAATTTCACGTGCCAGCGGGAAGATGGACAAGGGCGAGACCTCGAGGGCAGCTGGCTTGAAGAGGAACTTGACTGGCTCGATGGCCACCACTCGATACGCAGCAGTAGATGGTGCGCCCGTGCTGGGGACGCTGGGAGCCAGGCAGGCTCCTCCGTGCTAGTACGCAGGGACTGAGGGAAGGGGCAAGGTTGAGGAGATGGAAAAGAAGCAGATATTGATAAATAATATGAAGAAAAAGTTTAAAGGATGATGTAAGAGTGCCTGGGACCAGGAGCCAGGCGGGTGGCTGAGACTGGGTGGCCGACCCCTCAGCTTTGTCTCTGAACCTGACCTGCTGAACCCCAAGGCCCCATTCTGCCTCCACTCCTCCTCCCTCCCTCCCTCCTTCCTTCCTTTCCACACTTCACTCATTAAAACATTTCTTGAACCCTGAAAACACCACAGCTCTTGCCCTCCTGAGCCCACGGACAGGCAGGATGACACATGATGATGAAGCAATGCGATCAGAGCTATGACGAGGCCCTGGCAAAGTGCCGTGGAGAGGCTGGGGGAGCTTTCAGAGAAGGTTCTCACGGGAGGAGATGGGGCCTGGAAGTGTAAGAGATGACGGTTTTGGGAAGGGGAAGGGAGGGGAGGGAAAGAAAAAGAAGAGAGGAAAGAACATCCAGGATTTGCATCCCTTCTTGAAGAAACTAGAAAGGGGTGCAGCCTTCCCCTAACAACTTCACCCTAAGTCTGAGGATAGCTGCCCCCAGGAGCTGCCACCGCCAAGGAGGGGTCCTCAGTGGGTGGTCCCGCAGGGCCGCAGCTGGGCCCCAGGCCACACAGAGGCTGCTGGTCAGGCAGGACACTCCTTCCTGGAGCGGGGAGCGGGGTAAGGGCCCCAGCCAGTTGCTGTTGGCAAAAGGCAGGGGGGCAACCAAATTGGCTACATATCAAAAAGTAATTAAAATATTGTAGTTAAATGGACACAAGGGTTCGCAGAACCTCTGCAACAAGCCCCTCCTTCTTCCATCTCTGTTCGGTTCCCAGAGCTCAGCAGGGGAATGGGGGTGATGGACGGACGTGCAAGTCTGCCCGCCTGGTTCCCCTAAAAATTCAGTGGCTGGGGTAGGGGGAATGTAGCTCCTTCTGTCTGGCGCTGGTTTGGATGAACCTTCCTTCCTTTTGGAGTCTTCTCCTCACTGTCTCCGGGTTTGACGGCAGCTCTTACCCATAGAAAGGAACTCTGGCTGGCTGCTCTTGGGAGTGGTGAACAAGGTCACACGGTAACTTCTTGGGTCAGACTCCATTTAGGAGTGGCTTCCTTTGGCATCTGACAAAGTCCGCAGAGGGAAGTTGTTCGCAAAAGGATTTGAAACACCACACTATTTTTTTAAAACTGTTTTTCTTCTCTTTAAAAATGGTGTAAAATTACTTCTTTTTTCTTTTTTTTTTAGATTTATTTTTATTTATTCCCCCCCCCCCAGTTGTCTGTTCTCTGTGTCCATTTGCTGTGTGTTCTTCTTTGTCCGCTTCTGTTGTCAGCGGCACGGGAATCTGTGTTTCTTTTTGTTGTGTCATCTTGTTGTGTCAGCTCTCCGTGTGGGCGGCGCCATTCTTGGGCAGGCTGAACTTTCTTTGGCACTGGGCGGTGCGGTCACCCCTCAGGCTGAAGTGTGGTTTGCTGGCCTGGCGGGGGAGCGGCCGCAGTAGGCTAGGGTGGCTGGTCGGACTCACCGCCACCCCTGAGGGGAGCTCGGCATGGGCGCAGAGTGCCCTCGGGTCTCCCCTTCTCGGTAGCCATGCTTCCGCGGCCGGCCCTCCTCCCAGATAGCGCCACATGATGCCTTTTTTCTCCCTGCGCAGGCGCAGGGCGGAAAAATCCAGTCTGCCCTTTTCCCTCCACCCCCCCCCCCACAGCAGCAACAGCCAGGCGTGGGCGGAAAAACCCAGTCTGCCCTTTTCCCTCCCCCCGACAGCAGCAACAGGCAGGCGTGGGTGGGAAACTCAAGTCCGCCCTCTACCCCAGCAACAGCAGCCACCAATCCCTAAACCCTGCCACTTCCCCCAGCAACAGCAACAGCCAATCCCTAATCACCACCCCTCCCCCGTCCAGTACCACCCACTGACCTTTCTCCGGCAACCAATCAGAACAGGGCGTGGCTTCGACCAATCAGCCTTCCCCAGCCCCTATAAAACTGTTGCCTCTCCCTCAATAAAGTGGACCTGCGTGTTTACCTCGTCTCCGCGGTAGTTCTTCTGTCGTGCGCCCTCCAGTCCTGAAAGCCCCCGACAAGGGCCTGGCCTCCCTTGTCCCCAGTTCGTCGCCTGCTTCTCCGGGCGACCCCTTCGTCGCCGGCTTTGCCGGGCGACCCCGTCAGCCGAACCGCGCAACCCCTGTGAGACCGACCCCTCGTCTGCTGCTGGACCGACCCCTCGTCCCAAGTGGGACCGACCCCTCGTCCCAAGCGGGACCGACCCCTCGTCCAAAGCTGGACCGACCCCTCGTCCGCAGCCAGACCCCACCTCTACCAACCGAGCAAGCCGCCGCAGGGCAGCTCTCCTTACGGGGCACACTCCTTGTGCGTGGGGCTCCCCTATGCGGGGGACACCCCTGCGTGGCAGGGCACTCCTTGTGCGCATCAGCACTGCACGTGGGCCAGCTCCACACGGGTCAAGGAGGCCCCGGGTTTGAACCGCGGACCTCCCATGTGGTAGATGGACGCCCTAACCACTGGGCCAAGTCTGCTTCCCTTTTTTTTCTTATTATAAGGGAGTTAACATTTGTTTTAAAAAGAGAAGATACAGATAAGTAAAAAGAAAAAAAATTAAAATACCTGTAAGTGGCCAGATCTTCATTTTTAAATGCCATTCCCCACTAGAAGGAACCAGGCAACTTAGACAAATGGCTGATTCATAGAAGGTACCAGATAAGCCTGGAACATTTTGCTGAGCCAGAAAGAAAGAAAAAGAAAGTGTTAAAATTAAAAGTTAAAAAAAAAAGATGCTGGTAACATGTCAAAAAGGCACAGAAGTCAGCTTAAACAGGCTCTTCTGACCAAAACTACAATTTGAGCATCAAAATTAATATGGGGAAGCAAATGTGGCTCAAGCAATTGGGCTTCTGCCTACCACATGGGAGGTCCTGGGTTTAGTCCCTGTGCCTCCTGGAAAGGTGAGCTGGCAGAGCCAACAAGGCACGATAAGCTGACACAGCAAGATGATGCAACAAAAGAGACACAAAGAGGAAAGACAATGAGAGACACAACAAGCCAGGGAGCTGAGGTGGCTCAGGTGATTGAGTGCCTCTCTTCCACATGGAAGATCCTGGATTTGGTTCCCGGTGCCCAGTGCCTCCTAAAGAGAAGGCAAGCAGACACAGAGAGCACACGGCAACTGTAAACAATGGGGGTGAGGGTGGGGGTAAATAAATAAAATAAATCTTTAAAAAATTAATATGGACAGTAGCAGATGTGGTTCAAGCAGTTGAGCACCCACCTCCCATATGGGAAGTCCTGGGTTCAGTTTCTGGTGCCTCCTAAAGCAGATAGACAGGCAATGAGCAGACATTGAGCAGCTCAATGTCTATTGAGCAAAAAAAACCCCAAACAAGCAAACAAAAAAACAATGAACAAAACAACGAGAAGACAACAAACCAAAAATAAACCCCCCAAAACAATGAGCAGAAAATTATCTGTCTCAAGCAGGGAGTGGATGTTGCTAAAGCAGTTGAGTGTCCACCTCCCACATGGGAGGTCCCAGCTTCGGTTCCCGGTGCCTCCTAAAGAAAAAACATACAGTGAGCATACAATACGCAAAAGATAGCGAGCATAGAAAACAAGCAAAAACAACGATCAAACAGACGAGGAAGCCATCTCGGGGGAGAGATTAATAAGGACAGATAAGGATTGAAACTCATTGAATAACAAGTCCATTATGACAGATAGATAGAGAGATAAAGAAGTGCTTTCTTACAATTAATATAGCAGGAATGATTACATTTAAATAATCATTTTGCAGCTATATTTTATTATAAAAATGGATTCAAGCAAGATTCACCAGTAGTTTCTAAATGGGAGAGAGGGGAAATTCTGATAAGGAAAAGGAAATTAACATAGTCGCAAAGTATCTTCCTACAAATTATTTATTAGTTACAAGAGGGGAAATAGCACCTTACTATAGAAAAAGCAGAAATACATTAAGTGACAAGAATGGACACAGCCAATAAGGGACAAATAGACATGGCCTAACTTTAGATGTGGTATCCTGAGAAGAAAACAACAGCACTTACATAATATTCTAGTCAAAAATGTGCACCCTGAATCCAATTATGAGGAAACATCAGACAATCTAAATTGAGAAGCACTTTATAAAACAGCAGGCCTGTAACCTTAAAAACTGTCCCCGGCATGAAAGACAAAGAGAGGCTAGGAACTGTTCCAGATTAAAGAAGACTGAAAAGATGTGACTGCTAAACACAATGCACTATCCTGAACTGGATTCTGGACAAGATAAAAAGAATTTGCTATAAAGGACGTAAATGCAGATAATTGATTAAATTGGAATATGTACTCTAGCTTAGATAAAAGTATTGCATCAGTATTATATTTGTGGAATTTGCTAATGGTTCTGTGGTTACATAAGGTAATAACCTTGTTTTTAAGAAATATGTATTGAGATATTAAAGGGTAAAAGGGCATGATATATGCAACCTACTCTCCAATGGCTCAGAAAAAATAATTCCATACACACAATTATAGATATAGAATAATAACCCAAAAGAAGCAAAGTCTTAAAAATTGGTGGATCTGGGTGAAATGTATACAAGGGTTCTTTGTACAGTTCTTGTAGCTTTTCTATAAATTAGAAATTATTTCAAAACAATAAGTTTTAAAAAATGACATTGGAATTACCTGTTTTTAAAGGTTATTAAAACTCAGCTGTGAAAAGAGAACATCTGTAATCTTAATGTCAGATTACTTTTTCAAATAAAAATCGAATCAGATTGAAGCCAAGTTTTTTTTTTCATTTATTTATTTTCTTTCTTTCTCCCCACCCTCTTGTTTTTCACTTGCTGTGTCTGTTTGTCTTCCTTGTTACTTTAGGAGGCACCTGGGACCTCTAATGTGGGAGGTAGGTGCCTAAACGCTTAAGCCACCTCTGTTCCCTGCTTTGTTGTGTCTCTCATTCTGTTTTTCCTCCCCACATCTTTTGTTGCGTCAGCTTGCTGTACCTGCTTGTCACTCCAGCTCGCTGTCTTCTTTAGGAGGCACTGGCATCTGAACCAGCGTTCTCCCATGTGGTAGGCTGAAGCCAAATTTTTTTTGGTAAACAAATATCAAATGGCTTTTCTTTATACACATACATATATACATATAATTTATATTTATATAAATATAATATGTAATCATAATTACTACATGTATTTATCATTTAGTGTTATTGCTCTGTGTAAAAGTGATTTCACTTATTTCACCAACAGCCACCAAATGTAGGCTGCTTCCATTTTTTCCCTCTATTAACAAGCCTTCTGAGAATATGCTTGTAGATAAATCTCTAACTACAAGCATGGTATGTCCTTAGGATAAATTCCTCGAGATATTGCTGTGTCAAAGAGCAAGCATATTTTTAAGGCTTTGACACATTTCAAAAAGTTTGAAATCATCTCCCCCACAATGTTTATACCAATGTATAGCATCACCAGTTTTATATAAAGAGGCCTTATTTTTTTTCCCCTTGCCCCCAATCACATTGATTTTTCATCTTTTGATCTTTGCCATTATAATAGGTGAAAAATGGTCTCTCCTTGGTGGTTTTAATTTGCATTTCTTTGAAAATGAGTAAAGGTGAAGTTTTTTTCACCTCTTTCTTGACCACTTGTGTTTTTTCTTTTTCCAATTATGGGTAATAACATATTTAATCAAATCTTCAGGACATATTGATCATAAGATAGACAACCATTCTTGTATGTGTACTATTAGAGAAAGAAAAATGCATCCCAATTTCTGAGATGTTGCAAATGTACATGTAGACTTTGCAAAATAAGATAATCGTTGTGTTCTGTTTTCTTTGGTTTGGATTTTAGTGCTTAGGAGAGCTGTGGCCTAAGAGCTTAGGCTCAGGTCAGGACATGAAGGTACCTGGGACCCTGTATGATTCTGTGTGATTGGGCAAGTTGTTTAATCTTCCAGGATGATTTACACAGTCTTCTGAGAATTTTCAGAACCTGAGTCATTATTAAAAAGAAGATAATAACACCCTTCCTGACCAACTCATTTTTCAATTTTACTAATGTTTACTGAGTACTCTCTGTCATTCATGGGCATTTGCACAGGAGGAATTTGCAGTTTAACAGGGAGACAGAGAAACAAATAGTTGTTCCACCTGGGTATGTCAGTTAAGGTATAGAAAGTGAGAAAGAAGAAAACTTGACGTTGTGGAATTTAGTCATTCAGCGAATATTTATTCATCTTCACCTGTATGCAGAGACTATGCTAGGTGCTGGGGTTGAGTGGTCGTCTTGAGATGTATGTGGGGAAGGGGCGTCCAGACAGAGGGGACAGTGGGAACAATGAGGCAAGGGGATGGAAGCATAAGTGGTGTGTTTGGGAATCAGCAAGTGGTCTATAGGATGCGGGGGGCTGCAGAAGATAAGGCAAAAGATGGGGAACTCAGACGGCATTCAGTCTTAAGATCCCACAGCTAATGAGTGCTGCATTGTGTTGGACTGGTCTGGTTGTGTATCTGGCTCTCCAACACCACTCCCACAATAAGCTACTTAAGAGAAAAAAGAACCAACTTTTATCCAAATTGCCTGGCGTGGGAGTAGATATACCTCAGTGGTTGAGTGCCTGCTTCCTATGTACGAGAACCTGGGTTCAATCCCCAGTACCTCCTAAAAAACAAACTGCCTAGCCCAATGTGGTCACATAACAGATGCTTAGTAAATGTTTGTTGAATGAATACATGAGTGAACTACACAGTAGGTGATGGATAACAGGCCCTTCCTGCAGCTCACAGGTGGGTGAGTCCAGCTTCCCAGAACTATTTACTTCATTTTTGTCCAGAACTAGATGTTCCCTAGAGACCTACACTACCCAGTGCCCCCGGCCTTGCCTTGCCTGGCTTGTGCAAGAAGCTGGTTTCCCTGGTCTAACCACTTGAAACTGGAGCCCCCGCCAGGCCCCTGAGAAGACAAGTGAGTTGGAAGGATAGGCAGTTCTTCTTAGAACCTCGGGGTAAGATTAGGCAGGCCTGTTCCGGGGAAAAGCTGTATTTTCCCTGGAGCCTGACTCAAGGGAGCCAGTCTGATCTTTTAGGCAATCTCGCTTCCAAGGTAAAGTGCTTAATGAGTAGGATGAGTAAGGGCTCTAGGAACTGTAAAAGGCTGTGTAAACAGAAGGCTTTATCATGCAGTGTGGCTGCTAATCTGGTGAAAAGAGTTCTAAGGGATTTCAGGAATGTAATCATCTGACCCCTGCCTCCATTTTACAGATGTGGACAATGAAGCCCAGAGAGCCATGTGACTTGGTCAAAGTCACCCAGGGGACAAGCAGACACAGGAGAGTAGCACACTGGTTAAGAGCTTGGGCACCAGGGGAGCCAAGTGGGCTTGAATCTCAGCTTCACCAATTATTGCCTGGGTGGGTGGGAGGGTGGGAGGCTGGGAGCGGGCGTGAGGGGAGCTTGGGCAAATGAACTAACCTCTCTAAGCATCAGATTTTCCATCTGTCAAATAGGGATAGTGACAACTATTTGAAAGGGCATTGTGAGGATTGCCTAACAGTGAATGGCTGAAAATCCAGAGCATTGCCTACCTGGAATGTAGAAAGTGAGGAACAAATCTTAGCTAATATTATTTATTATTATTATGTAATGGCAGAGCTTGGACTAGAATACAAGACTTCCTGAATCCCATTCTATCCACTGTCACCAGATTTCTTGAGTTCAGCATATCAGATCATCTACGGATTCATCCATTTAGCACATATTGAATGAAAATCTTTTTAAGTGTTAAGCAAAGCCAGATGATAAGCAGGAAGGACAAAAATGAAACAAACCTAAGTCCCTGCTGTCAGGTGACTATGATCTCAGGGATTTAGAGGTGGGAGGGAAAGAAGGGAGATGGGATATGAGATATGAAATATGAGATAAACTACCTAGAAGGTAGAATTCATTCTGGAAGTCACTTTAGAAGATCTAGGGACCATTTGGAGCCCTGGGGAGAGCCAGGCTATCCCAGGATCTCCTGAGGGCACCACAAAACCTCCAAACAAGGGCAAAAGTCAACACACACACCCCTCTGATGGCAGGAAGCATTGGCCCAGGCGGTCTCGTCCCCTGGCCCAGACACTAGGGGACCGAAATGGCTCCTCTTCCTGGGACTCAGCTCCACACTGCCACCCAGCCCTTTTTCCAAACGTCGTGCAGAGAGCAGACATCCACTAAGAGTCAGGTGGGACCACACCTTGTCTCTGGCCTCAGGTGAGGCAAGATGATGTTCGTGCAAGGACTGGAGAGAAGGCTTTAAGCCAGAGGCCCGGCAGGGGTCCAGCTGCTGCCAGCAATGAGGTCAGGCCCCTTCAAAGTCAGGGAGGCCTCAGAAGAGGAGCGTTCAGCGCGTTTGCTCAAAGCAGCGGTGGAAAAGGACGCAAAACCAAGGGGAGGGGAGCTGAGGGAGTCTGTGTTGAACCAGGATGTGACTCAAGCACTTTCACAGGCTCCATCTAACTTAGTCTTTACAAGATCACATTTTACAGACAAGGACACCAAACTCAGAAAGCATGAGAAACCTGTCCCCAATAACTGACTGAAACCAGGACTTTAACCAGCTCCTCTAAATTCACTCAAGCGAGAAAAGAGCAAGGGGTGGTGCCTGGGCGGATCCTTATGACCCAACAAAGCAGAACAGTAAACAAAGAACAAGCTGTCCACAGGAATCCTATTTAGCCTTTAAAGCCCAGTTTAAATAAGACCTCTGCCTGCTCGGCCACTCCAATTACAACTACCTTCTCCTGACTCTGAATTCCTTTAACCACTTGTTAAAGGAATCCTTTAACCCTTACATCTTGATCTAACTGTGGACCTTGTTAGCAGGATACTCACAAATAGGATGGGGTTTATCAAAGAAAGCAGGAAGGCAATGTACTGTGGATAGAGCATGGGACATTGATTCAGAAAAACCCGCGTTCAAATCCTAGCTCCGCCACTTACTAGCTGTATGACATTGTGCCTGTTACTTAACTCTTCTGGACCTCAGTTTCCTTTTCTTAACTTGGAGATTTTACCCTCTACAGGCTTGTGTAGAGACAAAACAATACACTAAGCTCTTAGCACTGTGCCTCTTCTGTGGTCCTTTGCCCGGGCTTTATGTTTCCGTGTGGAGGGCCATCAGTGTGTGCAACACTCCTGGTTTCTTTCTCTTCCCCTTGGAGGAGTGAATTACGTGGCTGGTAAATTTGGAGAAGAAAAGGAGCATATACACCTCTGTCCTCTACCCCCATTGCCTTTGGGATCTAGCTGTCACCAGAAGCACACGTTCTGCCCTGCTCTTCCATGGCCTTGGTTTTTCTGGGAGGCCTATTGCAGGGGTGGGCTGGGTGGTGGGGGGTGCTTTGCACCGCTGTCTGGGGCAGATGCCAAGTCAGCCTGAGTCTGGACAGCGTAGAAGGAAGTCCACTGGAGCCACAAACCCAAGCCAGGCTCTCCAATTCCAGCTGTATCGTTGGGAGCTCCACCTGCCTGGCTCCTCTGTCTTTCAAAACAGGAACAGGCTAGGAATTGGTGGGTGTTGTTTACAAGACTGCTCCAAGCTCCACGGTCAGCAACAGCTGTTCATCAACAGGAGCTGTTCCTTCCCACCAGAACCAAACGTCTTGTACTCTGCCCCTCCTTGTGTCCTCCCTTAGGCAGCCCCCTCGCCCCCAGCTGCTGTTCCTTAGCCCCACTCCACAGCAGGATTTTCCAACTCATGTTGGATTGAGCTCGGCCCTCAAGGGCCCCAAGCCTTGCTGGGGCACTTCCTTAATCCCTGCCCCAGATGAGACAAACTTCTTTTCAAGAGGCAAGGTACATGTCCCCTTTCCTGGAGGCTCCTTATGGCAGATTCTCAGCTCCTCTTTACTAGTAAGTTAGGGCCTGGGATGCATACTGAAGACTCTCTACTTGCTTTTCTGCTAATGTAAGAACATGGAGGTGACGGCAGGTCGTTTTTCAGAAGTCAAGGGGGCTTCACTGTTAATCTGCACTGTTTGCCCGCTGTTCGTAGAAAAGTGAGATCCAACCGGAGCCGCCATCCTGCTGGTTACCAGCAGGAAACTTATGGCACAGGGGATTCCCCTATTTTAGTTTGCCAAAGGCTGCCAAAGCAAAATACTAGAAATGGGTTGGCTTTTATAATAGGAATTTATTAGGGTGGAAGTTTACTGTCCCAAGGCTGTGAAAGCGTCCAAATCAAGGCATCATCAAAGGTCGGCTACTGGCGATCCAGGACTCCTGTCATGGGGGAAGGCAAAATGGCACTGGCCTCTGCCTTCACCCCAGGCTCGCTTTCTCCCCAAGCTAGCTGTGGGCAATCAGGCATATGGTCCATCTGTCCCCTCTTCTTGTTGCTTCAGCTCCAGCTGCTCCCCTAACTTCAGTCTCCCAGCTCTCCCAGCCTCTCCGGGTCTGTCTTTCTACAGCTAGAGGTGATTCTGGAGTCCTTCCTCACATGGCAGCTCTTTCTGTGTTTCTGCTTTCAGTCTTCAGTTGATATGCCAACTCCAGTAAAGGATTAGGACACACCCTGGGTCCCACAGTCTAATCAAAGGCCCTTAATTGAAGGGATCTAATCAACGTGATCTAATAAAAAGGTCACTTAACTGAATCCAACTAAAAGGACCCACATACAATAGGTGTATAAGCACAGGAATGGTTTAGCTTAAGAACATAATTTTCTGGGGTCCACAAAAAACTCAAATGGGGACAAACACAAGATCTTGTACATAGAAAAGAAATGGGGAGGAAATCTACTGCAATATAATTATACTGCCAAGGATGCAAATCGTATAAAACATGTCCTTGCCCTGAGAGGGATGAGACTGCATTAGCCTACTACCTACTGTGTCTAAGTGGAAGGAACGAGCCAGGGTGATCTACAAGCACTTGGAGGCAAAGCACTTGGAGGCAACTAGAAGGTAGTCCCTGTTCAGTTCAAGGAGCGTTTACTGAGGGTCTATGTGCCAGGCCCTATCCTAGATGTTGGAGATACCAAGCCAAATAAGACCTTATTCTTCCCTCCCATTGCTCACAGTCTAAGGGGGGTATTAGTCAGCCAAAGGAGTGCTGATGCAAATTACCAGAAATTGGTTGGTTTTATAAAGGGCATTTATGTGGGGGTAGGAGCTTACAGATACCAGGCCATAAAGCATAAGTTACTTCCCTCACCAAAGTCTATTTGGAGCAAGACGGCTGCCGACATCTGTGAGGTTCAGGCTTCCTGGGTTCCTACATTCCTGGGGCTTGCTTTTCTCTGGGTTCAAAGTTCCTTTTTTCCTGGGGCTGGCTTCTCTCTCCTCTGTGATTTTAATTCCCAGAGCTCCAGCTTAAGTCTTTAGTACCAAACTCCAACATCAGAAACCCTCAACTCTGTTCTTTGCCATGCCTTTTATCTGTGAGTCCCCACCCACCAAGGGGCAGGGACTCAAGGACCTAATGACGTGGCCCAATCATAACTCAATCATGCCCAGGTACAGACCAGATCACAAACATAAACCAATATCTATTTTTGGAATTCATAGCCATATCAATCTGCTACACCCCACTCTCTTAATTTCAAAAAGACGTTACAATATTCGAAAAAACTTTAAATCAGTAACAATGTAAGTACTAAATCATATCACAATCAATTTAAGGAAATACAGTTTGTCTTGGGGCAAAGTCCTATCTTCTATAGACCTCTAAAACTTACAAAACAATTTATCTGTTTCCAATACACAAATGCACAGACAGTGGATAAACATTTTCATTACAATAAGGAGAAATTGGGAGGGAAACAGGAGTCACATGTCTTCTATAGTTCAGTAAACCTGCAGGGCATCCTCCATTAGATTTCAATCTGAAAGTCATTCTAAGAAGAAGGTTTCTTCTCCTTAGGGCCATATGGGGACCCACCCTTTCCACAGTCTTGCCCAATGGCCATTTTCTTGGTTCCACCCTCATCAAGCATTTGGGCGTTGACCAAGCTCCAGATCTCTCCCTCCAAGAATGTTGGGGTTATTGACACACCTCGCCCAATCTTTGAGTTAGAGTCTTAACCCCTCTAGTACAGTGATGTGAAGACCACATTCCCCCTAACCTTTGGCATATAGGCTCTTCCCTCTCAGAACAATGAATTGACCACCTGACCTTCCCTAACCTTCGGGTTGCTGACCTTAACCGTCCTAATCCTTTGGGAATGTGCTCCACCCTTTATGCACCCTGGGGCGGCAAAACTCTCCCAGAAGATCTGCTGGGGCAAACTCATCCTCTCTGTACACATGGGTGGGGTTCCTCTCTTGGCCCAAGGCGAAGTCTTAATTCCAGACTCAGCTTCCTTGGTTTTCCTCTTAAAGGTGTTTTTCCTTCAATCTCTCCTTTCCATGTCCTTTTTATTCCAGGCTGACAGTGGTTTTGTTCATACAGCTCTCCCAAAAAGTCTGTTGGTTTAGCTTGCAGGAATCTAGGGGTGGAAACGGGAGTGGCACCACTCGCTATTACCCCTAGTGACCCCCTAGGAAAATTTTTGCTTCCTGTCCCTGCAACATCAAACTCTGCTGGTCTACAGGTTTTAGTCCCAAAAGGAGGAGTGCTGCCACCAGGGAACACAACAATGATTCCCCTGAACTGGAAATTAAAACTGCCACCTGGCCACTTTGGGCTCCTCATACCTCTGAATGAACAGTCCAAGAAGGGAATTACTGTACTGGCTGGGGTGATTGATCCTGACTATCAAGGGGAAATAGGACCACATCTACATAAGGGGGGTAAAGAAGAGTTTGCCTATAATATAGGAGATCCTCTAGGGCATCTCCTAGTACTGCCATGTCCTATGATTAAAGTCAATGGAAAATTGCAATAGCCCAATCCAAGCAGGACTAACAATGGCCCAGAATCTTCAGGATGAAAGTTTGGGTCACCGCCCCAGGCAAAGAACCACGGCCAGCTGAAGTGCTTGCTGAGGGTAATGAAAACATGGAATGGGTAGTGGAAGAAGGTAGGGATAAATATGAACTTTGACCATGTTACAGAAATGAAGACTATAATGTTCATGAATCTTTCTTCCCTGTTTCATTATGATGATGATAGTATATGTACACAAAACCAATTTCTTTGTCTTCTTCCCCCAATTTTTCCCTTATCATATAACAAGTTGTATCCACTTCATGTCATAATATTTGAGGATGTCAAGTTTGAGAGTGAATATTACCCAAGAACTTGCACCTTATTCTGTAGGAAATTAATGTGTTTCTGGTTGTACGCAGAAGAGTTGAACGTTATTAGGTGGAAATATTTATATACATGCCTGTTATTGTCTTTAATTAGAGACTAAGTATGGTTTAAGGTAATGTGTATGGTTGCTGAGTTGACAAGGGGAGGACAGTGATGGTTAGGCTATTGTGTCAACTTGGCCAGGTAATTGTGCCCAGTTGTTTGGTCCAGCAAGCACTGGGCTAACTGTAATACAAGGGCATTTATGGACTTTAGTCACCATTGACTTTACTGCATGGTAAATCATAGATAGCTGGTTATAATTACATCAATCAGGGAGATTACCATCAGCAATGAGTGATGCTTAACCCAATCAGTTGAATCCCTTAAAAGGAGAAGTGATTCCAGCATTGAGAGAGAATTTCCCAGCTTTTTTTTGGACAACCAGCATCTCTCAGAACTCAACAAGAATCTTCATTGGACTTTCATCGGAGCTCCTGGTTGCAGCCTACCTGCGGAACCTGGACTTGTGCATCCCCATGGCTGTGTAAGAGTCTCATAAATCTCTTACTATCGACAGATGTCCCTTGTTGATTCTGTTTCCCTAGAGAACCCTGATTAATACAGTGGGGAAAGGGGGAGGGTAGATAATTTGCATATAATATCCCTACCAGAGAGAAAGGTAGGAGTGGGGGGAATCTCTGGTCCACAGAAGTTGGACCTTTTGCCTAGCCTGGGAGTTCTCAGAGGACTTCCTGGAGGAGATGACACCTTAATGAATCTTTCAAGGGTGAGTAGAGTTTGCCAGATGAGAGGGCTGGGAGGATGGGGGAGGGTATTTCACACTAAGGCTTGCAGGTAGGAAGACCATGGGGTGAGCAGAGAATTAACAATAGCAATTCCATACTCCAAAACCTAAGGAACAGAGGGGGAAGGGTAGGGAGGTAGGCACCAGCACTGCCAAAATGCCTGGGCTTGGTTGTGACGGCAAAGGGGATTTCCAGAAGGAATGTGACCTGGTTGCATTTACATTCCAGTAGCTGTGCTAGAGGTGGAATTGAGAGGGGGCAAGACCCGAAGCACCGTGTCCACTTAGGAGGAGGCCATCCCCTTTGTCTAAGTTAGAGACCATAGAGAAAGCCTCCACTAGGCAGTGGGAGCACGAGAAAAAGAATCAGATTGGAAAAGTACTTAGAAGATACAATCAGCAGGATTTGATGAGAGAGTAGAGCAGTAGTCACCAAACTTGTGTTGTAAAAGATCGGATAGTAAATATTTTTGGCTTTGTGGGTCAGAGGGTCTCTGACACAACTATTCAACTTGCCATTGGAGCATGAAAGCAGCCACAGAGAAACAAATGGCTGAGTTCTGATAAATCTTTATTTACAAAACCATTCCCTGGACCAGCTCAGTGCTTCTCAAAATTCGGCCTGCAGCAGAAACAAATGGAAGGCTTGTTAAACACAGATTGCTGTGTCCACCCTATGAGTTTCTGATTCAGTAGGTCTGGTGTGGGGCCTGACAATTTGCATTTTAAACAAGTTCCTAGATGGTGCTGATGCTGCTGGTCTGGGGACAACATTTTGAGAACATGTGCTGTTTGAAATTATTTTATGAATCCCCAAAAGAGAAGCATTATGTTTGTAAACTAATCTATTCCTCTGGGTATGATACCATGATACCATTTGATTGCATTACATTCAGTTGAGGGCCCTTTGATTAGATTACCTGGTCTATTTAGGGCTTTTGATTGGACTGTGTCAGTGAGGCATGAGCCAGCTTGGGTCTCTGCCTCCCTTGTTGGGTTTGATATAAAGGAAAATATGGAGAGACTCACTCAGACACAGGAAAGGGAAGCCACCATCTTTGATCTTGCCATGTAAGAAAGAGGACCATATGAAAACTCTTAAGCATGAAGCCCCAAGAGGCCGGGCCCATGGAGCAGCTAAAGAGGAGATGGTAAGCCTGGAGGGGAAGGCTGAGACCTCTGCGGAGATCCGTGACCATCTTGCTTTGCCATGCGCCCAGACAACAGAATCAACAGCAGCTGATTTTGGTGAGAAAGCATGTCTTATGGTGCCCTGATTTGGACTTTGCACAGCCTTGGAACTGTAGGTTTTTACTCCAAATAAATCCCCTTTGTACAAGCCAACCCATTTCTGGTACTTGGCATCAGCAGCCCTTTGGCAAACTAAAACAGAACACTAGCTCTAAAAGAACTGAGAAAAATAGAATCAAGGATCATTTAGGTTTCCTACCTTCTAGCAGCATGGTGCAGAAGATAAGGCCCCAAGCTCTGGAATCAGATCTCCTGGGTTTGAATCCAGTTCTGCCACTTATCATGAGATCTCTTGAGTCCCTAGTTCTTCATCTTGAAATAGTACCTATCTCCTAGATGATCATGGGGATTAAGTAATACATGTAAAGCACTTAGAATTCCCTGGAAGTTTGTAGCACTCTGTAAAATGTCAACTCTTATTTATTTTTGGCACAAACGTCCTCCCCATGGTAGAGGCTAAAAATGCCAAATACTTCTTGTCTAGCATCCTTTGCAGCTAGATCCAATCCTGTTCAAATGGTCTTTGTAGAAGACTGCTGGAAAATGCTCCTGTCCTCCTGCTGACTGTTGCCATGTCCACAATGTGATGCCCAGAGTGGCGGCAGTCATCTTGCAAACATGAGGTGGGTGAAAACGTCCAAGGATCAAGTCAATATTCGGAAGATAGTAGAATCAAAGGATGGAAAGAATCTACCTGGGCTGTTGGGACACTGAAATAGCCTACTCTATAAATGCTCTCCTATGCATTTCTAAATGTGTGAGGTCATACACTCCTCTGGTTTAAACCCATTTTCATCAGGCATTCTTTTCTTGATGTCAAAGCATGCCAACACATGCAATTACTCTGAACAAGCAGATTGTCTAACCTAATGGATGGTGATGGACAGGTGTAGAAGACATACTGAGTGTGCGTTTTCCTTCAGGTATCCAAGTGGAGATGCCACAGAGGCAGTGGGGATGTTAGTCTGATGGTCAGGGGACCATTAGACAAGGGTTAAAAATACTCACTGGCTTTGATAATTATGTGGTTATGAATGGTCTTTGACAAGACAGCCTCAAGGAAGCAACAGAGGGAGAAGCCAGAAGGCAGGAGGTTCAGGAGGCAAACGGGGCCACACACAGTGAATCTGGACTAAGATTCAAAACAGCTGGGTGATTCCAAAGGCGAGTGCTAGAGGGCGGACACAGGATCAAGGTTTTTAAAGAGAATAATAGAAGAGACTCGAGTACATTAGTGGGCAGAAGGAGGAAGTCCAAAAGAGAGGAGGAGGCTGAGGCATTAGAGAGGGAGACAGCTGACGGAGCGGGTTCCTGGAGCAGGGGGAGGGACGTAATCCACAGCACAGGTGGAGAGGTTGGACCCAGCGAGGGACGTTCCTCCGCTGAGACGGGAAGGGGGGCGGTGAGGGTGGGTGCAGCTCAGGATATCCCCGATCTAACAGGAACGGAGACAGAAGTGAAGGCAGTGGTGGAAGCTGAGTTTGTCTACCCTGAGTGTCTCGGTGTGTCCTCTTTGGCATCCCTGCCTCCCTGGGAGAGTCTGTGACAGGCAGGGAAACCTTCCTGGAGAACCCTTTCAGGGGACGGTTGAGCTCAGTGGCAGTGGTAACTTGGTGAACCAGAAGAGAGACTGTGACAGCCTGGTCCTGGGCAGGTGACCTCCCTTCTCTGGGCCTCGGTTTGCTCATCTGTGCAATGGGGAGCTCCTTCTAGTTCATCATGATTCCAATGGGAACAATTATGAAAAGATTCGTTGGCACTGGATGCCACTTCCCCCTTAGAATAGGGGTTCTTAACCTTTTTTGTTCCATGGACCCCTTTGCCAATCAGGTGAAAACCATGGACCCCTTCTCAGAATGTAGCAGCAGATAGTTTTATGACACTCAACTAGAGTCAGGTCTAACAAATACCATAATTTTGAAGTACAGACCAACGTAAGTGATTTTTCGAGATATGCGACAACTATAATGTGATATGAAATGATTACTACTCTAATTTATTGTTCACATTCATTAGTGAAGGAAATACTAGATTTCATAAAAAATAAAAATATTAAGTTGATTTTTTTCCATTCAAGCTCACGGACCCCCTGAAATCTTTCCACGAACCCCCTTAAGAACCCCTGCCTTTAGAGCCTCCCCGTGCAGCAGAGCCCCCTGCGCTCACAGCCTCCGCTGCCTTGAATGACAATGTGACAGGTACCTGTCATGTGTCTGCCCCATCCGCTCAAAACCCTGATTGGTCTGAGAGCTTTATTGCCTCTTCTACGGTTCAGGGCTTTCTAGGCTCCTTCTGGAGACACGGGTTAAGGCCGAGGGGTGACTCCCCCGCGGGAAGCTAAAGCCGAGCTGTGAGGGCAGGCTGACCTCTAAGATGCCCCACATCTGCTTTTGCTTCGAGTCATGGCCTTGATTCCAGCCTGAAGGGTGACACAGAAACAGAGGAGAAAAGGACAAGGATAACAGAGTGTTGAAGACCCTCCGAGGCCCCTGGTCCCCACGGCAGCTCTGTAAGTTGGCCGGCTGGGGGGAGGCAGCCGCGAGCTGGGACAGACGCTGGAATCCTGGCCTTGCCCCTTGCAGACGTTTCTGAGCCCCGCTGTGCCTCGGTGATCTCATCAGTCAAGAGGACGATGGTGTTGATAGTAGCCGGTACCTGAGGGCTAGCGTAAGTATTAAGTGAGTCAGTACATGTGAAGACGTTCTAGCAACTAGGTGAGTGGCTAATAGGACCATTTTTAGGCTACTTGCCCCGTGAGTGTCCCGATGATCCCTCTGGCTGGGTCCCAGGTGTGAAGGCTGTGGACGCGCTCCGGGTGTCTGCTCAGCCCCCGCCCCTGTCCAGCACGGCTTTCCTTACCCATGGGGGTTGAGGGCAGGCCCAGCAGCGCCGCTGGATGAGCTGGTTGACCCAGGACAGCTTTATAACCCGATATGGGCCAATCAGCTCCTATCTCCTGGGAACTCGGTGTTTTCTGGGACAGTAATTCTAGTCAGTCTGCAGAGTTTCTTAAATCGGGAACATGCAACCTTGGGAACTTTGAGAACAGAAATGGGCCCACAAAAGCAGAGAGAGGGAAAGCAAGCCAGCCTAGAGAGTAAGTGTGGCAAGAGAGGAGGAGGCAGAAAGGAGGCACGCCAGCAGGGGACATGGCTACTTGTTCCTAAGGGACTCTGGGGCGGGGGTAAGGGCTGGGTTTCTAGGCAGCTGTCTTTGGCTTGAGTCCACCCCCTTTCTCTGGGTTCTTCACCTTTTTTGTTCCACAGACCCCTTACTAAGGCCACACTACAGCTGTGTATTGTTTAATAAATACATCACACCCGCACAAACATGTCCCCACGAGAATAATGCTTTTTTGAATTTCAGTGCAAGCTCATGACCCCTTATCAAGAATCCCTGCCTTATTAGCTGCATAACCTTGGGCAAGTAACGTCAGCCCCCTGTGCCTCGTTTCCTTGGCTGGACAAGAGTGCTAAACCAACAAAATCCTGCCATTTGGTGATGTCTGTGCCATTATTACTCCATGATGCCCTTGTGTGGGTGGCTTGGCGTTACATGAGTCAGTGTTGCAATACAGACTCTAGCTTTTACTAGCTTTAGGATGTAGGGTAGTTGTTTACTTCCCCTAAACCTCACTGATCTCATCTGTAAAATGAGAAAAGTACCAGCGTCACAAGCTGCTGTGAGGAGTAAATGTAGTGGGGTCAATATTAACAACCACCTTTGGGGTGGGAGGCCCCTGATTCGTAGCATTTGCTGATTTCCATGGTACCACCACTCCCACCAACACTGATTCAGGGTACCAATGTGACATCTCGGAATGCAGAACTGGAAAGAGATGTGCTCCTTATATAGTGTTCCTACCACACAGGTACAAAGACCAAATAAGCTCAGGGCCTAGATGATAGGTAAGTGTAGCAAACTAATTAGGGAGTGGCGAGCTTTGGGTTTTGATTACCTTTGTTTTTGATATAAGGTATTGACTTGTAAGTTTTAATAAGTTAATTTTTAGTATTGGTAATGTTTAATAACCAGCTTGCGGGAAGCGGATATGGCTCAACTGATAGAGTGTCCGCCTACCACATAGGAAGTCCAGGGTTCAAACCCAGGGCCTCCTGGCCCGTGTGGTGAGCTGGCCCACGTGCAGCACTGCCGTGTGCAAGGAGTACCATGCCACACAGGGGTGTCCCCCACGTGGGGGAGCCTCAAGCACAAGGAGTGAGCCCCTCAAGGAGAGCTGCCTGCGCAAAATGTGCAGCCCTCCCAGGAGTGGCGCCGCACACACGGAGAGCTGGCACAGTGAGATGATGCAACAAAAAGAGACACAGATTCCCAGTGCTGCTGACAAGAGTGCAAGTGGACACAGAAGAACACATAGCGAATGGACACAGCAGACAACGGGGGAGGGGAAGAGAAATGAAAATAAGCCTTTAAAAATAAATAAATAGATAACCAGCTTGAAAAATTCATGAAAACGTAACACCTGGGTCTTGTGAGCTAAAGTGCGTACTGGGCTTGGCAGAGAACCCAGCCCATATGAAGTGCAAAAGAAATGGGAGCTTGTGTGGCCCTTGTCATTTACTTTTTTTATGCAACTTATGTTTGTAGTAGAAAACTCAGGGGAAAACCATATTGAAAAATTCCCATTACGAAAAATACTCTTTACGAATGTGAGGTCACTGTTAAATTGAGGAACAGAGACTTGAGGGATGTGTGTGCAACCTGATTTACTCACAGAATTACTCTCCTTTGCCTACGTTCAGAACTGAGACTCAGAAAAGGACTGGACATGGGGCGAAAAAAGTTTGGAAAAACCCGGGCTTATGGTGGCATTGCATATACTAGATAAAGGGGGAGGCGGTGCCTCAGTAGCGCTGCGTAAATGAAAGGAGGAAGGCACAGGGCGCTACGGAGCTGCAGTTAGATGCAACAAGCTCGAACATATTCAATAACGCAGATTAGAGAGACAGAGCACTGCACAGAGTAAATAAGACACAGAATACGATCCGGAGGATGGTAATATTCTATTCATTAAACACACACCAGAGTGCGCACGCGCAAGAATCCAATATATTTATGATCTATGCTTTCTTATACCTACCTGTCAGGGGCCAGGCAGGAAAAAGATGGGCATCCTCAATGTTGTGTGATATAAGAATTAATGCAAAGGACGATCTACCAAGGTATGGGCAGGGTTAGGAAAAGCAGGCAGTGTGGGTGACCTGGCCTGGAGCCAGGGTCCGCAGTGGGACCTAAATACGCCCTAGACCCGACAGGACGGGGTCAGGATGGGTCCCACACAGGAGCTGGGCAATCAGCCAGCACGGCCCCCAGCAGAAGACCCAGCAGCCAGGGGCAGCAGTACCCCGGCCCCCCTGGCCTGCGGGGGCTCCAATCGGAAGCCAGAGGGCAGGCAAACCCCCTGATGTGCACCCTGCAGTTGGCCTTCTGGGACCCAGAGCGGGGCGGAGAGAAACGAGCAGTGGATCTGCGGGTGCACATGGGAGATGCCCTACGTGCTCCTCCAGGACAGAAATCCAACATTCCAGAGTGGAGGCTAATGCGGGAAGGGGAAGGGGAGGGGGCAGTTGGGGTGGAACAGAGCATGCTGAAACAGGGTTCTCAGAAGCCATGGAGCAGGAGTGTGATTAACTCAACTCTCAGCACCTGAGGTCTAAAACAGACACCAAATCTGGTATTTGCTGGGAAAATAGCAGCCATAATAAACAAGCCTTTGGAAAAACATCCCTCCCCCGTCCCCGTACTGTTTGTGTTGTAATAATCCGGGCTTCCATCTGCACTCAAGGCTGGTGCAAACACTGACTCCTCGTGTGAAAGAGGGGTTGGCTGCAGGAAAGGGCACAGGCAAGGCCTGTGCAAGGAAGAACAAAGGCAGAAACTGTGTGTGGGCAGTGGAATGGGTCCCAAGAGTACTGCTTACAATCTGTATTTATTAAGAAAGAGGTAGAGGTAGGCAACTAAGAAATGATGATAATGCTCTTGTGAAAAATACACTTCTGCACATGCAAAAAGAAATAATAAATATTATTTCTCTACATGCAAAGATTATTAGTAGTTTTTATTTTATTCTGCTTTCCTGTATTTTCTAATTTTTATAAAGTAATCCTGAGGTATTTATGTAATAAGAAAAGATGGTTTAAAGTAATAAAGGTAAAAATATCTTCGCAAAACATTAATAGCTGAGAGGAATTGGGACTGAACTTACTGCCTTGAACCAAAGGTTTAAAAAAACCTTAAAAAAATAAACAAAACTTTAATTTGTATTTTTTTTTTATGCCTTCCAAACACTTCCAATTTCACTGACTCTTCAAAGGAAGCCCCTGGGTAGATGTTTTGTTTCCCATTTTAGAGAAAAGAAATGGTGACTTCCTGCCTTCAGTAATTTGTCAAAGCATGGAAGGTATTAAAGCAAAAATGGGTGTGGCCCCAAGTCTGAAGCCCCCCTCACCTCCTCCCCCTCCTCACCCCCCCTCCTCCCCCTCCTTATCCTCTGCTTCCAGATGCTGTACCCAACTGACCTGCTCTGCCGGAAACCAGCCCCCATAACCCCCCCAGGAGTGATAGAGTCATTTGCAAAGGAAAGTCAAGCAGATGACCTAGGCCTGGCTGAAAACCAGAGGATTGTCAGAGTGATGAAATGATAACCACCTCTTGGAAACATTCTCGGCCTCCTTCCAACAGGCTGGGTGGGGAATCAAAAAATGATCCTTGGAATCTGGTAATGTTTGCTAAAAACTTAGTATTTTCCTAAGTTTATTAATTAAATAATCACCGACTTTTAAAAACTTCTTATTGAAATATAGCACAATACAGAGGAATGTAAAACTCCTCAGGGAGTTTCCCCAGGGGCACCGCTGATGGTCAGCACCCAGCCCCAAGGCAGAAGCTGCTCCTGGTTCTCTCCCCAACCCTCCCTGCCAGCACCGCAGACACATTTTGCCTGGTTTTGAACTTTATACATTTGGAACATTACAGAACGTACTTTTGAATGCCCGATTTCTTTTACTAAACGTTATATTTGTGAGGTGTGTTTGGTTGTGTGTAGCAATGGTTTGCTCAGTTCTAATTACTTCATAGTTTTGCATTATAGAACTCTCCCACAACTTATCTTCTCTACTGTTTGATATTTGAGTTCTGTTCTGAGGTTTTTTTTCTTTTTTGCTATTCTAACTAGTACTGCTGTGACTATTTCTGTGCATGTCTTTTGGTGGACATAAGTACATAATTTGAATGTACTTCTAGGAGGGTAAGTGTGTGCTCAGCTGTAGTAGATCCTGCCAAAGAGTTTTGCAAAGTATTGTCTCAATTTACACTTTGTCAGCAGCATATGAGTTTTTCACCTGCTCGGTATCATCACCAACATTTCTTTATTTTAACTATTCTGGTGGGTATGGCTATTTTCTATAACAAGGGTGCTCAGTGCTGCATGTTTGTAAAAGCAAACCAAACAAAAACTGGTGATGATTTAATGACCTGAATAGAGGCTTTCGATGTATAATATTTAAGTTAAAATGTAAGTAAAAATGAAGTTATAAAACTATAAATCCATTTTTTTATTTTTTAAAAAGGAGAAGGAAATCTGTCCACCTCTCTCTTCCTCATCTTCTACCTCTATATATCCTTATATATTCTATTCCCTCTAACTGCAATACTCCTCTGTCAGCTTTCATAGATGTTGCCTCCCATCCTTCAGGGCTAGTCTTAATCACCACCTGCTCAAGAAGGCCCTTCCTGCTCACCCAATATAAAGTAAATGCTCCCTGGCATTCTTCCTCTTAGAAAAAACTTCTTTTTCTTCATGGCAATTAACAGATTTCTAAATATATGTATTGTTTGCCTTCCTCCAAAATGTAGACACCCTGGGTGTTGAAATGAATGAATGGTTGGACATGTGATGGATTAGGAAGAGGAAAGTATTTTATTTCTTTGGCATCCAAGAGTTCCAGCATCTGCTCTGGCCAGACATGTAGAGAAGTCACATTCTAGTAGGGACAAAAGAGACAACTAACATAATCATAGATGGTTATAAATCCTTCAAGGAAGAAAACGAAATGACAACTGAGGGAAAGCCTTGCTGAGGAGATGATGTTGGAGTTGAAACCTGGACAGGTGATAAGGATTTTGCCCTGCAAATGTGTGAGGGACAATTTCAAGCAGGGACAGGAGCAAGTGCAAAGGCCCTGGGGCTGCTTGGCTGGAGGGTAGTGAGCGAGCCAGGGTGAGGGTTGTAGATGGTGAGGTCAGATAGGAATACATGAGTGAGATCATGGAGAGACGTGTAAGCTAGGCTAAAGAGTTTGGGAGACGGTGAAGGGTTTTAAGCAGGGAAGTGACCCAATCTGACTTACATATTTTTAAAAATCCATCTGATGGCTCTGTGGGTTATTAAGAGGAAAGAATAAAATTTTTTGCATGGGCCTCAGAGAGATGACGATGGCCTGGACCAGGTGGTAGCAACAGAGATGGAAAAAAGTGAGAAGAGAACATTTAGAGGTTGAACGGCCAGGACTTGCTATAGATTGGATGCGGTTTATGAGGAAAGAACAAAATCAAGGATGGTTTATGGCCCGAGTTACTGGGTGAAGTGGGTGCCGCTGACTGAGTTGAAAAAGAATGGAGGAACAGGTTTAGGCAAGAAAACAGAGCGGTGTTTTAACCTTGTGAATTTAAAGATGACCATTGGACGTGCACATGGAGATGTCAACAAGCTAAATGGGTGCATCACAAGCTAAGTGGATGGTGAGGGAGGGATGGGGCTGGAGATAAGCGCTTGGGCATTGTCAGCATGTGGATACTGTTTAAAGTCATGGAACCCAGAGAACCTACGAGAGAACGACAGCCCAGCCCAGGGCCTGCAACATTTATAAACTGATGAAAGGAAAAGCATTCTCCAGCAAGGGGAACTGAGAAGGAGCTGCATGCACTGAAGGTGTTTGGTGTTGAGAAAGCCCAAAAGGCGATGGACTTGGCCCAGCAGTTAGGGTGTCTGTCTACCACATGGGAGGTCCGCGGTTCAAACCCTGGGCCTCCTTGACCTGTGTGGAGCTGGCCCATGCGCAGTGCTGATGTGCGCAAGGAGTGCCATGCCACGCAGGGGTGTCCCTCGCGTAGGGGAGCCCCACGCACAAGGAGTGCGCCCCGTAAGGAGAGCCGCCCAGCGCGAAAAAAGTGCAGCCTGCCCAGGAATGGTGCCAAACACACGGAGAGCTGACACAACAAGATGATGCAACAAAAAGAAACACAGATTCCCGTGCCACTGACAACAGAAGAGGACAAAGAAGACGCAGCAAATAGACACAGAACAGACAACCAGGGCGGGGGAGTGGGGGGGGAAGGGGAGAGAAATAAATAAATAAATAAATCTTAAAAAAAAAGAAAAGAAAAGAAAGCCCAGAGAAGGAAGTGTTTGAGGAAAAGGAGAGAATAGTCAGCTGGGTCAATTGCTGTTGAGCATTTGAGTTCCTGGGAAGGAAGAAATGATCTTGGAATTTGGCAACCCGAGGTTGTTGGTATCTTGGTAAGGGCAGTCTTTGTGGTTGGCAATGGGGGTGGGAGTGGGAGCTGGTTGGGAGTGTTTTGGAAGCTTGGCGGCCAGGGGGACGTGAATATAACCTCTTGTATGTGCGTCTATTATAGTGCAGGTCACGTGGGCGGTTCCAGGGCTGTCTCCCTACTGCACAAGTGGCTCACAGTGCCATCCTCATCTTTGTATCCCCAGCACTTAGCACAGTCTACCTGACACTGGGCAGGTGCTCTCTAAACTGCTGAATGAATGCTTCTTAAATAAAAATCCTGGGTCCCCCTCCCAGACCCAAGCATATATGGCCTCATCACTATATGGCACATCACTTAGGCTCCTCTTAAGGTTTTCCTCATCTGTTAAATGAGAAAACGACAAAGTTGGGGCAATAATAGCAGCTTCACAGGTTATTGTGAAGAAGAAATAAAATACCAACTGTGAAAACGTAGTACTGCAAAAACTGTAGCATGCCGTACAAATGCGAGTTAGGGTTAATGTGAGCAGATGACAGAGAATTCAGACTCCAGCTCTCCAAGGCACCTGGCACATTGTCCCCTGAAATTTTACTTGCAAAATCAATTCAAATTGGCTTCGATACAGACACTTCCTCATGCACTGAAAGTCAGCCAAAAGACACGAAACAAAGAGCCGCAGTAATTGTCTGTATCTCAAACAACAAGGCCGTGTTTACGGAGACGCTGGTTTTAGGATCAACCTTCTCGAAGAAGGTCTTTATGCATCAACTGGGAAGCTCCACCAGGCAGAATTTTAATAACATTTCCCAGGGAAAGGAAACTGAAGTGATGTGCCAGCGTCCCTGAGAACCAAGACTCCACAAATGGACTCAAAAAGCCGAGCCTGTTCATGTAATTTCCCTTTCCAGCTCTGGCTGCGGGGAGGCAGCATGACCGGGGGGCTGCCTGGGCACCTGGCGGTTGCAGGGGGACAGCGGCCTCCCCCATTTCACTCTCTGGGCGGGCATCACCCTCATGCTCACCATCCTCATCATCATAGCAACTTGATCATTCTCTTTTTACAAAAAAAGAAAGAAAATGGAGTCCGTTCCTCAAGCATTCTCCTTTGACAACACAAAAACAAAAAACCCACAAAAAGTAAAGAAAAAAGGAAATGGAAGCACAGAGAGGTGAACTCTTGCCCATGTTCCCGTCGGCAGGAAGTGGCCCTAGATTATAGACATTTTAATGCAGGTCTTTGCATCTCCTGCTCCTTGAGGTTGTAAGGAGCAGGACTTGCAGGCAACCTTCAGTTACGGCAGTTTTTGTCTCTGAGCTCTTGGCTGTCCCTCCCTCGTGGCGATGGTAATTCTGAGCCCTCTCCCTGCATACAACCACACACCATCATCTAGGACCTGTGTGAAGTGTCGGCTTCCCATGATTCGGCCTCAGCTAGGCTTCAGCTTGAGCTTGAGCGTCCTACCCTCTCTACGAGCACCCAACAATCCTATTTCCCAAAGAAAGGCCCCCAATGCAGGCTTTGTTGCCTTCCAATAGAAAGCTGTTTTTTAAAAGATTTATTTATTTATCTATTTTTCTCCCCTTCCTCCCCATCTCCCTGCCCTGGTTGTCTGTTCTCTGTGTCTATTTGCTGCATCTTCTTCTTTGTCCGCTTCTGTTGTTGTCAGCAGCACAGGAATCTGTGTTTCTTTTTGTTGCGTCATCTTGCTGTGTCAGCTCTCCATGTGTGCGGTGCCGTTCCTGGGCAGGCTGCACTTTCTTTTGTGCTGGGTGGCTCTCCTTACGGGCACACTCCTTGCACGTGGGGCTCCCCTACGTGGGGGACACCCCTGCATGGCAGGGCACTCCTTGCGCGCATCAGCACTGTGCGTGGGCCAGCTCCACACAGGTCAGGGAGGCCCGGGGTTTGAACCGTGGACCTCCCATGTGGTAGACGGACACCCTAACCACTGGGCCAAGTCTGCTTCCCCAATATAGAGCTTTTGATTGGACAGAGTATCCCCATCCAGTCCCAGCATCATTTGAAGAGCCCTTTTGGGGCCATTATCTAAGTAGAGGGTGCAGATGAAGCTGGCACTTTGAACTTTATAGACCTAGCTCCTGTACAGAATCGTGGAACCAGAACACTCAGTGGAGCTAGACAAACCTGCATTGAAATCCTGCTTCTTTTGCTTACGCACTGTGTGACTCTGGGTACTGGTGATAATACCTGAACTAATCGGGCACTGACTACGTACCAGACCCTGTTCTAACTTCCAACTCTCAGAGGTAGATTTTATTATCATCATCCTCATTTCACAGATAAATCACCAAGGCACAGAGAGGTTAAATAAGTTCTTAAGGTCCCACAGCAATTAGGGGGTGGAGGAAGTAGGGTCTGGGCCCAGGCATCTGGGCATGGGGCTGGCGCCCATGCTCTTAGTCACGTGCAACCCGTTGTCCCCCTCACTTAGCACCTCTTTGAGCCTTGGCTGTTAGACTATCAAATGGCGGTAATGAGATAGTCTCTGTAGAGGGAGAGTTGCAGAGTCGGACTTAGAATCCATTTGTGAGGATTCCGAGTCCTGCTTCAACTTGTCACACTTAACAGGAAGTCCTTTTCAAATGGAAATTGCCTGGCAGTGTGGGCTCCAGCTGTGGAGCTTGTGTAAATAGTGTCTTTAGGATTGTGTTCTTCCCTCACCAAGAGAGGGGTGGAGAATGCCAGGCTACGAGGGGAAAGGGCGAAAGAGCGAGAGGCAGGCCGGTGGGTGCGCCACCTTCCCTTCCTCTCCCCGTTCTGCCCAGGCAGCTGCCTCTGCATCTGGGCGGCCTTCCATCGTGGCGTGTCCATCTTTTTTACCCATACAGTGAGGGGATTGTTGTCTGTGGTCACCTGCACCCTAGTGTCTATCATTTCCTCAGGAGCGGGGAGTGAGCTAGATGATATCCCCATACAATCCCCCAGCGATGGCCTCCCGTGCTAGATGAGCCCGCCGTCAACATGGCGGCCTCATCCCAGTAGTCAAAAGGGGGAAACAACCCAAGTCTCCATCGACAGACGAATGGATAAACAAAACAGGGTTCAGCCATAAAATGGAAGCTTATTCAGCTGTGGAAAGGAATGACGTTCTGATAAGGCTACAATATGGATGAACATTATGCTGAATGCAATAAGCCAGGCACAAAAGGAAACATAACGTATGGTCCCTTTTATAGGAAATATCTGCAATAGGCAAATTCATAGAGACTGAAAGTAGGTGACAGATTACCAGGGGTGAGGGAAAAAGAGGTGTGGAGAGTTACTGCTTAATGGGTACAGCATTTCTGTTTGGGATGATAAAAAATTTTGGTAATGGATGGTGGTAATGGTGGCATAACATAGTGACTGCCATTAATGCCACTGATTCACATACTTAATAATGGTTCAAATGGCAAATGTATGTCAGATATTGTACCACAATTTTTTTGAAGCTGTGAGAACTGAGGTTCAGAGAACATCTTGCTCAGGGTCGCACTGCTGGTCGCCAGCAGAGCCGGGAATCTCTGCTCAGGCCCTTCTGAAATTCTGAGCCTAAGTTGGAGTCGGGGTTGGGTGTGAAGCTCGGCTGGGGCTGGCGGTTTGTCCTTTGTTGTTGACTTTGGGCCCCCTTCCTCCCAGCCCCCCGGGCACATGTGCCTCGCTGCCTCTGCTCTCCTCCGCCAGTGGGGTGTCTCTTCTTCCTTCTCTCTCTCCCCTGTGTGAGGACAGTCAGCCCTTTGTCCCGGAGCCAAGGTCGGCTTCTCAAGGGCTAGGCCTTCTTTCACATCCTAAGGAGGGAAGGAGCCTTGCTCCGTGGAAACCATCCATACGCGGGGCCTGAATTTCACTGCCCTCCCTCGTTGGCAGCGGGGAGGCGGGGCAGGGTCCCGTCAGCTGGAGGAAGCAGGCCTAGCTCCAAAAGGGCTTTGTCCCGCGCCGGGCCCCAGGCCAGAGAGACATTCTTTGGTGGAAGCTGCCAGGACACCGGGGAGTGGGGCACCTGCGAAGAGGCCGGGCGGAGACAGGGAGAGGCCACTTTTCTTGCAGAGAAGTGAGCACCTAGAGGGTGGAATCTGCTGTTTGGGGCCCCTGGGGCACTTCAGAAGAGGCATCATAGTCCAGACCCCCACACTGCCTAGAGAGGTGGACCGTTCATTTTTCTTTATGTCTGATAAAAATCCCAAGATAAAAGAAATCCACTCCTCCTTTGGTTTCTTATAAAAATCCTAATATCATAGACCTTCCAGTGGGAACAGACTCATGTACTGGCCCACTCAGTCCACATGCCATCATTTTCAGCCTGCACCCCTCTAACTGAGTGGGTGCACCCATCCCCCATTTGCCTGCTAAGGGCCAGTGGAGCTGTCCCTTTCTCTGGAGAATTCCCTCTGCCACCCAGAGCCTTCATTTCAGGGATTGCGTATCCTCCCTCCCAGCCACTGTAGCTGATGCCTGACACAGGGACCTCAAAGCATTTCTCACCTCAGTCCCGCATGGGATCCGGCTTCCGCTCGATTCTGAGATCACATCCTTACTCAGCCCCTTCCGCTGCCCGTACTGCTTCCCTCACTCCCTTTCTTCCAAGAGCCCTTCCTTTATAAATCCCTGGAGCAAGAATTCTTATATCAAATTCTATTTCTATTAATAGAAAACCTGACCACAGACACCCTTCTTTAATGAACTCATTTCAATTTATTGAACAGCTACTGTGTTCCAGGTAGATTTATATGTGTGAGGGATATAGCAGTGAGCCACATAGACACGGCCTTGCCCTCAGTGAGCTTATAGTCTAGTGGGAGGAGAAAAATATTAAACAATCACAAAAGAAGGCAATTATGCTGGTAATTCAGTACTATGTATCAAAAGTATGCAGCTATGAATAAGTAAACCAGAAGGTTCCAGTAATTTACTTATTGTCTTTCGCCTCTCCATCCATCCTTCTGCACTCTGCCCTGTGAGTCTGGAGCTGGGCCTTTGCAACCACATCCCCCAGATGCTCTGCCTACTGTCTTTTCATTAGGTTCTGCTACTAGAAACCACTAGAAGGAGACCCAAAGGCGGGAGGGAAGAAGGAACTCCCTTCCTGTTTCCTCTTGTTCTTGTCAACTTCTTTGCAGCTGGGCAGTGACCCCTCCTAGAAGACTGAGCACTAGCTGTGCAGATTCCCACCGCCCCAGCAGAGCAGGCCTCCAGGCTCCAGCCCAGCCCCACCGTGCCTCTCCAGATGTGCCAGCAGGAGCTCCACACTCACAAAGACCTCTGCTCTTTGTTTCTTAGTCCTAGGGGCGGCAACTGCTTCCTGCAGTTACTATCCCTGCATTACCTCCCTGTCCCTTCTGGCTCTTTTAGTACCACCACACCTCTATAACAGCCCCCTCCCCATATTAAATTCCCTCTGATAGAAGTACCTCCAGTGGTTTCTGCATTGCTGCCTGCACCCTACAGGTGCACAGAGCGTTCATCCCGGACCAGTGGGTCTATGAAGGCATCTCGGAAGAAGCGCATTTAGAGCTCGGCCCTGAAGGAGCTGTAGGAGTCAACCAGTGAAAGGGTGTTCGGAAGAAAGAGAAAATAAAGGAATGAGCAAATGCAAGGTTGTTGAAGCAGAAACAGACGGAGAGAGCCTATGCGGCAAAAAGCACTGTGGGTTTTCTAGAAGGGTGGAGGGAGGTGAGTAAGGGTCACAGCATGCAGGGCTTTGAAAGAGGGGGAAGCCATTGAAGGTCGGTAACACTCGAGAATGACGTGCTTAACCATATGATAATAAGGATAAGCAGAGGCGAGGTAATCCATTCCATCCATTGTTGGAACTCTCTTTCCAAATCAGTAGCCACAGTGAGCTGGTGTGAAGTCTTTGTGTGTATTAGAGAAGCGTGCCCCACAGGGTAGATATAACATAACCCCTCTGACTGGCTCATCGAAAGGAAGCGCCTTTATATGAGGAATAAAGCACTATTCCTTCCAGCAAAACCAGCGCAGGTGTTTTTGTGCAAAAATGCACAGTCCTGGATGGCAGCCTTGAGGGCAGACTGGTCCTTCAGGACACAGCTGTTGGAGGCAAAAGACTTGAATTCTAACATCATTTCTACGCCCATCATGGGCAAGTGGCCTAAATCTCTGAATCCCTGTTGTCCTATCTGAAACTCGGCATTTCAAGCACTGGGCCTTCAGGCTGTTGTGAAGGTTCTATGAGCTCATGAATCCCTCTGCCACGTTGTATTAGTCTGCCAAAAGGGGTGTCGATGCAAAGTACCAGAAATCTTTTGGCTTTTATAAAGGGTGTTTATTTGGGGTAAAAGCTTACAGTTACAAGGCCCTAAAGAGTCCGACGCAAGGTTTAGTTCTCACCCAAAGTCATTTGCCATGTGTTGAAGCAAGATGGTGGGTGATGTCTGCAAGGGTTCAACCTTCCTCTTTCTCCTAAGGCCCTGTGGACCCAGCTTCTTCCGATCTCAGCTGCAGGCTGGCATAGGGCTTAGCTGCTCTGTTCTTTCTGCCGCAAACTATCAGAATGGCTCATCTCTCCTCCGTGTCGGTCAAGCTCTCTCTGTTCCCATGTATCTTCTTCTGTGTTCTTGATTTGAGAGTTCCTTTATATAGTTCACCAAGGGGGTGGGTCCCCCCACACACCCTAATGATGTGGTCGAATCGAAGCCCTAATCTTGATTTAATCAAGTAAATGTAAAGCCTTTGACTTTAAATCAATCAAAGGGTATCATGCCCAGAGGAACAGACCAGTTTACAAACATAATCTATATCTCTTTTTGGAATTCATAAATAATCTCAAACTGCCATGCATGTGAAAATATTTCTATTACTTGACATTTTCTCTCATGCCTTTTCTTTGGGATGGTTTTATTCCATGGGCTTTTGTTTGCTGCCTGAGTCTATTTCTGAGTTGTCCTCCCCATCCTGACCCCAAGGCAAAAAGTCAGTCTTTCCCTTAGCCTTCGTCCTTGTTTTGACCCACCAACAATCAACCAACTTGCTCTCTGCTCCCTCCACTGGCATCAAGTGCTGACATTTATTATTCTGTCTCTGTGATGGTTTGCCGGAAGTGGTAACTGCCTTAGAGGAAAGCTCAATGTGCTTGTCAGGCTTGGAGGAGCACGTGTTTCCAAGAATTGGCTTGAACAGGGACACGGGAAGCAAATTTCCAGGTTGTGTCATTATCTGTCATCCTGCGATTACTCACCAAGGCTGCTTCCCTTCTCCACCTCCTCCGGACCCATACAACACATGAGGAGAACAATGGATGAAGACTTGGACAGTAAACAGCATTCAGGAGTCCTCAGCTGGGCTGGGGAATGGAAATTGGCTGCCGACCATTTTTGGAACCTGGATACCCTGTGATCTACAGCTCATTACCCCTTGGCCATTACCCATTCAGGTCTTCCTTTTGTTCATTCATTTATTCATTCAACATTTACCTATTTTGTGCTAGTCCTATACTAGGCACTACATGTATATGGTCTCCTGCTCTCCCAATACCACCATGATGTAGATGCTATTAATCTCTCCATTGTGATATGAGTAATTAGGGGTATAAATTGCATAAGTATCTTGTCTGTTGTCATACAAGTAGAGCCTGGATTTAAAACCATGTTTCTAACTCCCAAATCACTATATTAACCACGATACCATACTGCTCTTTTATCCTACAAAAAATTTTCTGTAAGATAGTAGTGTTCAACTATTTTTCTTCTTTCCACCAACAACTCTTGTGTGTGTTTGGAGGTAGGGGGGATTTAAAGGTGGGGTAGAGATACGTATGGTATGTGGAAAGAAAACTCAGACCATTATTCATTTTGTGGTGTTGTCCCAGCAAGTGGGACCTTAACTGAGTAACCTCATCAAAAATTCTTATTCACAGTGGGTTCACATACACAGAACTGGATTAGATTTAAGAACATGTTTTTCTGGGGCACACATAGCTTCAAACCTCCACAAAGGGAGTCCATAGGACCACACTGTGTCTCATCTGGACTGCTACTAGGACCCCTGGATGATCTGTGGTCCTCAGAGTGAGCAGCATCGTCTAAGGAGACCTGAGACTGGAGGTGATCTCCAGGAGTGACTTGAGGCAGGCCTGTCCCCACCCCATTCTGCAGAATATTTATCCAGCTTTGCTTCTCTCAAAAGTCTCTGCTTATCTCTCTTGAATCCATCTTCTTCACAAACCCTTCCATTGTTTATCTTTTTCTATGGAAGCCCAATGTGAGAATGATCTATTATCATTTTCATAATTATGATGATCATTTATTGGAGCCCATAACATGCCAAGTTTTGTGCTAGGCCCTTTACATACAGGAAAGTTAGGTCTCTTAAGTCAGTTCTGGGAAACAGACCCTTAGATGGAGGTTTATAGGCAGGGGCTTATTGGGGCATGTTCTTGAGAACAATTACTGTGAAGGGAGGGAAGCGGCACTGGAGAGAGGGAGAAGTTAAACTGTGATGCCGTCCCAAAGAAGTCCTCAGCTGACCTCACAGGGAGCACTTCAGAGTTGTCCCAAATTGACCCCAGAGAGGCAGGCCTGTGAACTCTTCTGTCTCCCCGGGAGAGGGTGTAAACTTGGGGGAGGCAGCTCTTTGGCTGAAGGTGCTTCCCAAAGAGGGTCTCAGCAGTCAACACCTCTGGCAGCCAGGACTATAGGCCTTGGTCCTGGAGGGTCCATCTGGGCAGCAAATCAGTGTTCACTAGAGTAGGCGAGCAGACCCATCTTACAGATTATTGTGGGCATTAAAAGACTCAGTTGCGGGAAACGGACTTTGGCCCAGTGGTTAGGGCGTCCGTCTACCATATGGGAGGTCCGCGGTTCAAACCCCGGGCCTCCTTGACCCGTGTGGAGCTGGCCAGGCGCAGTGCTGATGCGCGCAAGGAGTGCCGTGCCACGCAAGGGTGTCCCCCGCGTGGGGGAGCCCCACGCGCAAGGAGTGCGCCCGTGAGGAAAAGCCGCCCAGCGTGAAAAGAAAGAGCAGCCTGCCCAGGAATGGCACCGCCCACACTTCCCGTGCCGCTGATGACAACAGAAGCGGACAAAGAAACAAGACGCAGCAAATAGACACCAAGAACAGACAACCAGGGGAGGGGGGGGAATTAAATAAATAAATAAATCTTTAAAAAAAAAAAAAAAAAAAGACTCAGTTGGGGAAGAAGACTTGGCCCAGTGGTTAGGGCGTCTGCCTACCACATGGGAGGTCCGTGGTTCAAACCCCGGGCCTCCTTGACCCATGTGGAGCTGGCCCATGTGCAGTGCTGATGTGCACAAGGAGTGCCCTGCCACACAGGGTGTCCCCTGCGTAGGGGAGCCCCACGTGCAAGGAATGCACCCCGTAAGAAGAGCCGCCCAGCGCAAAAGAAAGTGTAGCCTGCCCAGGAATGGCGCCACACACATGGAGAGCTAACACAACAAGATGATGCAGCAAAAAGAAACACAGATTCCCGGTGCCACTGATAAGGAGAGACGTGGTCACAGAAGAGAAGAACACACAGCAAAGGGACACAGAGAGCAGACAACTGGGGGTGGGGGAGAGAGGAGAGAAATAAAAAACAAATAAAACAAAATACAGTAAAATATGCTTTGACAGCCAACATTGGATGCATTCTTCGAAGGCATCCTAGTGACTGGGGCACAGAGGTAAGAAAAAGATTTAAAAAAAAAAAGCCTCAGTTTGTAAAGGACCTGGCACATTGTGGGCTCTCCATAAATAATGTGAATTATGAAAATAAAATATTGTTTATGGAGAGTACATTTGGCTTCCAGAGAAGAGGAGGAAGAGGAGGTAGGAATGGGATCTTTGCGGTAGGTGGAGCCAACTGAGATACACAGAGGTAAGTAACTTACCCATAACCGCTCAGCTAGGAAGACCCAGGTCTTGGTCCCAGAACTAGCAGATTACAAAGAACCAAAAGCCCACACATTTCCTTCCCCATACCATGCTGTTCCATTGGCCTGTGGATCTACTCAACCAATCACCTGATCTTTTTCAAACAACCACAATGTATTAGGTGTCATATAGGAGTAAAAAAGTCTATCTCCTTTGCCTCAAAATGGGACAAATTCTGAAATTTATGCTCCAGAACTTCCCAGGGGGTCAGGTAATGGAAGGGAGAGGACCTTCCAGATTCTTCGCAGGGAAATAAGCTCTGCCCAGGGCTTCCATGTGGGGCTGAGCATGGCACCCACTGCACAGCTCCAGGGCGGGCTGTTCACTTTGCTGACTGTGGGAACAGCATCCGTGCACCTGTAAATGGCAGCCCTGCATCTGCTTTATGGAACCACGGAGGCTGGAAAGGCATGGCTTAGTCAGTCATCCAGCCACCAAAATGTGTGTTTTGAGAGACTGACCTAGGAGCTGTGGGCAGCTCATTGTCTCTGCCCTCAAAGGATCTTAAGTTTCATTTATTAGAGGCAATCAGGAAGAAGAAAGCTAGCAACACAAGGCAGCACAGAAGAGCCGGCAGATGGGCATGTGAGAAAGGAAACTCACTCAACTTGGAGTCAGAAGAGCTGGGCTCCAGGCCTGCCACTAACCAGTTCTGTCTGTTTGGGTTCGAGTCTGCCAGCTTCCCTGACGCCCATGCTTGGGCCTTCAGGCCTCTGATCCATGCCTTTTCTTCCCCCACTGCTTGCGTTTCAGAATGAACTCCAAATCCTTAGGCGCTTCAGTTTGACCCCAGAATCCTTCTGTGGGCAACCCTGCTCGGTCTGGTTTGGTCCTCCCCTCTGACTCTGGTTGTACATAAGGGGTACCTGGAAATGGGGAGATACGTTAAAACCCACCAGTCTTACTGGTGCCCTGAGATTAAAGCATATCTTCTTGGGTCAGTCGTGTGGTCCTGGCCATCTGCCTTCAGAGCCTTGCGGGTCAAAGGAACTGTCTTCTGTCAGTTTCTTTCAGAAGTAGACCCTGACCGAGGATTTGAGTGCAAGTGACTTACTAAGAGAGTGCTCCCAGGAGAAGCCAGCAAGGAAGTGGGGGGAGCGGGACAGGCAAGGGCAAGACTGCACAGGAGCTCTGAAGCATTAATTATACTATGGAGTTGGTCCTAACTCAGCTCAGAGGCACTGTGCCTTTGTACTGGTAATCTGAGGCAAAGCTGAGAAGAAGGTCAGAGGAGTGATCGGGTAGCAGCGCAGTCTGCAGAAGCTGGGGTGGGGCCCAGAGAGCTGGGCAAAGGGCTTTGAGGCATGCCGGCTGGATGCCTACAGTGTCCACCACAGCTTCAAACTCTATCAGCCTTCTCTCTCTTCCAAGAAGTGACCACCTAAAAGGCTTCAAAAAGTAGGAAAGGGAAGAATTCAGTCTGCTGTTTCCTTGGTCAAATCCAAATTCATTGTTGGCCTCCATCTTCCTTCTGAATTCCAGATTTTGACCGGCCCAGATGGCTGCTTCTTCCATTTCAGTATCAGCCTAAACAAAGCACAGTTAGCTGGACCTGCTGCACAAAAAGACCCATACAAAAACACAGCATGCTTCTCCGAGTCAAAGAGAAATGATTTTTGCATAATCTGTGTTTTTTTCCCTGGATATCAACACATCTGCTTCCCTCCAAACCCACTGATCATTCAGGGTTGATTATATGACAGTCCCATCAGTGAGTCTTTGTTGTATATTCTGTGTTTTTGGGTTTTTTTAAAGATTTATTTTTATTTATTTCTCTTCCCGTCTCCCTCCCCCCCACCCCCCCATGTTGTCTGCTCTCTGTGTCCATTCGCTGTGTGTTCTTCTGTGCCCACTACTATCCTTATCCTGGGAATCTGTGTTTCTTTTTGTTGCCTCATCTTGTTGTGTCAGCTCTCCGTGTGTGTGTGGCGCCATTCTTGGGCAGGCTGCACTTTCTTTCATGGGCGGCTCTCCTTACGGGGCGCACTCCTTGTGCATGGGGCTCCCCTACATGGGGGACATCCTTGCGTGGCACAGCACTCCTTGTGAGCATCAGCACTGCACATGGGCCAGCTCCACACGGGTCAAGGAGGCCAGGGGTTTGAACCACGGACCTCCCATGTGGTAGGCAGATGCCCTATCCATTGGGCCAAGTCTGCTTCCCTGTTGTATATTCTGAAAGGTACTCCTCATTTTCTCCTTAAAAGGATAGCTCTCACTGTTTGGCAATTCCTAAAGAAGTTGTATATAGATTTTCCACGTGACCTGGCAATACCACTACTGGGTATATACCCAGAAGAAATGAGAGCAGTGACACGAGTAGACATCTGTACACAGATGTTCATAGTGGCATTGTCTACAACTATGAAAAGATGGAAACAACCCAGCTGTCCATCAAGTGATGAATGGATAAACAAACTGTGGTGTGTAAATGATAGGATATTATTCAGCTGTAAGAAGAAATGAAGCTGTGAAGCATATGACAACATGGATGACTCTGGAGGACATTATGTTGAGTAAAGCAAGCCAGACTCAAAAGGACAAATGCTGTATGATTGTGCTACTATGAAATAAATATATTATGAGAGAGAATGCCGAATCCTAACCACTAGACCACCAGGGAAGGTTATTGTGTAATTAAGGGAATTAATAACTTGAATAGGAGTCCCAGAAAATAGAATGAGGTTAGAGAATGGAAAGCTGAGTGTTAACTCGTGCAGAATTGGTAAAAAGGATGTATGCAATCTTTGGAAATGAATAGAAAAGGTGAAAGCACGACATAATATTTGTAACTAGCAGCACTCTTATGTGGATATGAAAGAGGACTAAAGGGGAAGTCCAAGGTCATGAATATTACTAAAAGGAAAGCTAAAAAAGGTAACATGGAACTGTATAGTATAGTAAAAATGTATGTGAAACACGAATATGGGTAAATTGCATATATAAGACAGTTTTACTTTGAAACTGAATAAATGTATGTTAGTACTACAAGATGTTACTAGAAGACAAAAAAACATTTTGCTAAGTGAAAGAAACAAGGCACAAAACACTACATATTGTATGATTCCATTTACAGAAAATGTAAATATAAATCTATTTATAAAGATGAAATTAGACTAGTGGTTATGTAGGGCTAGGAAAGGACTGCTAAGAGGTGTGGAGTTTTTCTTTTTGGAGTAATGAAATTATTCCAATTTTTTTGTGTAGTGATGAATGCACAACATTGTGATTATGTGTAAAAGTCATTGATTATACATTTTGGATAGATTGTATGATATGTTAAATATACTTCAATAAAACTGCTTAATAAATAAATAATTGTGCAAGAATAGCCAGAAATAGCAACTGTATAGCAGAGGAAGCATAGAGAGATTGAGAGGTGAAGAATTTTCTTGTTTGTTTTTTATTATTATTGAAATAATGAAAATGTTCTGATAATGATGGATGCGACAAATGCACAACTATGTGATTATACCAGATACCACTGATTATATACTTTGGATGAACTGTATGCTTTATTAATATGTATCAATAAAATTGATTTGTTTTAAAAAAAAGCCTCTCCATTTGCTATCAGCAGCTGATGTAAGATGCTATGTGTTTAGATAATAAAGAAGGTTCCGTGGAATTGGCATGAGCAACATTTCAGTTAAAAATGCCATATAGCTGGACCATCAGGATTTAACTTTTGAACATTGGAGAACAATCTGAAACTTGCTCACAAAGTGCAAACTTTTATTTTTATTATTATTTTTTAGCATATATTATTTTGTTAAAGGTGCTTTAATTACACAAAATGTTACATAAAAAATATAAGGGATTCCCATATGCCTCACTCCCCACAACTCCCACCCTTCCCCACGTTAACAACTTCTTTCATTAGTGTGGTACATTCATTGTAATTGATGAACGCATTTGGAGCATTGCCACTAAGTGTGGATTAGCTTTTACAAACACAATGCATTTCTGATAAAATTCTAACAAAATTATTGTATGTATTTAAAGTACTTGGGATGTTGGTTCCATCGCTATACCTGAAGATTTGTAGATAATTTTTGTGTAGAATAGTAATATCATATATTTTCCAAACATTGTGAAAATTTTATTTCAATTAACCAAATCTCATTGATTATTAATTTATATGTGCAAAGAATTTTCTGGTTGGATTGGACTAGGGTCACCATTTATACAAGAAGAGCCACTAAAGATGTCAGATAGTAAGATTATACTATGTACTTAACCCACATATCCTGAATACAATACCACTTATTTTGCTTTAGACACAATAGTTCTTAAAATATGAACAGATTTAGTTGTTTTTTTTTAAAGATTTATTTATTTATTTATTTCTCTTCCCTCCCACCCCAGTTGTCTGTTCTCTGTGTCTATTTGCTGCCTCTTCTTCTTTGTCTGCTTCTGTTGTTGTCAGTGGCACAGGAATCTGTGTGTTTCTTTTCATTGTGTCATCTTGTTGTGTCAGCTCTCCCTGTGTGCAGCACCATTCCTGGGCAGGCTGCACTTTCTTTTGTGCTGGGCGGCTCTCCTTACGGGGCGCACTCCTTGGGCATGGGGCTCCCCTACGTGGGGACACCCCTGCGTGGCAGGGCATTCCTTGTGCACATCAGCACTGCACATGGGCCAGCTCCACACAGGTCAAGGAGGCCCGGGGTTTGAACCGTGGACCTCCCATGTGGTAGACAGACGCCCTAACCACTGGGTCAAGTCCTGCGCCACAGATTTAGTTTTAATGTAGCAGTTTACTTGAATTGTTACCCAATATCACTCTTTGGCTCCATAGTTCCTTTTTTTTTTTTTTTTAAAGATTTATTTTTTATTTCTTTCTCTCCCCTTCCCCGCCCTCCCTCCCCCCCAGTTGTCTGCTCTCTGTCCATTCAGTGTGTGTTCTTTTTTTTTTAATTTTTAAAAATTAATAGATCACAAGGAATGTTACATTAAAAAACATAAAAAAAACAAAAACCGTAAGAGGTTCCCATATAACTACTCCCCACTCCCACCACATCATTTTTGTAAATTGTATTTTTTTAAAGATATATACATCACAAAAAAATGTTACACTAAAAAATATAAGAGGTTCCTGTATACCCCCCACCCCCCACCCCACACCTCCCACTCCAACAACCTCCCTCATCATTTGTGGCACCCTCATCGTACTCAATGAACACATTTTGGGACACTGCTGCACTACACAGATAATAGTTTACCCTGTAGTTTGCACTCTCCCCCAGTACATTCAGTGGATTATGGCAGGATATATAGAGTCCAGCATCTGACCCTGCAATATCATTTATAACAACTCCAAGTCCCAAAAATGCCCCCACATCACATCTCTTCTTTCCTCTCCCTGCCCTTAGCAACTACTGTGGCCACTTTCTCCACCTCGATGCTAAAATTTCTTCTATTACTCGTCATAATAGTTTTATAGTAGAATATCAGTAAATCCACTCTAGTGGATATTTTATTCTTTATCTAGTGGATATTTTATTCTTCCATTCTGTGGACCTGGGATGGTGATGTCCATTCCACCTCTGGGTCAACAGGGGGCTTAGATTCCACATGGATGATGGGTGCAATTCCTCTGCTTATAGTTGTAAGCACTCTTGATTCCCTGGTGTGGTGGTTGACCATCTTCACCTCCCTGTTAGTTGACCTGGGAAAGACCAATGAACCAGAGAGTAGGAGTCACCACTCTGCTGAGGTTCAGGGCCCAGCTGGCACATGGGCAGTCCAGAGATTCAAGTCTCCTGAGTATGGACCATCCCTAGCGCCAACCACAGGTTCAGTAAAAGTGACAGAAGAGGCATGTGTAGAAAAGTCACATCTGAGTCCAGCTCTGTCACACTCAGGGGCACAATTCCAAAGTAGGGCCCTTTGATATGGCACAAAGCTCCAAATCCATCTGGCATGATTATACACCCTGTAGATCTCTGTGACCTTCAGGAGAACCAGTACCTAGGGTTGTATCTATTTTGTTGTTTTCTGGGGTCCTGCTGAGATGTGTGTAAGCACGACCCCTCTGATGACCTCCCAACTCTTTTTGGAAGACTCTTAGCCATATCAACTTGTTTGTCTTTGCCATTTCCCCCTTTTATTCAAGGTCAAAGAGCAGTTTTTAACACTTGATCCAACATAGAGCCTGAGATATTCTGCTGGTCTGAGTTGACCCTTTTATTCAAGGTCTTTTTCTAGTTGCTTCTCCAGTTACTGATTGGTAGTAATCCCTCAGCGCTAGGGAGGCTCATCCCCAGGAGTCATGTCCCACATTGAGGGGAAGGTAATGCATTTACATACTGAATTTGGCTTAGAGAGTGGCCACTTTTGAGCAACATGGTGGCTCTCAGGAGGCAATTCTTAAGCATCCTACAGCTCTAGACCTAGTTGATATTTCAGGCACACAGGCTCCTAAACATAGTCATCAGTATCAAGGGCTCATTGTTGGACCATCCTTTCTTGTTGATCTTTGCCGTTGCACTTGGGGGATTATTGTTGTTCCATTGGGGAATGTGACAAAGCTCCCCTGGGTGGGAACTCAGCAGTCCCTCAGTTGATGTAACTGTAACTACTGTAAAAATACCCAACATATATCCTAACATATTTATGTTCCCTGTATAGTTGCCCTGGAGAACTCCCCCTTACCCATGTGCTCCCCATCACTAACACCCCACACCAGAGTTCCTCCCCTGCCATCGTTGAACCTCTCTGTGATCCAAAACTTCTTTAACAATGAATCCAAATATATTGCCAAATTCACTTAATAGGAAATTGAAATACAGTGATGGGTTTAAAGTTTAGAAATAGAATACATAGTAATTTAGAAATACTAACATAGAGTAAAAATAAATTAGTGCATTAATAAAATGAAAAATATTATAAAGCTTTGTTTCTAATGTTTTGCCTTTCATCACTGTAATAGGTGTTGCCCTGTATGTACAGTGACAAGACACTTTCATTTCTTCCTCAGTGTCTACATCCTTTTTTTTTTTCTAATTTTTAATTTTGTCTTCAAGAAAGTTTTAGATCACAGTAATTCACATACACAATATAGGGGACTCCCAGATATCCAACATCAAACCCTTTCCCGTTTCCCCAGCAATGATCTCTTTACATGTTCATGTTGTATTTGCTGCAGCTGATGTACGAATTTTGTCCCCCAGGGACACGTGGTAATGTCTGGGAATATTTTTAGTTGTCATAACTGGTGGTCGGGGGTGCTATTGGCATCTAGTGGGTAGAGGGCAGGGAGGCTGCTAAACATCCTCCAATGCACCGGGCAGCCCCCCCCCCACCCCCCAACAAAGAAATAATCATTCCCAACTGCCAGCAGCGCTGAGGCTGCAAAATTCTGATCCAGACAGAATGTGAGTTTTGTGCATCAAGTCTGCTAGGACCACGAAGCCGTCGCCGGGGCCTGGAGCCTCAGCTCACTGTGGACCTGCCACCCCCCACCTCCCAGGGAAGGGCTCTTGGCCACCGCCTCTTACACCCCCACCCAGCAGTTGCTGTTACCCTTTGCCCCTGGCCAGGATTGAGAGCGGCCCTGAGAAGGGTTGAATAGGGGACACGCACCCGTGTACCGAGTCATGAAGTGGGGCCCCAGATGCCGGGAGGGCCTGCACTCACCCCCTAAGCATCCTGTGCCTTAAGGAGTGCAGCATGAACTAGCAAAGAGAAAACACCACAGCAGATTGAGGCAGAATCCGTGGGAAAAAGGAAGAAGTTTTTTCCTTCTTTTTGAACAAGAGGTCTCACATTTTCATTTTGCTCTGGGCCCCACAAGTTATGTAGCTGGCCTATCAAGAGTAGAAACAGCTCCTGCTGCTCATGGCTTTTTCTTTCTAAGGAGAACCTTCCTAGCACAATCCCAAGGCTTCCCTATATTCTGGAGTCGTGAAGTTTTCCTGCAGCTACATCCAGTCAGCAGTGTGCAAACAAAACTTTTCTTGGAGGAGGCTTCAGCCCAGACCACTGATATGTCTAATAAACTGCTGAACTACTTCATACCAAAATTATTAAAGAAATATGAAAAGGTCATAGCACTGCCATTGATTTGGATTCTCTTCCACATAGTTGTCTGTAAATACTCAACACATTTTATGTCTACTGGGCTTCTTGCTCTCCTTCTTTTAATTTGTTTGGAATCTCTAGACCAGGTCTCGTGTGGCTTGAAGAGAACTTTTATGCAAGGAGCTTGGAATGCTTAGGATAGAGCAGGGACTTCCCCGAGGTTATAGGAACAGCTGTATTTTCAGCCTGGCTGCTAATTGTGTTTATACATGGCAAAATGCCATCTCATATTTGCTTTCATTATAACATTCCTCCCAGTAGGGAGGTTGTGGGGGAAAGACATAGAGTGTCTACTGGCTTGTAGTCATTGGAGAACTGGATGCAACCAACGCTTACCACAAAGTCCAGACAATTGAAGAGCAAACATGGCCTTGATCACATCTCAGTGAGAGGCAACAGTGTTATTCTATTTTATAGATGAGGTTCCTGAGGCTTGTTGCTGGCCATACCACCAGCGAATAGCAGAGCTACGACCTGCACTCAATTCTGAGGGACTCCAGAACTTGAACTCTAGCTCTGTGCTCCCCGCTAGCCTTTTCTGACTGCCCTCTTAAATTCACCACCTGCCATAGAATAAGTGAACCCAAAGGATAATCCCAGCACCTGTCTCAGGCTGTCCGAGCGACCCAGCCAAAGGGCAAATGGGAGCTGAAATCACCCTGTGTGCTGTTCCCCAAACTTTGGTCTTCCTTCTTCCACCAGAGGAATTGACGCTGGTATCCAATTCATCTGCCCACAGGGGCGCCCTTTTTTTAAATTCGCACCAAGACATTGCATAGGCCAGTAGCTGCCCTGGGTACATAGGGGTTTGTTTATTCTGCCTGCTTCTGGCTTCCCACTGGCTACTGACAATTCTTGGGTGCCCAGGGCCATCCACACCCAGCAGGACACACCTACCAAGAGGGCATGCCCTTGACCCAGCACAAAAGAGACCCTGCTGCAGGATTTCTTGAAGTATGGGCTAAGAACAATCTGCATCAGAATTATCTGGGTAGTGGTTGTTAGAATGCAGATTTTTGGATCCCACCCAGATTGCCATACTCAGCTCTCTGGGAGTAAGGCCTAAAATCTGCATTTTTTTCCTTAGAATTTATTTTATTTTACTATTTTATTATTTTATTGTTTATGATTTTTCAGGGTCCAAAATAGATTTGTTGTTATCGTAGTTATTGTCATGTGGCAATGGAAGGACTTGTAACATTGATATAAAAATTGTGGTTACCAGAGGTTCTGAGGGGAGGGGAAAGAATGAATAAATATAACACAGGGCATTTTCAGGGCATTGGAAGTGTTTTGTATGACACTGCAATGATAGACACATGACACTATAACTTTGTCAAAGCCTATAAAACTGTATAGACCTAATGTAAACTATAGACCGTGGCTAGCAGTAATGCTTCAATATTGGTTCATCAATTATAACAAAGGTACCACACTTATATAAGATGTTAATAATAGGGGAAAAAGTGTGTGTGTGTGTGTGGGGGGGTGTTATATGGGAATCCCCTATACTGTGCGTGTTGTATGTTCCATTCCTTATTTTTTTATTTGAGAAATCATGAGTTAACTAAGCAATCGTGCCTACCACATAGGATTCCCATATATCACCCCCCACCACATCTTAAATTATTCTGACACATTTGTTACAAATGATGAATGACCATCATTATAATATTACTGCTATCTAGAGTCCATAGCTTATATTGGGTATATTTTTCCCACAATTCATCCTATTAACACCATGTATTAGTATTATATATTTGTTACAGTTCATGAGAGAATTGAAGCTGTCTAGTAAGATAGGGACTCAATGGATGGATCTGGAACCTGGCAGAGTCCACATGGACATCAGTGCCTGCTGGAATGGCTGCTGGAAGACCCTCCCCAAGATTCTGCCCTTCAGTACAGGATTTCCGCAGGAAGCCAGGAGAAGCCCAGATATTCCTCAAGGACTTTATCATTGGACCCTCCCAGGGGACTGATGGGTGGGTAATCAATCAAAACAGCAAACTGCTGGAACTACTCCCCTACCTTCAGCAAAGGGGTGGAATAATTAATGGTTCAAAAAGCAGGCGCAATGCCTGAACTTGCTCTGCCTCGCCTTTGGACCCCTGTTCCTGCCTTCTGCACACTGCTCTCGCCACTTTTCCCCTGCCATGATGGACACGCAAGTGAAATCCAGGCATTTATAACCTATAATGGGGACTTGTAGTCTGTAAATCAGCCCGCTTTATCACTTTTCAGCCCCTTCCTCTCTACCTGGGACCCATGATGTTATTTTCTCCCATTTCTCGTCCTTCCCTACCTGAATAAATTACTGGCCTAACTCATCTGACATGCTCTTGAAATTCATTTCTGCAGCATAGTCAAGAACTTAGACAAAATCCAGTAACAGAATGTTCTCATATTTTTTCTGTTAACCACAATCCATCATTCACCACGAGGTTGGCTGTGTTTATAGTCCCCTGCCTTGTACAATCCATCCAAAGTGTACCCTTAGTGGCCCTCAGTTTTATCACAGTTATGTGCTGCCATCAGCTCAGTCCATTTCAGAGCATTTTCATTACTCCAAAAGTAAAATCCCATTCTCCCCGATAGCCCCCCATTAATGACTCTTAGAAATGATATAGTAACTTCTTTGCCATTGCTGTAAAAATATTACTGTATTACTTTTTTTTTTAAAGATTGATTTATTTCTCCCCCTTTCCCCGCTGTCCAGTTGTCTGCTCTCCGTGTCCATTTGCTGTGTGTTCTTCTGTGACTGCTTCTGTCCTTATCAGCAGTACCGGGAATCTGCGTTTCTTTTTGTTGTGTCATCTTGCTGTGTCAGCTCTCCCTGTGTGCGGCACCATTCCTGGGCAGGTTGCGCTTTCTTTCGCGCTGGGCGGCTCTCCTTACGGGGCACACTCCTTGCATGGGAGTGGGCAGGTTGCACTTTCTTTCGTGCTGGGCGGCTCTCCTTACGGGGTGCACTCCTTGTGCGTGGGGCTCCCCTACACAGGGGACACCCCTGCATGGCACGGCACTCCTTGCGCGCATCAGCACTGCGCACGGGCCAGCTCCACACAGGTCAAGGAGGCCCGGGGTTTGAACCACGGACCTCCCATATGGTAGACAGACGCCCTAACCACTGGGCCAAGTCCACTTCCCTGTATTACTGTTAACTATAGTGTATACATTAGATTAGCCGTCTTTTTCCCATGTATCTCCATATTCTTAACACCTTGGGTCTTTGTTTACCGAAGTACCAGAAATCTCTTGGCTTTTAAAACTGGGATTTATTTGGGGTAAAGGCTTACAGTTCCAAGGCCATGAAATGTCCAACTCTAGGCACCGTAAGAGGTACTTTCTCACCCAAGTCAGCTGCCACATGTTGAAGCAAGAGGGCGGGCGATCACTCCCTGTTCTCTGCCTTCCCCACTGGGCTTCCTTCCTCAGGCTCTGCTGCTTTGCTTTCTTCCTGATTTCAGTGGCCAGCTGGCATAGGGCTTGTCTCTTTCTGGGTCTCTTTCTGGGTCTGTGTCAGTCTTGACTGTTCCGCCAGCTCTTCCCAAGCTCAGCTGTAAGCTATCAGGCGAATGGCTCATCTCACTCAGCTGCCTGAGCCTCATCACATCGCAGGATCAAAAATGACAGAGCTCTCTCTTCTGTGTCTGAGTGTCAGTTTATATCAGACCCAGCAAGGGAGCAGGGACTCAACCTGAATCCCACCTCACTGACGTAATTCAATAAAAAGCCCTATAGCAATCTTTTTTTTTTTTAAGATTTATTTTTTTTAATTTATTTTTCTCCTCTTACCCCCTCACCCCACTTGTCTGCTCTCTGTGTCCATTCGCTGCATGTTCTTCTGTGATCGCTTTTTATCCTTATCAGTGGCACTGGGAATCTGCATTTCTTTTTGTTGTATCATCTTGCTGTGTCAGCTCTCCATGTGTGTGGCACCATTCTTGGGCAGGCTGCACTTTCTTTTGCGCTGGGCGGCTCTCCTTACGGGGCGCACTCCTTGCACGCGGGGCTCCCCTACATGGGGAACACCCTTGCGTGGCATGGCACTTCTTGCGCGCATCAGCACTGCATATGAGCCAGCTCCACACGGGTCAGGGAGGCCTGGGGTTTGAACCGTGGGCTTCCCATGTGGTAGGCGGACGCCCTATCCATTGGGCCAAGTCCACTTCCCACCCCTATAGCAATCTTAATAGGTAATCTAATCAAAGGCCCCTTAGCTGAATTTAATGCAATCAAAGGGTATCACACCCAGAGGAATAGATTAGCTTACAAATATAATCTTTCTCTTTTGGGGATTCATAAAACAATCTCAAACTGCCACACCTTGTAAAAGAGGAACATTCTTGTATTTGTAGTATTAACCATAATCATCATTTACCACCAAAATCACAGTGATACAGTCCCTAGAATACCCCCTAGCTTTCTTTCAGTTGCCATTAACCTCCCTAGACTACCCCTTTCAGCCACAATCACGTTTATAAACCAGCAGCATTGATTATACTCACTACAATGTGTTACATTGGAAATCGGCATTTTAACAAGTGCCCCGGAGGATGCTTACAGCCTCTAAAGTTTTGGAAAAGCTCCTCGGTGTGTCCTGCTGACCTGTCAGACCTGTTTTGGCTCTGAGCCCTGCACTGCCCAGCTCCTAACTGGCTCCTGGCTCTGTCCCTGCTGCTTCTGTGCCCTTAAGTCCTCTGGATTTGGTGCTTGTCCTGTCATGGGCAACTGGAGCCTGGCTTTCCCTCTGGCACTATTCTCTCAGCTGGCACTGCTGGCCCTCTGTGCAACCTCAGGTCGGACCCCTCATTCCAGTGGAATACAGATTCTGGCACACCTCACCCTTCGCTGACTGTGCTGGACCCTCTCTTGCCTGTCAGACCCTTTGGGTCCTGCTAACTCCTCTGGAACTTCACTTCCCAATCCTCTCTGGCCTGGCTAACGCCCTGGTTACAGCGAGGCTTAGTCTAACAACACCAGTCTCTGTGAGCCCCTCAGAACCTGCTTTGGTGCGAAGCCCAGAAGCCCAGGAGACGGAGCCGAGGCACAGAAAGCCAGGGCTGTTTGGTTGCTTCTCCCTTCTCAGTATGTTTCCTTTTCTGTCTGGCCCAGGTCTGCCCACAGCCAGTGGTTAAGGAAACAAAATGCTTTGGGTTTCTGGTTTATAGATTTTAGGAACTACAGGGAAAACCTCAATTCTCATATGTGAGTCATTCAAAGTAAATATAAGGGCTGAAAATGAAGCCAACAGCGAAAGGCTGGATATTCATATTTTATTGTTAAATATGTCATTTGGTAGCATCCACAGGCCTCAGGGTTGAACTGTTCTTCTCCAGGAGAAATTATTTAATTATAATGATAAGTCACCATGGTAATAACTAACATGATGTTTTATAGGTTACCAATATTGTACTTTATTTGTTCCTCATGTAATACTAACAGTTACTCTGTGCCAGGCACTTCTCTAAGACTTTTATGTGCATTAAATCCTTACAGGCACAGAGAGGTTAAGTTACTAGCTGAAAGTCATACAACTTGTTAGTAGCTTAACCAGGATCTACATGGAGGCTGTGTAGTTTTGAAACCTGTACAGTTAACCATAAGGCTATCACTGAATCACATCAACCCAGACAGGTCAATTTCAATATCCGTGTTTTACGTATGAGGGACCTGAAGCTGAAAGAGGTGCATGGACTTCTCTGGGTGAGTCCCTGACACCTTTGTAAGGTGATGGCTCAGGACGTGTAGGCTCATCCCTTGACTTTCAGTGCTGGCCATGTTTTTAAGGCCAGTGGGGGAGTGCCTGCTGATGAGAACCCTGAGATGGAAGGTTTCCACGAGGGTCTGGAAACCCTGGTGGTGACGTCTAGGGTCAGGAAAATCCCATTTCTTGCTGATTTGGCTGGCATTTTGATACTTTTCTGAGAATCTATTGAAAACCAATTAGATCCACACTACACATATGTGTATGTAGGCAGGCAGCGTGCCAAGCCCAGAGGAGACTGGATGACTAGAGCACAGTCCTTGGCTTCAAGATGCTCGTAGGTTGTGGGTGGGAAGAGAGCGAAAGAGAGAGAGAATATAAATCTGTAATTATAAACAATGTTTACACGCTGTGAGGGAGCTTACATGAATATTACAGCATTGTAGATAACAGTGTGTGAGAGTCAAGAGGATGGTGGAGGAGGGGGAACCATATTAAGGGGAGATTTTCTAGGGAAGTGGTGTTGGAGTCTAAAAGAGTATATCACAGTTTTCCAGTTAAAAAGGGGAAGGAAGAACATCTGTTTCTGTCTATTAGAGAGTTGCTTGTATCATACCAACTTTCTTGCCAATAATAACTAGAAAAACTAGATTACAAATGAAACAACCAATCAATCAAACAAAATAACTCTTGAAAGGTCAGAATTGGAGACAAATGGGAACTAAAGAGAAGTGAGTATGATATTCCACAACAATTTCCACCTTAAAGTATTTGCCAATCCATCAGGAAAAAGGTTTATAAATCAATCAGAAATTACTAGCTGGAAGATTAAAAATCTAAGCACAAATTTTGGCAATCCATGGAACTAAGAGTAATTCAAGGTCTTCTAAAAAGGAAAGACACTGTTTCAAATTCAAGAAGTGCTACAAGAGGATAAATACAAAAACATATCGCATTTCAGGAAATTATAGTAAAATTATTGTAAAACCAAAGACAGAGAGAAAATCTTAAAAGCAGCCAGAAAAAAAAAAAGACATATTACTTTCAAAGAAGCAACAATAAAACCAACGGCAAACTTCTTTTAAGAAATCATAGGGAAACAGATATGTCTCAGTGATAGGGCTTCCACCTACCGTATGGAAGAACCAGGTCTGATTCCTGGGACATCCTGGTATTAAAGAAGAAGAGAAAGTGTGCCTGAGCAGAGAACCAGTGCCAGTGTGGTGAGCCAGCTCCCCCATGGCATGTCAGTGCCCACGCAAGTGAGTCACACAGCAAGATGATGATGCAACAAAAAGAGAGACAAAGGGGAGAGTCAAGGTGAAGCACAGCAGAAACCAGGAACTGAGGTGGTGCAGCTAACAGGGAAACTCTCTCCACATCAAAGTTCCCCAGGATCAAATCCCAGTGAATCCTAAAGGAGAAAAATGAGAAGATCAAAATGAGAAATAGACACAAAAGATCACACTGTGAATGGACACAGACAGCAAAATTAGGAGGGGGGGGCGGGGAAAGGGGGAACAATAAATAAATCTTTAAAAAAATCATAGATGCCACACTACAATAAAATGATATCATTAAAGAGGTAAAAGAAGAAAATCACTACCTTTCTGGAATTCTATATCCAACAAAAGCATCCCTCAAAATTGAAAATGAAATAAATGTTTCAGAAATTCCAAGTTAATCACCAGCATATCCACACTAAAAACAAAATGAAACAAAGCAAAGAAAGATTTTAGGCAAAAAAAGAGAAGCAAGGCAATGCAAACCTAAACAAAGAGCAACAGAAAGAATAAGTATGTAGAAATAAAAATGAAAATAGCCTAGGGAAGCAGATGTGGCTCAACTGATAGAGCTTCCACCTACCATATAGGAGGTCCAGGGTTTGATACCAGGGCCTCCGGGCCCATGTGGTGAGCTGGCCCATGTGGAGTGCTGCTGCATGCAAGGAGTGCTGCCCTGCACAGGGATGCCTCCCGTGCAAGGAGTCCCATCCCATGCAGGAGTGCAACCCACTCAGGAGTGGTGTTGTCCACACGGAGAGCTAACGCAGCAAGAAGACACAACAAAGAAAAGAGACACAGGGAAGAAACAATATGAGATGCTGCAAATTAGGGAGCTGAGGTGGAGCAAAGAGAATGATCGCCTCTCTCCCACTCTAGAAGGTCCCAGGATGGGTTCCCAGAGCCTCCTAATGAGAATACAATAGACACAGAAGAACACACAGCGAATGGACACAGAGAGCAGACAATGGAGGGAGGAAGGGGGGAGAAATTTTTAAAAAATGAAAACAGCCTATGCAAAGAAATAGTAATGGTGTCTTACAGGATTTAAAAATAAGTAGAATTAAAATAAAAATTAAAATAAATGAAAACAATCATACAAAAGTTAGGAAAGTTACAGATGGAGTTAGAGGGTTCTAAATTTCTTGCATTGTCCATAATTAACAACTTAATAGAGGAAAAATGGAATAGTAAAAATTCTTGATTAATACAAAAGAAGGCAAGAAAGGAGGGAAAATAGAAAAAAGATATATAGAAATCAAATAATAAATGGTAGATTAAATTTCAAATGCATCAATAATCATCTCATATAAATGGACTAACTACTCCAGTTAAAAGATAGTGTCATATTGGAATACAGACACACACACATGCAACTATATGCTGACTTCAAGAAGCATGCATTAAATATAAGTACACATAAACATTGAAAGTGATAGGATAAAAAAATATGCACCAAGGAAACGTTTACCAAAAGAAAGTTTGAAGCAAACTTAAGGCAAAAAGTCTTATTAGGGATTGTGGTGGTTAGGCTAATTTGTCAATTTGGCCAGGTAATGGTGCCCAGTTGCTTGGTCAGGCAAGTGCTGGGCTAATTTTAATGCAAGATATTTTGTGGACTTTAATCATCAGTGAATTGATTGCATCTATGGCTGATTATATTTACAATTAACTGAGGAGATTGCCTTCACTGAAGTCTTAAAAGAAATAATCTCAGCATTCTGAGACAGAATTCCCACCTCTGCGTCAGACAGACAGCATCTTCTGGGGAACTCATTGAGGACCGTCATTGGAGTTCCTAGCTTGCAGCCTGCCCTGCAGAATTTGGATTTGTGCATGCCCGTGTCACATGAGACAATTTTATAAAATCTCATACTATTTACAGATATCTCCTGACAGTTCGTTTTCCCTAGAGAACCCAGCCTAATACAAGGATTAAGAAGGAAATTTCATAAAATTAAAAGGGCCAATCCCACTGGAAGATGAAACAATTCTAAATTTATCTGCACCTAATAATATACCCTCAAAATATGTGGAACAAAAACTGACAGAACTAATAAAAGAAACAGCCAATGGGAAATTTTCAAATCCTTCTCAATAACAGACAGACAAGGGGAGGGAAAAAATCAATATGGAAATGGAATATTCAAACATTATTAACAAACTTGGCTATATTTACATTGTACCCAACCACCCAACAACTATAGAAGGTATTTGTTTCAAGTGCACAAGGAATTTTTATTTAAAAAGATCTATAAAGTAAGTTTCAACAAGTATCAAAAGAATGAAACAATACAAATTTCAAAGAATGATCAAAATTGAATTGTTAGAAATCAACAACAAAAGGATAATTTAAAAGCCCCAATGTTGGGAAATTAAGCAACATATTACCAAATAATTCATGGTTTAAGATGGAATTACATGTTGCTATACCCATCTGTCTTGAGGAAAATGAAAATACAACCTACCAAAACTTACGGGATGCAGTGAAGGCAGTGCTTAGAGGGAAATTTATAGCTCTAAATGCTCACATTAAAAAAGAAGAAAGACTTTAAATCAGAGACCTAACCTCAAAATAGGAATTAAAAAAAAAGAAAGAAAAAGAAAAACTAAACCCCAAACAAACAGAAGGAAGGAAATAACATTAGAACAGAGATAAATGAAATATAAAACAAAGCAATAGGGAGAATCAACAAAACCAAAAGTTGGTCCTTTGAAAAGATGACAAACTTTTAGGTAGACAATCAAAGAAAAAAAGAAAGAGAATACATATAACAAAAATCAGAAATGAAAAGGGGGATATTACTACCAACCCCGCTAAAATAAAAAGGACTATAAGAGGATACTATGAACAATTGTATGCCAATAAATTAGATAACCTAGATGAAATGGACAAATTCTTAGAAACATACAAACTACCTATACTGACTCAAGATGAAATAGGAGATTTCAACAAATTACTATTAAAGAGATTGAGTAATACACCACATTAACAGAATGAAGAAGAAAAACTACATGATCATCTCAAATGATGCAGAAAAGGCGTTTGACAATATACAATACCGCTCCTTGATAAAAACATTTAGAACACCAGGAATAGAGGGAAATTTCCTCAACATGGTAAAGGGCATATATGAAAAACACACAGCTAACATAGTACTCAATAGTGAAAGATTGAATTTTCCCTCTAAGATCTGGAACGAGACAAGGATGCCCGCTGTCACAGTTGTTATTCACATTGTGCCAGAAATTCTAGCAAGAGAAGTTAGGCAAGAAAAAGAAATAAAAGGCATGCAAATTGGAAAAGAAAAATAAAACTTTCACTATTTGCAGATGACATAATTTTATATATAGAAAGCTCCAAAAAAATCTATAACAAAGCTACTAGAGTTAATAAACAAATTCAATAAAGTGGCATAGAATATAAGATCAATATGCAAAAATCAGTAGTGTTTCTATACTCAAGTAATGAATAGTCTGAGGAAAAAATTTTTTTAAATTCCATTTATGATAGCAACTAAAAGAATCAAATATCTAGGAATAAATTTAACCAAGAATGTAAAGGACCAATACACAGAAACAGACCCATATCTCTATAGTTTGAGTTTTGATAAGCCTAATCAAGTCTACTTTTCTGGGACAGAACAGTGTTTTCAACAAATGATGCCGGGAGAACTGGATTCTGTAACCAAAAGAATGAAAGAGGATCCCTGTCTCACTCTCTATACAAGAATCAACTCAAAATGAATCAAAGGCATAACATAAAAGCCAGGACCATAACACTCCCACAAGATAATGTTGGCAAACAGCTACAAGACCTTGTAGTAGGTGGGGGTCTCTTAAACATTATTCCCTAAGGATGAGCACAAAAAGAAAAATAAGATAAAGACCTCAAACATTTTTTAAGTACTTCTGCACTTCAAAGAAGTTACGAAGAGGGTAAAAAGGCAGCCTATTCAATTGGAGAAAATACATGGAAATCACCCATCTGACAAGGGTCAAATATCCATGATAGATAAAGAGATCCTACAACTCAACAATAAAAAGACAAATGACCCAATTAAAAAATGTGCAAAAGTATGAATAGACATTTTTCTAAAGAAGAAATACAAATGGTGAAAAAACACATTTAAAAAAATGTTCACTATCACTGGCTAAATGAAAATCAAAACTACAACGAGATATTCCACACATACTAGAATGTCCACTATTTAAAAAAACCCAAAAAGCTACAAGTGTTGGAGAGACTCTGGAGAGAGAGAATGGTACAGCCACTATGAAAGTCTGTTTGGCGGTTCCTAAGGAAGTTGGATATAGAGCTGCCATGTGACCCAGCAATACCACTACTAGGTACATACCCAGAAGATCTGAGAACAGACATCTGCATACCAATGTTCTTAGCAGTGTTATTCACAATTATGAAAAGATGAAAACAACCAGGTATCCATCAACTGATTAATGGGTAAACAAACTGTAGTATATACACACGATGAAATATTATTCAGCTATAAGAAGAAAGGAATTCATGAAGCATAGACAACATGGATGAATGTGGAGGACATTATGTTCAGTGAAGCAAAACAGGCACAAAAGGGCAAAAGTTGTATGATTTTGCTATTATGCACTAAATATATTGAGCAAAGTCATGGAGTAGCTAGAATATAAGTCCCCAGAGAATAGATGTTGTTAGAGAATGGAAAGCTGAGGTGCTAAAAAAGTTGTTTGTTCCTGTCAGCCTTCATGTTACTCAAATGTGGCCAGTCTCGAAGCCAAACTCAGCATGTAAATGCAATGCCTTCCCTCCAGCGTGGGACATGACACCCGGGGACGAGCCTCCCTGGCAACGAGGGACCACTATCAAACACCAACTGATGATGCAACTGGAAAAGGACCTTATACGGAAGGTTCAATGCGGATCAGCAGAATATCCATGTCTACATAAAATAACATGACTTTAAAATGCTGTTTGACCTAAAGTAAGGGGGAAATGGAAAGGAGAAATGAGTTTATATGGCTACGAGTTTCTAAAAAAGAGTCTGGAGGCTGGCAGAAGGATTGCCCTCATGCACAACTGAGCAGAGTCAGAGAGACAGATAAAGCAGATACAACCCCCAGATATTGGTTCCTTTGAAGGCTAAAGAGACCCATGAGAGTTATGGCCATGGCCGATGGGGTTAACTACCAGGGCAGATGGCCCCTCTTTGGAAATGGTGGTTATGTGTGATGAATCTGGACTCAGATGGGATCTCCCTTCATAAGACTTTCATGCTAATGTGCTGGAGGTGCAGTTAACGTTGGGATTTAAGATATATTTAGGGGATTTGAATCTCTGGACTGACAATGTGATAGCCAGGTCCTGAACCTCAACAGACTCCAGCACCTACAATCTGATTTATTGGACTTACCGCACTCAGCTAAGATGGAGTTGAAGAAGGACAATCACCACACCATGGAGCCTAGAGTGATTACAACTGAAAATGGGAGGATTGCATCCAGCATCCATGTGGAATTTGAGCCTCCTCTTGACATAGAGGTGCAATGGACACAACCAATCCAATGTCCACATAGAAGAGGTGGTATTGGATTGAGAAAAGTGGACATGGTGGACGATGGGTATGGGGAAAGGCAGGAAGAGATGAGAGGTGGAGGTGTCTTTGGGACATGGAGCTGCCCTGGATGGTGCTTCAGAGGCAATCACCGGACATTGTAAATCCTCACAGGGCCCACTGGATGGAATGGGGGAGAGTATGGGCCATGATGTGGACCATTGACTATGAGGTGCAGAGGTGCCCAAAGACGTACTTACCAAATCCAATGGATGTGTCATGATGATGGGAACGAGTGTTGTTGGGGGGGGAGAGGGGGGGTGGGGGAGCGGGGTTGAATGGGACCTCACATATATATTTTTGATGTAATATTATTACAAAGTCAATAAAAAAAAAAGTTGTTTGTAAATATGTGGAAATGAATAGAAATGGCTAACGCATGTCACAGGATTTGTAATTAGTAGCTCTATATATATATGGATATGATAGTGGTTTGTTTTTTTTTGTTGTTGTTGTTTTTCTTTTTGGAGTAATCAGTATGCTCTAATACTGATCGAAGTGATGAATGCACAATTCTATGATTATACCAAACGCCATTGATTGTACACTTTAGAGAAATTATATGGTTTATGGACAAAAACATAATAGGGAGGGCTTGGGGGAAAATACACCAAATGTAATATATGGACTGTGGTTAGAAGTAATACTTTGATGATACTCTTTCATAATTTATTACAAAATTTTTTACAACAATGCCAAGTATTGATGATGGGTTGATGTATGGGTGCCCTGTAGAATGCAGGTTTGTTTTATAAACTCACAACTTTTACTATACACTTATTGTTTATGTATGTTCATGTATGAATGATGTACTTCAAAAAATTTTTTTAAATGAAAAAAAGCAGTAAAAGACACATTACACAGAGAGAAACAAATATAAGAATATCTCCAGATTTCTTTCAGAAACAATGTAAAGCAAAAGACAATAGAAATGTATAGTTAAAGTGATACATACTTTTAAATAAATGTGTTAGCCAGCCAAAAGGGGTGCTGATGCGAACTACCAGAAATATGTTGGCTTTTATAAAGGGCATTTCTTGGGGTAGAAGCTTACAGTCACAAGGCCCTAAAGAGTCCAACTCAAGGTACCATAAGAGGTACTTTCTCACCCAAAGTTATGTGCCATGTATTGAAGATGGCAGGCGATGTCTGCGAGGGTTCAGCCTTCCTTCTTCCTCTGAAGGCTGCGTGGTCCCAGCTTCTTTCCATCTCAGCTGTAGGCAGGCATAAGGCTGTCTCTCAGGGCTTCTCAGCTGCTCTGTTCTCTTCAGCTGCAAACTATCAGGCTCATCTTTCTTCCCAGGGCCTCTGCCGTGTCTATGGAGCAGTCTCCTCCCTCCGTGTTCTTCTTCTGTGTATATCTACTTCCGTCTTCTTGATTGAGTGCTCATTTACATAGCCCACCAAAGGGGGGAGGGACTTAACCCCGCAGGCCCTAAGACATGGTTGAATCAAGCCCTAATCTTAACATAATTTAATTAAAGACATCTCAGCTGAATCTAATACAATCAAAGGGTATCAGGCCCAGAGGAACAGAGCAGTTGACAAACATAATCAGTATCTCTTTTTGGAATTCATAAATAATCTCAAACTGCTATATTGAACAATATTTTAAAGAAAAAAATCAACCTAGAAATCCCATATACAGCTAAAATATCTTTTAAAAATGAAGGTGAAATTGTGGGCATAGGTTTAAAATCCAACAAAATGGCTGAAATTTTAAAAACTAACAAGCGAAACTGTGGAGTAAATGGAACTCTCACATATTGCCAGTGGGTGTGGTACAACCCCTTTGGAAAATGGTTTGACAATATCTATTAAATATCTATTAAAACTAAATATATGTATTTCATATGATCATATATTTCAGAGCTCAGGGCTACTGTGTCAACTCTGACAGGTAATTGTGCCGGGTTGTTTGCCCAAGCAAGCACTGGGCTAATTGTAATACAAGGACATTTATAGACCTTAATCACCAGTGAGTTTACTGCCTAGATAACTGATAACATCTACCTTAATCAGGGAGATTGCCGTCAGCAATGAGTGACCCTTTTTCCAATCAGTTGAATGCCTTAAAAGGGGAAGTAATTTCAGCATTCAGAGAGAATTTCCCAGCTGGTCTTTGGACAGCCAACATCTCCTGGAAACTCATCAAGGACCTTCACTGGACTTTCATCAGAGCCCCTGGTTTGCAGCCTGCCTGACGAACCTGGACTTCTGCATCCCCAAGGTCATGTGAGAGACTTATAAAATCTCTTACTATTGACAGATATATCCTGTTGATTCTGCTTCTCTAGAGAACCCTGACTAATACACCACCCAAGAGAAATACATACATATGTTAATCAAAAACAAGTATAAAAATATTTATAGTAGCACTGTTTGTAATGCTTAAAAACTGGAAAACACCCATATTTCTGTCATCATTAGCTGGATAAATAAATTATGGTATACTAATGCAATGGCAATTACACCATAATAAATACGTGCAAACTACTGCCCTGTGCCACAACATGCATGGATCTCATAAAATAATATTTGTGTTAGTCAGCCAAAGGGGTGCTGATGCAAAATACCAGAAATTGGTTGGTTGTTATAAAGGGTATTTATTTGGGGTAGGAGCTTACAGATCCCAGGCCATAAAGCATAAGTTACTTCCCTCACCAAAGTCTACTTGGAGCAAGATGGCTGCCAACGTCTGCGAGGGTTCAGGATTCCTGGGTTCCTCCCTTCCTCGGGCTTGCTTCTCTTTCCTCTGTGAGCTTACTTCCTGAGCTTCAGCATCAGACTACAACATCAAAACTCCGACATCAAAAACCCTTAACTCTGTCCTTTGCCATGTCTTTTATCCCTACTGGTACAAGAGGTTTACATAATTACTTAATCAAGTAAACCTATGAATCGAATATAATCTAATATGCCCAGAAGAAAAGATCAGTTTACAAGCATAAACCAATATTTCTTTTCGGAATTCATCAATAATATCAAACTGCTACAATATTAAATAAAAGATGCTAGCTAAAAGAGGATGTAAGTATGATTCCGTTTACACAAAGATTAAAATCAAGCAAACTTTATCAAGCTGGAATGAAGTCATATGAATTGCCTTTTGGGGGATTTGGGGATGGTGTCTGGGAGAGGCCAGAGTAGAGGCTTCTGGAGTGCTGGTAATATTCTAAACTTTGATTTGTGTTGCGGTTCCTTGAGTGTGTTGATTCTGCAAAAATGTATCTAGTTATACACTTAAGATGGGCAATTTGATATATTCATGTCATATGTCAATAAAACACTTCCTTGGAAAAAAAAATAGGGGCGACTGCATTTCAGGCAGGGGACTAGCAGGAGCAAAGTATGGAGGAGTAAATAATATTGTGTATGATAACTTACAAGTAGCCTGATGCTGCTAGTATTAAAGGTGAGGTAAGTTATGGCAGGGCTGCAGTTGAAAACACCGCAGCAGCCAGATCATGGAGTGCCCCATGTGCGCTGCTAAAAGCCTGACATATCTTCTGATGGCAATAGGCAATGCAGGAAGATTCTAAGTGAAGGGTAATATAAGATTTGAAAATTTTTTAAAAAGCGTGTTTATCTATCCTGTGTTAATTGGTGAAGGGGGACAAAAATAGATGCAGGGAGACCAGTTAGGATGCTCTTGCAAAAATCCAGATGAGAGATGATGAAAGATTGAATCAGGGCAGTGGTTGTGGGGATAAAAACAGATATGACTTGAGAAATATTTAGGAGATGATCTTACCAAGAAGTTACTGGATGTGGGAGGTGAAGAAAAGCAGAGTTGAGGATGATTCCTAAATTTGTAACAGAGAGGACAGTAAGGTTGGTGGTTCTGCCAAATGAGGCAGAGAAAATTCAAGCAGAGTCCAGGGACTGGGCAGTAGACAAGTTCAGCGTTAGATCATTTAGACAGGTTTACCAGATAAGGCAGCACTCGAGGGGGATTCTTTGGAAGTTATTTTAGGGTCCCCTGTTTCCTGAAATTGATGACCAATTTAAATGCCAGGTCTCTGATGTTCTCTATAATTAGTGTTGGGTTGTTTTTTGTTTTTTGTTTTTTTTTTCATCTTCTGGTATAGTGTGCATTCAAGACACAAAGCCAGGGTTGTCAGCAGCAGATCCTGCAGCACTGCTGCCCTGGGCTCTGAAAGACTCCCTCTTTCTTTCCTCTTCTGCTCTGGACAAAGGCCGTCTTATGCACCATCTATTTCGGTTATTTTTATGAGCGCCGTGGAATATTTTCAAGCTATCTCTTTTAAGCATTATCTCTTGGCAGTTAAAAAAACAGATCTATTGCAAGCACTGGAGTTTCTGAAAAGGGGTTTAAAAATAGCTCAGGGCACTAGACAGCTGCAGCAATTGAGAAATTGAACCCTTTGCTTGCATTTTTGCTGGTTTCCATTTCAACCTTGCAGCTGGAAATCCGTAGCTTTTCCTCTGCCATGGAGCAGGTGCAAAAGGAGGAAGGCACAGGCCAGGGCCCTGCCTTGACTTGAGGTCACACTTGGCAATCTGTGAGGGCTGAGAGGCACCTGGGGAGCAGGACAGGGCAATGGAGAGTGGGCATATCAAAATATTGGGGCTGAGAAAGCCTATGCAGTGTTGTGATATAACTTTATATTTGCAAATGGAAAGTAAACATAAACCTGTTGGTTTTATTATATAGATTGTAAGAAGCAAACTGGATAAATCCTGTTCACTGGTAGGGACTGCAGAAAGCACAGGAATTGACAACGATGTTTACAAACATTCCCCGATTTAATGCCTAAGGCAATGCGGCAAGGTAGCTGTTACTGCTATTTCCATCTCACAGATGTGAAAACTGAGAGAGAGAATTTTTGGGTGGTCCAGGTCATACAGCCAGGGAGTGGGGGAGCTAGGGTTGCGACACACAGTGAGACTCCAAAGTCCCTGCTCTTAGTCATTGTACTCTAAAGACTTTCACCTGGGAGTTCAGGAGATTTTAATGTTAATCAAAAGGCTTCACGGGGCCTTAAAAGCAGAAAAGAACCAGGAGAAGACATGAGCAGATCTCTATTCTAGGGATAGCTCGACAAGGATGTCACTTAATAAATGTTTGCTGAATAAATGAATGGCTGCATTTTACAGAAGTGAAGGTCCTCAGCCTTTTGGAGACTTTATTTCTTCCTCTGTAAAGTGGGTACAATAATTCCTTTTGGCAGCCTTCACAAAATTGCAGTTAAGATCAAATGAGGTAATGGACTATTTACAGTAGTTAAATACCCTGGAAATCCACCTAGTATTAATCTAACCAATGGCTATTGTGCACCTACTATGTGCTGGGCACTGTTCTAGTTGCTGGAGGTGCTTTAGTAAACCAAGTAAATGAAGATCCCTGCTTATATTCTATCGGGGCAGTGGAAAATAAACAATAAACCTACTAACTATGTAAAAATGACAAGGTATATTATTATAATAGGGTTATATTATAGTAAAATGATGGTAATATGTGCTATGGAAAAAATGGAAAAGTTCAGCAGGATAAGGGTGGCGGGGTGAAAAGGTGCCATTTTATTGGCATTTTATTGAAGAAGGTGACGTCTTCTGCAGACTCTGGGTAAAGTCTGTGACAAGAAATGAGGCAGTAGACCTAGGTGTGTCCTAGGAAGAGTAGAGTTGGCACCCAAGGAGCAAGGCAAAGGGAGAGTGGTGGGAGAGGAGCCAGGGAGTTGATGGGAGGCAGATGCTTAGGGCCACTGAACTGACTTAGACTTGCACTTTGAAAGAAACAGGGCCACTGGGGTTTGTGGTGCAGAGCAGTGAAATAACCTGGGATGTTTTGAAGAGATCATGCTGGCTGCTGTGTTAAGAATGGATGTAGGTGGAATGGTAGAAGCAGGGCTATGTGGCTAATCAGCAAGCTATGTCAGAAACTCATGGGATATGATGAGAGAGGAGAAAGGAGCTAGGAGAAAAAGCTGGAGAGTATTCATCCCTGAATCCAAGTGAAGAAAGAGAATCTGGGAGGAGAAGTTTTCAAGCATGTCAAACAACTGAAGTTCGAGTCAGGAAAGGGCTGTAACTGACCATGGGATTTAGCAAAGTGGAAGTCCTGGAGGCCTTGGCAGGAGCAGTTTGGATGGAGTGGTGGGACTGAAAGCTGATTGGAGTGGGCTAAGGAAGAATAGGAGACAAGGAACTCGAGGCAGAGAAAGTTTTCCTTCAAGGAGGGGAAAAAAAGAGTTGGAGGGGGCGGGTCGTGTAGGTGAGGAGAAAGAGGTCAAACGAAGGTGTTTTGCTCTTAAGAATGGAGAAATAGCATGTTTTTATTTGATAGGATTGATTCAGTACAGGGAGAAAATTGAAGATGGAGAAGAGGGGTAAGAACTGCTGGAACAACACTCTTAGGTAGGTGAGTTGGGATGGGATCTTGTGCAAAATGGAAGGACTGGCTGTGGATGAAGTTATGATAGTTCGTTTTTGGCAGATGCAGGTAGTGGTCAGGAGATGTGGTGGTGGGAATTTATGGAATTTATGAAACTTCTTGGATTGCTTTAATGTTCTCAGCAAAGAAAGAAGCAAGGGTATCAGCTGAGAGTAATGAGTAGCCATGTCAAGATTAAAGTACCAATTTTGAGAGCTGGACACTGTATTAACAGCTTTACCTTCAGTACCTGGAAACCTCACAACAAGCCAGCAAAGTAGCTATCTTTTTAAATTCTTACTTTACAGATGATGAGAATGGAGGTTTAGAGAAGTTAAGAAACTTGCCCAATGTCACACAGCTGGTCAGCAAGGAGCTGGTGGTCTCCCCTGGTTTGTTTGACTCCAGAGCCCATACCTCCTCTGCAATACAGCAGGATGTTCTTGTTTCTGTAAATCTGTCCTGTCAGCGAACTACAATCTTGGTCTTCAGGGAACAAGGTCTCTAAATGCCCTCCTCAAAGCATCCAAATAATATTTTAACTAAAGATCCGAGCAGGATTGGGTTGTGGGAGTGAGAAGATAGTGAACAGGGAACAGAAAAGGACACAACTCTGTTTCCTCAAAATGAAACAATGTCAAGGGGAAGGCTAGAGCTTTCCGGGTCCAGTCCTGCGATTTAGAACCTGGTCAGAAATGACAGGGTGCTGAGCATTGTGGGTCAAACTGCTCCCTCCTTATAATTATGATTTGAAGCTGGCAGCAATCCCATGGCATCTTTTTTTCAGTCTACTTTTTCACATTTCTGAGAACCTCTGGCCAGTATCTAATTTGCTTGCGCCTTTGTGTAAAGCATACACAATCATAATAACAAAGGATTTTATGACAATAATAATGAAAGGTTGTTTGACAATAACAAACCTCCAGGCTGCTGGTGAATTTTCCAGGGACTATGAGCCTAAGCTTGACTTCCACTTCTCTAAATTGCCTGGATTAGGAGATAATTTAAATTGTTGTGTATAAAATTTGAGGTTGTTAATAATATGATGTCTGTGGTTTATACTCATGGGCAGGAAAAGTAAATCAGTAACAAAATTGCCAAGGCAGGAAAGCTTATATGCACTGGTCTTCAATACCACCTTCATTTGCCATTATCACCTTCTTCAGGACCCTCTCACTTCCCAAAGGCCCCTTGCTAGGATCTCCATACTGCTCCTTCCAAGAGCGCGGAGATTCCTCTCTGCATAAAGGGAAGCTTCACTGATGGAGTGCTATGTGCCAAGAGTTTCACACACTTGATCAAAGCCCTGGCACCAAGTGTGCAAGGTAAATAGTTGAAAGAATCAAGCCTCTTTCTGTTAATAATGACAGAAATTCACCTTAAGCTGACATAAGCAAAATGCAAAAACCCAGAAAATTTTAATTTCAAATAAATGAAGAGTTCAGAGTCAAACAGGGACCCAGCATTCAAATGATGTCAGTAGGACTTGGTCCGTCTTCATCTCTCAACCCTACTTTCCTCTGTATTGATTCCGTTCTCAGACAGATTTCCCTCATAATGTTAAGACGGTTACCAGAGCTCTAGGCTTATGTCCTTTCCTCTCAACAAAACTAAAAAAAAGGGCTTCTCTTTCAAACTAACCCATTCCCTGTAATCTGTGACCCCCAACTATTACTGCTTGATCGGCCACACTCGTTCCGTGTCTTCCCCTGTGAAGCCAGGGGGAGGGGTGAGCCCTGTCTACTCAGTACAAAGAATGGAGGGAGGATAGCTCCCCTTAGGAAAGCTGGGGTTTATTACAGAAGAAGGGAAAATGGGTGTAGACAGACAAAAATAACAGGTGTTTATTAGTTTCTTTTCTCTGTTATAATGATGAAGAAATATGCTCAGAAAGGTCAATTAACTTACCCAAGGTCACAGGAATGGTGGCCCTACGTTTTGAATTCAATGACCTATTTTTTTAAAACTTTCATTTTGAAATAATGCCACAATCACAGGAAGTTGCAAAAAAATGCACAGAGAGGTCCCATATTCCCTTCACCCAATTTCCCCCAATAGTAACATCTTGCTTATCTATAGCACAATATCAGAACCAGGTATTGGCACTGGCAGGATCCAGAGAGCTTAGTCAGAATTCCCCACTTACTGTATGTGCACGTACCTGAATAGTCCTATGCAATTTTAAAGCATGCACAGATTCATGTAATTGCCACCCCAATCAACTACAAAAGTGTTCCATCACAAGACTCCCTTCTGATACCCCTTCACACCCACACTCATTCCTCCCCCTTCATCCCTACTCCTGGCAATCATTTATCTGTTCTCTGGCTCTGTAATTTTATTTCAAAGATGTTCTATAAACAGAATCAGAAAATTTCTAACCTTTTGAATTTGTCTTCCTTCATTCAGCATAATTCCCTTGAGAACCATCCAAGTTGTTGAGTGTATCAACAGGTCACTCCTCTTTATTACTATGTAGTATTCAATGATCAGAATGCATTATTGTTCAACCATTTATCCATTATAGAAATTCGTTGTGTCTAGTTTTTGGCTATCACAAATAAAGCTGCTATTAATATCACATATAGGATTTTGTGTGAACACAAGCTTTCATTTCTCTGGGATAAACGCCCAAGGAGAAATTACTAGGTTATAAGGAAAGTATATGCTTACGCTTTCTGTATTTCTAAAGATATATATATGTATATACTTTTTACACACACACCCATTGTTGTTTGTGCTGTCTGCTCTCTGTGTCCACTCTCTGTGTGTTCCTCTACGTCTGCTTGTCTTTTTTCTTCTCATCTTTTCTCTTTAGGAGGCCCCAGGAACTGATCCTGGGACCTCCAGTGTGGGAGAGGGGCACTCTACTGCTTGAGCCACCTCATCTCCTGTCTGCTGCATCTCTCACTGTCTCTCCTCTGTGTCTCCCTTCGTTGCATCATCTTGCTGCACCAGCTCTTTGTAGCATGGCCTGTCTTCTCTCCATGGTACAGTCCAGCTCGTCTTCACCAGGATGCTCCAGGAATTGAACCTGGGGCCTCCCATATGGTAGATGGGAACCCAATTGCTTGAGCTACATCTGCCTCCTATGCTTACTCTTTTTTTTTTTTCAAGATTTATTTTATTTAATCCCCCCCTTGTTTGCTCTCTGTGTCCATTCGCTGTGTGTTCTTCTGTGTCTGCTTATATTCTCATTAGGAGGCTCTGGGAACTGATCCTGGGAACTTCCAGAGTGGGAGAGAGGTGATTACTCTCTTGCACCACCTCAGTTCCCCTGTTCTGCTATGTCTTCTTATTTTCCCTCCTCTGTGTCTTGTGTTGTGTCATCTTGCTGCGCCAGCTCTCTGCGTTGGCTGGTACTCTTGTGCGGGGTGGGTTTCCCGTACAAGGCGGCATTCTCACACAGGGTGGCACTCCTGCACAGGGCCACATTCCCACATGGGCCGGCAATCTGCATGGGCCAGCTCATGTGTGGACCAGTTTGCCCTCACATCAAACCCTGTGCATCAAACCCTGGACCTCCCATATGGTAGATGGGAGCCCAATTGGTTGAGCCACATCCGTTTCCCCTATGCTTACTCTTTAAAATAATTTTTTTTCTTTGTTTTTTTTTTAATGTTACATTCAAAAAATATAAGAGGTCCCCATGTACCCCCCACCCCCCTCACCCTACTCCTCCCACATCAACAACCTCTTTCATCATGGTGGCACATTCATTGCATTTGGTAAATACATTTTGGAGCACTGCTGCACCACATGGATAATGGTTTACATTGTAGTTTACACTCTCCCCCAGTCCACCCAGTGGACCATGGCAGGACATACAATGTCCAGCAACTGTTCCTGCAGTACCACCCAGGACAACTCCAAGTCCTGAAAATGCCTCCACATCACGTCTCTTCTTACCTCTCCCTGCTCTCAGCAGCTACCGTGGCCACTTTCTCTACATCCATGCTACAATTTCTTCCATCACTAATCACAATAGTTCCATAGTAGAATATCAGTAAGTCCACTCTAGTCCATACTCTATTCCTCCATCCTATGGACCCTGGGATGGTTATGTCCACTCCACCTCTGTATCGAGAGGGGGCTTAGATTCCACATGGATGATGGATGCAATTCTCCTGCTTGCAGTTGTAGGCACTCTTGGCTGCCTGGTGTGGTAGTTGACCTTCTTCAACTCCCTGCTAGCTGGCCAGGATAAGTCCAATAAACCAGAGGTAGGAGTTGCAAGACTGCTGAGGCTCAGGTATGCTCACTCTTTTAAGAGATTGCCAAGTTATTTTCCAGAGTTCTTATACCATTTTACATCTCACCATTGATGTACGAATGGTCCAGTTACTTTGCATCCTCATTAACATTTGGTGTTGCCATTCCTTTTTTTTTTATTTTAGCAATCCTAATATGTATGTAGTGATGTCTCATTGTGGTTTTAATTTGCTTTTCCCTAGTTATCAATGATGTTGAACATATTTTTATGTGCTCATTTGCCATCTGTATATTCTCTTCAGTAAAATGTTTGTTCATGACATTTGCACACCCATGTACATAGCAGCATTATTCACAACTGCTAAAATATAGAAACAGCCCAAATGTCCATCAACTGATGAATGGATAAATGAAACATGGTATATACATACAATGGGATACTGTTCAGCTGTAAGAAGAAATGAATACTGGATGCATATTAAAACATGGATGAACCTTGAGGATATTATGTTGAGTGAAATAAACCAGATACGAAAGGACAAATATTGTAGGGTCTCACTAATATGAACTAATATGATGACTAAACTCATGGAGGTAAGTTCTAGAGTAAAGGTTACCAGGAGATAGAATGTGGGTTGAAAATGGGAGCTGATGCTTAATATATGTAGAATTTTCAGTAAGGTTTATTGTAAAAGTATGGAAATGAATAGAGTTGATGGTAATACATTATAGTGAATATAACTAACACTGCTGATTTAAAAAGGTGATTGTGACTGAAAGTAGTCTGTGGATGTAAATGTCATTGAAAGGAAGCTAGAAAATAATCTAGGGACTGTCTAACAGTGATATCAGTGGTGGATGAAGATTGTGGTTAATAGTACAAATATAGGAATGTTCTTCATGTGCTAAGAATATGGTGATACATGGGAAAACGACAATTAATGTAACTTATGGATGATATTTAACAGTAATATGGTAGTATTTTTGCAGCAATGGCAAAGAAGATATTATGTCAACTCTAGAACAAAAATAGGGAGGTATAAGAGAGTATGGGATTTTTCCTTTTGGAGTAATGAAAATGTTCTAAAATTGACTGAGGTGATGACAGCACAACTCTGGTGAAAATGAGAGTGGCTTAATATAAACTTTGAATGGATTGTACAAGGCATGGAGCTGTACAACACAAGAAATCCAGTGGTGGAAGATGGACTATGGTTAACAGAAAAAACATGAGAACGTTCTCTATGACCGATAACAAATATATAATACTAACATAGGGTATTAATAATTGGGTGGGGTGGAGGGAAAATACACAAAATGTAAGATATGGGCTATCTTACATTTAGTAGATATGGGTTAGTAGAAATATTTTGATGATGCTCTTTCATAGTTTGTAACAAATATTTTACAACAATGCAAGTTGTTGTTGGTGGGCTGATGTATGAAAGCCCTATATGATGATATGTATATTTGTTTTGTAAGTTTACACCTTTCACTACACACTTATTGTTTATGTATGTTCATGTATGAATGATATACTTCAATTAAAATTTTATCTTCAAAAAAGTTTGTTTATGTCTTTTGCTCATTTTCTAATTGGATAGCTTTTGTGCGTGCATTTGGTTTTTTTTTAGTGTTGAATTTTGAGAGTTCTTTAGATATTCTAATTGCAAGTGCTTTGTTGAATATGTCATTTGCCATTTGTATATTCTCTTCAGTAAAATGTTTGTTTGCAATTATTTTCTCCAGTCATTAACTTGTCTTTTCATCCCCTCAACAAGGTCTTTCACAGAGCAAAAATTTTTCAATTTGATGAGATCCAATTTATTAATTTTTCTTTTCATGAATGTGTTTTTTATATTGTTGGGGATTGAATCATGACCCCCACAAAAGACTTGCTCAGGTAAGCCCTGGTCCTATGGGTGTGAATCCATTTGTAAATAGTAGCTCTGAAATTGTTGTTAGTTAAGGTGAGCCCAAACTGAATGAAGGTGGGCCTTAATCCAATATGATTGAAGTCCTTCTAAGCAAAAGAAATTGGACACAGAAAGGGATGCCAGGGGAACAGTGAAAAGCTGGAAGCCAACGGAACCCAGAACAGAAAGAACACACTGCCATATGTATTGCTATATGATGGAAATCCAAGGAACCCTAAAGATTGATGACCAGCCTGAAGATACCAACCCTGGGAGGAAGCAAGCCTTGTAGCCTCTGAAACTATGAGATAATAAATTCCTGTTGTTCCGCCAATCCATTTTAATATATTTGTTTTAGCAACTGGAAGCTAAAATAGATGACAAATCTAAACTAAACCAGGCTCTAAAGATTTTCTACTTTTTCCCCCTAGAAGTGTTAGTTTTATGTTTACATTGAACTCTGTGATTCTGTGATCCATTTTACTTTTTGGTCAAGTGGGATTAGAATGAGGGTTTTTTGTTTGCTTGTTTTTTTACCCATGGACATCCTCTTGCCACAACACCAATTTTTCAAAAGGCTATCTTTCCTCCATCAAATTGCTTTTGCACCTTTGTCAAAAATCAGTTGAGCATAGTTGTGTGGGTCTATTTCTGGGTTCTCTATTTGTTTTCATTGATCTATGTGTCTATCCCTTCACCTGTCTTGATTATCATAGCTATACAATAAAGCTTAACATAGGGGAAAGTGATTCCTTTCATTTTATTATTCTCTTTCTTTTTTCTTTTTTCTTTTTGACTTAACAACTAAAATTTATAGGCTCATGATTTCAGAGGATAGCAGGTTTTACTTCCTCCTAACCTGGTCTGGTTAGACAGGAATCCTTAGACTCTTTGGCTTTCCCATCACATAGCAATGTCTTCTCCTTTCTCTTCTGGGTTCCATTGATTTGTATCTTCCCTGTGGCTTTTTAAAATAAGATCTCCTGTAATAGGATTATGACCCAGCCTGATTCAGTTGGCCAACCTTAACTGAAAATAACATCCTCAAAATGTCCTATTTACAATGAGTATTGGACTCTTTCAAATTTGTTTTATTAATTTAGGTTCTTTGCCTTTCCATATAAATTTTAGAATAAACTTGTCTATGTCCACAAAAAATCTTTTTGGGATTTTGATAGAAATTGTATTAAATATATAGATCAACTTGAGTAGAATTGAAGTCTTTACTATGTTGAGTCTTCCAATCCATGAACATGGTATGTCTTTCATTTATTGAAGTCTTTTTTGATATCTTTCATTATCATTTTATAATTTTCCACATAAAGATCCTGTAAATGTTTTGTTTTATTTGTACCTAAATATGTAATTTTATTTGGAACAATTGTAAATGGTACTGTGCTTTAAATTCCAGTTTTCACATATTCATTATTAGTATATAGAAACATAATTGATTTTTGCATATTGATCTTGTATCACTTATTAGTTCTAGAAGGGTTTTTAAAACTATTTTTCTGGATTTTCTGCATTGACAACCATGTCATTTGTAAATAGGGACAATTATATTTCCTTATTTCCGATTTATATACTTTAATTTGTTTTTCTTGCCTTATTGTGCTGCATAGAATTTCTAGTACTATGCTGAATAAAAGTGGTAAGACTAGATGTCATTGTCTTAGTACTGATCTCAGGGGGAAAGCCTTCAGTCTCTCAACATAAAGTATCTTAGGTGTAGGATTTTTGTAGATGTTCTTTATCAAGTTGAGGTAGATCCCCTCTTCCAGCTTTGCTGAGAGTTTTTATCATGAATGGGGTGTTGGAGTTTGTCAAGTGCTTTTTCTGCATCAATTGATATGGTCATATGATTTTGCTTCTTTAGTGTCTTGCTATGGTGGATTGCTTGAACAAGTCTTTGCATACCTGGAATAAATCCCATTTAGTTATGGTATATAATTCCTTTTATAAATTGCTGTCTTTCATTTGCTAATATTTTGTTGAGGAGTTTTGCATTTAACTTCGTGAAAAATATTGGTCAGTAGTGTTCTCTTTGCTTTCTTCGTTTATTTTTCTCTTTTCCCTGTGTTTGTATAATTTTGTATCAGAGTCATAAAGTTAGTTAAGAAGAGTTATCTCCTCTTTCATTTCCTGGAAGGGAGTGTGTAAAATACGTGCTATTCTTCTTTAAATGCTTGGTAGAATGCTCCATTAAGACTATCTGGGCCTGGAGATTTATTTTTAGGAGATTTTAAATTATGAATTTCTTTTATGGTTTTGGGATTATTTAGATTATCTATTTATTTTGGTTGAGTTTTGGTAGTTTGTGGTTTTTGAGGAACTAGACCATTTCTTTTAAATTGTTGAATTTATGAGTATAAAATTGTTCATAGTGTTATTTTATTATCCTTTTAATAGTTTCAGAATCTGTAGTGATATCCCCTATTTTATTCCTGTATTGGTCATTTGTATCTCCTTTCTTTTTATCTTTGTTAGTCAAACTCATATTTTTTTAATTAAGGAGAAATATATACTCCCAAGGACACAGTTTTTAAATTGAGTCAATTCATTTCACCAGTTATTCATCCAGTGCCTCTTCTGAGCAAGAACTGTGCTAAGAACTGAGGGGAAATAAAAATTAGGCAAGAGCTTGTCCCTGGGCAGAAAGGGAAAAGTTTGTTTCTAGTAATAACAATAGCCACCATCTAATTGATCTCTTCTAACATACCAGGTGCTACACTAATCCCTTGCATGGATTATCTCATTAAATCTGCACAGTATTGATATCTAGCAGATATTGAGCAATTCCAATATGCTAGGAACTCTTCTGAGCATCTTACATGAACTAATTTATTTCATCTTTGCTACACTATGAGGCAAAAATTTTCATCTCCATGTTATGGATGAGAAAACTGAAGTCTAGTTACCCAAGAAAACACCTCTGGAAATTCATATATCTGTGATGTGAAGCCAGGTTACACCAGCTTAACAGCATGTGCCCTTAACCTATACTTTGTTCTGGTAGTGGGCTTATCTCCCCAAGCTCCCTGGGTGAACCCCCATTTCAGACAGGTGGCTGCAGCTCATTTCCTTCAGTCTCGATGTTCTGGTGCCTAGGCCAGGTGAGCCACCTCTTTCCCTTAGCCAGGCTGGGATTGAGAGCCCTGCAGAAAGAGGGTTGACCCAAGCTGAGAGGACATTACCAACGGAGTTAGCTTGGCATTCTGAAAAGAGATCATGTGCTGAATTTAGTCAATGAATCCTGGATAAAATCTTATTTTATAAAATGGGAATCATACTTTGTTTTCACAGGGCTGATGCAATGATTGTGGGTGGAAACAGTTAAACATGTATGGCTCTCGTAGGCCCTCAAAGAAGGTCCGGAAGAGAAATCTCTGGACAACATTAAGGTGACTCATTGCAGCTTAAAATCAGACCTTCCCTAGACAAATGATCTTATATTTTCACTTCTAGATATCTTCAACAAAAACATTGGCTTATGTCCCAGGGATTTATATTCAAGGAAGTTCCTTGCATTTGTGGTTGTAATAGAAAAAGATAGGAGACAACCTGAATGTCCAAAGATAGACAAATGGTTAAATATATACTGTAGTACATCCATACCATAATAAAATGGAATACTGTGGAGCCATTGACAAAAGAGCCAAGGTTCTAGATGGACCAACATGGAAAGAATATCAAGATACAAAGTTAAATGAGAGGGAATCTCAAATAGTGTAATATGATTTATAAATTGGGGTGATGTATTCCTAACTACATAGAAAAAAGCCTGGAAGGATTTGATGCCCAGTTGTTAATGATGGATACCCTTGGGGAAGGGAATGGGATTGGAGAGAGTAGAAGGTGGTAATAGAAAGAACTTAAAAAAATTTTATAAATACATTTGATCTTTTAAAAATTTTTTTAATGAAAATGTATTTGTTTACTAATTCTATACCTAAATAAGACAAAAAATTGGTGTGAAAAAAGAAATAATAATTCCTAATGGTGAAATTTCAAGCACCACTAAATAGGTTGTATTGTTTTTCACCCGGAACCCAGGATTCCTCAGTTCTATTGCTAGCTCTGACACTAGCTGTATGATTTTGGATGAGTGACTTTCTCTCACTGGGCCTCAGTTTTCTCTTGTAATGAGGATATTGAACTTGAGTAATGATAATTAAGCATTTTTAACTTTCAATCAGTCAAATTTTTTTGCAAGTGTATTTTTGAGTTTGGAAGCCTGATGTATAAAATGGATGGAAGAGTGTCAACAACCCAGTCAGTGGTGCCCAGGATCCACTTCAGTGCTAATGTTTTCTGACTGGAATTAAAGGCAGTAAACCCAAATTCAACAGTGAGAGCCAGCCTGCCTCTCAGAACATTGGATTAGATGTTTTTCAAGGTCCCCTGACAGGCCTAATACTCAGTGATTCTAGAACTAGATCATAAGGGTCTTGTCAGGTATGGTGAGATGTAGTAATATGTACTCCAGAGAAATATGATCTTAAACTTAATCCATTCCTATGGATGTGAAACGATTGTAAGTAGGACCTTTTCATGAGGTTGCTTCAGTTAAGGGTGTGGCTCTGGATGGGTCTTAAACCTGTCCCTGGAATTCTTTATTAGCAGAATGAAATTCAGACAGTTGGAGAGAAAGCCACAGAATGAAAAGTACGAAGCTGAACTTCAGTGGAAGCTGGAGGAGAAAGGAGAGGCTGCCATGTGCATTGCCATGTGACAGAAGAACCCAGAACCAATGATCAGTGGCAGCTAACCCTAGAATGCCAGTCATCAGGAAGAAAGCATCACCTTGATGCTGCCTTGATTTGGAATTTCTCTTAGCCTCAAAATTATAAATAAATTCCTATTGTTTAAGCTGAACCATTGCATAGTATTTACTTGAGCAGCCAAGGAAACTAAAACTTCTATTAATTTAGTAGAGGAAGGAAATGAACTATAGGGGCTAAGTGTGTGAACACTGGAATCAGACTGCCTGAGATCAAATCTTGAACTCCTTTACTTGCTGTGAATTTTAGAACAAGGTTTTAGATCTTGTTTACACTTTGGTAAATGAAAATGAGAGTTGTAGCTACTCCATAATGCTGTTATGAAGAATGGAGGAGAAAATCTGTATCAATTTCATGATCTGACAGATTGTAAATGATTAATAATCATTAGCTTGTTATTAGTTTGTCTCTCTTGGTGCCAAGACCATATCAAACACTTGCTAAAATTGTTTCCTGATTAAGAAAAAAGCAAAACTGTACCTTAGCATAGATTTAATTATACTACAGGCCAAATAATGCCCCACTCATTTGCTCAATACTAATCAATCAATATTTGCTAAATGCCTTAGGTGCATAATGCTTGGCTGGGGATGCAAAGACATCAAGGACTTACTATAGAACTTACTGTAATACAATCCAAAACATAGAATATTGAGTAAGAAGCATTTATCCAGCACTTAGAATTCAGGGCACTGTCCTGGGTATCATTTGGGGATTCTATGTGGTGACTAATTTCCTGCCCACAGAGTTAGAATTTCAAAGGGGAAAACACACTTTGGCAGCTTGAAATTATTTTATGAATCCCTAAAAGAAAAAGATTATGTTTTTAAACTAATCTAGACCTCTGGGTAGGACACCTTTTGATTGTATTAAATTCAGTTGAGGGGCCTTTGATTAGATTACTTGATAAGATTGCTTTAAAGGAAGCAGACTTGGCCCAATGGATAGGGCATCTCCCTGCCACATGGGAGGTCTGTGGTTCAAACCCCAGGCCTCCTTGACCTGTGTGGAGCTGGCCCATGCGCAGTGCTGATGCACACAAGGAGTGTCCTGTCACACAGGGGTGTCCCCCGCGTAGGGGAGCCCCACGTGCAAGGAGTGCGCCCTGTAAGGAGAGCCACCCAGCGCGAAAGAAAGTGCAGCCTGCCCAGGAATGGCGCTGCACACACAGAGAGCTGACACAAGAAAATGATGCAACAAAAAGAAACAGATTCCCAGTGCCACTGATAAGGATAGAAGCAGTCACAGAAGAACACATAGTGAAGGGGGGGGTGTGTGTGTGTAGAGAAATAAATAAAAAATAAATCTTAAAAAAAAAAAAAAGATCGCTTTAAGGCTTTTAATTGGGCTATGTCAGTGAGGCCGGAGCCAGCTTGAATCTCTGCCCTCTAGCTGGGTCTGATGAAAACAGAGACACACAGATACAGGGAAAGGAAGCCACCATTTTTGATCTTGCCATGTGAGAGAGATCTACAGGATAGCCTAAACACGAAGCCCCAAAGAGGCTGGGCCCACGGAGCAGCCTAAGAGGAGAGGGTGAGCCCAGAAGGGAAGGCTGAGACTTTGGCAGAGATCGGCAGCCATTTTGTTTCTCCATGCTTGGACAACAGAGTCAACACCAGCTGACTTTGGTGAGAAAGCACCTCTTATGGTGCCCCACTTTGGACTTTTCATGGCCTTGGAACTAGAAGCTTTTCCCCCAAATAAATCCCCTTTATAAAAGCCAACCCATTTCTGGTACTTTGCATCAGCAGCCCTTTGGCAACTTAAAACACACACATACTTCTGAAGCATCTTAAAGTAATTTCAGGGCCTTCCTGGGGTCCCCAATGGCAACCACCATGCACACTGTAGCCTAGGCCACCGTCCATCTGTTCTCACTCCTCTGCTCCAGCCTTAGCCTCCACTCCAGTTATGCCCTCACATTTACTTCAGCCACCATGCCCTGCCAGGGCCCTCTCCTTGTGTACAAAGCTGATCAGATGTATCACCAAAAAAGGCATCCTCCTGGTATGATCAGAAGCACTAAACAAGCCGTAAGTTATGGAATATTGGGACAAAAATATAGGCAGCCCTTCTTTCAGGACAAAACCTCCACTTTGGGGAGTCATAAACCCTAGACTGTCTACCTAACTCAGGTGAAGGCCCCTTATACCAGGTCTGAGTCAGACTTTAGTACTAATCCCACCTCTGCCACCAGCTCATTGAGTGACCTTGGGCAAGTCACATATCTTCTGAGTTTCCTTTGTAAAAGAAAACAGCTCAAAATTTCTGTTTTGTTCAAGCTCTGATCCTTGTAGGGTCCACAGAAGTATGCCAAAGAAGAACCCAAAGAGAAACCCTAGCTTCTATAAAATTTTTAAAAATCAGGATTCTTCAAGAGGGGAGAGATCATCCAATTTTCCAGCAAGTGTGTTCTTGCCACAGTATCCCTGCTAAACTTCTTGGGATTAGGGCCATCCAAATCCTGATAGATTTGTCAGTGTCCCACCGACATCCCCTACCTGGGCACTTACCATCGGGTACTTGTGACTTCTGTCTGGGAATGCTCATATTTGTATCACCTCCCAAATAAACTATTTGTACTCAAATCCTAGAATCAGGATCTGCTGTGTAGGCACCTCACTGGCTATCTAAAAGTGGGAGGGAGGAGATAGTGGACAGCTTCCATAAGACAAGGCAATGCTCAAGCAGCAGAAAGAGGCCTGTCTACAGGCACATTCACTTGGACAACCAGTCCTAAGCCAGGCTGCAAGAAAGCCTGGTCTTCATGGCCCACCTGCACCACCAGTATCTACTGCAGAGCATGGTGGCTGGAAGATTCGAGTCTCCACCATCCACTGCCAACTTGCCTGCTCTTTTCCTGCAGCTGGAAGGAGTGGGACAAGTGAGCAGCGGCACCAGAAGGACTTGGGTTCCATCCCACTGCTCAGGCAATTCATTAACCTTGAGCCTCAGAATTTTAAACTGTAAAATGGGTATGAAAACAACTACCTCCCAGGGTAGTTGTGAGGATAAAATGAAATACAGGATATGAAATTCTCATGTAAATTGTAAGATGCAATACAAATGTTAGTTAATCCTCCTTAAGAAGATTTACATATAACGAGAGACTTTAATAGGTCTCCTATTCTCTACTGCTTTGTTGGCCTCTTTGAAGGTCTAAAAGTCAGAAAGAAAAAGAAAAAAAAATCCTGAATTCTCCTCAAAATCCAGTGAGGTAGGTATTTTTCTTTCTGTGTCACTGATGAGAAATTGTGACCAAATCATTGACCAAAGTAACCAATATCACCATTCAGATGCCCATTGCTCAGGGGCGTAGACAAGTTACTGGACCTCTCTGTTTTCTGGTCTGGGTTTGTAAAAGGACTGTCACTGAAAGGCTCAGGATTGGTGGGAAAGAAGTTGAGAGTGGCAGAAAAAGCATTTTTAGGCAGAAGGATGCCTGAGGCTTTGGTGGAAAGAAAGAGAAGGAGGTGATGCCATTTGTTAAGAATGGATTTTCCCTTAAAGGATTCTTTTTTTTTTTTAATTCATTTTTTAAAAATACTACATTCAAAAAATATGAGGTCCCCACTCACCCCCCACCCCCTCTCCACCCCACCACTCCCCCCACAGCAACACTCTCCCCCATCATCATGACACATCCATTGCATCTGGTGAGTACATCTCTGGGCATCGCTGCACCCCATGGCCTGTGGTCCACATCATAGTCCACAGTCTCCCAGTGTGGCCATGGGAGGATCTACAATGTCCGGTAATTGTCCCTGCAGCACCACCCAGGACAACTCCAAGTCCCGAAAATGCCTCCACATCTCATCTCTTCCTCCCATTCCCCGCACCCATCAGCCACCATGGCCACTTTCTCCACACCAATGCCACATTGTCTTTGATTACTAACCACAATAGTTCATGAGTAGAATATCAGTAAGTCCACTCTAATCCTTACTGTATTCCTCCATCCTGTGGACCCTGGATTGGTTGTGTCCATTCCACATCTATATCAAGAGGGGGCTTTGATTCCACTTGGATGCTGGATGCAATCCTCCTGCTTTCAGTTGTAGGCACTCTTGGCTCCATGGTGTGGTGGTTGGCATTCTTCAACTCCATGTTAGCTGAGAGGAGTAAGTCCAATAAACCAGAGTGTAGGAGCTGAAGTCTGTTGAGGCTCAGGGCCTGGCTATCATATGGTCAGTCCAGAGATTCAGATCCCCTAGATGTATCTTAAACCCCAGCACCAACTACAGTTCCAGTAAAGTAGCATGAAAGGCTTGTGAAAAGAGATCACATCTGAGTCCAGCTCCATCACGCAGAAACACCAACTCCAAAGAAGGGCCAACTGACATGGCAGTGAACTCCATCTGCCATGACTGATTAGTGTTGGTTTTAGAATTTAGACCTATTAACAGGATATCTTCGCTTTCTGTTGGACTATCTAGGTTAGGAGGTGTAGATATGTCCCTGAACAAATTCACCTGGCCAACTCCCAATTTCAGTTTGCTAGCTTGTCATCATTGTCAGTAGGGTCTCACTCCTATTCTCTATGGCAGGGGTTCTCAACCAGGGGTCTATGAGCTTACAAGTCAAAAAACATTCTTGCGGGCATGTGTTGGTGCCAGTGTGATACATTTATTAAATAATACACAGTATAGTGTGGACTTAGTAAGGGACCCACGGAGCAATAAAGGTTAAGAACCCCTGCTCTACTGCTTTGTCAGCCTCTTTGAAGGCAGGGGCCAGCTCTGACATAGTTTCCTAATTTATTCCCTACACTTAAGACAGTTCCTGACTTATAAAATAAACTGAATAATAATAAGCTAGAACGTATTAAGACAAATCTAGCATGGATGGGCCAGGCACTATGTTAAGAGCATGACATCTAGTATCTCATTTAACCTCATGAGGCAGGCACTAGTATTAACCCATTTCACAGATGAAGGAACTAGTCTCAGAGATGTTAAGCAATTTGCCAAACTGGCAAGAGACAGAGGTCTGTCCATCTTCACTGTGTCCCCACCTTCAAGGCTCTGGTATCTCCCACTCGACTCCTTTCACAGGGTGCTTCAGGGCTAACATAGCGTTCTATCCCTCTTCCTTCCCCCACAGCACGGTTGGCTTGGGACCCTGCCTGAGCCTTAGTATTTCACAGCCTGGGGCTGTGGAGATGGGCATGAAGTTGGTGGTTACCAGGGTAGTCTGGGCAGCGCCCCAGGCTGACCTGGGAGAAGCTGGACAAAGCCTATCCCCAAAGGTCTGCCCTGCGCAATTTTCCCTGAGCTGTGGGGCCTCCACCCCCTCCGCACAATGCCCGGATTGAAACCAGCCCAAGGTTTACCCTGGAGGTTGCTCTTGACGTTCCTATAGAAAACACCATTGTTTCCATTGTTCCAGAAAATGGGCTGGGGCCGACTTTCCCAGGGACTGGGTCCTTGGGCAGAGACGGGGCGGAGGCCGAGGAGGGCGGCAGGGCCAGGGCAGGTGGGACTCCAGCCAGGGCTCTCCAGCTGCCTCCTGGGCTCTCCCAGGGACCAGGGTTGCCCTGCCCCCAAATGGGTACAGCTTTACCATGTGCCTTTCTGATTTATTTTAAACAATAAAAGAACTGTAATACATAGAAGGGCTTAAAGTAAAAAGCAACAGGTCTTCCAGCCATTTTGGTACATGGATTGCCATAATTCTTCTATTCACATAACAACAGTATATTCATGTATTTTAAACAACTAGGATCACATCGAACGTGTTATTCTCCATCTTCATTTGCCACTTAATGATATGGGAGTAAGGTGTCCTGTCTACACCTCCCTCATTCTTTTTAGTGACTGCACAGGCTTTGATTGTTTCATTGTGTGGATAAAGCATAATTTATTTAACTAGACTGCTATAAATAGACTTTTATATTATTTCCTATTTTTCACTCTTACAAGCAATGCTGAAATGAAAATTCTCACACATAAATCTTTATCTTCTTGGCCAATTATTTCTTTAGGATAAACCTAAAAATGGAATTGCTGGGTCAAAGGATAAACATATTTAAAAGTGAAAATTTTTGATGTGTATTTCCCACCAACGGTATTCGAGATTACTTCCTTATCCACCGCCCCCTACCCTGGCTTTGCCAAGTAGGCATTACACATATAACACGAGAAAAGAAATGTCTCATTTTAAATTTCGTGTTTTTTTTATCATGAGTGAAGTTGACTACATTTTCTTTTTTTTTTTTTTTTCCATCTATATTTCCTCTTGAGTGGTTGCCGTTTATAATCCCGAGAAAATTATTTCCTTAGTTTATATCTGGAATTTCTTTACCAAAGCAGGGATCTTTGTATATTTGGCTTTCAAATATACAAAGAGACTAGCAATATGAAACTCAAAGATCAGTTATAATCCCTCCTTCACGAATCCATGAATTCATTGGACAATTCATTCATTTACTCTTTCATTCACTTCGAAATTATTCCTTTAGTAATCCATTAATCTGTTTTACGGGATTAATCCTTTTTCAAGTAGTTATTGAGCATCTGCTGCCTATGCAATGCCGGGATGGACTTGGAGGGAAATCGCCTGGCTTGCCTAAGGCAGAGATCAGTCCTGTAAATGCTGCTATGGGAATTCAGGGCCCTGTGGGGGAGGAATGGACGAGGTGGCTGCAATCAGGGAAGTCTTCCCTGAGGTGGTGCTAGAGGCTCAGCAGGATTTGGTATGAAAAGATGGAAATAGGGTCCCAGCAGGGAAGTGGAGCGAGGGAAGGGAGAACGTCCCAGGAGGTGACCACAGAAACAACAAAGGCACAGGCAGGAGTGGGAGCCTCCACCTGGCACAGACAGGACAGGATGGAGGGAGCAGGGGCTCTTCTTAAAGGGGATTCGTGGGAGGGGATGTGGGATTAGGGTGGTGGCATGCACCTGCCGTGCTAGTGAATGTGGGCTTTTCTCTGTAACCACTGGGGAGCTATGCTCAGGCAGAGCTGTGCTTTACAAGATTAAACTGACAGCCACAAGGAGAGTGGATGGGAGCGGAAGGGACCAAAGCGGCGCCATTAACTAGGGCTGTTGTAACAGTGAAGGAGAGCACCAAGGAAGGCCTGAGTTAGGACACTGGTGGGGGAAGACGCGGGAGCCTAGGGTGGCAAGGAGAGCACTGGACCAGGAGCTCAGGGACCTGCTGCCGGCCTGTCTGCAACGGGGGCTGGTGTCACAAAGGCCAGCTCCGTGCTGCTCCACTAGTCACCAGCTCCATGTTGAGCGTCCACTGGTTTCAGGCCCTCTGCTGGTGGAGGGGCAACTCTAAAGTGGAGAAGACATGAATGCAGACAACAAGGAAGGCAAGACCGCATTTGAAACCATTGGAGGAGAAGATAGGAGCTGTTGAGATAATCTTGTTTTTCCTACTTCATTCTTTTTGACACCTGCAAAGCAATTCCATTTTACCGGTGCCCCATAGTATACTTTCTGTTTCCTGCTTGATGAAAATGTGCAACTTTTTGGTATAGACAATGTTGCCATGGAAGTCTTTGTACACTGAGGTGTTTTTTGTTTGTTTGTTTTTTAAAAGATTTATTTATTTATTTCTTCCCTTGCCTCGTCTGCTCTCTGTGTCCATTTGCTGTGTGTTCTTCTGTGTCTACTTGTATTCTCATCAGGCAGCACTGGGGATCTGTGTCTCTTTTTGTTGCATCATCCTGCTGCGTCAGCTCTCCATGTGTGTGGCACCACTTCTGCGTGGGCTGTGGTTTCGCACAGGGTGGCTCTCCTTGCACAGGGGCCAGTCCTTGCACGGGGGGCACCCCTACACGGGAGCATCCCTGCGTGGGCTGGCACTCCTTGTGCATAGCAGCACTGCGTGTGGGCCAGCTCACTACAAGAACCAGGAGGCCCTGTGTATCGAACCCTCGGACCTCCTATATGGTAGGTGGATGCTCTATCTGTTGAGCCACATCTGCTTCCCAATGTGCACTGAGTTCTGAGCATGTTTGAGAATATTTCTGTAGGACAGTTTCTTGGTAGCAGAAATATTTGGTGAAGGAAGAGTGTGCATTTTAGATTTTGATAGCTTTTGCTGAATTGCTCCCCCAAAAGGATTATCTTTACTACTCAGATGACTAAACTGAAGTTCAAGGAAGTTGTGTTGCTTGTCCCCCACATATTGGCATACTGCTTTTATCAGAATTTGAGCCTAGGTGGGTCTATCTTCAAACTTCTATTCTCTCCATTACTCTATGCTATAAGTTCCTGAAATTCTTCCCACTGTAACTCTCCAATGTTTATTATTTTTTGCTCCCCCTCCCCTTTGCAAACAGCAACAAAAACCTCAGAATGAAAGAGGCTTGGGGCCTGTGGGGAGACAGTTAGTGAGAAGGTTTGAGTTCTACTCCAGGGTCAGCACTAGGAGGGGGACAGGACAACACTCCAAGATTGGAGCTGGTGGTGACAGCTTACATGTGGTGAGGACAGCGGGCCGGGTCTCTGTGGTGTGAGGAAGGCAGTCCAGCCTAAGACGAGCTCTGGAGTCTTCCTGGGAGGTTCCCAGACAGTCCGTGCCTTAATCCAGCAAAATCTTTTGATAAGGCTCTGAATTCTTTCTGTCAAAACTGGCTTATCTTGGGTCCTGGTGACATCTCTGCCCAAAGGGGTGGTGCTGAGGAAAGGCAAGCACTGGTGCCAAAAGCATTTTTCCTGAGTCTTGTGGGATTCAGTTATAGTACTTGGCTTTTTGGTTCTGCTCATCTCTCCAGCTTCCACTTGTCATCCCAATGGAGATGTGAAGTGAAAATCCTTGAAGTTGGGAGCTTCCTATGCTGAAGTTCATGCACTAGGCAGGATGAGATGGTGGGTCAGAGCAGACTGTGGAGTCAGACAGCCAGGGAGCAAATCCTGGACCTTTCTCTTTGGGAACATAGGAAGTGACTCAACATCTCACCATTTGTAAAATGAGGATACTAATTATACCTGCGTTAGAGTGTTGCTGTGAGGTTTAAGTGAAATCATTACTGTTTTCACTTTTCCAGACTCCCCAGGATGTTGAGGTGAGGGCTCCTAACATCTGGCACAGAGGTGAGTGAGGATAAAAATAATGACATTTAAGGAATGCTGACCATGAGCCAGACAGTGTCCTAACTCTTTACATGTAGTGCATTAGTTATTTACTTCCATGTAAAAAATTCCCTCAAATTTAGCAACTTAAAATCATAAATATTTCTTATCTCACAAAGATATTTTTGGATCAGCTATCCAGGAATGGCTAAGCTGGGTGACTCTGGTTTGGGGTCTCTCATGAGGTTGTGATTAAGATGTCAGCCAGGGCTGGAGTCATCAGAGGCTTGACTGGGGTTGGAAGGCACATTTCCAAGATGGCGCATGCACATGGCTGGCACGTTTGTCCTGGTTGTGGGCAGGAGGTCTCAGTTTCTTGCATGTAGACCTCTCCATAGCGTTGCTTGAGTGTCCTTACAACATTGCAGCTGGCTTCTACTAGAACGAGTGCTCCAAAGGAACAAAGAAGTTGCAATGTCTTTTTTTACCTAGTCTTAGAAGTTGTACTCCATCATTTTCACAATGTCCTTTTTATTACACAGATCAGGCCTATCCAGTGGGGTTGGGGTCTCCACAAGGACTCAAATTCTGGGAGGCGAGGATCACTAGAGCCATCTTGGAGACTTGGAGGCCACAAGTATAAGACCAATTAACCCCCGCAAGATACCCAGGGAGGCACAGTGCTGAGTGTGGGAGATTCAGTTTCCAGAGGCGCAGGGGCAGGGGTGCTAGAGGAGGTGTGTCTCGCCAGTATTGGCAACATGAGCATGGTGTCTCCTTGTCCAGGGGTGGCTTGTGAATTGTTCCTGCCTAAGTTGTGTCCAGATCTGACTCTTCAGTCCTGCTGAAGATTCTGTGAGCCACCAAATGTGCCCGGCTTGACTCTTTAAACTAGTCGGAGAAGGCTCTAATAACTGCAGTGAAGATCTGCAGTGACTGAGCAGAAGGGGCTGACTATGTGTATGTGTGTAGGCTGACTATGGTGAGTATGAGGGAGCCATCCACATATGGGGACAGTCCAAGTACCAGATCACCCCAGATTTTTTTTTTTTTTAATTTTTTTATTTTTTATTGACTTTGTAATAATATTACATTAAAAATATATATGTGAGGTCCCATTCAACCCCACCCCCCCACCCCCCCTCTCCCCCCCCCAACAACACTCGTTCCCATCATCCTGACACATCCATTGGATTTGGTAAGTACATCTTTGGGCACCTCTGCACCTCATATACATTGGTTCACATCATGGCCCATACTCTCCTCTATTCCATCATGTAGGCCCTGTGAGGATTTACAATGTCCGGTGATTACCTCTGAAGCACCATCCAGGGCAGCTCCATGTCCCGAAGACGCCTCCACCTCTCTTCTCTTCCTGCCTTTCCCCATACCCTTTGTCCATTATGTCCACTTTCCCCAATCGGATCACCCCAGATTTTATTAGCATAAACATAATACCTACAAGGAAGGAGGTGAGAGTGAATTCCCATTTTGCACTGGTTGGGTGATAACTGGAGGCTAATTGTTTAAGGACAGACAAACTGGAGCATTTCCAGAGGGTGAGGATGGTGGTGGGGACCCAAAACCACATTTCCTGAGGCCTCGGGCATGTATGCCCTGGAAAAGAGGAGACCCTGAGGGGTCGTGGGGGCTGTGTTTATACTGTATGTGAAGAGCTCTCTTGTGGTGTAGTGGTACAGAGGGGTTAGACTCAGGATCAAATCCTGGTCACTTCTTCCATGTGGCCCTGGAAATGCCCCTAAATTCTCTGAGTCGTTGATGATAACATCTAGTACACAGTAAATACTTAATAAATGTGATCTCCCTTCCCCTCTACCCTAAGCACCAATGAGAATCTAAGAAGCAGATTTGCACTCAGCCTGAAAATGGAAAGTAGGTAGTGAGTGCCTTGTCCTTGGAGGAATTCTAGCACGGGCTGGACAACCCACTGGACAGTCTTCCTTCATTGAGCTCTTCTGGAGGAATAAATGAGAAAATGCATGTAACATGCTTAGCATGCATTTTTCTCCTTTCTTCCTCTCAACAGCTTTATGAAATCGGCATTATTCCATCCATTTTGTAGGTGGGGAAACTGAGGTTAATAGAGGTGAAATAACTTGCCCTGGTAAGTGGCAGCAGCAGAATTTGAAGCCAGCTTGGTCTGACTTCAAAGCCTGTGCTTCGAACCCTTATCATCCGCTGAAGGAGGTGAGGGTGGGATGGCGCGGTGGGAGGACGAGGGAGGGAAGGGCAAATATTGGAAGCCGCTGGCATGGAAGTCCTCTAAGACTCTTTCTAATTTGGAGCTTCAAGAACCTCTGGTTTCCTTGGGGATCTGAAACAAATTTCCTGGCTCGGCTCGTGCGCCCCAGCCCCGGCCCCCGCGCCCTGCGGAACGCCTGGCACACTGCTCCACTTGCCCCGCTCTGCTTCCCTGGAACGAGTGAGGCAGCGAAGGGGCCTGAACGCTCCCTCAGTGCCTCGACAGGCCCTCACCGCAGGGCCCCGGGCAGCCAGCATTGTCCAAGCGGGAGAAGCAGGCCCCGGAAGCCGCGCTTTTCTGGAGAATGTACACCCAGGACAAAGGGAGCCATTATCCCCGGGGCCGCGGTGGCTGCTGCCTAGGCCGGCAGCCCAGGTGTCACATGCTGTCCCTGTCTCCTAGCTTGCTTTCTCCTTTGTCTGCCGGCGCGCAGAGACTTGGCCCTGCCGCCTTCTCTGACACCTCTCCAGCCTGCGCTGGCCTTGGTCCCCGGCCGCTGCTTTTCTGAAATGCACTTGGAGCTTCCATAGCCTTCTGTAGACCCGAGTCAGCTGTGGGGGTGCTGGGCCAGCTTTGTCCCTGGGGGCGGCTGCCTCTGGCTCCCTGCTCCAGCTCTGTGTCCATATCTGGGCTCCAGCCCTGTCGAGGGGATCAGGCACCCTGCATCATTTTTACGAGGCTCCTGCGGGGCTTTCCGTTGCCTGCACAATACCGTCTGAGTGCCTCAGTGGCCTACTTGACTTTTGCGACCTGCTCGGCCTCATCTCCTTCTTCCTGTCTTGTCATCCCTGCCCCATGCTCCTATGCTCTGGCAAAGTGAATCCAGCTTCCAGTAGCTTCCAGTCACCGAGCGTGCATTTTTCCACCGCGGTGCCTTCTTTCACTGGCTTCTTTCTTTGGCTCATGCTTCGTCTTCGATCAGAATTCCTTTCCCATCTTTCTTCACTAGCTGAGTCTCCTGGGGTGTCACTTCCAGGAAGGCCTCAGTGTCCCTCCACTGTGCTCCACTGGCAGCTGGGTTGACTCTCTCCCTTCAGGTTTACACGCCAGAGCTGGTGCAGTGTGCTGGCTGTGAGGCCTCTGAGCCAGACCACCTGGGTTCAAGTCCTGACACAGCCATTTACCAGCCATTTGTGTACATCGGGTACACAATAAATGCTTAATAAATGTGGAACCCCTTCCCTTTTACCTTCAGCACCCATGAGGATATGAGAGGCAGATTTGTACTAGGTCTGAAATCGGAAAGCAGGCAGCGAGTGCCTTGTCCTTGGAATTCAAGCACAGGCTGAACAACCCACTGGACTGTCCTTTAATCTCCCTGGGCCTCAGTTTGCCTGTCCATAAAATGGGGGCAGTTGGGCTGCTGTCAGGACTACGTGAGCTTGTGCATGAAGGTATTAGAGCCCCTGGTGTGTAGTGGACACTCAGTAGAAGTGGCGATTACTATCCATTCAACCAAACGTGGCCTCTGTGTGTGAGGATCTAAGCTAAGCTGGGAAACACAAAGAACAAGATAGACAAATTCTTGCTGCCCATGAAAACATGCCAACACAAGCCTGAGACCTCACAGCCCCTGGAATACAGGTTACGGAAAGGATGGGTCTGTATGAAGGTGCTACAGGTTCAAACTGGGAGAGGGAGAGGCCCGGATGAAATTCTTATGTCCATATTGTTGGGAGAGACCCCTGCATTCCATAAAGGATTTTGTCAAAGGGTCGAACCTTCTGTCCGTTCTTCACCTCTGCTCCGGCTGCAGAGAGCTCAGGGAGGGGCGGTGTGCAGGACTTGCGGTTGGAATGTAGGCTTCCTCTTGCTTCATCACATTTTTGCCTCTCTCCTGGATTATTCCTATCAGCACACAAGTGTGCAGCAATATCACCCATCTTAAAGAAACAGGAAGAGAAACTCCCTTGAGTCCATACTCATCTCTGACTACTGCCCCATTTCTCAACTTCATTTTCTAGCACATTTCTTCCAAGGACTGACCTATTTCCAGTCTTTACTTGCTCCCTTCCCAGGTTCTCCTCAGTCCACTCCAAATCTGCTTTCGTCCCACTACTGTGTGCAAACAAATAGTATTAAGATTCCCAATGATCTATCGCTGCCCAAACCATTGGACATTTTTCATTCTTCTTTTACTCAAACTTGATTGGACCAGCTGATCTCTTTCTGGTTGTTTTAGTTTTCTATTATTATCATAACAAATTATTGCCAGCAGTGTCCAAATAACACATTTATTATCTCAATGTTCTGTAGGTTAGAAGTCTAACACAGACACAGCTGTGTTCCTTTCTAGAGGCTTTAGGGCAGAATTTATTTCCTTGCCTTTTTCCAGCTTCTAGAGAGGCTTCCCATAGTTCTTGGTTTGTTTGCTCTCTTCTTCCATCTTCACAGCCAAAAATGTTATATTTCTCTGACCCTTTTTACTTAGTCACATCTCCTTCTGACCTCTGTCAGTAAAAGTCTAGTTTAAAGAACCCGTGGGATTAGATTAAACCCAATCCCAGATCGTCTCTCCATTTCAAGGTCCTTAATCATATCTGTAGTGTCCCTTTTGCCATACAAGGTAGCATATTCGCTGCTTTGGGGGATTAGGATGGGGACTTCTTTTTTGGGAGGGAGGTGTCATTCTACCTACCACTCTAATTCCTTTTTTTTTTTTTTTTAAGATTTATTTTTATTTATTTAATTCCCCTCCCCTCCCCCAGTTGTCTGTTTTCTGTGTCTTTTTGCTGCGTCTTGTTTCTTTGTCTGCTTCTGTTGTCCTCAGCGGCACAGGAAGTGTGGGCGGCGCCATTCCTCGGCAGGCTGCTCCCTCTTTTGCGCTGGGCGGCTCTCCTTATGGGGTGCACTCCTTGCGCATGGGGCTCCCCTACGCGGGGGACACCCCTGTGTGGCACGGCACTCCTTGCGCGCATCAGCACTGCACATGGGCCAGCTCCACACGGGTCAAGGAGGCCCAGGGCTTGAACCGCGGACCTCCCATGTGGTAGACGGACGCCCTAACCACTGGGCCAAAGTCCGTTTCCCTTCCACTCTAATTCTTAAACTTTCTTCAGGTATCTTCTGAAACTCTACTCTTTTCTGGTTTTTCTACTTTTGAACTGGCTTCAGCCTACTTTACTGGATCTCCCTCCTCATCTTAACTCTTAAATGGTAGAAGGACCTAGAGCTCAGTCCCAGACCCCATTAGGCCTTTGGCCCTATACCTGTCCACAACTTCTTATCTCCAGCCTCAATCTCTCCCATAGTTCTAGACTCAAAGAATATCAAAACACCTACTTGACATCTCCTCTTACTTGACTAATAAGCACCTCAACCTTAACATCCAAAACTGAATTTTTAAAATTCCACCCAAGCATCTTTTCCTGTTTTATTTTCCTAACCCCAGGAAATGTTACCACCATTTAGCTCAGGTAAAAAATGGAAGAGTCATTCTTTAGACAGTATATTTTCTTACACCCCACATCCTAACTAGCAGCAAGTCTTGTTGACTATACCTTCAAAGTAAGTCTTGAAACCACTGAGTTGTCATCATTCCCGTCACCGCCACCCTTATCCAAGCCACCCTCTTAGCTCAGTTGGACTGCAAGGACCTTCTGAGACCCCTGTTTCCACCGTTTTCCCACTTCCTTAATTCTCCATACAACATCCAGAGTAAAACTTGAAAAATGGAATCACAGCATCCTTTTCCCTTGCTCAAATCTTCCCATCCCTTTGAATAAAATGCAACATCTTTGGCATGTCCTACAAGTCCCTATTGTATCTGACCCTAATATCAATCCAACATCTCCTCACATCGACAACCACCCTTCATTTCCTACACTCTAACCCTATAGGCTATCTCACTGTCCTCAAACACCCAATCGCATTTCCAATGCAAGATCTTTGCACTGGCTTTTTCTTTGTTTGGAAGGTATCATATGGCTGTTCCTTTTTTCAGGTATCCAGGTGGCTGGCTTCTCATAACATTTAGGCAACTGCTCACATGTCACCTCCTTTAAGAGACTTTTCCTGCATTATTTTCTTCATGTCATGTATTTTTATTTATTTATTATTGCTCTCTCAATTAGAACATACTCTCCATGAGGGCAGCAACTCATTGTCTTGTTCCATATCTATAGCATCTAAAACAGTCAGGCATACAGTAGATACTTCATAGATATTTGTTATCTGAATGGATGGATGGATGAATGAATGAATGAACGAGTGAATGAAAGAAGGGGCCTTCCTTGGTCTACTGGGTGCCTAGGCTGGCATCCAGATAGACTCTGGGCCTCCTTGCCTCGCTTCTACCCCAAGCTCTGGCCTTGGTAGACCCAGCAGATGGGCTCTCAGCAGGGACCTGGAATTCAGAGGAGCAGAGCTCTGTTCACACAGGACACTTCTGCAGGCTTCAGCTCCCGAGCCCTACAGAGGTGACTAGGACCATGGAATTCTAGATAGCAAAGTCGGAAGGAAGCTGACAAGGTGCAACACGACCATGCAGACCTGCAGGGCCACAGATGAAGACACAGATGTCAGGGTGCCTGGAGTAGTAAGATATTACTATAACTACAAAAGAGTAAAATCTTCTCAGCCATCCTGCCTCTCACCTTACCCACAGCCCTGTAAGAAGGGCTGTTTATCCTCCTTTCAAAATTGTAAACTGAAGGCCAGAGAGGATAAGAGGGTTTGTCCAGAGTCACATAGACAAGAAAAGTTGGAACTGGGACTGGACAGCCCCTTCTCCTTCTGTCCCCACTCTGTGTCCAGCACTCTCTTCTCTACCAGATAATCAGGCATGGGGCCCACTTGGACCTCCCCCTTAGGCTGCTCCTCATAGAAACTGTTTTTCCCTGTGCATCGTCTTGTCTTTTGTGTGTTGTTGATGCTGAGCCATTTTGGAATCGTATTTTGTCCTGCCATTTTGGTAATGAATACACATCATTAATTCTTTTGACAAACGTCTGTGGAGTCCCTGCTCTGTGCCAGGTTCTGGGAGAGCAGCAATGAATAATAACAACTCTGCCGCTTGCTGAGGAGCCTCTCCTCTGTGCCAGGCTTTGTTCTAAGTGCTTTGCTTGTATGAGCTCTTTCAACTCTCACAACAACCCTTTGGGGTAGGAACTTCTGTAAGTCCCATTTTTCAGGTGAGGAGACTGAGATGCAACCTGCTCAGTGAGGGGCAGAGTTGGAATGGAAACCAAGCCCATCTAACTCCAGAATTTAACTTCCATCCCTTGTCTATACCAAGCCATCAGAGCAATCATGTGGAGAGAGAGAGGAAGGAGCATGATGTCATGGGAGCTCAGAGGCAGGAGTAACACATGAGTGGACAGTGCAGAATGTACAAGATTCCTCCTGGTAGAGGAGGCAAGGGTATTCCATACAGGGGGCCAAAAACCCAGGCAAGGGAAGTGGATGTGGCTCAACTGATTGGGCTCCCGTCTACCACATGGGAGGTTCTGGGTTTGGTTCCTGGTGCCTCCTAAAGAAGACAGTGAGCTGACATTCAGGCAGGCACCACAAGAGACACAAGAAGAGACACAAGAAGAAAAACATAATGACAGACACAACAAAGCAGGGAACAGAGGTGGCTCAAGCGATTAGGTACCTCCCTCCCACATCAGAGGCCCCAGGTTTGGTTCCTGGTGCCTCCTAAAGAAACAAGGACAATGAACAGACACAGAAAGTACAAACAAGGGGGTGGAGAGAAATAAATAAAATAAATCTTAAAATAAATAAGTTATCTATTTCAAACAAACAAACAAACAAACAAAAAACCCAGGCTAAAGTCCAGCAGCCTTACAGTCCTTAGTGGGTTTGCCCCTTGAGGGCAAGAAATGAGTCTTGTTCACCTTTGTATTTACCTAGTTTTTAATAAATATTTGTTGAATTAAGTGGGTTAAGTAAAAGATTTCATTGGGCTTGGGTCCCAGCTTTTGGGCAAGAAAAGAAGAAATGCACATTTGTTAACCACTTACTAAATGCCAGGCCCTGTCATGTGTGTATGTCAAATGTTCCCACAGGACAACTCTGCAGGGTGAGATTCATCTCCATTTATCAGATGAGGAGACTGAGGCTCAAATGGAAGTGAGGAGCAGAGGCAACATTATGCCTTCCACCCAAGTCTGTTCAACTCCCAAGCATATTTCCTCTCCCCTTTACCACAATGAGGCCTCTGGAGCTGTTTCCGCCTTTTGAGGAGATAACTGTGGAGCCAGTGAAGGGCTGTCCTGTGACATCATTTCCTCTTCGCGCTGCGCACTTCCTCTATTCCTCTCCCACTGTGGCATCTTCCATGTCTAGGAAACTCAGTCCTGACATTCCTCAGATCCTGTTCCCTGATGCAGCACCCTTATCTCCCATGACCCACCCAAGGTCCTCCTTCTAGGGTCCTGTGGGTGGCAGAACTTTCAAAGGAATAAGCATACCTTGTTTTTTAAGTAAAAATTTACCTTATTCCTTTTTATATTTCAGAAGCACTCCATATTCATTGTTGTAAAAAATCCAAAGATTTAGAAAAGCCACGTTACCATGGTGTGACTGGAGGCAAGGCTCATCAGCTCCGATCCTAGGTTTCCAAAACATGCCAAAGGGGAAAAAATGTGAATCCTAAGTGCACAAAGAGTTTGTATGTAGACATCTACTCATTGCTGCATTGTCTGTGCACATGAGAAATTAGAAGCAATCTGCATGTCTGTCAATGGGGGATTGGTTAAATAAATTATGGTAGACCCATGCAAGTCCACTAAAAAGTATGGTAACAGTCTGAGGTCATTGACTTAGAAGCTTCTCCTTGACTTAAGATTGAATGATAAGCAACATTATGGTGGATATGATGAATAGTTTCTGTTTGCTTCTCTGGTTCACTCTCCACCTGTCTCTTGTCTGCTCTGTGCCTTGGGAGATTGACCCCTGTGGACTCAGGTTGGATTTGGCCAGTGGGAAAGCACCAGCAGTTGGAGGGTGGAGGGAGAGTGAGCTCAGGTATTTGTTCCTCTGGCTTCTCTCTGCTGAAGGAAGGCTACAGTTTCTGAGAGATAACCCTCAGTCTCCCCAGCTTGCCTTCTGATCTAGTGGTGGTAATGACTCTGCCCAGTTGCTAGCTCTGGGGTACTGCACCAGTCCTTGCTGGTTTTCCTAACTGCCCCCCACCCCTTTGTAAATAGTTCTTTTATTATCACTCCTCAGTCACCCCATTGAGTGTACCATCTGTTTTTGCCGAGAGCCCAACAAATACAATAGTGAGTTCCATTTATGCAAAAATATGTCCATCTGTATATGCAGTAAGGGAGGTCCAGAAGGATGTTCATGAAAACATTGTTGTCTCAATGTGATGGGATTTAGGTGGGATTCTTTTCTTCTTTATACTTTTCTGAATTTTTTTTTCACTTTTCTATAATGAGCAGGCCTTTTCTTTGATTCCAGAAAAGCCCCACCAGCAGCAACAAATAAAACCGTTGTTGTAAAGATCAGATGAGACAGGCATGTGAAAAGTGCTCAAATTCAAGGTTCTGACGAGTGCACCGATTAGCTCGAGGATGTCTGGATGTTTGCACTGAGACCTGATGCCTGATTTCCTCAAGAGGGAGACGCTGCCCCCACCCCCCTGAATGTAAATGAACCAGGTCAGCTCTCCCTGGCTTTTCCATTCTAGGGCATGCCAGCAAACAGGCTCAAGCTCAGACCAGCTCTACTGCTCCCTGCCCCATCCTGCCCCCCAGGTATGCACCCCCTCCCGCCTCCCCTTGCACCCAGGACAGAGTGAGCAGGATGAAACCCAGGGCTGTGAGCCTGCAGGAAAGCTGCCCATCGCCTCTCCTGGGTGCTAAATGAAAAGAGGGGCCTTCCAAAGGAATGCTTCCTTGTTCGCAGAATTTAGCCATGAATTAATCCTTGTTCATGGGGCGATGTGATCCTTAGTCCCAGTAATGGTGCGAAGACATAAATCACAGCTCTCGGGGGGAGGGGTTGAGGAGGGGGCCCTGGATAACTGTGAAGCCCTGTTCTTTTAACACAGGAAAAAAATATCCTTGTTTTCAAGCGGCTAGGAGTGGATTCTGGGCTATTTATAATCTGCTGCCGAGCTAAGGCGGTTCTGCAGCTGGGCCTGGGAGATAATCGGCACAGTTTTAGAGCCGGGTCTGCAAAGCATACCCCTCACCCCACCGCACTTATCCCCCCCACCCCCCACCAGGCGTCCCCTGCTCAGCCCCTGCTCCCAAGCAAAAAAAAAAAAAAAAAAAAGGTGCATTTAGAGCCGAAAGGCCAGCGTCTCGGGGGATGAAGGCGAGGATTGTGACCCGCCAGCAGGATTGATTTGCCTAGAGCAGGGCTGAGGAATGTCCACGGAATTTGGCACAAAGGGCCTTTCAGAGCTCTGGGGAAGGGGCACATGCCACAGGCTCCGTTTCCTTCTCCCAGAAGTTGCTCTGGATAGAAAAACAGGGTCCCCAGGAGGGCAAATTCCAAAATCCTCCCATTGTGCCTCTTGGCAGGAGTGCAAGCATAGAGGCAAAAGTTCTGGAATCGGGTTCAAAAGACCTGAATCCTAGTCTTGGCGCTACCTTGTCTGGCTGGTGACGACCCAGGACAAACACCACCTCCACTTGTCTCTGGACCTTGGCTTTCTCACCTGTAGAAGGGGGGTTAGGCTAGGGGATTTTCACACTCTAAAAACTTATTAGAGCTCTTTTAAAAATCAGTCTTGCCTAGAAGCCGAGTGTATACAAATATGGTAACTGGTTGAGGGGACATGGGGAGGAGGCTGAGACCTGGAAGCTGACCCACTCATTCTCCTTCTCTCTCCGAGGATCCCAGGGCGCCCTGAGAGTTCAGTCATTGCTGGGCCCAATGGTCTCTGACACGCGAAGCTTTGAAGTTCATTCATTCATCCACTCAACAAACATGATATGAACTCCTACCAAGTGTCAGGCTGGACGTGGTGCTGGAAATAAAGAGAAAAATGAGAAAGTCACCATCTTGCCTCATGGAACTCACAGTCAAGATGGGGAGACAGACATTAATTAAATGAACACAATAGGTAGAGATAGATAGATATAGACACTCATATATGTATAGATATATTCACACATTAGAGATATTCAAATTGTCATAAATGCCGTGAGGGAAGAGAACGGTGTTTTTAAAAGACAATCCCAGGGAGCACTTCCTTACTTTAGGTCACATGGTCTGTGGCCAGTCAAGTGGTGGCATTTCAAGCTGAAGACCGGAGGATGGAGAGGAACCAGAATGTAGGGGAACAGTCTACCAGCGGAAGGGTCAGCTTGCAGGAAGACTGGTCACAGGAAAGACCTTGGTACATTTGTGGGAGGCAGGAGTGCAGTGAGCAGGATAAATAGTATGGGCAGAGGAGGTGAGTCAGGCAAGGGCCTGAGGTGCAGAGCTTGGGAAGACATGGCACCCAGTTTGGACTCTTACTGAAGTGCAGTGGGGTGCTGCTGGAGCATTCTGAGCAGAAAAGTGACATGTTGAAGGTACAGTTAAAATTCTCTCTCTGCTCCACGGAGGCGCCAGACTAAGCTCTGGTTCCCTCAGCTGGCTAATCTGAGAAATTATTTTGTGCTACCCTCAACTACTTCTTTGGTTTTATGCAGAGATGAAAATAAACAGCATGGTGGGGTAATACCTCGGTTTGTTTTGCACATAGTGGTATTCATTTTTAAATCAAAGCTGTAGGAATAGGGTGCCACGAACGAAAGGACTGAGTCTTCCACGTGACCATTTCAGCTTGCCCAGCAGGAAAGAGGAGGGAGATATTTTTAGTAGGAAGACCTCTCAGTGCCCCTTCAAAACCACACTGGAGGCACTGCCCAGCTCAATGCTATGGTTATTCTTGCCTATCTGCTCTCATCGTGGAAGTGGCATGGGTGGGTCAAGGTACCAAATGTTCCAGGAATGTCTGACTAGAAACTCCTCTTGGGTGTGTCCTAGAGTGCCTCCTCCTTCACTTGCCCCCAGTATTGCTGACTTCCTGGCCTTGAGAAATTTTCTAGAAGCAGGAAGGAGCCTGATGGCACAGGTTTGCCATGCACCTTTGAGCAAACCACCCAACTTCTACCTGCTTTACCTCAGTATGTCTACCTAACATTAATTACCATCCCTCCTTTCTACCACCCAACCCTACCAGAAGAAATAATTTGAAGTTACACTTTGAATTCATTAGCAAATTTGTGCTCTGTAAATGGGTAACACTCATTTGGCCATTTTCTCTCCTTTCTTGAGGAGAATGTCCCTTTTCATCATGGGATAGTCTGAATAAGTTTGTTTCCTTATTTGGTGAGTAAGGAAGCCTCTCATGCTATCTCATCATATTTTCTTCCTTTACTCTCTGGGTTACCAACACTTCCTTCTGAAGGATGTGCTGAGGAATTATTATGAGTCAAAAGGGAGGCAGAATGACAGCTGATTTTTCTGAACTGGAGTTAGGAGAGCACGTTCAGTTCAAAAGTTTGTTGTTCCAAACTTTGTGAAAGGTTAGATATTCCTGGGTAATAAAACCTAGTGTTGGGAAATGGACTTGGCCCAGTGGTTAGGGCGTCCATCTACCACATGGGAGGTCCACGGTTCAAACCCCGGGCCTCCTTGACCCGTGTGCAGCTGGCCCATGTGCAGTGCTGATGCGCGCAAGGAGTGCCCTGCCATGCAGGGGTGTCCCTGCGTAGGGGAGCCCCACGCGCAAGGAGTGCGCCCCGTAAGGAGAGCCGCCCAGCGCGAAAGAAAGTGCAGCCTGCCCAGGAATGGCACCGCCCACACTTCCCGTGCCGCTGACGACAACAGAAGCGGACAAAGAAACAAGACGCAGCAAACAGACACAGAGAACAGACAATGGAGGGCGGGGGGGAGTTAAATTAATAAATAAATCTTTAAAAAAAAAACAAAAACAAAAACCTAGTGTTTTAATATCTGAAAACTGCCTGCCTACCCCTAGAAAAAAATTGCCTTTGTTCCTCAATTTACCCCAGCATCCAGCTTTTCAGGTAGTTGGGGTGGGGGGGTGGGGGTGGCGCGGTTTGGAGCAGGGGTTGTAGGAACAATCCCAGCCAGGAACTGTGAGTTGTTGTCCTGGTTCAGACACTTTGTCCCCAGGAGAATTTGGGCAAGTCACTTAACCTTGTAACCTCGCAGCCTCCCCACCCCCCATGCATGTGTAGAGCTCAGGCAGCCTGCCAAGCAGCCATCTCCACTTCCCTGGAGCAGGTATTTTATTGCATTCTTTTAAGCTTAAGAACTCCAAAATTAGATTCCAAAAATATGTCTGAGAAACATTTACTTCATGAGAACTCAAACCAAGTAATGAAAACCATCGAAAACAACTAGGCAGTCCATGTCCTGAAGTCACCTCTTCCTGGAGGTCTAAGGAGGTTTCCTTCTGCTTTCCTTGGAATCCCCTCCCCTCCCCTCCCCTCCCCTCCCCTCCCCTCCCCTCCCCTCCCCTCCCCTTCCCTTCTGTTCCTTCCCCAAGGAATGATGCCTGCTGATCAATAGAGCTCGTGAATTATACCCAGGGATGGAGAATTAGACACTTACAGGGTAAAATTGTACCCAGGAGAGGACTCCACTCTACAAAGCAGGACCAAACCACCAGCCCTCTGTCCTCAGATGTAGGTCTTCTGACTGAAATGATCTGCAGGGTTGCTTCAAGTCCCCAAAATAAGCAAAAATTGATTTAGCTACTTCTGGGTGCCAGTTGTTGGTCTCAATGGAGAATTGTGGACCGAAGAAAGACAGAGTCCTGCCTCGAGACCCGACACTGTGGTGAGAGGGGAACTGAGGACGTGACCCTCTGGAAGGTGACCGGCGCTGTGATGGCATTCAACACCAGCAAAGCGAAGACTCACGAAAAGCTCAGCTAAGAAACATGCCAGTGACCCCTGGATCCATCATCTCTCGTCCTCTTCCTTTTTTTCCTTTTTTTAAAAGTTTATGAAGCATTTTCAGACAGGACCTCATTTCTTCCTCACAAACCTCCGGTGAAACAGGCAAGCTGGTAGCGATTTTCCCCCCTTGATAGATGGGGTCTGAAGTCTCACGGGGGAGCTACCTAGTTTTCGTAGCTGGCACACAGTGGGTCCTAATGGTAAGAATAACAAGAAGAGATCCCTTCGATTAAGTACTTCCTCTCTGCCAGGACTGTGCCCTTGACAAACCTGATATCTTTTAGGTCTCATAACACTTCCAAGCAGGTATTATTAATCCTCTTTTTTACAGAGAGGGAAACTGAGGCTCAGAGACACTAAATAACTTCTCCCATTTCATTAAATAGTAAGTGGGCGAGCCAGGAACTAACTCTAGTTCTGTGTGAACCTGAAGGCGGGGCTCCTAAACCTTGTGCCATCCTGCCTCTAGAGAGCATGGGTTTTAACATTAAAAATGCCCGAGTTCGGGAAACGGACTTTGGCCCAATGGTTAGGGCGTCCATCTACCATATGGGAGGTCCGCGGTTCAAACCCCGGGCCTCCTTGACCCGTGTGGAGCTGGCCATGCGCAGTGCTGATGCGCGCAAGGAGTGCCGTGCCACGCAAGGGTGTCCCCCGCGTGGGGGAGCCCCACGCGCAAGGAGTGCGCCCGTGAGGAAAGCCGCCCAGCGTGAAAAGAAAGAGCAGCCTGCCCAGGAATGGCGCCGCCCACACTTCCCGTGCCGCTGACGACAACAGAAGCGGACAAAGAAACAAGACGCAGCAAATAGACACCAAGAACAGACAACCAGGGGAGGGGGGGAAATTAAATAAATAAATAAATAAAAATCTTTTAAAAAAATAAAATAAAAATGCCCGAGTTCAAGTCCTGTCTCCACCAGTAACCCACTATGGCCTTAAGCCAGCCGTCTAACCTCTCTGAGCTGCAGGGTGCTTTAAAGACTCATCGAAGCCATGTGTTTAACCACAGTGCCTGGACAAAGCGGGTACTGAATAACTGTTGGTCTCGTGTAATAAAGAACACGACTGGTCTTTAGCCTCGTGTCTGGAGGTGACCTCTGTTTGGACATTCCTGATAGGAGTGTCTTGTCGTTCATGGTGGACCCCAGTGCACACCTGAATTGTCTCTGTTAACAAGTAGTCTTGGGGTGGGTACTCTTTATACATGGTCAGCAGGAAGGACAACTGGGTGATTTGTGGTGGGGCTTTGATCCATGTCCTATCAGCCTGACCTCCGGAAAGGGGAGGGGGCTGGAGATTGAGTTCAGCCAAGTGGGCTTTGATCCCATCAATCATGCCTACATAATAAAACCCCAGTTAAAGCTCTGGACAGGAAGCTAGAGCACTTCCATGATTGATAACATGCATTGATGTGCCTGGAGGGTGATGCACTTTGACTTCACTTGGATAGGCTAGGGAAAGCATGGGTTCCAGATTCTTCCAGACCTTGTCCTATGTGTCTCCACTTTTAGCTTCTGATTTCTATCCTTTTTTTTTTATTTTAATTTTTTTATTTTTAGGAGGTCCGGGGGATCGAACCCAGGACCTCATTCATGGGAAGCAGATAATCAATCACTGAGCTGCAACCCCTTCCTGGTTACTATCCTTTTTGTTGTAATAAAACTGTAATCATAAGTATCATACTTTCCTGAGGTATGTGAATCATTCTAGCAAATTATGGAAGCTGAGGGAGTGATGGGAACCTCTGAATTTGTAGCCAGTTGGTCAGAAGTGCAGGTACCTGGGCTCTTGAACATGTGGCTGGTTATCTGAAGGACAGTCTTGTGGAGGATTGTCCTTAACCTGTGGGGTCTGGCCTCACTCTGGTAGTCAGAATTGTACTGCAGTTGACTTAGTTATTGCAGTCATTTGCAATTGGCTTTTGTTAGAAGTACAATAAATAGCAGCAAGTATGAAGGAGAAGGAGCCCAAGACCCCAGGTTCTCTGATTCCTCAGCCAGAACCTCCAGGAGGGCCACAGGCGCTGGTTTCTGCCAGCCTGGTTGTGAGGTGCACCTAAGCCCCCTTTGCTTGTTCTCTCACTGCCTGGGCCAGGCCAGGACTGAGACCTGGACCGGCATCCACACTCTGTATGGCCCAGGCCTGAGGGTGCCGTAGGCTCTTGTGTAAAAGTGAGATGAAGAGATTCTTATCTCTTCTGTCTGGGAGTCAATAGAAGTGAGTCCCCACACAACGAGGCCTCTAAGCAGGCTCCTTCTACTTTCTGCCAGGCCTCGGTTTGTTCTTCTATATGTCAAAGCTTTATACGTGTTGAACGCCAAGTCTTGTGTGGTCTGGAGACTTCCAAGCTGTGAGTTCAGTGTGGTGCTGTGAACAGCTCAGGTGTGCAGTCAGACTGCCTGGGTTCAAATCCCAGGACTACTACTGATGCACTGTGTTACCTCCAGCCAAGGGCTCGTTATCTCTGATCATCAGTTTTCTTATTCCTAAATACAGAGGATAACAACAGCTTGTATTGTGGGGCTGTTGTGAGGATTAAGGGAGAGGTTGTGCTTGGCACAAATAAGTACTCAATAAATGCTGGCTCTTCATATTCTTATTATGATTGTCAGGATGAATACTTGTTGATTTCTTGACTTCTAGAGGAGAGACCAAGAGTAGCTAGAAGAGATACAAACATCATCCATCATCTATGAATCTTGGGTTTCCCCTCAAACAACAGGAATGATAATAACCTACTGCCTTTAGTCAGCCAAAGGGGTACAGATGCAAAGTATCAAAAATCTGTTGGCTTTTATAAAGGGTTTTTATTTGGGGTTGAAGCTTACAGTCACAAGGCCCTAAAGAGTCCAACTCAAACTTACTTCCTTACTAAACTCTGTTGCCACGTGTTGAAGCAAGAAGGCGGGTGATGTCTGCGAGGGTTCGGCCTGCCTTCTTCTTCTTAAGGCTCTGTGGTCCCAGCTTCTTTTGATCTCAACTGTAGGCTGGCATAAGGCTTGTCTCTCTCCCCGGGGCTCATTTCTTTCCGGGCTCAGCTGCTCTGTTCTCTTCACAAGGTCAGCCAAAGACTATTAGATTCATCTCTCTTCCCAGGCCCTCTGCCGTGTCTATTGAGCTGTCTCTATTCCTCTGTGTTCTTCTCTTGTGTGTCTACTTCATGTAAGAGTCTATTTTATCAGCCCAAGGGGGCTGGGACTCAATGTCGTGGTTGAATTAAAGCCTTAATCTTAACATAAATTAATCAGATATCTCTGCTGAATTTGATACAATCAAAGGGTATCACACCTAGAGAAACAGACCAGTTTACCAACATAATCAATATCTCTTCTTAGAATTCGTAAATAGTATCAAACTGCCACACCTACCTTGAAAGGTTTTGGTGGGGATTAAATGAGGTGATCAATGAGCTGTGACCAGCACAGGACCTACCTGGCACCTAGTGGGGGCTTCATAAATGCATATTGGTGGTGATGGTATTCTTATTTCAAAGGTTTAGAAATCTGTTTCTTCTCATCCACTGTTGGTGAGAGAGTGAATTGATGTGATTCCTGTGACAGGCAATTTGGCAATAGTGTTCAAAACAGTAAATCCACTTGTCCTTTGACTCAGCAACTCCTTTTCTGATTATAGATATAAAACTGGTTTATCCACAGCAGCATTGGTTGGAACTGTCCGTCAATTTAGGACTGATAAATTAAAATGTGGCACTATGGATTAGAAAACTATGCAGCTGTGAACAAAAAGATAGAGAAAGCTGTTTATTTTCTCGGATGGAAAGGTCACTAAGATACATTCTTAATTGAGAAAGGAGGCACGGAACATGATCTATTACCATCCAAATGTTTACAACTTGTATAAAAAGGAGTGTGGGGTCTGTAATCACATTAGCGCGAAATGCTTGCATATGCATTTTTAGTCTCTAGGAGGACACACCACTGGAACTGAGTTTCTGAGAGAGAGTCAAGGGAGGGTGAATTTTCACTCTATCTTTTTTGTAATATTAATATTTAAACCTTGAGAAGTATTACCTATTCAAAAAATTAAATACAGTAAAATTTTATAAAGGAAGGGAGGGGGAAGCGGATGTGGCTCAACTGATAGAGCGTCCATTTACCATATGGCGGGTCCAGGGTTTGATCCCCAGGGCCTCCTGACCCATGCGGTAAGCTGGCCCATATGCAGTGCTGCCGCATGCAAAGAGGGCCGTGCCATGCAGGGGCGCCCCCGTGTAGGGGTACCCCACGTGCAAGGTGTGTGCCCTGCAAGGACTGCTGCCCTGCGTGAAAAAAGCACAGCCTGCCCGGGAGTGGTGCCACACACATGGAAAGCTGATACAGCAAAGTGACACAACAAAAAAGAGATGCAGTTTCCCAGTGCTGCCAGATAATGCAAGTGGGCACAGAAGAACACAGCGAATGGACACAGAGCAGACAATGGGGGGGAAGGGGAGAGAAATAAATAAAATAAATCTTTAGGGAAAAAAAAAGGAAGGGAGGGAGGGAGGTGTAGAAGGAGGGAAGGTAGGAAGGGATGGAGACATGGAGGGGGGATGGAGGGAGGGTGGGCAGGCAGCTATGAATATCAGGGGTGGTTGAAGGAGTCAGGCCTGGCCCAGCTGAGGGGGGGCGGGGGGAGAGACACACGGAGCTCCGCTGTGCCCTGGAACTGGCTGAGCTTGAGTGTCGATAAGGATGGAGACGCTGACTTACCAGAAAGAACCTGACACCAGGAGAAGTCTGGCAGCCCTACGTGGCACACAGCCTCTCGACAGGGGTGTGACAGCAACGTTCAGCCCTGCCCTTATTTTCAGCAGCTGCACCCACACACACGCCCTCTCCTCGGCCACCTCTCCACTCCAAGAAAGAAGGACACGGGTTTAGTCTGTATTCACCTGCTTTCTCAAAAGAGCATAAACATAAAGGAGGGCCTATTGTGTATTTCTACTGCCATCGCCTGATTTCTTAGATGAATTCACATGGCAAATGAAAGTGCCAGGGGTACAGAGTCTTCTGGAAACCGGAAAGTCTTAAATGCATGGAAAGCTGAGGTAGTGGTGCTTACTCCCCACACGAGCGCCCCTGTGCCTTCCTGACGACCGAGGACCACCATCTTCAGCTCCAGGGTTCTAATAATTTCTTGTCATTAATGGCATGAATTTAGAGATGAATACACAGTTGTACACAGAGATGTGTATTTCTGACTGTTTTCTGAATGTTTGAATTTATCCAAATCTCCGCCTAGGCTTTGGCACATATTACTTGTAAAATATTATCGATGCATATGGTATGTCAGTTTGCATGAAATTCAAAAGTATAACCATTCTCATTTGATCTTCAAGCTATCCTATAAAGTGGGTATTTTTTCAACAAACATTGACTGAGCTCCTCTTCTATCCAAGATACTCTGGAGTTTCAGAGAAAAAGCAACATGAACTTGGTATATAAGGAGTCAATAAACTAGCATAGCGACCAACTCTCGAACAGGTAATGCAATGACAGTGACAAGTACGAGGTACCGTGGGCATGTAGCTAAGGGGGCAGGGAAATGACCAGAAAAGGCTTCCCAGGGCAGGTCTGGCCTGAGAGGAGCCGTAATGGGATGAGTAGGACATTGCCAGGCAAAATCAGGGAGTGGGCTCTCCTGAGACAGCGCAAAGGACCCTTCATTCTTTGGGGGAATGGGATAGGGAAAGAATAAGGAGGAGGTGGGGATGAAGACAGGGGAACACGTAGAGAAGCTTTTAAGGGGAGGTAGAGAGTTGGGGGAGAGGCAGGCCTAGTTTCTGAGACGAGGAAACCGAAGCTTCTGATTGCTCTTTATTTCCTAGGTCAAGTTCCCTCTTCCTCACCATTTCCTTTTGAGTGGGAAGTAGACCAGGTAGGTAGTCAGATGTGCCTTTGGCAAACAGTGGCTGGTGTGGCCTGGTAATTTAAGCCTTGACTCTTAAGTCCGCGTGGACCCAGGTAGAGGAAGCACTGCGTCAGCTCCCTAACGGGGACACTGGGTTTCCCTGCTGCCTTCCCCTGTGAGCTGCAGCCAAGCCACAGGAGAAATGAATGCACTGAGGTGTCTATTCAGAACTTGGGTTCACATTGCTCAGGAAACTTGTTAGTCTAAGACCTACTCTTTTCTTTAGGGCCTTAATTGGGTTGGCGCAGTGCCCCAAGGAGCCATCTGTCTGGTTCTCTCGCCCCAGCCACACCAGGGCGGATCCCTCACACAGCTGGCTCAGCACCACCCAGAGCCTAAACAGGGCCCTAAAACCCCCTCTGACTTCACAAGCCGCTGTCCCACGCTCTGGGCAGTGGGCTGTGTCTGGGCTCACTCACGTCTGAAAACAGCCAAAGGGGCCAGACGGCTCAGCCCCAACCCTTCTCGGAGGTTGGCACAAGCCTCAGGTCCTGGGTTCTGGCCAGGAGCGTGGCCCCAGGCGTTTGTAGAGGGGACCCTGGGAGAGTCCTGGGAGTGCAAGAGGGGGAGCAGCTCCCGGTAGGTGAGAGTGGTTAGCAAAGAGAAGGTGCGTAGGGTGGGAGTGAAGAGCCTACGGTATGCCCTGGGAGCAAACCCTGAGCTGAGCTCGGATACTGGGAATTCTTTAAGGAAGATCTCCTAGGAGAGACCAGTAAGGGAGTGGGGGGTATGGGACAATGGAGGGAAGTCCCAAGTCAGAGAGAAGGTGACTTGCATTGCAGACCAGAGGGTTTCCAAGCCCAGGCCCTGGATCAGACTGTCCAGGTTTGACTCCTGGTCTAACACTTGCAGGATGTATGATCTTGGCGCTTAGTCTCCCTGTACCTCAGTTTCTTCATCCGCCTGATGGGGATAAGATCTCTCCACCTGTTAGAGCTATTGAGAGGTGTTCGTGAGTTAATGCGTGTATAGTGCTCAGTGAGAATTGGCTGGTATTATCATCAACATAAGAAGTCTTCGCAGGTCAGATACCCCCTTTCTTTACTGCCCTGATCTTCAGGCTTATAATTTTCTGATCAGCCCCTGTTCTTGCCACCCTCTGTCTCTGGGCTGGACTCTGCCTTTGTCCTCCTTTGGACCCCTGGAGCTCCTAGGTGAATTCCTGTGGGGGCCCCACATGGTCAGCTGAGAACAATCCCAAGCAAATTTGTAGTATTTTCCGATTTTCTGCGCAGCACACGGTCCGATTTTATTTGAGCCTCCTTTTTACAAATGAGGAAACTGAGACCCAGAGGGATTAAGCAACTTCCCCAAGTTTGTCCAGCATCCAAGTGATGAAGCCCAAATTACTGCTTCTACGTCAATGCCAAGTTCAGTGCTCCTGGCCTGTGTACCACTCCTGTCCCCCCTCCAACTCCTCTGCACCTACAATGGCACCCACAGACCTGTGTGAGTTCTCACCCCATGCAGTTTATTTGTCTCCCCTCCTAGACCCTGAGCCTCTGGACAGCAGGGGCTGCATTTTATTCATCTTTCTATCTCCAGCCCCTATCGCAGGGTCTGACATGTGGTAGACGCTAAATATGATGGTGTGAATGAATGAAAGAATGAATGAAAGAATGAATGGTTTATCATGGGCATATAACCAGGAGTGGGATTTGCAGGGTATGTGAACACTCAATTTTTGCAAGATAACACCAGCTTGTTTCTAGGTGATGGTACCAATTATCACTCCCACCAGCGAAACGAAAGACACAGTTTTTTTTTTAAGATTTATTTTATTTATTTCTCTGCCTCCCGCCCGCCCCAGTTGTCTGCTCTCTGTGTCCATTAGCTGTGTGTTCCTCTGTGTCCGCTTGCATTCTTGTCATGTGGCACCGGGAAAGTGTGTCACTTTTTTGTTGTGTCATCTTGCTGAGTCAGTTTTGCATGTGTGTGGCGCCACTCCTGGGCGGGCTGCCCTTTTTTTGCGTGGGGAGGCTCTCCTTGCGGGGCGCACTCCTTGCGCATGGGGCACCCCTACGTGGGGGACACCCCTGTGTGGTATGACACTCCTTGCATGTGGCAGCACTGCACTTGGGCCAGCTCACCACATGGGTCAGGAAGCCCTGGGTATCGAACCCTGGACCCTCCATATGGTAGACAGATGCTCTATCAGTTGAGCCACAACTGCTTCCTGAAAGACACACTGTTGATCCCCATCCTGTCCAGCCCTTGGCACTGTCAGACAGAACTTTCCAGTAGATGAGGTACTTACATTTGATTCACACTCCTCTCGCCCCCCTTAGTGATGGTATTACCACAGCTTTTGCCACCGATTTCTCAAGTTGTATAAGATGTGGATTTAACTGTACTGCCACCTTCAGTGGCCTCCTCTGTCTTTGGTCTGGCCTCTACCTGTCTTTCTAGCTTCATCTATCTCATTTTCTAAATGTTTTTAAAATTAATTAATTGGTTTTTTATCAAAGAAATTGTAGGTTTACAGAAAAATCCTGCAGAAAATAGAAAGTTCCTGTATCTCCAACCTCACAAACACAATTTTCCCTATTGTTACCACTTTGCGTTAGTGTGGTACCTTAGTTACAATTGATGAAACAATATTATTATAATTGTACTATTGATCAAAGTCCGTCGTTTACATTAGGGTTCACTGTTTATACTGTATAGTCCTATAGTTTTTTAAAAAATTTTGTTCTAGTAAAAAATATATAACTAAAATTTCCCCTTTTAACTACATTTGAAGACATAATGGTGTTAATTACATTCACAATGTTGTGATACCATCACCACCATCCATTACTAAAACTTTTCCATCACCCCAACCAGAAACTCTATCCCTATTAATCCAGCCTTATCTCTTGACATTGCCTCTGCCCTTTGCAGCTAAGTTTCCAGTAGTGAAAATATTATCTACCATTTTATTGAGTGTATATCATATGCTAGACACTGTGCTGAGCATTTCATAAGTATTATCACTTTTAATCCTTTCAACTACCCTAACCTATCCCTCAGGTGAGGAAATTGAGTCTTGGCGAGTTAAGGTGAGTTCCCAAGGCACACAGCTGGTAAGTTGTAAGGTCAAGTTGTAAACCTAGGCCATCTGATTCCAGAGCCCACACTCTTAATGACAGTGTCTACTCCACTAAACAGCTGTCTTTGCAAGTCCCTGTATTCTTTCTCTTCTTTGCAGTTTCCCCCGTGCCTCCCCAGACTGCTTAGTTTTGCTTGGTAAACTTCTCACTTCCGGGGACTCTAGGCAGGTGTCACCTCTTCTGGGAAGCCAAGGACACCCGTGAGCTCTGGCAGCCATCACTCTACTCCCAAAGGAAATAATTCTGAGGATGAAGTCCCAAATGGCAGAGGTGAGAAAATTCCAGAGAAATGGAACTGCAGCCCAAAGGCCATCTCGAACCTTTGGATAGAGGCTTTATCTGAAGCCGTCTGGTCCCAACACATTCTCTTTACTGTTCATGCCATTGTGGGTTGATGTTTCTGTTATAGGCAATGGAAAGCTTAGCAAATGATTCTGATATTGTCAACTGGAGCACGTTCAGGCAAAGAGACTCAGGATGATGAGGGTGTATCAGGAAGAACCAGGTAAAAGGAAAGATTTAGGGGCCCACACAGGGTGCCTTCATCATGCAAAGAGCTGTCCTGAGGAAGAGGGTGCCACTTATTGGGTGTGGCTCCAGACGGCAAGGTGAGGAACAGTGGGCCCTGGTAGGAGCGGTCCTGCCTGGTGCAGGCAAGCAGGGAATGCATTGTCTGCGGAGAATTAAAAAACAATGAGGAAACTGACAAGAAGCAGTCCATCTGCTTTATGAGCACCACACACTGGAAATTCTAAACAACTTCAGTGACAGCATATTCCCTTCTGTTGCGACAGACAGTTCCCACTGCCCCTCCACGGCTTGGCATACCACTCTCAAAGAGGAGAGACAACAGGGAGTTAAGTTTCAACTTTGGTAAAGAAAGATCTTTCCAGCAGACAATAATGGAATGTACTATCTTAGGAGCTGATGAATTATCCATCACTGGCAGTATACAAATAGAGGCTGGAGAGCCATTCTTCTGAGCTATTATTAAGTAGATTTCTGAATTCAAAGACCTCTATAGCCCTGGCCAACTCCAGGAGCCTGTACAAGCAATGAAAAGTGCAACTATTGAGAGAAGCTCTGTTCAAGTAAGAAGTGGGTCTTTGAGGGAAAGGAGGAGATTTGGTGTCTTCCCCATTAAGATGTAAGTAGCAGTAAGATGACAGAAATAGTCCAGGGTCCACTGCTGGAGTGCGAATGCCCCCGTGGGTGTTGGGTGTTGGAAGTCAAACTACCTTGAGGGCTGGGAAAGAAAGAATGAAGTCTGTACTGACCAGAGGTCAGAACATGTCAAGAGTTGGGAGCCAGGGCATGAGCTAAAGGAAGAAAGGGTCCAGAATCCAGAGGGTCATATATAAGAAAACCCAAGTTTTAGCCAAGGACCCCAAAGTATGCACGACCATGTCGCAGTAACCTAGGATAGATTACTTCACCTCTCTGCAGAGTTCCCACCTCATCGGTTGTGTCAAGATTAAATGAGTTAATAAAGTGCTACATAAATTTTATCCTTTATTATTTTCTTAAGGAGCCAACTCTAATGCACTGTCAGCTCCTTTCTGCTCTCCCACATTGCTATGAACTATCCCTCCCAGAACGTCAGGGTAAATTTATTTCCCATCTAGGTCCATTCCAGTTCCTTAATAGCTCCTCAAAGGTTTCTCTGAGATTAGAAGTTTTGATTCTCCTTCCCTACCGCCTTCCCCACCGATATAATACTTCAGTGTTATTAAAGTATGTTTAACCTTATATATTATTTATTTGTTCAGTCATTTATTTTTTCATTCATTCAAATACTTTCTTGGTGCCTACTTAGTTCTAGAAACTATACAAGGCCCTAGAGATAAGTCAGCAGTAAAATTAAACCCAATCATTTAAATCATGTAAGACTGACCTTACAATCTCGTTGGGATGGGGAGGTAGGGGGAAAAGACTCAGGACAGACAGATAAGTTAACAATCATGTGAATGCAGATAAAACCACAGCTACCAAGTGCTATCACGGAAGGTAAGCAGCAAGGCAAGACTGTGAAATTAGGGAGCATTCTGGTCTGGGAACCTTATAGTTTAAATTTAATTTAATTTTACATCCTTTATTTTCCTTCTTTTAATTTCTCTATTTTTTTATTCTGTTGTGCATCTTTGTATAGACCATTCTAATCATTTTTAAAATGAGTCAAGGTGTAAATAAAAGCATGAAGGTATACCTAACACACATAGATACAATATTTTCAGTCCTTACCTCTCTTAAGATGGTAATTTACTACTGGAATGTCCTACAATCACCTCAGATGCAATTAAGCTCATCATCTTGCCCCAAAATGGTCTTCTTAAATTCCTTTTCCACTGGTGTGAATATTGCAGAAAAGCCAACAGCCCTTTGCCCTTTCCTACATCCACAGCTTTTCTGATGTGACTTTGAAGCAACTCCCAACAAGAAGTGGCTTCATTGTGCGCGCCTCTTGAATCTGAGCTGGGTTTGTGACTTGACTGTGTCGGTAGAATGCAGCAACAGTGACAGTGTGCCAGATCTGAGCCTGGGCTTCAAGAGGCTTTGTGGCATTTAATTCTCTGTCTTGGAACTCTGCCCAGCTGCCATGTGAACAAACCTGCTGGAGGATGAGAGATCATGTGGAGCAGAGATAAGCCATCTCAGCTGAAGCCAAGTTATACCAGCTGGCCTGTAGCTGAGCCAGGAGCTGACTGCAAACATGTGAGCAAGTTCAGCCAAGACAAAAGAACTGGGTTTAGATCACCTGACTTTCGATCAGGTTACCAACCCACAGAATTGTGAGATAAATAAATATTAGTTGCTTTAACATCCTAAAAAAGAAGAGCAAAGTTGGAGGACTCATGCTCCTGACCTTGAAGTATATTATAAAGCTACAGTGGTCAAAACAACATGGTATTGGCATAAAGAATGACACATTGATCAATGAAATTGAAGATTCAGAAATAGACCCTTACCTCCATGGTCATATGCTTTTTGATAAGCCTACCAAGTCTACTTTTCTGGGACAAACAGTTTCTTCAACAAATGGTGCTGGGAGAACTGGATATCCATCACCAAAAGAATGAAAGAAGACCCCTATCTCACTCCCTATACAAGAATCAGCTCAAAATGGATCAATGACCTACACATAAAAGCCAGGACCATAAAACTCCTACAATATAATGTAGGGAAACATCTATAAGACCCTGTAGAAGGTAGAGATCTCTTAAACCTTATACCCCAAACATGTGTAACAACAACAACAAAAAAATAGGTAAATGGAACCTCCTCAAAATTAAGCACTTCTGTATCTCAAAGGACTTTGTGAAGAGGGTAATAAGGCAGCTTACTCAGTGGGAGAAAATAAGGGTCTAATATCCATGAAAAATAAAGAGATCCTATAACTCAACAATAAAAAGACAAATGACCTGATTAAAAAATGGGCAATAGACCTGAATAGCCCATTTTTTAAAAGAAGAAATAAAAAATGTTCAACATCACTGGCAACTAGGGAAATGCAAATCAAAACTACAATGAGTATCCTTTCATACCTACTAGAATGACCACTATTCTATAAGTGTTGGAGAGAATGTAGAGAGATAGGAACATTTATGTTAGTGAAAATGTAGAGTAAAGGTACAGCCACTGTGAAAGTTAGTTTGGCAGTTCCTAAGGAAATTAGATATTGATTGGCCATGTGTAGCAGTTTGATATGGTTATGAATCCCAAAAATAGATATTGGATTATGTTTGTGATCTGGTCTGTACCTGGGCATGATTGAGTAATGACTGGGGCTTTGACTGGGCCATGTCATTAGGGCATTGAGTCCCTACCCCTTGGTGGGTGGGGACTCACAGATAAAAGGCATGGCAAAGGACAGAGTTGAGGGTTCCTAATGTTGGAGTTTTGAAGTTGGAGTTTGATGCTTAAGTCTTAAGCTGGCACCCCGGAAAGTAAGCACACAGAGGAAAGAGAATCCAGCCCCAGGTAGAAAGGATCCTTGAACCCAGAGAGAAGCAAGACCCTGGAAGGGACGAACCCAGGAAGCCTGAACCCTCACCAACATTGGCAGCCATCTTGCTCCAACAGGTGAAAATAGACTTTAGTGAGGGAAGTAACCTATGCTTCATGGCCTGATGTCTGTAAGTTCCTACCCCAAATAAACACCCTTTATAAAAAGCGACCAATTTCTAGTGTTTTGCATCAGCACCCCTTTGGCTGACTAATACACCGTGTGACCACTACTAGATGCATACCCAGAAGAACTGAGACAGAGACATGAACAGACATCTGCACACTGATATTCACAGCGACATTATTCACAATTGCCAAAAGATGGAAACAACCTGGTGTCCATCAACCGACGAATGAATAAACAAACTGTTGTATATATACATGATGGAATATTATTCAGCTGCAAAAAGAAATGAACTTATGACGCATATGACAACATGGATGAACATGGAGGACATTATATTGAGTGAAGCAAGACAGGCACAAAAGGACAAATATTGTATGATTTTGCTATTATGAACTAAATAAAATGAGTAAACTCTTAGAGTTAATAGCTAGAATATAAGTCACCAGAGAATAGAATGTGGTTAAAGAATGGAAAGTTAAGGTTTAATCTGTATAGAATTAGTTAAAAGTTGTTTGTAATGTGTGGAAATGAATAGAAATGGTGAAAGCACATCATAGGATTTTTAATTAGTAGCACTAACATATGAGTGTGATAGTGGGTTTTTTTTTTTTTGAGTAATGAAAATGCTCTATATTGATTAAAGTGATGAATGCACAACTCTGTGACTATATCAAATGTCATTGATTATACACTTTAGATAAATTGTATGGTTTATGAGCAAAAAAATAATAGGGTGTTGTAATGGTTAGGCTATTGTGTCAAGTCGGCCAGGTAATTGTGCCCAGTTGTTTGGTCCAGCAAGCACTGGGCTAACTGTAATACAAGGGCATTTATGGACTTTAGTCACCATTGACTTCAGTGCAGTGGTGAATCATAGATAACTGGTTATAATTACATCAATCAGGGAGAGTGCCATCAGCAATGAGTGATGCTTAACCCAATCAGTTGAATGCCTTAAAAGGGGAAGTGATTTACGCATTTAGAAAGAATTTCTCAGCTCATCTTTGGACAGCCAACATCTCCGAGAACTCGTCAAGAACTTCCATTGGAATTTCACTGCAGCCCTTGGATGCAGCCTGTCTGCAGAACCTAGACTTGTGCATCCCCACAGCTGCGTGAGAGACTCATAGAATCGCACACTATTGACAGATATCTCTTGTTGATTCTGTTTCCCTAGAGAACCCTGACTAGTACAGGTGGGTTTTGGGGAAAATACACCAAAAGTAAGATATGGACTATAGTTAGTAGTTATACTTTGACAATGTTCTTTCATACTTTGTTACAAATTTTTCACAACAATGCAAGGTATTGGTGGTGCGGTGATGTATGGGAGCCCTGTACAATGTTATGCATGTTTGTTTTGTAAGTTCACAACTTTTACTATACAGTTATGTTTATGTAAGGTCATTGATGACTGATATACTTCAATAAATTTTTTAATGAAAAAAGATTAGTTGTTTTGAGGCACTAAATTTTGGCATGGTGTGTTAGCAGCAAAACTAACAGATCCATCAAGCTTCCATCTCCTGAGCTTCAAACTCTAGGGTCACCTTTGAATCTTTTTCCTGTTCCTTTTGATATTGGCTCTTGAATTTTTTCCTTCTTTACATTTCCACTTTTGTCCCACTCTCTCTCAGTTTTGGCTTCCAATTCTACAAAAAGTTCTAAGCATGCATCTTAACATCCAGTCAAATGAGTCACTCATGTTCTCCAGATATACCATGTGTTTTCTCACTGCCGTGTCTTTGATCATCCTATATCTTCTATGTGAAATGTCCTCCACCAACTCTTTACTTGTAAGAATCCTTCCCATTCTTTAAAACTCTTCTTAAACATTTTTCTTTTATTATGCCTACCCTCATCAACCAACCAAATGAGAGTATCCTTTCCTTCCAATCCCTCACATATTTGACTTAACTGACCTTGTACTATAAATGTCTCAAAAAGTTATCTTGACTTTCTAACATTTAGGGAGTTCCTTGGAGACAAGGCCTATGTCTTTTTAAGTTTTTAATTTTTAAAGAAGCTTTAGATTACATAAATGTTACATGAAAAGTATAGGAAAATCTCATATACCCCAACCTCTCCCTCTCCCACACGTTCCCCTTTTAACAATATCTTTCATTAGTATGGTACATTTGTTACAATTGATGAATAAATATTTAAGCATTGCTACTAACCATTAACTATAGTTTACATTACAGTTTATACTTTGCACCGTACATTATAGGTTTTGACAAAAGTATAATGGCCCTTATCCATCATTGCAATGGCATGTAGGACAATTTCAGTGTCCCAAAAATGCCCCATGTTATACTACTCTTCCCTCTCCCTCCCCTCCCCTCAGAACCTCTGTGGCCTGTGGTACTAGTTCTTCCATTGCTAGAATAATAATGTCTATTTTAGCGCATAGTTGCATGACCTCCTTAAGTCTGCTTATTCCTCAATCTTTTTTTTTTAAGTTTGATGAGACTTTGTAATTGTCCTTGCTACTGCCATTCCTCAATCTTGATGATTGTGGGATGGTGATACCCACTGTTTCAAACCAACTCCTAAAGGTCATGAGATGGTGTGGCTACAAGACCAAAGAACACACTGTGTATTTAATCAGGCATAAGCTTTATTGGGACTTAGGGACAGGAGGGTATCTCTGAAGGTCATGGTTCAGAGAATGAAGATAGTGTTCTGCAAAGAGATGTGAAAATGAGGGCCAATATATAAGGGGTTTCAGAACAAGGACATTCCATAGGGCATGAGAACAGAGTTCCTGCTAGGGTCAAGTGAAACATACACATGGGGTGTGGTGATGTTTTCACTATGCTCATAGGAAGGAGTTTGCCAAGGACATTTACAGCTTTGAGAAGACTATAGTTTATGATACCATCTAAGTATTTGCTCCCCTCTGGGGAGAGTTGTTTACCTTTAACTTATGTCTAGGTCATGCAAGTGGCAACAAGCTGAGGACTTAGGGAGGCCTGGGTCCCCACAATCCATCCCCACATAGCAGTCTACATTGACCATAAGACAAGCATTGCATCCACACTCCACAGCAATAGTATAAAAGACAACAGCTAAAGCTGCTATGTGTTTTTCAGTGACAATTGCAGTTCTACCTGGTACAAAAACAGCCAATGGGTAGAACCACCAGGGGGCACTCTTTACTCTATAGCTAGCCTGGATAGTAAAATTACACAATTCAGGAGATAAACACCCCACATCACAGATTCCCTCTTGTCTTTCCATGCATACGAGGAACAATGAACTCTATGGTGACAGACTCAGCCGCTGACCATCCTAAACCATTATACATAGCGTAACCTAATAAAGGTCTGGGCTTATTCACCTGTTCCTTTACCAGGGAAAAAAATATAATTAAGAGTCTCTTTGAAAGATGGCAGCTGAATCTCAGTCTTAAATGAGAAGGTCTTATTACAAACTTGTTGATGGGTCATATTCTGGCATGCCAGCAATGTGTTCCATGCTGTCTAATTTGCAGGAGTTATGATCCAAGGAAGGCTGTAGTGTCCCTGGATGGTAAGTCTATGCAAACCCAACTTTGGGTTCTATAGTGGGCATGGGTTACTGCTGAAGCTCATTGGAGAAGGGTAATGGCTAGGGTGCTATGGGCAAAAAGAAAGATGTTTATGGGGAACAATAAAGAACAGATTGTGCTGGTCTAACAATATATACACAGCATTTCCATTGGTAGATAACAAAGTAGTCCAGGACTTTCAAACTGGACCTTGTGACCAGGATCTTTGGCGGGCTTTGTTCATATCATCCTATACTAACCTAGTATTTCCTATACTAACCTATCTCCTCAGAGAATTCACACCCTTATTCTTAAGAGGGAGCTGAAGGTCAATGGTCATTCTTCTGTAGCTTTTTCTTGCTGGTTATGGGCAGAAGTTCCCTGCCTGATGAGATGTGACACTCTCTGGCTATTCTATTGAGGTTGAGGGAAGGCAGGTCCAGCACCATGGTTGGAACTGGATGAAATCCCCACATGACTAATACCTTGTTCTGGAAGGCATTGATTCTAGAAGAAATAAACTTAGAGTTTTGCAGATACTAAAAGGATAAAGAAAATGGTGGTAAGCAGCCCCAAAAAGGGGGCCAGCCATGACATACTGGGCCATGGGAAAGAGGAAGGCTTTGTGCCTCCAGAGGCTACATCCTCCTGAAGCTGATGGGCTTGATCTTGTAAGTTTCAAATGCAGTCTAGGAAACTGCCACCTCTAGTGCCCACAGTGGTGGTTATGCCTAAGACAATTAGGAAAGGCATGAAGAGAGGCACTGCCTTAGATTTAAACTCACAAAGTATAGGCAACAAGATAACCATATGGCAAGCAAAATAAAGACAATACTTAAGAGACCATTCTTTTATCTTATAGGCACATTCATTAATTTCTTAGAAAATGAATTGTTTACAAAGACTTTTAAATGTTCGATATCCTTCTGCATATGATCTAGAATAGAAGAGATATTATATTCATCGGCTATATAGGTAAAGTGCTTAATACTAATCAATGTACAAGTTCTACTTTGAGCTACAGTTAATAGACCTAAGCTCCAAGTTTGCAATACCATAAATATTGTCTCTCCATGGGAGCAGTCCATATGCTAATTGTGTTTGTTTAAGTTCTACTCACACTACTCTGCTAATTTTTGCTCCACTTGATATATCCTTCACACAACCAGCATGCTATAGCACCATTGGCCCTTGGAGGGAAGCTCCAGTGTTTTACCAACAAGGTGCATAGTGCCTTTCAGAACTATGAAAACAAACAGTTTGGAGGCAATGCCCATTGTAAATTTAGTCATATTGAGCCATCACCAGCTGCTGTAGGAGTCTGAAACTGCAACATACTTTCTATCCACTTCAGGAACCATGTCCAGAGATGTGGTTGATCCTTTTACTATTTTAGAGGTTGTAGTGACCAGCCTAGCCAATAACTCAAATGGTGAGGCACTATGCAGGAAACTGGGGTCTGGTTTGAATGCACAAGAGAGTCTGACAACACTGAAATCCATCTCTCCTTATTTCTGTAAACTTTCCAAATACTTCCAATGCAGTTTATAGCATTTTAAGTGAACTCAAGCATTTCAGTACCTCACTTTTTACTTCTGCATCTTTACCATGACTACAATTAACAGGTATTTTACTTTAACAGTATTCCATTATTTTATGAAAATCTAAGATTCCCAATAAAATCAAGATTATCTTCCCTTTACCACCACCTTAACATGCAGATTGAGGTGGCCTCTGACAGGTTTCTCTGTTATGAAGCTACTTTTCATCAACATCAATTTAGGTTTCTAATTAATAATGGCTTCCTGGAATTAGCCATTTAAATATTTCAGTTTAGAAAATGCTTTTGCAAAGTTCCCATAATCACATAAACTATAGTTACTTCATCTCAAGACAAATTTCACCTTTACAAAACACATTCCCTTACTTAATGCTATCTTCCACAAATTTCTATATTCATTCAAGCCTTGTCTTACATATTTCCACCTGGATTTTATGAAAACCAGCCATCTTATCTTAGGACAAAACACATTCCCTTAAACAAATTTATCAAATTTTAGTCAGCATTGAGTATGAATTCACTTCAACAAAACTTTTACTTCTTTCTATATCCATTTAAGTCTCATATCCCTCATTCTGTCCTGTGGGAAAAAAAAACTATTCATTTCAATTTAGGCAAAAACATTTTTTAAATAAAGGTTTGTAATAATTTCATTAGCCAAAAACTTACAATTTTCATCATCTTAAAGATTTAACAGATTTAATACTACTTTATTAGTATCCATATAAACCTAGGGAGATTATAACACCAAGCTAAATAAAATTGGAACAATTATAGTTTATGCCAGAAATGTTCTTTTTTCCTTCCTTTTTTTTTCTTTAATAAAATTCTAAAATTACAAATATCCTTAAAGGCATATTGACTGTCAGGCTCTGGGGAATATATTATAATTGTTTATTTGTTTTAATCATTATTTAGAAAAATCTTTCCATAACTTTCAAGGACTTTTTCTTTTCTTACTGATATTTGGCCTTTGGATTATTACTGCTATTTCAAAAGCTGTTAAAATTTAATTGGGAAATTATAGGACAGCCTATACAAAACAAGTTTTATTCTGTAATATTCCTTCTGTCCCTATAATTTTAATTTCCAGGCCTAGTAGACAGAATTCTAGGCTAAACTCACATCTCTCTTATCTTTCCACACCTAAAACATTCCCTTAGTTTCCTTAACTGGTTTTACTGGAATTCAGTCAAGGTTAGGAGAAGACCCTGGGGGTAGGGTAGGCTATAGAAAGATTATGGAAGAATTCAGGGTAAACTTTTTAGTTTCTTTTCTTTAAATAATTTCTTTATTCAGATTCTATGTGACTTTTTATACTGTTTGGTTTCTCCAATTTGGATTTCAGGAATACTCATTTACCAAAATGAGCACTTATTTAATTTTTGGTCATTTGAATGAGCTTTTTTAAGAGTTTTCATTTATTAACCTAATATTACCATCTAGAAGTATGAAAATATACACCAAAAAACAGACAGACACAAAAAGAGTTAAGACACAACAACAGAAACATAAAACTCACTAATTTACCTCATAATTCTCACTCCTTTGGTATGGCTGTCCAAGCTCTCCATCATTTCATATCTCTGATTTTTACAGCTTTTAAGATCGCTGTAATCAGTGTTACCTGTAATATGCAAGCTTGTTCTTTTATCAGTGACCAGCAACCAGTTAGGAATACTTGAGCAATATAAATGCAGTTAAGCACTAATTTAGCAGTTTAGACAGACATTTAATACCTAATTTCTGGATTACTCTTTAGGAGTACATTTAGACAGACTTGAAGTTCAGGAGTAAGTTCTTGATTCAAAACTGAAGGTTCTTTTTAACACCTTGATAAAAATTCTAATCAAAATTAATGTATATAAAACTTAAGACATTGTCAAAATAACATCCCATTAAACTCCTCCCTTTTCCTTATTTAAGTGCAGTTGCTCTGCTATCTGCTGTAGCATAGCCAGCATACCTACCAGAGTTTTTTGGGTGTCCCCATATTCTCTCAGCAGTCCCCACTCATCCTGAAGGGCAGTCACCTCTCCCCACATGGAGATTATAAGTCAACCTGGGATTTTCCCTGGGCTCATGCCTGCTACTACCAGAGGTCCTTTGGTCTCCTAGATTGTGGCTCACCAATTATTAAAACCAAACTCCTGGGAAACGGACTTTGGCCCAGTGGTTAGGGCGTCCGTCTACCACATGGGAGGTCCACGGTTCAAGCCCCGGGCCTCCTTGACCTGTGTGGAGCTGGCCCATGCGCAGTGCTGATGAGCGCAAGGAGTGCCCTGCCACGCAGGGGTGTCCCCGTGTAGGGGAGCCCCACGCGCAAGGAGTGCACCCATAAGGAGAGCCGCCCAGCGCGAAGGAGGGAGCAGCCTGCCGAGGAATGGCGCCACCCACACATCCTGTGCCGCTGATGACAACAGAAGCGGACAAAGAAACAAAACGCAGCAAAAAGACACAGAAAACAGACAACCGGGGGAGGAGAGGGGAATTAAATAAATAAAAATAAATCTTTAAAAAAAATAAAAAATAAAAAAATAAAAAAAAACAAACTCCTGAAGGGTACAAGTTAGTGTGGTCATGAGACCAAAGAACGCACTGGACATTTAGTCAGGTATCAGTTTTATTGGGACTTAGGGATTGGAGAATATTTCTGAAGATTGTGGTTCAGAGAATAAAAATAGTACTCTGCAAAGAGATGAGAAAATTAGGGCATATATATAAGGGGTTTCAGAACAAGGACATTCCATAGGGTATGAGAACAGAGTTCCTGCTAGGTCACGTGAAGCACATACATGGGGTGTGGTGATGTTTTCACTATACTTACAGGAAGGATGTTTACCAAGGACGTTTACCACTTTGGGAAGATTATAGTTTATGATACCATCTATGCATTCACTCCCCTCTGGGGAGGGTTGTTTCCCTTTAACTTATGTCTAGGTCATGGAGGCGGCTATGTGCTGAGGATTTACTGGGGCCTGGGGACTATGTTTTTTTTTATTTTTGCTTTTATTTTTAATTTTACTTTTATTTTTAATTTTAAAAGAAGCTTTATATTTACATAAATGTTACATCAAAAATATAGGAAATTCCCATATACCCCACAATTTTTCCCCTCCCACACTTTCCCCCATTAACAACATCTTTCATTAGTGTGGTTTATTTGTTACAATTGATGAACACATATTGAAGCATTGCTACTATGAACTATAGTTTACATTATAGTTTACACTTTGCACTGAACAATTTTATAGGTTTTGTCAAAATGTATAATGGCCTGTATCTGTCATAGCAATGACATGTAGGACAATTCCAGTGTCCCCAAAATGCCCCCATGTTACACCTATTCTTCCCTCGCCCTCCTCTTAGACTCTCTGGTGGCCTCTGCTTTTATATTAATGATACTAGTTCTTCCATTGCTATTATAATAGTTAATCTACTTTGGACCTTAGTTGCATTCCCCCCTTATGTTTACTCATTCCTCAATTTTGATGATTTTGGGATGGTGATGCCCACTCTGTTTCTGATTGAAAATGACTCCTGGGCATGAGCCTCCCTGGCACTGAGGATTATTACTAAATGCCAATTAGTGATGCATTTGGAAAAAGACTTTGCCCCAAGGAGGAAATAGTAAACACAAATGAGGGAAGCAGATCTGACTCAAGTGATAGAGTTTCCGCCTACCTATGGGAGGGCCTGGGTTTGATCCCTGGAGCTTCCTGGTGAAAAAGAAGAGAACACGTGCCTGTGCAGCAAGCCAGTGCCTGCACAAGTGCCCACGTGGTGATCCAGTGCCTGCACGAGTGCCTGTGTGAGTGCCACGTGGTGAGTCAGTGCCCTGCACAAGTGAGTCACATGGCAAGATGATGACACATCAAAAGAGAGACAAGGGGAGAGTCAAGGTGAAGCACAGCAGAAACCAGGAACTGAGGTGGCACAATTGATAGGAAATCTCTCTCCCCATCACAGGTCTCCAGGGTCAAATCCCAGTGAATCCTAGAGGAGAGAAAAGGAGAAGAAAAGACAACACAGACCGCAAAAACAGCAGGGCAGGAGGAGGGGAAGGGGGGGATAAATAAATAAATAAATCTTTTAAAAAAATACATATGAGTTTTTATGGCTAAGAGATTTCAAAGTGAGTTAGGAGGTCATTCCAGAGGTTACACTTATGAATGTCTCAGGAGGATCTCATTGACTGCCAGAGTAAACAGCACTTCAAACAGGGAGGTTCCTGAGGGCTCTAGAGTTATCTAGACACTATAAGCAAGGCAGACAATCTCAGGAATTAGGCGCCCTTTCAGTGGGCCTCACTTTGGAATTTAAGCTCCCCAATGTAACAGATTTACACTCATTTATAATTTCCCTATACATAGCTCTTTTGCCCCTTCTATTCAAACATATGTTAGCACCATACTCATTAAATATATGTCCCAGAGATAACATCTTTGTCTGCATATGCCAGTTGAGCCCTGAATCTCAGCAGGGTTGCAATACCTACTCTTCAATTCATTGGACTCACCCAGGACAACTAATAAAAGGATAATGATGGACAACACCCATCCCAAAAAATCAGAGTATCTACAACTACAAGCAAGGTGGTTCCATCCTTCTGCCCCATTTGTGACAACTGATGAACACATATTGAAGCATTACTACTAATCACATACTACAGTTTACATTATAGTTTACTTTGTGCTGCACAATTTTATAGGTTTTGACAAAATGCACAATGGCCTGTATCTAAGTCCCCTCTCAATCAGAAACAGAGTGGGGATCACCATACCAAAATTTTCAAGATGGAGGAATGAACAAACATAAGGGAGGAATGCAACTAAGAACTATATGTCTTACTTTGCTTTTTATTTGCAGCACCCAGTTCTATCTGGCATGGTTTTGGATGCTTTAAGCCTGATGTTCATCATCGCTGAACTTTTAACAACCATCAAGTGGGAACATGTATATGCCTGGCCCTTTCCTCTCCCTCACCCATCACATCTTCAAGCAGAGTTTAACTCACTCTTGCAACGTATCTTCAACATCTTCTCTCTTCACAATCTCTACTTTCTTGGTTTAGATCCCATCATCTCTCACATGGACAATTACAAAAATCCCCATCTACTCTTCCTGTCTGCAAGCTGGTAATTCTAAAATGCATATCCTTCCCTGCTAAAACTCTTTAAAGGCTTCCCAAGGGCAGAAGACATAGTCCAAGTTTCTTTCAATGGCATAAGAGGAATTAACATGCTCTAGCCCCTGCCCATCTCTCTTATTTTAATGCCTCTCTAATTCTATGCTTTTTCTGGGCATGCATTCCTTTCAAATCGTAGGAAAACAGAGCAGGTCATGTGGTGGGTATCTACTGTTTTTGTCTGCTCATTCTTTCTCCCCTTCTCTGGCTAGCATATCCCACCCTTCAAACAACAGATGTGGCGCATGACCTATGCTGATAAGGTATTTCACCTCCCTTCCTCAGGAGGAAGTAGTCTAATCAGAGCCTTTCCTGGGATTTTTAAAGTGGAGCTGAGTGAGAGGAGTTCCTTTCTTTTCTGGATCTGAAGATGAAGGTTGTAAGCTCAGAGATGCCCATTTCCACCATGTGAAAGAAGTTGGTCAGAGAGAAAGAAACCAACTCAGGGAGAGAAGCAGAAACAACATACTCAAAATTTGGCCTCCATATAGCCCTGGACTTCCTGATTCTGGTTTCTGTGCTAATACCAGACTCATTTGTTCAATTCTTCTTTCTATTCCATGAGCCACTTCAGGAGTCTTTGTTAAATGTAAGCATTTGATTACTCTCTCTTCCCAACTAGATTGTAAGTTCCATGCATGCAGAAACTACGTTAATTTTGGTCTCCATTATTTCCCCAGTACCATAATTAATATTTATTTATTAATGGAGAGCCAGGTCTGTGGGAGAAGGGCAGAAGGGTATTAAGACCTCTCAAATGGGGCTTCCAAAGGCCCACTATGGTGGACTTCACATGGACAGGTAATGCAATTCATTAATAAAGGAAGGATCCATCCCCTCCTCTAAACTCTGTGTGGACAAGTTATCATATAAAAGTAAGAATTTCATTTCATTAATGGACTAGAACACAATGTTTCTATATAAATGAGAAAATATTTATATGGAAATGTTTGGGTTTTTTTGATGGGAAGGATCTCATTGTAGTTATAAGACCTAAGTTTAGACTCTCAGAATCCTTCTTCCCAAGCTAGAGACAAGTTCTTCAGGGTAAGTATCTATCCAAGAGAAATGAAAACGTATGCTCACATAAAACTTGTACACAACTGTTCTTAAAAGCATTATTCATAATAGCCCCAAAGTGGAAAAACTCCAAATGCCTGTCAACTGATGAGTGGATAAATAAAATTTTCTAGGTCCAGGCAATGGAATATTATTTGACCTTAAAAAGGAATGGAGTGAGAGAGAACCAGCAAGATGGCGGTGGAGTAAGGAGCTCCTAGAGTCAGCTCCTGCTACAGGGCAGTTAGCAAACACCCAGAGCTCTCTGGAACTAGCTGAAGCACCTGTTTGGGGGCTCCAGGAGGCCAGAAGAGCATCCTGCAACATCTTTGAAGGAGTGAAAGGAGGAAACTGCCCATCTGCCGAGAAGATTTGTAAGTAGAGTGCTCCACACCCTGGAGGCTGGTGATCATGCTCCACTGGAGGCACAGGCTGCCTCGGGAACTGTTCTGCAGCTGGAATCGAAAGCTCCACTTCCCCAAAACAGGAGAGGGAGAGACTGTTGGGCACCAATTTCAGCTACTGATGAGTAAATTCAGCGGGCTAAGGTATAATCCTGAGAACAGCTAGGGGGTTTGAGCCTGTCCAAGTCAGAAAGAGGCCGGGAGCTGCCATCTTAACTCCATGCCTGGCACGAGGGGAAGCAGGGCGGACTGAAAATCTCAGTGCTGGGGGGACTGGCTTCTTCCCATCCAGATCATATTGCAGGTCTAGCCTAGGCCCCAGTGCCAATTCAGCAGGGAGGAAGCTGCAGGGACCAGCACCAGCCTCTCCAGGAAATTACCGCAGAGACCAGTGATTGTCCTACTCTGGCAGCACGAACCGCCCCAGGAGCTGCTCTGTGATGGGAATTGGAAACTCCATTTCCCAGAAACAGGGGAAGAGGAGACAGTTAGCTGCCAATTTCAGCTACTGATCGGGAGACTTGGCTGGCTGAGAGATAACCCCAGGAACAGCTGGGGTGAGAACCAGCCCAAGTCAGAAAGAAGCCAGTAGCCACCATTCTGACTCCGCCGCCAGCCTGAGGGGAAGCCGGGCTGACAGTTTCTTTCACGCAGATCAGCCTACATCCTGCCTGGGCTTCAGCCCCGCCTCTGGCAAGGAGGAGGCTGAGGAGCCCTGCACTAGCCTATGTAGGTAACTGCAGGTAACTTTGGCTAGCATAGACTGAAAATCAGAAGTCTACTAGGGCAACTGTGATCATCTTGGACCCACACTGCTTAGATTGCTGCCCACACCTGCAGCTCCATCCCTGCTCCAGGTAAGGGAGAAAGGGATTTGAAGCTCCATCAGTCTCTCTGGGCATCTATAGTCTAGGCCTGCATATGGATTATTTCACATAGCTGTGACTCTGTCCCTACCCCCAGTAAAGGAGAAAGTTGGAAGAAGCTTCATTGGTCCCTGGTGCAATGGGGGCAGCTTGAACCTCCACAACTTACAGCACCAACTACATACTTGGCTCCTACTGCATAACCATCAAGGAAGAAATGATAGGAAGCCCTAAACTAGAGAGAAAAACTGCACCCAGAAAAAATACTCTAGGAAGCCAGATGCGAAGACATCAACAAAAAATTTCAATCCACACCAAGAAATAGGAAGCTATGGTCCAGTTAAAGGAAGAAGGTAAGCCTCCAGATGACATAAAGTAGTTGAGACAACTAATTATAGATGCTAAAAAAAAATCTCCTTAATAAATTCAGTGAGATGGCTAACGACATTAAGGATATTAAGAAGACAGTGGATGAGTACAAAGAAGAATTTAAAAGCATACATAGAAAAATAGCAGATTATATGGGACTGAAAGGTACTATAAATGAAATTTAAGACATATTGGAATCATATAATAGCAGATTTGAAGAGGAAGAAGAAAAGATTGGTGAGCTTGAAAGCTTGAAGAAATGGCTTCTGAAAGTGAACATACAAAAGAGCAGATGAAGAAAAGAATGGAAAAAATTGAACAAGATCTTAGGCAACTAAATAACAGCAAAAAGCATGCAAACATATGTGTCATGGGTGTCCCAGAAGGAGAAGAGAAGGGAAAAGGGGCAGAAGGAATATTTAAAGAAATAGTGGTAGAAAATTTCCCAACCCTATTGAAGGACATAGATATCCCTGTCCAAGAAGCACAATGTACTCCCATCCGAAAAAAATCCAAATAGACCAACTCCAAAACACATACTCGCCAGAATGTCAAAGGCAAAGACAAAGAGAGAATTCTGAGAGCAGCAAGAGAAAAGCATAACGCATAAGGGATATTCAATAAGATTAAGTGCTGATTTCTCACCAGAAACCATGGAGGCAAGAAGACAGTGGTCTGATATATTTAAGATACTACAGGAGAAAAACTTCCAGCCAATAATCTTATATCCAGCAAGACTGTCTTTCAAAAATGAGGGCAAAATTAGAATATTCACAGATAAACAGAAACTGAGAGAATTTCTAAGCAAGAGACCAGATTTTCAGGAAATACTAAAGGATGTGCTAGAGCCTGAAAAGAAAAGACTAGAGAGAGAGGCCTGGAAGAGAGTCTAGAAATGAAGATTATATCATGAAAGTAACTAAAAGTGTCAAAAGAGTGGTGAAAATAAAATATGACAGATAAACTCAAATAGTCAGGAATAAACTTAACCAATGATGTAAAGCACTTGTATTCAGAAAACTGCAACTCAATGTTAAATGTTAAATCAAAAAAGGCCTGAATAATTGGAAGAACATTCCATGCTGGATTGGAAGACTAAATATCATTAAGATGTCAATTCTACTCAAATTGATATACATATTTAATGCAATCCCGATAAAAAATTCACCAGCATTAAAGAAAAAATTGAAACCATGATCATTAAATTTATTTGTAAGGGTAAAGAGTCCTGAATAGCCAGAAACATTATAAAAAGGAAAAGTGAACCATTGTCTCCAGACTTTAAATCGTAATACCTACCTATAGTGGTAAAAACAACATGCTACTGGCCTAAAGACAGACACAATAGACCAATGGAACCAAATTTATGGTTCAGAAACAGACCCTCACAGGTGCGGTCAAGTGGTTTTTGACTAGCCTGTCAAACTCACACAGCTCAGGCAGAACAATCCATTCAACAAATGGTGCTGAAAGAATTGGACATCCATACCTGAAAGAAGGAAAAGGGACCCCTATCTCACACCTTATCCAAAAACTAACTCAAAATGGATCAAAAAACTAAAAATAAAAGAACCATAAAACTTCTAGAAGAAATTATTGGAAAATATCATCAAGACCTAGTAGTAGGTGGTAGATTCTTAAAGGAGATAAGAGAAGGACTGAGTGGACTACTATGTTTAATGATGTAGAAGTTTTAATTAGCTTTACTGTAACATTGTAGAAATTATATAGAGTGAATGGTAACACACAGTGAGTAACAGCTAGTTTATAAATGGGGATGTAACTCAAAATGGTAGTCTAGGTATGTAAATGCCAATTGACAGAATGCTTGAGAATAATCTAGGAACTGGATAGCACAGTAAACCAAGAGGTGGGTGAGAATTGTGGTTGATGGTACAGATGCAAGAGTGTCCTTTATTAACTAGAACAAATGTGTATCACTACTGCAGGGTGTTGGGAATGTGGAGAAGCATGGGAAAAATACAGCGGGAAGGACCTATGGACTGTGGTTAGTAATAATATAATATTCTTGCATCTATGCAAAAGATGTACTGTGTTGCTACTGAGGCAGTATGGAAAATGTGAGCCGAATGTACACTATGGACATGGTAGTGATCAGATGATATTATTTTATCTGTAGCAAATGACACACCATGACTTTGTGGTGTGTTGATGGAGGGGTGTTGTTTGGGAATTCTGCACATGTGCATGATTGTTTATAAGTTTACAATTTCTGTCATAAAAAATATATTTAAAAAAGAATGGGGTATGTTGGGGGGAAAAACACACCAAATGTAAGATAAGAACTATGATTAGTAGTAAGATTTTGATAATGTTCTTTCATAGTTCGTAACAAACGTCTCATGACAATGCAAGGTGTTGGTGGAGAGTTGATGTATGGGACCCCTGTATGATGTTATACATGTTTGCTTTGTAGGTTCACAACTTTTACTATACACTTGTTTATGTATGTTCATATATAAATGATATAAAGATAGTAATGATCGATTGGTTAGGGGAAAACTACTTTGTTTAGTAGTAATGTTTTGACAAAGCTCTTTAATCGTTAGTTAAAAAGGTTTAAAAACAATGCAAGTTATTGGTGGTAGGATGAAATGTTATTATGTTTGTTTGATCTTACATATGTTTATTTTGTAAGTTTACAACTATTATACATTTATTGTTTATGTATGTTTAAGTATGAGTGATATATTTCAATAAATGAAAATAAAAGAAAATAAAAAGCTATTAAAAAAAAAAAAAGGAATGAAGTGCTGATACATGCTACAACATGGATCAATCTTGAAAATGTTATGCTAAGAAGCCAGACATAAAAGATGACAAAATTAATGATTCAATTCATGTGAAATAGCCAGGATAGGCAAATCCATAGAGGAAAAAAAAAGAAGATTAATGGTTGCCAGGAGCTGGGGGGAGAAAGGAATAGAAAGTGACTATAACAGATATGGGGTTTCTTATTGGAGTAATGAAAATATACTGGAATTAGTTGTGATGGTTGTACAACCTTGAGAATATCCTAAAAACACTGAAATGCACACTTTAAAGGGGTGAATTTTATGGTATGCTAATTATTCCTCAAGTTTTAATAAAGTTCTTAAGGGTAAAACTGGTCTTTGTATCTTTTGTATCCTATATAGATGCTCATGTAAGTCTGTTGTGACCAGAGCTTGATTCTAGGATTTTGGCTATTGGTCTAGCCTGTCTAATGCAACCTTGCCAAAGTGAAGATATGTTATGCCTAGAGAAATTATTTGGAGGAGGGAACTGGTGTGGGGATTTGATATGGTAGCCCTAAATAAGAATAATCAGACACCTCTATTGGAAAGAGTGAAGAGGCAGCCGGGAGCTTTCATCCAGCTCCGCTTGGCAACACTCCTAACCTTAGCCCCACTATCTGTGTTGGGATCACCAAGACTCACCCATCAGGTTCTTTATCCCTTTCTCTGACAGGCAGTACAAGGTTCCAGGGTCATCACACAGACTTACATTCCTTGATCTGGCCCCAGCTCCCATCTTCCCACTTACCAGTACATCTTCCAAAATTTATTGACCATTATCAGCAAAATCCTTTATACTGTCAAAATTTTCTCTCTGTTCCCTTTACCCTCTTGCTCTAACCCCTACCCTCCCTACCAGCTTGGAAGGTCATGTGAAGAGATGATCCACTTGCCATCTCTCCTGGTTGTAATCATCACCAGACCCCTGAGGACTTCCCACCATTTCTTGAAGACTCTAGTTTCTGGTCCACAGTCATTTTCTCCATCATGACTGCTGACCTATTTCTTTGTGATTTCAGTGTCCTGCTAGATAATCCTTCCAGCCCTGGCCTCTCAGTTCTTTGCTCTTTCCTCCTCCAAGGCTCTTATATCTCAGCCATCTACTGCCATTCTTTTTTTTTCTCTGAGGCAGTTAACTTATTTCATATCATTGAGGTCATATAGTATTTGTCCTTCAATGCCTGGGTTGCTTCACTTAACATAAGATTCTCAAGGTTCATCCATGTTATCACGTGCGATTGTAGTGTATTGGTTCTTACAGCCGAGTAGTATTCCATTGTGTGTATATACCACATTTTATTGATCCACTCATCTGTTGATGGACTTTTGGATTGATTCCAACTTTTGGCGATGGTGAACAATGCTGCTATGAACATTGGTGTACATATATCGGTTTGTGTCCTTGTTTTCAGATCTGATGGGTATATACCCAGCAGTGGTATTGCTGGGTCATATGGCAAATCTATGGATAATTTTTTGAGAAACTGCCAAACTGTCCTCCAGAATGGTTGGATCCTTCTGCATTCCCACCAGCAATGGATGAGTGTTCCCCTTTCTTCACATCCTCTCCAGCATTTGTATTCTACTGTTTTTTTCATGGCTGCCAATCTTATGGGAGTAAGATGGTATCTCATTGTAGTTTTGATTTGCATTTCCCTGATAGCTAGGGATTTGGAGCATTTTTTCATGTGCTTTTTAGCCATTTGTATTTCTTTGGAGAAGTGTCTGTTTAAATCTTTTTTCCCATTTTTTAAATGGGTTGTTTATCTTTTTGTTTTCGAGATATATGAGTTCTTTATATATGCAAGTTATAAGTCTCTTATCAGATATATGGTTGCCAAATATTTTCTCCCATTGTGTGGGTTCCCTTTTTACTTTCTTGACAAACTCCTTTGAGGTGCAGAAGGCTTTAATTTTGAGGTAGTCCCATTTATCTATTTGTTCTTTTGCTGCTCGTGCTTTTGGTATGATATTCATGAAGCCATTTCCTATTACAAGGTCCTGTAGATGTTTCCCTACACTGCTTTCTAAGGTCTTTATGGTCTTGGCTCTTATATTTAGGTCTTTGATCCATCTAGAGTTGATCTTTGTATAAGGTGTGAGATGGTAATCCTCTTTCTTCTACATATGGCTATCCAGTTCTCCAGGCACCATTTGTTGAATAGGCCATTCTCTCCCAGTTGAGAGGGTTTGGTGGCTTTATCGAATATTATATGGCTATATACATGAGGTTCTATATCTGAACTTTCAATTCGATTCCATTGGTCTGTGTGTCTCTCCTTATGCCAGTACCATGCTGTTTTCACTACTGTAGCTTTGTAGTATGTTTTGAAGTCAGGAAGTGTGATTCCTCCTATTTCGTTTTTCTTTTTCAATATGTCTTTGGCTATTCGGGGCCTCTTTTTATTCCAAATAAATTTCATAGTTAGTTTTTCTAGTTCCTTAAAGAAGGCTGTGTTGATTTTTATTGGGATTGCATTGAATGTGTAGATCAGTTTTGGTAGGATAGACATCTTAATAATATTCAGTCTTCCTATCCATGAACAGGGAATATTCTTCCATTTATTTAGGTCTTCTTTGATTTCCTTGAACAATCTTGTATAGTTCTCGATGTATAAGTTTTTTACCTCTTTAGTTAAATTTATTCCTAAGTATTTGATTTTTTTATTTACTATTGTGAATGGTATTTGTTTCTTGATTTCCTCCTGATCTTGCTCATTATTGGTGTATAGAAATGCTACTGATTTTTGCGCATTGATCTTATAACCTGCGACTTTGCTAAACTCATTTATGAGTTCTAGGAGCTTTGTTGAAGATCTCTCAGGGTTTTCTATATATAGGATCATGTCATCTGCAAATAATGAAATTTTGACTTCTTCCCTTCCAATTTGAATGCCTTTTATTACTGCCATTCTTATACCCTCAACCTTATCATTATCAGCCTCTTCTGCCCTACCTATAATCTTATCTACCTTTCTCTGATTACCATCTCCTATCTTTCCAGCTCACTCCCTCTGGTATCCAATGGCAACAATTCATCAGTTCCATTAGTATCCTCAGTCCTTTGAGCTCAACAGCTTTCAGCAGTAGGGATCAGTTAAGTAAACCGTGTTATGTCCAGGAAAGGACAGCACAGGCAAGTTCTGATTCTGGAATCAGGCAACCTCGGCTCTTGACCTACTCCTGCCACCTACTGGCTCTGTGACCTTGGGCAAACTATTTAACCTTGTCAAGCTTCAGCTTCCTATAAAACAGTGATGATATCTTATAGTATTATTTGAGGTTTATATGAGATACTGTAACATACCTAGAACAGTGCCAATCATTTGCTGAATGTGGAAGTAGTTGGACCCACGCATGCAGCAAAGAGAGTCCACCTGACAACAGCCAACACAAAGGAACACGGAAGGGAGAGGTGAAGGAAGGATGAATCCTGAGGAGGTCATTTGAGTCTTTGGGTCCAGCCATGCTTAAAATCTACTTCTGGTCTTTTCAGTTACAAGAGCCAATATATTCTCTCAGTGGTGCTTAAGCCAGTGAGATCAGGGCTACTATCTCCCTCAGAGTTCAGAGGTTATGTTATTATATGTTGAAATACTAGTCCGCCATTAAAAATCATTGCTACAAAGCAACATTAGAATGCAGAGAGGTGCTTATTGGATATTTTTAATTGAGAAAAGTTTGAATAATATATTCAGTGAATCCTAGTTTATAAAAAAATATACAGATATATAGAAAACAGTCTGGAAGACATCTATGACAATACATTAGCAATAGATATATATATTAATGGTTAGTGTATATTACATAGGTTAACTGTGGATTTTTATGGGTAGTGGGATTGCAGGTAATCTGTGGGTTTTTTTTTTTCTTTCTGTATTTTCTAATGTTTTTATAAAGTACACAGATTATTTGTACCTTTTTTTTTAAAAGGAGGTTTTCAAAATGAGAAAAAAGCAGTCCTTCTTTGCCACACTGTGATCAGAGCATTAAAGCTCAATGGATAGAGCATCCGTCTACCACATGGGAGGTCCGCAATTCAAACCCAGGGCCTCCTTGACCCATGTGGAGCTGGCCCACGCGCAGTGCTGATGCGTGCAAGGAGTGCCGTGCCATGCAGGAGTGTCCCCCGTGTAGGGGAGCCCCACACACGAGGAGTGCACCCCGTAAGGAGAGCCGCCCAGCATGAAAGAAAGTACAGCCTGCCCAGGAACGGTGGCCACACACAAGGAGAGCTGACGCAGCAAGATGATGCAACAAAAAGAAACACAGAGTCTTGGTGCCACTGGACACAGAAGAACACACAGCGAATGGACACAGAGAACAGACAACTGGGGCAGGGGGGAAGGGGAGAGAAAAAAACAATTTAAAATCCTGTGACCCCTCCTGCGATGCTGCTGAAGGGTGCAGAAACCTGCCTGGGCCTGGGAGAACCAGTTTTCCACTCCACTCTTCCGTGGATTTGAGGTTCCGGGTGAAGCCAGGCCTTCCAACCTGGCACCAAGCAGGATGACGACATTGCCATTTCCAAGTTTAAACGATCTTAGGGCTGTTGAGAAGTCCAGAGTGAATAGAGTCTGCCCTCTTGGGAGAGGAGTACACAGAACGATATGTATACGGAGCTTTCAGAAGGGATTAATTGTGGCTTTGGGAATTGTGTGTGGTGGTTGGGGGAGCAATGGGGGTGTTTACATGTGGTTATTACTGTGCAGCAGGACGCAGCACCCTCTTCCTCACCAGGTGACTTATGCCATCATTTTCTGAGCATAGAAAGGTGGATCTGCCCACATTTGTGAGGGAGGAGGACCCAGGGATCCAGACATTCTGACTCCTCGACAGATGCACAGCAAGAAACGAGGTGTGACTGAGGGTTCTTGACTCAGTTCCCGGTCCCGGTGCCAATCTGTCTCTAGCGGGTCTGCTTCTGGCCTGTGCGGGCCGCCTCAAACACAGCGCGGCCTCCCTCCCTCCCCTGCTATGCGAGGATTTAAAAAATCCACGTCAAAAAGAGTTTTTCCAGGCTTTTCCTTTTAGAAGCGCTCCGAGTTCTTCCCTACAGTCTATTCCTATCCGTGTCCTCACTCAGAGAGCCAGATTCATGGCGAGCCTGCTACTGTCACTGGCTCCAGGTGGGGTTACTGCTGGGAACGTCACCAGCCACACTGTGTTCGTGGGGCGGTTTGCACTTTGGAGGCTGTCTGCAGCCCTCCTCTGGTGGTTTAACCACCTCCATTTAGGCATCCTCCTCAATCCAGCCACAGCCGTCTGCTGCCACTCATCCCCCTCCTCCGCGCACGCCACGCTCCCGCAAGCTCCCCGTTTGCCACGCCTGCCCCATAACTTTGCACAGTGGTTTTGCAGCTGAAACGCCTTCTGATGCGCTTCCCTTCCTGTCCATCCAATGCTTTCATTTATCGATCCCATACAGAGGGCTCACTCAGTGTCAGATGGCTGTTTTAAGGTTTTACAAATAGTAACTCATTTAATCCTCACCAGGCCTTAATGAGGTAGGTATCATCATTATCCCATTTTACAGGTAAGGAAACCGAGGCACAGACACTTGCTCAAGAGCCCCAAACTAGCAGGTAGGTGCTGGAGGCAGGATTTGAATCCAGACAGCTGGCTCGAGTCCATGCTCTTCCCACTCTGCTTTGCTCCTCTCCTTCGACCCCTGTAGCCTCCAGCCCTGTGAAGTGGTCCCAATCCCTTTTACAGGATCCTCCCTCTTCCTGCTCTGTGCTCCCAGAGCATTTTGCTGGCTTCTCTAGGATCAATCCCTTTGTCTCTGGGTAGGCTTTTCATTTACCTTGGTCTCCCACCAGTGAGGAGCTTGCTTGATAGTAAAAGCTGTATAATGTTATTTTCCCTATGGCCATGCTGGTAGGACCTGGAGGAAGGAAAGGAAACTGAAATCTTTGATGCATGCTTCTAAACACTCTGGAAAAAGGGTTGAATAAAGAAAGTTAACACTGTTAGTCAAAACAAGAAATAAAATTATCATGAATTTCCTTCTCCCTTGCAGTCTTTTGTTTCTATGCCTTAAGTAAATAGAAATGGGAAAAAATATCTGTAACAGTGCAATGTCCTGAAAGAAATCACCTTAATTCCATTGAACTCATTGTCTCAGCTTCCCAGTACCACAAACTGGCTGGTTTATAACAACAGAAAGTTATTGTCTCACAGTTCTGGAGGCTGGAAGTTCCAAATCAAGGAGTCTGCAGGGCCATGCGCCTTCTGCAGCCTGCGAGGGATAATCCTTCCTTGACTCTTGTAGCTTCTGATGTTTGCCAGCAGTCCCCAGAGTTCCTTGGCTAGTGTATGCATCACTCCAATCTCTGCCTCCTTCAGCTTCACGTGACCTTCATCCTGGTCTCTGGGTCCAAATTTCCTCTTCTTATAAGGATACCAGTTTGGCCTCATCTTAACTAATCACATCTTCAAAGACCCTATTTCCAGTAAGGTCAAAGTTGTGGGACCAGGGCTTAGGATTTGAACATACCTTTTTTTTTTTTTTTGGAGGGGGGGGCATACAATTCTACCCTTAACACTCATCAATGATTCACTTGTTCAACACACAATAAATAAGGACCTACTATATGCCAGACACGGAGTTACAGTGCCACCTGTGACTCAGCCCCTGTCCTCAAGGAGCTCACAGTCTTGTAAGTGAGTAGCTCAAGTTCAGGGCTGGTTCAGAGAACATGCTTTCCTATTCGAGAAATTACAGGAAGGTAGAAGAGGGGGTGGGAAGTAAGGATTTTAGCTAGTTTAAATTTTAAAAGGGGGAACATAAGGGAAGGCGATCAGGGGCTCACAGAATTGCCAGGAGACTAAAATGACCAGAAGTGGAACCTACACAGATCCAGGGGAGCCCCAGAAGATGAGGGGAACAAACCTGAGCAGAGACCACACCAAGGAAGGGGCTGGTCCGACCTCGTTGCTGCCTGAAGGTCCTTGTAACACAGTCTCAAAGTCAAAGTCCTGGGACAGAGCATATGACAGGCTGAGCAAGGTCACGTGATCAGCAGCTTGCTAGGACAGAATGGGGAGTAGAAGGTGTCAGATCCGGGTTCAGTGAGGCTCGGAGACAGATCCGAGCGCAAGCGGTGAAAGTTGATTGTCGCGCCGCGGGGGTCTGAAGTGCGACTAGAGCCCGCTTGACTCGGGTTTGCTCTTACACAGCTTAGGGGTGGGGTCTTAGCGAGAAGAGGGAAAAAGTACTGACTTCTACTCAGCTGGGAGGGGATCTTGGGGAGGATGCGGTGTACGTGCTGGAACGCACGCTCCGCCTTTCAGGGACAGAGGGTGGGGGTTTGGGCTTCTGTTACCGGGGCAGAGGCTTGTTGGCGCCGCCTGGGGGTCGCGGGCAGGTCATTTTGCCAAATGGTGCTAACAGAAGGACCTAGTCCCTTTGGCTTCTTTAGTAGGAGTTGGTTAAGACCGTCTCTAGTAGAGGATTTCCTGAGGGAGATCGGTGTACTAACAAGAAAGAAGTGAGGCTGGATACAAGACGGCTAAATAAAGATAAATGTAGGATTTCTACAGTAGGTGACAAGGAATGAAAGTTATTCCGGGGATGGAACAGAATCTGCAAAGGTGTGGAGGAGAACAGTCATCGACCCTGGATGAGGAACCATACAGAAAATAGGCCACTGCCATCGGAGTGTGGACTAATACCGGCCAGGTTAGCTATACTGAAGGACAAGGGCCAAAGCACAATCTTATAAATGCGTTGGTGAGTAGCCTAGATCTTACTCTGTAGGCAAGTGGTAGCCACAGAAGTGTTTGAGAACGCAAGTAGCCATGCCTACGAGAGCAAAGTAGATGGAGGCTGTGTTTCGAATTCGTTTTCTCCATATGCTTACAGAGGAGCTGCCTGTGCTGTAACAATAGCCATGAACACTACAGAAGCACTTTGGGGGAAGAAAATGAAGCAGCACCGTCAGTGCAAGACATTTGAAGACATTTCATTGTCCCGGTAAGATTGGATTCAGTTTCACAGCCTGCTTTTGATGGCCCCACAGGAGCCCGGAAGCAGAGGCCAGAACTTGGAGCAGGAATTGAACTAATGAGATCGTTTTCACCGGGAAGAAAAGCTTTTAAATTGCTTCATTTGCCCTTGGGTTTGTTTTTCGTCATTAATCAAAACTGACTGAGTCACTGTCCAGGTCTCCCCTGGGATAAAATCTGGGGCAGTATTTTACCTGCCCAACACCTATTTCCACTTCTTGTGGTAACAGCTCATCAATTCTTATTTTTATTTTTTTATTTTTTTAAGGCAAGGGAGTAAAGAGTTTAAGAAACAAGAAAAGAGATAGTACACACCCGAGACATGGGTGCAGGCTAGCACCTCAAATTTTTTATTTTGAAGAGCACTTGCAGTATGAGCTTCTAAGCCCTTGACATTTGAGAGTGACTTGATCCTATAAGGTAGGTGTGAACAACCAGAATATTCTATTTCCAGTCCCCCACCATCACCACTGTGACTGCCTGAGGAATGGGTGTGTGACCCAAGTCAGTCCATGAATGCCAGCTCTGCTGCTTTGTTGGGGTCTTTGGGAAAAAGGTGCCCTCCTTCTTCAGGGGTTGCTAACTGGGTACAAGTTAAAACAGGAGCTGCTGATGACCATCTTGACCACCGACCCCTTCACTGGGAGACCCTGCCCCTGCCAAATAAGGAAGCCAACCCAGAGAAACGTGGAGCTGAGAAAAGGAGAGAGACATTGCTTAAGCCCCAGACCCAGACCTGTCTGACCTAGATTTCCCAGAAATCAGTTTCTGGAGCCAATACATTCTTTTTTCTCACCACCCCCCTCCCCATTTCTATCTCTAGCTGTCTCTTTCTTGCCTAGGCCGTTAGGCCATGTTGAGTTGTTTTTTCTGTACTTGCAAAGGAAAGAATTCATAAAATCATCTCTCACACATACAAGAAAAGGTGTGGAGGACAGGTGGGGTGAAGGAAGGAGGCTGGGCGGACAAGACAGGCCCAGGTGGGTATTTGCCAAGGGAAGCCAGACACCCAGAGCCAAAGGCAGTATCTGGTTCCGTTCAGACCCTCGTTCCATCCCACCTACATTGTTTCGAATCGGGACTGTGTCTTCCAGCAGGAGGGCTTGGGGGTTCTAATTGTTTTTTCACAAAATGGTAATCAGTTTTAATAGGTTACCTTGTCCTGCCATATTTTTAAAAATAAACTTAGGGAAGCAGACTTGGCCCAGTGGTTAGGGCGTCCGTCTACCACATGGGGGGGTCTGTGGTTCAAACCCGGGGCCTCCTTGACCCGTGTGGAGCTGGCCCATGCGCAGTGCTGATGCGTACAAGGAGTGCCCTGCCACGCAGGGGTGTCCCCCACGTAGGGGAGCCCCACGCACAAGAAGTGCACCCTGTAAGGAGAGCCGCCCAGCGTGAAAGTGCCGCCTGCCCAGGAATGGCGCCGCCCACACGGAGAGCTGACACAACAAGATGACGCAACAAAAAGAAACACAGATTCCTGTGCCGCTGACAACAACAGAAGTGGACAAAGAAGAAGATGCAGCAAATAGACACAGAGAACAGACAACCAGGGCGGGGGGGGGGTGGGGGGGAGAGAGAAATAAATAAATAAATCTTTAAAAATAAATAAATCTAGAGAAATGAATTTTTAACTTGGAATATATATTACTAGTAGTGGAAATTCAGGCCATACTATGGAAGATATTTTGAGGAATGAGGTCCCTTTCCTAATGCTCCTCAATTCAGACAGACCCGCTGGGGGACCATCCCTTTAATTTTCATTTATGATATGTTACAAAACGGTGACCCATGAACCATATCTGCAGAGATGTGTTCTGTTTGGCTTGAAGAATGTTTTCATTTTAAAAACTTGGTTGTTGGATTAGTCAGCCAAAGGGGTGCTGATGCAAAATTCCTGAAGTCTGTTGACTTTTTATAAAAGATATTTATTTGGGGTAAAAGCTTTGTTTCCAGGTCATAAAGCATAAGTTACTTCCCTCACCAGAGCCTACTGCCACATGTTGGAGCAAGATGGCTGCCATCGTCTGCCAGGGTTCAGGCTTCCTGGGTTCCTCTCTTCCCAGGGCTTGCTTCTCTCTGGGCTCTGCAACCATATTATCTTCACAAGGGCAGCTGTAGACTATCAGGCAAATAACCTGTTTCTCTTCCCGGGGGCCTGTTCTCTTACCTCACGACCAAGCTCCTCTGTGTGCTTACTTCCCAGGGCTTCAGCTCAAAACTCCAGTATCAAAAACCCCAACTCTCTCTGTTGTCATGTCTTTTATCTGTGAGTTCCCACCCACCAAGAGGCAGGGACTTAACACCCTACTGATGTGGCCCAGCCAAAACCCTAATTGTAATTTAACCATGCCCAGTTTACAAACATAATCCAATATCTAGTTTTGGCATTTATGAACTATTTCCAACTGCTACAGTTACTAGTGTTTAAAAATCGGAAGATTTTATCTATATTTCCAGATTTTCTTGGAAAAAACGGATGGTGTGTCCCCACTGGACCCATTTTCCTACATGGCAACTCTAGACTGGAGCTGAGGGGCAGCTGGCCCTTTACACAGATGTGAGCTCCCCAGGCTGCCACAGTCCCCACCCAGCTGCTGCAGTCATTTAGGTCCCCCGATGGACATTTGTAATGACTTGATGAACTGGAAATGTCTCAAATTCCCCCAGACACTCAGATTTGACTGAACACCTACTTGTGGATTTATGTCACTGCTGTTGATAAAATAATTCCCTAGAGTTATAATAAATGCACAAGTTCAAAATCCCTGGGAGTTCATCCTGTAACAAACACACTAAGAATCCTCTTTGGATTGGCAGCAAAGTGTAAGGACATGAAGGGAAAAATAAATACAGGTGTGGGATCCTTGCCCTCATCGGGTTGATTTAACCCTACACCAAAACAGTGTAGACCCCTGGAGGCAGAGTACCCAGGTTGGAAACCCAGCCAATCATTGTCTCTATGCTCTTGAGCAAGTTAAAAATTTTGCTGCGCCTCAGTTTCCCTATCTGTAAAAAGCACTATATCCACTCATCTGTAAAATGTGAAAATTCTCATCTCATAGGTTGTGGTGGGAATTAAATTAGTTAATAACCTTAGAACAGTGCCTTGCACACTGTACACACTAAATACATGTTAAATAATAAATCATACATATATATTCTATAAATGTTTATATATAATCATATATCAGTTTATAAGGCTATATTTATAGAAATATATTTTATCATGAAAACCTTACATATTTCCACGTATGTACAAAGTACATACTATAAAGCAAATCCTTTTATCAGTTTCCATTATAAAAAAAAATAAAAGTTTGTGTTGTTAGGTGTTAAGTAATTTGGCAGAAAACTTCTTTGAGAGCAATTAGATGAAGAAAACTCTCATTAGGCCTCAGCATTGCTATTTTCTGTAACTGTAGGTTTTTCTCACTAATTACATTCCCATGATCATGCACATGCTTCCAATGAGAGTGTAAATTGCTACCAGCCTTTTTTCCTTTCAAGGCAAGGGAGTAAAGAGTTTATTAAAAGACAAGAAAACTAGAAAGGAGGTAAGTACACAACCTGAGATGGGGGTTGTGGGCATGCTGCAGGGTGAAGCGTGCATGTGGGGGGCCAGGTCAGGTCTTTTTCAAATCTTTCCTCCTCCCTGTACCTCATGCTAGGGAGGGGCCCCAGCTGTTGGCTGTTCTGATTGGCTGCCCCACCTGTCAGCTCTCAGGAGCCAATGGGGTCATCTGGGGCTTTCCCTTGACCCCAGAGAGAGTTCCAAATGGGACCTCGTGGCCAGGGTCTAGGTGGGGTTTTTAGTTGCAGGGGGTTTCCAGGCGGTGTCTCATGGCCATGCTCTCTGCCAGGCCTCAGCTGTGACTCAGCTTTCCTTTTCCCTATACTAACCTGCCTCAGCTCTCCCCTCGGAGAGTTTACACCCTTATTCTTAAGGGCAATGGTCATTCTTCTGTAGCTGCTTCCTGCTGGATAGGGGGAGGAGGCCCTACCCACCAGAGTGTAAAACCCTCTGGCTATTCCATTAAGGTTGAAGGAAGATGGGTCTGGCACTGTGGTTGGAACTGGATAAAATCCCCACATGACTAATATCTTTTTCTGCTACCAGATTTTTTAAAAATACACTGCTTTTCTCTAAAATGTCAGTTTTAACCAATGGCTCCTGCACACCAGATCGTCGCCACCAAGCTGAGAGTTACTGAGTGGAGTAATGTCAAAGCCCAACAAAGGTTGTCATCTTTGTATTAAGCCAGAGAGTTTGAGCAGGTGAAGCAGATTTGTAAAAATATCCTTTATTATACAGAGTTTATATGCTCCAGCAAATGTGAGTGCAAAATTTCTGTAAAGCAAACCCTCTTTTCCTATTAATAGTTTCCAATAAAAACTAGGTGGGTGTTCTCAGGATATAACTAATTTGGGAGGAAGATTTTTGCTTGGAAAGGAATTAGACAACTCTTAGTACCCTGATAGCATGATATTTTCAGGAAGGGAAGCAAGAGAGCATGGTGTGGAATCCCTTAGGTTCAGAAATCAGATGTCTTGGGTTTAAAATCCAGCTCCAGGGAAACGGACTTTGGCCCAGTGGTTAGGGCGTCCGTCTACCACATGGGAGGCCCGCGGTTCAAACCCCGGGCCTCCTTGACCCGTGTGGAGCTGGCCCATGCGCAGTGCTGATGCGCGCAATGAGTGCCCTGCCACACAGGGGTGTCCCCCGCGTAGGCGAGCCCCATGCGCAAGGAGTGCACCCATAAGGAGAGCCGCCCAGCGCGAAGGAGGGAGCAGCCTGCCGAGGAATGGCGCCGCCCACACTTCCCGTGCCGCTGATGACAACAGAAGCGGACAAAGAAACAAGACGCAGCAAAAAGACACAGAAAACAGACAACCGGGGGAGGGGAGGGGAATTAAATAAATAAAAATAAATCTTAAAAAAAAAAAAAAATCCAGCTCCACCATTTACTAGTTGTGTGACCTTGGACAAATGGCTACACCTTGCTAAGCCTCAGTTTCTTCATCTGTAAAACAGCAGCAATCATCATAGCCACCACCAAGAATTAGTGTGAGCGTTAAGTGAGATAATATGGGAAAGGACATTGTTCAAGACCAAGAACTTAGTAAGTAGCTATTACCTACACAAATCCTGTGGCGTTGTCACCAAGCTGGGAATTTTTATCTCATAGGGTTGCGGTGAGGATTAAATTAAATTGAAGCACTTTTATGATTCCAGAATCTTCCCTTTCATATCAGTCATGCATCACTTTCCCCTTTTTCTTAGATGATGGAAATTTCTCCCGTGTCTGGGGGCTTCTTGGCATGACACAACTCCTTGTACTGTGTTCCCCTTTCCCTTTGTTCCTTATATGTTAATAATGGTTGCATTACTGAAGCAGGCTAGTAAGATAGGGAATTGATGGCAGATCTGGAACCTGGCAGAGAGTCCACGTGGGCATCAGTAACCCCCAAGATGGCTGCTGGAAGACCCCCGTTCCCAGGATTCTGCTATCCAGAACAGACTTCTTCTGGATGCAAAGAAAAGCCCCGGATGTTCCCTAGGGACTTTATCATTGGGTCCTCACCAAGGGATCGATGGGTGGGGTAATTAATCAAAACAGAAAAATGGCTGGAACCCCTCCCCAGCCATTAGCAAAGGGGTGTAATAAGTAATAGGTTATAAAGCAAACCACAAGGCCTGAGCGCCCTGCTCTCTTGCCTCTGGACCCGTTCCTGCCCTCTGCACACCACCCTCACCATTTTTCCTCTGCCATGTGGCCACACAAGTAAACCTGGGGATTTATAATCTATAATGGGAATTGTACCCTGTAAATCAGCCATCTTTATCCCTTTTCACCCCCTTCCTCTCCACCTGGAACCCTTGCTCTGCTATTTTCTCCCATTTCTCTTTTCTCCCTACCTGAATAAATTACTGGCCTAACTCACCTGGCGTGCTCTTGAAATTCATTTCTGCAGCATAGCCAAGAACCTAGATAAAATCCAGTAACATTACCACATGATCCACATAAAGGTTTCTCTTTAATAGATGATTTTGGGTTTTTTTAAAGTTGAAATTTCAGATACTACGAAAATATTTCTTTCTTTAAAAAAACTAAACATGCAAAGATATTATATGTTGCAGATTAGGTTCCATGGAAAACAGACCCTGAGATGGGGATTTACATGTGGGTTGCTCTTGGTATGAATGTACGTGGGAGAAGGAAAGAAGCAGAATAGGTCAAAAGGAGAAATTTGGCGGTGATACAGTTGCGACAAAAGCCTCTCAGCCCATCTATGGAAACTCTGAAGCTGGAATGGCCTTGAAGAGTTTTGTAAATTGATTGAAAGGGCCAGGACTTTATAGCTCCATGTTACCTGGTCACTGAATATGGCTCCTCCAGGCAGGCAACATGCCCCTGGCTGAGGCAGCCTGCTTCAGCTAAGGGCAGTTGCAGCCTTGGGGATGGGGAAGGGGGAACTCAGTTGCACTGTGAGTTATCAACACTTCCAACAACCAGGGGAATAAGTGTTTCAGTCCTGAAGGAGAAGATCTAGATGGTGTACCTCAGCGTCCTCTACAAGCCACCCTTGGATCCACCTGCACTGTATAAAGAAGAGGGTTAAGGGATGAATTATAGCCCTTGCCACACTAGCTGATCCCAAGGCTGCAACTAATACTCATGGTCTCCTTCTCTGCTATCCATTCTGTATTTCCCTGCCCCTCAGCTCACATCTCTGCTGATCAGGGTGGCTTCTCTGGTGGTGTGACCAATACCCTCAGCTGCGTTGTCTGAGGCCCTAAATATCCTGCCTTTCTCAGGCCATGGCTGTTGCACTTGGCCATTTACCATATAAACAAGGCAAACTTCACTGATAAGGTGAACCCTGGAAACATCACAGGATTTATCTCTTGCCTCTCAAGCACATGAATTTTATGAAGACTTCCTATATGTTTGCCACGTCTTGTTCATTTAGCCTAACTGATATGTCATCAATGCAGCGGGCCAGTGTGGTGTTCTCTAAAATGTTTAGATGGTTCTCATCATTGTGCATGTATCAGCTAGGATCTTTAGCTCACTTGGCATCTAGTTTGATTCCTCCCCACGGAGTAGACTGTAAATGTATATTGGTGGCCATTTCAAGTGAATGCAAACTGCTGCTCATCCTCCTTTCTCATTGGGAGACAACTTGTTATGTGCCTGAGACCACATGAGTCTGCTCAAATTATTATACTTACTTCTGGCACAGCAGCTACAATCGAGGCCACTACTTGATGGTAGTCCACTGTCTCCTCCAGGGTGCATTTAGCCTTTGTAGGATAGAGGTAAGTGAATTAAACAGAGTTGTGATAAGGAGCAGCATCTCGCAGCCTTCAGATGTTTACAGGCTGCACTCTTCTCGGTCATCACTGCAGGGGATTTGATATTATTTTGATTAATCATATTAACAGTGGTGAGGGGGCAATTTCAAAAGCCTCCATTTAATCTTCCCCACTACGATAGCTCTTACTCTCCAAGGCCAGGAACCAATGTTGGTGCTCTGTGTACTTCCAACTATACACGTGGGAACTAGGGAAATGACAAAAGGCTTGTCCGTGGACCAAGTGGATCCACTGTGAGCCACTTCATTTACTATCTGGTCCCCATAAAATCTGAATCTAATCAGGGGTCTATGTTGACACTGTTGTGGAAGCAGAGAGATTCAATGATCGCGTATGAAAGGCCAGGACTCAATAATTTTAGGAAGGAAAATTTATTTACAACTGGCTGGGCTTGGGAACTCTTGTTCAAAACCCCGAGCCCCAAATAGGATTTCTGAGTTCCTTTTATACAGGGATGTAGGAGTTGGGAGTCAAATGGTGCTTTGTTTGAGTACTTGATAAGCTTGAATTAACACATATTCCCCACATTCCCAGTAAGCTTAAATTAACGTATTTACTTTGCATTCTCCCTGAATATCCAAAGTCTATAGAGCCTACATTACTTAATTGGCCTTCTGGAACTGGAGTGGTTGGCATGGTTATGAAAGGTGGGGTTGCAGTTCTTATTGTTTGACACACACAGCCCAGGTTACTCATGAAGAATGCACAGCCCCCCACACATGGCCCACATCAACACTTCAGTTCTCAGACATCAGCGATACCTTGGACCAGTGTCCAGCAGTCCTTGAAATATTGGGATATCTCCCTTACTCCAGGGTAGGATTGCCTGAGTAAATGACTAAAGGGCTCCTTGGGAAGGTACTGCGGAAATCATTACCAATATATATTTGTCCATAGTGTTGTAGAATCTTCCTCCTAGGACTCGTTCTTTCTCTCAATGTGTTCTGAGTTTGAAAATGGGGTCAGGTCTGGAAATTGAACAACGAATCATAACTTTTTATTGGAGCCGCTGCCTTTAACCTCCTGAAACCCATCCTTGATTTCTTTTGCTTGTGGATTGAGCAGTCTCCTTCTTAACTGTCCAACTCTCTTAATCCTAGGTATGCCATATTTTATTACCCATCTTCATGGCTCTATGTGGGTCACACTAGGAAAATCAGCCACCCCGGTTTGCCCGCACTGTACCAGGTTTAGCATTAGATGTCCCACATCCTGGGAACCTCCTCTGTGCTGGACAAGCCCCCTTAATCCCTCAGGATGCATTACTACCTTGCCACTTATTATAATAATTGCATCTACCTTGTTTCTACACTTTACAATGCATAGGTTGGTTAAGCACAGCTACCTGGCCCCTATTATTTTGGGAAGTATCTTATCCCCAGAGAACCCACCTCTGTTACTGTCAGCTGTAGTCTTTAGATGAGAACCACTACTGAGCTTTCTCAGAAATGCCAACAACCCTTACAATGGAGTGTCTTCTTAGCCATCCCGCAGAGCAGGAGGATTTCAGGCTTTAAAAGTATATCCATTCTAGCATGCCCACTTCTCTGAGATTTTCATCCCTCTTCCACATCTGCCATGGTGGTTCTGGCATTTCTGTCACTTTTTCCAAGGGCCATCCTAGCAGGATGTTCACACCATTTTTGACAGTCCTTGCCAGGATATTAAATCCTCAATCATGAGAGAGTACTCCCATATTGATACACTCTACCTATCCGACTTGATCTTCTGCCTCCCTGATCCATCATCCTCAAGATCAAGTCCCATGGACTCCTGCTTCTGCTGGTAACTGTTGGCCTGCAGTCAGTTGATTTGGGGGATAATTCCATTCCTCCCATAGCAGACCCAGGACTTCTCTGCCCAGATTATCTAGTTACTGCTCCAGGTCAAGAGTGGAGGTGGACACAGATCCAGAGAAGGGCCAAACAGCTGACTCATCTTGGGGGCAGTAGGGGTGGCACTAACTTTAGCAAGGAGGAGTGGGCTACTTCTACAGGCCTAGAGGTCTCACGGGTGTCTGGGGATTCCAGACTTTCTATTGTATTGGTAAACATATCCCCATCCCATCTCAGGGTTCCATTCTTTCTCAACAAGCCAGATCTTGCCATAGAAGGCCTGCCCTGTCTGTGAGTTTAATCTTCTGGGAGCTTGGCTTTCTTATATTTAAGTCCTGGTCCTTATTCCCAGCTTTACACTGTCTCCTGGATGCAGGAAATGAGAGTTATTTATATGCTGACAAGAGGCCTCTAGTTTTTACATCTAGCCTTTAATTGCTGATAAACCACCTTCGGCCTTTTATTCATTGTTTTCTTTTCCAAAGCATCCATTTTTTTCCAACAATGGCCATCCAGTTTTATTATGTCTATATTACTATTTCCACAGACTTCTCAGCCTGATATATTGTCCCCAATTCACTCCTGGGGACAGTTTCAACAATTGCATCGTTGCACATGTGCCAGGGGCTGTCATTTCTCCTTCTACTGCCAGTGATGTGTTCTCAGACTCCGTTTCCTAAGACCATTTCTCTGACTCTCACAGATTGGGTTCCTTGGGAAGCAGACTCTGCGATAGAGACTAACATGTAGGAAATTCCCTGGGGGGGGCCTCTTGGGGGAGAGAAGGAAGCAGGATGAGGCACAAGGAGAGGCTGGCCTGGGTTGCAGTCACGACAAAGGCCTCAGCTGATACCACGAGGATCTCCTCAAGCTGGGCCTTGGCCACTCACTGGAGGCAAGCTGCCCCCAGGAAGGTAGCCCCTTTATGGGGAGGAGGGAAAGGGTGCTTAACACACCCAGCATCTCGGAGCTCGAGGGTTCGGTCCTGATGGGGCATCAGGACAATGCATCACAGCACTCAGTTTATTGAATGAACTGAGGATAAGGGATGGTGATATCGAAGAAGTCACTGAATTTTTTCACCTTGCTTGAACTAATGTTTATCTGATCACTGTGGAGGTAAAAGTGAAAAAGACACATCTCAGCTCTGGAAGTACTTCTGGGTTTAGTGGGAAAGACTGACCATAAAAAGATAACATCAATCCATGTGGAGAATGCTGGCTCAAACCTCTCATTTTATAGAAAAGGAAACAGTCTCAAAGATGCAGCAAGACAAAGGTCACAACGTGAATTGATGGCAGGGGTGAACTGGGGTGAACAATTTCCAGGTGAGAGACTTCACCTCTGCCCCACATTGCCTCAATTAATTTGCTTTGATATTGTTCATGGTCAGCTGTATTTGCAAAGAGAGGAGAATAATTAAAGTCAGAATCTGGATTATTCCTCATTTGCAGTTAAGGAAAATTCACTTATAACCAAGATTTTCTATTTGTGTTCTCATTATTGATTTAACTGGGATTCTCTGTTAGATCCATTTGAAGTTGTTTTCTATCATTTCACTCAACAACTCTACTAGTCCGGTGGATTAAGGGGATTTAGTCTGTTGATTTTCAAAATTTGTTTCATTCTGAATACTTCAGAGGGGGAAGTAATTCTTGCTAGAACGTGTGTTGGAATCACACCTCTTGTCAGAAAAATTGGTCAGAAATGTTCTGCTTTCCCCTTTGTTGTCTGAGCATTACAAGAGGTAGGAGTTTCCGCTTGTCATCTTGGCTGCCGTCTTGGAGCAGTGAGATCAGGGAACAGTGGTGGGGGTGTGAGAGAGTTAGACTCCATAGGCACCGACAGCTTTGCTTCAGAGAATTTTCTTGATTGAAATAGTAGGGTCAGAAAAACGCCCCCAGGTAAACACTCATACATGGGCTGGCAGCACTGCAGAAGAGAACTAGGCGGTCCAACAGAGTTTCCCAAGTTTTCACCTAGCAGTGCAGGGGGCTGATGCAATTTAGGGACGCTCCTATCCACCAACCTTCTTCTGAGATTTGGTTTGGGATGAATCATCTCTATGGCTACAGTAAGCAAATGAAGCCATTCACTACGTAGCTGCTCAGTCCTCATCTGCATTTTGCCAGCTCAGTGAGAATCTGTGCTCCCTTTTTGCCATGTTAGGGCTTTTCAGAAACCAACGCTTCTACTTCTAAAAGGGCTTGAAGGAGCTGGAACTTAAGAGCTTTGCTTCTTGCTGAAAAGACTCACTCTTCTACCACAATCAATCAACAGCTCTCAAACCCCACAAGAGAATCTCCCTTTCCTCAAGTTGTTAGGTCTTCCAGCCCTATCCTTCCTTCACCCCCCAAACTCCTACCCTTCTCCACGGGTCTCATCAACATTTTTATACAGAGCTAAGTCTCTAAGAAAGAATGCTCCCCCATTAGGCTTCTATTTTTATGTATATTTTTCTGCAATTCAAAAGTTATGAATTATAGTTTAATATGGCTTATTTTTATTATTTATTTATATAAGATATATATGTAGATTTTGGGACCTAGGGCCTGCACTCAGCTGAACTCTCCCATTAAGTCCCACCCAAAATGTCATTTCCTTCTCTAGGAAGATGTCTCCAAAGTCCCTGCATTGAGGTATTCTTTCCTCCCGGTGCTTACTGCATCTGTTCACACTTTCCTTGAAACACTTACCATAATGCTTGAATTATATCCCTATTTTTCTATCCTCCTCTCTGAACTGATCTCTTTCAGATTACAATTTGATCATACCAATCTGAATACCCTTAGGGCCAAGTCAGTCCCTGGCATTTTAATGGCATTCAATAACTGTTCCACTGACTGAATGAACTTACAACAATGCCTGGCTCAAATGTTAAGCAGATGTATGTTGAATGAATGAAGAAGGAATATTCTAGTAAATGAGCACAATCTAGGAAATAAAGTAAATCAGTACTACCCTAATATTTGCAGGACTTCGGCAAGAGTACAAACGGAGACCCACATACCATAGGTCAAATAATTAAAGTTACAAAACAAGCCAACAAACTGTTAAATAAAATGTTTTCTCCTTCTACCTTGATAAACACATCTCTAAAACAAAAATTCGAAAGATATATGAAATTCTCCTATATCTCTATGTGACTTTTCTGTATCTTAAAGCTTCTTTGAAGATAAAATGAAAAAATAAGACACTGTGAAGAAAATGTCACTGTACATAAAAGACAACAGATCTTACAGTGATAAGAGGCACATGTCTAAAAAATATTTTTATTATTTCAAATTTTTAAAAAATATTTTATATTTTATTGGCTAGTAATTAAAGTAGTCTATTTTCTTACTAATTTTATTTGGTTATTTTGTTGGCTTCATTTTTGGAGAGGTTTTGAAACACAGACGGGTCACAACAGTGGCAGGAGAGGATCACTGATACAGGGTGCCAGTGATGGGGGAATGCTGGGAAGGGGTTCACCTGGGGCATGCCACTAAAGCATCTAAATCATATAAATACTTTCAAGTGTTCAAGGGGCATTGACATGGGGGGCGGAGTTCCACACAATAACCGAAAGAATATTGAATTTCCATCCTGGGGAGTTCTGCTACATTCTCTAATAGGATAGCAAGAATCCCCTGAGTGCAAGGGCAGTGCCTAGTGAAGGAAGACAAACCATTACACCAGGCCATTGATATTGAGGATTGTACTTACAAACATTTTCTTGTGAAATGAAACTGAGCCTGGTATTATATATTGCCTAAGACTTACCTCCTGAAAGCCTCCTTGTTGCTCAAATGTGGCCTCTCTCTAAACCAAACTCAGTATATAAACATACTACCTTCCCACCCCCCTGCCTGGGATATGACTCCTGAGGATAAGCCTCCCTGGCACTGAGGGATTATTACTGAGCACCAAGCAGCAATGTATCTGCAAATAGACCTTGACCAAAAGGAGAAAAATGGTAAATACAAATGAGATTTTATGACTAAGAGATTTCAAAGTGAGTTGGGAAGTCATTCCAAAGGTTACACTTATGCAAGTCTCAGCAGGATCTCACTGACTACCATTGTAATCAGGGCCTCTAATAGTGGGCTTCTGAGAGATCTAGAGACATCCAGAAACTATAAACAGGGCAGAAAACTCAGGAATTCAACTCCCTGTCAGTGGACCTTACTTTGGAATTTATGCTCCCCGGTGTAACAGAGTTAGACTCATTTAGAGGTTCTCTACACATGGCTTTTCTGTCCCTTTTATTTGAACCTATAATTAGCACTATACTTGTTAAATATATGTCCCAGAGACTTAAATCTTTGGCCCATCCATGTGCCAGTTAAGTAATGAATCTCAGCAGAGTTGCAACACCTACTCACCAGGTCATTGGACTCACCCAGGACAACTAACAAGGAGATGATGATGGACAACAATCATCCCAAGGAATAGAGAATATCTGCAACTGCAAACAAGATAGTTCCATCCATCTGCCCCAGGGGATCTAACCTTCCTTTCAATTAGAAGCAGAGTGGGAATCACCATCCCCAAATCCTCAAGATTAGGGAATGACCAATAGACTAAAATAGACTTATAATTCTACTATAGACTTATTATTCTAGCAATGGAAGAACTCTTATTGCTATAAAGGCAGTAGCCACCAGAGGTTCTGAGAGATGGGAGGGGAGAGCGCAGAATAGGTATAATATGGAGACATTTTCTAGACATTGGAGTTGGCCTGCATGACATTATGGTGACAGATACAGGTCATTGTATATTTGTTAATAACCTATAAAAATCGTGTGGGACAGGGTGTAAACTGTAATGTAAACCGTAGTCCTTGGTTAGTAGCAATGTTTCAATATGTGTTCATCAATTGTAACAAATATACCACATTAATGAAGGATGTTGTTAATGTAGGAAAGTGAGGGAGAGGGAGTGAGAGGGGCATATGGAAATCCCTTATATTTTTTATGTAACATTCATATAATCTAAAGGTTCTTTAAAAATAAGAATAATTTTAAAAGATATATGGAAAGCTATGAACTTGTGTGACTGACAGTAGGCAAAATATCAAAGATGTCCGAATCTAATTAATATTGCAAATGACGGGATATTCTGTTGATGAGCTGATGACGGTTGGATAAATCCCCCTAGTAAAATAAATACATACACATAATCCTTAAATCATATCTCTATTCTGTAACATTTATTTTTCTTGCCTTCATTTCAGCAAAAGCACTAATTTTTTTGTTGTTGTTACAATCAACTTTTCCATAAAGCTCATGTTCTGTTGACAGTAATGCCAGATTGGCTAACCTCTCTTGACTCACTGAAGTTTTTAGTTCATTTTATTTAAAAAACCAGTTTCAACTTGGGAAGCACTAGTAACATAGAAAGCTCATATGTTTGAAAATATTTAGAGCAGTAGTTTGTTGCAATTCATGGTTTATAAGTGGCAAAAATAAATGGACCCATAACTATGGAAATAATTGAATAGCTGCACCATGTTATCTAGCCACCAAAAGGAAAGAAATGGAGCTATAGCAGGTGACTTGGAGAGATTTCCATGAGGTTTTCCTGAGAAAAGCAGTATGTAAATAAATAGGTGTGCATAATCCATTTCATTTCTGTAAAATAATAACAAAAACCTATGCAAGGGAGCATATGTGGTCCATGTGGTTGAGCACCTGCTTCCCATGTGGGAAGTCCTGGATTTGATCCTCAGTGCCTCCTCAAAACAAAAACAAAAAACAACAAGCAAGCAAATGAAAAAACCAACTCAGGGGAGCCAATGGGGATCAGTGATTGAGCACTGGCTTCCCACATACAAGGTCCCAGTTTCAATCTCTGGCCCCAAACAAAAACCCTATGCATGTATGTATTTTTACATAGTTACATATGATTTGAAAATGGAGAGAAATATGAAGTGCTCCATCAGTCAACCAGGATTTCCTGTGTTTGGGGGTGGGTGTGGGGGGGTGGGTGATTCACATGTAGAAGGGATGCAGATATGAAAAAAAGAAAAAGAAAAATCTGGTTAAAAATAGTACTACATGCTTGATTTTTATCTCAACTGTTCACTATTTTATGTGTTTGTATGGGAAATAGGAAATTAGAAGAACATTTTTCATCCATATTTGCTGATATGTGGACATGACAATAGACATGTAATTGTAAAAATATTATGGTACTTTTTTATTTTATTTATAGCAACTAAAAAACTTTTAGATGCTTTTAGATGAACAAGCAAGGAAAGAGGTGAAAAACCACAAACCAAGCTGTTGATGTTGAGTCCCACCATGGACTAGAATAAAATATGGAGAAGGAGAAAGACAGTTTTTCTTCATACATTTCTGATTTATTTTCCTTGTTACAAAAAGCTTATACACTGAATATGTTAATTTTATAATTCAAGAAAAACAAATAAGGATATTTTTTTAAATGGGAGTCCTTTGAAGACCTAAGCTTCCATCCTGACATTTCCTTGGCAAGTTCCTCAGTTTTCTGCTCTGTAAAATAGGGGTAATAATAGTATCTGACTCATCAAATAATTGGGAATTTAAATTTGATTAATCCAGTAAAAGAACTTAGCACAGTACCTAGTAAATAGGAAGTACCTCATTACATATTAGCTTTTATTTTATTATTTATTATTATCTTCATTATTCCTTTTATTTCTACAGCAAGAATGTTTGGACTAGATGTAAGGGATGGAGGTTGGAGAGTGTTGCCAGAGGCACTGAAGTGTGAATAGCTCAAGAGATCATTATGAGACATCTATGATCACATTGATAGGTAAAAAGAATCTATTAAATACACTGAAGTGGTTAATAAAACTGCATCTGAAACTAAAATGAATGTGTTTTGTATTTTGAAACAATGAAAGTATTTTGTGTAATTATAAAACTAAATTAAAAATATTCATTTTATGTAATTATAAAACCAAATTTAAAAAGCAATCCCTAAAAGCCAAAAGTAAAATGAAAAAAATGAACCAACATGTGAATGTAGTTGGTGAATAATCACTCTGAAAGTGATTATTTCTTTAAAACTAAGTTTTTGGACTATATATCATTAGTGGGATTTACTCTTAAATAAAAAAAGAACTGCAAAAAAATGTTTGTAACTGCTTTCAGTGACCATATTGGTGGTAGTAGCTTTGGAATTTATATTAGGAGATGTACAACAAATGTAGTAAGGATGGTGATGTCACTGAGAACTGTGATTTTTGGCACAGTTGACAACATAGAGTTGTAGGATCAATGAGGTTAAGTAAAACCCCTTTCAGAAGTGGATTTGGCTCAACTGATAGAGCGTCTGCCTACCACATGGGAGGTCTAGGGTTCGATCCCCAGGGCCCACACACAGTGCTGATGTGTGCAAGGAGCGTGGTGCCATGCAGGGATGTCCCCTGCATAGGGGAGTCCCACGCACAAGGAGTGCACCCAGCAAGGAGAGCCGCCCAGCGTTAAAAAAGTGCAGCCTGCCCAGGAGTGGCGCCACACACATGGAAAGCTGATGCAGCAAGATGGCGCAACAAAAAGAGACACAGATTCCTGGTGCTGCTGCCAAGAATACAAGCGGACACAGAAGAATACACAGCAAATGGACACAGAGAGCAGACAACTGGTGGGGGGAAGGGGAGAGAAATAAATAAAAAATAAATCTTTAAAAAAAATCCTTTCATCCTAAATTTTAATTCAGGATATATTTATATTAATTCAGGATATATTATATATTATATTCAGGATATATTTGTTTCCTTGATCTATCCTTGGGTGGGCATGAGGAAACTATAAATAATGACCAATCCAGTAGCAATGAATACCCTTAGCACTAAAATTGGAATCTCTAAATACCAATTCTCACTAAAAGATACCAGGGCTCCTTGGAGAAATGTCTGATTCTGTATCTCGGTCTGCAAACATAAAGGATGAACCTGAAATATCTTATCATATGAAAGCAAGAAACTATGAAAGACTACTAGAGTCACAGTAAAAGATTAAGGAGCCCCTTGAATAATCTCCCACTGACTGAAGATGGGACATCTAAGCATCAAGTAAGTATAAGGAACTCAATGTATTTAAACATAGAATACATTTAGCTTCATGAGTTGATAATGACACCAACAAAAAAGCAACCTTCATTGATCATCTACAGAGGGTTTCAGGGAACCATCTTGATATTTTGAAAATTTGTAAACAAAGAGAAAGAATCCAGCAAGCACTTACACTAATTTCCAATACTACCTTTACCTCAGGGTAACCATATTGTAGATGAAGGGATGTTTCTTTTTATAGAAGATATTCTAGTTATTAAATGAAGGAGTGATGCAAGAATTAGAGTATCAACAACTTTTTTTAACAGCTGTACTGAGATGTTGTCAACTTGACAGTAAATGTGAGGATTTATTATCTGTCTCTCAGTTACATTCCATTGATGTATATTCCTTTCCTTATGCCATTACTACAGTGGCTTAATTACTGAAGTTTCGTAGTTTGTTTTGTTTTGTTTTATTTTGTTTTGTTTTGTTTTATTTTTGAGGTATTGGGGCCAGGGATTAAAACCAGGACCTTGTAAGTGGGAAGCTGGGGCTCAACCACTGAGCCACATAGGCTCCCCTGAGTTGTTTTTTTCATTTGTTTGCTTGATGTTTTTGTTTCTGTTTTTGTTTTTAGGAGGCACGCAGAACCTCCCATGTGAGAAGCAGGCACTCAACCACTTGACCCACATCTGCTCCCCTATAGTAACTTAGGAAATCAGGAACGATAAGTCCTCCAACTTTGTTCGTGTTTTTCAAAATTGATTTTGCTATCTGGGCCTTTTGTGAATTTTAGAATCAGCTCATAAATTTCTGCCAAAGAGCTAGCTGAGATTTTTAGAGGGATTGCATTGAATCTCTGGATCCATTTGGGGAGTATTGTCTTCTTAACAATATTGTCTTCTGATCTACAAACAAGAGATGTCCTTTCATTTATTTAGTGCTTTTATAATTTCTTTCAACAATGTTTGTTGCTTTCAGTGTAAATTTTTCATTACATTTCTTAAATTCTTAACTGTTTGTTCTTTTTATGCTATCGTAAATGGAATTGTTTTCTTAATTTCATTTCTAGTTTGCTCATTTCTACTCTAGAGAAATCTAACTAATTTTTGTATTCTGATTTCTTATCCTGCAACCTTGCTGAGCTTACTATTTCTAATAGTTTTTAGTGAACTACTTAGGATTCCCTATGTACAAAATCATGTTAACTACAAATAGAGATAGTTTTACTTCTTCTTTTGTAATTTCAAAAGAAATTTCATTTTTCTTAGCTATATTCCCTGGAGAGAGCTTCCAGTACATTTTTAAACAGAAGAAGAGTAGACATCCTTTTCTTGATCCTGATTTAGGAGGAAAGCATTTGGTTTTTCACCATTAAGTATGATGCAAGGTATAAATTTTACAGATATCCTTTATCAGGTTTAGAAGTTCTCTTCAGAGTTTGTTGAATGATCTTACCATGAAGGGATATTGAATTCTGTTAAGTGATTTTTCAGTGTCTTTTGAGATGATCATACAGTTTTTGTTCTTTATTCTGTTTGTACTGTCTATTACATTGATTGATTTTAGGGTGTTAAACCAACCTTGCATCCCTGGGATAAATCCCACTTGGTCATAGTGTATAATCCTTTCTTTTATATTGCTATATTCAATTTGCTAGTATTTTGTTGAAGATTGTGTGTCTATATACATAAGTGATATTCATCTGTAGTTTCCTTTTCTTGTGATGTCTTCATCTGGTTTTGGTTATCAGGATAATTCTGATTTCATGAATAAATTGGATAGTATTCCTTCATGGGCTATTTTTGGTTTTGTTAGGAAAAGTTTTTGAATAATTGGTATTAAATCTTTAAATATTTTGTGGAATTCACCAGTAAAGGAATCTGGTCCTGGCATCTTTTTTGTGCCTGAGAAGTGTTTTTAATTACTGATTCAATCTCTTCACTTGTTACAGGTCTATTCAGAATTTCTATTTATTATTGAGTTGTGCATTTTATCTAAGTTATCTAATTTGTTGTCATACAGTTGTTTATAGTATTCCCTTTTAATTCTCTTTATTCTTGTAAGGGCAATAGTAATGTCCCCTCTTTCATTCCTGCTTTTAATAGAATATCACCATTTAATGCATTAAATGACTCTAGGTAACAACTATTAATAGATAATGGTGTAAAAGCTCTGGATGATCATCAGTAGCTTATAAATGATAAAAAGAGATAAAACCAACCAGATGCCTCATGATAAAAATATACAACTCCACCTATTAAGTAGCCTTAAAAACAAAATTTAAATCTGATCAAGTCTTTAGATCTAACTACCAATTTACAGGAAACACCAGGGATGAAGGAACCTGCTAAACAGCACTCTGGGAATCAATCAGAAAAATCCAGCATGTGGGAAAATCCACTTGGCAAAATAGTCCAATTTCTTCAATTTGTGAAAAGAATAAAAAGAAATGGAGGGGAAACTACAGATCAAAAGCAACTTAAGGGAAACGGACTTGGTCCAGTGGTTAGGGTGTCGGTCTACCACATGGGAGGTTCGCGGTTCAAACCCCGGGCCTCCTTGACCCGTGTGGGGCTTGCCCATGTGCAGTGCTGATGCGCGCAAGGAGTGCCCTGCCATGCAGGGGTGTCCCCCGCGTAGGGGAGCCCCACGAGCAAGGAGTGCAGCCCGTAAGGAGAGCCACCCAGCGCGAAAGAAAGTGCAGCCTGCTCAGGAATGGTGCCACCCACACTTCCTGTGCCACTGAGGACAACAGAAGTGGACAAAGAAACAAGACTCAGCAAATAGACACAGAGAACAGACAACGGGGGAGGGGTTTTTTTAAATAAATAAATAAATCTTAAAAAAAAAAAAGGAACTTAAGAGACTTATCAACTAACTGTAACTTTTGGACCTTATTTAGGTTCATATTAGTAAAAAACTATTAAAATTTTATGTGACAATTGCAAAATATGAATTGATGATATTAAATTAGTTTTTTAGATGGGCTAATGGTTTGGGGGAGTTAGTCCTTTTGGAGAGGCATACTGAAATATTTAGTGCTGTAATATATGATGTCAGTTTTTATTTCAAAATAATCGAGGGGATGAGAGAAAGGGGAAGAGGAGTGGAGTGAAATAAGAGTAGTCATGCATTGATGATTGTTGGAGCTGGCTGGTGATTACTTTAACTTCATTATATTCTCTCTATTTTGTATATAACTTAAAATGTGTATATTTGTATACACATATGTATCCACAGCAGCATTATTTTTAATGGCCCCAAACTAGAAATAACTCAAATGTCCACCAACAATAAAATTGGTAAATAAAGTATGGCATATTCATATAATTGAATATTACACAGTAAAGAAAATGAACAAACCGTAGCTGTAAGAAGCCATATTCATGAATCTCATATATATACAATTTGAGTAAAAGAAACCAGACTAAGAAAAATGCATACTGTATTTCTCCCTTTATAGATAATTCAAAAACAGGAAAAATTAACCGAAGGTGTTGCCTATGGGGAGGAAGACTAAGATAGTGACTGGGAAAGAACATGGAATTTCACTAATACTCTAGTTCTTGACCTGAGAAGTAGATCAGGGTTATTCACTTGTCATATTTCATTATGCTCTTTCTCAATTTTCATTTGTGCTCTTTTCTTTTTTCGTTATACCTCAATAAAAAATAAATTAAAATTTAAAAATAAAGGCAAAATAGGCTCTGAGCGAAGTCCTAGAGGACTTTCCTTTTGTAGCATCTTATGCTACCTTTGAAACTGAAAGCTCAGAAGGGCCAAGGTCAGGTATCCCATAGGGAGGGTGTTGTGGCTAAGATTAAATATGTGGGAGAATAGCAGTTTGGGGTGTGTGCTAGAAGCAGGAACCTAGTCAACAGCAGGAAATGCCTGTTCAAACCCGAGTTGAAGGGCGAGCCCAAGGTCAGAGGTTGGCAGGAAGGCAAGGCCGCCAGCACAGTGTATGGCACATTCTACTTCACAGGGTTGATGTGAGGAATAAATGAAAGGAAGTACATGCAGAGTGCCTACATAGACTCACGACCACAAATGGCAGCTACGGCCTAGAATGATGACTCCATGAGCATTAGTGAGTAGACACTGTGAAATCTATTTTGGCAACTCTGCTGTACTTTGGAATCTTCCCTGATTCTCAGTAGAGACGAGATTGCTGGAATCAGCAGCCTCGGCTTAGTGAGCTGTGACTCTGCTTTGTTAGTGGTGTCTCTCTCAAGGATATCGCAGGTTCTCAGGGATGGTCCCCAAAATGCCATCCCCTTAAGGAAGGGCCTCTTTGTTGCGGGACGGTCCCTGTCTTCCAGCCAGGGAGGGAGTAGTTGGCATGGAACAGCCCAGAGTCTAGGCCTGCCATCCTACGCATCCTCCTTTGGCCTCAGTCCTTATGAAGATTCCTTGGAGCCCCAGCTAGGTGAAATCGAAGGCTCTTTCAGGCTCCCTTCCCCTCTTCTGAACTCCTCTGCAGAATCCCACAGCCGGCCCTGCAGAACCTGCTGAAGAGGTGACATGGGTCCCCGTCCAGCCAAATAATTCCTTATTTTGCCTGCCGCAGCCTGCCTTCCCAAAGGCCTCACTGTCCTGCCTCTTCACTTGATTGTAGGAACTCCCTCATGCACCATTTACAGACTGCTTCTGGCTGAGCTTCCCAAAACAAAGCACAAACGTATACTCGGCCACATCTCCTCTCTCCCGTGCCAAATCCTGCTGCGTGTATGTTAGCTTTCTTGGTTTGGATAACACGATCACTCAGTCCTTCCTCTAGTTCATTTCACCAGATCGTTTGGCAGGTGTTGCCCCCAGAAAATTCAGAAAAAGTCTGGATAAAGCACAAACACAGTTCCTAAGATTCATGCCATGGACCTACAGCAAACACGATTTCAAAATTAGGACTGTTTTGGATATATTTTCTTTTTTGGCTGTGTGATGTGGTCAATAATGACTGAAATCTGAGAGTTCACGTATGTTTTCCCATCTTCTGCCCATTAGAGGATTCTGGCTTGGACTGTTTAGATCTCTTTATCCTGCTCTACCCTGCAAGGAGTAGCTGGCCTTGCTAGACCAGTTCTTGGGCTTTCGAGATAGATAATTATAAGAAAGTGGAGGAGGGAGGAAGACAGCCAGATGCACATGGGAGGGAGGGCTAGGGGAGTTTTTTGCCTTATTGCAGACAGAGACACAGAAAAACCTGCAGTGCGTGAGGAGAACAGATGGCAAGAGGGAAAGTGTTCGTAGTGTTTGAGGAACATGAGTTATTTTGACATTACTTTTGTTTGCATGAACTCTGTTTCTTTAACTGTAACTCTCCTTCAGAACTGGACCAGCTGGGTTGTGACTTGATCATTGAAAGAGTTCAATGACAAGAGGCTCACTCAGTTTTCTCCAGAGCGGGGAGGCCTTTTAAGGATACAGAAGGGCTGGACCTGGCACCAGTGCATGTGCAGAGTAGAAAGAGCTCCAGGGGTGCCCTTTTCCTCTGCATGGTCTCTCTCTCCTGGCACCTCCACTCCCCCATCCTTCCTTTTCCTTCTCACATTGAGTGGCTTCCTCTTGCCGCACATGGCACCTGCTTCCTTACAGCCCCTCTTTTCACTGGGCTCACATCACCTTCCTCCTCTTACTACTGTGTCAATGTGTCACAGTTCCCAGAAGAGGGACTCTAAGTAGCCCAGCTCAGCTTTCTGCATTAGCCTACATCTAAGTAGGTGACCAGGTTAGGGGCTGCTGCCCTTTGGGCTGGTACACACGTCTCAGCCAGTCAGGTTGGGTCAGAGATGGAAGGCCCAGTTGGAACCAGAAGTGGCCTCTGAGGCTCTCCCTTGAGCAGGGCTGTGAGTAGCACAGCTTCACTTTGGAGAAGTATTAAATGTTGGCAAAAGAGATCTGTTGGTCATGACCTGGTATCGTGGCCCTGGCTCTGTCCAGCGCCATGACCTTGAGTAAGGCTCTGAACTACTCTGCACCTCAGCGTTCTCGTCATGATCCTTCCTCTCTCTAGCACAGAGTTGTTGGGAGGACTTAGGAAAATCATATGTAAAATGACTTGGGCTATTCCTAAGTACTTCACAAATATAGCAATACTGACCTGTTTCCTTAATACAGAGATACGCAATTTCATTTTAATTTTTACAATTAAGATGCCTTTCAATTGATACCTTATAAATGATGTGAATATTTAATGCTAGACTATTTTCTTGTTTTTCCAAATATTTACCATCAATGACAGGTCTTCCAGCAGATAAAGTCTTTATTAATTTTCCATTGCTGCGTAACAATTATGACAATTTAGCTGTTTAAGACAAGGCCCATTCCCCTCAGGTCTTGTGGGCCAGACCCTTGGGCCTTCTGGGTTCTCTGCTCAGGTCTCACAAAACTGAAGGCAAGGAGTAGGCCAGGGCTGCTGCCCCGTCGGGGCCAGGCTCCTTTGCCAAGCTCACACGTCGCTGGCAGAATTCAGTTCCTTGCAGTTGTGGGACCGAGACCCTCAGCTCCCAGAGGCCAATGGTTCTCTGCCACATGGCCCTCTCCACAACACAGCAATTTGTTTAAGGCCAGTAGGAGAGGGTGTCTGCTGCTTCACATCTTTCTGACTTCATCTCAGACCCTTGGTCTTTAGACCCTCATTTAAAGGACTTGCCTGATTAGACCCAGGCTACCTGGGTTAATTTCCCTTTTGATTAACTCAAAATCAGTTGATTGGGGACCACTGCAAAATCCCTTCACCTTTGCCCTTGTAAGGGAACCTAATCACAGGAGTGAAATCCCACCCTATTCCGCTCACCCTCCAGGGAAGAAGGTTATGCACCAGGGGGCAGGAATCTTGGGGGCCATCGTAGGTTTCTGTCTACCCGGGTCTCTACCGCAGGTACATGGTAGCATTCTGAGGAAAAAGCAGATGGCTCTCAACGTCCTGTGTGTCTTCCTGCTCCACCCCCAGGGTTGTGTCCCCAGTGGACTACCCAGTGACTTCACTCTCCTTGTTGTCTTTCCCACCTTCCCTCAGGTCACCCAGTGGCCCAGGGGAGGCTGACAGACATCTATTAGGAGAGAGCGGCCACCTGCAGTTATCCCTGGCCTTGGACTGGGACACTGCATTCGGCGCTTGCTCAGAGTCTTGTGCCCTGATGCTCTAAGGCCCTGTGTGCGTGTGACACCCCCAGGGGAATTGTGAGAATCGTCATTCCCACGTTTTCTGATTCAGATGAGGAGCCCTGGGCACGATCAGGCAGTCTGATCAGTTACTGGTGTCTGCTGTCGAGGTGGCTGGCGGGGCGGGGGATAGCGGGGTCCACACGCATTTGCTGTCCCTGACCGCCAGCTTTCAGGCTCCAGCACATCCCCAGCCAAGCCAGCCCCTTCCCCTGAACATCTCCCAAGCAGGTGATGCCAAGACCTCTGGTGTACCAGGCGCAGAACGCCTCAGACAGGGACCTTCCAGGAGCTGAGGAGCCGAGAGGTCTCTCCCCTTTCACTCACTTTCTAAGTCCACTGTGCTCTAAGTCCACTGTGCTCCCTTGGCTGTTCTCCCTGCCTCCCAGTATTAGTAAAACAAATTATATGAACAAAAAGCACCTCCCCAAAACTAAAACGGAAGGCATTCTGGTCATCTCTGGACAAATTGGGACTGTGTTCCAAAGCCTTGCTTGGCCTGTGGGGGTCCTTATCACAGCATCGTTAGGAACGGGAATGTTTGGACAACTTCAGTCAGATCAAACCAAGAGAAATCAGCCTTCTGCCTTTTCAGCCTAAAGCCTGCTAACGATAACAGTCACACTTACTCACACTGGCCTCTCTTAGAAATATGTTTGTGTGTGTGTGTTTGTTTTTGTTGACATGTCTACTAGACTGAGTTTCTTGAGGGAAATGGACCATCTCTAGTTCCCCACTTAATTCCTACTCTGGTCTCTGGCCTGCTACAGAGTAGCCTCTTAGTAAATTTCTTTTTTGGGGGGCGGGCTGTGCTTTTTTTCACACTGGCCGACTCTCCTTGCGCGGCGCACACCTTTAGCATGGGGCACCCTTACACGGGGGTGCCCCTGCGGGGCCCAGCACTCCTTGCGCGCGGCAGCCCTGGGTGTGAGCCAGCTCACCACACGGGTCAGGAGGCCCTGGGGGTCGAACCCTGGACCCGCCATATGGTAGATGGGTGCTCTTATCAGTTGAGCTGTGTCTGCTTCCCCTCTTAGTAAATTTTAGTTGATGGAATGAATAAATTAAGAAATGAGTTTGCTAAACGCCTTAAATGCACTCCAGATAGTTTTGTTTTTCGCTTGTCATTAAAGTCCATAGTTGCCCCCTGTCTACTCCCCGCATCCTTTTGACACTCTGATTTGATGACAAGGGGGGAAAAATCACCAAAAACGTGGGAAGAAGGTAAGTGAACTACCCCAGGATCTGAAAGGAAACAGATAATGCTAGTGATTGTTCTTGTCAACTTGTAACGGGGGGATATAAATACATGTTAGAGAAGAGGAAATTCAAAAGAGACAGGGAAGCAGGTTGGAGGCTTTGAAGAATAGCCTGTTCAGAGCTGGCTGACTCAGAGGCATTTAGACTGTGACCTAGGAAAATTGTGTTTCGCTTTGTTGCTATTGTTTGGATGAGATGAAATTTCGTTAACCCGGGAGCTCTGCCCCTTCCTGCCTATTTCATTGGAGCATAAATTAGTTTTCAAGGGGTGAGCTTTGAATGAAGGATGAGCACTTTCCCCTTAATTATGAGCCCAGGCTGACCAAGGGGAGTGTTTCTTTCTTCTCAGCGACCACCCCCCATCCATGCTAACTTTTTGGCTGAACTTTAATTTTCAAAGCATTCATGGAAAATAAAACCCTCCATTATAGTTTCTCACTAGACATACCATGGGTTATTTAAATTTATCTTGTTTGTTTTTTTTTTAAATAGTTGCTTTCATCTAAAAACAGTGAACACGCAGAGGGTTATTTTGAGTTCAAGGAAATAACTTCCCTTGTCCACGGGAGCTTGTAACCAAAGGAACTCATAGTCCTTTAACTATCATGTGAACTAGAGGGTTGCTACCCTGGATGACAAGATGGGGTCTGCAAAATGTGCTTCCAAATGTTCCAGGGATTCTGAGGCCAATGTTTTGGAAAGAAGCCGTGGGCCTGATGGTGCTGTCTGACGAAACTCCAGAGCAGAGAGATAGGGTATACAGCGGGAAACCCAGGGTCAGAGTCAAGTGCTTGGCTACCATGGAGCTTGCAAGCTTGGTGAAATGCAGGGAGAAAGCCCAGAGGGAAACTCAGGCCTCCTGCTCCCTTGAACCTTGATTCTCAGTGGTCCTTATGGGCGTCCTGACTTCTGTGCATCCTGCTTGCCTTCCTGCTGTGTCCAGCTCTGGAAAATGCAACTGCCTCCTGTTCCTAAAGAACTTCTGGAAAGGACAGTCAATTCAGTCTGTTATACCTGGCTTGCAGTGTGCGCAGAATGGCTAGTGCATAAAGCAAGGTCCTTGCCCAGTATTACTCTCCTTTATAGGATAGAGGGGTTTCTGTATTTTAGAAATATTTGGGCTCCAAGTTTCTGATTCATTCCCAGAGTGATGGGAAAAGGATTTAGGAAAGCTTCCTCAACTGGCTTCTGGTGCTCAAGATAAAGACTTTTCTAGAATAAAGCCCATATTAAACCACAAATGCCTTTAGCCAGTAGGGAGGGAGTAAATGAGTGAATAAGTAGGAGAGATTATGACAAGTGATAAAGCTCATTCCCTGTCTAAAGGCATTCAAATTGAGGCTGTTTTGTTAAATATTAATTAGGCAAACAAAACACAGCTGTGGGCCACCTCTGTGCTCCTCCTACCCCCTCACCCCCCAAGAGCTTATAACACCCTCCTGAGTGATTCCCTTTGCTCCACCCATGGCCATAACCCGGGATACCCCTGGTTCCGCCTGTCCAGGTATCCCGCCTGTCCAGCTCTACTCGCTTGGTGACGTTGGACAATCATCTTTCTCTCTCTGAACCTCAGTCACTTCCTTTATGAAAGGGAGGTAATGCGCACCTCATTATTCATGCCTGTGTGAGGATCAGGTGAGACTTTGTTCTGAGAGCAAGTGCCTCTGGCACCTATGCAGAAATGACAGTGAATTCACCAGCCATGACCACTATCAAGCCCCTAACAAAAAGGAGCTAAACCCTGGAGCCCATTCACATCTAAACCCTGGAGCCTCAGCTTGCTTGGCTGCCTGGCTCCCCGCTCCTGATCCAATCCTGGGCCTCTCCTCCTCCAGATCCTATCTCTAGAGCCACCTGACCCATCCCTCCGAGAGAGATCCAGAAGTAGTTGTGCTGCCACAAGTCTTGGTTCTGGAGGACCCAAGCCACAGCACCCATGGGTGGAGGAATGGGTTGTGAAATTAGACCTGACTGATGATGTGGGACAGGAGCACTTGGCCACAGCTCCATCTTGTCAGCGACCAAATTCTCTGTGGCCTCAGAATCTTCACAGCTACTGTTTCCTTGTAGCCCTTTTATGCCCATGACTAAATCATGCTCATTTCACAGCTTAAATGTCCCTTCCTCACAGAAGGTTACCTTAACTGACAGTTATAATTTAGGCATCCTCATACTCTCTCTGGAAAAATTCTATGAAGGCTTCTTTCATTTCATTTATCACCATTTGTACTTATTTAGTTGGGTATTGTTTTTTTCAATGGTTTGCTTCCTCTCTATTTATTAGGGTATATGTAAGAGAGAAACTCCAAACAATAAGACAGAAGTTTATTTCTGTCTCACTCGTAAAACTTGGAGTCGGTATGGATCTCTAACACAGCTCTCGCTTTGCCAACCCTGGGATGTGGCCTCATCTGTGTGGTCCACGATGTCCTAGCACCTTGTCCTCTCTCCTGCCAGTGGAAAGGACAGAAGGGAAAGGGTGGAGGTACACACTTCCCCTTTAAACACAAGAGCCAGAAGTTGAATGGATCACTTCCACTCACATTCCATGGTCAGAACTTGGGCTTATGACCTTTTGCAAATACAGAGAAGGCTGGCAAATACGGTCTTTATACTGGTCACCTCTGTACTCATCTAAAACCAAGGATACTATCACTATATCAAAGAGACAAGAGGATGCTAGGGGACAATGACTCTATCTACCACCCCCTTAGACTGTAAGAAACATAACCAAAATTTCTTGATGTCAAGACCTTGTACTCAATGCCAAGGGTAGTGGCTTGGGTTGGGTGGTAGAGTGGACATTTTGAGAAGCCCTGGGATTCAATTTAGGGGTGAGACTTGCCCACAGAGATAAGCATGGGTGACTGCAGGAGAACAGAAGAAGGACTCCTCACCCAGAGAAATGTGATGTGACCTCTTCTTGTATTATTTACCCTTTCAAGCATTTATTCCTTAACTACCCAACTAAATTCTAAGTTATTCAAGCTGGAAACTGAGATAGAATATAGATATAGATTCAAATCCTGTTTCTACCCTTTAAGTAGCTGTAGAAACTTGAGCCCCAGTCTTCTTATCTGTCAGGTGGGGGTTAAAAACCACATAGGGAGGGGGTGATAGGATGAAATGGGTAAATGCATGCAAATGCTTAGCACAGTGTCTGACATGGATTCAGTACCAAAAAATGGTGTAGCCCCCCATCCACCCTAAGACGCAGTGCAGGGAGCATCAGTTACTATTTGTTGGTGGGTAAGTGTGTAAATTGGGCAGTGTCAATGCTCTGAAAAAGCCATGCAACATTTCCCAAGGAAGAACTGGTGCCTGCTGGGTCTCTACCAGACTTCAGGTTTGGAGTGGCGCCTTCCTCGCATATTCCTCTTTCCCAGGAAATAGCAGCTTCCGGGACTGGACAAGCTGAGTTCAGTGGAGAAGATGGGTGGCTGATTTTCAGAGGTTTGGCACCCACACCCAGTTCAAATGTCACCTTTTCTGCGAACACTTCCCTGACCCTCTTCCTCCCACTTACTTCCTGTTCAGGAAGGCCTGGAAGAGTGAGTCATTTCCTCTGTGCTCTTGCTGTCCTCCACTCTTGTTTCCGTTCAAGCATTTATTCTACTAGTAACAGGGGAGCTCATGAGCTGGTTTTGTTTGGTCTCACTCTGCACAAGCCCAGGAAGCTTATCCTTCCACTCCCTAACTACCCAGGGCCTTAGACCATTAAAAAGGAGGTTGGCCATACAGCATTAGTTAGAATGTGATTGATTAAGCAAAGTCTTGAGGGCATTTATGTGCATGACTTTTGCTGATATATTTGAGGACCATATCCTGTTTGCTGATGATACCTCAGCTGCGAAGGAGAGGACTGCCCATGCAATGTAGCTGCCTAGCACAGGTAATATGTATGGTAATAGCACAAGCTACAGAGGCTAAGCAACTTTCAGGCAAGCCCTGGTTCTGCCATCGGACCATGTTTGCTGGAATGGAGGCCCGGTGGGTCTATAAACGCTGATTCTGCACTTCGCTACGTGGTCCTTCATGCTGGGCCCCACAGATCCCTTTGATGGCTCCCATTTAGGGTGCCCTGAAGATCTTTCCAATCTGGAGGGAGGAGGGGGAAGCTCCGACCTGTCTTATGTTGTAATTTCTAAACCATTAGCCTCCTCAGGGTCAGGCTTTTGGCAAGACAGGTTGCTTCTGCAAACGTGCTGATGCACAAATGCAACCCGGTCCAGTTTTCTGAATAAGAAAGGGGTTGCCAGGCAGCAAGAATCAAGAGTGGGTGCTTGGGGGTAAAAAGTCATTCTGATTTCAAGGATCTTCTCTCCCATCACACCGTCCTGTCATCGTTTGTGTACCCTCATCTCCCTCATTAACCTGAGAGCTACTTGCAGACTCACCTTATCCTTTCAAGGCTTGCATCAGGCCACAGATTTGGTAAATATTGATTAAATGAATGGCAAATGGTGGTTAAAAATTTATTAAGTAACCCTTTGTTGGAAAATGAGCGTAATTCACATTTATATGTACCTTACAGACTGGTCTCCATTATTTTATTTAATCCTTAAAACAGTGCTGGTAAGAAAGGATAGGCCTTATTATTTCTTACTTTATCTCTATTTAAAATAGAGAGCAGAGAATTATAAGACTTGCCTAGGGTCCTTTGGCAGCTGAAACAGGGTGGACACTGAGACCAGGTGTGCTTGTCCTTTACATGAGGAGGGAGAGCAGGAAAGAAAGAGAGTGGGGGCCATTATCAGAACTCTAGGGGAAGCAGATTTGGCCTAACGGATAGGGCATCCGCCTACCACATGGGAGGTGCAAGGTTCAAACCCAGGGCCTCCTGACCCGTGTGGAGCTGGCCCACGTGCAGTGCTGATGTGCGCAAGGAGAGCCGTGCCACGCAGGGGTGTCCCCTGCGTAGGGGAGTCCCATGCGCAAAGAGTGCACCCCGTAAGAAGTACCACCCAGCATGAAGAAAGTGCAGCCTGCCCAGGAATGGCGCCACACACATGGAGAGCTGATGCAGCAAGATGACGCAACAAAAAGAGACACGGATTCCAGGTGCCGCTGACAAGAATACAAGTGGACACAGAAGAACATGCAGCAAATGGACACAGAGAGCAGGCAGCTAGGCGGGGAAGAGGAGAGAAATAAAAATAAACAAACAAATAATCTTTTTAAAAAAATACCAATACCCTTTAAAAAAAAAAAAAAGGACCCTGGGGCCCCTGTTTCCACGCTCCTGTCCATTCAGTGAAGTAGGATCTCTTCCTTAGCGGTCATTTGAAGCCTTGGGTGCAGGAGTTGTCGCAAAAAGGATAATAACCGTGGATTATGTTTTCTTTGGTCACAGTAGCGTTACCACTTTAATCTAAAGCAGTTCTCCATCTTTTTAGTCTTAGGACCCCTTTACGTTCTCAAAAAAATTATCGAGGATCCCAAAGAATTTTTGTTTATGTGGGTTATATGTATTGATATTTATTTACCATATTATAAGTGAAAAATGAGAAATTTGTAATGCTTAATTTATTTAAAAATATAAATTTACTGAATAGAGTGGCATTGCTTTCTATTTTTACATTAACATTTGGCTTCATAGAAGACAGCTGGATTCTCCTATCTGCTTCTCCAGTCAGTCTGTTACAATATGTCCGTTTATTTGAAATATGTGCAGAAAGTCCAAACTCACACAGGTAAGTAGTTGGAAAAGTTGAAAGTGAGGTAGTTGGGAGAGCGAGGAATATTTTAATAGCCTCTTCTGATGGCAACATTTCCCAAAGAAGGACCAGTACATGATGGATCTCTACCAGACCTGGGGTTCAGAGTGCAGCTTTCCTTACACGTTCATCTTTCATACTACACAAAACTCATCAAATGGAAGTTTCCTAAAGGTTAGTTGCAGTGTGAGATCTGAAACCCAGTCGATGAAATATCCATTCTGTTAACAATAAAATCCATTGATCTATCTTGCCAGTTGAATGGATCTTTATCCCATGTTGATATGTAACATTAGACCTTGGTGATTTGAAAATTGCTCAACTGAGTTTTGTAGCTCTTCCAAATATTAGCCCATTTCTTTATACAATATTTTAAAAATCACATTAACATCAGCACTGAAATCATCAGAAAAGTCTTAAAGTATTGGAAATCTGTCAAGCTCATTATGACAAATACAAGGTTTTCCCAAATTCTAATATTCATTTGAGAGCTCACAGTTTATCATTAGTGTCAAATAACTGCCAGTTGTTTGCCCCAATGTGACAGGGTTACTTTGTTTACTTTTTAAGAAAATGACTGCCAGCTACCCAAGTCAGAATAACCATGGTTTGCCAGTCAGGCTCTCAAGTAAAAATTGGCTTCCATGGAGGGGAGGGGTAGGGAGGTGGAAGTTGGATCATTCAACTTGCAACTCAAATAATTACAGAAGCACTTTTCCTCAAAACAACCATCACATATCAGTATCCAGCAGAAATGCTTTATATGTACTTTCCATTTCATCACACAGAATATTAAAAAGATAAATACTCAAGGAATGAGATTTAATAACATCAACAGTTTTTACTGCTGTGGCCATTAAGGGCATTCTTAAATGAAACGGGGTAAGAATACAGTGATTACTAGGACTGTTTCATGTCATTGCCTTGATCAGGTTAAGGTAGCAGCAGCTTTACCTATCTTTGCTTTTGCACCATCAGTTCAAATGTTAACAAAGTGAAAAGGCAAAGGACGTCATAGCATTATTAGGAAATATTCACTTCTGAGAGTCCATGAAAATGTCTGGAGGAGCCCTGGTTATCCATGGACCATCCTTTGAGAACCACTGGCCTAAAGCAAGAAGTAGTGGTAGGAATTCAGTCACTTGATAGAAAAGAACAGTCATTACTCTTGTTATCAGGAGATTTGAATTTACTCCCAGACCTTCTCTGAGCCTCAGTTATCTCTTCTGTAAAATGGGATAATAACACAGCATTTTCTTTACAGGGTTGCTATGAGAAATAAGTCATGATGACATGCTGAAAGTACATTGCTGTATACTCACAACTGTTGGGCAAATAAAAGGAATTAGACATTCATTCGGGGCCTGTACACATTCTGGGGACAGAAGAATCCTTAGCCTCAGGTCATACTGCCAAGCTGACCATCTGCTTTGCCCATGAACTCAGACTAGAAAGGGAAGGAGCCCTGCTTCTGCCGTAGTAGCATCCTACCAGTGAGTAGAAGGTGTCTTGGACCCTATTCCCTCCCTAATTTCTTTGCCACCCACCCTTGATTGTCAAGTGAGCCAATGAACTCTCAGTTCTGCCTAGCAACCCAACATTTCTTTTGTCAATTTACTCTCCCATTTCCCAAAATATCCATAGGAAGAAATCTACAGGCTCTAGGGCAAGTAAATGAGTTATCTGACTTGACACCAAGTCTTATGATCCATAAGAGGAAAAATTGATAAACTGGATCTCATCAAAATTTAAAACTTTTGCTCTGCAAAAGACCATGTTAGAGGATGAAAAGACAAGCTACAGACAGGGAGAAAATATTTGCAAACCCTCTATCTGACAAAGGACTTGCACCTAGAATATATAAAGAACTCTCAAAACTCCACAGTAAAAAAATCCAGTTAGAAAATGGGCAAAATACATGACAAACATTTTGCCAAAGAGGATACACAGATGACAAATAATCACAGGAAAAGATATTCAACACCCTTAGCCAATAGGGAGCATGCAAATTAAAACCACAATGAGGAACCCTGGCTGTGATATTGTACAATAATGGCAAGATGCTAACATTGGTGGAAACTGAGCAAAGGATACATGGGATCTCTCTATTATTTCTTATACCTGCATGTGTATTTGTAATTATCTTGAAATAAAAAGTATAATTTTTAAAAAAATTATATCAGACAGTGCCATATTCCTATTCCAAATCTCCAAAACTTTCCTGTCACACTTAGGATAAATCCAAACTACTGATCAAGCCTTACAGGTCACCCAGGGTACGGTCCCTCCAACCAGGGTGTGGTCTCCTCCAACTCTCCTCGTCACTCGCTCCCTTCTAGGAACACTGGATTTCTTGTGATTCCTTGAATAGCAAAGCTTGTTCCTACCTTAGGGCCTGTGTATATGAAGTTTCTTCTGCTAGGAACCTCTTGCTCCAGATCTTTGCATGATTTACCCTCAACATTCAGGTCTTGATCAAATATGCCCTTAGAAAGACCTTTCTTGAACACCTTATCCAAAATGGCACCCGTACTCTCACCCCTGTCACTCTCTCTCACTTTACCCTGATAGTATATTATGTATTTATTTGCTTATTAGCATAAGATAGAGGCTCAATGTAGGTAGGGTCCTTGCCTGTTGTGTTCACCACTACTTCTGTGCATACATGGCATATAGTAGGTGCTCAATAAATCTTGCTGAATGAATGAATGAACACACAAAAATGGCAGGTTGACTTAGGTAAATGTTTGCTTTACCACATTTACTCTGAATGTGTAAATTCAGATTACTCTGAACCGAGTCCTCTTTACATTCCTCACAAAGCAAAACTGCTTAGGTATGATGAAACAGGAAGAAATAGGGAGATATAGGTTTGAGTCCCATCCTGGCACTATTCTGGCTATGTGAGTTTGGGCAAATGACATCAGCCTCTATTTCCTAATCTAAAATAAGAATTATCCTAAGGAGCTGAGAGATAAGATTCCAATATGGTGGTTTGGAGTTATATATTCCAGAAACCATATTCTTAATCCATTCCTGAGGGTGTGAACTTATTGTAAATAGGGCTTTTTGATGAGGTTCTTTCAGGGAAGCTGTGGCCCAACTGAATAAGGATGGGTCTTAATTCTATTACTGAAGGCATTACAGAGAAAGCCATGGGGAGCAGCCAGAAGCTGAAGTCAATGGAATCTGGAAGAGAAAGGAGAAAATGCTGCCATGTGCATTGCCATGCAGCAGAAAAGCCAAGGAAACCCAAAGATCTCCAGTCAGCCAGAATATACTGGCCTGGGAGGAAACAAGCCTTCTAGCCTCTGAAACCATGAGCCAATAAATGCCTGCTATTAAGCCAATCCACTTGTAGGATATTTGTTTTAGCAGCTAGGAAAATCAATCCATCAATAACTCTTCCCCAAACCTGTTCTTCCTCCTAATTCCCAGCTCAGCCCTAGGTACCACCACCCATCCATGCACCCATGCCAGGAATCTGAATGAATCAGCCTCAGTGCCCTTCTTCTTCACTGACGCTGTACACAACCAATTGCCAAGTCTTGACTAGTCTACTCATAAATCCCTCCCACATCTCTTCTCTCTCACCTTTCCCACTCATCATCTCTTGCCTAAGCCATTGCAATATCCTCCCTATATGAATGGAAAGAGCCATTCATCTTCCGAACCACTGATAGAATAATCTTTTTACTCTACAAATCTGATTATTTTAGAACCTTCCCTAAAACCTTAAATGGTTCCCCATTCCTTTTTGGAGCAAGAGAAAGTTCTTGGCCTTGGCTTTGATCTGGCCCCTGCCCATCTCTTGGTCTCATTGCTTTTCCCTCCCTAACAGTTCTTTTAAGCTCCACCTATGTTGTGAAACAAACCATTGCCAGTCACACCTTTCTGACTTTGCACATGTTTCATCTGTCTGGATGCTCCTCTGCACTCCCTGACACTTAGGAGATTTTCAGGATTCAGCTTAGCATTCCTTGGTGAACATGCCTGATTTGCCAATCTGTTTGACTTGGGTGAGACAATAAGAACGTTCAACCTGCAAATCTTTGTACAAGCTATCAAAAGGAGTTAAGGGCTATCCCCTATCCCTACCCCTCCCTTTCTCTAGCACCAATTTAAGATGTTTAATTGGAGATTAACATCTGGAGATTATCTGTTTTGAGCCCTGCCTAGAGACAGGAATGGACAAGATGACCTCTCTAATCACCCATCTTCAGAGTTCTTCCAGCACAGTGTGTTATCTTGGTAAAGAATGAACTATGGACTCAAAGAGACATGGGTTTGAGTCCCAGCTCTACCACCTATCAGCTCAATTACCTTGAGCCTTGACCACAAAGAAGAAAATAATGGGACCTCCACAAAGTGTCAGGAGGATTCAATGCAATGGTGCAGGAAAAGCAGTTAGAATGGTTCCCAGCACACAGTATGTATCCAGTAAGTATTAGAATATCTCCATCTAGTGGTCTTGGTACAAGAAAGGAAGGCAAAACCCGAGGTGGGGCAAGAGTCAGCGGGGAAGTGAGGATGGTTGTGGAGGAGCCCGGGAGAGCTTAACCAGAACTGTAGCTCTTCCAGTGCTGAGCAAAATTAAGTGGATGCAGAAAAGCAGAGACAAAGTGAGTAGGAGGGGGTTTGTAGGGAAATGGACACCACAGTGTATAAACAACTGGGACAGGAAACCAACGTTTAGGGATCTGGAGAGGTATTCCCAGCCTGCGGGTGGGTGGGTATGCACCCAGGTTTTTTTCTGGAGAAAGTGGGAACCCAGGCCATCCTGCCAGTCTATAGTCATTTCATATCTGAAGATCATTTCACTGACTTCCTTCCACCAAATTGTTACAAGTACCTAGTCAGTGCCAAGTATAGGCCATACTGAAGGTGGGTCAAGGGTGGGGGTTGAAAGGGAAATCCAAAATGGTCAACCTGGTGTGTGGCAAAGAGCACTAACTTTGGAGTCAGAGAGGCTGGGGTGACACACCAGATGAGCCCACCATCAGCTGTGTCGACTTTTCCGGCCTTCAATTTTCTCATCTGTAAAATGGGGATAAAATACCTACTTCAAAGGATTTCAGGGTATTGAGATAAAGATGAAAAGCATTTAGCACAAATAAGCAATTTAAATTGCAATTCCTTCTCTTTTATGCAACTTATTTGATTTTCTTTTATTCTTAGCACCTATAACCTAAGCTTTTATTTAATTTACTTTCTTTTATTTATTTATGTCTCTCCCACTAGGACATAAGCCTTATGAGAGCAGGTATTTTGCCTAGTGTCGTGTTTGCCACTGTCATCCCAGCACCCAGCAGTACCTTGGTGGTGTTGAATAAATGAACAAATAAATTGTATTCATTTAAGCTCTTCAACTAGAGTGTAAGCTCCATGACAATAGGTTTGTATTAGTTATCTGTTGCTGCATAACAAATCACCCCAAAACTTAGTAGTTTAAACCAACAATAATCATAGCTTTTGTGGATCTGGAATTTGGGAGCCACTCACTTGGGCAATTCTGGCTCAGGATGTCTCATGAGTTGCACCTCAGATGTAAGCTGGGACTAAAGGCTTGATGGGCCTGGAGGATGGATGGACAAGGTGGCTCACTCACGTGGTTAACACTTGCTGCCAAACCAGCTTCTCTCCACATGGGGCCTTTCATGGAGCTGTGTATCTGTCTCACTAAAGTGGTGGCTGGCTTCCCCTAGAGCTAGCAATCCAAGAGAACATGACGGAAACTGATGATGCCTATGTGATGTAGTCTTGTGCCACGTGGCACTACGATCACACAACATTTCTGCCATATTCTATTGGTCACACGGGCCAATCCCAATCCAGGTGGGAGCAAACCATATGAAGGCATGAAGACCAGAGGTGAGGGTCGTGGGAGCCATACTGGAGGCGGGCTGCCTCACGGTGAGCTTATGTATGAATGTCACACCAGTGCCTGGCACATGGTCATCACTCAAAAAGTATTTGTTGAATCAGTAAATGAATATGCACGATGAAATGCACAAGTGCTAGGCATAGTCAGGAACTCAGGCCCTGCTTTCAAGAAGCTGGCATTCTAGTGGGACGGATAGAAGACCCACAAGGAGGCATTTATTTATAATACTGTGCCCTATAGCAGAAAATGGTCTAAAATTTCCAGAGTGGGGGCATTTAGCTCTCTGGGGAAGGAAGTCAGGGAAGAGCTGCTGCAGTAGATGACAGATGGACAGAGTTTGGAAGGATGAATTGAAGGAAGTCAGGTGAGGAGTGGAAAGAAGGATGTTCCAAGGAAGAGAGAGACATGAGCAACGACAGGGTGAATAGTATGGAGAGACAGGCAGGTATCATCAGAGTCGTGTTTTATTTCCCTCTTGTGTACAGCAGACTTCCATTAGTGCCTATAGTAATGGTAATAGTAATAATAATAACCCAGTATGGGTTGGGGATATAAAGATTAATAACATATATGGCCTTTATTCATAAGCAGCTAAAGTTACAAGGGTATAGGACAAAGGCATGTACACAAATGACTAGGACGTGAATCAGGGGAATGAAAGTTCCTGGAGAGAACGTATGGCAAGCTTGGGCTCCAAGGGCCAAAAGCGGGTGCTAGTGCAGCCACTGGGGAGAACTGGGTAGACACTCAGGGTCCAAGAAAGTAGAAAAGACCAATTCAATCCATGCTCAGCAGAGATGCAGTTCTTTGTACACATTGATTCCGAATTTCTTTTCAACACCCTTCCTGTGTGCCTTCATGACCCACAAAGAGGTGCAGCGCTGTCCTGCTCGCTTGACCTCAGGGGAGAGGTGGCCTGGGGTACATGTAGGGAGGATGTATTAGTTTCCTATTGCTGCATAAAAAATCACCCCAAAAAACAGTGGCTTGAAACAATAGGGAAGCGGACGTGGCTCGACTGATAGAGCATCCGTCTACCATATGGAGGGTCCAGGGTTCGATCCCCAGGGCCTCCTGACCCATGGGGTGAGCTGGCCCACGCACAGTGCTGTCCCATGAAAGAGCGTCATGCCACACAAGGGCGCCCCCGTGTAGGGGCACCCCACTCTCAAGGAGTGCACCGTGCAAGGAGAGCTGCCTTACGTGAAAAAAGTGCAGCCTGCCCAGGAGTGGTGCAGCACACACAGAGAGCTGACGCAGCAAGATGACGCAACAAAAAGAGCTAAATTTCCCAGTGCCGCTGGATAATGCAAGAGGACGCAGAACACATAGTGAATGGACACAGAGAGCAGACTAGGGGAGGGGAGAGAAACACATTTTTTAAATCTTTTTTAAAAAAAACAATAAAACCAACAACCATAACCATGGCTTCTGTGGGCCAGGCATTGGGGAGCAGGTCAGGCAGGCATTTCCAGCTCTGTGGGGAGCTGCAGGGGCTTTCTGGAAGCCTCTCGGCCTGCTGGTCTCCTTCAGTGGAGTCGGGTAGAAGGCCTTGTTTGAGCCGCTGGCTGGGAAGTGCAGAAAGAAAAACACAGGGACATGGGGGCAGCAGGGCTCCCCTAGCCCAGGCTCTAGGGACAGGGGCTCAAATGAATTCCAACTATTAGTGCTCCACCTTGGGGCTTACCCAGGGTCTTTATTCCCAAAGAAATGAAAGCACCTTTTGCATATTCTCTCCAGGCGCCCACTGCCAAGTTCATGGAGTGGAGGAGCCGCAGGTAGCTGTTCAGTTTTTAAATGAAGAGCATGAGGCCAGGAGGCAGCAGTGGGCTTCTCCTGGCAGCTAACTGAGCGCGGCAGGGCTTCTGACTACCAAAGGCAGGCCAGGAAAAGGCCTCTGGAGGTGGCCTGAGAAAGGAGCCCCAAGGAGGAGCCTGAGAAGGGGCTGGGGGCAATCAAATCCCGCCTCACCAGGAAGGGGCTGGTCAAGACCCCACAGCGTTAGTGCAGAGCCGACCGGTCCCGCTCTGGTACTTTCCACTGCTTTCTAGTCTCGCTCTAGACGCCTTTGGGAATTTGAGGAACGTGGAGGAATTTGAAGCCCAGAAAGAGCGGACAGCTCTATCCACATTTTCAGAGCGCTTCCTTTTCCTGGGAAACCACTCCCAGGGCTCCAAAGCCTCCTTGCTCCTTTGCCAGCACGTCGCTGCCTGCCCCGGCCCCAGTCCATCCAGGCTGCCACCATTCCACTCTTTCCCCTAACAGCCCTTAGCTTCACGCCCCGTCCTTGTCACCTACACCACTGAGACAGTGAGAAACGCCCTTCCCGGACGGGCAGTGTAAATGCATCGGGCCACCAAGGCCTACCGAGCGCCACGCATCGCATTGGAGGGCTTAGACCCCGTGCCTGCCACCTCTGAGGACAAACAAGGTCATAGCACCTTGTCCTGGCTACAGCAAGGCCCAAGGGAGGAAGAGGTCTGTTCCCCAAGGGGCGAGGGTAGGGGCGATCAGGAAAGGCTTCATGGAAGTGGCATCCACTAAGGTGAACTTGAGGGAGGCCATCTGCCAGACAGACTGGATGGGGAAGGCATTTGGGGGAGAAAAACAACTGGAACAAAGACAGAGCAGGGTGATGCAGGCACCTTGGAGGTGCTGTACGTGCTCTGTAGGGTCCCAGCCACAGAGGTCAGAGTGGAGCGTGGTGAGAGGGACACAGCCTGCGTCACAAAGGACCCTTCAGAGCAATCTGAAAATGTGCATATTGCCCTGTGCTTCAAGATTTGCGGAGTCATTGAAGGGTTCTAATCCAGAAAGTAACATTGGCGCTGGGTTCCCCTTTCAATGGCCCTGTGACACCAGACAAGATACTTAACCTCCCTGTGCCTCAGTTTCCCTATCTGGGAAATGGGGAAAATGAGAGTATCTTCCTCATAGGTTTTCAGGGAGATTTTAAGAGATTGTACATGCAAAGAGTTCAGTTCAGCGACTATGTTATGGTAAATGCTCCGCAAGTCATAGCCATAGTAAGAACAATAAACTATTATCATTGCCACATTTTAGAAAGATCACTTCCAGTTTCCAAGTGGAGGTGAAAGTAGAAAGAAACAAGAACAGACTAGAGGACATACGCAGTCACGGCAGGTGTGAAATGGAGATCGTCTCACCTGACACGGAGGCACTGGGGAGGGACTGCAGAGGACCAAAACTGGAGATGTTGAGGAAACAGTACCTTCCGGAATGGATCACTCATGATCTAAGGAACTCAAAAAATCTTATCTCAAGGTACTATTGGGAAGTCAGTGGTAGCGAGGGAGAGGGAGGAGTGGTGGTTTGCTGCTAGTCACCAAGAGAGAAAATACAGTTTGGGAGACCAAAACCGGGAATGATAAAGTAGGTATTGGCAAGTTGGAGAATGTTGACCATCCAGCAGGGCAGTGGACACGTCTGGAGAAAGGTCAGGTCTTCGGGCGAAAGCTGGAAACTGAAGCCGTTGGAGAAGATGAGGTGGCGCGGGGACTGTATGTTGCCTCACAGAGGGGAAGGACAGAATATTCCCAAAATATTTGAGGGGGTGGGCTGAGGTCCCCCTCACCCACAACCAGAGCAGGTAATAAAGAGACCCTTGAAGTTCTTATCTGTATCAGGCATTAAGAATGCCGGATATTTCGTAAATTAAACCTTACTCTCCCTGCTGGAGGGGCAATTTCTATTTAAAGGGTTGAAAATAAAAGTAAATAACTGGCTCTTAAGGTGAACTAGTCTCCAAATGCAGATCTTCAGGTCTTGGATAACATGGCCTTTAATATTTGGAGTTGAAAATAGGGCATAAGCCTAGCCAGTGGACTTTAAAACCCTTTCCGCGGGACAGGTCAGGGTCCTGGGAAGACTGCTTCTTCCACTCTGCCGAGCCAAGCAGACCTGTCTTTCCAGACCCAACACAAATGCCATCTCCTCCTCTACCTAAGGCATCTCTACTCAAGGCATCTACCAGGAAAATAGTTCTGAATAATGTTGCATAGCAAAAGCAGTGAGCCCTGACTTTTAGTAAAATGAATCAGGGGCTCTGAACTCTGCCTGCACATTAAAATTACCTGGGGAGTGTTTTAAAAAAAAACAACACTCCCGGCCTGGGCCCTTCGCTGGAGCTACCAGAATCCCTGGGGCATTTCTCTAAGGCTGGGGTTGAGAACCACAGAGCTGATTAAGGAACCAGGTGTCCTCACCTGAGTAACAAGGTCATTGGGATGGGGGTGGGGGCAAACAGCAGCACCAGAGGCCTCCGTGAAGTGCAGCCCGAGCCCTGTGGAGAAGGCCCTTCTCTGGCACAGACCCTGGTAAATATAGCCTGCTGTAGCTCTGTTTGCCAGGACTGGGGGAGCGGGCCAGTGTCAGCTCTCCACATCTTTTCTAGACAGCTGCTGTCTGAAGTTGTGTAGAAAAGGTTGGAGCCAAAGTCTTTGTTCCCTGTTTTCTCAGGTCATCGTTCCACTAGGAAAATCTCCCAAGATATTATTCCTGCTACTTAGAGAGTTCTCCCTTCAGAGTGCAATCTTTGTTGGATGAGCCTCCTACAACTGCCTCATCACTATTGACATTTTGGGTCAGAAAATTCTTTGTTAGGGACTATGTCAACTAAAAGTGTCTCCAGACATCGCCAGATGCCCCCTGCATGGCAAAAACTTCACTGAGCTCACTCTGGAGGGAGAATTCCCCAAGGGCAGGTTCTTATCTATTTTGCTTTTTATTCTCTTCCAGTGCTTTCAGGTGTTCCCTGGGTAATGGCAAGATGCAATTCTGTGCCATGGCTCCCGGGTCTAAGGAGGTGGCGGACCGCTCTGTCAGCTGTTAAGATAAGATCTTCCCCTGTACTGTCAACCTCCCTCCCACACACACCGTATTCAAGTATGTAGCAGGCTTTGTGGATTTCTGTCTCTTGGGGAGACTTGCAGCCCATCTTTGGTTTACAAAAGTCCCATTGAGATGAACAGGCTTTGGGAACAAAAGAATTTTCCTCTGGATTAAGAAGAGATTTCCAGAAACTTGGGTAAGCGGGAAGAGAAAGGTTGGAGATCCCAGGAGATTCTGAGGCTGTGCTCTAAATGGTGCACCAGGAGGCTTGGTCCCCCACTCGAGGTCCACCACTGAGCGAGAAACGTGGCTCCCAGGTGTGGCCCAGAAGCAGTCGGGGAATTCCCAAACTGAGATAATGGACATCTGCATGAAGGGGGGATGATGACCAGCACAATCTTCCTAAAACCTGGGAATTATGTCAGATCTCAGACCCCTGGCCCACACTCAGGAGGACACAGAGGACAGAAACTCCAAGAATGACCCAGGCAGTTTGAAAGCTTGGAAACAAAATCAAGTTGATTTATAGAAAATAAAGAGATATCAATATTTCTGGCTTGGGATTTGTACCCTTGACAAGTATAAACTCCAAATTAATAATAGCTAATATTTATTGAGTGCTTACTGTGTATCAGACACTGTTCTTTTGACTTTTGGGGCATTACCTCTTAATCTTTGCCAGTATCCTATTAGCAGGAACCTATGTAATTGCCAAGTTACAGAAGAGGAATTGGAGACAGACAGGTTAGGTGACTTCCTCAAGATCTCACAGCATCTAAGTGGTGGATGCAGAATAATAAAAAGAGTAACATGAATCACACTTTGTGTTAGGCCCTACTTCACGTTCTTTGCATGTATTAACTTGTTTAATCCTCACAACAACCTCTTGAGGTAGGTACTATCCCTACTCCCATTTCAGAGCTAAACAAATGAAATAAACAGAAATTAACTCTCCAGTCTCTTAGCTCAGAGTTAGCAGACCTGGAATTTTAATTTGGGAAGCCTGACTGCAAAGTCTGTGCATCCAGTCACTATGCCATGCTTGTGAGACACCAGAGCCCAAGCTCTGGACCACAGCTCTGCTGCCTCTCATGGCTGATTGGGTGACTGGATAGTCAGAAATGATGGTATGGTAAAACAGGATTTTAGTGGGAACCAGGGGAGGAGTCGAATCAAAATGGCCTACTCATGCACCAAAAAGAACAACCAGGCAAAGCTGTGAGTTGCTCTAGCATTTACAAATAACACTGAGTTCTAGACCAAGTCACTCACCTACACGGTTATTAGCTTTCTTCATCTCTAAAATAGGGATTGATAACTGAGGATGGCAATTCCTGCTTAACATGTCTACTAGAGACATTAACCAACTGGAGCATACCAAGATGAAAGAACTCAAGGTAAAGAGTTTTTTTTTAAAAAGATAATCAGAGAAATCTAATTTTGAACTGTATACTGGATGATATTAACAAACTAATGTTGTTTAATTATTGTATATTTTCATTTGAGAAGTTTTAGGTTTGTAGAAAAGTCATGTATATAATATTATCTTAATAGATATGATACATTTTAGTTATGTAAGAAAATGTTCTCCCTACTCCCTGCTAAAAAGTAACAAATGTGTTCATATATAATTTCCATCCAGAGATACTTTAGCAATTAAGGAAAACTGAGTTTACATGGCTAAATTTGCCTCTGAGCCTTCGTAAAGACTCATTTAAAAGGATTTAGTACTTAATATGAGGGAAGGCAAGGGTTCCTGTCTAGGTCACCCCACTAATTTTCTATACTATGCTTAAGCGTCACCTGAGTGCCTTTATCAGCACATCCCCCCAAGTTAGGTAGCATTCTCTAAAGGAACTTTCTTTTGAGAAAGCCATTTCCTTAACTGAGAACTTCTTTCATGGTGATAATGAAGGACAGCTCCACACATTTATTCCTGGAGAGAAGTTCTTCATCACTTTTCAAATTTAGGGCTGCTCCCAAACACAGAAGATAAGTCTGCCAGAGGATCTGAAACCTATGAGCCATGGAAATGATCTCCTGTTATCTGACTTTCTTCTCCATTGAAGGCAGACTCAATTGCTAGCACCAAGCTTTGCACATAGTGGCTGCTCAGGTTCTTAATTAATATAAAAATCCTTGCTTTTAGGTGCACAGCAGGGCTCATAGTATGCTACTTTTTGTATAAGAGAGGGAGTACTATATATATAAGTAAATATACATAGAAACCTGTTCATATACATATTTGCTTATATTTTCCAAAAGAAACAATGAAAGGATAAGCCCAAAACTAATTAAAATGGTTACAGAGGAAGGGAAGGAACAGAGTGGGAGATGGAACTGGAATTTCTTTGGTAAATTAATATATATATATTAATTTGACAATATAATATCATATTTTACAGGCATAAAAATAAATAAAAAGCAATCTACCTGGTTACATATTTTGACTTTGAAAAGATGTAAAGGTTTTATATAAGTCAAAAACAAAATTAAAGAAGTAGAGAAGCAATTTCTAAAATTCAAAAACCTCTGAAACAAATTAGCCAAGTTGGTAGCATAATCATATAAAAAAGAGACTTTTTAAAAAATATACTTTTTAAAAAGATACATATATGTTACATAAAAATATGGGCAGTCCCAAATACCCTACTCCCTACCACTTGCACATTTTCCCATACTAGCATAGCCTTCATGCGTGTGGTACATTTGTTATGATTGACAAACACATCTAGGAGCATTGCCTCTAAGCATGGACTATAGTTTACACTGTAGTCCACACTCTCTTGCACACAATTTTGTAAGTTATGACAAGATATATAATGGCCTGTACCTGTCATTGCAATGGCATTCAGGACAATCCCCAAGTCCCAAAAATGCCCCCATTTTACACACGTTCTTCCCTCTCCCTCCCCTCAGAACCTAGAGAAGAGACTTTAAAACCCAGAGTTTTGACCCTACGTCCCTAAGGAGTGGTTCTTGACCTGGGCATTCTGTTCCCCAATGGAACATTTGGCAATGACTGGACACATTTTTGGTTGTCACAACAGAAGTTGCTACTGGCGGTTAGTTTTGGTAGAGGCAGGAATGCTGCCACACATCCTACAATGCATAGGACCGCACCCACGAGAAAGAGTTATCCAGGCCAAACTACAAGGTCAAAGTTGGGAGATCCTGTGCTAAAGGAATGTATTGTAAAAGCAGGAAGAATCCAATGATATCTTTTCAAGACCACAGCACCAATATTGATGTTATTGTTTGATCTGAAACATTATAGGTATATTGTGAGATAAAGTGAATAGACGATTATGTCAAAGTCATTTAAGATTCAAGATTCTGAGCATACAAGAAAGAGGTATAAGTGTAAAATCAGAAAAATTGAGTTAAAACCCTGTAATCTTAATTTTTCCTATGACTGGTGCCTCAATACTCCTCGGCCTTTTGCTCCCCATGGGACATTTTATCCTCCAGGCCTCTTCAAGCGGCTTCTTGGGCTTCTCACAGCATGGTGGTCTCAGGGGACAGATGAATTTCTTATATGGTGGCTGGCTTCCAAGAGGGAGAAAGCAAAGCCACCAGGCCAGTTAAGGGCTATGCTTGGAAGTGGCACAGCATTGCATCCACTCTTTCCTATTCCTCGAAGCAGTCACAGGATCTGTCCCTATTCGAGGGTCATGGAAACAGATTCCCCCTTGTGATGAGGGAGGGGCAAGGTGACCCCCTGACAGTAGAGCATGTAGTAGGGGCCAACTATAGAAAAGACAGTCAGACACTGTGAGGCAGCTGTAGGTAGGGCTTCTGACCTCAGGAAAAGCTGGCAATAGTAAATTCCCAACCCATTTTCCACCTGAAATTAGCTTCCCAGCCTCTCCAGTTCATCAAGCCTCTTCCAGAACTCTGAGTTAGTCCTGATTTTAAGACACACCTACATCTCCTCTGAGGGTAGAGTAGGGCGGCCTACTACTACCTGGGCAGGGCGTGAAAGAGCGCATTCATAACTCCCTCTGCAGCTGAGGAGACGAGCTTGGACCTCACAGCTCAGGAATCAGGATGGATCCCAGTGGGCAGAGCTACCTGCCAGCTGCTGTGGAGGGGGAAACGGCGGGGCCAGGAAACCACCTCTCAAGACCTCTGAGTGGCTGCACGTTGCTAGGCTACACTCTGCCTTCTGGCCCACATCTGCCTCTCAGTTACACTGCCAGTACAAGTGGGAAGCTACGACAAACAAAAAACAAAAAAAATCCCTGAAAAGCTTTAGCAAGACGGGTACTCGAACTTGAGGAGGCCTGGGGCACAGGACAGAGAATGGTATGGAGCGGGGGGCAGCGTGGGGGGGGGCTGATGCCAAAGGAATAAACGTGGCCGAGCTCTTACCCTGACGGCGCCGCTAATCTGTCGTGACGAGCAGATTTGCTAGGGCAGTGCTCGCACCCGGGATTTTCTAGGGATCAGCGTGTTAGTGAAGGGAAGGGGGAGTTGAAGCAAGTGGGATCACTGGGGGAGGAGAGGAGTGTGGACAGGGAGGAGTGGGGAGGCGGCAAGGCCGCTCGCTGGGGTGCAGGCGTCTGCCCTAGCAGTCCGGACCACAGCAGGCTCTGTGGCACCCCCCACCCTCTCGGGGTACGGAAGCGAGGGGCTGGCTGATGGCCCACCCCCCGTGTACTCATTTGGCTAGCTGGGCAAGCATGGAAGGTGGGGGCCTCTGCCTTCTCCCACCTCCGGGGTGCAACCCGGGCTGTTTCCTCCCAAGCCCAGCGCCTGTTTTTCAGGACTCTTAGAGAAAGAGGACTCTGGGGTGGGTGGGGCAAGAAAGGAGCTTCCTTCTGAGCTTGTCTGGCCAGGGGCAGGACCCGGAACCAGGGCCAGGGCCAGAGTCACAATGGCCATTGGCACTGGGGTCAGCTTTGAAGAGGAAATGAAGCTTCTTTGTCTCCACCTGGCTTCTACCCGGGCTCGGTCTGGTTGTCTCAAGTAACAGTGATCCCTTGGCAAGGACAGTTGGAGAGACGGCCTGGGTTTTATTTAATAAAACTTTAAAAAGTGCGAGTTCCACTGCATCATCCCTATGAAGCCTCGCAGGTCCCGGGGAGCACCGTTGTCCCTGCTGCTGGCCACAGCTCACGGGCATCTCATTCCCATTAGTGCTGAGCATACCTTCCTCTTCCATCTGCCTCCGCCACCCTCAATTTCTTCTGAGAAGCTCTCTTGTCCATACTCCATGTGGTCCCAGTCAGGTCCTTTATCTCTATGCTCTGCACTACAGTGGACAAATGCCCCGGGCTAGCCGAAGAACTCTATCCCCTGGGCCTAATGACAGTGCAGGGGGGGCAGGTGATACCAAGTGGGCCAATCAAGAGCGTCCCCATGTCTGGCTGCTGGAGAAGTACACATCTGTCCGCTAACGTCAGTCTTTGTAAGGCCCCTGTAAGCCTAGGCTTGTCGGAGTGAGAATAAATCCAGAGAACAGCACAGCCGAAAGACAGTGAGAGAGAGAAATCTGATGACATCGTTTGAGTCCTTAGAGAAGGCTCTAACAGCGTTAGCAAAAGCCAGGACTTTGGGCCCAAGCCTTTTTCAAGCACCTCTATCAAGAGTTCTCTGTCCAAGAACAGGAGCAAAGGACCCAACTAAGGATGCTGCTGCCTTCCTACCCAAACCTGTTTTCAGATGGCCTCAAGACAACTGCACTCATGTTGAGACGTGGGGCGAGGCAGCGCTCAAAGGGCTGTAAACAAGTTTTTAGGCTAAAACCCATGTCAGATCATCCTGGCTGTAGTTGCTTGCACAAAAAATGGACTGAAAGCAAATGTTTAATCCTTACTCAGGTTTCTTAAGAGAATTTTATTGCCAAGGAAACTACAAGCCTGACTTGCCAAAGTCAATGACTCAGAAGGGGGCCCTAAATTCTAAACCTGCTCCTGCAGGAAGGGACTGCAACAGCTTTGCCACCTCCAAGAAGACATGCTCCCAAATGCCCACCTCAGATGGACACGGCAGAACCTCCTCGAGGGAAACGCCAAAGGTCCCAGAAAATGTCACCCCAGGGAAATTTTCCTGGAGGGCAGAACTGGGGCTGCCAGATGGATGGACCAAGGGACTCCCCGACTGACAAGAAAAGGGTCTACTCAGTTCCTGCCCAGAGGGTTGGTTGTGAATATTGCTACAGGCGAATATGTTCAAACTCTTTCCCGAATGTGAATTTTTATTGCAGTTTTCCTGCTCACAGTACACTATTGTGTATCAGGTTTGGAAGGGCTGGGGGGAGATCCCTTGTTTTTCCATTTCAAGTTGTCCTTCCACAAGGAGCTATAACTGGACCTGAGTGCTCATCACTCCGAAGCTTTGAGCTGAACCAAGGCATGTAGGGGTTGACTCCCCTGGGGAGGGGGTTGGTGTGTCTGTGAAGAGTGCCTATAAATATTTAGTGACCCAAATTATGAGCCAGGGTAGACACCAGTACAGGTCACACAGTGCTCATCTTCCTTTTTATTCAAGTAAGTCACCAGACTTTTGTTTGGGTTCATTTCCAGCCTCCCTTGCAGCCAGGTGGGGCCGTGCAGCTGGTTCCCAATTGGAAACAAGTGGAAGCAATAGAAGCAAAGGGTCTCGGCCTTCAAGAGAAGCGGCCCCGCCCAGCCTCCCCCTCCCCCTTTTCCTCCCTGCCTCTTGGCATTCAGATGTGGTCGTGAACCATCCTGGGCCATGCGGTCAAGGTCAATCCCAGGAATAGAAGGTTCTGTGTCAAAACCCCCAAACCCACAAATTCAGCTGGCCTGACGTCATATTCCTTTTCTTTTGAGGCTTTTATAAATTCAGGGAAACAGACTTGGCCCAGTGGTTAGGGTGTCCGTCTACCACATGGGTGGTTCAAACCCCGGGCCTCCTTGATCCCTGTGGAGCTGGCCCATGCGCAGTGCTGATGCAAGGAGTGACTTGCCACGCAAGGGTGTCCCCCGCGTAGGGGAGCCCCACGCCCAAGGAGTGTGCCTGTAAGGAGAGTCGCCCAGCGTGAAAAGAAAGTGCAGCCTGCCCAGGAATGGCGCCGCCCACACTTCCCGAGCCGCTGACGACAACAGAAGCGGACAAAGAAACAAGAGGCAGCAAGTGGACACAGAGAACAGACAACCAGGGGAGGGGAGGAATTAAATAAATAAATAAATCTTTTAAAAATAAATAAATTCAGCAACTCTGAGAAAATATACAAATCATATTGTATAAAAATTACTATATTACTGGGCAGGCAGAAAAAGTGATCTTGGGAAGCTATAAAATTAAGAGTAAAAAATTTGAATGAAGAGAATAAAGAAACAAATTTAAGTTTGCCCTTTCAGGATTGAGCAAATGTTTACAGTTTTTCAGGACCACCACATATTGGTGAGAAGAGACCGCCTTTTTCTCTTACTTTCACTCACGATAAAGGAGGAAAATTAGGCAAGGATGCAGAATGTCATCAGAAGTTAGGGGCCCTAAGGTGCTGGGATAGCTGGAGCAAACCATAGCACAGTCTTTGGCCCCCCAAACTCCTCAAAGCCATGTACCCCTCTGGAAGTACTGTGCTCAGGGTAGGGGGACTCAGTTCTACTAATTTTTGCTATGGGACTGCATCATCATTTCCGGAAGAATTTAGGCCAACAGTCCGTGCACCCAGTTGAAAATATCCTCATAGACCGCCTCCTAGTTTTTGAGCCACAGAGCATCAGCAAGACCTCTCGCCACATAGAAGGTGGAGAAAAACAAGACTATGTTCTCTGAAATCCATGAGCAGTATCTTCCTTCTGGCTTTCCAGTATCTCAGAAAGTCATTTCCCCATAATATAATAATTTTTGTAATCAAAGTGCCATACCATGGGGAAGCAGATTTGACCCAATGGTAGGCCATCTGCCTACCACATGGGAGGTCCAAGGTTTAAACCCAGGGCCTCCTTGACCCATGGTGAGCTGGCCCACACGCAGTGCTGATGCGTGCAAGGACTGCCGTGGCACGTGGGGATGTCCCCTGTGTAGGGGAGCCCCATGCGCAAGGAGTGCGCCCCATAAGGAGAGCCACCCAGTGCAAAAGAAGTGCAGCCTGCCCAGGAGTGGCACCGCACACACGGAGAGCTGACACAGCAAGATGATACAACAAAATGAGACACACAGTCCAGGTGCTGCTGACGAGAATACAAGCAGACACAAAAGAACACACAGTGAATGGACTCAGAGAGCAGACAACTGGGGGGGGGGGTGCGGGGAAGGGGAGAGAAATAAAAATTAATCTTAAAAAAAAAGTGCCATACCATGCATGCATTGTCTGCTTCTTAAGGTGTTTAGAGCTTGTAAAAGAATCTGATTTATTAGGTGTGTAGTTTTAATTATTTATGTAAAATTTGATTAAAAATTTGTGATCAATGTTTAAATGTCCCAGGGAAATTTTGTTAGTTTTTCATGCTTTGGTTGATTATACATAAATAGTGAATAAATATAAATGTTGGATTTAATTAAGTATTAATGTTTGTTTTAATTTTTAGAGATTAATAAATTAGAGCCTCAGCCTTTAAATAAAAGTTAACAGTGACTTTTTCGCCACATATTAACAGTCATTCACACATTCATCCTATGCCTAAAACGAGCGATACAGAAAGAATTTTAATTATTAACTTCTGTAAGTCTCAGTTTCCTCATCTATAAAGAGAAAGGTGTTGGACTTTATCATTGCTAAGGTTTCATCCATCTCTAAGATATTGGATATCATTAAAATTCAGGAACTCTTTTGCTCATGTTTATCCCGGATATTTAGCACCCTAGAATAATCAGCCGCACAGATAAATGGAAGTCGGATCCTCCATAAAAAGTTAGACTACCCACACGCCTTTCAGTCTTTTATACTGTCACAGCTGCCTCTGTGTAAATAAACTGTCAGCATTACATCAAGGCACATGCCTGATTGATAGGTCTGCCAGGCACACTTACATACAATCAAAACTCAGCCCGATCGTAGATAATTACCAGCTTCAGCACATCTCAGCTGCTGTCACAATTTCTTATTGTATGCACCAGCTTCCCATAGCAATGGGGGAAAAAAGCCAGAACTGCCCACTTCGTATGACATTTTCCATCCAATTGTTTACAACGGCCTAACATTGACTAGTGCTTTACTTCCCCCTCTCGCCATTCTCACAACCACTCTCATTTTACGGATAGGAAACCAAAATTCAGAGAGGCCAAATGACTCCTCAAATCACACAGGGGCAGAGCAAGATTCAAACCCAAGTGTGTCTGCCTCTCTGTTTTTCCATGAAAATATCCCCAACTCATAGTAACATCTATGGACCACACAGGGTTGTAGTGAAGGCTGCTGGCCTGAACTGCTGAAGTTTTTATGCAGGTCTCCAGTACTACAGAAAAGCTGAAAACACAAATCCCAATACTTCTCTCCACTCTACTAATACTGGCAGGGGTTGTCTAGAAGGGTGGAACAGAAAAAATTGTGTGGGTTCAATGAAAATGAATCAATAAAGAGAACTAAGAGGAGCTCCCACATTTTGGTGCCTTCCTGCCTGCTGCCTGTGTCGAGTACCCGTTTGCGGACTTCGATGGAGGGTCTTGTTTCCTCCCAACTGTCAACTGCCCACTCGTAACTGTCAACGGCTGGAGGTTGCCTTGCTGAGGCCAGGCCTGGTCATGTGACTTGCTTTGGCCAATGAAATGTGAGCAGAGGGAACCTGCAAGTAGAAGCTTTAAGGAGGTTGTTGGTGTGGGAGGAGTGGGATGGGGGGTGGGGGGTATACTGGAACCTCTTATGTTTTTTAATGTAACATTTTTTGTGATGTATATATCTTCAAAAAAATACAATTTACAAAAATGATGAGGGTGGAGGGTGGGGGTGAGGAGTGGGTTTTATGGGAATCTTATGTTTTTTAATGTAACGTTCTTTGTGATCTATTAACTTTAATTTTAAAAAGTGTAAGAAATTTTAAAAAATTAAAATATGATGCACTAGTAAATGAAAAAAAAAAGAGCTATAATTACTCCATGCTCTCTTTCCCTCTGTCATGAAATCAGCCTGTTCTAGATTGCAGCTGCTCTCACTGCTTTGGTCCTATAATGACAATGTAGAGCAGAGCTGCATCCAACCTGTGAAGGTCAAGTACTGTGAGAGAGAAACAAACCTTTGTTGTTGTAAGGCACTGAGATTTGGGGCATTATTTGTTATTGCCACATAGTTTAGCCTAAGCCAACTGATTTAAGCACTATGCCATTATATTGGAAATATTTGTCACCTCTACAGGACAGTAAACTCCTTGTGAGGTACAGTACTTTAACTATATTTCAATCCCAGAGCCTAGCAGAGTGCTTGGCAGATAATAAGTAGTAAATGACTATTTGATGAGTGGCTGAATGGATGTAAGGAAGGATGGATGGCCAGTAAAACCTTAGAATGATACTAATGATATAATGAGTTGAAAATGGAGCATAGATTCCTCAGGATGAAACTATGCATTAGCAGTGCTCACATGGACACACTCTCTGCTTTGATATCATCAGTTCCATGGTTATCCAAATAATCATATAGAATATGGCTGCTTTCTTCACATCTTAATATTCCATCTCCTATATCCCAACCCACACTTGCCAAAACATCATTTATAGATCTTGCTATTTGTGTGTCCCCATGGATCAGCAAATTATGTGGAGTAACAAGTAAAACCCACGGGGTGGTGACACAATAGCTACCTGCCTTGTCCCTGATCTCTGGAATTTGACTGACCCTCCCACCTGTTATGGCAGGTACAAGCAACAGCCCTTGGCTCAATTATTTACCAAAAAACACTGAGATATGTATTTGTTCTCTCACTTCCTGCTCTTTTCTGCATGATTCCATGCTGCCAGAGAATCATAGTAGTTCAGGGTACAATGTCTTAAGTTAGAAAGAGTTTGCTCAAATCTTGATTACACTACTCACTGGCTGTGAGAGCTTGGGATAAGTTACCGAATATCTCATAGGGTGAGTCATACCTACCTCACATGACTACTGTGGAAATTAAATGAGAGGATAAGTCCTTTATATGCCATAACATAGGAAGTGCTTAATAAAGGCTAGTTGTTGTTGCTGTTATTAATATCGTCACCATGATTCAGTTCTTGACATCTGCATTTGACCTCTCCTTCTTTCTGCAACCCATTCTCTTTTCCCCAGCTTACCAACTTCATCCTTGGTTCTTTTTCCAGTCAACTTACTTCTCTGAAGTTTCCCTTGACTATGGCACCACCTGAAGCTTAGAACAAGAAATATTTCCCAACTAGCCCCAGTTCTGGGCCCTGATCCTCCACCAGCAGCAGCGTGGTTCCCCGGTCCCTTCTTCCTTATGAGACAACATAGATCAAGTTACCTTCAATTTACAAATTCTTGTATGTTCCTGAAAAATAACCTTCCAAACTCCTTTCTTGGATTAAGGTTATAATATACTGGCCACCACCCAATGTCTGCTCCATTGCTCACCACCTTGAAGGGCACCAGCTGCCTAAATAGAGTTTGCTGAAGCTCAAGTCACCTGATCTTGGCTTGAGGCAGCTTGACCAGCTGGGCAGAGTAGACTCAGTGACCCCAGAAGACACAGACTCTATTTTTGACTTTGACCCAGTCCACAAAGAGCTGGGCCTTTGTCTTGTTTTTCAGGTGAGGAACTACATTCTCAGTGTAATGGATATTAGGGGAACAGTTGCTTTAGGCTCTCAGGTTCTTCTTTGGAACCACAGAGCAGGTGAACAGACCATAGAGTTAAGGGTCTGGAAGTGATTACAAGAAGAGGGCTTCAGGCAAGGGAATGCCCAAGGGCCATGAAGGTGTTAAAAATCAAGTAAGGTGAGCTTCAGCATGCATGCCTTGTTTAAAGAAGACGCCAGTACTCAACTCCAGAAGGTTGCTGCCATATGGAAATGCCTACCCAGTGCTGTCAAATTATCTTATTTTTTTCAGGGGAAGCCAGGAATTTGGATTTTAATTTTGTGAAATCTCTAGATTTTTAAATGTTGACAATCAATTCAGATTTTCAAAGATAGTATGAAAGTCAAACAAAATACATTGGTGGTCCAAATGTGGCCACAGGCCACCAAGATGAAGTATCTGGTTTGAACCTACTACATAAAAGATCTGTCATTTTCTTCAGGACCTCAGGGCTGGAGGTTCCAGAGAGTATAATTACAGAAGATCAACAGTGGCATTCGTACAGAGTGTAGACTGGTTGAGTACTACCCTGGGAGCAGTCTCCTGAGAGGGGGTTTTGGGTACTGGATGTTTATTAAGGAGTGCCAGTACTGGGAACCAATACCTAAGGAAGGTTGTGGAAGGGAGCAGAATTGGGCAGAGGGAGAGATTGTGTTGCAATGGAGCCTCAATGGCAGCCTTATTATTGATGCCAAGAGGAATTTGGGAGCTAGCATGACCCTTCAGAATTTTCCCAAGTATAGCCAGGAAGAGTAGGCCTCCTTGTCCCCAAATCAGTCAGTCACTGGAGGCTGACTAGTGCAAAGAGCTCCATTTCTTAATCTCCTCCTTTCCTGTCTAAGCACATGGTCACACTTTCAACCTCTCAGCAGAGCAGCCTGTTTTCTCTGACCTAGAACTTAAGAATCCAGCTGGACCCTGGCCTAGGAGCTGGAATATACAAGTTGGAAGTGTCCATTGTGAGTCTTCTCTTGTTCTTCCTTGAGTTCTGACAATAGACTGGTGCATTTCTCCAGAATTAGCACTGCAAAACTTGATCTAAAACTGGCAAGACATGTCAGTGGGCACCTGGTATATGTAAGTCCTCCAAAGTCATAGGAACCTTTCATCTTTGGTGCCTGCCTTCTCCATCACAACAGCTCTGTCTGCCACTCTCCTACCCCCAAAGGTCAACTCCCAGCACACTTTTCTCCTTTAGATCTTTGTACAAGGCACACCCATCATCTGTGGGCTCAACTACCCCCTACCTCTGAGGTGTGTTGTTGACAGACTATATACACAAATTGTGCACCCAAATGGCGAAGTGCTAAGGTGTTCATCATGGTTTGACACCACGACCTGATAATCTGCATTTTTTTTAAAGATTTATTTTTATTTATTCCTCCCCGCCCTGTCCCCCCTATTGCCTGCTCTCTGTGTCCATTCACTATGTGTTATTCTGTGTCTTCTTGTATTCTCATTAGGCAGCTCCAGAAACCAATCCTGGGACTTTCCAGAGTGGGAGAAAGGTGATTACTCTCTTGCGCCACCTCAACGCCCTGTTCTGCTACATCTTATTTTCTCTCCTCTGTAGTCTCTTGTTGCATCATCATGTTGCGCCAGCTCTCCGCATCGGCCGGCACTCCTGCACCGGGTGGCTTTCCCATGCGGGGCGGCATTCCCACAGCAGGGCAGCACTCCTGTGCAGGGCCACATTCCTGTGCAGGCCAGCACTCCACGTGGGCCAGCTCACCCTCACCAGGAGGCCCTGGGTATCGAACCCTGGACCTCCTATATGGTAGATAGGAACCCAATTGGTTGTGCCACATCCGTTTCCCTAATCTGCATTTAGATCCTCAGACTCTGCCTGTCTCTGAGATGGTTCCACCAAGTTGCCAGTGTGTGAGGGAGATCTTCCTGGGGGATGCCTTTTTGGAGTTTCTAACTCTGTACAGATCCACTGTGGGCATTTTCCTCTGACTGGCAGCCAGGTAAGGAGTTCTCCATCATACCAGTGAACATTGCCTCACCTTAGAAGCTGTGAGGTCCTGTCATTGGGACTGGGAGGCTAGAGGTTGGGATGATGAAGCATGAGAGAGAGCAAATGACATGTGGGTGGCCTAACAAGTCTGTTCTTATGAAGCTTGTTTGACTTAAATTTTCAGTGGTTTCGTTGGAAAGTGATCCTTGCAGTGTTTATTTCTAAGGAAAGAGAAACGCAAACACAAAAGGATTCTAAGAAAGGGAACAGCATGATTTGTTTCTACCCTAACGTTTTCAAGTGATTTCATTCTCAGAAACTTGGGGAAGTCCCAACAAGTATGCTAAGTGTCCAGGAGTCTGAGGACAGGAAGAAGAAAATGTAATACTCATGTCAGGTTTATTGTGTGCCAGGCCCTGTTCCCGGCACTTTCCACAAGTTAACCCCATTTACCCTCATCACAACCGCTGAAACAAGTCCCTGAGTTAGTTTCAATTATGATCAGCCCACGTTGTTGAGGAGGAAGCGGAGGGAAACAAGTGTTAAATCATTTGCCCAGACAGTTAGAAAGCAGCAAAGCTGAGATGGGAACCAGGTGGTCTGGCTCTATAACTGTGTGCTTGGCCATGATGCTATACTGAAGGTAACATCGAGGACTCGGTGCTTTTCTATACATTTGCTAATTGAACCCTCAAAAAAGCTTAGGTCCCACATGGCTGAGGGATGCGATTCTCCTGCTTGCAGTTGTAAACTCTCTCGGTTCCCTGGTGTGGTGGTTGACCATCCTCACCTCCCTGTTAGCTGACCTGGGTAAGTCCAACAAACCGGAGAGTAGGTGTTGCAACTCTGCTGAGGCTCAGGGCTCAGCTGGCACATAGCCAGTCCAGAGATGCAAGTCTCCTGAGCATACACCAACCCCAGTGCCAACCACAGGTTCAGTAAAAGTGACAAAGGAGGCACGTGTAGAGAGGTCACTTCTGAGTCCAACTCCATCACACCCTGGAGCACAACAATGTAAACTATAATCCATGTGGTGCAGCAGTGCTCCAAAATGTATTCACCAAATGCAATGAATGTGCCACACTGATGAAAGAGGTTGTTGATGTGGGAGGAGTAGGGGAGGGGTGGGGAGTAGGGTATATGGAACCTCTTATGTTTTTTAATGCAACTTTTTGTGATCTATGTATCTTTAAAAAAAAAAGAATAAAAATTTGCTTAAAAAAAAGCTTAGGTAAGTATTATTATCTCCATATTTTACAAGAAAAAGCTTCAGTAAGTATTATCATTTCCATACTTTACAGATGAGAAAAGTGAGATTAAAAAAAAATCAAATGTCTGTCCCAAGCCAAGTAAGCCAAGATTTGAATGCAGAGATGCAATTTCATCTCTAAAGGGGGATAAACAACAGAAGAATGTTACTTTCCCAAGGAGAAAAGAAGCAGCGCCATTTTCACCACCTTGTGTTTCAGCACAAGCTCCTGGCATAAAGGGGGAGGAACTATAGACCACGGTGAGGTGAGCCCTGCCCCAGTCCCAGTAGAGGCCACCTTCCGCTCAGAGTCTTGGCCGGCAGCCCTTCCATCTTCACGCCATGACCTATTTTTGCTTGCCCGTTAGCTCGATGGCCTATTTCTTTCCTGAAGAATTATTTCATAATTTCCACCAAGAAACCATCACATGCTGAGCACAGCATTCATGGACTTGGAGGCATACAAAAAATTGTTCAGAGCGATACTTGTGATCGAGACAGAGAGATGAGAAGTAAAATTAAATACAGTCTTAGATCTGCCTTGAATTCAGGTTGGCTTCCTTCTTACAACTGCTCTAAATCCTCCTCCATTTCCTGGGGCCTGGATTGCTGTACCAGTTTTCCAGCTGGTCCCTCTGCATCCAGAAATTCCCACAACCTGTTTGGATAAAATCTTTCTCAAACCTGCTTTTCATTACTGCATCTTACTTAAGTACCTCAGGTTGGTACTCTGTTGCCAACAAAATCCATGTGGGGTCCTGCTGCCAAAATCAAGGAAAGAGTGAGTTAAATGTCGGGAAATGATGAAGCAGTAGTAATTAGGCAACATAATTAGATACTGTTGAAAGAGCTGAGCTATAAAATGCAACGTGATAAAGGGGCTGTTTATACAACTAAATGGGTATAATTAGATGAAAAGGCCCCTTTCCCTCTCCCTTCCTGCTGCACGGAACTTACTGTTCCTCAAACCCAAGGCTACTTGATTTTTTGTTTTTCTGGGGACTTGGCTATCTTTCTTCTCTTTGGCCAGCTGCCCCCTCCTACTCTATACCTTAGAGTTCCTTATCCCTGTTTCTAACCTTCCTTGTTGCCTCATTCTCCAAAGACAAATTTATGAGATTTAAGGATTTTATATAACACAGGGTAACAAAAACAGCAATCATAGGGAAGTTTAGAAGCCTACAGATTTCTTAGAGACATGGTCCTTTGTCTTTAGCTCCCGGGTCACTCTCAAATGTTGACCAGAAGTCCTATTGGGTACTAGAATTCAGCTCTGCAGGTAGAGCTCAACCTCTATGCACCCTGCTGGCCCCACTATCACCCGAAAACATGGAAATAATAAAGTATCTTTCCCCTGCTCAAAACTGTCTCATGTACACCCATGTTCATATCAGCATTAGTTATAATAGCCAAAAGGTGGAAGCAACCCATATGTCCATCAGCTGATGAATGGATAAACAAAATGTGGTATATACGTACAACAGAATACTACTCATACATACAACAGAATACACACAACAAAATATTCCTTAAAAAGGAATGAATTGCTGAAACATGCCACTACATGGATGAGCCTCGAAGACAACATGTTGAGTGAAATAAGTCAAACACACAGGCACAGATAAATGATTACACATATGAAATAGCTAGAATATGCAAAAGTATACAGGCAGAGATTACCAGGGGCAGGGTGGGTGTGCATGTGTGAAGGGCAGTTAAGGCATAATAAGTGCAGTATTTTTATTTGGGGTAATGGCAAAGTACTGGTAATGGACGGTGGTGAGGATAGCACCACATTATGAATGTGACTAATCTCACTGAATGGTATGCCTGGAAGTGGTTGAGAGGGGAAGAGTCGTGGTATACATCATTCCACAATTAAAAGAAAAAGGAGCAATTAAAAAGACAAATACAATAAATGATCTTGGGCTGGATCTAATAGTGGAGGAGAAAAGGCCCCAAAAGGACATTACTGGAACACATAAAAAAAATTGAAGTATAGTCTGAAAGCTTTATATTATTGTTAAAGTCCTTTTTTTTTTCTTCTTTAAAATATATATTTTTAAAGAAGGTTTAGAGTACATAAATGTTACATCAAAATGTAGGGATGGGGAGTGGATGTAGCTTAAGTGATTGAGCATCTGCTTCCCATGCACAAGGTCCTGGATTTGATCCCCCATACCTCCTAAAAACAAAACAAAACAAAAACAACAAAAACCAACTTGAGGGGAGCAAATGTGGCTCAAGCAGTTGAACACCTGCTTCCCACATGGGAGGTCCTGGGTTTGGTTCCTGGTGCCTCCCAAAAACAAACAACAAGGAAACAAACCCACTCAGGAACCCATGTCGCTTCGTGGTCAAGTGCCAGCTCCCCAAAGAAGAAGTTCTAGGTTCAATTCCCAGCTCTGGCACCTCAAAAAACAAACACCAACTTGGGTAGCTGGTGTAGCTCAATGGTCGAGTGCCGGCTTCCCACATACATGGCCCATGTTCAATCCCTGGGCCCGGCACCTCAAAAAAAAAAAAGAAAAAATGATATATATGGGATTCCCGTATACTCTAACCCTTCCCCCCATTAATAAAATCTTTCATTAGTGTGGTACATTTGTTAAAATTTATGAACACATTTTGAAGCCTTGCTACTAACTGTGGACTATAGTTCACATTATACTTTACACTTTGCACCACACAATTTTATAGGTTTCAACAAAATGTATACAGTTCTTTTATCCATTATTGCAATATCATGCAGGATTTTATTGTTAAAGTTCTTGAACTTGTTAAATGTACTAAAGCTGCTTATATAAGTGAATATCCTTGTTCTTAGGAAATGTACGTACAAGTATTATGTATTGAAGCAGCATGGTGTATGCAGCCTACTCTCAAATGTTTAGAAAATGGATGGTTGGTTGTTTGGATGGCTGGATGGATGGACATATGAGAGAGATATAGATAGATAGAGAGATAGGCAGGCAGGTAGGTAGAATGACAGCAAATGTGGCAAAATGGTAAAACTGGTGGGTCTGGGTATTGTGGGTGGGGTATGTTAGAGTTCTCTGTTTGGATTTTGTTTATTTTTGCAATTGTCCTATAAGTTTGAGATTACTTCAAAATAAAAAGTTTAAGGAAGTCAAACAAAAAGCCCTCCCATGCCTTCGTATTGTGCACAGAGTATTTTCCCACCATAATCTGGTGTCTGCTCTTCTCCACCCTCGTGTCTACCAGTCTTTCCTTCACACTCTATGCTTCAGCCCAGTCTGGTCCTCTGCCTGAGCTTTGAACACCCCCAACTCTTTTCAGGAGCTTTGCACTTGCTAGTGCTTCTCCCTAGAATAACCCCCATCCAGATGGCTGGCTCCTCATCTTGTGGGTCTCAGCTGAAACGTCACCTCCTCAGAGAGGCCTTACCTAATTACCTTATCCAAAGGGGCTCTCTCACCCTAGCCCTTCTCTGTCCTATTACCCTCTTTTTTTTCCTCAAAGTACTCAACCACTCCCAGAAACTATTTTGCTCATTTGGGTCTTTATCTCTTGATTGTCTACCTCCCCATGAGAGCAAAATCCATGACTGTCATATCACTGTTCTCTCCCCAAAACCAGACTGTACACACGGAGGGCCTCAACAAATAACTGTAGAACGAAGGGGCATGTATTATTTCACTTGCCACTAGCTGGTGAACCATACTCACCCCTTTATCTTACGTCAGTTACCTTCTTCTCCAAGCAGCCATTGTGGACTCTCTCCTGGATAATGTGTCCTTCACAGAATGTATTGGGTTGTCTGGATTGCAGTCATTCATTCACTAAGCATCCATTAGGAGGCTCTATGTGTTGGGCAATGGTTTCACTAAGTCAGAGGAGGTTTGGTTCCTGCCTTTGGAGAATTTCTAATCTAATGGGATGCCAGGCAAGTAAATCAGCAAGTGTGGTTCCCAGCAGGATGCTAGGCTAGAAAAAAGCTCAAAGTGCTGAGGGATAGAGAAGGAGGACATCTGAATCTGACTAGAGGGACTCTGGCCAGGCTTCTAAGAAAGGACTCAAGCTAAGTTTCAGAGATAAGAATCAGCTAGAAGGAGAAAAGCAATAATTGTTGGGGTAAAGTGGGTAGGGACATTTTAGTTCCATGAGTTAGAGAAACATGGTCTGAACACCATGTGCACTGTACTGACCTAAGCAGGCAGTGGGCTCTAGGGGAAAGTGTCCTGAGCAGGGAGTTTAGGGGAGCCTACTTCTGCCTAGTTCTGCTTCTCACAAGCTATGTAACCTTGAGTAGATTACCTTCATTCTGAATCTTGGATTCTCTGGCTGGCTGGCTGGCTGGCATTTAGTGAAATCTAAATTTGTCTTAATATTCCTGAGGAGTAGGTGTAGCTCAGTGGTTGAGCGCCTGCTTCCCGTAGATGAGGTCCTGGGTTCAATCTCTGGTACCTCCTTGGAAAAAAAATATATTCCAAACCTTCTACTTATTCTATAAGTATCCAATTGCTACACTCATTATCCCCAAACACAAAGTTACTAGGGCTCACTTTATGCCCAGCAGTGTTCTGAGAAATACAATTAGTAGAATACGGGATCTTTGCTTTGGATGCAGTTAAAATTTGGAGAGGGAGAAAATAAACTATAATACAATTAGGAAAATTAAGCAGTTTAACATTATCTTTACATCATTTGCTAATTTTTTTTTTACTTGTGTTTACTTATATTCCCAATTAAATACCAAGCTTAAGGTCAAAGACCCTGTGTTCTGTTTCTTTTTAGTCTAGGCACCACCACTTTCTGTAAGACATTGGTCTAGTTACTTTACTTTCTAAGTGTATTAGTCAGGGTTCTCTATGAAAACAGAACTGACAGGAGATATCTTGTAAATACTATAAGATTTTCTAAAATTCTCTCACGTGACCATGGGGATGCACAACTCCAAATTCCGCAGGAAAGGCTGCAAACCAGGGGTTCCGATAAAGGTCCTTGATGAAGTCCCAGGAGAGGTTGGCTGAATGAAGTAAAACTGGGAATTCTCTCTCTGAATGCTGAAATCATTTCCCCTTTTAAGGCCTTCTACTGATTGGATAAGATGTCACTCATTGCTGATGGCAATCTCCTTAGTTGATTGTAGACGTAACCAGCCATCTATGCAATCAACTCACTGATGATTAAAGTCCATGAAGGGAAGCAGATTTGGCCCAATGGATAGGGCTTCCACCTACCACATGGGAGGTCCAAGGTTGAAACCCAGGGCCCCCTAATCCGTGTGATGAGCTGGCCCACGCGCAGTGCTGATGCGTGCAAGGGTGCCATGCCATGCAAGGGTGTCCCCCGCATAGGGGAACCCCACACACAAGGAGTGTGCCCCAGAAGGAGAGCCATCCAGTGCAAAAAAGTACAGCTTGCCCAGGAATGGCGCCACGCTCACAGAGAGCTGACACAGCAAGATGACGCAACAAAATGAGACACAGATTCCAGGTGCCGGTGACAAGAATCCAAGTGGACACAGAGGAACACACAGCGAATGGACACAGAGAGCAGACAAGTAGGGGGGCGGGGGCGGGAAAGGGGAGAGAAATAAAAAACAAATCTTTAAAAAATAGAATAAAATACAATAAAGTCCATGAAATGTCCTTGTATTACAATTAGGCCAGTGTTTACTTGACCAAACAACTGGGCACCATTACCTGGCCGAGTTGACACATTACCCTAACCATCACACTAAATCTCTATAAGATGAGGAAAGACCTATTTTATAGGACTGTCCTGAGGAGCAAATGAGCTACTGCATGAAAATCACTTAGCCTAGGGCCTGGTACATGGTATGCCCTCAGTAAGGATTGCATGCCCCATATTGCTAGACACAGAGAGGCAGGAATGCACAACAGTGGAGGTAGAGCATTAATAGGGTTTGAGAGTGATAAATGAAGAATGGGGGTATACCCCTTCCATAGCAAATTTGATGGGATTTTTTTTTAAGGAAGTGAGCTGTTATGAGGAATCAGCAGGAATAAAGGTAATAAGAGGCAGTTGTAATGGTTTAAGCAAAGGTGGGTTCAGGACAGGGATGGAGGCTAGAGAGAAGATGCTGGGCAGAAAGAGTCAACAGGATCTTGATGTGATTGATGTGTGGGTTAAAGAAGGAAATTTGAGGGAAGTAGTACCATTGTTTGGTGGAAAACATTAACCGCTTTACTGAACTTTCATTAGTTCATATTCCAGCAGATGGTGTTTGTCACAGCCTAGTATTTCATTTTGGTTCCTAGTTACATCCAATTCCATTAACTTCATCAGACATTTCATCAGGTGTTTTATACATGTAACAAGCACTGTTAATTCACAGATGCAAAAAGAAACAGCCTGAACAGGAAGTGACCAAACTCTTAAGAAGCTTACACTCCAGGGGCCCAACAGATGACTTGAAATGGCGTGAGTAGTCTATGGTAGAGGCATGTGGATGCTGAGAGAGATGTACAAGCATCTCAGTGCCTAACCTGCCTTATTCTTCACCCCACTGCTCCTATTTTGATTTCTTGGAAGTATGATTCAAGACCCCAAATAGAAAAATTGTTTTTAATGAGAAATATATATATATATATATCCCAAACCCATAATTATTTTGGGTTCACTTTAGATGACCTCTCTCTAGGACTTTCTAGATGAAAATGATAACCAGAATCAAAGTTGGGCTTGTGGGCTTGACTCTTTCATAAAAAGCATCTTATGTATATTGTCAATATGATAGAGGAGACAAGTCACCTTCAAATGCACCTGAGAGTCAGAAGACATATTACTAGATGCTGCCTTGATCATAGAAGCAGTGTGCAATTTCTCAGTGTAGATTCACCCCAGATAGCAGGTTGTCTTGGCCTTGTTCCCTTCACAACAATCTTGCTCTTAAGACCTGTGTGGGAGAAGGCCCCATAAAGCTGTATTAAGAAATGCGGAGGCGAGGCAAGATGGCATCTGAGTGAGTGCCCCTTATGGTCTCTCCTGCGAAGAGGCAGACAAGTGGGGTTGGAGTCTTGCCGGAGCGGGCTCTCTTGGGGGCTTGCAGGGTAGAGGGTGTGTGGACATTGATTTGGAGAGAGAGTGGCGGAGGTGGTGCTTGCTAAAGGTAGAATTGTGGCTTACAAGTACAGAGGTCGGAAGCCGTGGGCTGGCGGGACCCTTCCCCCTGGGGCTGGCGGCCGTGGTGTTTCCTGAGAACTGTCAGTTGTGCGGTGGCGTTCCTGGGCTCTGTTATCCCCGGATGCATGGTCCCCAGGTCAGTGCCCCTTGAGCACCCATAGCCTGTGTTCCACGGACCTACGTGCCCTGGGTCTGCAGAGTCCCGGACTTCCCTTTCCCAAGTCCAGCGCTCCCCGGAGGTCCCGGATTGCCTTAGCCCTCCTGTTTTGGACTGACTCTGTGGGCGGGAGGGATTCGGTGGGGGGTGCAGAAGGGAGGCCTGGCTAGTGTGGGTTCGATTTTCTGGTGTTTTCGGTGCTGCCCCCCCCCTTTTTTTTTTCTTTTCTTTTTCTCTTTTCTTGCGCTTGGAGAAGCATACCGGCTGCTGGCCTGGGGAAAGTCTGGGAAGAGAGGAGTGGCAAATCTGCTGAGAAAGCCCGATTCACCTAAATGACCTGGGATAGGAAACTTGGCCTGGGAGAAGGTGGAGTCAGAAAATTAGCAAGCCCTCTCCTAGCACACCTAAAGGAGAGGTACTGTAGGAGCTGCTTTCCAAGCCTTCAATAGCATACTTGGGGTTCCTGGTGAGGTGTGAGTGCTCTCTCTCTGGAAATTAAGAGCCATTGTTTTCTGTGCGGAGCAGATTCAACAAGGACCCAACTGAATCTCCTACCAGATCTCTCAGGCAGCTTTCCTGCTGTTTGGGAGAGAGGGAAGTGAGGAAGGGAGAAAAGGGGGAACGTCAGATCCCCAAGCATTTTATTTAACTACAAACAGGATTCCTAGCTTGAAACTTTCCCTAGTATTTGGTTGGTTTTTCCTTGCTCTTTATCCACCCAAGGCCCTTTTTTCTTTCTTTCTCTTTTTCTTTTTCCTGCTTACTTCCCCACTCCATTTTGTCCCTTTTTTTCCTCTTTCTTTCTTTCTCTGCTTTCTTATTCTTCTTACATTAGGTGCTGCAGGGAGAGCTTCACATTTGCTGTATTTCCTCATCCTCCATTTACGCTTTTCTGTGTGTATTGATTTTGGCCACCAACACTATTCCCTTTCCTCTACATCTTTCTATCCTCCATCATTGATTGTTTCTTTTACATTACACCTATCTTTTGTTAGCCCCCCTATTTTTTTGACTTTTTATTACTAATACCTTTGTTCTGTTTTCTGCCTTATATTCACTCTTTATATTATTGTCCTCTCTTTTATCTTTCCCTCTCTCCTGAACACACAGGCCTTTTAATTCACACTATATTCCTCCCCATATTCAGATTTTTATCTACTCTACTTTTCTTACTGTTATAACTCTACATATCTTACATGAGTCTAATATCCATTCTCCTATATCTCACATGGTTCCTCTGTTAATATTTACTATCAATACTACTATTATTCATTTTCTTTTCTTACTCCTTTTGCTTTCTCTGGCCCTAATATTTTCCTTCAAGTGAACGTAGCCAACAACAAGGAAATAGAATAAGAAGGACAAAGTGACAAAGAGAAGACTTAATATGCACACAAAAACAACAACTAATCAAACTCCAAACTAGACAACTGACTGAAAGCTAAGCAACTGACTGAACCTGTCAAGATAAAATGATGACCAGACAGCAACAAAAAACTACAAACCAAACCAACAATCAGGAAAACATGCCCCAATACAATGAACAAACTAAAAACCAGGAAGAGGAGGAGTAGAACACTGAACAAGTAATTAAACATCTCAAAACATATATTAGGGACCAATTTGATGAAGTGAAGGAAGAGATTAAGAATATGAAGAAAACAACTGGAGAGAATACAGAAGAAATTGCAATCATACACAAAAATATAACAGATATGATGGTGATGAACAGCACAATTCAAGAAATCAAAAATATACTCTCAGCAAATAACAGCACACTCGAAGAGGCACAGGAGAAATCTGTGGAAGACAGTACATCCGAAATCAAACAGATAGTAGAACTGGTCGATAAAAAGATAGAAAAAAATCCAGCGGGAGCATAGGAACGTGAATTATATAGGCATCCCAGGAGGAGAAGAAAAGGGAAAGGGGACATAAGGGGTGTTGGAGGAAATAATGGCTGAAGGCTTCCCAAACCTATTGAGGGAGATGGATATACATGTCCAGGAAGCACAATGCACCCCAAACAGCATAAATCCCAACAGGCCTACCCCAAGACATATATACTTGTCAAGTTATCCAATGCTCAAGACAAAGAGAAAATACTAAAAGCAGCAAGAGAAAAGAGAACCATCACATACAAAGGAGGCTCCATAAGATTAAATGCTGATTTCTCATCTGAAACCATGGAGGCAAGAAGACAGTGGTATGACATAGTCAAGGTACTAAAAGAAAAAAATTTCCAACCGAGAATACTCTATCCAGCAAAATTAGCATTCAAAAATGATGGAGAGTTCAAAATATTCACAGATAAACAAACTAAGAGAGTATGCCAACAAGAATCCTGCCCTTCAAGAAATATAAAGGGAGTTCTGCAGGAAGAAAGAAAAAAACAAGAGAGACAGAGTTGGAGGAGAGTGTAAGAGAAACTAAAAAGACAAAAACAAAAAGAAAATCAAACAGAAGACAAACACAAATTCAAAGAAAATATGGCTAATATAAGTAATTCCTTGAAAGTAATAACACTGAATGTCAATGGATTAAACTCACCTGTCAAGAGACTCAGACTGGAAGATTGGATCTGTATGCTGTCTGCAAGAAACACATCTTAGACCCAGGGATTCAAGGAGGTTGAAAGTGAATGGCTGGAAAATAATCTTATATGCAAACAATAACCAAAAAAGGGCAGGAGTAGCTATATTAATATCAGACAAAATAGACTTTAAATGCAAAGCAATTGTGAGAGACAAAGATGGACACTACATATTAGTGAAAGAGATAATCTTTCAAGAAGAATGAGCAATCATAAACATTTATGTTCCTAACAAGGGTGCCTCCAAATATGTGAGGCAAACACTGGAAAAACTAAGTGAAGGAATAGATGCCTCTACAATTATAGTGGGGGACTTTAATACACCACTATCAACTTTGGACAGAACATCTCAAAAGAGATCAATAAAGAAGGACTTTGAACAATATATTAGAGGAGCTGGACCTAATAGACATATACAGAACATTACACCCAAATACAGCAGGATATACATTATTCTCAAGTGCACGCAGATCATTCTCTAAGATAGACCACATGCTAGGCCACAGAAAAAGTCTCAATGAATTCAGAAAGATAGAAATCATACAAAATAATTTCTCTGACCACAGTGGAATGAAGCTGGAAATCTGCAAGGGCCAGAGACCCAGATTTAGCACCAAGATTTGGAAGTTAAACAACATACTCTTAGAAAAACAGTGGGTCAAGGAGGAAATCTCAAAAGAAATTAATAACTACCTTGAAACTAATGAAAATGATAACACAACATATCCACACATATGGGATGCAGCAAAAGCAGTACTGAGAGGGAAATTTATAGCCATAAATTCATACATCAAAAAAGAAGAAAGAGTTAAAATTGAAGAACTAAATGCACATTTGGAGGAATTAGTTAAAAAACAATAAACTAACCCCAAAGGAAGAAGAAAGAAAGAAATAACAAAGCTCAGAACAGAACTAAATGAAATAGAAAATAAGAAAGCACTTGAAAAAATAAAACCAAGAGCTGGTTCTTTGAGAAAATCAATAAAATTGACAAACCTTTAGCTAGATAAACAAAGAAAAAAAGAGAGAAGATGCAAATACACAAAATAAGAAATGAGAAAGGAGATATCACCACTGATCCCACAGAAATAAAGATGTCATAAGAGGATACTTTGAAAAACTATATTCAAAAAAAAAAAAAATTTAGAGGAAATGGACAAATTCCTAGAAACACATAAGCACCCTACATTAACAAAAGAAGAAGTTGATGATCTCAACAAACCAATCACAAATAAAGAGATAGAATTAGTCATTGAAAACCTCCCAACTAAAAAGAGCCCTGGGCCAGATGGCTTCACAGGTGAATTCTACAAAACATTCCAGAAAGAACTAACACCAATCTTACTTAAACTCTCCCAAAAAATTGAAACAGAAGGAACATTGCCTAACTCATTCTATGATGCCAACATTACTCTAATACCAAAGCCAAACAAAGACACCACAAGAAAGGGAAATTACAGACCAATCTCTCTAATGAAACTTGATGTGAAAATCCTCAAAAATATACTTGCTAATCATTTTCAACAACACATTAAACAAATTATACACCATGACCAAGTGGGGTTCATTCCTGGTATGCAAGGATGGTTCAACATAAGAAAATCAATTAATGTAATATACCACATGAACAGATGGAAGGGAAAAAATCACATGATCATATCTATAGATACAGAAAAAGCATTTGACAAAATACAGCACCCTTTCTTGATAAAAACACTGCAAAAGATCAGAATAGAAGGAAACTTTCTGAACATGATAAAGAGTATATATGAAAAACCCACAGCTAACATCATTTACAATGGTAAAATCCTAAAATCTTTCCCTCTAAGATCAGGAACAAGACAAGGATGCCCACTATCACCCCTCCTATTTAACATAGACTTAGAAGTACTTGCTTGAGCACTGAGGCAAGAACCAGACATAAAAGGCATCCAAATTGGAAAGGAAGAAGTCAAAATTTCACTATTTGCAGATGATATGATCCTATACATAGAAAACCCTGAGAAGTCTACAACAAAGCTTCTAGAACTTATAAATGAGTTCAGTAAAGTCACACGTTACAAGATAAATGCCCCAAAATCAGTAGCATTTCTGTACATAAATAATGAGCAATCTGAGGAGGAAATCAGGAACCAAATACCATTCACAATAGTAAATTAAAAAATCAAATACCTAGGAATAAATTTAACTAAGAGGTAAAAGACTTATACACAGAAAACTACACAACACAGTTCAAGGAAATCAAAGAAGACCTAAATAAATGGAAGAATATTCCCTGTTCATGGTTAGGAAGACTAAATATTATTAAGATGTCTATCCTACCAAAACTGATCTACAGATTCAATGCAATCTCAATAAAAATCAACACATCATTCTTTTATGAACCAGAGAAACTAACCTATAAAATTTACTTGGAAAGGAAAGAGGCCCCAAACAGCGAAAGACATATTGAAAAAGAAAAATGAAATTGGAGGAATCACACTACCTGACTTTAAAACATACTACAAAGATACAAAAGTGAAAACGTCATGGTATTGGCACAAGGATAGACACATTGACCAATGGAACCGAATTGAGAATTCTGATATAGATCCTCAAACATACAGCCATATGGTATTTGACAAGGCCACCAAACCCTCTCAACTGGGAGAGAATGGCCTCTTCAACAAATGGTGCCTGGAGAACTGGATATTCATATATAAAAGAATGAAAGAGGATTACCAACTTACACCTTATGCAAAAATCAACTCAAGATGGATCAAAGACCTAAATATAAGACCCAAGACCATAAAGATCTTGGGAAGCAAAGTAGGGAAACATCTACAGGACCTTGTAATAGGAAATGGCTTCATGGACTTCACACAAAAAGCACAAGCAGCAAAACAACAAATAGATAAATGGGACTTCCTCAAAATTTAAGCCTTCTGCACCTCAAAGGAGTTTGTCAGGAAAGTGAAAAAAGAGCCTACACAATGGCATAAAATATTTGGTAACCATATATTTGATAGGAGACTTATATCTTGCATATATAAAGAACTCCTATATTTTGAAAATAAAAAGACAAACAGCCCATTTTAAAAATGGGAAAAAGATTTGAACAGACACTTCTCCAAAGATGATATACAAATGGCTAAAAAACACATGAAAAAATGCTCAAAATCTCTAGCTATTAGGGAAATGCAAATCAAAACAATGAGATACCATCTTACTCCCATAAGACTGGCGGCTATCAAAAAATCAGAAGACTACAATTGTTGGAGAGGATGTGGAGGAATGGGAACACTCATCCACTGCTGGTGGGAATGCAGAAGGATCCAGCCATTCTGGAGGACAGTTTGGCGGTTTCTCAAAAAACTAGCTATAGATTTGCCATATGATGCAGCAATTCCACTGCTCGGTATATACGCAGAAGATCTGAAAATAAGGACACAAACTGATATATGCACACCAATGTTCATAGCAGCACTACTCACTATTGCCAAAAGTTGGAATCAATCCAAATGCCCATCAACAGATGAATGGATAAATAAAATGTGGCGTATACATACAATGGAATACTACTCAGCTATAAGAACAAATGCAGTACAAACACATGTAATAACATGGGTCAATCTTGAGAAACTTATGTTGAGTGAAGCAACCGAGGCATTGAAGGACAAATACTACATGACCTCTCTGATATGAAATAAGTAAACCCAGCTGTCTCAGAGAGCTAGAGACTGGATGATAAACTTTAAGGTAATTGGAGGGTAGACGAAGTTTGTGAGCTGACAGCTACTTGGGTGAAATCTATGGTAAGCTGGAGGTAAGTATTTGTACAGGGAAGGGATAAATTGGGGCCATAGGGCTAACTTTGGGTGGGGTTGTGTGGGCTTTAGGGGTGCTAGGGATGGGAGGATGGGTCCAATTGCCCAAGAAATTGGGGAGAGGGTGAGGGGAACATTTGATCATGGGCGATTGTCAGGTATGTGGTTGAATTGTGGTACAGAGAAAACTCTTTAGAAAACGTAATATGGAAGGTTGCCTGTTTGGGATGTTGAAGGTGGGGGCATCTGACACAGGGCAAGTGTCTGGGGAGTGTGTGAGTGCTCATTTTGGCATAGTGGGTTATATCATTGGGTGGAGACCCATACAATGAGAGTGAAGGTATATCCACATCCTGGGGAGGACTGATGTTCTCAAACAGAGGGAATTGTTTATCTTGAGAGAATCAGTGGCTCCCAGTGGGTTAGGGCAGTCAAGTATGTCAAGTCCTCAACATTTTTGCAAGTATATCTAAATATGGTCCCTCAAGTAATGAAGACTGATTGTCATGGTGGGTCCTGAGGGGAGCGGGAAAGAGGTGTTGAATACATGGAAACAGAGTAACTCTGGGGCAATTGAAGTGATCCACAGGATCATGCCATGATGGATATAGGTCATGTTAAATTACACGAAAAATGTATAAAAGTCTGTAGGCTAAAATGTAAACCATAATGTAAAATATAAGATAACTAAAAATTTAGAAAACTGTATAGTCTAAAATATAAACCATGATGTAAACTCAAATGGAACCATGTTTGAAAGCTATCCTTTCAATATCTGTACATTAGCTGCAGCAAATATAATATGAACATGTAAAAAGATCACTGTTGGGGAAGGGACAAAGGGTTTGATGTTGGATATGTGGCAGTACCATATATTGTATATGTGAATTACTGTAACCTAAAACTATGTCAAGAGAAACTTAATAATCAGGAGGAAAAAAAAGAAAGAAAGAAAGAAAGGAGGTAGACACTGAGGAAGAAATGGAAGAAATTGCCTTGCCACTGTACATACAGGGCAACACCTGTAGCAGTGATGAAAGGCAAAATGTCAAAAACAAAGCTTTTTCTTTTTTTCATTTCTTTGATACCCCAATTTATTTTTCCTTTATTTAAATTTTCTAAATTTCTATGTATTTTATATCTAACTTTTAAACCCATCACTAAATTCCATTTTTCTATTAATGGAAACCTAGGTTTCCTTTTTGAAGAAGTTTTGGACTACAGAGAGGTTCAACTATGGTGGGGGAGGAGCACTTGTGTGGAGTGTCATTAGTGGGGGGCAAATGGTTGGGAGGGAGTTCTTCAGGGCACATATACAGGGTACATAGAAAGGTTTGGATATTTTCATAGTGGTTTCAGTTGGAAACAACAGATGAGAGAGTGCTGAATTCCTGACCAGAGGAGGTCTTTCATATTCCCCAATGGAACAACAACAATCCCCCAAATGCAATGGCAAAGACCAATAAAGATGGATGGTCCAACAATGAACCCTTGATACTAATGGTTCCGATTATGAGCCTGTGTGCCTGAAATATGAACTAGGCCTATAGCTGTGGGGTGCCTAAGAGTTACCTCCTGAGAGCCTCCATGTTGCTCAAATGTGGCCACTCTCTAAGCCAAACTCAGCATGTACATGCATTGCCTTCCCCCCAGCATGGGACATGACTCCCAGGGATGAGCCTCCCTGGCACTGAAGGATTACTACCAAGCACCAGCTGATGATGTAACTACAAAAAGACCATGAACAAAGAGGTCAACTCAGACCAACAGAATATCTTAGCCTACATGTGAAATCAGGTGTTAAAAACTGCATTTTGACCTTCGGTAAAAGGGGGAAATGGAAAAGACAAATGAGTTTATATGGCTATGAGCCTCCAAAAAAGAGCTGGAAGGTCATCAGGATGATGCTTATGCATGCCTCAGCAGGGTACCAGAGACAGCCAAGGTAGATGGAAACCCAGGTAGTGGTTCTCCTGAGGGCTGCAGTGACCCACAGGTTCTATGGTCAAGGCAGATGGCTCTGGAGTTCAGGGCCATCTCAGTTGGTCCTACTTTGAAGTTTGTGTTCCTGAGTGTGATGGAGTTGGACTCAGCTATAACCTTTCTACACATGCCTCTTCTATTACTTTTACTGAACCTGTGGTTGGTGTTTGGGTTGGTGTATACTCAGAAGACCTGAATCTCTGAACTGTCCATGTGACGGTCAGGCCCTGGGCCTCAGCAGACTTGCAGTTCCCACCCTCTGGTTTCTTGGACTTACCCTGGCCAGCTGACAGGGAGGTGAAGAGGGTCAACTACCACACCGGGGAGCCAAGAGTGCCTACAGCTGCAAGCAGGAGAACTGCATCCATCATCCATGTGCAATCTAAACCCCCTCTTGATGTAGAGGGGGTTTCCCATCCCAGGTCCACAAGATGGAGGAATAGAGTATGGATTAGAGTGGACTTACTGGTATTCTGCTGGGGAAATATTGTGATTAGTAAGGGAAGAAATTGTAGTAGTGATGTGGAGAGGGTAGCCACGGTAGCTGCTGATGGTCTGGAGAGGGAAGAAGAGATATGGTGTGGGGCATTTTCAGGATTTGGAGTTATCCTAGGTGGTGCTGCAGAGACGAATGCTGGACGTTGTGTGTCCTGCCGTGGCCCACTGGGTGGACTGGGGGAGAGTGTGGACTACAATGTGGACCACTGTCCATGTGCTGCAGTGGTTCTCCAGAATGTATTCGCCGGGTGCAGTGGATGTGCCACAGTGATGGAAGAGTTTGTTGATGTGGGAGGGGTGGCATGGTGTGGTGGGGGTTATATGGGGACCTCATATTTTTTTAATGTAACATTTAAAAGAAAATTTAAAAAAAGAAAAAGAAAAAAAAGTAAAAAAAGGAAATGCATGTACATGAGCATGTGTGAGTACAGGATGTGACTCAAGTACCCCCCAGCAAAATGCTTACCCAAGGCTGGGCAATACAGGAAAATTAAAACAGTTGCTCCATAGCCTGGATAAATTTCAAGGAATAATGTAACCTCCTCTCCCCATCTATATTTTAAAATTTTTCTAATAGGTTATTTTTTTAAAGTATCATAGGAAAGCAAAGTATTCCACAGATAAATGGATCTGCCATAAACCTTTCTTCCTTTTATATAAGAAGTTCTATGTGTATAATATTCAGAATGCTCACTCAAGAAACAAGGGAAATTTCCATTTCTGGAATGGCAGATGAGGAGCTCCATGGATCTATTCCCCCAGAGAGATAAGCATAACTGATGAAAATTACTTTTAAGAAAACATTAAGTTCTCTGCAAATTGTTCTAAGGGTATAGAGCAAATGAAGAATTTTTTTTTTCTTAAATCCCACTAAAACTTGGCAAGAACAGTGAGAGTCTGTGCAATTGAACCACAGTCCACTTCCTTTGTCTTTCTCCAAGCTCAGTCTGATAGAAATTCCACTTCAGGTGGATGTGACCAAAAATACAGGGCTCACTCTATGCAGTTAAAGACTTTGGTGTCTTCTCAGAAGGGGCAGGCCACCAGCATTTCTCCCCCTGCTACCCATTGCAGAGGCTAAATTCCAGGTGAGTGAAGCGGAGAGGTTGGAGGCTCCTTGCTTCTACCAGCCCCATCATAGTGCAAGACTCTCTCTCAGCTGTAGCCTGCTTAGAAAACTTGGGTCACAATCACCCTTGCCCCAGCTTTTTTTGTAGGGCAAGAGGTTCACACCAGGAAAGGCAAGCCAAGAACAGAGGCTGCCAAGTCCTAAAGCAGGAGGATCACTTAGAGACAAGTGCATCATTGTTCCTGACCCCAATTCTGGAGCCATGGCTCAGAGATTTTGCCCAAGGAAAGAGACAGGGTGTCAAATGGAAAGCTTTGAAGCTCTCCCTTAAGGAATTGATTGTATTTGAAATTGAGTGTGGGAAAGTTGGAGCATAACAGCATTCTCAAAATAAACTGAAGTTTTGTTGGGAAGCAATTAAGAAGAGGCTGGTAGTTTCTTGAGACACACGCTAAACCACAGGTCAGCTAAACTATATCAGAGAGAACCAGAGAAAGAGATAGCTAAGAAGAGCCCATCTAGGGTCAGAACAAACCTCAGATGCTGATCTCAAAAACTACCCTTGCAAAGGAGCCTAAATTTAATTGGATGAGATTGTAAAATAATGTATGCCCCAGGGCATTGCCAAAAACAGTATTTGATTAGGGAAATAGACACTCCAAAAGAGCCTGGATAATAGCACTATCATCCCAGGGTGACTGTGTGCCCAAGACTGTGTTTTCTGAGCAACAATACCAGAGACTTCAGCAGAAGAATTGGACTTCACTAGAGTGGTCTGGCCAGTCATTAAACAAATAAACAAACAACAATAACAAGCACCAGATGGAAGGGGGATACCAGAATGCAGAGCTGTTACAATATATTGTTAAAAATGTCCAGTTATGTGTGACCCATAACGGGGGGGGGGGGGGGGGGAACAGGTAATAGAAATTGTCTGTGAGAAGGACCAGATGTTGGATTTAACAAAGACTTCAGAGTAGTCATTATAAATATGTTCAAAGAACTGAAGGAAACCATTCTTAAGTAAAAAAAGGTATGATGGCAATGTCATATCAAATAGAGAATATCAAAAAAGAAATAGAAATTTTAAAAAATAGACATTCTGGAGGTGAAAAGTACAATAATTGAAATAAAAAATTCACTAAAGGGGCTCAACAGAAGATTTGAATTGGCAGAAGAAAGAATTAGCAAATTTGAAGATAAGATCAAAAGCTGGAGTGCAATCCGAAGGACAGAAAAAGAAATGAAGAAAAATTAGCAGAGCCTCAGAGAAATGTGATACACACTACGCACACTAATATAAACATATTGGGAGTAGCCAAACAGGAGAGAAAAAAAGAGTAGAGAAATATTTGAAGAAATAATAGCTCAGGGGAGCAGATGTGGCTCAGTGATTGAACACTTACTTCCCATGTATGAGATCCTGGGTACAATCTCTGGTACCTTCTAAAAACAAAAATAAATGTTTTAATTTTAAAAAAAGAAAAAAGAAATAGTAGGGAGAGGATGTGGCTCAAACAGTTGAGTGCCTACTTCCCACATGGGAGGTCCTAGATAGGTTCTGATGCCTCCAAAAACAAACACAAACATCAAGTAAACAAGCAAAAAAAAAAAAAAAAAAAAAAAAAACCCAGGAGAAACAATGTGGCTCAGTGTTTGAGCACTAACTTCCCACATATGAAGTCCCAGATTCAATCCTGGCCCCAGCATCTCAAAAAAAGAAATAATAGCTGAAAGCTTTCCAAATTTGATGAAAAGCATTAATCTATACAACCAAGAAGCTCAACAAACCCAAAGTAGAATAAATACAGAGATCCACCTATATTATAATAAAATGCTAAAAGTAAAAAATGAGAAAATTTTGAAAGCAGCAAGGGAAAAATAATTCATTACTCCAATAAGATTGACATTTCTGAATTCTCATAAAAAATAATGGCAGTTTAAAGGCAGTAGGATGACATAACCAAAGTGCTGAGAGAAAAAGAAAAAAACTGTCAAAAAAGTGTCCTATATTCAACAAAATCTTTTTCACAAATGAAGGAGGAATAAAGATAGTATCAGATAAAACCAGAGAATCCATTGCTAGCAGACCCATCTTCCAAGAAATATTAAAGAATTATACATCATGATCAACTGGAATTTATCCCTGGTATGCAAATTTGGTTCAACATAAGAAAATCCTTTCCAAGGATCTTTAGTACTAATCAACTTGCTTTTTTTTTTTTAACAGTTTCTCTCTCACAGTTATTATTTTATTATTATAGCAACTATATGTTTGCAGAAAAGCTGTGCAGATAGTAGAATTGTCATATATCTCCACGAATACACAAACATGATGTTTTCCCTATTAATAACATTTTGCACTATGTGGTAACTTTGTTATAATTGATGAAGCATTATTATTATTATCACATTATTAGCTGTAGTCCATAGTTTTCATTTGGGATCTCTCTTTGTCTTGTACAATCCTGTTTTTTTTTAATCCTGATAATAGGGAAGTGGATGTGGTTCAACTAATCAAGTGTCCACTTACCATATAGGAGGTCCAGGGTTTGAACCTAGGGCTCCAGGCCCATGTGGTGAGCTGGCCCATGTGCAGTGCTGCCATGTGCAAGGAGTGCCATGCCACGCAGGGTGTCTCCCATGTGGGGGAGTCCCACGTGCAAGGAGTGAGCCCCACAAGGAGAGCTGCCCCATGTGACAAAAAGCACAACCTGCCCAGGAGTGGTGCCATACACACAGAGAGCTGATGCAGCAAGAAGATGCAACAAAAAGAGATACAGATTCCCAGTGCCGCCGAGAATGCAAGCAGACACGGAAGAACACACAGCGAATGGACACAAGAGAGCAGTCAACGAGGGGAGCGGGGGAAGGGGTAAGAAATAAAATAAATCCTTAAAAAATAAAATAAAATCCTGATAACATATATACAGTCAAAATTTATCATTTTAACTACCTTCAAGTATATGATTCCATAGTGTTAATGACATTCAAGTGTTTTTCTACCATTACCACCACCCATTACCAAAACTTTTCCATTGTCCAAACAGAAACATTGTACCAATTAAGTGTAAACTTCCCATTACCAACCCCACCCCTGCCCTGGCAACCTGCATTCTAATTTCCTGACTCTGAATTTGCATACTCTATTTATTTCATATATGTGAGATCACACAATATTTGTCCTTTTGTGATTGGCTTATTTCACTTGATGTGACATCATCAAGGTTCATTCATGTTGTTACATGTATCAGAACTTCGTTCCTTTTTATGGCTGAGTAATATTCCATTGTATAGATAACCACATTTTGTTTATCCATTCTCCCAATGATGGACACTTGGATTGCTTCCATCCTTTGGCAATTTTGAATATCTCTATGAATATCAGTGTGTAAAAAGTTCCTGTTTTCAACTCTTTGGGGTATATCCCTAGAAGTTGGATTGCCAGATCACATGGTAATTCTATGCTTAGCTTTCTGAGGAAATGCCAAACTGTCTTCCAAAGCAGATGTACCATTTTATATTTCCACCAAGAACTACCTCTCCAACACATTTTCCATTTTTAAAATATTAATACTTGCATTTTTAGTGGGTGTGAAGTGATATTTCATTGTAGTTTTGATTTGCATTTCCCTAATGACTAATGATGTTGAGCATCTTTTCATGTGATTATTGACAGTTTGTATATCATCTTTGGATGAAGTCCTCTATTTTTTAATATATATTTTTTATTAGAGAATTTGTAGGTTTATAGAAAAATAGTGCAGAAAATACAGAATTCCCAAAGGCCCCCTCCCTATTATTAACATCTTGAAATAGTGTGATATATTTGTTATAACTTATGGAAAAATATTATTATAATTGTACTATTAACTATAATCCATGGTTTACATTAGGGATTAACTCTTTGTGTTGTACAATCCTATGTTATTGTTGTTTTAATTTTTACTTTAATGACATATAAACAACCTAAAATGTCCCTTTTATCTACTTCAAATATTTAATGCAGTGTTGTTAGTTTTGTTCATAATGTTTTGCTACCATCACCACCATCCATTTTTGAATTGGGTTTTCATCTTTTTATGGTGGAGTTATAGGAGTTCTTGATATATCCTGAATATTATACCCTTGTTATACATGGTTTCCAAATATTTTCTCCTATGCTGTAGATTATCTTTTGATTTTCTTGATAATGTTCTTTGACACACAAAAGTTTTAAATTTTGATCAAGTACCATTTGTCTATTTTTTCTTTTGTTGTGCATCTCTCACAGTTTGTTTTTTTAAGGGCTGGTATCAAGGCTGGCAATTACAAGGCTGGCAATGCTTTTGTTTTTCATGATTTCTGACTTCATCCTTGAGCTCCCTGGCTCCTCTTTGATTGACTTGGGAGGGGGTGTAAATGACCCTTGTCCAATGGCTTTTCGGTATCTGTAGTGCTCCTCATCCTGCAGATGGCTCATTTCCATTTTCAAAAGTTAACTGCAGGGAAGCAGATGTGGCTCAAATGATAGAGCTTCTGCCTACCATATAGGAGGACCCAGGTTCAATCCCTGGGGGCTTCTGGTGAAAAAGAAGAGAAAATGTGCCTGCGCAGCAAGCTAGTGCCCATGCGAAAGCCCGCATGGTGAGCCAGTGCCCATGCAAGTGAGTCATGCACCAAGATGATGATGCATCAAAAGAGAGACAAAGGGAGAGTCAAGGTGAAGGGCAGCAGAGACTGGGAACTGAGGTGGTACAATTGACAGGGAAGCTCTCTCCACATCAGGGGTCTCCAGGTTTGAATCCTGGTGAATCCTAGAGGAGAGAAAATGAGAAGACAACACAGACAGCAAAAACAACCAGGTGGGAGGAGGGGAAGGGGGGAAAATAAACAAATCTTTGAAGGAAAAAAAAGTTAACTGCAAAGGGCACTTCAGCAAAGCAGGCGAGTCCCAAGCAGAATCCTTCTTCCTTCTTCTTGTTAGCTTTCATCACCACCTTCTGCAGACACTTCTCAGGGGAGGGCCCCTGAACTGGGGCTGTCCATTGTGGTGATGTCCTCATTGCAGAGAACCATACAGATGATAGGAGAAGACCTGACCCACTTTTGCTGGCTCTGAAGATGGAGAAATGGGGCACAAGCCAAGGAATTGACAGACTTCTAGAGGCTGGAGAAGGCAAGGAAATGGACTCTAGAGCATCCAGAAGGGAATGTAGCCCTGACGGCACCTTAATTTTAGTCAGGTATCAGACTTGTGTTAGACTTCTGACCTACAGAACTGTAATATACTTTTGTGTTCTCTAAGCTGCTATGTGTGGTAATTTGTTACAGCAGCAATAAAAAACTAGCATAATCTCTTCAAATGAAATAAGAAACAATAAGTCCATACAGAAATAAATGAGTAAACTGAAATCTGGTGAGGAATGAGACACTTGTTTTGAATTAATACTCATCAAAACTTTACTAATTACATTGGTTATAGAGTAATTTGACAGTGGAGAAGCCTAGCTGATGCTACCTTAATCAGAATGAATATCAACAGTAGTGGGGCAAGATATTGGTTCCTTTGAGGGCTAAAGAGACCCATGGGAGTTATGGTCATGGCCGATGGGGTTAACTACCAGGGCAGATGGCCCCTCTTTGGAAATGGTGTTTATGTGTGATGAATCTGGACTCAGATGGGATCTCCCTTCATAAGACTTTCATGCTAATGTGCTGGAGGTGCAGTTAATGTTGGGGTTTAAGATATATTTAGGGGATTTGAATCTCTGGACTGACAATGTGATAGCCAGATCCTGAGCCTCAACAGACTCCAGCACCTACAATCTGATTTATTGGACTTACCACACTCAGCTAAGATGGAGGTGAAGAAGGACAACCACCACACCATGGAGCCTAGAGTGATTACAACTGAAAATGGGAGGATTGCATCCAGCATCCAGGTGGAATCTGAGCCTCCTCTTGACATAAAGGTGCAATGGACACAACCAATCCAGTGTCCACATAGAAGAGGTGGCATTGGATTGGGAAAAGTGGACATAATGGACAAAGGGTATGGGGAAAGGCAGGAAGAGATGAGAGGTGGAGGCGTCTTCGGGACATGGAGCTGCCCTGGATGGTGCTTCAGAGGTAATCACCGGACACTGTAAATCCTCACAGGGCCTACATGATGGAATAGAGGAGAGTATGGGCCATGATGTGAACCAATGTATATGAGGTGCAGAGGTGCCCAAAGATGTACTTACCAAATCCAATGGATGTGTCATGATGATGGGAACGAGTGTTGTTGGGGGGGGGGAGAGGGGGGGTGGGGGGGTGGGGTTGAATGGGACCTCACATATATATTTTTAATGTAATATTATTACAAAGTCAATAAAAAATAAAAAAATTTAAAAATAAAAAAAAAAAAAAAAAACAGTAGTGGGGCAAATCTCAATTGTGCCTCATCAAACAGGAACAATGAGAAGAATACAACACCTCAGGGATAGTTCTGCCAAAGATGCATTATCTAAATCAAATCAGGAGGAAATATCACGTGAAACCCAAAATGAGGGTCATTCTGTGTTCTTCAAAAGTGTCAAGGTCGGGAAACGGACTTTGGCCCAGTGGTTAGGGCGTCCGTCTACCATATGGGAGGTCCGCGGTTCAAACCCCGGGCCTCCTTGACCCGTGTGGAGCTGGCCATGTGCAGTGCTAATGCGCGCAAGGAGTGCCGTGCCACGCAAGGGTGTCCCCCGCGTGGGGGAGCCCCACGCGCAAGGAGTGCGCCCGTGAGGAAAGCCGCCCAGCGTGAAAAAGAGAGAGCAGCCTGCCCAGGAATGGCGCCACCCACACTTCCCGTGCCGCTGACGACAACAGAAGCGGACAAAGAAACAAGACGCAGCAAACAGACACCAAGAACAGACAACCAGGGGAGGGGGGAAAATTAAATAAATAAATCTTTAAAAAAAAAAAAAAAGTGTCAAGGTCATGAAATCCAAGGGAAGACTGAAGAACTTTTCCAGCCTGAAGGAGAGTAAAGATGCTTGGCAACTAAATGCAATATGTGGCCTTTAGGACATTGCTAGGAGCCAGTGGAAAAACTTGAATGAGGCCGGAGGATTACCAAGGAGTAATCATCAATGTTACTTTCCTGATTTCAATGATTATAGCTTAGTTATGTAGAAAGATTCTGAGAAAGTCATACTGCCAAGTCTAAGCAATTGTGGTAGCTTGTCTCCAAGATGAATGGTCACTACTGAGTCCTTTTCTCTCTATTCCCAAAAGCCACTCACCTACTGAGGGTTGCTGTCTATTCCTCCCCACCCTTGAAACTGGCCTGGCCTGTGACTGCTGTGATTAATATAATATTACAGGGAAACAGATGTGGCTCAAGCAATTGGGCTCCCTTTCACCATATAGGAGGTCCAGGTTTCGACACCCAGGGCCTCCTGGTGAAGGCAAGCTGGCCCATGTGGTGAGCTGGCCCACAAAGAGTGCTGCCCTGCACAAGGAATGCAGCCCCACACAGGTGTGCTGGCCCACGCAGAGAGCTGATGCAGCAAGATGACACAACAAAAGGAGACACAGAGGAGAGACAATAAGAGATGCAGCAGACCAGGGAGCTGAGGTGGCGCAAGAGAATCATCACCTCTCTCCCACTCCGGAAGGTCCCAGGATTGGTTTTCAGAGCCGCCTAATGAGAACACAAGTAGACACAGAAGAACACCCAGCAAATGGACACAGAGAGCAGACAATGGAGAGAGGAGGGAGGGAGAAATAAATCTTTAAAATATATATATATGTATGTATGTATATATAGTGATGCTGTGGGACTTCTGAGGCTGGGGCATGAGAAGTCCGGCAGCAGCTACTGTTTGTGTCTCTCAGGATACTTGCTCTGAGGGAAGCCAGCTGCTCTATAAATAGTCTGACTACCATGACTCCATCCTGCTAGGAGAAAGCCCCAGCTAACCATGTGGAGAGGTTGTGGAAAAAAACATGCTTTCTGACTGCCACCATTTGAGGCATCCCCCACAAAAATTGTCCTGCTCAGCCCATCAGGATACAGTTGTATCCACTAGACAGAATAATTTATTCACATGATATTCTTAGCATCCAATACAATGCCCAGATGTAGCTGATGCTTATAAATATTCATTGAATAATGGCATCAACTTCTCAGGATGAAAGTTTTTTATTTAATTACTTATTGAGATTTTGTTAGACTGGCGTTAAAGTTCTTTCCAACTAATTCAACTCATCAGATCCTACCTTAACTATTCAAAATGAAACCAAAAAAAAGAGGCCATGTTTTAAAGCCATGATTTCTCTCTGTGTTTCCTGAACCTTTACCTTCCTGTAATTTCCCCACTCTAGCTATGTGGACATTTTGCAAATGCCTAGGCAAAGGTAAAATTTTTAAAAAATCATCAGTTTTTTTCTTGACTACAACTTAGATGTAATACTAATAGTTCAAATCAATCAATATATAAAACAATAATGACCATGGTTAAGTAAGGTTAATCTCAAGAATATAAGAATAACTTAACATTAGGGAAAGGGCTAATGTTAAACGATATCACTAGATCAAAGAAGAAAAATATCATTTTCATAGCTATCGAAAAGGCACTTTATAAATTCAGCATTTTGTTTTTATAAGAAGATATTATTAAATGAACATTTACTGAGACATAGCATATGCAAGGCACTGTGTTAAGCAGTAAGGATCAAAACATTAAATAAGGTAAACCCTGCTCTCAAGAAGCTAAAATATGAAATACTAACCACAACATTAGCAGTCTTCTTTTCTAAATGGGGTCATAATCATACAACCAAGAATTAATCCTAAGGAAATATTTCAAATCAGAAATTCTCATAAAGTTCTGCTTTGTAGTGCTGTTTTCAACCTTTAACCTTAATGTCTAATAATAGTGGAATAATTAAGAAAAAATTTTTATACCAGCTAAGTGAAACAGCATACACTAAGTTCCATTCAGCACCCATGATGTGCCCAAATCAAAATGTTTCGACTAAATTAGTTCAAAGACAATGTAGTAATATTGAACACTGTCTTCAAAGTAAAATTAGTTGTAAAAAGTATGACACAGCCTAAGCACTACTCAGCCTAAGCACTACTGACATTTTTGGACTAGGTAATTCTTTGTTCTGCAAGTTTCCTGTGCATTTTAAGGCATTCAGCAGCATTTCTGGTCTCTACCTGCTAGATACTGAAACAACTAAAAAGGTCTCCAGTATATTGCCAAATATTCCCTGGAGGGCAAATTCACCCATTGTATTAGTCAGGGTTCTCTAGGGAAACAGAATCAACAAGGGATATCTGTCAACAGTAAGAGATTTATCAGTCTCTCACACAGCTGTGGGGATGCACAAGTCCAGGTTCTGCAGGCAGGCTGCAACCAGGAGCTCCGATGAAAGTCCAACAAAGGTTCTTGACTAGTTCTGGGAGATGGTGGCTGTTCAAAGACGAGCTGGGAAATTCTTTCTCAATGCTGGAATCACTTCCCCTTTTAAGGGATTCAACTGATTGGGTTAAGCGTCACTCATTGCTGATGGCAATCTCCCTGATTGATGTAATTATAACCAACTATCTATGATTAACCACTGCAGTAAAGTCAGTGGTAACTAAAGTCCATAAATGCCCTTGTATTACCGTTAGCCCAGTGCTTCCTTGACTGAACAACTGGGCACAAATATCTGGCCAAGTTGACACAATAGCCTAACCATCACTGTCCACGCCTTGTCAACTTGGCAACCATACACATTACATTAAACCATACATAGTCTCTAAGTAAAAACAATAACAGACATGCATATATATATTTCTGCCTAAAAATGTTCAACTCTCCTGAATACAACCAGAAACACATTGATTTCATACAGAATAGGGTACAAGTTCTTGGGTAATATTTACTCTCAAACTTGACATCCTCACATATTATTACATGAAATGGATACAACTTGTTAAGGGGAAAGTTTGGGGAAGGAGACAAAGAAATGCATTTTGTGTACATATACAATCATCACAATGAAACGAAAGATTCATGATCATTATAGTCCTCATTTCTGTAACTCGTCACGTGGTCAAAGTTCATACTTATCACTACCTTCTTCCACTACCCATTCCATGTTTCCATTACCCTCAGCAAGCACTTCAGCTGGCCGTGGTTCTTTGCCTGAGGGGTGACCCAAATTTTCATTCCTGAAGATTCTGGGCCATTGTTAGTCCTACTTGGGTTGCAATTTTCCATTGACTTTAATCATAGGACATGGCAGAACTAGGAGATGCCCTAGAGGATCTCCTGTATTCCAGGCAAACTCTTCTTTACCCCCCTTATGTAGATGTGGTCCTATTTCCACTTGATAGGATCAGTCACACCAGCCAGTACAGTAATTCCCTTCTTTGACTGTTGATTCAGAGATATGAGGAACCCAGAGTGGCCAGGTGGCAGTCTTAACTTCCAGTTCAATGGAATCATTGCTGTGTTCCCTGGTGACAATGCTCCTCCTTTTGGGACTAAAACCTGTAGACCAGCTGTTGAGACGAGCTCAATAAAGGAACAACTCGAATGGGAGGCACGGCAGAACTTAAGAGGCAGAAGAATTAAGAAAAGACGGGAACAGGGGGCTCAGAGTCTCAAGGACTAAGAACCTCAACCAAAGCTTCCACATCATTTTTATTGAATATTTTGGGGAAGGGAGTACAGCTACTGTTTTTACTCCTTAAATAACACTTTGCCAGAGCAATCATGTCCACATTTTTCCATGGGGTGCGGGGCTCAAATGTGTCTTTCTGCAAACAATCACGGGTTGTTCAGGACAGTGTTCCATCTTGAAAGGACCTGATGTTCAAGGTCCTTACCCTCATTTGCTTCTTGGAAACATTTTAACCTCTGGCCCCTTATGGAAACATTTTAACCTCCAGCTGTTTCTCTACATTTCCCCCTTTTTGTTTTTGCAAAGCAATGAACGCAGCTCTGGCAGTTTCTTGTTGTTTTAATCCCCAGAGGGTTTGTTGCATGCATCTAAAAACTAAACACATACAAAACAGAAAGGAACAAATAATTAATATACCTCCTAAAATACCCCCTCCCCAGCTTTTAATCTATATTATAGGGTTTAGGGATCTCAATCCATCCGCAATTCCTGTCATAGTTTAAGAGACAGGAAGCAATTGTACAAGAGCATGTTGCATATTAGTTACTTGCCCTTGTAATTGAGAAATATTTAAGCTTAAATTATCTCTATGGCCACATAAATGACGCTTTACTGATTCCCAAGGAATATCACTACTATTATATGTGTAGGGGGTTACACAAAAAATAGATATATTCCAATCACATTTTAGGCATAGGTGCATATTTACAGTTTGTAATTCTTCCAAGCTCAAAACGGTATTTTCCAAGTCTACTAGACGAGTATTTATCTGTCAATTTGAGTTTGACTTCCCCAAGCCAAACTGGCATTCTTATGTCACTCTTGGATAAACTCAACAGTCTTAATAATTTGATGGAATGCCACCCCCGAAAAAGCTGCCACAGTAAGAAGATCAATTATGCCCATAACAGCAGCTATCAACAATCCTATCATTCCTTTTGTACGTTTGAGCACTAGTTGTAAAACTACTAATAAAGCCTGCATGTCAGGGGAGGATTCCCAAGGTCAGTGTTGAGATACTGGAATCCAAATGCCCAACTGTCTTCGTAGAATCATGTAACTATAATTGTAGAAAATAATATTTCATTAATACAAGTACAAAGTTTGCAGGAATTATTGGGGCACAGAATTTCTCGATAAGTTTCATTCAAATAAAATTCTCCTACTAAGAATACATAGGGGTGGGAAGCAGACTTGGCCCAGTGGTTAGGGCGTCCGTCTACCACATGGGAGGTCCGCGATTCAAACCCTGGGCCTCCTTGACCCGTGTGGAGCTGGCCATGCGCAGTGCTGATGCACGCAAGGAGTGCCGTGCCACGCAGGGGTGTCCCCCGCGTAGGAGAGCCCCACGCGCAAGGACTGCGCCCCATAAAGAGAGCCGCCCAGCGCGAAAGAAAGTTCAGCCTGCCCAGAAATGGTACCACACACACGGAGAGCTGACACACAAGATGACAACAAAAGAAACACAAATTCCAGTGCCGCTGACAACAACAGAGGCAGACAAAAAGAACACACAGCAAATGGACACAGAGAACAGACAACTGGGGGGGGGGGGGGGGAAGGGGAGAGAAATAAATAAAAATAAATCTTTTTAAAAAAAAGAATACATAGGGATTGTTAACACAAGATTGAATGTGAAAGGAAAAACTTTTTGAAGTATTGAATGATAGTGAATAATTACTAGAACATCGATAGCTTCCATCCCAGATCCAAATTGGTTTCAAACTAAAACTTTCTATTAAGTTGTTTGTTCTGGACTGCCCTTTAATGAGGGAAAAGATGGAACCATTCCCCCACCATGCCAAATAATAGGGCACATTGCATGTGTTGTGATTGTGGTATAATTATATTATGAAACACATGTCATCTTACAGCATCATGAGAAGAGCAGGTCTCATTTGTGTCACTACAATCCTGAACTGCATACCCCTTAGGGGCCGAGTCAGTTACAGTTCCATAGGAACCATTAAGTAGCAACACACTATTAGATCTGCAACAATTTTTCCATTGAATATGATTACTCTTAAGAGTCCATAAAGAATGGTGTATACATATCGGTTTACCTGGGGGGTTCAAATTAGCTCTATAATATGATATATATTTAAAACTCATTCTGGAGATGAGATGTAATTGACCTTTGGTAGTATTGCCATGTTTAGGAGTGACAGATAGCATCATGATATTTAACCATGCTTCAGCAGGCCCCACACATAGTGGTAAATCAGTAAATCCTAAAGTTAAATTGAAATTAGTACCCTCATTAGGATATAATGGTAGCTGGGGATCTTCTGGTCCCCAAGAAGAATCATTAACATAAATCTGAGGAGTCGTCTCCATCCAAGAGACAGTGCGCAGCAGGGGAGGATTAGGAATGTATGCCCAATAAGTGTAATTATTCTCAGCTGCTGTTCTGGGAAGCATACTTAGAGATGCAGTTATAATGGCTAACATGGAGACCAACAAATTTGGTGCAGTTACTGGTGATTCATTTCTTTCTAACTGTTGTTCAGTTTTCTGACACAGATGTTTAATCTGTCCGCACTTTGAAGATGGGGCAGCTCGAGTCTTTGGAGTGGGACCCAGCCTGGTTGTTTTCAGCATTAGACCTTCCAGATCCCACAGGAGTTTCTGTCATTCTGCATTCATGATACTACTTTATCTTACGCGCAGGTACCCACACAGGACTTTTGCCGTCTCCTGGGGAAATACAAGCAAACCCTCGCCCCCAGGTTAACACCTTTCACATAGACCATTCATTGGTCAATGGATCATTCCACCAGATTAATGGTAATTCAGAAAAAGACCTGGTTTGATTCCTTTTATAATGCTGAAAATGCTGTTCAGCCACTGTTTCCTGTAATGTAGGTTCATAATTAAGAAAACTGAGAGTAAATAGTGCTTTATGTAGCTGGGTATGTGGTGTCTCCCTATCTCCCCCTTTTTGTTTTTGTAACATTCTTTTAAGAGTTTGATGAGTACTTTCCACAATAGCTTGTCCTTGCGGGTTATAACGGAAACCTGTGACATATGAAATACCCCAAAGGTCAAAAAAGTGTTTTAAGGTGTTACTAACATAAGCGGGATCATTGTCTGTTTTGATGGATCATTGTCTGTTTTGATGGATTTAGGGAGCCCCATCATTGCAAAACAAGCTTGGATGTGTTGACAGACATGGTGGGCAGTTTCACCAGTTTGAGCCGTAACCCAAATAAATCCAGAGTACATATCCACAGAAACATGAACATAACACATTTTGCCAAATGATGCTACATGAGTGACATCCATTGCCAATAATTGTTGAGGGCTGATTCAATTGAGAATTACCCCGGAGCATTGAAAATAAGTTAGATAATTCATATGTTAAATATCCACCTTGGGTCTTAGCCAGTTTATATCTTCTAGCAGTTTTTGTAAGTCATTTAAATTCTGGATAGAATCTTTACAAACTTGAACCTTTTGGGGTTTGATTTTAATTTTGTCAACTAGAGATCCTAAATAGTTAACAGGAGTGTTTTTTGTATTTTCTCTGGGGCTATTTTTAAACCTGCTGCAGTCAAGGTCTCTTCTAAAGCTTTATACATTTTAACTAACTCCTCTGGAGAGGAGGCAGAGAACAGTATATTATTCATGTAATGAAGAATGTAGCAAGAAGAATACTTTAATCTAATTGACTCTATGGCCTTGGCTACAAAATTTTGGCACATGGTAGGATTGTTAAGCATTCTTTGTGGAAGATATTTCCATTGACACCCTTTCATAGGCTCTTTATTATTAAATGAAGGTACTGAAAATGCAAAATTTTCTCGATCATTAAGGTCCAAAGGTATAGTGAAAAAGCAATCTTTTAAATCAATTACTGTAAGTGGCCAGTTCTTAGGGATCATAGATGCCGTGGGCAAGCTGGGCTGCAAGGCACCCATAGGTTGAATTACTCCCTTAACAGCTCGCAGATCAGTTAACAGTCTCCACTTCCCAGATTTTTTCTTAACTGGAAATACTGGCGAATTCCAAGGACTAAAAGATTCCTAATATGACCTTTATGTAACTGTTCCCTAACTAGTTCATAATGTACCTCCAACTTCTCTTTAGGTAAAGGCCACTGCTCTATCCATAACAGGGGTAGAAGTAGTCCATTTAAGAGCGATGGATTTAGGTGGTCCAACTAGGAGGCTAGATTGAGCAGTGGCCACTATTGAAAAGATTGATAACTTAGCCCTTCTCAAGTTTCATTGGCTACAGGTGAAATGGGGTTAATTACTCCCTGATGGTATTTACCTAAATCCAATCCAGGAATATGTCCTTGTCTCTCCATTAGTTGCTGACTCTGTTTACTATACTGTCCAAATTTGGGGATGTAAATTTCAGCCTGCCATTGTTCTAACAAATCTCAACCCCATATATTAATAGGTAAGTCGGCAACATAAGGTAGAAAAGTAGCAGGCTGAACATCAGGTCCTTGGCAAGAAAAAATTTGAACATTTTGCATTAATCCTCTGGGAGTGCCAAGTCCCACAACAGAAATAGAAGCTTTTTGCAAGGGCCATGAAGAAAGCCAATGACTAGTACTAATAATTGAAATATCAGCTTCAGTGTCAATAAGTCCCTTAAAGGATTTATTTTGGATAATTACTTCACATATGGGGTGGGACATCTTTTCACTGAGAAAAATTCCAGGAGTGCCTGTACTTCCAAAACCTTTGTCACCACTAGTTCTTGAGCTATTTCCTATAGGAATAGAGGGAAGCAGAAGCAATTGAGCTATATGATCTCCCGAATTAGCCTTCCATGGAATGGATGTGGACATAACAATTTGAATTTTCCCTTGATAATCACAATCAATTACTCCAGTATGCACCCTGACTCCTTGTGAAGAAAGATTACTCCTTCCAAAGAGAAGGCCAACAGTGCCAACCGGCAGTGGCTCTTAAGTCCAGTTCTTACTCGGACCAGCTTATGCCCAGGGAGCAAGATAACAGGTTCTGCAGCAGGGATATCTACAGCTGCACTTCCTGTTGTTGCAGGGGATAATTCCAAGACACTGTGGAGCATTGTTGATTGTTGGGAGTGTCCTGCTGAACGGGGAATGCCCCATTTTTGTATGAGGCTGGGAGCTGACCCCTCTGGAAGTTTCCCAATAAAGGGGTCCCATCTTTATGGTATACAGAACAGCATTGATTAGACCAATGCTTCCCTTTACCACAACGGGAACACAGACTTGGCTGTTTTTGAGATGTCTCTGTTTTAAATTTGACATTGTTTTTCCTCTAAATCCTTCCCAACATTCTCTCTTCATATGGCCAAGTTTTCCACAATTAAAACACTTACTAGGGAATTGATTGTTAATTTTTAAACCTGCCATAGCTTGAGCCATCATTTGGGCCCAATGATTTTCTGTTCCTACTCCCTGACACAATTTAATATATCCTGTCAGATCCACCTTTCCCTTCATAGGTCCAATAGCTTTTTGACAATCTGACAATCCTGATTAGCATTTTCATAGGACATTAGCTGTAAAATAGTATCTGCTGCCTCTAAATTATCGACTTGTTTTTTAATAGCTTCTTGAAGCCAGGCAATAAATTCTGGATAAGTTTCTTGAGGCCCCTGTACTTCTTTCTGGAAAGATACCGGAGGCTGCCCTTTTGTTTCTATTTCTTCCCAGGCCCTTGGACAACAATGTTGAATTTGAGCAATAGACTGGTCATTCACACTAACTGATTTTCACCTCCTGCCCAATTTCCTCTTCCTACCAATTGATCTAATGAAATTGGAACATTATGGGTTTTATTAGTGGCAGCTTGAGTTTCAGCATGATCTACCCACCAGGTTTTAAATTTTAAGAATTCTCCAGATGCAAGTGTGGTACAGGCCATAGTAGAGCAATCGCCAGGAATCAATCTGGAGCCTTCTGCAAGTCCTCAGATTAACTCATAAGTGAAGGGAGCATTGGGACCACACTGCTGCACAGCCAACTTCAATTCTTTTAAGGTTTTGAAAGGAAAAGGCCCATGGGTGAACTCATTTACTCCATTAGGATTGTTCGCATCTATGCCTGGAGCCACCCGTTCATGGACTGGAACAGGAAATGTCATTAGAAGAGGATCAACATCTCCTTCTCTTCTTGCCTGTAAATTCCCTTTCTGTAAAGAGGATAATTTGGGCTGTATACTTCCAGGCACAAATGTAGGGGGTGGAGGAAGAGGAGGTATATCAGCTTCCTCAAAATTGATTAAAGGAAGAGCTGTAGCATAGTTGGCAGGATCAAATTTTTCAGTAATCTTGGGAAGGGATCAACATGGGCTTTTTCCTCATCCTCAGCTTGTAAAGGTTCAAGGACAGACTTGATAATGGTCTATGTAGGCCAGATGGTAACAGGGATATAGATTCCCTGAACATGTAATTTTTTCAATTCCTTTTTTTTTTTTTTTTTTGGTTTTTAAATGCTTTATTAACATTGTCTTTAACTGGTATCCTCAGTAAATGAATACAGTCAAGTTAACAGTCTGATCTGAAAAAAGAACAGAGCTAAACCAGTGATCATGGTGTTAATTAATACTGTATCATCACAAACTTAAGCAGCCAGGGATTAGAATCAGTCAGGACAAGACTCAACCTAAGATCTGAGAAAATGAAACAAAACCTCTAAATATTCTAAAACAGAGTAGTGTGCCAATTAGAACTGGTTACATTTTCATGTCTTCAAAGGACAGTCACCGCAAGCAGCGCAGTACATCACAAGGGCTTTCGCTGCTGCTCTCTCTACAGTCTTTAAACTGTGGAGGAGAAATGAAGGCAAAAAGAAGAAATTCCAAAGCAATTGCAGTCAAATTTTACCCAGGAAATCGATGTGGAGTTGCAACAGGCCGTGCAAAGGGAACACAGCCTCAGGCACAAAAGAAACTTTCAGCAAATTACCGTTTTATTAGCACAAAGTGTCCAAAAGAGCTGGGGGAGAGATCCCATCATGGCTGGTCTCCCGAGACGGCACTCGCCTCAGGGTTGACGAATGGCAACTCCACACATCCCACCTCATGTTGTGGGGGAGAGACCCTTTGCTGTGTGAGTGTGAAGCATTTATCCACCCCCAAGCAGGGGAAGGGAGCACTGCCACTGAGAATTCCTGCCCTTGGTAAGTACCTGGGGCTGCTTGTTCCTGGTTTCTGGTTTTAAGGTCTGGTCAGGCCTTTTCATTTGACCTAACAGCTCCCCCAAATTGTGGAATGGAGAAAGGCTGAAATATTGTCAAACAACAGAAAGAGTGTGGGGGGAGAGGTGTGGGGTGGGAGATGGCCACTGAGCATGTACCTGTGACTTCCCCAGCAAATGAAGGTACGATGGCAATATATGAAAAGTTGACGAAGAAAAATAGGGTATATCATAGTGGTAGTGCTTCAAAGCAAAGGGTATTGAAGCCTATAATTACATTCACATTTTCTTTACCTACAAGGAATTTGTACACATTTAATAAATTGTTACTTCTATGCTGTTAACCTGGTCAGTTATTTGTAGCCTTAACAGAAAACCGTATGGTGCTGTTTTGTCTGCTATCCTGTTACTTAAAATTTTACAACTTATGTTAAAGATTCAAAAATGAGAGTGATGTTTGTATACATAGTCACAGTTTAACGGAAGGTAGTTAAATTGAATTTCTGAATTAGGAATGAAGAAAAGTGTTAACTGGCTTTCCTTTCAAAAAGAGAAAAGCACAATATAGATTTGAAAGATAGCTTTTTAACTACAAGAATGTACTGTAAAGATACCAATATTTTTAGACTAAAGGTAACAGACTGATTTTTTAAGAAATCAGCTATTTTTTGTTCATTAAAGTACATTTCACAGCCAATATGATGTGTCTGGCACTAATTCCAAACATATCCAGCAATTCACTTGGTTTCCCACTTCGAGGCACTCCTGATACTGCCAACTGATGAACAAAGATATCACGCTCCCCGGAGACAGCTGCACATACAGCTTCCCCCATGCCACCTTCTCGGTAGTGATCCTCAACTGTGATAACCCGGCCACCTGTGGCTTTCGCATTGGAAATGACAGTAGCAGCATTCAGGGGTTTAATGGTAAAAGGGTCAATGACACGGACAGAAATACCTTGTTTGGAAAGATCAGCAGCAGCTGCTAAGGCTTCATGCAGCATAACTCCAGCTCCAATAACTGTGACCTCATCATCAACACTGTGGCTAACAACCTTGGCCTGGCCAATCTCAAATTTTTCTTGTGGTGGATAAATAACTGGAGTTTCCGGTCGGCTTGTCCGAATGAAACACATTCCCTTAGTATTGGCAGCCAGATAAACAGCATGCTCTGTTGAAAGTGCATCACTTGGATAGAAAACAGTACAATTGGGGATGCTTCGGAACATGGCGAGATCCTCAAGGGCCATCTGGGAAGGTCCATCTTCACCAGTGGATACCCCACAATGAGAACCAATAAGGTTGATGTTGGTTTGAGAGATGGCTCCCATTTGGACCTGATCAAACGCACGGGTCAAAAAGGCAGCGAAGGTACTAGCAAAAGCAATGGTACAACCACGAGTGGCACATCCCAGAGCCACACTTACCATGTTTTGCTCAGCAATAAAACATTCAATGAACCGCTCAGGGTGTTCTTTCTTGAATATCTCAGAAAAGGTAGAGTTCTTTGTATCACCATCCAGGACAATAACTCTTTCATTTGCATGGCCCAGTTTAGCCAGGGCTAAACCATATGCTTTTCGGGTAGCTATCTTCTCACCCAATTTGTAAGCAGGCAGAGAAGTCATTTTTATATTTGTGATGCTGACTTTTGGTGAGTCTCCAACAGGGTGTTTTGGTATGAGATTCCTATTGGTCTATATCTGGCTCTTAATTATAACCTGAAAATTGCATCAGCTCTTTCTTGTGGCAATGGCTTTCCGTGCCAATTTTCTGCATCCTCAAGTTTGGAATACCACGACCTTTGAAGGTCTTGGCAACTATAGCAGTGGGCTTGTTCTTCACTAAAGTTGCTTGCCAGAAAGCTTGGCACAAGGCCTCCACATTATGGCCATTCACCATGTAAGTATTCCACCCAAAGGCTTCGCAGTGCTTCTGATACGTATCTGTGCAGTGTTCAAGTGGTGCAGCACCACTTTGTCCCAAGCGGTTCACATCAAAGATGGCCACAATATTGTCCAAATTGTAGTAGGAAGCAAAAGCCAAAGCCTCCCAGACAGAAGCTTCTGAGGATTCGCCATCTCCCATAAGGCAGTAGACCCGGTAGCTGGCTTTGTCAAAGTATTTGCCAGTATAAGCCATTCCACACGCAGCACCTAGTCCTTGCCCAAGAGATCCTGTGGCCACATCAACAAACGACAATCTGGGGGTAGGATGTCCCTCCAAGTCACAGTTTTCCTCAAGCTCAGCAAGTCAGATTCGCTGATGTCGCCTGCCTCTGCCCAAGCAGCGTAAAGGATTGGGGCAGCATGGCCCTTCGAGAGAAGGAATCTGTCGTTGTCCGGGTGTTCTGGGTCTGTCTGTTTATACCTCATCGTATGGAAAAACAGAACGGCCATGATCTCGGCTGCGCTGCAGCACGACATGGGGTGACCCAAGTTGGAGGCACACGTGGCCCTGATAGAATGGATCCGCAGGCAGTTGGCCAGGTCCCGTAGCACCTGGACAGTCGAGGCATCCGGCTTGGCATCGTCAGCCAAAGCGGTACGCACGTCTGTACTCACAGCTTAAAAGTCCACTAAGCAGTTCCAATGCGTGAACCCGCTTTTTTGAGGAAATAAGCTCAGAAACCGGACGGGAGATGGCGGCAGCAAGGAGCTCATATGGCGCGCCGCTTGAAGTCTCTACAGGCTCCCCTCTCGTGCAGCTCCCAGCCTCCCCTGTGCGCCTCTCCCTCCTCCCCTCACGCAGCTCCCAGCCTCCCCCGTGCCGCCGCTCCCTCCTCCCCTTGCGCAGCTCCCAGCCCCCCCCCCCCACTCGCCGCTCCCTCCTCCCCTCACGCAGCTCCCAGCGTCCCCGAGCGCCGCTTCCTCCTCCCCTGTGCAGTTCCCGGCGTTTCCTGCGTGCTGCATTTTTCAATTCCTTACCAACTTGTTCCCAATCTGTAAATTCTAAACTATCCAATGTTGGGAACCATGAACAGTGAGTCTTAACAACCTGTAAGAGTTCCATAATATGAGACTCATTAGCTTTAGCTCCTCCTGCTTTCAGGAGCTGTTTCAGGAGACAGACATAAAGATGTAGCTGTATATCTACATTTCCCATTGTAACCCTGTTTAAAATACCTGAGAGGACCCTACCAGTTGAAGGCTTCCTGCTTCTGACTCCAGTTCTTCATTTGGGGTTCTGTGATAATACCCCAATTTCAATTTTCACTCCAACAAACCTTCTCCTATTCGAGCTGCTCAAGCCCCACGTTGGCCCCACATTGGGTGCCAGATGTTGAGACGAGCTCAACAAAGGAAAAATTCAAATGGGAGGCATTGCAGAACTTAAGAAAGAGACACAAGAATTAAGAAGAAATGGGAACAGGGGACTCAGAGTCTCAAGGACTAAGAGCCTTGACCCAACTTCCACATCATATTTTTCTAATATTTCGGGGAAGGGAGTACAGCTACTGTTTTTCACTCCTTAGATAACACTTTGCCAGAGCAATCATGTCCGCATTTTTCCATGGGGTGCAGGGCTTAAATGTTTCTTTCTGCAAACTATCACCAGTTGTTCAGGACAGTGTTCCATCTTGAAAAGACCTGATACCCTCATTTGCTTCTTGGAAACATTTTAACCTCCGGCCATTTCTCCACACCAGCAGAGTTTGAGGTTGCAGGGACAGGAAGCAAAAATTTTCCTAGTGGGTCACTAGGGGTAATAATGAATGGTGCCACTCCCATTTCCACCCCTTGATTCCTGGACCCATGGATCCTGGTTATGGGAGAAACAGCACCATAGAGTGGACACTGACTTAGAACATACACAGCCTCCTGGAGAACACTGCCCCAGCCCTGCAAGGTATTTCCACCTAGTTGGCGCCATAATTGAGTCTTCAAAAGGCCATTCCACCATTCTATCAATCCAGCTGCTTCAGGATGATGGGGAACATAGGAAGACTAGTGAATTCCATGGACATGTGCCCATTCCCACACATCATTTGCTGTGAAGTACTTTCCTTGATCAGAAGTAATGCTGTGTGGAATGCCATGGTGGTAGATAAGACATTCGGTAAGTCTATGGATGGTACTTTTGGAAGAAGCATTGAATGCAGGAAATGCAAACCCATATCCAGAGTATGTGTCTATTCCAGTTAAAACAAATCGCTGCCCCTTCCATGGTAGAAGTGGTTCAATGTAGTCAACCTGCCACCAGGTAGCAGGCTGGTTACCTTGAGGAATGGTGCCATATCAGGTGCTGAGTATGGGTCTTTGCTGCTGGCAGATTGGGCACTCAGCAGTGGCTATAGTCAAGTCAGCCTTCATAAGGGGAAGTCCATGTGGCTGAGCCCATGCACAACCTCCACCCCTACCTCCATGGCCACTTTATTCATAAGCCCACTGGGCAATGAGAGGAGTGGCTAGGGAAAGAGGCTGAGCATTAGCCACAGAGCAGGTCATCTTATCCATTATTATTAAATTAAAATCTTCCTCTGCTGAATTATTAAATCTTCTTCTGCTGAAGTTACCCTGTGGCAAGCATTCACATGGGACACAAAAATTTTCATGTTTTTTGCCCACTCAGAAAGATCAATCCACATATCTCTTCCCCACACCTCTTTGTCAACAATTTTCCAATCATGTTCCTTCCAAGTCCCTGACCATCCAGCCAAACAATTGGCAACAGCCCACAAACCAGTGTACAAATGCACCTCTGGCCATTTTTTCTTCCAAGCAAAATGAACAACCAGGTGTACTGCTTGAAGTTCTGCCCACTGGTAGAATTTGCCCTCACCACTGTCCTTCAAGGATGTCCCAGAAAGTGCGGCATATGTCCACTTTCGGGTTGTACCTGCATATCATGCAGGACCATCTGTAAACCAGGCCTGAGTTTTCTCTTCCTCAGTCACCTGACTGTAAGGGTCTCCCCAAGAGGCCAAAGTTGTGGGCTGGGAAAGAGAAGGTAACATGGCAGGGGTGGTGACCATGGGCATTTGGGCTACTTCCTCATGTAACTTACTCAGGCCTTCAGGACCTGCTCGAGCCCTCTCTCATATATACCACTTCCACTTTATTATGGAGTACTGCTGTACACACCCAACTTTATGGTTTGGTAGGTCAGAAAATACCCAGCTCATGATAAGCCTCATGGTAACTTGATGGCCCAAGGTTAAGTGTTCAGTCTCTACTAAGGCCCAGTGGCAGGCCAAAAGCTGTTTTGCAAAAGGGAAGTAGTTATCTGCAGAGGATGGAAGGGCTTTGCTCCAAAATCCTAAGGGTCTGCATTGTGATTCTCCTATAGGGGCCTGCCAAAGGCTCCAGACAGCATCTTTGTTTGCCATGGAAACTTCCAGCATCATTGGATCTGCTAGAGCATATGGCCCAAGTGGTAGTGCAGCTTGCACAGCAGCCTAGATTTGACACCGAGCCTCTTCTTGCTCCAGTCCCCAATCAAAACTAGCAGCTTTTCTGGTCACCCAGTAAATGGGCCCAGGTAGCACACCCAAATGAGGAATGTGTTGTTTCCAAAATTCAAAGAGACTAAGCATTGTGCCTCTTTTTTTAGTTGTAGGAGGAGCCAGATGTAACAGCTTATCCTTCACTTTAGAAGAGATATCTTGACATGTCCCACACCACCGGACACCTAGAAATTTCACTGAGGTGGAAGGACCTTGTATTTTAGTTGGATTTATCTCCCATCCTCTTTTCACACAAATGCCTTACTAATAAGTCTAGAGTCTTTTCTACTTCTTGCTCACTAGGTCCTATCAATATGATATCATCAATAGAATGGACCAGTGTGATGTCTTGTGGGAGGGAGAGACAATCAAGATCCCTACAGACAATATTATGACATAGGGCTGGAGAGTTGATATACCCCTGAGGCAGGACAGTGAAGGTAACTGCTGGCTTTGCCAGCTGAGAGCAAACTGTTTCTGGTGGTCCTTACTAATAGCAATTGAGAAAAAACATTTGCCAAATCAACAGCTGCATAGCAGGTACCAGGCGACATGTTGATTTGCTCAGGCAATGATACCACATCTGGGACAGCAGCTGCAATTGGAGTCACCACCTGGTTACATTTATGATAATCTACTGTCATCCTCCAAGATCTACTGTACAGGCCAAATAGGAGAGTTGAATGGAGATGTGATGGGAATCACTACCCCTGCATCCTTCAAATCCTTGATGGTGGCACTAATTTCTGCAGTCCCTCCAGGAATCTGGTATTGCTTTTGGTATACTATTTTGCTAGGTAGGGGCAGTTCTAGTGGCTTCTACTTGGCCTTTCAAACCATAGTGGCCCTCACTCCACAAGTCAGGGATCCAATGTGGGGATTCTGCCAGTTACTGAGTATGTCTATTCCAATTATGCTTAATGGAACTAGGGAAATAACCACAGAATGGGTCTGGGGACCCACTGGACCAACTGTGAGATGGACCTGAGCTAAAACTCCATTAATCACCTGGCCTCCATAAGCCCCTACTCTGACTCCTGGAATTAATGTCACTTTTGAGCCAGTGTCTAATAATCCCCGAAATGTCTGATCATTTCCTTTTCCCCAATGCCCAATTACTCTGGTAAAAGGCTGTAGATCTCCTTGGGGAAAGGTGGGAGGAAGATTAACAGTATAAATTTTGGGCAGTTTAACAGGATCCTTCCCCAAGGAGACCTGGCCTTTTCCTCATTCAAGGAGCTCTGGGTCTGTAAACTGTCTCAAGTCTGGGAACTGATTAAGGGACTGTGATTCTCTGCATCTGTGATTTGAGTTAGGGTTTCATTCACTCGACCCAGAACTCTTCCGTTTATACAGATCCCAAAGAAATTTAGTAGTCTGCCCATCTATTTCACTGCTAGGTACCCCATGATGTATTAGCCAAGGCCGTAACTCTACATGACTCAGACTATTTTGAGTGCTTTTTTTTTTTTTAAACTTTTATTATTATGCATGGTGCTGTTTTTGTTTTTTTTTTAAAGATTTATTTATTTATTTAATTCCCCCCCTCCCCTGGTTGTCTGTTCTTGGTGTCTATTTGCTGCGTCTTGTTTCTTTGTCCGCTTCTGTTGTCGTCAGCGGCACGGGAAGTGTGGGCGGCGCCATTCCTGGGCAGGCTGCTCCCTCCTTCGCGCTGGGCGGCTTTCCTCACCGGCGCACTCCTTGCGCGTGGGGCTCCCCCACGCGGGGGACACCCTTGCGTGGCACGGCACTCCTTGCGCGCATCAGCACTGCGCATGGCCAGCTCCACACGGGTCAAGGAGGCCCAGGGCTTGAACCGCGGACCTCCCATATGGTAGACGGACGCCCTAACCACTGGGCCAAAGTCCGTTTCCCTTGAGTGCTTTTTTTGAACCTGCCTTTCCCTGCGGTAGCCACGCCCACCTTGATTTTGGCAATTAACTGCCTATACTTGACTTTTAACAGACAGACATCCAATCATCCCCATAACCTTTAAGGATTCTAATTCCATCACAGCCCTCCCTACAGTAATATCTGGACTACAGAGGAGAGCAACCACAGAGCTCTTCAGAGAAGATGGAGTTAGCCTTATAAATTTATTCCTCACAGTCCTGGTTAAAGGTGTGTCCTCTGGACATTCCTGGGGTGGGTGGGCAGCTCTCAAATGGTAAATCCATTCTAGCATTCCAATCTCCCTAAGCCTTTGAATTCCCTCTTCTACTGTGTACCAGGGCAAATCGGGCATCTCAACTTCAGACACACTAGGCCAAATTTTGGCCCATGTTTTAATCAGCCACACAAACAAACAGTTAGAGCCCTTTCTAACCCCTTGAGCTACAGTGTTGAATCCAGAATTTCTGCTTAGTGGGCCCATATCAATAAATTCAGCCTGATCCAACTTTATATTTCTTCCACCATTATCCCATTACCTTAGTATCCATTCCCACACATATTCCCCTGATTTCTGTTTACATAAGTTGAAAAACTCATGCAATTCTTTCTGAGTATACCTTACTCCCTCGTGGGCCACACTTTGTTTTTCACCTTTCGGGCTTGTTGTGGTTTTAGTCTAGTAATAGGTCTTGAAAACAAGAGAGTTGGTGGGGTAAGGAGAAGGATTAGGGAGGTGGTGGGAGAAGGAGAAGGATTAGAAATGCCTTGCAAGCTACTGACCTCAGGGCATTCCCTTGCATTTTCTTCTGGTGAGACAGGATTAATCTCTTCAGGCAGGTGTTGGAAGGCAGTTTCCTCAGGGCAGACTAGAGGCTAGGCAGCACACGCTGGAGTTTGGCTGGTATGTGCCTCAGGGCTGGGAGGAGGTCCAGACTCCCTAGAGCAGGCCAGAGGCTGGGCAGGGGAGGCTTCTGTTTGGCTGGTACCCACCTCAGAGCTGCGATTGTTTCAGACTCCCTGGGGCAGGCTGGATGATACAAGCTTGACAAGGTGTGATCTGGACAGGGCAGGTCATGGCAGGCTTATCTGGTAAGGTCTCAGCAGAATTCAGGGTTCAGATGTCTCCATCAATATCATCATCATCCCATATGTCTCCATCCCAATTCTCTGGATTTCACTCTTTTCTAATCAATGCCTTCTTTAACTGCAGAAACCCTGCAGGGTTGAGATTTTTAGTTTCCTTTGTAACTCTGCTACTCTGACAATGACAGCCTCAGTTTGGTTCTCAGATATTTGGAGTCTGTGGCTACAGAAGACAAGATTTTCTTTCAGAGCACACATAGAAACTTCTGCATCATCCATTCAGTGTTTAAGTTTCAAATTTGAAGTCTTTAACTCATCTCTTTCTTTTGTAACAGTATCCAGAGTATCCAGGAGGAGCCAACCTACATCATTATACTGTTTGACTCCACAAAACTCTGTTAAGGTGTTGAAAACACTCTCACCCAGCTCCTTGCTGGAAGAGTGGAAGTAGGGGTATCCAATGATGCTATTTTGCATATCTCAATTGCCAACTCGTGCCATGGACTGTTAGCAGCCTCTTTGTTATTGGAAAGGGAGTCTTCAGTACCCTTGAGTCCAATTAGGATAGAGAGACAATTGCAAAACTCCCAAACCACCTCAGACACCCTGTGTTTAAGGCTCTGTTCCACAAGAACCACTCCCGGTACCAAGTTCTATTAGTCAGGGTTCTCTAGAGAAACAGAATCATCAAGGGCTATCTGTTGACAGTAAGAGATATATCAGAGTCTCTCATGCAGCTATGGGGATGCACAAGTCCACGTTCCACAGGCAGGCTGCAACCAGGAGCTTCAATGAAAGTCCAATGAAGATTCTTGATGAGTTTTTGGAGACTGTTGGCTATCCAAAGACTAGCTGGGAAATTCTCTCCCAATGCTGGAATCACTTCCTTTTTTAAGGCATTCAACTATTTGAATTAAGTGTCACTCATTGCTGATGGCAATCTCCCTGATTGATGTAATTATAACCAGCTATCCATGATTTACCACTGCAATAAAGTCAATGGTGACTTAAGTCCATAAATGCCCTTGTATTACAGCTATCCTAGTACTTGCTTGACCAAACAACTGGGTACAATTACCTGGCCAAGTTGACACAATAGCCTAATCATCACACCCATGGTTTAGAATCACTTGGGGAACAGATATAGCTCAAGTGGTTGAGTAACTGCTTCCCATGTGCCATGGGTTCGATCACCAGTATCTACTAGAAATAAAACAAAACAGAATCTATGGTATAACACAATATTCCATATATAGTTTGACTGCAGTTATATAAAAATCTGTATGCAAATGAGTAAAAATAGGAGGAAACAATGAAGAACTAATACTTGATCTGATTATTGACAGAATTATGGCAGTCACATTTTCTTGGCTTTTCAAATTATTTTAGCAATAAATGCAGCCCAATGTTTTTTTTTTCCCCGAGGTACTGGGGCCGGGAACCTGGGAATTTGTATACAGAAAGCTGGCTTTCAACCACTGAGCCACCTTCCCTCCCCCCAGTTTTTAAATGTGCAGTCTGAATAGTCAGACTTGGTAACAGCTCTCAGGCCAGGCAGACCAGCAAGGCTCTCTGGCAGTGTCAACTGCCAGTGGGCTTACATATGACCTTAATTTCCATCAAGGGTTGCTCCTAATTTCTGAAAAGGCCTTGGCTAGCTGCAAGTCTCCCTACATGGATATGTTAAGGTCACCAACTTCTTCTTATACCAGTTCCCAGATGACTCTCTTTGTTTCTCTGTTTCTGCTGCACCTTCAATATCAGCGAAGGTTTGTCTCCAGGCCCAGGGCCTGGTATTTCCATAGATGTCAACAGCCTTGTAAATTCACAAAAATCAAACACAAACACCCATTAACCTGGTTTCCATGCCTAAAAGTCAAATGACTTTGATCTTGGACTGGGCTTTCTCAATAGGTTAACCCAGAATGAATGTTCTGCTTGACTCCTTTTACTATGAAGATATGATTTTGGAAAACTGTCTATGAATACCTGGAAACAACTTGAACTTGCTTTTGTGTTGATTTCACAGCTTCAGTTGAAGCTGATAAAGATCAGCAATGCCCTGCTATGTGACTGAAAGAGGACAATTCTTTCCTAGCCCATTCAGTTATGAACATTTTTTGGCCATGCAGCAAAAATGTATTCTGACAGATGCCTTTGGGTTCCTTGGTGTCTTTGCAAACACAGTTATTTAGAGTGGGCTCAATAAGGTGGTGCCTATTATAAGATGTTGCTTTACTGTACACATTGATACAGCCAATTACTCAGTTACATTATAGCCATAGGACGTCCATGAGCTTTTGGGGAGAGGCAAACTTGCTTCAGAGTTCCAAGAATCTAAGAGTGACTGTAGTGTAAACCGATCTTGTGACATGGACCAGGAGAGAGTGTGGACTTACACACTAGAATTATGAGATGATAAAATTGAAAATATTGTTCTTAGGTAGACCCCAAAGAATTTTGTTAAAAGAGATTGGTTGGATGATGACAGAAAATAAACATGGCCAATTTTCTTCTCTGTTGTATCTATTCAGCTTATTTTGTAGGGTGTTCGTGAAAATCAAATGAAATAATAACAATAATAGAATATAATTTACAGAGAGCTTATTCTGTGCCAGGCACTGTTTGAAGCTCTTTACATACATGAACTTATAACGGTGGTAAAAATTATAATGTGCTCTGCAAAATAATGTTATATTATTAGAAATCCATTACTAATCATTGTTATCCTGCATTTCCAATCAGCAACTCTATATGGAAGCAAGGTTTTATCAAAACAGACAGAGCAGTCACCACTAAGATATTAATGGTGACCAAGAAACAAGCGATCTAGCCAACCCAATGGGGCAGTCTACCCCCTTCTCTAGGAAGCCTCATGGTCTTTCCTGGCAGACGTATGCAGACCCTGAGAGTGACACCCAACCTGTTTGCTGTCTAGCTGTCAGACTTTCAGGAGCCCAAGTGGTCCTCTCTGACTATTCCCATCAGCCTCTTACTCTCTGTCCTGCAGAAGTCATGTGATATTTCTTTGCTGGACTTTTGAATACATCTTCCAAGTACTGATCATATTTCCTGAGCTTTGGGGTCCAACCTGGGCAGACATGGTAGTACCAAAGAAAGAACAGACTACTTGTTACTACACTTGACCCAACTGAGTTTGTTTATTGTATTCACTGTTGCTCAATTCTGAACAGCCACTCACTTTCAAAAAAGGAGATTGTAGCAGTTCAATATTATTTATGACTTAAAAAAAAAGATAATAAGTTTGTAAACTGGTCTGTTCATCTAGGCATGATATCCTTTGATTGTATTAAATTCAAAGATTTTATGTTTACTTGATTAAATCAAGTTAGGGCTTTGATTCGACCATGTCAGTAGGGTGTGACTCAGGGTTTGAGTCCCCACCCCCTCAGTGGACTATATACATGGACATTTACTCAGGAAGATGCACAGAAGAATACACAAGAGCTCCAGAGACATGGAAGAGAGAGAATTTTGTGAGTTTTGATCCTGGGGCCCCAGAGAGCTGAGCCATTCACCTGATAGTTTGCAGCTGAAGAGACATGAGCCCTGAGCAGCTGAGCAGGCCCAGAAACAAACGAGCCCTCCAGCCTACAGCTGAGATCGGCAGATGCTGGGCCCATGGAGCTTTAAAAGGAAGAGCAAGACTGAACCCTTACAGAGATCAGCAACCACCTTGCCTCAACACGTGGCAACAGACTTTGGTGAGAAAATGCCTCTTCTGGTACCTTGAGTTGGACTCTTTAGGGCCTTGTAACTGTAAGGTTTTACCCCAAATAAAACACCCTTTATAAAAGCCAACAGATTTCTGTACTTTGCCTCAGCACCTATTTGGCTGACTACTACAGAGATGAAGATGTATGCATCCTATCAAAGGAAAGAGGTGTCTGCCCCTGAACAGATGCAGGCTTCTCCCTGCTGTAGCAGATAAGCAGGGAGGTGTGCAGGGTTCATGGCCCCACCGCCCCTGCCCTATGATCATGGTGACCATTCATTTCAGGATTCCAGAAACAGTCCTGGTTTCCAGTTATTGTCTCAGCATAATTATTAATAACCCCCTTCTCACTCTCCAAAGTGTTCTGGTTTGGACAATGAATTATGTGACCCACCATGGAGTGCTGCACCCAGCTAGAGTTAAGGTACAGAGCACGGGGGGCTGGGAGACCAGCCTCTGGACCTCACTCTTCATTGGCTCCACGAGCTTTGGCAACTTACTTTCCTTCTTGGAGCCTCAGTTTTCCTGTCTGCAAAATAAACATGGTTCCTGCTCTGTTTCCTTCACAAGCTTGGGGTGAGGAACAGGAATAAACGGCAAATTGGTGTGAAAGCACTGAATCAGCTTAGCATGACTAAGCAGATGGAAGTTATTTTTATGATGAAAATATAGATCAGGAGCCTGTTATTTCATCATACTGTCCAATGACTTGTGTAGGTGAAGATAATCCATTTAGAATAGAGACTGTTGTAGGTAACAAATGACGTGTTCTGCATATGAACTTGACATTAAGCGGTTGTCACATTGTAACGTTCCACAACTTACACGGATTTCCCCCTTCCCTTTCCCACCCTGATAAAGAGGCACCATAAAATTCATGCCCTAGGACATGATTGGCTTTTCTGGACATTCTGTAGACAAAGAAGCTGGTGGTCGCCGTCCTTTGTGAAGATGCATGCTCTTGGTCACTTGGCCTAATATATCCTAAGACATTTATTCTTTTGTGACAAAAGTCCCAGTGCTGATTACCGGAATGCAGTGATCTGAATGCACATGATTTTCTGATAGAATTCTTCTCCAATGAAGAATCCTGTCTTTGCTTTTAACCCACATGCTCTTCCAGCAGAGATGAAGGACAAGAGGTACGACTTCCTTCAGTGACATGACATATTCCAATGGGCAGTGACATGACATATTCCAATGGGCAGCCTCACTAAGATACAGTACCCATTAGGTTCCACCACTGAGAAGGGGTCACCCTTCATGGAAAACATCCCCAGCTTTTCTTGCCAGGAACAAGCAAGCACTCAGAGCTAGAGCAGTTCTGTTTTATCTATTTACGTTCTGAACAATTAGTGGCACTGTGCCATTACAGATATCATTTGTGACACCATAAACTTTGTACAGGAATTCAAAGGAAGGAAAAGATGGAGTGCAGAACAATGAGCACTGGGTCAGAGATGCCCCTTAGATCCTTCAGGATGCTATTTTATGAAGCCACTTCCTAGGATTTCCTCTGCAAGTAGAGGAAATCCAGTGAATGACTTCAACATTTTTAAGACAGCCTCTCAAATTAGAGCATTTCTCCTCCTTCTGTGGATGTAGAAAAGAGAAAAAGAGAAAAGAACTAACGTATCACTTCTTTCATTCAGTAAATAATTTTAGAGCTGCAGGTACTGCTGAAGATACTGGGACTATAACAGCCATTAAATAGACAAAGAACTACCTCATGGAATTTACATTCTAGTTGAAGAGAGAGATGATAAATAAAAAAGCAAACATGTATAAAACAGAAAACCATAAGTGACTGGGGGATAATTTTTAAACGGTGGGGGGAGGGGGGTTGGCAAGGAAGGGAAATAGCAGTCCTTTTGCAGGGTTGTATTTTCTTATCTAAAGCTCTCCAGCCAAAGGGCTTATGGGTTCCCAGTCCACTCACTTCATCTTTCTGAAACTCCCTTTGGAAGAACCCTTTGACTGATTCCCAGATCAGGCCCTTGATATGCTAAATGACTTTGGTCAGTGCCAAAGAATGGTGCTATAGTCTTACAGCAAAATTCTATTTTTGAACAGTCAAAAGCTAAATATTACCCGAGCCTGTCTCTTAGTAGTCCTTCAGTAACGAGTCCTGATATCTCCCATGCAGATAGATGGCTTAGATGAAATGAGACAAATGTAAAATGCATAAGCACATGAATAGTTTTTTTTTTTTAATTGTTATTTCACACACTCTGCCCCAGATGTTTCCCTCAACTGTTTGCTTGTTGTTTTTGCTTGTTTTTGCTCATTGTCTGTTTGCTTTTTCTTTAAGAGGCACGGGGAATGGAACCAGGGACCTCCCATATGGGAGGCAGGCGCTCAAACTGCTTGAATAATTTTTAAAATTTCTAAACCTGGGGCTGAAATTTCTTTTCAGACCCCTGCCATGCTGGTGGAGGGGCTGAATTTTATTCTTCAGACCCCCTCCATTGGGACAGCTTTCCAATAAATCCTTGCCTGCAAAAAAAAATTTTTTTTCAAACCCTGGCACTAACTAAGCTCCTACTGACCTGCTAAGCACTATGCTAGATTCCATCAAAATGAAGGTAAATCAGATATGGTGCCTTCCCTCAGAAGTCTAGTGGGACTCAGGGGGCTCATCTACAAATGAAGAGTTGGGACCAGACTGGTGTTTCTCAAGGTGAAGCTATGTGGGGCTAGGCACTTTTCTGGGGTGCAGGATCTGCCATCCTGTCCTTTGCAAGACTCTTAAGTGTTCCTAGTCCTTCCCAATAACTGCTTGTAGCACAAACCAGGGATTACCAAATTATCCCCCTCTTCCCATTCTCAAATGTATTTTAGAACTCTAAGAGGAGTTTCCATTCTGATGTTCTACAATGCTGAAAATTTCTACATCTATTTTAAAACTTACAAATGCCTGTTCACCGGTCAATTTTGGTTATCGTTTCTAATGACAGGTGAGGCAGTTTTTCTGAGAAAAATACTTTAACTGACTCACAGAAATCAAATGCATTATGTATGTCATTAGACAAGGTGATATTATCTCTTTTTGCAGAGGTTAGTAGTCCTAAAGCAATAGACTATTAAGCACAAGCAGATAGATTTAAAGTTGCTATTTATGTAATGCCTCCCTAGATTGAATACATTTTTTGATAGATGGATATCATAAAAATCAATAACATTTACCTAAAGTAAAAAGGATTTAATGAGGAATTTAGAGGTAGGAAGAGTCTCAGGGGAATTGAAGAATGAGTTCTAGGTAGAGGAAGAAGATAAAGAATGACCCTCCGACCAAATTGCAGCTATGATATTAACACATCAACTAGGAAGACTTTGGCATGTGGTTTCCATATTAACACTAGCTCCTGTGTTGAATGGTTACCACACCAACCACAGTGCTATGAGCATTCCATACAAGCTGTCATTTGAATTAATATTGTTGAAGGGCAATTAAAATAGAAGGCTATCTCTGTAGCTCTTAACTCTTCCTCAATACCCACCCCCTCCCCCCAACACACACACACACTTCTTGATTGATCCAACCAGGGAGCAGGTATACACTTGAGAAATGATGGAGGACTGACCTAGGGAAGTGACAGTAGGACTGTTGAACAGTGGATGTATGTGAGAGTTATTTTGGAGGTGGAATCAAAAGGACCTGGTGATTGGTTGATTACGGGGTAAGGGAAATGGCATAGTCAATGATGGTGCAAGGGATGGAGTTCCTTGGAGTAGAAAATGCAGGAGAAGGAGCAGGCTCGTCAGTTCAGGTGAGATCTATAGGGCTGCCATTGGGCAAGAAAACATGTTGTTGAGCATCTTTGTTCCCTCTTCCTCCTAGAGGCTTTGAGTCAACCTTTTTGAGTCAGTGCTCTCAAAGTACAAAAAATTTGAATACTAATCACTCCTTAAGAAATTTGAATACTAATCCATCATGATTGTGAGGGTGAGGGAAAAGAATGTTTTGTGACAAAAGGCACTAACTGAATACTATTCTTCCTCACTGTATTAGCCAAACAGGTGCTGGTGTAAAGTACCTGAAATCTCTTGGCTTTTAGAAAGGGTATTTATTGGGGGTAAAAGCTTACAGTTACAAGGCCCTAACTCAAGGTACCATAGGAGGTATTTTCTCACCGAAGTCTTTTGCCACGTGCTGAGGCAAGGTGGTTGCTGATCTCTGCGAGGGTTCAGCCTTCCTCTTCCTCTTAAGGCTCAGTGGGCCCAGCTTCTTCTGATGTCAGCTATAGGCTGAAGGGCTTGTTTCTTTCTGGGCCTGCTCAGCTGCTCAGGATTCTGATCTCTTCAGCTGCAAACTATCAGGTGAATGGCTCAGCTCTCTCTGGGGCCCCAGGATCAAAACTGACAAAGTTCTCTCTCTCTCTTCTTTCGTGTATCTTCTTCTATGCATCTTCTGGAGTGAGTGTTCATTTGTATAGCCCACCAAGGGGGTGGGGATTCAACCCGGAATTACACCCTCCTGATGGGGTAGAATCAAAGCCCAAATCGTAACATAATTTAGTCAAAGACATCTCAGCTGAATCTAATACAATTAAAGGGGATCATGCCCAGAGAAACAGACCAGTTTACAAACATAATCTCTCTTTTTTGGAATTCATAAATAATCTCAACTCGATACCTTCTTTCCTCCTTCCTGGGTCTAATGATTCCATTGTTTCTTTCAAACTGACCCTGAGGTTATCACCTCCTACCGGGATGGATTCAGAGACAAAGGATAAAATGAGATAAAACTTGACCAGTGCTCATAAAAGAACAGCCAATTTCAAATTGGAGCGCATATACAGAGGTGCAGGTGGAGGGTCCTATTAGAAAAAGAGAGTGAAAAGTGATACCTAGAGAAATTTTCCAAGGCATCACCCTATTCCACAATTTTGACTGGTAACCACCCTGTTTTCCATCGTTTGGTGCATCTAGAAATCAATCGGGTGCCCTTAATCTGAGACCGTGTTTCTTAATGTGTCCTCCTCACTCAGGTTCCTGCATAATTTGAGACCAATTTATAGGTTTCTACAATTTTATGGCCCCAAGAACTGGAATTCTCCTATATGGCCAGGAATGAGAACTACCTAATCTTTTCTCTTCTGGAGCAATATTGACTTGCAGTAGGATGGGTACCAAGATGGACCATTTGAAAACAACTAACTTTCAATTCATTTCTCATTCAAAGAGAAAGGATCCTTAATGTGTTGGAGAGTGGTATTTGGTTTCTGTGTCAATAATCTCTTCTTCTCTTTCTTCCTCAATCTCTCACTCTAACAGTAATTCCAGATGGTTCACATTATTTCCTAATTATCTATTACATCCAGATTTGCTCTTGCTAAATATAATTAGTAAAAATGTTACTTTGCGTGTGTCAAAATTCTTTGAGATTATACTGGGTTGGTTTGCTCTGGGGCGTAACTTTCATTTTGTAGTCCCACCAAACAGCTGCCTCTGGAGCCACCTGCTGACATAGTTTAGAATTTTGCACATAAAATATGACTAAAGAAGATACAATCTGAGCTAACATGGGAGAGACACGGTTTAGACTCCGCTCTAATGAACTTGACTTGCCAAATCATCCAGAACATTTCTTCCCCTCCCAACTGCCCTACCCCCTACCCCACCTATCTACCTATGTTCAAAAAAAGATGTTACAGTTTCCTTTGGAATATATTCCAAGACAGTCCTCTGCTTTGGCTATGGTTCTTGGGTTTCTTGTCTCCGTGGTGCACTATACTCCACTCCTGTTTCACGTTGCTCTGGGGTGGTGTTGAGTCACATGCCAAAAAATGCAGGGGCCAGCGGGAGGGGTAATCATGTGGAGAAGAAAAGGAGCTAAGGATTTGCTGAAAGCACAGAAGGCCCACACTGGAAAATAATCAGAATCATCCTGGAGCCCCCAATCCTTGTCAGGGCTTCAGAGAGCATCTGAGAAGCCCTTAAGAGCATATGCAAAAAAGTTATATATTTTATTTTCTGGAGAGAATGTTCTGAAAGTCAGGGTTTTAAGAGGAAACAGCATAATCAAAGATAGAGAAGTGGAAACTATGGGCAAACCCCTAGCCCCTGCCCTGTCCCCTGGGCTCTTACAGGGTTAGCAATGCAGGAAAGACACTCCTCTGGAGGCCTGAAAGGGCAAGGAGAGGGAGCCACTACCAGAACCCAGGGACCAGTACCCTTGGAGGCGGGCTGCTGACAGCAGCAGTGGCCTAGGCAGGGGACCAGGGAATCGGTACACCAGCCTGTGTCTCCTCTGGAAATCTGCTCCCCTTCTCCAGCCAGTGCCTCTTGTTATCCAAACCAAAATAGAGGCCAGAGAGCAAGGGAGCTGGTGTAAAGGAGTCTATAAAGATCAACCTCCTGGGGCACAGAAAGGTCCGCGAATAGATTTGGGAGGAACAAATGGAAAATAAGCTGCATAAAGGTCCATGGCTGTTACCAAATTCTTGAAGGGGTGCTTCCCAGTAAAATTTTTTTATTTTATTTTATTTTATTTTATTTACTTTGTAATAATATTACATTAAAAATATATATATATGAGGTCCCATTGAACCCTACCTCCCCCACCCCACCTCTCCCCCCCCTCAGCAACACTCCCTCCCATCATCATGACACAGCCATTGCATTTGGCAAGTATATCTCTGGGCACCCCCGCACCCCATGGTCAACGGTTCACACCATGGCCCACACTCTCCCCCATTCCATCCAGTGGGCCCTGTGAGGATTTACAATGTCCGGTGATTGCCCCTGAAGCACCATCCAGGGCAGCTCCATGTCCCAAAGACACCTCCACCTCTCATCTCTTCCTGCCTTTCTCCATACCCATCAGCCATCATGTCCACTTTTCTCAATCCAATGCCACCTTTTCTATGTGGACATTGGATTGGTTGTGTCCATTGCACCTCTATGTCAAGAGGAGGCTCAGATTCCACATGGATGCTGGATGCAATCCTCCCACTTTCAGTTGTAATCACTCTAGGCTCCATGGTGTGGTGGTTGTCCTTCTTCAACTGCATCTTAGCTGAGTGTGGTGAGCCCAATAAGTCAGATTGTAGGTGCTGGAGTCTGTTGAGGCTCAGGACCTGGCTATCACATTGTCAGTCCAGAGATTCAAATCCCCTAAATATATCTTAAACCCCAACACTAACTGCACCTCCAGCACATTAGCATGAAAGTCTAATGAAGAGAGATCCCATCTGAGTCCAGATTCGTCACACATAAACACCAGTTCCACAGAGGGGCCATCTGACCTGGTAGTTAACCCCATCAGCCATGACCATAACTCCCATAGGTCTCTTTAGCCCTCAAAGGAACCGATATCTGGGGGTTGTATCTGCTTTATCTGTCTCTCTGACTCTGCTCAGTTGTGCATAAGGGCAATCCTTCTGACAGCCTCCAGACTCTTTTTTAGAGACTCGTAGCCATATAAACTCATTTCTCCTTTCCATTTCCCCCTTACATTAGGTCAAACAGCATTTTAAAGTCATGTTATTTTATGTAGACAGGGATATTCCGCTGATCCGCGTTGAACCTTCCGTATGAGGTCATTTTCCAGTTGCGTCATCAGTTGGTAGTTGATAGTGGTCCCTCGGTGCCAGGGAGACTCATCCCCGGGTGTCATGTCCCACGCTGGGGGGAAGGCATTGCATTTACATGCCGAGTTTGGCTTCGAGACTGGCCACATTTGAGTAACATGAAGGCTGACAGGAGGAAATTCCCAGGCACAATGCTGCTCTAGGCCTTGTTCTTATTTTAGGCTTATCAGCTCCCAAGCATAGTCATTAGCGTTATGGGCTCACTGTTGAACCCTCACTCCCTCCCGGTCCCCGCCACTGTACCTGCGAGACTGTCGCTGCTCCCCTAGGGACCACGACAGAGCACCACTGGCCAGGAACCCAGTAACCCCCCTGCTGTGGTTTTTAATTGTTGCCACTATGAGTATATCCAAAGATTGCCATGCACCCTGGACATATGTTCTGTACAGCTCCCTGTCAGCCATATATCCCCTGTCAATGGTATCCCATACCAGTATTCCTCCATTGCCTTTGTTGAACCACTCTGTGGTCCAGAACTCCCTGAAATTTGAAGCCCAATATAATGTCAGGGTCCCTTACTAGGAAATGGCATATAGCGATGGGTTTAAAGGTTATATAAAGAATACGTGTTGACTTGGAAAAAATTCTACATCCTATCTTTCCCCCCCCTCTAATTATTGAGCTTCTCTTCACAGGAGCCCTAGACCACAGCAATGCATATATATAGTATACAGCACTCCCATACATCCACCACAAAACCTTTCCCTTCCACAGCGATACTCTTACACCCTATTCACATCATGTTTACTTAACGTAATGTACAGAGTCTGAGACAATAGCTTTCAAACAAGGTGACATTTGTGCTTACATTGTGGTACATACTTTAGGATACACAGTTTTTTACATTCTTAGTTATCCTATGTTTTACATTATGGTTTACATTATCAGTCTGTCATCTCCTATATGTTATGCTGTAATATTACATGTTTTATATCCATCCTTGTGTACTCTCACGAAACTCCTCTCTTACCCCCCATTTACCTTGGTTACACACATTTAACGTCCATTTTCCCTTCCACCTTGGTGCCCACAGTGACAGCCAGCCTCCGTTTCCCAAGGAGCCGCTTCCAGATATAGATGGAATAGTGTTCAGGGCCTAACTTGCTCAACTGCCCCAATGCCCTGGGAGCCACCCTTTCTCTCGAGGGATACAGTTCCCTCTATTTGATGGCATTAGTCCTCCCCAGGATGTGGGTCCACCCCCACTCTCACTACTTGGGTTTCTACCCCATGGTGTCACCCACTCTGGCAGAATGAGCATTTAGACATTCCCCAGGAGCCCGTCCTGCATCAGACCCTCCCCTCCGGGCATTCTAAACAGGTAACCCTCTTTATTATATTTTGATATGATTTTCTCGGCATTTTACTCTCCACCAACACCTGACCCTCTCCTGTGTTCGTATGCTACCCCTCCCTCCCCCCACTTTTGGGCAATGTTACCCATCCGCCCATCCCCAGCCTCCCTCAAACCCGCAAAGCCCCAACCATCCCAGTAAAATTTTGAGAAGTACTGTCCTTTACCTCCCAACCCAGAGAGACTCTCTCTTCTATTTCTAGCCCAAGCCCCAATAAATATATATTCTCCTTCTCTTATGATGGCACTTTAAATAATTTTGTTTTTATTAGAGCAAGGGAATCTTTCTTTTTTACTGATGACCAGGACATTTTAATGAAAACCTATCTGTTTATTGCAGAAGTGATTTTCCTTACAGATATACCTGGTTAAGAAGAAAGAGATTTGAATATCAGTAAGTCCATTCTAATCTATATTTTATTCCTCCATCCTGTGGACCCTAGGATGGTAATGTCCATATCAAGAGAGGGCTTAGATCCCACATTTCTGATGGATACAATTCTCCTACTTGGAGTTGCAAGCACTCTCATTTCCCTGGTATGGTTGTTGACCATCTTCACCTCCCTGTTAGCTGACCTGGGTAAGTCCAACGAACCAGAAGGTAGGAGTTGCAACTCTGCTGAGGCTCATGGCCCAACTGGCACATGGACAGACTAGAGATTCAAGTCTCCTGAGTATGCACCAACCCTAGCGCCAGCTACAGAAAAGGCATGTGTAGAAAGGTCACATGTGAGTCCAACTCCATCAAACTCAGGAAGACAAATTCCAAAGTATGGCTAAGTGACACGGCACTGAACTCCAGAGCCATCTGCCATGACCACAGAACCTGATTTCAGGCACTACATTATTGCCATTCTTGGGAGAGGCTGTTCTCTACTACTGCAGCAGTCACTGCAAAGGCGGGCAGAAGAATGCTCTTTGCTCCCAGCATTCCCAGCAGCTGGGCACCAAATCTTTCCTTGAAGAGGGATCTGGGCAATGCATCTGTGCCATCATGCATGGCCTATATCATCTGGCTCCTTGTTACTTCTCAGACTTTATCTCCTACCATTCTCCTTTTCCTTGCTCTGCTCCTTACTGTCTTCTGAGCTTGTCAAACATGTTCTTATCTCAAGGACTTTTCCCCCACTCTTTTTCTGTGTTAATTGTTCCTCTCTTAGAAAACTGTTTGACCCACTCCTTCCCTTCCTTCAGATTGCTCTCCATGTTAGGGGTGGCACTAGTGGTTGGGAGAAGAGTCTGAATTTGAGAATTATTTATAAAGTGCACAATAGATGAGACTTAGTTATGGACTGAATATGGGAGGTAAGTAAAAGGGACTTGACAAGAGGGATTTCTGCATAATTCTGTGGATGATTAAGAGTGGGAATACTGAAGAGTGGGTTCATTTCATCTTACTTTGTGTATGTGTGTGTATTTGGGGAGAAGAGCTAAAAGGAAAATTATGATTTTGATCTTTGACATGTTGGATTTGGGGTGCCATTAAGTCTAGCAATATGAGATGTCAATGGTTGGTTATAAGAATCAATAATTCAGGGAGTGGGCTGGGCTGATGATATAAATTTGTGCGTTGTTCCCTTAGGTGGTATTTGAAAATGTGGCAGTGGATGAGATTGCTTAGACAATATTTGATGATAAGAGGCGAGAGTTTTATTTATTTTTTTTTTAAAGATTTATTTATTTATTTAATTTCCCCCCCTCCCCTGGTTGTCTGTTCTTGGTGTCTATTTGCTGCGTCTTGTTTCTTTGTCCGCTTCTGTTGTCGTCAGCGGCACAGGAAGTGTGGGCGGCGCCATTCCTGGGCAGGCTGCTCTTTCTTTTCACGCTGGGTGGCTTTCCTCACGGTGTGGCACAAGGGGGACACCCTTGCGTGGCAGGGCACTCCTTGCGCGCATCAGCGCTGCGCATGGCCAGCTCCACATGGGTCAAGGAGGCCCGGGGTTTGAACCACGGGCCTCCATGTGGTAGACGGACGCCCTAACCACTGGGCCAAAGTCCGTTTCCCAGAGGCGAGAGTTTTAAATGGCCTTGAGGAACCTCAACATTTAGTGAAGACTGAGTTGGAAGAAGAGACTAAAAGACTGACTAGAGATGTTGGAGGGAAAGGAGGAGAGTAAGGTATCACCTCCAGAGAGTATTTTGAGAAGAGAGTGCTCAGCAGTGTCAAAACTCCTGAAAACAAGGACCTGAAAACTGAAAGATAACCAACTGCATTAACAACATGGAGATCATTGGTAATCTTAGTGATTTTGTTGTTGTTGTTGCAGGAGAAATGGGTTAAAAAGTGAATGGAAAATGATGAAATGGAAACTGTGTGTGTAAGAAAAAAGTTGAGAATATTTTGGGTGGGGCTGGGGGAGTTGAGCGAAAGGGTAGTTGATAGTGTAAAGTTACCAAGAAGGTGGGAAGGAAAGAGTGAGTACAAGTGAAGGGATTGTTTTAAATGGGAAGGACAGATCCTTTTTCGTAATAGGAGAGGTGCTGACTTAAGTAGCTCTGGATGTTATGGGGAGGTGAAGGGATTGGTTTTCATTTTCTCTGTAGAGGAGAGGAGAGATTAACTGCCTTTTCAAGTATTAATAACAATGCCTTGAAACAAATTGTTTCATATGTCAATGAAAGCCTTAGCTCTCCAACTGTTTCACAGATAAATACATAACCATGTTCACAGCAGTTGAAACAGAAGTAACAGGTGCTTAATAATTACTTGGCTTTGCTTTTAAAAATGATGATAATAAAGATGTCAGGGAAAAGCACCAGCTTCATTTAGGCTCCTGTCATAAGGTGCCTGACAAGAGTGAAGAATGAAATCTAAACACAAGTCTTGGGACGCTAGCAAAGCCAATGAATCACAAACAGCACAAGGTAGGGAAATCCACCAGCGCCTGCCTCTTGTCCGGGATCCTAAGGGTTAAGATCAACGAGAGTGGCCATCGCTGTTCCCAGAGAGGCTCGGGCAAAGCCCGTCGGGAAGGTAGGTTAAATTCCTAGTTCTGTCCTCCGGGTTTGAGAGTTTTTGACCCTGGTTGGAGTCAGGAGTGGGGTTTTATTCCTCCGGGACTGCTGGGCCTGTTGGGTGCGCAGGGCGCCTTGGGTGTAACCCCCAGAACAGTGAGTCCTTCTTGTGGGGAAGGAGCAGAGGGCTGCGGGCAGGAGGTGCGGGCTCGGCCCCGCCCAGGCCACCGGGTGCGTCCGGGAGAGAGATGCTGCGGCTGCGAGGGGCGGAGGACCAGTATCTCCAGCAGGACCGGCCGCCTGCGCCTCTCGCGCTTGCGAGGTTCCTTAAAGATCTTGACTGCTGGACTTCATGCGGTCTCCTGGAACTTTATCCGGCAGTGCACACCAAGCTCTGACAACGATTATGAAAGCTAAGCTTCAGGCAGTGCATTTCTCGGGAAGCTCTTTCTGAGCCAGAGCACGGCCCCATCCCATCACCTGTTTACACTCGAAAAGTGAAAGTAGCCCTTCTCTGTAGAATGACATCTTAAGTCGCCTTTTAATACCCATTTGTGGCTCTAAGTTTGCTGCCGTTTTGTTTAACCAGTGTTCATTAGGGCTCGTCCACTACCAAAATTATTAGTATCTTAGACAGACAGCCGGGCAAATGATAACATGGGAATCTGTTATCCATTCTCGTGCTTTCTTTGTATGCCATACACACACACTCAAACACTACGGTGATATTTGTAATTTAGATTGTTCCTCATAACCAAACCCCATCTTGCTGGGTGTGCTTAGGGAATGCAAAATCATTTTCTTTTTCCAAAAATCCATCAATATATTCCAAAATAAAGGTACTCTGTCAATCATCTGCAGTTTGGAATTATGCTCAACTCTGCTTCCTGATGTAGTGTACCGTAACAGATAAGAATATGGATGTCAGAGTCCAAACAGTCTTGGGGCTGAATTCTGCTCTCCCACTTACTGGTTGGAACTTTCTTAATATCTTTGGTTGCTCGTCTATAAAATGCTAATGATTGTTCTTACACGTCACGTGGCTCTTGTGAGGATTAAATGAGATATAGTGTGTGTAAATTATCTAGTTTATTGCCTGGTGCATAATAAGCAAGTAAGACAGTGAAAGTTATAAGTATACCATTTTTGTTTGTTTTTCATATGAGTATCTTTGTTATCCTTCTTTTAGGCTATTCCTCTCAAATTATGCTATTTTTAATATCCTAAAATAAGTGTCAAGCCCGTATATAATTGCCTTCCAGTGGTAGGTCACATTTTCTGGTCCCTTAAAGTAGGCCAGGGATTGTAGCTGGCTCTAGAAGATAAAAGGCCAAAATGGATGTTGTAATTATGATAGATTTAGGGAGTAAGAGGCAAAGAAGGAAGGAGTCCCTCTTTAACCTCTGTTTTATATTATGGTATTATTGGGGATAATTATTCCTATTCTTTGTCGCAATTTCTCGTCACTGATTATGTAAATCTTTTTTTTAAAGATTTATTTAAATTTATCTCCCTCCCCCCTCCCCCCCCTCCCCCCCTCCCCTCCATTGTTCACACGCTCTCTGCTCTCCGTGTCTCCTTGTTTTCTTTTCAGGAGGCACTGGGAACCAAATATGGGACCTCCCGTGTGGGAGGGAGGCACCTAATCCCCTGAGTCACATCTGCTCCCTGCTTGTTGTGTCTCTCCTTATGTCTCCTCCATTGTGTCAGCCTGTCACCTTGTTTGTCCTCTTTAGGAGGCATCAGGAACCGAACCCAGGACCTCCCATGTGATATGTGGGTACCCAAGGGCTTGAGCCACATCTGTTTCCCATGATCATATAAATCTTAACTCTTCTTTCGAAAATTACTTCAAAGTTTTCTTCCTTCTGTAAAGGATCAAGTTATTCTTTCCAAACTAAACAGGGTGCTTTCTCTTCTCTTTCTTTGCTAAACTTCTTGACATATATTTATTCTAAGATTCATCTTAGGCTTTAATGATTCCTTGAAATCTTCATAAGTTTTATTATTGGTGCCTTCTCCAAAAAACTACTTTGGTTTTTCAATTCAAAGAACATTCCAGTGTTTCTAAGCCATGGGTGAATAGTGAGTATTAGTTTTCATTTTATTTTTTGAAACCAGACCTTTAATATGAAAATTTAATTCTTTATTGTCTTTCCTTAGAAAAAGTAAATTGGGTTAACCCTTAATTCTAAACACATGCATTTGAGATAAGATCTTCTGAAAGTGCTTCTAATGACCAAATTTCTTATTTTCCATAGGGGGTCCAGAATATCCTATACCTACAGTTGTAATATTGCAACAGTTGGGAAGGAAAGAGAAGGAGTAAACTTTAGTAAATGCCTCCAAACATGACCTGCTTCCTTCTACAGGATATCTGACCTCTAACCTGGCATGAACATTGTAATGGAGGAAAAGAAGGAACTCTTAGTCCCAGAATCGAATGACTTCAAGAAGAGGAAGAGTTTGAAAAGCTCTTATACAGGTGAGGGAACAGGAAGATGCTCTGACTGTATTGGAAATTCTGTATAAGATGTGTAAGCTATGGAGTAGTGTAGAAAGAATAAGACATTAGAAAGAGACAAACCTTAATTTGATTTCCAGCCCTGTCCTTTACAAGCTGTGTTAACTCATTCAGCCTGTTTTCTCATCTTTAAGGAAAAAAGCAATAATATCTGCCTAACATACTTTTTAGGACTAATGAGATACCATATACAATGCTACTATTCTTAATAAAAAGTGGCTATCTTGTGTCCTACCTCAGATGGGCTCCTACTCAATTTTTCCCCTACTCATATCCCTCCCCTCATTTTTTTTTTTTATTTTTTAGTCTTCTAGAAAAAAGTTTACTGCAACTTCTTTTTAGATTGATAGTTTCCCTGGCAGTTGCTGACACCTGTTGAAATACTTCATTAACATTGATATTAAGTTCAAAAAATTCACCATAAAAATGTTTTAAGTGGTACACAGAGTATAAGTAAAACTAGCTTGGAAAACTTTTGATAATGAAATAATTTATTGGTTTTACTTTGCTATTCTCTCTTTTCCACAGCATTTCAGAATTTTCTATAACCTGGCAGAGACTAGGGAATACATTAAGAATAATTGTTTATTCTTTCAGGAGATGAGAGTAAGAATAATTTGGAAGCTGTACAACATAGTAACCTTAAGGCAGATAAACTTAAAGACAGAGTCTCACAATGTTCTAAAACAGATGGCCCACAAATTTCTAAGCATGAGGATACAAAAGAGACACCATTGGCATGGTGCAAAGGAGATGAAATTTGGTGTCATGTTTCCTGTGAGAATGATGGCAAGTTAAAGAATCAGTGGGGGAGTTCTAAAGGAAAAGAGGAGGAAAACTGTAATCACTGGGAATGGGACCTAGAAGAACATGTCTGTGCCTCTATCCAGCAGAATTCATCCTCTCCCAACAAATCTTACAAGTGTTCTGAATGTTGGAAAAGCTTCAGTAATAGTTCTCATCTGCGTACTCACCAGAGGACTCACTCAGGAGAAAAGCCTTATAAATGCTCTAAGTGTGGGAAATGCTTTGGTAACAGCTCTCATCTGATTCAGCATCTGAGAACACACACAGGAGAGAAGCCCTACCAGTGTGGGGAATGCGGGAAAAGCTTCAGTAATACTTCCCATCTTATTATCCATGAGAGAACTCATACAGGTGAGAAACCTTATAAATGTCCTGACTGTGGGAAGTGTTTCAGTAGCAGCTCTCACCTTATTCAGCATCACAGGTCACATACAGGTGAAAAGCCATATGAATGCCCTGCATGTGGGAAATGCTTCAGCCACAGCTATGTTCTAATAGAACATCAAAGAACTCACACAGGAGAAAAACCTTATAAGTGCCCTGACTGTGGGAAGAGTTTTAGTCAGAGTTCCAGCCTGATTCGCCACCAGCGGACACACACAGGTGAGAAGCCCTACAAGTGTGTAGAATGTGGAAAAAGCTTTGGTTGTAATTCTACTCTAATAAAGCATCAAAGAATACATACTGGAGAAAAGCCCTGTCAGTGCCCAGAATGTGGAAAGAATTTCAGTTGGAGTTCAAACCTTATTTCACACCAGAAAACACACACGGGAGAGAAATCATATGAAAGTTCTGAACATGAAGAGAGTTTGAATCAGAAGTGGAATGGGCTAGAAGAATGCAGAATCCATCCGGGAGAAAAACCATATAAATGTTGTGAATGTGGGAAGAGTTTTGGCCTTAGCTCCCATCTCATTAGACATCAGAGAACACATACAGGAGAAAAACCTTACAGGTGTTCTGAATGTTGGAAAACCTTTAGTCAGAGTTCCACTCTGGTGATTCACCAAAGGACACATACAGGAGAGAAACCTTATAAATGTCCTGATTGTGGTGAATGCTTCAGTCAAAGCTTTAACCTTATCAGACACCGGAGGACCCACGTGGGAGAAAAGCCTTACAAATGTACTGACTGTGAGAAATGCTTCAGTAGAAGTGCCTACCTCAATCACCATCGGAAAATTCACTTCAAAAGGTCTTTTGAACCTCCTGAAGTTGAAGGTTTTCCTCATGAATGGACTTGAAAAACCTGTTCAGAGGTAATGGCCCTCACCCCTTCATTTTCAGTTCCAAATTCATCTTCTTCTTAAATCCCAAAGCCATTACAATTAAGGTGTTCCATGATCATTGTGCTACAGTCTTTCTTTGGGGTGTTTACCAAAATGTCTGGGAAAAGTTAACCTCCCAGTTTAGAGGCTAGGGAGACCCAGATTACCAGGGGAGATACATCAAGGTTGGAGTAAAAGAAGACTGTTTTTAAGGTAAAACAGGAATAGCTTCTAAGAAGATGTAAAGAATAATCCTGAAAAAAAAAAAAAAAAAAAAAAGAATAATCCTGGGAATAACTAAAAGGACACCTGGGATTTCCATTAAATTATCCTACTTTTTCTCTTATTGGGTAGGGATAGATGAATACTATCCTCAAGAGGTTACCCAGAGAAAGATTCTTTTTGAACAATGTGTTTTCCTCCTGTTTTGTTGGAAGAAATTTTTATGTATTTTTTCCAAATGCATTTTGATTCACTGAAAATTAACTTTTGTAGCATCTAGAATTGCACCATGCAATATGATTGCCACTAGTCACATGTGGCTATTTAAATTTAAATTGATAGTAGTCAAATTGAATAACATCTAAAATTCAATTCCTTAATTTTACAGGCCCATACCAAGTGCTCAATAGCCATATGTGACTGGTGGCTTCTGTATTGAACATCTTCATAGAAAGTTCTTTCTTTCAAAATCATTACTCTCAACATACTCATAAATATTTCCTATAAGACAATAGGGAATGTGCTCTGGGGTTTCTGCAATATAGAGTAAAAATGGTATAACATTTTGAAGACACCGGATCAAGAAATTGGCTGTTTTAATTTATGTTCAACTACCTGGGTTATCCAGTGATGTGATCCTACTGTCTCTTGGTCAAAGCAAGATTAGGAGGTAGGATTTCTGAATTCTGTTCTTAACTTTTTGGCAAATAGTCCTTTCCCGTGAGTTTTTCCATAATATGATTTCTTGTCAAATAAAGAACTAGGTTCTTTTTCTAATTAAGCTGCTGATACTGAGAAGTGTCCAGGGACAGTTTGCTATAGGAGACCAAGATTCCTTAGTTCCAGTCTTGGCAGTTTTCTTTTGCCTTTGGACTTACTTTGTATGTGAATCTAATAATTGAAACCTTACCTTTCTACCTTGGGAAATGATATTGTTAAAATATTAAATATTTAATTACCTTTCCCTATTTTTTTTACTGCTAAAGCAAAGAGTAAATGTGCAGGAAAGTCAAGAATCCTGAGATGCCAAAGATTTCATCTCAGTTTTTGGATTCAAAATACATTTTATGAAGAATATGATAGAGATATATGTTAGGAATGTGGAGCCAAGAAAGGGCCAATTGTAACTGCTGCAAAAGGCTGCAGTTGGTGGGTAACTTGAGTTACATGGGGATTATGTCTTCTTTCATGACTTTGCTGCACCTGATACTGGCAAGGCAATGATGTCTTTTTGTATTATGTGATTAAAAGTACAGCAGAAGTTAAACAAATAAAGGTATTTAAGAAGTATTTGGGGGTGATTTTCTTCTTTGAAAATGGGGAAAACCTGACTAGGCATCCTTGTCTTTTATGTGATCCCAACCTAAGCATCTTTATATCTTTGTTATATACTGTTGCCGCCTTTCTCCACCCCTCCTCCCCTTCCAGCCCCCGCCGTCCTTCCCGCCAGTCCTGCCCATATTGCCAACCCACAATCTGCCCTCTTCCCCAGTAACTGCTTACCTCAGGTCTATCCATCAGCTTCAGCCTGTCCACAGCCGCCCCTTAGCCAACCCTCCCTTCATCACGCCCCTCCCTCTACCCAACCCTATATAGCTAGGTGTACTTCCGTGGTAAAGCAGACCTGTTCTTGCGCTCAAGCGGTCTCCGTTGTTTTTCCCCAACCGCGCGTCCCCCACGCCTGGAGAACCGGTGCTCCCTCTTGGGGCACCCCCCGCCGGCTGATCGGCAGGAGCAAGCCCCCCCGACTCTTGGGCCTGAGCGAGGACGAAACCCCCACGCTCTGCTACAACTGGCGCCCAACGTGGCAGCTCCTCCCCCGGCCCCTCTCTGCTGCTGCTGCTGCTGTGATCGTCCTCCTCTCCAGGTAGGGACCCCTCGCCCGGACGAGCCCCAAGGGACCCCTCGCCATCGTCCCGTCCCAATCCCGTCATGGGCGCCTCTTTGTCATTGTGTCAGGCGCCGCAAGTCAGGGCCCTCGCTGCCCTGCTCGATGCCAATGGAGTCCGCGTCTCCTTGCGGCAGCTCCAAAAGTACTGGGATCTCTTGCTCCCTTTTAATCCGTGGCTCACCACCTGCCAACTCTGGAGCCCGGACACCTATTTGCGACTCATAGATCGAGTCACCTCCGCCATGGAGCACGAGAAACGCACCTTCCCAACAGGCCTCTTACCCGTTCTCGTTGCCATTCGCGCTTGTCTCCTTGGCGCCCCGACCAAGGCCGTTTATGAAGCTTCTCCCAAACGGCCTCTAGACTGTGATCCCGATGAGTCCGCCGACAGACTCTCCGTCTAACCAACTTGCTGCTGCTCTTGAGCGCAAACCTCCCCGCCCGAGCTCCCCGCAGCAGACAGAAACCACTCCTGCCACTCCCCAAGATGGCGGACTTCCGCCTTCTTCCCCCACTTCTGCCCAAGATGGCACACATCTGGCTTCTTCTCCGCCAGTATCCTCCTCCTCCCACCTCTACCCACCTCTTCCTGCCCAGTCAGCATCCGGTTCGGGCCCGGAAACTGCAGGGTCGCCATCTTCCGCTAAACCGGAAGCGCCCCCCGCGCCATTTTGTCCGCCGCCGGATGTAGCTGCTCCGCCATCTTGGCCAGCGCCCGGAAGGGTCCTGCCGCCATTTTGTTGTCGCCCGGAAGCCGCTAAGCCGCCATTTTCTCACCCGTGTTCCGCTTATCCCTTGCCACCGCCTTACGGCAATAGCCCTTCACCTGCCTTGGCTGCTCCATCGGCCCCCGGTGCCACGCCTCCTCAAACCCCTCAGCTGTATCCGCTAAATCCGCAGCCCACGCCGCAGCGACCCCAAACTTGGCTACCCTTTACAGCGGAAGAGGTCAGGACCCTCCGCAAAGCTGTAAAGGAAGACGGGATTGGCAGCCCTTATGCGCAGCAACTACTTGAGGAGTTAGGGACCCAACTCGTTCTCCCATATGACTGGATTGCACTAGCCCATGCCATCCTGACGCCGGGTCAATTTATTGAATGGTGCGCCCATTATCAAGCGGCTGTTGACCAGCAAATCGTGGAGAATGCCCAGGCCGGCGTCCTCGATCCCTCCGATGCATACACGGGCACCAACAATTATGCAAACCCTCGTTCTTATCTCGAAATTGACCCAGGGTTTTGGCACCGGGTAAAGGTCCTCGTCCAGCGGTCATTCTCTCTAGTTTCCACCAAGCAGCCCACCAAGCTCGCGCAGCTGCTTCAGGACTCCAATGAGACCTTCCCAGCATTTGTTGCCCGCATCCTGGAAGCTTGTCAGCGGAAAATTTCCAGCGAGGATGCCCAATTTGCGTTAGCCAAAGAGTTAGTCATTGACAGGTGCCTTGCGCCATTCCGGGCCATAATCCTTCCCATACACGACAAAGCTCTGCACGAATGGGTCCTTGCTTGCCGTGACGTCGACCCACAAGTCAAAACACTCACCACTGCCTTTGCCTCTGCCATGGCTGTTTCATCCAGCCCCACTTCCGTCTGCTTTCGGTGCGGCCAGCCTGGCCACTTCGTCCACGAGTGCTCCCAGCCAGGCCCAGCGCCTCGCTCAGACCTGCCGATGCGATGGCCAAGGGGCCCTTCTACGCCGTGTCCGCGTTGTGGGAAAGGTTATCACTGGGCCCGCGACTGCTGTTCCGCCCAAGGTTCCCAGCAGCCTTTAAACTTCCATCGGGGCAGGCCTCAGCCCCACTCCCAAGAGGCCCCCAGAAAAATTCCCAAGCCATAATGTGGACAATGCCCATCACACGCCGCCAGAAACCCTCATTAGAGCTTAAGATTAATGGGCAATGGCTTGATGGGCTTCTGGATTCTGGCGCTGAAGTCTCCTGTGTTCCCTTCGAAATCACCGCATTCAATCACTGGCCCCTCGAAACCGGCCCTCAAGTCATCGGCGCCACAGGAGCCGCTGCCTCCTGGAAAACATCCCAGCCTCTGCATTGGAGCGACCGAGAAGGCCACGAAGGCCAAATTCGTCCACTCGTCCTTTCGTCAGTCCAGACCATCTTATGGGGGAGAGATGTTCTCAGCCAGTTAAAGGCCCGAATCACCACAGAAGCCTTCTCAGCTGCGCTGCCCCCCCCCCCCTTCTAGGGGCCACTGCTCCCATCTCAAAACCTGACCCTATCCCTCTGGAATGGGACACAGAGGAGCCCATCTGGGTCGAGCAGTGGCCCTTGCCAGCTCACAAATTGCAGGCTCTCTCTGCCCTCGTCAAAGAGCAGCTACAGGCAGGGCATATAGAGCCGTCCACTAGTCCCTACAATTCACCGGTCTTTGTCATTAGCAAAAAGAACACCAGCAAATACCGCCTTCTCCACGACCTCCGTGAGATCAACAAACATATTAAGCCAATGGGATCACCTCAGCCAGGATGCCCGCATCCCACCGCATTCCCCCAGCATTTTCATGCGGCGACGATCGACATCAAGGACTGCTTTTTCTCTATTCCTCTTCACCCCCGGGACTGTCTGAGATTCGCGTTCACGGTTCCACGCATCAACAACCAAGGCGCAGCTCAGCGATTTCAATGGCGAGTATTGCCTCAAGGCATGTGCAACAGCCCGACTATGTGCCAACTGTATGTCAACCATGCTGTTGAGCCGCTGCGCTCCAAGTTCAATCCGGAGCACACATACATTCTCCACTACATGGACGACCTCCTTTTAGCAGCGAGCTCCAGTGCGCTCCTCAATGATCTGCTCTCGGCAATAATAACAAACCTCTCCAGCCTCGGGCTTACTGTGCAGTCTGACAAAATAAACCTCCAGCCTCCTTTCCAATTTTTAGGCTTTCATTTTCATCGGCTTATCCAGCCCACAAGCCCAAAAATCCACCTCTCTCTGAAGATGACATTAACTGAGCTCCAACAGCTCTGCGGGCAAATCAATTGGCTTCGCTCGGCGCTTCCCATCACAACAGCGCAAATGCAGCCTCTCTTCGAGCTTTTGCAGACAAGGGACAGCCCTCCAACGGCGACCACTCGCAGCATCAGCATCACTCCAGAGGCTCGAGAAGCCGTCCAAAGAGTCAGCACCGCCCTGCAACAGTGTCGCCTGGAGCGGTTCTCCCCCACCCTTCCAATCTTGGCTTTAGTTCTGCCAACGCCAATCACTCCCACAGGTCTCTTGTGGCAAGATGGCCCTCTCCTTTTTCTGCATATGTCAAAGAGCAAACTCCCAAAAATCTGCCCTTTTATAAGGGCCTGGATCACGTTGGCCACTGACTTAGTACTTCTCTCCATACAAACGTATGGCATCCCGCCACACACTATTGTTTGGCCTTTAGATGCCAAGGAAGTTACCTCCCTCATCATGAACAATGCCCAAATGCAGAGCCTGGTAGAGCTCTTTCGCGGCTCCTTTGACAACCACTATCCTCATCACCGATTGCTGCAGGGAATGTCTCAATTGGCGTTTTCCAACCCGTTCCGTCCATTGCCCGCACGGAACCCGATCCCTTCTGCTATCACTGCCTTCACAGATGCCTCAAAAACGGCGTTTGCTGCCATCATATACACTCCTGAGAATCCTGAGCCACGGCAACTGCTGTTCGCAAATGACTCTTCTGTTCAAGTGGGCGAGCTTCTAGCTGTCGCTGCAGTCCTCAATCTCCACCCAGACCAGCCTCTCAACATCTTTACTGACAGCCTATACACTCTTCAGGTGTGTCGCAGCCTCCCGCTTGCTACTTTCCTACCAGGTGACTCAAACATCGATCGGGCGCTCGCCTTCGTACAGCGACTGCTTGAGGCGAGGCAGCAGCCCTGGTTCATTGCTCATATCAGAAGCCATTCTGGCCTACCAGGACCGCTGGCTCAAGGGAATGACCTCGCTGATGCTTCTGTGTCAAGCCGTCAGGTAAACCCGGTCCTCCTACATGAAAACCCTGCCGACAGGCCGCGGCTTGGAGACTTTGTTAAGCCAAGCTCCTGCATTCCCAATTCCACTTCTCCACGCGGTCCATCCGGAAGCTCTTCCCAGACCTTCCCATTGAAACTTGCAAACACCTTGTGCACGCGTGCCGGACTTGCGCGCCATTGTTGCCACTTGGGCCTTTGCAGCCTCAGGGTGTTAACCCCCGCGGCCTCCGCCCCAACTCAAGGTGGCAATTAGATGTCACTCATGTCAGCGCCTTTGGCCACCTCAAATATCTTCATGTAGCAATTGACACCTTTTCGCATCTGTGCTATGCAGTCCCTCTTGCGGGAGAAAGTGCTAAACACTGCGTCCAGGCGCTTCGCCAAGCTATTTTGTTCATGGGAATTCCATGGGATCTCAAAACAGACAACGGACCAGCGTATCGCAGTGCCGCCTTCGCCAGCTTTGTGTAGATGTATCACATCACGCATCATTTTGGCATTCCATACAATCCACAGGGGCAAGGAATCGTCGAGCGCACTCACCAACAGCTCAAGCTACTTATTCAAAAAGAAAGGGCCTCTTCTCCCCACAAGGCCCCAGCCGACGTCATGACTGCCTGCCTCATTCATCACAATCTCCTAACCTTCGATGACCATGGACTCTCCCCCACCCATAAGCACTGGGGACCCATGTGGCAGCCCTCGCAAGTTCCCCTTGTCCATTGGAAAGACCCTGCCACAAATCGTTGGCAAGACCCAGCTCCCCTCCTAGCACAGGGGAGGGGCTTTGCTTGTGTCTTTCCAGAGTCTGAGCCGCAGCCGCTCTGGATTCCTGGGCGCTGCATCCGGCCTGCCACTGACCCACTAGTTCCACCGAACGATCAGCACCCTATGCCTTCGGTGAGAGATAACATTGACAGTGGATACGGCCCAGAGGTCGCCCCGTTCACCCGGATCCAGCACCAGCCATCATCAAGATGCCGCACCGTCAGATGATGCCTCGCAGCCGTTCTCTTCGTCCTGGCTTCCCTCGCTCTCCCAGCCGCTGCCAACCCGAGTCACCAGCCCTTCAATTGGACCCTCTCCCTCTGGCAACAAAAAAGGCTCCTCGCCTCGAACGTAACCGCCTCCGCCCCCTCTTTCACTACTGATGTCGCCAACCTCACTGGACGCACAAACCTTCCGTCTTATGAGTGGGGGGGACACAACCCCGCTGCCACAGGTTTCTACATGTGCCCATCCTCCGCCAGAGGATGCCATGACCCAACGCACTATTACTGTCCTTCCTGGGGGTGTGAAACCATCGCCCACGGATGGTCCAGCGCCCCTAACAAAGACCCATACCTCACTCTCCAGCGTAATGCTACTCGATGGAACACCATCACACTCACAGTCAAAGACCCCAACTCCGACCTCTGGTTACGAGGCCGCATGTGGGGAGCCCACCTGTATGCAGTAGGCTACGATTACGGCGCCATTATCACTATAAAAAAGGAGCCAATTCCCACACGTTCCACCCCAGTGGGCCCAAATCAGATTTTCAATCCTCCAAAGGCACAGCCCCCTTCTCTGCCCCGCTCCACCTCGCCCGCTCCTTCGCCCGGCACCCCCCTCGCCACTGCCTCCCTCAGCTCCCACAACCCCAAGACTCGCTTACCCCCTACTCTGTACCCCAGCCCCCTCCCGTCGCCACCCTTTTAGGTCTCGCTGGAGCAGGCACGGGGATCGCCGCCCTTGCCCTCCGGCAGGCGGTCGATCAAGATATTACCTATCTCTCTCCTCCCGTACCTGCTCCCATTCCTAGGCCCCCTTATCATTATCCTCTTAGCCCTCACTGTGGGCCCCTGGGCCATCAGAAGGATAGTCCACCTTGCCAAAGATCAAGTCAATGCAGTGTTCAGCTCCTTTGTACAAGTCCACTACCAACGCCTCGCCACCGCTGAGTCCCCCTCCAGCCGTCCACCTCGCCCCTTCCGCCCGCACCACCTACTCCAGACCGCACGCCTATAGCTTCTTGTCTTCCTCCCCTCACTTCTCCCCAACTGTTCCTCCCCCTCGGGCGGGGGGTCCGGGGACATCACGAGCCCGTTTCGCTGGCAAGGCTCGGCGTGCACCAGGCGCCGGCGTGCGCCGACCCTAATGGCGGGCACATGCGTCCTGGCCAGATGCTATGTCGTCCGCTCACGGCCAGCCGGTCCTCGTGGTCTCCCCCCACCCCTCGTCCTATTCCAGTACCCGTCCTTATAACCTCCTTTTCCTCCTCCTCCTCATAATCCTTGTCTTTTGTTGCTGCGCACACCGAGTTATTCACACCCACAGTGCGCACCAAAACTTGTTGCCTCTATTTCCTTTTAAAAACAAAAGGAGCAATTGTTGCCGCCTTTCTCCACCCCTCCTCCCCTTCCAGCCCCCGCCATCCTTCCCGCCAGTCCTGCCCATATTGCCAACCCACAATCTGCCCTCTTCCCCAGTAACTGCTTACCTCAGGTCTATCCATCAGCTTCAGCCTGTCCACAGCCGCCCCTTAGCCAACCCTCCCTTCATCACGCCCCTCCCTCTACCCAACCCTATATAGCTAAGTGTACTTCCGCGGTAAAGCAGACCTGTTCTTGCGCTCAAGCGGTCTCCGTGGTTTTTCCCCAACCGCGCGTCCCCCACGCCTGGAGAACCGGTGCTCCCTCTTGGAGCACCCCCCGCCGGTGGTTCGGCAGGAGCAAGCCCCCCCGACTCTTGGGCCTGAGCGAGGACGAAACCCTCTCGCTCAGCTACAATATACTATTACCCAAACTGTCTTACACTGTAGTATTTAAGGACAAGTTTTTATAGTATTCTTTACTGTATATAAGAGTTTGATTAATGTTTGATAATTAAATTTTGGGTTTTGCTTTTGAGGTTGAAAATCATTTTCAAGGTGCAAAATCATCAGTCATGTGATCTCTGGCAAGTTACTTAACCACTCTGAACCTTAGTTTCCTCATCTGTAAAGCAGAGATAATACCTATCTTTCAGGGTTGCTGTGAGAATTCAGTACATGTTTGCAAAGCTTCTAGCACAGTGCTTAAAATATAACAGGGTCCCAATATATGGCAGTCCATCATCATCATCATCATCATCATCATCACCATCACCATCATTACTATTATTTGAAACAAAGTGAAGAGTATGTGAAATATAAAAATAAGGGGGGTGGGGAGTACATGGGGACCTCATATTTTTTTAATGTAATATTTTTAAAAAATGAATTTAAAAAATTAATTAATTAAAAATAAAAAAAATAAAACAGTTACTATGGCCAAGAGATTTAAAATGAGTCCAGAAACCATTCAGGAAGTTTTTCTTATCAACCACCTAATCACAACTGCCAAAGTATGCATTAGCCACAAGCAACACATGTTTCTTAAAACCCTGAAGACATCTGCATACGATAAATGACAAGATGAAGAAACCAGTAAACTATCTAACCCGAAGGATATTTGGAGCATCCCAAATATCCACCAATTACAAACAGCGTATGTAATCTTTTTCTTTAAAAATCCTTGTGTGGAGGCAGCAAGACAGGACATGGTTTGGGTTGCTACCTGAATCTGTGCTCTTCAAATTGCATTTCCAAGACCCCCAATAAATACCTTTGTTGCTTTGCAACTCAATTTATTTCTCAGTTGCCATTACATGATGTCAGAAACAGGATCCGAAATTATCACCAACCTTACTCTGGAGCCACTGTTGGATTCTGCATGGTATGTGCAAGAGCTCCTTGCACTCTGCTGTCCCCCTGATGGCCCTGGGTTTCTGTTGGCGAGTCCTTTCAGTTCCAAACCTCCCTCTTTTTGGTTGAAGTTCTGGCCTTTTTTGGGGTGTCTTCTGCTAAAGGGCATTTGAACTTTTGTTCTTCTGGTTTGGGTTGGTGGCAGTAGTCCTTTTTTTTTTTTTGTCCCACATTTTATGATATACAAGGAACCGTTCCTTGTCTGATGAGTACTCACATGGTACTTTAAAACTCCCACTTTGGTATTGAGCTCTTTTTAGTGGAGGGACTCCTTCCTAACAATCAATTTGAGCAATCAAATAATTATTTTGGTGGGAATGGGTCAGGCACTTGAATGCTATTAGAGCACAAGTATCCTGTGAAAGGCACATTGTAAAATATCCACTTGTCCAAAACCCAGACAATTCCTCTCTGATTTAGGATTTAGGATTGCTCACAATCAGAACTAATTAAAATAGTGGGTTCTATTCATCTAAGAATTCTAATGGTGCACTGCCATCTGGCACACCAGCCAGTTTTGAGGCAGGTTAGATAGGGAAAGGGAGACTTGGGTCACCACTGGGCCCTGGCAGACAACATGGCTGGTAGACCACATGACCATGAGACCCCACCTGGAAACCTGAGGGATCCCCTGAGATCCCAGCCACGAGAATCTCATTTGGAATGAGAATCCTGTTCTGGGTCAAAGGAAAGTCCTGGATACTGTCAAAAGGCCTTAGCATTGGCCCCCTGAGAAATGACAGCGAACAACTGGGATCCCACCCCAGTGTCGTGAAGGTAGAGGAGGAAAGACTTTAAAAAGCCCCGACCGCAGGCCCCACGTGCAGCTCACACAGCAGTACACTGGTGGTCCATGCCTTGGACTGTGTACTCATTTTCTTATTTTTTAATAAACTCTTTTACTCCCTTGCCTACCCTATGGTATGTCCTTAAATCCCTTTATGCAACATAAGCCAAGAACCTAGAAACCCAGAAACCAGAGCCATCTGGTAACATCATTTGGTGAGCCAGGCCAGGACACAGGCAAGTGGTGCTCCCTGACCCCTGCCAGAGACTGGTGAGTTTTTAATGAAAGCCTGTCTGTGCCCTCTTGTGTTTTATTAGTGAGACCCCAAGATTACCCTGAGGCTGTTTGCCTATAAGCTGCAGAAGTCTCTGCTTTTAATGTGCCTCTTAATGTCGGCTTTAACTGTGGAACTCGGTCTCTGGGAATGGCCATGAGATAAACTTGTTCATGGCTATCTCCTAAACCCTCTGCAAAGGAGGCAAAAGAAAGGTCCGTCTTCAGTCACTTTCCTAGTGAGAAAGCCCTATTTGGGAGCTAAGGTCTGGGAACCCGGCCCTGACATCTTCCAAGACCGCTGGGACTCTGGGGATACCCAGAGGCATTAGGCTCCCAATCCCTGGAACGGGGACAACAAGCAGGACTCCCAGTCTCCAGGACGCTGGCTTGGCAAGAAATCCATTCAACCAGGTCTCACAGCGGCTTCTAATTAGGACAGCCTACCTACTGATAGTCCAAAAAGAGGCTAATCTTTTCCTGCCACACCACATGACTGCAGAATGGCCAAGAGTGGGCTCTCTATGGGACCCTACATTCTAGTTAAACCTTTGTAAAAAAGGAGAGGATAGACAGATCTGAGGGCCAGACACCATGTGGTCGTGTCTCCTTAAAGGGATGAGGCAATGCACTACCAAACCAGTCAAATAAATGCTCAGGGAAATTACTCAGAGGCAGAACCTAGAAACTCAGCCTTATTTCAAAGAAAGCTGGGAGAGGGAAGCGGACTTGGCCCAGTGGTTAGGGCATCTGTCTACCACATGGGAGGTCCGTGGTTCAAACCCCAGGCCTCCTTGACACGTGTGGAGCTGGCCCATGTGCAGTGCTGATGCGTGCAAGGAGTGCCCTGCCACGCAGGGGTGTCCCCTGCGTAGGGGAGCCCCACGCGCAAGGAGTGCGCCCCATAAGGAGAGCCGCCCAGCGCAAAAGAAAGTGCAGCCTGCCCAGGAATGGTGCTGAACACATGGAGAGCTGACACAACAAGATGACGCAACAAAAAAGAAATACAGATTCCCATGCCGCTGACAACAACAGAAGAGGACAAAGAAGAAGACGCAGCAAATAGACACAGAGAAGACAATGAGGATGGGGGAGGGGCAGAAGGAAGAGAAATAAATAAAATAAATAAAATAAAAAAGAAAGCTGGGAGAGGCAATAAAAATGCCTCTTGGTAGGTCCTAACTCTAGAGAAGGACAGATCCTCCTAGGAACTCCAGGCTGCCTCGGATATCCATAGGAAGCTGCAGAAACTTTCCCTGAGCCCCCAGACTTCCATTAACTCCCGTTTAGAAACAGCCTTTTCAGTTTTCAACAACTGAGACCATGTCACCAACATGGAGAGGGTGAGGAGGGGCAGTTGAAAGGCCTGGGACAGGCTCCCCTCTTAAGTGCCACTGTATTAGTCAGCCAAAGGGGTGCTAATGCAAAATACCAGAAATTGGTTGGTTTTTATAAAGGGTATTTATTTGGGGTAGGAGGTTACAGATACCAGGCGGTAAGCATAAGTTACTTCCCTCACCAAAGTCTATTTGGAGCAAGATGGCTGCCGACGTCTGTGAGCTTCAGGCTTCCTGGGTTCCTACGTTCCTGGGGCTTGCTTTTCTCTGGGTTCAAGGTTCCTTTTCTTTCTGGTGCTGGCTTTTCTTTCCTCTGGGTGCTGACTTCCTGGATCTTCAGCATCAAATTCTAACATCAGAAATCCCCAACTCTCTTCACCATGCCTTTTATCTGTGAGTCCCCACCCACCAAGGGGTGGGGATGCAACTTCCTAATCATAGCTCAGTCATGCCCAGGTATAGATCAGATTACGAGCATAATCTAATATTTCTTTTTGGAATTCATCAATTATATCAAACGGCTACAGCCACCATTAAAGGCACTGGTCATCTCAGGTTTACCCAAATCCAGGCTCCATGTCAGCAGAAACCTGGCCACAAACTGCCTCACCATGTGGACCACTAGGGCCTTGCCCCAGGGGAGGACAGAAGGGATCTGAAGCCACGCATGAACCATGAACCAGGAGGCCTCAGGTAAACCTTGAAGTGGCAGGTAAGATTGTTAATTTCTTAACATGGGAGCCAATTAGTCCTAGCCTGCACTCTGGACCTCTCCTAACCTTGGTTGTGCCAAATAAGGAGAGTGAATGGGGAATCACGATCTAGGTCGTTTACTAAACCTCTCCTCTGTAGAATAAGGAATCTCCACATATGCCATCTTTTAAGATTAAAAGGTTCCTGGCTAGTCCTACCTCCCTGCTTATTCCCTTGTAACCGCCAATCCTTTCAGTGGAAAAAAGCTCACAGGGCTTTACCCCTTGCAGGACATAATCAATGGCATTCAGCTCCCAGAGCAGCCTCAATTCATGTCTTATCAGGACAGGGCTTCTCTGGACCCCTTAGCTCCATACTTAGCAGTTGCCCAGGGATTTTCCTGGAGGAAGGAAGCTGAAGGGTGCTGCATGAGGTTTTTGCTGTGGAGGACACTGGGAGCTTTGTGTTTAGGTGATTCTAAATGCAGGTCTTTACCTAAGCAAAATTCTCTCCTTTTCTAATCTGTGTTTGCTTTAACTTTGTCAGTCTGCCTATGCCTAGGAACTCATAAATCAGATTGGGGGTTCACCTGTTACAAATTGGATAATGGTGAAAAGGTAACTTTAAAATGAGATTTAAAATATCAATATTTTCTTGCAATTGAATTTGATGTATAAAAGAAATCACAAGTGGAATTAATTCAACTGCTGGAATAGCAGGAAAACTTAGCAACATTGTTACTAGTAAAATTGTTTTAGTTGTGTAATTAATAATTAAAAATGCCTAAAGTGAAAACTTACTAGAAACTGTAACTAAGAGTTAAGATCATTATATAAATGCCTTTATATTATAAAACAGCAGAAGGTTAGTATCTGATATTGCTGTAACTGGGTGGATTTAGCCTAGAACCTACTATTGTGATGGTAATCTTAGACTAATTTACCTCTGTTTAGGGTTACTTTAGGGCTAGCCTCACCCCTTGCCTTTGCTTATGGTTATTTAATGACAACTTCTGCCCCCCAAGGCTCAGGGAAAGGGAAATTTAAGACACCCTTGTCTCCTGTCCTTGGTATTAATGACCCTGCTTTCACTTGTGACTCCAGGTGTGGACTGGATTGCTGCCTGGTAGAATTCTTGGCCCTTGGGATTGGACGTCCACTCTTCCAGTCCAGTGGCTGCCAGAGTCCTGTTATTTCCAAGGACTGGGGACAGGGAGCTTCCCATTTCAAGTGTTGATTTTTCTAAAAGCAGCAAGTTATGAGAAAAACTAGGTTTCCCTGAGATTTCAATGACCTTGGGGAGCATATACTGGAATTAGTGTTTCTCATCCAAGGTCTGTCAAAGTCAAAATGGGAAATAAGAAAAGCTCTGAAGTAAAGGGAAATGTTGTAAATGTTTTTGTTTTGTTTTGAGGTACCATCTCCCCTGAGTTGGTTTTCTTGTTTGTTTGCTTGTTGGTTGTTTTTTTGTTTTTAGGAGGCACCAGGGACTGAACCCAGGACTTCCCATGTGGGAGGCAGGTACTCAACTGTTTGAACCACATCCGCTCCCCGTAAATTGTATTTTAAAGCATTGGAAACAATTTGGTTATAAACCAATCATTAAAGAACAAAATTCTTGTGTAAAACTGCATGGTCACAGTGCAAATTAGAGTAATTAGAACAGGCTTCAAAGAGATCTTATTTTTTTTGAGGTACCTGGGGCCAGGCATTGAACCCAGGGCCTTACATGTGGGAAGCCAGCTTCTCTGAGTTGGGGTTTTTTTCCCTCTTTTTTTTTTTTTTTTGTTGTTGTTTTTGCTGCTGTTGTTGTTTTAAGATTTATTTTTATTTATTTCTCTCCCCTTCTCCACCCCGCCCTCCCAGTTGTCTGCTCTCTGTGTCCATTTGCTGCATGCTCTTCTGTGACCACTTCTATCCTTATCAGTGGCACTGGGAATCTGTGTTTCTTTTTGTTGCATCATCTTGTTGTGTCAGCTCTCCGTGTGTGTGGCACCATTCTTGGGCAGGCTGCACTTTCTTTCACGCTGGGTGGCTCTCCTTATGGGGCACGCTCCTTGCAGATGGGGCTCCCCTATGTGTGAGGGACACCCCTGCGTGCCAGGGCACTCCTTGCGTGCATCAGCACTGCGCATGGGCCAGCTCCACACGTGTCAAGGAGGCCCGGGGATTGAACCGCGGACCTCCCATGTGGTAGGCAGATGCCCTATCCATTGGGCCAAGTTCCCCTCCCTATTTTTGTGTTTGTTTTTTTCAGGAGGCACCACTGGGAACAGAACCCGGTACCTGCCATGTGGGAGGTGGTAGCCCACTGCTTGAGCCGCATCCACTCCCCAAAGATCTTTTAAGTGTTATTTTCCACTTAAGCTTTTGTAAGAGAATGAAAAGTATAAATAACTGTTTAACTCTCTATTTATGGCTGTCTGTTTACTCATTGTATATCTTCATATGTCAGAATGGTAATATCAAATTAACAAATGAAAGTTCTTAAAAGAGCTCTATTCAAATTGTTAAAAATTAAATATGTGGTTATATATGTGAATGAATATTCATGGAACCCAAATTAGGCCAAGCAGGGTGGAAAAGTCACATTGGAATCCGAATATAGAAACTGTGGGGAAAGGGGAAAAGATTTTCCTAAACTCTTTGACGCACCCAGCCCCCAGGATCTTCTCTTTGCAAGAGCTATGAGGGAGGAGCTAGGTATGCAGATTAAAACTGTATCTTCTATGGGGAAGTGGAGAGAAATAAATAAATCTTTGAAAAAAAACAACAACTTATCTTCTAGGCTGGGGAATTAGGAATCAGTTTGCCCTGTAGTTGCCCAATTTAAACCTTTTAACAGTCTTAAAATAAGTGTGATTAATAATCCTATTACCAAATTTCAGGAAGCAAAGGCAAGGGTCCTTGAAAGCAATGGAAAGATCTTTTCTAAATCATAATTAAAACAACTTAAACAATTGTAATATATTTCAGAACCTAGCAGTTGGTATGCTTTTAAAGGTATTCACAATTATAGAACTGTATCAAAGAAAAGAGGTTTCAGCCTCCTGTAAAGGAAGGAAAAAGAACATTCCTTGCATAAACTATAATTGTTGCAATTTTATTTAGTTAGGGTGTTATCTCCCTGGGTTTATAGGATATCAATTAAATAAATTAACTCTGTCACACTGATCCCATCTGCTCTTTGATTCTTGGCTCAACCTGGATTGTCCTGGTTGCTCAAAACTGGGCGCTGGACCCAGTAATTGGTTGTAGAGTCACTTCTTAGGGCCTTGGGGAGGGAGGCTGTAAAGACCAGAAAAAGACTCTCTTATTTTTAATTTTCTTGAGATTGGGAAGGTTGTATATTTTCAGCCCCTTGCCAGCTCCCAAGGCACAGCCCCACCTTGCCTGGAAAGGCTCCTGGGACACAGCCCCACCTGGCCTAGAAGGGCTCCTAGCACAGAGCAGTCCAAATTTATGGGTCAGAAGCTGAGTCAACCTTATTCTGTGACCCTCTCTCTCCCCTTTCCTGGGGTGGTAGCTCCCTGTAGCCACCTTTGTTTCTAGCTGCAGGCCCAGAGGCCTGAGAATTCTGAAGTGTCTATAGTGTGGGGGATGGTGCTGGCAGCAGTAGCCGCTGGTTTCAACTCACAGTTCTGTTGTAGCCATTTCCCTCCTTTGTCCCTCTCTCCTCTGGGTGGTGTCCAGCCTTCACCTGGTGTCCTAAACCCTAGAAGACCTTTTTCTAGGCTATTTCAGCCTGTCCTCTAGCTATTTTTTCCAATATCTATTTTTGGAATTCATAAGCAATATCAAACTGCTACAGTTTTCCTCCCCAAGACCCTAGGAAGTCGGTCTACAACCAATTACTGGGTCCAAAGCCCAGTTTTGAGCAACTAGCAGGGATAATCCTAACAATCCAGGTACAGCCAAGAATCAAAGAGCAGTGGTAATACACAGCCTCCAGCCAATAAATCCCTAAAAAATATTAAAAAATTGAGCAGCTGAGTAAACTACATCCTAATCAGATGCCTGTACATCAGCAAAAAATTACAGGCCATGCTAAGAAAAGGGAAGACATGGCCCAGGAACACAAATATATCAAAGTCCCAGAAGAGATGCAAGATTTGAGAGAATTAGCAAGATGCACAGAAATTTCAAAATCAAATTAATGAGTTGAAAGACAGTATGGCTAAAGAGATAAATGACGCCAAGAAGACACTGAGCAAGCACAAAGAAGAATTTGAAATCCTGAATAGAAAAGTCATAGAGCTCATGGGAGTGAAAGCCACAATAGGTGAGATAAAAAAACACATTAGGCATACAACAGCAGACTCGAAATGACAGGAGAAAGAATAAGTGATATAGAAGATAGAACAGCTAAAATTTAGGAGGGAAAAGAATGGAAAAATTTGACCAGGGGCTCAGAGAGTTGAATGACAACATGAAACACAACAACATACATGTAATGGGAATTCCTTCCAGAAGGAGAAGAGAAGGAAAAGGGGGCAGAGAGAGTATGTGAGGAAATAATAGCCCAAAATTTCCTAACTCTCATGAAAGAATTGAAATTACATATCCAAGAAGTGCACCGTACCCCAATCGAAATAAATCTGAATAGACATACTCCAAGACACATACTACTCAGAATATCAAATGTCAAAGATAAAGTGAAAATTCTCAGAGCAGTAAGGGAGAAGCAAACCATCACATACAAGGGGTGCCCATTAAGACTTAGCACAAATTTCTCTTCAGAAACCATAGAGGTGAGAAGACAGTGGCATGATACAATTAGGATACTGAAAGAGAAAAACTGCCAGATGAGAATAGTTAAAACTGTCCTTCAAATATGAAGGTGAGTATAAAATATTCACAAACAAACAGAAACTAAGAGAGTTTGTAAAAAAGAATGCACCTTTGCAGGAAATATTAAAGGAAGCCTTAGACCTGAAAGAAAAAGGCAGGAGAGGCCTGGAGGAGAGTATAATACTAAGAATAGAGATAGGATAACCAAAAGAGTAAAAAGGCAGACAAAAATATGATATGACATATGAAAACCAAAGAATAAAATGGTGGAAGTAAATAATGCATTTATAGGAATACCATTGAATGTGAATGGGTTAAACTCCCAATCAAAAGATACAGGCTGACAGAAAGAATTAAAAAAATGAGTCATCCATATGCTGTGTACAAGAAACTAACCTTAGACCCAGGGATACAAACTGGCTGAAAATGAAAGGTTGGAAAAAGATACTCCATACAAATAGTAACCAAAAAAGAGCAGGAGTAGCTATACTATCATAAGATCAGACAAAACAGACTTTAAATGCAAAAAAGTTATAAGAGATACAGAAGACCATTATATATTAATAAAAGGGACAATCCACCAGGAAGATATAACAGTCATAAATATCTATGCAATTAACCATGGTGGCCCCCAAAACATGAGACAAACTTGGCAAACCTAAAGGGATAAATAGACATCTCTAAAATAATTGTTGGAAACCTCAACACCCCACTCACATCATTAGATAGAACAACTAGATAGAAAATCAGCAAGGAAATAAAGAAGTTGAATAATATGATAAAGGAATTAGATCTAACAGACATAAACAGAGTGCTATATCCAAACTCAATGGGTTATACATTCTTCTCAAATGCCCATGGATCTTTCTCCAGGATAGACCATTGTTAGGGCACAACACAGCTCTCAATAGATATATAAAAAGATTGAAATTACATGAAGGAGCTTCTCTGATCATAATGTAATGAAATTGGAAATCAATAATAGACAGGAAAAAAGAAAATTTGCAAATGTGTGAAGGCTGAACAACATGCTCCTAAGTAATCAGTGGGACAAAGAAGAAACTGCAAGTGAAATCAGTAAATATATTGAGACAAATGAAAATGAGAACACTAACTTATCAAAACTTATGGGATACAGTAAAGGCAATCTTGAGAGGGAAATGCTCGAAATGCCTATATTAAAAAAGAAGATTTAACTGAACAACTAGAGAAATTAGAAAAACAACAGCAAACCAATCCCAAAGCAAGCAGAAAGAAGAAAATAATAAATATTAGAACAGAAATAAATGAAATTGAGAAAAACAACAACAACAAATAGAGAAAACAAAACCAAAAGCTGGTTCTTTGAGAAAATCAATAAAGTTTACAAACCCCTAGCTAGAATAACAAAGAAAAAGAGAGGAGAAGATGCAAATAAATACAATGAGAAGTTGCAACTGATCCCACAGAAATAAAAAGGATCATAAGAGGACACTACGAGAAACTATATACCAACAATCTAGACAAACTAGGTGAAATGGACAATTTCAAAAAATGCACAATCTACACTGATGCTACAAGAAATACAAGAACTCAACAAATGAATCACATTTAAAGATATTGAGTCTGTCATAAAAAAATCTCCCAGCAAAGAAAAGCCGAGGACCAGATGGCTTCACATGTAAATTCTACCAAACATTTTGAAAAGAATTAAAACCAATCCTGTTTAAACTCTTCCAAAAAATTGAAGAGGAGTGACAATTACCCAACACATTTTATGAAGCCAACATTACTGTAATACCAAAGCTAGATAAAGATACTACAAGTAAAGAAAATTACAGACTGATCTCTCTAATGAACATAAATGCAAAAGTTTTCAACAAAATACTTGCAAATAGAATCCAACAGCATACCAAAATATTTATACATCATGATCAAATGGGATTTATTCCTGGTATGCAAGACTGATTCAACATAAGGAAATCAATCAGTAATACATCACATTAACAAATCAAAAAAGGAAGAAAACCACATGATCATCTCAATTGATGTAGAAAAGGCATTTGATAAAATCTAGTATCCTTTTTTGATAGAAACACTTCAAAAAATAGGAATAGTAGGAAAATTCCTCAATATGAGGCATTAATAAAAGGCATATATGAAAAACCCACAGCCAACATTGTACTCAATGGGGAAAGGCTGAACACTTTCCCTCTATGATCAGAAATGAGAGAAAAATGCCCACTGTCACCACTATTATTCAATATTGTACTAGAAGTTCTAGCTATGGCAATTAGACAAGAAAAAAAATTAAAGGCATCCAAACAGGAAAAGAGGAAACTGGCAGATGACATGATCCTGTACTTAGAAAATTCTGAAGTATCCACAACAAATCTACTTGGGCTAATAAATGATTTCAGCAAAGTGGCAGGATACAAGATCAACATGTAAAATCAGTAAGTTTTTGTACAAAAGTACTGAGCGATCTGAGGAGGCTATCAGGAGAAATTCCATTTAAAATAGCAACAAAAAGACTCAAATACCTAGGAATTAATTTAACCAAAGAAGTACAGGACCTATATGCAGAAATCTACAAAGCAATGCTAAAAGAAATTTTAAGAGACCTAAACAAATGGAAAGACATCCCATGTTCATGGATTGGAAGAATACATACTGTGAAGATGCCAATCTTATCAAACTCATTTATAGATTCAATGCAATACCAATAGCTTACTTTACAGAATTAGAAAAGTCAATAGCCAAATTCATTTGGAAGGGAAAGTGCAAACAAATAGCCAAAAGCTTTCTAAAAAAGAAGAGTGATGTGGGAATAATTTCACTGCCTGACCTTGAAACATATTACAAAGCTACAGTGGTCAAAATAGCATGTTACTGGCATAAAGATAGGCATATTGATCAATGGAATAGAAGTGACAGTCCAGAAATAAACCCTCACCTATACAATCTGGTTTTTTGACAAACCTACTGTATTAGCCAGCCAGAGGGGTGCTGATGCAAAATACCAGAAATTGGTTGGTTTTTATAAAGAGTTATTTATTTGGGGTAGGAGCCTACAGATACAAAGCCATAAAACATAAGTTACTTCCCTCACCAAAGTCTATTTTCATGTGTTGGAGCAAGATGGCTGCCAATGTCTGTGAGGGTTCAGGTTTCCTGGGTTCCTATGGGCTCGGCTCCTCTGTTTTCTACACAAGGTCAGCTGTAGACTATCAGGTGCATGACTCTGTCTCTCTTCCTGGGGTTTCTGCCATGTCTAAGGAGCCATCTCTATTCCTCTGTGTTGTTCTCCTGGCTCAGGTACCCTTCCCAGGGCTTGCTTCCCTTTCCTCTGTGTGTGCTGACTTCCTGGGGCTCCAGCTTCAGACCTCAGTATCAAACTCCAACATCAAAACTCCAACATTAGAAACCCACAACTCTGCCCTTTGCCATGCCTTTTATCTGTGATTCCCCACCCACCAAGGGGCAGGGACTCAATGCCCTAATGACATGGCCCAATCAAAGCCCTAATCATAACTCAATTATGCCCAGGTACAGACCAGATTACAAATATAATTCAATATCTATTTTTGGAATTCATAACCATATCAAACTGCTACACCTATCAAATCCATGTTGATGGGACAAAACAGTCTCTTCCACAAATGATGCAGGGGGAACTGGATATCTATAACCAAAAGAATGAAAGAGGACCCCTATCTCACTCCCTATACAAGAATAACTCAAAATGGATCAAAGACCTAAATACCATAAAACTATTAAAATAAAATGTAGGGAAATATCTTCAAGACCTTGTAGTAGGTGATGATTTCTTGGACCTTACACCAAAAGTACGTGCAACAAAAGAAAAAATAGATAAATGGGACCTCCTCAAAATTAAACACATTTGCACCTCCCAGGACTTTGTCAAAAGACAAAAAGGCAGCTGACTCAATGGGAGAAAATATTTGGAAATCACACGTCAGAAAATGTCCAGGATATATAAAGAGAAGTTAGAAATCAACAATAAAAAGACAACCCAATTTAAAAATGGGTAAAAGACTTGAATAGACATTTGTCCAAAGAAGAAATAAAAATGGTAAAACAAAAAAAGCACATGAAAAAATGCTCAACATCATTAATGATTAAGGAAATGCAAATCAAAACTACAATGAACTATAATTTCACACCTATCGGAATGGCCACTATTAAAAAGATAGAGAACTACAAGTGTTGGAGAGGATGTTGAGAGATAGGAACACTTATTCACTGTTGGTGGGAATGCAGAGTGGTGCAGCCACTATGAAGGACTGTTTGTCAGTTCCTAAAAAAGGTTATAGAGTTGCCATACGACCATGTAATACCACTACTTGGTATATATCCAGAAGAACTGAGAGCAGTGACATGAACAGACAATCTGCACACTGACGTTCATAGCAGCATTATTCACAGTTGCCAAAAGTTGGAAACTCCCTAGGTGTCTATCAACCAGTAAATGGATAAACAAATGGATGCTGTAGTCATGGGACTCTACCCTTGCATAAGGACCATTGCTGCAAAGGCAGAACTTTTGGAATAAATTGAAGAATTATTTGTGGGATTTCCCTTAACTATTTATGACCCTCATTCTACTAAATCCCTTAATTCTCATCTCATTCAACATCTCCCTACCAACAGATTAATTTCACATGAAATTCTCTTACTTTCTCCTCTTAGTGTCTCCTTTGTTTCTCTTCACAACCAAAATCCTGCTATTTTACTTCCTACTATTTTCGAAGAAAATCCTTAAGACTGGATAGCTTTAACTGACCAATTGTTAACCCCTCAAATATATTTATAAGAAACCCCATTTAATAATACAGATATTATCTCATATACAGATGGTTCCTACCTTAAAGATAATTTAGGAATCTGCTGTGTTGGATATACTAATTCCTCTAACCATAAATTATAGAAACAAATTCCTTACCTCATGCCATTCAGCCTAGTAAGCTGAACTTTTTGTCCCTCACATAAGCCTGCATACTTGCAGAAGGACAAACAGCAAATATATACATTGTGAAAAGAAATAATGAAAAAAAAAATATAGAGTTACTCTGGGTAAGAGATTTAAAATGGAGATGGGGGGGCCATTCTGGAGGTTATTCTCATGCAAATTTCAGTTCGATATCACAAACTGCCCAAGTATGCAAAGTCTCAAATAACAATATTCCTCAAAATCCTAAGGACATCTGGATATCATAAACAAACCATGAAATAAAGAATTCAGTGAACTATCTAACCTGGAGGACATTTGGAGCATCTAGAATATCCACCAATCACAAATATTTATGTAATCTTTTTTCTTTAAAAACCCTTGCTTGGAAGCACCAAGATAGGACATGATTTGGGTTGCTACCTGAATCTATGCTCCTTGGGTTGCAATTCTAAGACTCCAAATAAATGCTGTTGTTGCCTTCCAGCTCAGTTCATTATTTCTTGGTTGACAAGTGTCATCCATCTATGTTTTAAAAACAGAGTAGCACTTCCAACCCAAATGTATATTCCTTGTGATTATTTATGACCAACCTCAGGAATCCTAAGGAATAAGGTATTGTTAAAAGCATGAGATTACTTTGTGTTGTAGGTTTTCAGACTATCAAAAACATGTTATTCACAGAGGGTTGTGAGAAGGTGGTACAGTAGGGAGCTCCAGGACTCAATCTTTCCACCAAAACAAACTAGTAATAGACTGAAACTGTCTGAAACAACTATTGTGAAACTTTGGAGGCCAGAAGAACATTGTAAATTTCTTTCTGTGCACAGTGGCTACTGATGCCCATTCCCCCCACCCTCGCAGTAGGGTGCCCTGAGTCTAGACTCTGGCTAGCTTCTGGTGACATAAAGAGACATAACATTCCTCTTCCCCAAGAACAGGGATGGGCATGACTAATCACTGATCACAGCTTTTGATTAGTGAATTTGGATCGCTGGAGTCACAGCTATGAGTATAGCCATTGTTTCAACTGTCCCGGACAAGGGTGGTGGCAGCCATTGTTTCAACCTGCCCCAGATAGTATTATTGTAGTGTATTGTTTGGTATTTAACTCTACTTCTTATTTCTTATGGGTGCTAGCATGCAAATTCATGAAAAGTAATGATTAATCTATGGTTTTGAACACACAATATACAAAGATGTAAGTGGTAACAAGGACAGAAAAATGATGGGGGGGGGAGACAGAGGGTTACAGAAAAGCATATATGCATGCTATCGAAGTTAAGTTGGTCAAGCCAAATATGATGGTTATATATTTACGGTGTTAAATTTTAACCCCATTGTAAACAAAAAGAAAAGAGATGGAAAATATATCCAGATAGAAATGAGAAGGCACTCAATATATGGTAGAACACAAAAATATCAGATAAATATAAAAGTAGTCATTAACAGAAGTGAGGGACAAAAAAGATATAAGACTTACGAAAGCCAAATAACAAAATGATCAAAGAAAGTCCTGTTTTATCAGTAGTGACTTTAAATGTAAATGGATTAAACTTTCCAGTCAAAAGGCAGAGATTAGCATAATGGATTAAAAAGCATGACCCAACTATATGCTGTCTTCAAGAGACTCACCTTAAATTCAAAGATACAAGTAGGCTGAGGATGAAAGGATGGAAAAAACTTTGCACTGCAAGCTCTATTAATCCAGCCAAAGGGATGCTGATGCAAAATACCTGAAATCTGTTGGCTTTTATAAAGGGTATTTATTTGGGGTAGAAGATTACAGTTACCAGGCCATAAACCATAAGTTACTTCCTTCACCAAAGTCTATTGCCACATGTTGAAGCAAGGTGGCTGCTGAAGTCTGCAAGGGTTCAGGCTTCTTAGGTTCCTCTTTTCCCAGGGCTTGCTTCTTCCTGGGCTCAGCTGTTCTGCTATCTCCATAAGGCCAACTGCAGACTATCAGGCGAATGGCTCATCTGTCTTCCTGGGACCTCTGCCATGTCTAATAGAGCACTCTCTTTACTCCTCTGAGTGCTTACTTCCTGAATTCCAGCATTAAAACTCCAAACTCCCTTCTCTGCAGTGCAGTTTCTCTGTGAGTCCCTGCCCACCAAGGAGGCAGGGATGCAAGGTCTGACTGATGTGGCCCAATCAAAGTCTTGATCATTATTTAATCAAGTAAAAGTTAAACATCTGAATTTAATATAATCTAACATGCCTAGAGGGGCAGACCAATTTACAAACATAATCCAGAATCTCTTTTTTTGTTTTTGAAACAGAACAATAGGACATTTATTACAGCAATTGACCCATATAACTTTGGGGATTGGCAAGTCCAAATTCTGTAGGGCAGGCCACACATTGGGAACCTTGATGAAAGTTTTATATTTAGGAGACACTGACTGGCTAAAATAGAGATATTTCTTCTTTCTGACTGCTGCAACTATCGCTTCTCCTTTTAAGGCCTTCAACTAATTGAATGAGACTTCTCTCATTGCTAACACATTCTCCTTTGTTGATTGTAGTTGAAATCACCGTAGATGCAATCAACTGACTAATGATTTAAATCCCTCACAGCATCAATCACTCCAGTGCTTGTTCGACCAAATAACTGGACACTATAATCTAGCCAAGTTGACTCATGATTTTAACCATCACAGTCAACCCCTTGTCAACTTGGCATCCATGCACACCACCTTAAAGCTTACTCCCTAAATAAAATAATCTCTAAATAAAAACATTAACAGTCATGCTTTACCTAACATAATTCAACTGTTCTGTGTACAACTAGAAACGCATTATCCCTTTCCCCGGAAGAAGATATAAGTCCTTGGGAAATATTTACTTTTAAACTTAATATCCTCTATCTTAAATACTATGGCATAAAGTTAGTACAATTTATGTTATATATCAAGAGGATAAGAAAGGGAAGAAAACAAAGATATTGGCTTTATGAATATATACAAATACATCCATAACAAAACAAGGAAGAAATACTCATAAACGATAAACTTCTCATTGTTGCAACTGTTCACATGGTCATAGGTTGTAACCATATTCCCTTTACCCTCAGCATACTCCATAGTTGGTCTTGGTACTTTGCCCTGTAGAGTGAATCAAATGTTTATTCCTGATGGGTTTGGGCCATTGGTAGTCCTGCCTGGATTAGGTTGTTGCAGTTTCCATTGACTTTAGTCACAGGGCATAGAGATGCCCTAAGGGATCTCTGTATATTCTGTATTCCGGGCAAACTCTTCTTTACCTCCGTTGAATAGTTGTAGTCCTATTTCTCCTTCATAATCAGGATCAATCACCCCAACCAGTACAGTAATTTCCTTCTTTACCCATTGATTCAGAGGCATGAGGAGCCCAAAGTGGCCAGATAGCAGTTTTAACTTCCAGTTCAGTGGAATAATTGTGTCTTCTGGAGGAAGCACTCCTCCTTATGGAACTAAGACCTGTAGATAGATCTGCAGAGATTAAAGTTGTAGGGACAGGAAATAACAATTTTTACTGTGTATCAGTATAGGTAATAGTGAGCAGTCAACTACCATTGCCACCCCTGCTTATAGGAGAAATCACACCACAGAGTGTACATGATTTAGAATGTACAGAGCCTCCTGGAGAACATTGCCTCAACCCTGCAAGATACAAATACTGTCACCCCTTTAGTGGCTTAATTGAGTCTTTAAAAGGCCATTTAACCATTCTATCAATCCATCTGCTTCAGGATGATGGGTAAGACCAATGAGTTCCATTTGCTTTGCAGTGAGCTCCTTAATCAGAAACAACATAGTATGAACTATCATGATAGAGGAAAAGGCATTTTATAAGTCTATGGATTGTTGTTTTGGCACAAGCATTAATTGTAGAGAAAGCAAATCCTTATCAAAGTATATGTCTATTTCAGTAAGAATAAATGCTGCCAATTCCATGATGGAAGTGGCCCAATGATATCAACCTGTTAGCTGATAGCAGGCAGTTCACCTTGGCGAAAGGTGCCATATCACGGTGTGTGTGGGGGTCTCTGCTGTTGATAAATTGGGTATTCAGCAGTAGTAGTAGCCAGGTTGGCATTGGTGAGTGGAAATCCACATTGCTGAGCCCATGTATAACCTCCATCCCTACCACCATGGCCACTTCATTCATGAGATCATTGGGTGTGGTAGTTCAGAGCTGTGTGTTCCCTAGGAAAATATGCTTTTAAAATTAATCCACTACTGTGGGTGTATAAGTAGGAAGTTTTGATGAGGTTATTTCAGTGAAAGTGTGGCCAACTTCAATCAGAATGGGTCTTAATTCTATTACTTGAGTCCTTTATAAGTGGAATGATATTCAAGCAGAAAAAGAAAAAAAGCTGCAGGAAGCAAGAAGCTAGGTTAGTTGAAACTAGAAGAGAAGGGAGAGTCCAGGAGAGGCTGCCATGTGCATGGCCATGTGACAGGGTAATCAAGAACCAATGATCACTGGCAGCCAGGTCTAGAATGTCATTCTCAGAAAGAAAGCTTAGACTTGATTTAGATTTGTCTTAGCCTCAAAACTGTGAGCCAATAAATTCCCATTGTTTAATCCAACTCATTGCATGGTATTTGCTTGAGCAGCAACACAGGAAAACTAAAGTGTGTATATATACACACACACACTTTATGTATACTTAATATATATATTTAATATATATTAAGTATATATATTAAGTACTTAAATATATATATTTAATTTATTGAAGTATATCACTCATACATAAACAACAGATGTATAGTATTAGTTGTGAACTTACAAAACAAACATATATAACATCATATAGGATGCTCATAACTCACACTACCACCAATATCTCACATTGTTGTTAAATCTTTTTAACTAATGATTAAAGAGCATTGTCAAAATATTACTACTACCCAAATAATTTTTCCCCAACCCACCCTATTATTATTATCTTTATATCATTTATATATGAACATACAAAAACAATAAGTGTACAGTAAAAGTTGTGAACTTACAAAACAAACATACATAACATCACACAGGGGTCCCATATATCAACCCTCCACCAACACCTTGCATTGTTGTGAGATATTTGTTACAAATTATGAAAGAATATTGTCAAAATCTTACTACTAATTATAGTCCTTATCTTACATTTGATGTGTTTTTCCCCCAACCCACCCTATTATTATTTTTTAAATATATTTTTTATGACAGAAGTTGTAAACATATAAAACAATCATGCACATGTGCAGAATTCCCAAACAATACCCCTCTATCAACATACTACACTGTGGTGGAACATCTGTTACAGATAAGACAATATCATCTGATTGTTACCATATCCATAGTGTACATTTGGTACACATTTTCCATACTGCCCCATTATCAACATAGTACATCTTTGGCATAGATGCAAGAATATTATATTCTTACTGCTAACCACAAACCATAGGTCACTCCAGTTTGTATTTTTCCCATGCTTCTCCACATTCCCACCACCCTGCAGTAGTGATGAACACTCTTGCACCTGTACCATCAACCAGAATTCTCATCTATCTCTTGGTTTACTGTGCTATTCAGTTCCTTGATTATTCTCTAGCATTCTGTCAGTTGGCATTTACATACCTAGACTACCATTTTCAGCCACATCCCCATTTATAAAATAGCTGTTATTCACTATTTGTTACCATCCACTCTATACATTTCCACATTTTTACATTAAAGCTAATTAAAACTTCTACATACATTAAACATCAGTAGTCCATCTCAGTCCTCCTCTTATCTCCTTTAAGAATCCATCACTTACCACCAGGTCTTAAAGATATTTTCTATAATTTCTTCTAGAAGCTTTATGCTTCTTGCTATTATTTTTAGGTTTTTGATCCATTTTGCGTTAATTTTTGGATAAGGTGTGAGATAGGGGTCCTCTTCCTTCTTTCAGCTATGGATATCCATTCTTTCAGTAACATTTGTTGAAAGAACTATTCTGCCTGAGCTGTGCGGGTTTGACAGGCTAGTCAAGAATCACTTGACCATATGAGGGTCTGTTTCTGAACCATCAATTTGGTTCTATTGGTCAGTGTTTCTGTCCTTAAGCCAGTACCATGCTGTTTTCACAACTATAGTTAGGTAATATAATTGAAAGTCTGGAGATGAAAGTTCACTTTTCCTTTTAAGATGTTTCTGTGTATTTCAGGACCACTTACCCTTTAAGATAAGCTTGATAATCATGTTTTCAAATTTTTAAAAAATGCTGGTGGAATTTTAATTGGGATTGCATTGAATATGTATATCAATTTGAGTAGAATCAACATTTTTTTAAAGATTTATTTTTAAAATTTATTTCTCTCTCCATCCCCCTCCCCCCCAAGTTGTCTGCTCTCTGTGTCCATTCGCTGTGTGTTCTTCTGTGACTGCTTCTATCCTTATCAGTGGCACCGGGAATCTGTGCTTCTTTTCGTTGCATCATCTTGTTGTGTCAGCTCTCCGTGTGTGCGGTGCCATTCTTGGGCAGGATGCACTTTCTTTCGCGCAGGGTGACTCTCCTTACGGGGTGCACTCCTTGCGCGTGGGGCTCCCCTATGCGGGGGACACCCCTGCGTGGCAGGGCACTCCCTGCGCACATCAGCACTGCGTGTGGGCAAGCTCCACATGGGTCAAGGAGGCCCAGGGTTTGAACCGTGGACCTCCCATGTGGTAGGCGGATGCCCTATCCATTGGGCCAAGTCCACTTCCCAGAATTGGCATCTTAATATTTAGTCCGTGAGCATGGAATGTTCTTCCAGTTATTTAGGTCTTTTTTATTTCTGTTAACACTGAGTTGCAGTTTTCTGAATACAAGTGCTTTACATCATTGGTTAAATTTATTTCTATTTGAGTTTTATCTGTCATATTTTATTTTCACCTCTCTTTTGACAGTTTCAGTTACTTTTATTGATAGAATCTTCATTTCTAGGTCTCTTCCAGAACTCTCTCTCCTGTCTTTTCTTTTCAGGTTCTAGCACACCCTTCAGTATTTCCTGAAAATCTGGTCTCTTGCTGAGAAATTCTCACTTTCTGTTTATCTGTGAATATTCTAATCTCACCCTCAATTTTGAAAGACAGACTTGCCGGATATAAGATTCTTGGATGGAAGTTTTTCTCTTGTAGTATCTTAAATATATCAGACCACTGTCTTCTTGCCTCCATGGTTTCTGGTGAGAAATCAGCACTTAATCTTATTTGGTATCCCCTATGTGTTAGTCATTGCTTTTCTCAGAAATCTCTCTGCATCTTCAGCACTTGACATTCAGATTAATATGTGTCTCAGAGTTGGTCTATTCAGATTTTTTCAGATGGGAGTACATTGTGCTTCTTGACCGTGGATATCTATGTCCTTCAATAAGATTGGGACTTTTTCTACCATTATTTCTTCAAATATTCCTTCTGTCCCTTTACCCTTCTCTTCTCCTTCTGGGACACCCATGACACATCTATTTGTATGCCTTTTGCTGTCATTTAGTTCCCTGAGACCTTGTTCAATTTTTTCCATTCTTTTCTTCATCTGTTCTTTTCTATGTTCACTTCAGAAGCCATTTCCTTAAGCTCACCAATCCTTTCTTCTGCCTCCTCAAATTTGCTATTATGTGATTGCAATGTTTTTTTAAAATTTCATTTATTGCACCTTTCATTCCCATAAGATCTGCTCTTTTTCTATGTATGCTTTCAAATTCTTCTTTGTGCTCATCCAGTGACTTCTTAATATGCTTAATCTCTGTAGCCATCTTACTGAATTTATTAAGGAGATTTCTTTGAACATCTATGATTAGTTGTCTCAACTCCCTTACGTCATTTGGAGGCTTATCTTATTCCTTTAACTGGACCATATCTTCCTGTTTCTTGATGTGGATTGTAATTTTTTGTTGGTGTCTTAGCATCTGGCTCACTAGAGTATTTTTTTCTGGGTGTAGTTTTTCTTTAGTTTAGGGCTTCCTGCCCTGTCTCCCTTGCTGCTTGTGCAGTTGGAACCAAGGATGTAGTTGGTGCTATAAGCTGTGGAGGCTCAAGCTGCCCTCATTGCCCCAGGGACCAATGAAGCTTCTCCCAACTTTCTCCTTGGCAGGGGTAGGGACAGATTCACAGCTGTGTGGAATAATCCAAGTCATGCAGACCTAGACTGTAGTTGCCCAGAGAGACTGATAAGTTTCATGCTCCTTTCTCCCCTGCCTGGGACAGGGTTGGAGCTGCAGGTGTGGGCAGCAATCTGTGCACTGCAGTTGCCCTGGTCGACTTCTGATTATTCACTGTGTGCCAGCCAAAAGTACCTGTAGTTCCAGTGACCTGGATAGGCTGGTGCAGGTCCTGCCAGCCTTCTCCCTCTCAGAGGTGAGGCTGAAGCCTAGCCTAGGGCTGCAGGACAATCTGGGTGAAAGGAACCGGTTCTTATCCTCACTGAGATTTTTGGTCAGCCTGGCTTCCCCTCAGGCTAGGGGTGGAGTAAAAATGGTGACCATCGGCCTCCCTCCAACATGGACAGTTTCACTCCCCAGCTGTTCCTAGGGTATACCTTAGCCAGGCTAGTCTACTAACCAGTAGCTGAAATTGGTGGCCAACCATCTCCTCCTCCCCTGTTTTTGGGAAATGGAGCTTCCAATTTCAGCCACAGAATAGCTCCTGGGGTAGCTCGCACTGCCAAAGTAGGATGATCACCGCTTCCGTGGCTTGGCTGGTAGTTTCCCAGAGAGGCTGGTGCAAGTCCCCCAGCTTCCTCCCTGCTGCAGGTGAGACTGGCACTTAGGCTAGAGCTGCCATCTGACCTGGATGGAAAAAAGCCAGTCCCCACCAGCACTGGGATTCTCAGTCTGCCCTGTTTCCCCTAGTGCCAGGCGCAGAGTCAAGATGGTGGCTACCAGCCTCTTTTTGACCTAGACAGGTTCAAACTTTAGCTGTTTTCAGGATTATACTCTAACCCATTGAACCCACTCATCAGTAGCTGATATTGGCACCTAACTCTTTCTTTCTCCCCCCATTTTTGGGAAGTGGAGCTTTCAATTCCAGCCTCAGAACAGCTCCTGAGGTGGCTTGGGCCTCCAGTGGAGGATGGGCACCAGCCTCCAGGGCATGTAGTGCTATACCTACAAGTCTTCTCTACAGATGGGCAGTTTCCTCCTTCCATTCCTTCAAGGATGTTCTGGTCTCCTGGAGCCCCCAAACAGGTGCTTCAGCTAGCTCCAGAGAGCTCTGGGTATTTACTAACTGCCCTATAGCAGAAGCAGACTCTAGGAGCTCCTTACTCCACCACTATCTTGCTGGTTGTCCCAAGAATCTATTTTTGAAATTCATAAACAATATCAAACTGCCACACAAGTAGTAATCAAAAGAGAGCTGCGGGAAGAGGCTGTGGCTTCATCAGTTGGGCTCCCATCTATCATATGGGAGGCCCTGGGTTCACATCCCAGGGCTTTCTTGTGAAGGCAGGCTCGCCCTCACACTGCGGAGAGCTGCCTGGCCTGCAAGCACGGTCTGGCCCACAGATGCTGTGGAGTGCCGCCCAGCCCACAGACACTGTGGAGAACCACCTGGCCCGCAGATGCCACGGAAAGCTGACTGAGCAAGGTGACACAACAAAAAAGGGAGACAAGCAAAAACACAGAAGAGCGTGCAGTGAATGGACACAGAGAGCAGAGAGCAAGCAAGCCACAAGGGGGGAGGGGAAATAAAAATAAATAAAATACAGACACAGAAGAATGCACAGCTAATGGACACGGAGAGCACACAGCACACAAAAAGTCACTAGGGGGAGGGATTAAAAAAAAAGAACTGAGTAGCTAAACTAATTTATGATAAAATAGACATTATGTCAAAAACAGTTACAAGGGACAAAAATGGTCATTATATACTGATAAAAGGAATGATTCAATGGTAAGATGTAACAATTAAAAATGTATATCCACCTAACAGGAGGGTCCCCAAGGGAGTAATTGATGGTTCTACATTAACAGTAGGAGATTTTAATATACCACCCTCAATAATGGATAGAAAATCTAGTCAGAAGATCAATAAGGAAGTATAAGACTTATAATACTCTAAACCAACAAGACCCTACAGACATATATAGAACACTTTACCCAATAAAAACAGAATACACATTTTCTCATAGATTATTTTCCAAGATAGACTATATGTAGGGTCACAAAATAAGTCTCAATAAATTAAAAAATATTGAAATCATACAGTGCATATTCTCTGACCATAACAGAATGAAGTTAGAAATCAGTAAAGGAGGAAGAAAAGGAAAATTCACACATATGGGGAAATTAAACTACTATTAAACAATCAATGAATCTGTGACAGTTTGATATTTATAAATTCCAAAAAGAGAGATTATGTTTACAAACTGGTGTGTTCCTCTGGACGTGATACCCTTTGATTGTATTAGATTCAGCTGAGGTGACTTTGTTTAAATTATGTTAAGGTTAGTGCTTTGATTTGACCAGTAGAGTGTAACTCACTTTGAGTCCCTGCCCCCTTCATGGACTATATAAATGGACACTCAGTCAAGGAGACACACAGAAGTAGATATATGGAGAAGAACACAAAGGAAGAGAGACAACTTCCACAGACATGGCAGAGGCCTGGGAAGAGAGATGAGCCATTTGCCTCATAGTTTGCAGCTGAAGAGACCAGTGCCCTGAGCAACTGAGCAGGTCCTGAAAGAAACAAGCCCTCCAGCCTACAGCTGAGATTGGAAGAAGCTGGGCCCATGGAGCCTTAAAAGGAAAGAGGAAAGCTGAACCCTTGCAGATGTTGCCACCACCTTGCTTCAACACGTGGCAACAGACTTTGGTGAGGAACTAACCTTGAGTTGAACTCTTTAGGGCCTTGTAACTCTAAGCTTTTACCCCAAATAAATACCTTTTATAAAAGCCAACAGATTTCTGGTACTTTGCATCAGCACTCTTTTTGGCTAACACAGGATTAAAGAGGAAATCAGAAGCAAATTAGGAAATATCTTGAGGTGAATGAAAATGAAAACATAACAAAACTTGTGGGATGCAGTGAAGGCAATGCTGAGAGGGAAAATTTATGGTTCTAAATGCTTACATTAAAAAAGAAGAAAAATTTCAAATCAGACACCTAACCTCAAAACTGGAAGAACTAGAAAAAGAGCAAACTAAGTCTAAAACCAGCAGAAGGAAGGAAATAAAGGTTAGAAGGGAGATACATGAAATAGAACACAAAAAACAATAGAGTAATGCAACAAAACCAAAAGTTGGTTCCTTGAATAAATCAGTAAAAATGGTAAATCTATAACTAGACAGACAAAAAATGAGATTACAAATAACAAGAATCAGAAATGTAAAGGGGGACAGTTTTACCCACCCCACTGAAATAAAAAGCACTCTAAGAGGATACTGTGAACAATTGTACACCAATAAATTAGATAACCTAGATGAAATGGACAAATTCTTAGAAATGCACGAACTATCTACATTGACCCAAGAAGAAATAGAAAACCACAATAAGCCACTTACTAGTAAGAGATTAAGTCAGTAATAATTGTAATAAAAAACCTCCCAACAAAGAAAAGCTCAGGACCAGATGGCTTCACAGGGGAATTCTACCAAACATTCCAAGACTTAACACCAATTCTGCTCAAACTCTTCAAAAAATTGAAGAGGAAGGATCATTCCCTAACTCATTCTACAAGGCCAACATACCTCAAGCCAGATAAAGATACCACAAGAAAAGAAATTTATATGCCAATACTTCTTATGAATATAGATGCAAAAAATCCTCAACTAAATACTACAAATGACATACAACAGCATATAAAAAGAATTATACAGCATGATCAAGTGAAATTTATCCCTGGTATGCACGGTTGAGTCAAGATAAGAAAATCAATTAATGTAAGACACCATATTAACAGAATGAAGGAGAAAAACTACATGTTTATCTCAATTTCTGCAGAAATGGCACTTGACAATATATAGCATCTTTCCTTGATTAAAAACACTTAGAATAGAGGGAAGCTTCCTTGACATGATAAAGGGCATATATACAAAAAACACACAGCTAACATAGTACTCCATGGTGAAAGACCGAAAACTTTCCCTTTAAGATGTGGAACAAGACAAGGATACCCACTGTGACCACTCTTATTCCTATTGTGCCAGAAATCCTAGCAAGAACACTTAGGCAAGAAAAAGAAATAAAATGCATATAAATTGGAAAAGAAGAATAAAACTTTCACTATTTGCAGATGACATAATTCTATATAGAGAGAGTCCCAAAAAATCTATAACAAGGCTACTAGAGCTAATAAATTCAGCAAAGTGGCAGGATATAAGATCAACACGCAAAAATCAGTAATGTTTCAGTACTCAAGTAATGACCATTCTGAGGAAGAAATTTAAAAATTTCATTTACAATATCAACTAAAATAATCAAATATCTAGGAATGAATTTAACCAAGGATGTAAAGGACCTGCACATAGAAAACTATAAATTAATGATAAAAGAAATCAAAGAAGACCTAAATAAATGGAAGGACATTCCATGTTCATGGGTTGGAAACCTTTATACCATTAAGATGTAAATTCTACCCAAAGTGATTTACAGATTCAATGCAATCCATTAAAAATTAAAACAACCTACTTTGCAGTATGGAAAAGCCAATTATCAAATTTATTTGAAAGGGTAAGGGGATCCCAATAGCTAGGGAACATCTTGAAAAAGAAGAATAAAGTTGGAGGACTCACACTTCCTGACATTCAAGCATATTACCAAGCTACCATAGTCAAAACAGCATGGAACTGGCATAAAACATAAAGACAGATATATTGAAATCAAAATGAGAGTTCAGAAATAGTGTCCAAGAATCAATGAATGTGGTATATACATATGATGGAATTTTACTCAGTTGTAAGAATGAAGTCCTGATGCATGCAATAATATGGAAGAACTTTGAGGACATTGAGTGAAAATAGCTAGACAGAAAACAAATATTATATGATCTGACTGATATGAACTAAATATAATAAGTAAATGTATAGAGTTAGAATCTAGAATATAAGTTATCAGGAGGTAGAATGAGGGTAGAGAATGGGGAGCTGATGTTAAATTTTACAAAATGTCTAACTGGGTTGATTGTTAATGCTTGTAAATGGATAGAGGTGATTACCATTACCTACTGCACATTCATGTAAGTATAACATTGCTGAATTGTGTATGATTGTGGTTGAAAGGGGAAGTTTATGGTCATATATGTCAATAGAAGGGAAGGCAGATGATAAAACATGGAAGTGTTTAACACAGTGAACCCCATTGTGGATGACCGTGGTTAATAGTACAAATGTAAGAGAATGTTCTGTCATGAACTGTGCCAAATATATGGCACTCTTGCAGGGTGTTGGTAATAGGGTGGTGTATGGGAAGGGGTGCACCTGGTGCAAACTGTGTACTGAAATTAACAGTAATTTTTAAATATTCTTTCATCAATTGTGACAAAGGTAGGACACCAATGCTAAGTGTCAACAATAGAGGGGTATAAAGGGTGGGAGTATGTTCAGAGTAATAAAAATGTTCTAGAGTTTAGTGTTGATGAAGGCACAACTCTGATTATACTGAGAGCCACTGATTGTGCATTTTGGATGGGGTGTGAATAATTTCAATAAAACTGCTTTAAAAAATTGGATACACAAGATTTGGACACCAGGGATCTAACTTTTGGTTTCATCACTTAAAGCTGTGATTTTATCAAGTATTTATTTAATCTGTTTAATTTTCCTCATTTTTAATATCAAGCTTGTTCTGAGGTTCAAGTCTGTGAAGGTTTTTGACAAATATTTTCTTAGCAGGTAAAACATAATATTTGGGGTGAAAAGTGATAAGGCAGGTGCCATACTTTCTTAAACTCTTCAAAGTGTCCCATACAGAACCAGAAGGAACCTTAGACTTCGTGAGGAAATTCTGTCCTACCCTGCCCAGTCTTCCAGGTTAGGTGTCTTGTGACTCATCCAAGGTCACCAAGTGGCTAAGGTCTCTTGATTCTAGTCATCTGGTCTTCCTACTGTGCTACTGACATTCATCAAACTAATCATTAAGTCATTCATTCAATAAGTTTTTATGGAGGATAAACGTTAAGTCCAAAACATTGTGCTAGATGCTGTGGGTGATTCTGGTTTATCAGACACAGATCTCTCCCTCAAGGAACCTACAAGCAAGCAGGGAAGATAAAACTCAACCATACATATAATAAGAGAATGGGTCAAGAAAAGTATGAATAAACAAACTATTGGTGAGGGTCAAGGAAGACTTGGTGGTGACAATTCAGCCACGCTTTAAAAGACAGGATTTGAACGTAAGAGCCCTAGGAAAGGGGGTAAGGAGCAGGGCCCTTGCCTGACCCCCATCCAGGCAGAGCGAAGGGCTGCCTGTTTCCATAGTGCCCTGCCCACCCCTCTCTCAGGGCCCTTATGACACACCCGGATTTATTTTACTTCTTTGCCCCAACCCCACCCCCCTTTCTGAGCTCCTAGAGAGAATTGAGGCCACGCTCATCTGTGTGTCTCTAGCCTGGGCACTCCCAGACGCGCAGCTGAGTAAGCATCTTGGGTGAAGAAAGGAAACACCTGTCCTACCCTACATTGTTTGCTTCTGGGAAACGCCTGCTCCATTTTATAGGTTCCAGCTTGAAAATCACGTTTTTCACGCACCCCAGCTTCTCTCACCAATTTCTACACACACAAGGCATGGTACAGAAAAGCTGTGCCGGAATCATTTGTGACCCCGGGCCTGGCACGGAGTAAGCACTCAATAAGTGCTCGCGGATGGCCTGAAACATCAGACATTTGGCGGCGAAGGTCCCCGCACGGTTTTCCTCAAAACCAACTGCGTATCTTTCCGGCAAAACCCCAGCACCTGGGCGGCCGCGCCAAGCACACGTCAGGAGCGGCCGCAGCCCACGCCCCCCGACCCAGCCGGCGCGCCCCAACCTCTCGTCCCCATCCCACACCACGCAACATCGCCCTAGCGCCTCTCCGGGCGTCGCCGCGTGGGCTCCGCCGTCTGCGATTGGCCAAACCCCGCATAGCGCCATCTCGGCCTACCGCGCGGTGCGAGCCCTCATTGGTCGGCGGCGGCGGGCGGGGCCGAGGCGCCGGGCGGGGCGAGCTCGGACCCTGGAGCCCCGCCCCCCGGTCCTGCGCCTGTTGGGCGCCTACCTCCGCCCCCCCGGGCGCGCGGGGCGCGGCGGCGAGGTGGGGGCGCGGGGCGGTTACTCTGGTTACTGCGGTAGCGCGGCACGGAGGAGAGACAGCGCTGCCGCCGTCTCCGCCCGCGGGCATGCTGGTGAGGAGGTTGCCTGGAGCTGCCGCCGCCGGCCTCTGAGGCAAGGTCTCGGGAGACCGCCTTTCTCCTGCGGATTGGAAGGTTCGGGGCTGGGGGCTCGGGAGCCGCGCTGAGGAGGACGGCTTGGAGATAGTGGCTGGGTTTCCTTGCCGAAAGCCGAAACCTTGAGTCCGAGGCCATTTTTGGTTGAGAAAGAAGCCCGGGAATTGTCCCTCCGAGGGTGGTTTGGGTGGTTATTCCGCGTCCGCGGTTGCTAACAGCGCTCGCGCTGTCTAGACGCTGCCGGGGCACTTCGCTGGCTGCAGAGGCGAGGCCACATTTTATATTTCTCATCGCCGAAGTGTTTTTTGTTTTTGTTTTTGTTTTTTTAATTTCTCCCCCCTTTTCCTTCTGAAAGGGACGCTGCTGCTAGTGATAGAGAAGAAAAATTCTACGGCACGACGAGCCGACATCAGAATAAGACATCACCAGCAACCACCCCATCCGGGGAGGAAAGAAAATGGATTGCCTCAATGAGGAGAGTGTCTCATGCGGAGCTCGTGGAGCCGGCGCTTTTTTAAATAATCGGTTTTAAGGCCTGTACAAACCACCTCCCCTCCCCCTCTCTTCAGGATACTTTTATACTAACATTTTGTGATTTTAAACGTTGTTCTGACTTGAATTGTAATCCGGTGACAGTGTTTACAGGGGTTTGTCCAGCTCTCCATCCTCCCTTTGAGTATACATTTGGGGGACAACCTCTTACGTTTCAACCCTCCCCCAAAGGGAAAAAAGAAGCTCATCGTTGACCAGGGCCACCAATTCATTGAGCCATGTGGACTTTCCTTGGCATTGCCACCTTCACCTACTTCTATAAGAAATGCGGGGACTTTATCACCTTGGCCAACAAGGAGCTCTTGCTGTGCGTGCTGGTGTTCCTGTCGCTGGGCCTGGTGCTCTCCTACCGCTGTCGCTACCGGACGGGGGGCCTGTTCGGGCGGGGGCACAGCGAGTCCCACTTCCCGGTGTTCTCGGATATTCTGTCGGCTTTGCCTTTCATTGGCTTCTTCTGGGCCAAATCACCACCCGGATCAGAAAATAAAGAACAGCTCCAGTCCAGGAGGGTAGGTTGAATTTAAACTGGGCAAATGAAGGCGTCCTTTTATTTTCAATTATTTTATTTATTTTTAATTAGGAATGGAAGTTTTCTTCAGAAGAGAAAATGGTGGCAGCTTAGATACTCTGGTATAAATTCTCATGTAGTTTTTATTCCTAAAGCTTTTTGATGGTTCCTTGGCTTCATCCTTGACATTCTTAGGAATGATTGAACAAGAAAACATTTGTTTCTTTTAGAGTTGGTTGAGCCTCAACAGGTTGAATATTGAAAAGTGAAATGAGATGTTAGAATTTCATTTTGAATGAGGCCAGACTCAATTCTGTGATTAAAAAACCAAACAAACGCCATTTTATTTAAATCCTTCGGTGAGGATTGTATTTGTACCTGGGAAGAAGATAATCTGCTACATCCTGGTCTGTTGCTTATAAGAAGTGACAGCTGGCTGGGGAAACTAATAGAACAATTTGAAAAATAAGCAAAGAAAAAATGCAAAGTTACGGGCAAAAAGTTATGTGGGGTATCCCGCAGTAGTGTTCCTGAGTCAAAGGCTAGGTCTTCAAATACATGGGCAGTTGTTATGATCCTTGAAAAGAGAGCCCAGGAGGAGAATGGTGGGAGATGACTGGGGAGAGATCATGGGAAGCCAGATCATTTAGGGCCCATTGACCATGGGAGTCTGGATGTTTTCCCAGGAGCACTGGAGGGCTTTAAGCATGGGCGTAACAATATTTGATTTTAATTTTTTGAAGAGAACATTTCAGTTGTTGGTGGAGAATGGATATAGGGGTACAAGAATGGAAATGGAGATTGGGCAAAGAATACAACAGTAGAGGAAGTGGGAAATGATGGTGGCTTGGAATTAGGGCAAGTGGCCTATAAAGTAATGTTCCTTTGAGGTTCTGTATCTACATTATTACAGATTTAATGTATACAGATTAGCCAACCTTAGAGAAGAAAGGGACAAGGTTTAGAACTTTTGCCCCACCACTTCTAGCTGTGAGACCTTGGCAATTGCTTTATATCTCTTAAGAATTTTACAGGTAGTTACAGAATTAAATGATTGAATGTTTGCAGAATGCCTGGTCCATAACAGCTTAATAAAGAGTAAGTATTTATGAACAGTCTGAAGATAGTATACATCTGTTAGGAGCATTTGGAGATGTGCAAAATGAGTTCAGCAGCATGGTGGGTGTGAATTGGAGGAATGGCGTAAGAGGTAGAGGGAGGGAATCCTTAATTCTCACTTTGAAGTCTTTTGTATTGTTTTCTGAGATAACTGCCCTTGGAGTAACTGAGTATTAGTCCAGTTGGCTGGAATGCTGCCAGCATGTTGTGTAGAGAAGTTTTTAGGCAGGAAAATTAGGTTGCCAGCCATCAATATTGGTTCTCCTTTGTGAGTGTCTCAGCTTTCTGTTCTAACCAAGGAGTTGTTTGACTGTATGTGATCTTTTGAGTACTAAATTCTAATTAGTGCTTCCCTTACTAACCAGGCTCTGAAAGCCTTCCTCTAGCGTTCTCCTACCAAGATTGTGTGTGTGTGTGTTAACAGGGAAAATTTCTGAAGAAAAAACTAATAAAAAATGAATAAGATGACTAAAGGGGCTTGCTGTGTTCCTAGAACAGTAATTTACATATAGTCAGTTCTTATGGTCATTAAGAAATACTGTTGGGAAGAACAGATTCTATTGTCTTTTTTCCTTGGTAAGGACAAAAATGTATTTCAATAAGAGAAATTATTTTAAAAAATGGAGTGGACAAAGCCCCAGTGCATTGTGGAAGTAAAAGAAGGCTGGGTGAATATTAAAATCTTAAGATGCATCTCCTTCCTTTATTTCTGAAAATTTTTTAACAAAATTAAACCCCATCAAGTGGCATTTAGTCTTACCTTAATCATTAAGGCCTGAGAACTCAGCAGGATGGTTCCTTGTAATTCAGTATCTTAAATGTATTCAAATTTGTGAATTCATCTACCAAAAACAAATACTTATTACAAGATTGAATTTTTCATTTAAAGAACAACCATGACATTTAAAAAACAACCATGACATGGTTATAAATCTCTTAAAACAGGGCTTTTGTATCCTGTTTCAAAGTTCTTGTTTTCAAAGTTAAAGTTTTTGCTATCAGCCCAACCAGTGAAAGAGTTTACTATTTGTTCTTGTTCTTAAATTGGGGCATCAATTGACCAGGCCTTCTTGGAGTATCAGCATGGGGGAAAAAAGGCGGGATAAATTAAATATATCCTTATATGTTAAGGACTAAAATTATAAACAAGTCAAAACCCAAGAGCAGTATGAATTATTTTGTTCTTTTGGAGTTTTGTTGACTTGAGTAATCCTCAATAGATTAATAACCAGGTTTTAACAATTTTTCAGTTACATAAAAGGGTTTTTAGATTATGATAGATTTTTGAAGTGAAAATCCAGAAGGAGAAATTGAATAGTAGAACTAGCTAAAAGGTGCTAAATAAGTCATATCAGAAGTTGTATATAATTTGCGTCTGGTTAGGTGCACAGTATATATTTGAAAAACTTGGTAATTAATGATAGAATCTGCCCTAATAAGTCTTTGAAACCCCTTATAAAGTTTATTATATTTGGCCTGGTGTGGATTTCTAAACATCCATGTATGACAGCATTTTCTAAATAGATTTGGTAAAGGAATATATAATTTTTACTGGTATATTATAAATTTTTAATGTAACCCAATATTTTTATATCATTGAATTTTATGTATGATCTGAATTTAATAGTTGAAAGTTAATTTGGTTTGATAATGTTTAGGTTCTGGCTTTTTCCTATGATACAAAAATCCAGTGTACCTATAATAGTATGATTTGAGGGTAACAAATGTGGAAACATAATTATTATTATTTTTTTAAAACAGTGCAGAAAAGGAACCACTATTTCAGAAACAACCTTAACAGGAACAGCTGCCACTGCATCAATAACTTCCCAAAATGATCCTGAAGTTGTCATTGTGGGAGCTGGCGTACTTGGCTCTACTTTGGCAGCAGTGCTTTCCAGAGATGGAAGAAAAGTGACAGTAATTGAGAGAGATTTAAAAGAGCCTGACAGGATAGTAGGAGAATTTCTGCAGCCGGGTGGCTATCATGTCCTTAAAGACCTTGGTCTTGAAGGTAGGTTCATATTGATTTTTCAGGAGAGTTTTTGTGGTATAAGCAAACTCTTCATTTTAGACTATCCCATGACTAGTAAAAAGGCATTCCATTTTATTTTCATTTATAAAGGTTTTTTTTTCATGCAAATTCATGAAAATATGAGAAAAGGAGAAAATAACCATTTAGTAGTATGAAGAGATACAAGGTAGGCTTAATGAGATGTAATGTAGTGGCTAAAAAATGGTAAGGGTCAAAATAAAGGACCTGGAAGCTCCTAGAATGAGAGCATGAATTTTAGTAATAAGGGAGAAGAGAACTATCATTTTCAAAGTGCCTGTTATGTTTCTCCTTTAGTAAGTGTTATTACCTAGTATCTTTCACTTAAGCATCATTCATCCATTCAACCATTGTTTTTTAAACACCACTATTTCTTTACGAAATATTTATTAACTGCCTGCTTTGTGTGAGGTGCTGGTGCTGTACTTGGTACTGAGAAAGGACAGATACTTTCTGCTCTTGAGGAGCAGGGCAGGAAATAGGCCCAGGTTGTGAGGTGAGAAAGAAGCCGCATCTCTCTGTCCTGTTAGTTCCTAAGTATCACCGTGCATGAGGTTCACTTGAGGCAGATGTGACAACATCTAGAGACAGGATTTTGGTAACTTTAAGTTGAACATCGGGCAACCCGAAATGCTCCTGAACTAATGGCTGAACACAGAATTATGGATCTAGCTTTAGGGGATGTCTCCAGAGTTGTGGCTGTAAGCCTCAGTCCATGCAATCCAGGCAGTCCAGGCATGAGGGGACTCTCTAAAGTGTTGTAGTTAGGCCACATATCATCAATAAGAGCCCAGTTTTAATATTCATTATGCTATTAAATTCCCCTCAGGTGTGGTAAGATAGGATAATAGGAGCACTTGGGGTGGTCATTTGCAGGGTATGGATTTTTTGGTACAAGACCCACCCTGGGTATGGATTTTTATTTGGGGAACTGGTTACTCTCTGATTCAAGCTTATTATCTAAAACTCTTAAAATATGTTCTAGTTTAAGTATTGTAACATATATCTAGTGTGAAAAGCTTCTTTCCCCAACTTTATTTTCTTTAGAAATATCTTGGCTTTTCTTTGCCTTTTGCTTTGCAATATATAATTTAGAATCAGTTTTTCCAGTTCTATGAAAAAAATGCAAGCTTATGATTGGAATTGCATTGAATCAATTGCCTAATTTGGAGAAAATTGACATCTTTACAGTTGGAATTTGCTGACCAAGAATGTTTGTTCTTTAATGTATTTAAGTAAAGTTTCACAGATTGTATGTGTTTTTTTGTTATGTTTATTCCTAGGTTCTGGTTTAAAACTTTTTGGCTTTTATAAATACTTATTTTATTGTACACTTTGTAGTCAGCTTCAGGTTCAACTCTACTACAGTTCATGGCACTGCATTATTTTGGGATTTCCTGTGGGTGATTCCACTCATAGCCTACAGTGATAGATTACTTTCAGGCCATGTCTCAGGGCAGTTTAGTTGAGTTTTTCTGGTCTGTCTACTTCATTGACAAGAAATTTATGTCTGGTGCTAAGTTCCAGCGTCCCTAGCACATGGGGACTCCCACATCCTGTCTGGGAGTGACCTGCTCTTTTGTTTTTTGTTTTTTAAACTTTTGAGCTAGCCTATCCATTTTTAAAAAATGAACATTTTTTTAATGTGAAAGAGGGCTTTTCGTTTTAGTTTATCTGCTTGTTAACCAGTAGTCTAACATCGCAAGTATGGAGCTTTATGATTCATGGATAGTAATAGCTATACATTATGTCCCTGGCTTTAAAATTATTAGTATCTAGTGTTCATGAACCAAGAATTTTAGTAAGATTTAGATACTATTTTCCTGCCTCCTCAACAAAGTAAGTGTCCAAACTCTGTCATATTTTATCAGTAAAGCTAATATAGGGGCAGATAGTCCAAGAAGTCTTAAATTAGACATTGTTTGTATCTTGTCTTAAGATTGTCTATCTAAAGAAAAATTTTACTATGCTATTTTTTAGATTTTCTGGTGTGTCCTTAATGGGCCAGCTTTAGCATTTAAAGTCCACCTGTAACACAGTTATGGATTGTGAAAACAAACTGTTTCATTAGCTAGATAAACAGAAATACTACGTGAACTCCAAACATCTATTAGGTATGCTGAGATCCAAATTAAATATACTGCTATTTGGGAGTGTTTAGTGTATCTGTCCACTTGTCACTGACTGGACTTCATAGACCAGATCAAAAAACTTACTCTGATCCTAGGACAGATGTGATAAAAATTGATCCAGTTTGTCCCTGACTAAATTTTAATATTTTAAATTTTAAAACCATATCAGAAAATGAATTAATTTTGATCCTAACACAGATGTGACAAATAGTTCATTACATATTTTCTTTCATAATAAATGAGATTAAATATACTTCATTTTGATATATTTCAATGTATTTAAACATTTAAGTATTTTAATATATATCCTACAGTCTACTTTTCTACTTTACAGCAAATATATTTCCAATACTGCTGACCTTTTTTTTTTTTTATATAATATTAAAAAAATAGGGGGTCCCCATACACTCTCCACCACCCTCACCCCACTCGTCGCCCCATAACAACAATCTCCTCCATCATCATGAGACATTCATTGCATTTGGTGAATACATCTCTGAGCACCACTGCACATCATGGTCAATTGCTGACCATTCTTTATCAGCCTCATTTTAAGCCTATGCATAGTATTTTCACAGTTGATACTTCATAATATACTTTATTTTTTTCCTTTAGATGAATATTTAGGTTATTATTGGTTATTCTTTATTATAGATAACATTGTACCTAACCAATTCTTGCATATAACTTTAAAATCAGAAATTATATATTTAGGATAAATTTCTTAGGTGAATTTCCAAGACTAAAATTTTTACATTAAAGGGTATTAACTACTTTTTTGTTCTTGATAATTATTGCTATAATTACTTCCTAAAATGTTGTAGTACCACAAGTAATTATAAATTTGTCAGTTTTATAATAATTTCACTAGCAATTTAGGTAGATTTGTTATCTTATTTCAATTTTTATTTCATTGATTTTTTTTTAAAAATCAAGTTTTGCCCATTTTCCTATATTTGCTCAATATTTCTGTATTGCTTTGTGAATCATCTGTGTACTTTTGCCATTATTGGCTTTAATATTTTTCCTATGAATTTAATGAGTAACTTTTATATCATAAATATTGGTCTTCTGTTCTATTTGACATAAATATTTCCCTAAGGTATTGTTTCTCCTTTTTCATTTTATAGGTTAGTTTTATGTTTCTTATTTTTCAGTGACACGTTAAGAATGTTATATTTTCTATTGAAATTTTGAATTTTTTTTCTACTGCAACTTCTTTTACTGTTTTCAAATTTAAGTCATTTTTACACAGATCTGATGAATTCAATATTCCTTATGCTGCTAGTGTTTCCATTATTTGATTAAAAAATTACTTTGTATTATATCCTGAATCTTAGTTATAGTATTTATGGAATTACCAATATTTAGTAATAAATAAATTACCCTTTCTCTTTGGCTTGGGAAATCTACTTTTTCATATATTCAGCCTTTATGTATAAATTGGGTCTTTTTTGGAGTCTTCACTTTGCTTATTTTATTCCCTTTTTTCTGATTTTGTGCAAATACTACATATCCATACTTTGAAAAAAGTGATGAAAGGGACTGAAGTTATTATTGTATCTATAAAGACAGACAGTTTTATTCAATAGAGGATTGTGGGTTATTTCACATTGCATTTTCTTGCTTATCTTTCTTAGGTAAAATGGAATTACAAATCTGAAATAGTTGTTTAATTTTATTTCTCTCCCCTTTCTCCTCTACCCCAGTTGTCTGTTCTCTGTGTCTATTCGCTGTGTATTTTTCTTTGTCCGCTTCTATTGTTGTCAGTGGCATGGGAATCTGTGTCTCTTTTTGTTGCATCATCTTGTTGTGTCAGCTCTCAGTATGGGTGGCGCCATTCCTGGGCAGGCTGCACTTTCTTTTGCGCTGGGCGGCTCTCCTTACGGGGTGCACTCCTTGCACGTGGGGCTGCCCTACGCGGGGACACCCCTTCGTGGCAGGGCACTCCTTGTGCGCATCAGCACTGCGCATGGGCCAGCTCCACACAGGTCCAGGAGGCCGGGGGTTTGAACTGCGGATCTCCCATGTGGTAGATGGATGCCCTAACCATTGGGCCAAGTCTGCTTCCCCTCTGAAATAGCTTTAAGTGTGGTTTTCCTTAAGTGATGTTACAGATTTGCTAAGACTGCCATTATCTTCCAGAAGAATTAGATTTCTGAAACAGTTATATTGTCCAGTTCTCCAAATGGTATCACAGCTTCATAAAGGCTCATTTTCAGTGTCTCTGTATCCCTTTTGGTGCCTAGTATACTTTGGGCATATAAACAAAATTGATTTTTTTGAACTGAATTGTTTTGCAGGTACAGTGGAAGGCTTTGATGCCCAGGTTGTAGATGGCTACATAATTCATGATTACGAAAACAAACCAGAGGTTCTAATTCCCTACCCTCTGACAGAAGACAATCAAGTGCAGAGTGGAAGGGCTTTCCATCATGGAAGATTCATCATGAGTCTCCGGAAAGCAGCTATGGCAGAGCCCAAGTAAGATTATAGCTTCAGATCAGATATATATTGTTAAGAAATTAACTAAAATTTAAATTTACCCTTGCATACTTTTTTGTAGATTTTTTTCTTATGTGTTTTTGGTGTGGGCTAGAACATAACTATTAAGATAACCATAAATTAGAAAAGAGTTTTAGTTCTGAATATCAATCGGAGAATTTTCCTTTGCATGATATAGACTATAGATAATTTTCCTTTGACTAAATAAATTTTGTAATTTTTGTGTGTTGGAATTTGAAGAATACAGTTTTAACTAAGGAATAAGTCCATGAGTACCCATTTGAGCATTTGGATTTGTGGTTATGTTGCGTCCTATTAAGTTAGGACAGAGGATTGCAAGAGAAAAATCCCTATCCCATTTTTCTAAGAACTTAACTTTAATAGGATTGTCTTCTCTTAATTATCAATATATTTGCATCTAGCCTTTAAACACTATAATTGAGGAAGTTTTAAACATGAGAACCCTCATATAATTGGCATAGTCTTTAAGTGTTGACATAGCAAGTGAAGAAGTAAATGGACTTATTTTCACGACTGAAAGGACTTTTGATGTCCATGGAAGAAAAGTATGTTTGAAAATTTGAAAAATACCCAGAAATATAAAGGTCATAAAAATTATCCATGATTGATTCTTCCGACTAGAAATAACTACAGTTAATAATTTGGTAAATAAATTCCAGTTCTTTTCCCCCACTCCCCATGTATGAGTGTGGGGGTATGCAAAATTTCTCTGGATGTATATAATTTTTAATCAATTGCGATAAAAATCTCATTTTTCAAAATACTTTTCTATATCATTACATTAGTAATATGTATTCATTGTTGATATATTAGAAAATAAAAACCACACATAATTCTAAAACCTATTAATGATGTGTTTGTTCTTTGTCATTCCAACTTTTTTCAATGTGTTTGTGCATACACACAAACACACAAATATATGAATATATAGTATTTTTTGAAATTTTTTTTATAGTTTCATGACATTTCCTGGTATGGATGACCTACAATTTATTTATTGACATACAGTTTATTTGATGGACATTTACATCCTCTCTTTTTAAAAAATATTCAGGAATTAGATTCTTTTTTTTTTTTTTTTTAAAGATTTGTTTATTTATTTATTACTCTCCCCTTCCCCCCCACCCCGGTTGTCTTTTCTCTGTGTCTGTTTGCTGTGTCTTCTCTTCTTTGTCCACTTCTGTTGTTGTCAGCGGCACGGGAATCTGTGTTTCTTTTTGTTGCATCATCTTGTTGTGTCAGCTCTCCGTGTGTGTGGCACCATTCTTGGGCAGGCTGCACTTTCTTTCGCGCTAGGCGGCTCTCCTTGTGGGGCGCACTCCTTGTGAGTGGGGCTCCCCTACGTGGGGGACACCCCTGCGTGGCACGGCACTCCTTGCGCACAGGCCAGCCGCACATGGGTCAAGGAGGCCCAGGGTTTGAACCGCGGACCCCCCCATGTGGTAGACGGGGGCCCTAACCACTGGGCCAAGTCCGCCGCCATATATCCTCTCTACTTTTTGACTATATAATGTTGCAACAAACATCCTCATATATCAAAAATTGACATAATTTCTGCAAGCTGAACTGTAACAATTGGGTAGGTAGCATCTGTCCAGTAGGGCTGTTGTGAGAATTATGTGAGACAAGTAAGTAAACAACTTTGTATTGTTCGGCACTTAATAAGCAGACATTTAATAGCACTATTCGTTATCATCATCATGCAGAATTTTACAAGTTGCTCCATGTGATGATGGAAAGATACTGACTTTTCCCCCTAACTCTTGCCACAGCTGAGTCTTATTTTGTTTAAAAATTTTGGTTTTTCTAGGAGCAAGTGGTAGTTTTTTGTTCTAATAGTCACTGTTTAATAGTGAAGTTTTTCTAAATGTTTTATGGATATTTGTATTTTTTTCTTTTGTAAATGGCCTTTGTCCAGTTTCAATATAATTAATTTAAATTAAGATTATGCAGGAGTAGAATATAACTAGGATAATTTGATTTTAATATCAAAATAGTATAAATGTTTTTATTTGTTAATTTTAGTAACTTGCACAATTCTATGACACGGTAAACTGGATATAAGGAATAAGGAATTTATCATATCTCAATTTAAATTGCTCACGTGTGCTACTATAGAAATTTATTTCTGTTAATTTATCCTGTAGTACAAAGTTTATTGAAGGTGTTGCACTACAATTACTAGAGGAAGATGATACTGTGCTGGGAGTTCAATATAAGGATAAAGAAACTGGAGACATCAAGGTGAGATTTATCAAATGGCTGTTGCCTCCTAAGATTTTTTTCCTTCATTTTTCTTTGATTCCTTTTTAAAAAGGTAGAGTCACCAATTTATTATGCAGCAAATGGGCTGATGGACTTTAGGTTGCAACACATGGCTCTCTAGAGCACCTCAAAATGCTATTCAAAATAATTTAAATGCCTCTATATTAACAGTATTAAAAACTGAAGTAAGAAATATACACTAAAGGGAATTAGAAGAGATGAAAAGGAAGAATTCATAAAAGAAATAAGTAGGATAAAATGAAGTGTTGTTTAAATCAAAAAGATAAAATATAGGAGAATCTTTGGGGGGATAGCAGGAAAAATAGCTTCCAGTATATGCTCATGTTGGCTTCATAGAAGAAAAGAACGAGCCAGAGGGCCAGAGGCTAAATAAACCATTGATTCTTTGAATGTTCCTTAGGGTTACCAACTCCTAGAAATTGTACTCCAGTGAGGGAGATGTCAGAGTTTTCTCTGCTTTTAGTATAGTTATATATATACACATGTACATGTATCCATGTGTACCAACTGATTGGCCATATGCAGGTTAAAAAATTCTAGAATATGGGAGTGGATGTGGCTCAAGCAGTTGAGTGCCCACCTCCCACATGGGAATTCCCTGGTTTGGTTCCTGGTACCTCCTGAAAAAACAAAAGCAGTAAACAACAAGCAAAAAAAAAAAAAATTGAACCAATTCAGGAAAGCCGATGTGGCTCAGTGGTTGAACACTGGCTTCCCACATAGGAGGTCCTGGGTTCAATCTCCAGCCCCCGGTACCTCAAAAAAAAAAATCTAGAATAAAAGGGTTTTTGACTGAACCTTAGAATTTGTAATGAGATTCAGTCTTCTATGGTCCAAGCTTACCTTGTAGTTAATTCCCCTACTGTCCATCAAAGTGTAGAGTATTCCCAGATGTTTTTGGATGGTAGACCTGAGAAGGAAAGTTGATTGCCAGGGTCTCAGAGGAAGTGTCTTTCTAAATATTGGCCATTAATTAAGCTTCGCATAACTGCTTTTTCAAATACCTTCCAAATGAAATCTGATAATATATTTAAATCTGTTCATGCACATTTTTAAAGAATGGTCCTTTGCTGTTACTTCTGACTTTTTAGCTGAGTATTCTTTATCTCTGGTATAGGAACTCCATGCTCCATTGACTGTTATTGCAGATGGACTTTTCTCCAAGTTCAGGAAAAACCTGGTCTCCAATAAAGTTTCTGTTTCTTCTCATTTTGTTGGCTTTCTTATGAAGGTATGGTAGAAGTGTTATGTTGGGAAATAAAAGCAATGTGAAATTTCCAAGTTATTAAAATATATATTTTTTTCTAGAATGCACCACAGTTTAAAGCAAAACATGCTGAACTTGTTTTAACTAATCCAAGTCCAGTTCTCATCTACCAAATTTCATCCAGTGAAACTCGAGTACTTGTTGATATTCGAGGAGAAATGCCAAGGAATTTAAGAGAATACATGACTGAAAAAATTTACCCACAGTTACCTGGTAAGAAATAGGATTTCACTACCATTGTATTCTCCATCTTCAGGACTCACTGAAGCTCTGTCTAAAATAGGTCAGAGATAAGGTGGCAGGTAAAAAATGCATCCAGTCAGTCAGATACACTGGAGCTGAACTATTTAAAGTAGCAAATAACAAAATCTTAAAATTAAAAAAAAAAAAAAGATGTTTTCAATATATCTTGTCTTATAGTTTTCAGAATAATTATTAATATGGACATATAATATTTAAGATAGTCTCAATAGCAACTGCTGTCTCTGAATCTTGATATTTCTCTTATACTTATCTATTTTTTTGTTGTTTTTGTATTAATGATAAGCTACCATTTATTGAATGCTGTATATGAATTGTTTTACAAATATAATTTCGTGTAAAATCTACATAAGCACCTGTATTAGTCAGTCAAAGGGGTGCTGATGCAAAATACCAGAAATTGGTTGGTTTTTATGAAGAGTATTTATTTGGGGTTAGGAGCTTACAGATGCCAGGCCATAAGCATAAGTTACTTCCCTCATCAAAGTCTATTTTCACGTGTTGGAGCAAGATGGCTGCTGACCTCTGTGAGGGTTCAGGCTTCCTGGGTTCCTGTGGGCTCAGCTGTTTTCTCCACAAGGTCACCTGTAGACTATCAGGTGAATGGCTCTGTCTCTCTCCCTGGGGTTTCTGCCGTGTCTAAGGAGCCATCTCTATTCCTCTGTTCTCCTGGCTCACATCCTCTCTTCCTGGGGCTGGCTTCTCTTTCCTCTGTGTGCCTACTTTCTGGGGCTCCAGCTTAAGACTTCAGCATCAGACTCCAACATCACCCCCAACTCTGTCATTTGCCATGGCTTTAATCTGTGAGTTTCTACCCCTTGGTGGGTGGGGACTCAATGCCCCAATGACGTGGCCCGATCAAAGCCCTAATCATAACTTAATCACACCCAGGTACAGACCAGATTATAAACATAATCCAATATCTAGTTTTGGAATTCATAACCATATCAAACTGCTATAGCACACCCTATAAAGTAGGTAGGTATTATCATTATCTCCAGTTTTACAGATGAGGGAATTAAGGTTCAGAGAGGTTCCTTAGCTTTTCCAAGGATAAACCATCAATAAGTTGTGGGACCAAGCTTGACCCCAAGTCAGTCTGGTTCATAGATTCCTGCTACCACATACCTGTCTTCCGTTCATGAGAGTGCTGAGGGATCTTTGAGATCATTAGAACTTTGAGTTGAATATAGAAAGGTGTCATGAAATTTCGGACATTTTTGTAAAAAGTCAGAATTACATTTTAAAAAATCCAGAATTTTCAAGGCCAGTAGTTGTTTTTCTCTCCTCCCAGAAAATGAGATAGAAGAAATATGAGAAAACTGAACTTGAAAAAATTGAAGGGAAAACCTCCCAATTTTGATATGGCTATAATAGTAGGAAACTAACCTTGTTACAAATACATTTTGTTTAAATATTTTTTTCTTCAAATTATTTGGTAAACTGTGTGAAACCGCTGTTTAGTAATAAGATATTAAACAGAAATGAAGTGAAATGAAGGTATACATAGATTTTTAATAGTGATAGTTTTAACATACGTACAATACACATTTCAAATTTTCACTCAGTTTGCCATTTCTGAAGCTTTCAGATGGAAAAATTGAAGTTGTACATATTAAGGAAAAGGATTGTTAATGACCTAGTTTTTTTTTTTTTTTTTAGCATTTTTTCCCCTTATAGTATAGATTTGGTGTTTTTTCTAATGCAGCAGTTAATTGGAGCAGACTGTCTGAAATCCTGAGGGAAAAGCATTTGTCGGTTTATAGTAATATTAGATCACAAATTCCCTGTATGAATGGAATTGTTTTTGACACCGGCATTCTGCTTTTACATTCCCATTATACTGGGAACTGTATGAAATAAAGTTCACTTTTTGTACAAATAGAATCACAGAACATTAAACATGGGAAGTATTTCACAAATGAGTTAACGCAGTCTCTTCATTTTAAAGATGGAGAATCTGAAGAGCAGATTGGTATTGTACACACTCTAGTGTACATACCCTCCTGCTATTTGAAAATTGGTGGTATGTTTCCTCTTATATTACTAGAACATGGTGGTGATAGTAAATAAATATTTAAAAATGAAAGCTATCAGAGTTAACCTTTGGAAAAGAAGGTGGTAGTTTTCTCCCTGGTTCATTTCATTTGAATTTGCCTCTTTCTGCCTCTTCTCTGTTCATTCAGCTTTATGTCTATTTGTATTAATTTACTCTTATATTCCTTAGTAGGTCATTAGTGTGAATAATTAAGTGCTTGAGTAATTTTAGTAATAAGATAATTCTTGATTTATCATGAAATATATATGTAAAACCATAACAGATGTATGTAGGTATTTGTTTATACCTGATGAGAAAATGTGATGATTTGAAATTGAAATGTTTTAACTATTTGGGGGATGGGATTAATTGCAGATCACCTGAAAGAACCATTCCTAGATGCTGTTCAGAATTCTCGTTTGAGGTCCATGCCAGCAAGCTTTCTTCCTTCTTCACCAGTGAACAAACGAGGTATCATTTTATTGGACTGATTTTATAAAGGAGTCAGTATTCCAAATGACATATACTTGATTAAATTTATACTCTGGAAATAACATTGTTGCAGAGAATTGCTTACTGTGGATTAGTTTTATCATATGTTATTTGATAGTGTATATAAGTCACTGTGCTGGTTATTGGGAATACAATAATTTAATACCCTCCTTGACCTAGCTAGGGAAGGCAGTTTTCTAGTGAGGGATGTAGACAGATAATTTCAGCACACTTGATAAATGCTGTGTTAAAAACTCACTCATGTACCACAAACTTATTATGAACACATACAAGGCAGGAAGGGGAGCTTTTAATGGAAGGGTGGTTAAGGGACGACTTTCCCTAAGAAATAAAGCAGAGCTGAGATGTAGATAATGAATGGGAGTTTATTATCGGTGCAACTTTTTATTTTACAGCTTTACTGCAGTTTTATTTTTCTATAGCTTTATTGAGATATTATGCACAAACATCTGTTTAAAGTGTACATGTCAGTTTTTAGTATATTCACAGATTGGTGCAACCGTCACCACAGTCAATTTTAGAATATATTTATCACATCCAAAAGAAACTCTATCCTTAGCAGTCACACCCCATTTCCTCCCAGTCCCCCAGCCCTGGGCTACCATTTATCTGCCTTCTGTCTCTATAGAATTGCCTATTCTAGATATTTCATCTAAATGGAATCATACAATATGTGATATTCTGTGACTGATTTCTTTCACTTAGCATTGTTTTAAGATTCATCCATGTTATATCATGTATCAATCATTTATGGCTGAATAAAATTCCATGTTGTGGATACACAACACTTTATCCATTAATCAGTTGATGGATACTTGGGTTATTTCCACTTTTTGGTAATAATGAACAATGCTGCTGTGAATATTCATATTCAAGTTTGGGTATGGACATATATTTTCCTTTCTCTTGGGTATATAATACCTAGGAGTAAAATTGCTGGGTCATATGGTAACTTTGTGTTTGACTTTTTACTGTTTTCCAAAGTGGCTGCGCATTTTTCATTCCCATCAACAGTGTATGAAAGTTCTACTTTTTCTGCATCCTCAACAATTATTATTTTTTGGCTCATAGCCATGCTTATGTGTGAAGTAGTGTCTCACTGTTTTGATTTGCATTTCCCTAATGATGTCAAGCATCTTTTCATGTGCTTTTGGTCATTTGTATATCTTCTTTGAAGAAATGTTTATTAAGACATTGCCTGTTTTCTAGTTGGGCAAATTAAAAAAAATTTTTTTGGGTTGTAAGAATTCTTTATATATTCTAGATACAGGTCCCTTATATAAACCAGGTGTAAGTTTCGCAAAATGTTTTTTCCATTTTTGGGTTGTCTTTTCACTTTCTTGATGATTATCCTTGAAGTAGGTAAATTTTTTATTTTGATGAAGTCCCACTCATATATTTTTTTCTTTAATTGTTTGTGCTTTTGGAATCATATCTAAGAAGGCTTTGCCTAATCCATGGTCACGAAGATTTACTCCCATATTTTAAGAGTTCTTAGTTTTAGCTCTTATGTTTAGTTCTCTGATCCATTTTGAGTTAACTTTTGTGTATGGTGTGAGGAAGGGGTCCAGCTTCATTGATTTGTTTGTGGATCCAGTTGTCCCAGCACCATTCATTGAAAAGATTATTCTTGCCCTATTGAGTTGTTTTGGCACCCTTGTTAAAAATGAATTGACCATAAAAGTAAGGGTTTATTTCTTTCAGTGTTGTGTAGTTTTCACAGTATTGTTTTGTACTTTTGTTAAATATATTCCTAAGTATTATTATTATTTAAAGATTTATTTTATTTATTTCTCTCCCCCCCCAGTTGTCTGTTCTCTGTGTCCATTTGTTGCGTGTTCTTCTTTGCTTCTGTTGTTGTCAGTGTCATGTGAATCTGTCTCTTTTTGTTGCGTCATCTTGCTGCGTCAGCTCTCTGTGTGCATGGCGCCATTCCTGGGCAGGCTGCACTTTCTTTCGCCCTGGGCAGCTCTCCTTACGGGGCGCACTCCTTGTGCGTGGGGCTCCCCTACACGGGGGCACCCCTGCGTGGCACGGCACTCCTTGCGCACATCAGCACTGTGCATGGGCCAGCTCCACATGGGTCAAGGAGGCACGGGGTTTGAACCGTGGACCTCCCATGTGGTAGGCGGATGCCCTATCCATTGGGCCAAGTCCGCTTCCCAAGATTTATTTTTTATTTATTTCTCTTCCCTTCTCTGCCTTCCCCCCCAGTTGTCTGCTCTCTGTGTCCGTTCGCTGTGTGTTCTTCTGTGTCCGCTTGTCAGTGGCATCCGGAATCTGTGTCTCGTTTTGTTGCGTCATCTTGCTGTGTCCTCTGTCAGTGTGTGTGGTGCCATTCCTGGGCAGGCTGCACTTTTTTCGTGCTGGGTGGCTCTCACAGGGCGCACTCCTTGCACGTGGAGCCCCCCTACTTGGGGGACACCCTGTGTGGCACAGCATTCCTTGCATGCATCAGCACTGTGCGTGGGTCAGCTCATCACACGGGTCAGGAGGCCCTGGGTTTGAACCTTGGACCTCCTATGTGGTAGGCGGATGCCCTATCTGTTGGGCCTAATCCACTTCCCTCTTATTGTATTGTATTGTATTGTATTTTAATCAATTTAAGCAAGACAAATTTATTATCTTGAGTTCTGAAGGTCAGAAACCAACATGAGTCCCCCAGGGCTGGAATTTATGTCAGCAGGTTACATTTCTTTCTGGAGACTCTAGGGGAAGTTCTGTTTCCTTGTTCATTTGGGTTGTTGACAGAATTCAGTCCCTTGCAGTTGCTGGATTGAGATCTCCATTTTCTGGCTGACTGCCAAGCAAGGACCAGTCCCAGTTTCCAGAGGCCGCCTGCACTCCTCGACACGGGGCACACTTTCTCCAGCCTGAAAGCCAGCAACTGGTGGGCTGAATCTTTCTTATGCTTCAAATTCTTCTTCCTCATCTTTGGTCTCATTTCTATAGCCCAGCCAGGAAAGGATCTTCACTTTTAGGAATTTGTGTGATTAGGTTGGGTCTTATTGTTATTGACATTGGCACAACAATGGATTTGCATTTGAGTTTTGTAGGGCAGAGACCTATCCCTAGTACCTGGCACATATTAGTTGCCCAATAGACATTTTTTTAATTGAATCAACTCTTAAATTTTTGCCTTGACAAAAATTTTTTCTTAAATTTCTCCCCCCATTCATTGTTTGTGCTCCTGTCTGCTCTCTTTGTCTGTTCATTGTGTGCTGTGTCAGCTCAATCTTCTTTTTTGAGGAGGCACTGCGCACCAAACCTGGATCTCCCATGTGGGAGGGAGGTTCCCAAACCCTTGAGCCACATCTGCTCCCTGCTTTTTGCATCTCTCTTTGTGTTTCCTTGTTGCATCATCTTGTTGCATCAGCTTGCTGTCTAGCTCGTTGTCTTAGGAGGCACTGGGAACTAAACCCAGGACCTCCCGTGTGGTAAGCAGGCACCCAACTGCTTGAGCGACATTTTGAGAAGCTATTCCTATGACCTGGCCTAGGCCCTAGTGAAACTGACAAATTTTAAGCCATGAGTTTGCCCCCATATTTTCACAATCTTCTGTACGAGCTTATATCTTTAAGTTTAATAAATTAACAGAATTTAGTTTTTTTTTTTTGTCTCCAGAGATGCTTCACGTTGTCATTATTTTAATTCTCTTCATAGGTGTTCTTCTTTTGGGAGATGCATATAATATGAGGCATCCTCTTACTGGTGGAGGAATGACTGTTGTTTTTAAAGATATTAAACTATGGAGAAAACTGCTAAAGGGTATCCCTGATCTTTATGATGATGCAGCTGTTTTTCAGGTAAGATTAAATTACCCTTTGACAAAAATGTCTCAAAATATTTCTTTCTGGGGTGGGAGTGGGGGTGGAGAAAGAATGGTGCTTTGATGAGAAGATCTGTACTTAGGAGCCTGCTGCATACTAAAGGTCCTTTGGCAGTCCTGTTTAGACTTAAAGAACTCGACTTGCAACCTCTAAGTCTTAGAGTTTCTAAGTTTCTGTGTTTGAATATTAGGAAACACTGGATTGCATGGGCCACTTTACTCATAAACATGATTGAGTTACTTATTGCTCTTGGAGATTTTTCTGTTTTTAATGACAAATACAAGGCAGCATTGCCTGTAAAAAGGCCCCAGAATAAATGTCAGTTTGAGGGGATTATAAACATCAGTTTGAGCTTTTTTTCTTTCTCTTACCGTATTATAAGTGGTCTTTTTCTTTTTTTAGGCCAAAAAATCATTCTATTGGGCGAGAAAAAGATCTCATTCCTTTGTTGTGAATGTCCTTGCTCAGGCTCTTTATGAATTATTTTCTGCCACAGATGGTAAGTGTAGATATTTTTCAGTGAGCACTACTGAATTGTAGATTTTTAGTCCAGGAAGGAAGGATTATTACAAGTTAGTGAGTAAGCTAGAAACATTACCTGAGTTTGCTGACTCCCACCTTGGTAGTCCTTTTTAACTCCATCGCAGAGCAAGATTTTTAGCTTCTAATATCATGGTTACACCACTTTGTCTGAAAAAGCTATCGTCCTTGCTTAGACAACATTGATAGTTATACTTCAATATCGTGTCCATTATTTTAATTCCTGGCCCAAACCCAGATGATTCATATCCCTAAATGCTCCAGATTGTGATGGAGGGTCTTTCTACCTATGTATCAAAAGGCAACACAGTTGTTACTCTTTTTAGTTTTAGTCTCTTTTCAAAGTAGTATTTTGTAAAATGAATATGATCTTCAAGTCAAGTTTAGAGTTTCTTATCTTTCTTTGAAAATGCACAATGGCAGAGTACAGCTACCCATTACTCATTTGAAATATTCCAGTGCTTTTGGTTTTGTTTCCCATATTGTATAGAGGTGATGGTCAAACTCCATATTAAGAAAACATGACATAGCAGAAGCAGTGTTAGAAATGGAGGAAAAGGCAACTGTGCCACCTCCTAACCAGAGCAGTGTACAAATCAGTAATGGTAGGCTAATGAAACTAGACTTATAGGTTTTCAAGAATAAATATAACTCAATCCAATTACTTGAATATATTTGCAACAAAGCTATTCCTATGACCTGGCCTAGGCCCTAGTGAAGTGGTTTTGTGATCTGATTACAAAGGAGGATAGTATACGTGCTTTCTGTAGCCTCTATAACCATCACTCTTGCTAAAAGAAAAACACCTCTTTGATTGTGATTTGCCAAACAAATCTCTCTTGCTAATTGGCATGGAAGTTAAAATAACTGATTGGGCAAGTAAAAAAGAACGAACTAAGTAAGCTCTTTAGGGATTTTTCTAAGCTCTTTAGGAGTTTTTATGAATTTGAATCTGTCAACAAAACATTTTTAAAAAAGTTATATAAGATTGGAGGAAGGAGGATCTTCATTAGAGTAAAAGTTTACCTATTGCATATTTTTTAGGTTATAAGGAAAAATATAAGCTTGACTGAAAAGAGTATTGGTTGGAAATTATTAAAATGGTTATTGATTGATTATACCATGTTTTGAGGGTTTAATAAGTTACTTTCCAATGTATAAAAAACTATACAGATAAAAGATACTGTTGTTGTTGTTATTTACTATTTGCAACTATTCTTGATAATTTACTAATTATTAGAGATATAGGTTGGGCCATCTTAGAGACAAATGTGGTTTCTGAATTGGGTTTTCAAAACAAGAGTATTTTGCCTCATTTAATGAATTTACAACATAATCAAAGAATTAGTTTTTAAACAATGCTAAGTTCCAATACATAAATGTTTGGCATATTATTTACTAACAGAACAAAGTTTATAAATACTTACATTAGTATCCATAATATTGATAATAGAATTTAAGAGAGATCCTGGGTTACTGGAATTACAGGACTTGCTTTTGTTAAATTACCTAAGGTGCAATACTTGTTATATCTTCATTAATTTTTGTCATATCATTAATGCCTTTTCATAATGAGTGCTTCAATATTTTGACTGAGAGTAACTTCTAAATTTTATTTTAGATTCCCTGCATCAACTAAGGAAAGCCTGTTTTCTTTATTTCAAACTTGGAGGAGAATGTATTGCTGGTCCTGTTGGGCTCCTTTCTGTGTAAGTTGTTTTGATGCACAGAAGAAACAAATATTCCAGGTTTTCTTAGAACTTACTGCAAAGTCTTTCTTCCTTATACGTTTCATCATTTTAGTATCCATTAGCATTCAAATTGGAATGTAGCCCAGGGAAATGAGAAAAATAAAAGGCAAAATTTAGTTCTGTATTTTACATCTGGGAAACAGCATTGATTATAAGGAGAAGGGCTAAAAATCCCTTGATTAAAATAGAAGCTTGATTTTTGCCTGTGGATTTTCCACATGATCTAATCTGTGGAAGACATGAATAACTGAGTAACTTGTTTTTAAAAAGTTAATTTAAGTGCAGAGGCTCATGAAATACAGTAATAGTTTTGATAGTGCAGACAGTATGTGGAGCTATTCTTACAAAGTAGTTTGCAAAGAGAAGTTTTGTCTTTTTGTATTCATCTGTAATGTGAATATGAATACGATTAGCCTTTGAAAAATCTAGACTCCCAAAAGGCCAGGCCATCCTGGTGCTTTAGACTGGCATCTCAAAATTAGTGAAAGAAAACAGCTTAAAACATAAGACTTACTTAAACTAGAATAAGAGGAGATACTTGGTTTTCCTGAGTCGTTTTCTAAGTAGTTTCTTGTAAAAAAAAAAAAATTTGTACCTGCTATCCAACTCAGCAGGCAGACCTAACCGTAGCAAATCCTCCAAAATATAAAATGTGAACTTAGCTTTATAGATGAAACATAATCGGTACTTTTTAATGAATAAATTTTAATTTCTGGATTTTACCAATATTTTTTTTTCCATTATAGATTGTCTCCTAACCCTCTAATTTTAATTGGACACTTCTTTGCTGTTGCACTCTATGCCACGTATTTTTGCTTTAAATCGGAACCTTGGATTACAAAACCTCGAGCCTTTTTCAGTAGTGGTGCTGTTCTGTACAAAGCGTGTTCTGTATTAGTTCCTCTTATTTACTCAGAAATGAAGAACTTGGTTCATTAAGCTTAATGGAAAACCATTTGTGGATGAATATGTGGAACTCACTAAGTTGTAAGAGACTTTTGGAAGGGGATGTATATAAGCATATACCATACTACTTCTAAAGTGTAAACTCTTTGGATCAAGATTAGGATTAATTTGTTTTTGAAGTTATTTGTATATAAACATGTAAATATGTGCTTTAATTTGCAATTTAAAATGAAGGGTAAAATAAATTAGGTATTTAAAAGAAATGACTGTTAGCATGAACTCTAGTGCTAATACTGAGGAAATGCAGTTTTTCTTTTGAATTCAATATGTGGGATGAGTCATTGTGGAACATGCAAATAAAATGAAGAATGAACTCTCATGTCCTTTTGTTTCTTGTGGGCTTCTTTACATAGCTTCGTAAAGAAGGCCAGAATGGCTTGGTAATTGCAGTGGGCAATCTGCTCTGTTAAATAATTTTGATTTTGGGGAAATTCCCTTAATATCTCTGGACCTCATTTTCCTCTTGTGCCCAATGAGGCAATTAGATAAGATCCTTTTCTGAGTTCTCTGAAAATACCACAGTCACACAGGAAAAGCAGTCAAGGAATTTATAAGTTCTACTGTGTAACATTTTAGTAAGTTAATAGAATTATTTCAAGAAACAATGAATGACCAAATAAATAAGCACTTTATAATACCTGGTTTAATGCCTTAAATCAGTTAGAATTTACTGAGTTTGTCTACAGTATATTTGAAAAGATTATTGACATGCAGACGATATCCTGAAACTTCAGTAAATCTCCACATAACACAAAAGCAAACTGTTCTCCCTTAAAAGATATAAAATATAACTTGAAAAATTAACTGCTTCACATTATAATGATTAGGGCTAAAATGACACAGTTTTATAATAAAATTTTCTCTTTCAAACACTTCTAAATTTGTAGTTGAAAATTTTCATTGGCCAAATCATAGCAGAATCAGTTTCGTACATCTCTGTGTTTTGTTTTAGCAGAGCTTATGGTGAACTCTCACTTGTTTTCTTGAGATGCCCCTCCAAACTTATCCCAAACTCCAATTTTCTGGCATTTTATTGTGGGAAGCCTGTGGGGGACTCTAGAAAGATACCTTCATATTTGGCTTTTAGATAACATAAAACGAATCACTTCCTTGCTATTCTCATTCAGTAAGGTAAAGTCTGGAGTTCTGTTTAAACCTTACTTTAAAATTCCCCCAACACATAAACTTGAAATCAAAAGTTACACATTTGATGCATTTCCATTTTTGGAGAGAGAGCATTAACTGACACTCTACACAGGAAAAATTACCACTTTGGGAAGATCAGTGAGCTTCCCTGAAATCATGAAAGTCATTGGTAAAATAGGATTTTTTATCCTGAGTTAACTTTCTAAGGAAAAGTGCTGGTAAGATTACATTATACTGAATCTTTGAGAACTTTCTGAATGCATAAATTGTTTCACTGAACATACTGAGATTTTTAATTTTCATACATGGTTACCCTATTACTAAATGCTTAACAAAGACCCACAGAGTGATGGGTTTTAGCGATGTTTTTGGATTGGTGTTGATCATAGGATTTGACCTGTTTATCTGTAAATTGTAGAGTAATACTCTTTTCTTTTAGACTCCATTAAAGTAGTCATGAAAACAACCATTTTAGTAGCATTGGAACACATACTTATTCCCAAATCTTTCTTGCTAGGTCTCAAGTGCTCTAAGCCCAAACAGACTCAACTTCAACCCTTTATCCACTCTTTAAAAAATTAATAACCATGATGAATGTATCTATGACAGTGTTTCTCATTTACTTATGAAAAATTGATGCAAGGTCAGTTTGATAAGGTTCCAATGAAGTTCTGAATCCTCTAGAATTAAGTTTTAAAAATCTTGGCTGGGCTTAAGGGGGAAATGGTGGGAAGATGGCAGAGTAGGAAACCCCAGGATTTAGTCCTTTCACCAGAACAACTATTAAAAAGGCACCTGTCTCAACTGTTGCAGAATTCCAGAATCTGGGGGAATACAGCAGCATCCAGGGGAAGAAATGGGAGGAAGAGTTTGTAAACTATGGTAAATACCAGGGAATTTCACTCTGGCAGCAGTTACTGCTACCCATCCCCCACCTTGCTGCAGGCCGCAGTGAGGTCCTCAACCCTGGTGCAGCTTGCCGTGCCAGGGTGGGATATAGAGACCTAAGCTCACCACCCAAATATCCAAGGATGTACAGTTGGATAGCTGGACACTGCTTTCTTTTTATCCCCCGAGATGGCTCCCTCACCTGTTTGCTTGTTTTTGCTCCTCTGCGGTCTTTTTTTTTTTTCCTTTTTTTCTAGGAGGCACGGGGAACCAAACCCGGAACCTCCCATGTGGGAGGTGGGTGGGCATCTGCTTGCGCCACATCCGCTCCCTCCTTGCTTTTTACTTTTTTGCTCATTGTCTGCTTGTTTTTGCTCAATATCCGCTTGTGTTTGCCTGTCTTTAGAAGGCACAAGACACTGAACCTGGGACCTCCCATGTGGGAAGCAGGTGCTCAACCGCTTGAGCCACATCTGTTCCTCCTGACCACTGTTTTTGATCAACTACCTCAGTTGGCTGGGGGCTCAGCTCTGAGGGCGGCCACTGTTCCGATGTGTCCCTGGCAAAAGTGGCAGAGAAGTCTTAAAAACAGTAGTCTAGCTCAAAACTATGGAAGACAGTTAAAAGGGCCACATTTATTAGGCAAGTGCCAAATCAAGAAAAGCTTCAAAGAACTGTAGGAGAAGCCCCTCGCACCCCTGATGGACCCTTCCTCATCCCCTCCCTGAGGCAGTATTGAGCTGGTGGCTGCTCCCTTTGTGGGTTCCTGGCCTCCTTCCTACTGGGAAAAACTGACCCAGGAATCTCTCTGGTTCATTCCTTCCTAGAATTTGCCCTTCAGGATCAGTGAAAGCAGTGTAAGAAACAACTGAGTTGCACAGCCTGGGGCAAAGGCTTACCTGCTTTAAGTCCTGAGGGGGAGCACCTGGGAGAGGAGGAAGGTCTGCTCCAAGGAAGTAGAGGAGTCATTCAAATTGCTATAAACAGGGGAACTCCTAAGGCCACTAGCAAGCACGAACCCAGGACTAGGCACAGGCTCAGTAAGGATAGAGAGTGCTGCTTGCACTGGCCTAGGGCTGACTTTGATAGAACGGCTGAACTCTGAAGGAGAATTAAAGGGGGAATTTTAAAGGGGTTATGTTTTAGTTTGCTAAAGTTGCTGGGGGCAAAATACCAGAAATGGGTTGGCTTTTATAATGGGAATTTATTAGGGTAAGATCTTACAGATCAAAGGCTGTGAAAATGTCCAAATCAAGGTATCATCAGAGATACTGTCTCACCAAGGTTGGCTGTGCTGGGATCCTGGACTCCTGCCATGTGGTGAGGCAAAATGGAAGCCGGTCTCTTCTGAGATCCCTGCCTTACCCTCTGGGCTCACTTGCTTCCTGAGTTCAGCTGTAGGCAATCAGGCACATGGTTCTTCTCTCCCTTCTTCATGCTTTGGACAGCTGCTGATTCCAGCCTCCCACCTCTCTCTCAGCCTCTCGGAGTTTGTGTCTTTATGCAGCTGTAGGCGATCCTGGAGTCCTTTCTCACAAGGCAGGGTAAAAAAACCGCGGCTCTCTTTTTCTCCGTTTATGCAAAAGGATTAAGTCCCACCCTGGGTCCCACAGTCTAATCAAAGGGCCTTAACTAAAACTAATGAAAAGCAATCTAGTCAAAAGGTCCTTAACTGAATATATGCAAAGGAATGGGTTAACTTAAGAACATAATTTTCTGGGGTCCACAAAAGATTCAAACCAGGACAGGTCAAAAGGGGTAATTTTAGGTTGTATACATGTTACTGGAATAAGAAAAAAAAAAAAATCAACAGGACTATACAACAAACAGTGAAACGTAAAGTAAACTATGTATATAGTTCACAGTACAATTGCAAAAATATTCTTTGGTCAACTGCAACAAATGTACCACACTAATGTAAGGTGTTAATAATAGGGTGGTATATGGGAACTCTATTTTACACATGGTTTTTCTGTAAACCTACAACTTATCTAATTAAAAAAAATAGAAAAAAAGCTTGGTATATATAAGTTGTAAGGAGTCTGAATCTTGTGAGGAATAGTTTTAAAATATTTCAGGGATATCACAGAAGAGTATGGTACATTTTTAACTCTCTGTTCCCACACTAAAATGGGTAGGGGCTGTCTTGTCTTTTTGGTGTCAGTACTTAGCAAATCCCCAACCCATTTTAGACATTCAGTATTCCCTAAATGAGGGAAACAAAGAAAATGACTTTTGTGATGAAATCAAAGGCAGGAGCTGCAGAATAAGAGAACTCTTTCTGGTTTTGTTGTTGAACGACTTTAACTGTTCTCTTCTGGTTCAGCAGCTTCTGCCTTCTGGATTTACGGAAAAAAGTCTATATCCCATCCCATACAGGAATCTTTCCTTTTTTAGGGCTTTCCCTAAGCACAGTCACAAAACTCTGCTCTTGGAAGTCCATGGAGGGGTTCACACTGGCTGGTGAATGCTTTCAGAGGTGATAGAGGTAAGACTTCTACCTGGATGGTTTTGGAAATCCTTTCCTCTATGATACCACTATTTAAAAAGTTCTCCCAAAATTGATAAAATAAAGCCTACAGTTTTTTTTTCCTTTCAGTATCTTAGGATTTGAAGCTTTCTGACAAAAGAAATAACTTACAATAAAGTCAGAAAACTGAAGGAACCTGAGAAATCATGGAGCCCTGATTTTACAGATAAAGTCAATAGGCTTTCTTATGATACAGCGTTTAGCTAGTGGCAGAACCAGGACTCAAACTTCATCTCCCCACTGCACATCAATGATGCTGCTTCTCACTCCTTGCTTGTCAAGCACTTTTCTGCTTCTGTTTTGCTTTGTTTTTCCTAGCCCCCCTCCACTCCAGAGAAGGTCACAGTTAGCTATAGGGTCAGGACCAAAACATCTTTATTTTTCTTCCCAGGCCGTTGTCCAAGTTGCCACAGTAGGATGGCCACTCCCTTTTCAGGGTAAATTTTCACACAGAAGTGATTTAGGATTTCAAGGGAGTTAAAAATTTGTGTGGGGAGCGGATGTAGCTCAGCGGTAGAGCGCCTGCTTCTCATGTACGAGGTCCTGGGTTCAATCCCCCATACCTCCTAAAAAAAAAGATGTGTACCCTGGCTTCTGGAGGAAGGAGGAGGAGACTAGAAGGAGCAGCTGAAGTTAGGGAATCCTCCAGAAGCGTATGTGGGATTAGAAGAGGACAGTGAGCCTCAGACACCAAGAAACTCCATGGCCTGTGGTCCCCAGATGGGTGGTCACTAATATGCTACTAGCCTGGATAAGGAGTGTGTCAGCCTGTCATCCTGGGTCTGTCATGCCTACCACATTTGTTTCTAACCTTCCAAAAATATTTTTTTTAACAGGATAAATATATCATTTTTGAATTACAAGCAGAAAGACAACTTTGGGTACTGGCAGTTCTATTTTACTGAAAATTTGGAGTTGCACAAATAGTTCTTTAGAACATAAAACTAAGGAGCTTTATATATAACATTTGCATTCAACATTTATCAGGCAGTACAAAAATGTGTTCTGCATCTACATGATATAAATTGCATATAATACCATGATTTAAACAAGATTAATTATATTTACTAGTGCTGTGAGATACATCTTATTCAGACTGTTTCCCACAAAAGTGGGGGGAAATGTATTATGAGCAGTTGAGTTTCTTTTCATTTTCAAATTCATTTTAGTGATGGTGGGAAGATTTAAAAATAATCCTTTCATTGAAGAAGTAGAAGAAAAAAGCTACAGGACTGTTCTAAACTCATCAAAAATGAAATTAGGCACATGTGCTTCAGCGACCTAAAAAACAAAGAGTTGAGTTATTCACAATGGTATATAATTCAGAACAAATTCTAAAATTTCCTTAAGAATCTCCCTTGCTTATGAAACCTCAAAATTAAAGAAACTAAGATAATCCTTGGAGCAAGGGGAGTCTCAGGAAAATGCTGGACTCATATGTGGGGTCACTCCTGGAAACAGCGGCCTCTACTGGTATCCTCTACTGGTGTCTTGGGGATTGAATCATGTCCCCCACAAGGTCATGTTCAAGTTCTAACTCTGAGTCCTGTGGATGTGAACTTATTTATAAATGGGGTCTAGAAGATCCTATTAAGATGAACCCTGAGTCACAGTTGGGCTTAATCCAATGAAGTCCTTAAAAGCAGAGGAAATTTGGACACAGGAGTAGGACTGAGGAGACAGGAGACAGATGGCCAAAGAGGCAGAGACCAACTTATGTTGGCAAGTGACCACCAGGAAGCTACACACATCAGAGGACATGCAGCCTGTAAACACTTTGATTTTGAACTTGCAGCCTCCGAAGCTGAGACAATTTCTGTTGTTTAAGCCAACCATTCTCTGGTATTTAAGGCAGCCGTGGTAAACTAAGGCATGGTGCCTCATCTTTGGGCACTGCAAATATTAGAAGGGAGGCTGTGCTGCTCTCCCTGATCCATCTATGAGCTCCTTCTTGTTACGTTCATCTGCTAGGAATGTTCATGTCTCTAGAAGTACCAAGATGTAAGGTGAGGTTACTACCTGGATGTCTGGTGAGTGACTGGGGGGATAGTGGGAAACCAAGCCCAGGGCAGGAAAGGAACAGAGGTCCTCAAAGGCATTAGGAAAACCCTGAAAAGGGGGGGGAGGTCAATGGGGTAGAATACAGAACTAGGTGATCTCCCTGTGCAGAAGATTAGGATTTTAAAAAGCAGTTTATTCTTATTATTCTTATTATAATGGAATTATCTGCTACCTGGAAGAAATTTAGCAAATGAAGAGTATAGAAAAATATTTTTATTCCCAATTGCTTTTAGAAAAATAAAACATAACTACTTGTACTTTTTTGTGTATTGATTTCTTCCAATTTAAAGACATACACTGCGTCACCTAATCTTGTGTCCTTCTTTACCCCTGCTAAACCTCGTGTTATGAACATCCTCGCACACATACCTTGGTGAACCTTTGCATATATATCCATCAGGTAAATTCCTAGCAGTGGAATTGCTGAGCCCAGGATAAAGATACCATAAAATTCTCTCTTTTAAATAGGTAAAGCCAAATTGTCCTTTCTAAAGTCTGTGCCAAGCACTGGGCTACCAACGTTTTTACTTTTCACCAATCTGATGAGTGGAAACAGTAATTTTACTGTTACTTTCACTTTAATCTCTTTAAGATGAGTAAAGTTGAGTATACTTCTAGATGTTTATTATCGGTTTGTATTTCTTTCCAGAAAATTGCCTGTTTTTTGCTATTGGACCAGGTTATCTTTTCCTTTTGGATTTGTGAGAGCACACTATAGTATATATCAAGGAAATTGATCCTTTGTTAATATTTTCCCCAATCTGTCTTTTCTTCTTTTTAATTAAGAGACATTTGACAGAATTGTTTAGTTACAAACACCAGCATTTATAAAGGTCAAATCTCTAAATCTTTTCTTTTACAGTATCTTACTTTGGCGTTATACTTTGGAAATTCTGAAAACTGATATATATTCATCAAACATTTCTAATTTATTTGTTTTATTTTTCTCACTCTTTATCAGTAATTCATTTGGATACAATGAAGATATGAAGGGAAAAACTTGCTATTTTTAAACCACATAGTTAAAAACAGTGAACTAGCTGTCCCAGCACTACTGAGTGATTATTTCCCTTTCTTCCCTAAGTTGAGATACCACCTTTTCCTCATATACACCTGTATACACTAGGATTTGTTTCTAGGTTCATATGCCAGTGCACTGATTCCTCTATTGAGTATCATACTGGCAGCTTTTTGATTTCTGCAGCTTTACAAAATGTTTTTGTTTTTTCATTTGTTTATATTTAGAGGAGGTACCAGGGATCAAACCCAGGACCTCATACATGGGAAGCAGGTGCTCAACCACTTGACCTATATCTGCTTCCCTACAATGTTTTTTTTTTAAGATTTATTTTTATTTATGTCTCTCCCCTCCGCCCCCCGCTGCTGCCTGCTCTCTGTGTCCATTTGCTGTGTGTTCCTGTGTGGGCTCGCATTCTTGTCAGCGGCACTTGGAATCGGTGTCTCTTTTTGTTGCATCATCTTGCTGCGTCAGCTCTCTGTGTGTGCCGTGCCACTCCTGGGAAGGCTGTGCTTTTTTCACACGGGGTGGCTCTCCTTGTGGGGTGCACTCCTTGCACGTGGGGCTCCCCTACACGGGGGGCACCCCTGCGTGGCACAGCACTTCTTGTGTGCATCAGCACTGCGTATGGGCCACTTTACCACACAGGTCGGGAGGCCCTGGGTTTGAACCCTGGACCTCCTATATGGTAGGTGGATGCTCTTATCAGTTGAGCCAAGTCCACTTCCCCCTACAATATGTTTTAATATCTGGTCCAATATGTTTTAATATTTTCTTTTTTTTTAAAAAAAATATCCTATTCTAGTCCATTAAATTCTATGACTTTAAAAAAATATCATCTTGGATTTTATAACCACAATAAACCTATAAACTTAATTGGAAAGAATTGATAACTTTACAATATTTGAGCCTCTTTATGCATAAATACAGACTTCAAATGTTCTTTTCAAAGTTTTATAATTTTTTTTAGGAGGTATTGGGGATTGAACCCAGGATCTTATACATACAAAGCAAGCACTGAGCTACATCTGCTCTACAAGTCTTATAATTAAAAAAAAAAAAAGTTATTCCTGTTTCTTTTCTTTTATTCCAGTTACTCCTAGTTGTATTATTTCTTTGTTATTTTTGTGAAAGGATCCTCTTTCCATTAAATTCTTGAGTTGGTTAATATATTTATTTTGTACATTCATGATATGATCAGCCTGTTTTCTTAACTCTTCGTTATTTTAATAGTTTTCAGATGATTCTATTGGGTATTCAAAGAAGACAAATATATCCTCATGAATAATATAAATTTTGTTTTCTAATATACATTTTATTTGAATTTCATTTCTTATTTTCTTCCACTTTTACAACAAAAATAGCAGTAAGAGTATTGTCATATGAGTTATATCCTGACTTTAATAAGGATGCCACTAATGTTTCACTATTAAGTATATTGACAATTAATTTTAAAAATATATTTGGCTTTTGTTATTAAAAAAAAACTATCTTCAATTCCTAAAACTGATTTTTAAGAACCAGAAATGACTTTTTAATGTCTATTGAAAGTCTTTTATATTTTACTATCAAGCTTTTTGCTTTGAGCCAAAACTTACCAAGGTGGAATTAGTAGTGAGAAAGGAAAAGGAAAAAATTTCTTAGAAAGTAAAAAAGTTGTCCTTCAGTTTTGGAAACTGTGGTCATATATAAATGTAGCCTTGGCAGCAAAGCAACGAAGCTTGCTGTGGGAACCAGGTTATTTTGTAGAGGAAAGAACAAATCACACAGAGAGTATGATTATTTTTTACCTAGGCCACTTAAGGAATTCTCTCCTGGCCGGCCTGCCTCATTTAACTCCTGAAGGGGGTGACTTGCCAACAAGATGAGGGTGTGATAGTGAAAAGAAGAGCAGGGAAGTCTTGATAAACTCTAACCTCTAGCAAAGCACTTTCAATGATGGAGAAGGCAGCAACATTTCAGAGCTGTGGGGAAGAGCAGTGGAGAGGGGCTCAAAGAATCTACTGGGAATAAGCTACTGGACTTCACCCCTAATGAGTCCAGGGCCACTCATTACCATCCTTTTTACAAAATGGTCATTAACATTGTACTTTACTATCTGTACTCACCCTTCTGGGCAGCTTTGTGTATCGAACATAATCCTCCAGGAACAGAAGGGCACCTACAACATCTGCAGGCATTTCAGGTATCTTTTGGCTGTAACAGAGAAGAGTCTGGATCACTTAACTGCTTTGCACATAATAGGTCCTCGGTCAGAATATGAAGGACTAAATGATGTCAAAGAAGAAACAAATCTGTGGACCATCATCTTGGTTCATATCAAGTCTACCATGCTTGCATATCTTTAGGAACTTAAACTAGTGTTTCTAGGTTAAGTTTTATCTAGGTTCCTAGATAAAATCTAAACTTCGTGATATGGTTTGCATGACCCTTTACAGTATGGCCTGCTGTCTGTCTGGCCTCATCTCCTGCTGCTCTCCCTCAGCACTTCCTGGTTCTGCAGTAGTCAATGTCTGGCAGGTCTCTGAACAAGCCATCCTCTCCCCTGCCTCCAGTCCTTTGGAGCTAGAATTGCTCTGTACTCTTATTTGAAGGTAAACTCCTAAGACATCTTTTAAGTTCCAGTTTGGGAACTTCCTCCTCTGTAAAGTCTCCCCTGACTCCCCTAGTCAGATGCTCTTTCTCCTGTGTTCTCATTATACTCAGGACATTTCACCAAGCCTCTTAATTTTTCAGTTGTCTGTGTGGCTGTTTCTCATGCAGAGTATAGACAGACTACCTGAGGGCCTGGATCGTGTCTTCATCTTTGTATCTCCAGTTTCTGGGACTGGGCCTGGCACATTATTGTGTATTTGAGGTAGTGAAATAAATACACATCTAATAATTTTCCATACTAGATCCTACTCAATTCATTCATTCAGCATCAATATTGCCAAGCACTGTCCTAGGAGCTGGGAATGCAGCAAAGTACAAGATAGTCTCCTTATGGAACTTACATTCTTACTTGAAAATATGAAACAGCATTTTTAGGTATTAAAAACTATATCCAGTTTATGTGAGAATTGGCATCTTTTAAATAAAGAATTTCATGGTACTGAGTTTTCAATCTATTTTGCTGATTAATTTTTTGTTTTTAAAAGAGTGATTGTACCTGGGAAAGTTCCCACTACTATCAGTTTTTCTCTGTGTGACCAGGGCTATATTTGCTCTGTTGGGGGCAAGGGAAAGGAAGGGTGTCATTGCATCTTAGATTCCTTATGTTACTTCATGCCCCTAAATCAGAGATGCTAAGTTTCAGCTTACCTACTGTCTGCCAGGTTTGAGGTTGCTGGTAACACGCTGGATTCGAGCCACCCTTAATCCTTTATAGTTATAAATGAAGAAGAAATAAAGGAAGAAGGACCTGCCACCTCTTAGAGGATGGGGAACTATGTTTGGGGGTGGCTAGGTGTGAAAGTTCCTCTCTAACTGCTCCCAGCAAAAATGGAGTCTCACACCGTGGCTAGGTGGTCTATACTAGTGCTTCTTCCTTAACTGCAGCTGGGGTTAAAAACATTTTAACCCTATTTGTTTTGGCTTTGGAAAAGATTTAGGGAGAATTTCAAGACTAAACATATACTGAGGGCGTATACTTAGACCATGTGCTCTGTGTGCTAAAAGTGGGATCTCATGTAATCCTCGTGGCTCTCTGCAGCAGGTACTATTCTCATTTTACATAAGAAGAAACCAAGCCCAGAGAAGTCTAGTCACTTGGAAAAGGCACATGGCTAATAAGGAGTAAGCTAGACCTTGAAACTGTGTGTACAGGTCCCAAAGCTGGAGCTCTCCCCATTGTGCTCTGACAAAGCCCAGGTTATGATCTGTCTCTGTTGCTGCCCAGCAAGACAACTGGCTGGTGCGGAAGGAAAGAACCCCTCCAAAAGCCTGCATTTGGTTCAGGGGCTGGCAGCTTTATATAAACTATCTACTCCAAAGAAAAAAGGGTTAGTATTTGGGGATGGTAGGAAAGAGCTAATGGATTGAACAAAAACCTGGAGTTTTTTTCCTACAACATATAGTCAGACTTGTTCAAAGAGCAGAAATTTTAACAATTGAGAAAAGAGAGAGAAGAGAGCTCAGAGAGTTGGGGCAGTCTTAAAAATGAAATTCCCATAATCACAAAATGAGGCCAATTGGAGAGGAAAGTAGTAGGTATCTAAAAAGCCTAGTGCATCTGGCCTAGGACCACAGAGAGGCCAGGGTGTTCAGTTCAGATGGAAGAAACCATGCATGGCTCAGAAGAAACAGCAGAACTGCTTGGAGGTTTTAGACTATGATTGGCCAAGTTTTACCCAAAATTCTCAGGAAAATAAAAGGTGTCCTAGGTGTCCTCACTGTTGTTTTTAAAAGTTATATAAAAGTGAAGAGAGCCAGGTCACCTATCTGGTGAAATACTAAATGTTAGGAAGTGACAAGTAGGGAAGCGGACTCGCCCTAGTGGTTAGGGCATCCGTCTACCACACGGGAGGTCCGTGGTTCAAACCCTGGGCCTTCTTGACCCGTGTGGAGCTGGCCCAAGCACAGTGCTGATGCACGCAAGGAGTGCCCTGCTACACAGGGGTGTCCCCCGCGTAGGGGAGCCCCACGCGCAGGGAGTGCGCCCCATAAGGAGAGCCGCCCAGCGCGAAAGAAAGTGCAGCCTGCCTAAGAATGGAACCGCACACACAGAGAGCTGACAGAAGATGAGCAACAAAAAGAAACACAGATTCCCGTGCTGCTGACAACAGAAGCGGACGCAGCAAATAGACACAGAGAACAGACAACTGGGGTGGGGGCGGGGGTGGGGGAGAGAAATAAATAAATCTTAAAAAAAAAAAAAGAAGTTGGATTCTGCTGCCCCTCCTATTTTTTGAATTAGAGAAAAATAATCTTTAAACTAGAAAGATTAGGGTGAATGTAAGGCCTACTTTATTCAATATTTTTAACCAACAATTTGATTGAAGACATAAAGAGCAGACTTGCCCAAATTAATGAGACAACTGGAGGGACAGCTAATACTTACGATACAGAGAATTCATGCATCTGTCACATTTCAAAATAAATAAGATAAACTTTTCCCCTACACATTCCACCCTCCCGCAAGGTATGATTTTTCTGAGTTACTATCAAGGTCATACTAAAAAAGCTTTTGTATAGGGGGTGATATCATCAACATGGTAAAGTAAGACATTTCCTGAAAAAGCCTCCCCAGAGATTCAGTGAATAAAAGGACAAATTCCACTTGCTTACAACTCTGGAATATGGTAGAGAGTGGAGAAGGACCTCCTTAAATGCTGAATTGAAGAAAAGAAAAATAACAGGGGAAGTGGACTTGGCCCAGTGGTTAGGGCATCCATCTACCACATGGGAGGTCCGTGGTTCAAACCCCGGGCCTCCTTGACCCGTGTGGAGCTGGCCCATGGGCAGGGCTGATGTGCCCAAGGAGTGCCATGCCATGCAGGGGTGCCCCCGCGTAGGGGAGCCTCATGCGCAAGGAGTGTGCCCTGTAAGGAGGGCCGCCCAGCGCCAAAGAAAGTGCAGCCTGCTTAAGAATGGTGCTGCCCACACGGAGAGCTGACACAACAAGATGACGCAGCAAAAAGAAAACACAGATTCCCGTGATGCTGACAACAACAGAAGCGGACAAAGAAGATGCAGCAAAAAGATACAGAGAACAGACAACCAGGGTGGGGGGGAAGGGGAGAGAAATAAATAAATAAATAAATCTTAAAAAAAAAAAAAGGAAAATAACAGGTAGGAAATTTCCTTCCTGGATCCAACAATCCATTCCCCTCCCCTCCACCTGGACCCATAGGGCTTGGGAGTCAGGTAAAGGTAGTGGCCTGTGTCCCTCCCACCACAGACAAAGATGATAGAACCATGTACAACAACAAGTTAGAACCCCACTTATAACTGGGCACAGGCACCCAAGTCTTCAGAGACCCAGGATGCAACACAAGCCTAGAGGATGTGTTGCATACAAACAGGCCCCCGGGGGAAAAATAATAAAGACTGTGCCAGAACTGTCAGCAAGAGGTGCACTCACTCAACCCAGTTCCTGTTGACTGGACCACCTAAACACGAAATGGACTTTTCTGGAGTGACCCACATTTCTGATATGATCCCATCTGGCTCTGTGGGGGCAGGATAACGTAATAGGGCAGAAAAGCCTCACAGAAGAAAAGGGGGGTTGGGAGGAGGTTAAACTGAACTGCTATAAGACAGGACGAGTACCAGAACTGAAAAGTATAAGGAAAAGGGGGCACTGGGTAAGGGAGGAATTTAAACAAAGCATAGGTGCTGGGAAGAAAATTCCGCACAAAAACAAACAGAGCAGATCAAGATTTCCACAGAAGGAGCAGAGGAAAGGAAGCTTTCTCCTAGAAGTGAAACAACTGTACAAGAAGTACACTCTTAAAAACTGTATACATATCCAGGGAAAGACTCAGATGAAGAGCTGAAAAAAAATCTGAAAAGTTAAACATGGGCTATTCTAAAAGTCTAGAATAAGTTGGACCCAATGTGAAAGAAACACCTCAACATAAGGCCAATTAATAATAAAACCCTTAATGAGAGGGAGAAACTGAACTTCAGAGTTAACAAATCAAGAAAATCAGATTCCTACACGTCAGCAAAAAATTACATGGCATACTAAGAAATAGGAAGATATGGCACAGTCAAGAAAATTAAACTTCAGAGGAGACAGAATTTGGGAAAACTAATCAAAGAAGTTCAAACAAATAAGTCAATTCAAGAAGAGGAAGAAAAATATGGGGAAGCAGATGTGACTCAAGCAATTACGCTCCCAGCTACCACATGGGGGGAGGGGGTGTTACTGGTTTAGTTCCTGGTGTCTCCTAAAGAAGACAGTGAGCTAGTGTGATGGGCAGGCGTGGCAAGGTGATGTAACAAGAGACACAGGAAGGAAAACATAATGAGAGGCACACAAAGCAGAGTGGAGATTCCTGGTGCCTCCTAAAGAAGATGAGCAAGACAGCGAGCTGACACAATGGACTGACACAACAAGATACAGAAAAGGAAAAATACAATGGGAGACACAATGAAGCAGGGAATGTAGGTGGCTCTAGAAATTAGGCGCCTCCCTCCCACATTGCAGGTCCCAAGTTTGGTTCCCAGTGCCTCCTAAAGAAACAAGGAAGACAAAAAAACACAGCAAGTGCAAACAACAAGGAGGTGAGAAGAAATAAGTAAATTAAAAAAGAATAAAAAGAAAAATATGGATAAAGAGCTAAAGGATATTAAGAAGACAATGTGTGACCACAAGAGGAATTTGAAAGTATAAAAAGATAACAGAAATTATGAGGATGAAAGGCACAATAGTAGAGATTAAAATTACACCAGAGCCATACAACAGCATATTTGAACAGGTAGAAGAAAGAATCAGTGAACTCCAAGATAAGACAATCAAAATCATACAGTCAGAAGAACAGATAGAAAAAAGAAAAAAAATTGAACAAATGTTTCAGGTTGTATAATATAATCCCTAGGCTAACCACAAAGAGAGTATTTTAAAAATATACAGAAACAGGGAAGCGGGCTGTGGCTCAATCAGTTGCACTCCCATCTACCATGTGGGAGGCCCTGGGTTCGTGTCTTGGGGTCTCCCTGTGAAGGCAGGCTTCCCCGCAAGTGCTGTGGAATGCCGCTGGGCCTGCAAGCACTGCGGGGAGCGGACTCAGCAAGGGGATGCAACAACAACAACAACAAAAAAGGAGACAAGCAAAAACACAGAAGAACGTGCAGCAAATGGACAAAGAAAGCAGACAAGAAGCAAGCCGCAAGGGGGGAAATAAATAAAAAAATAAATATAGACACAGAAGAATGTACAGCAAATGGACACAGAAAGCAGCAAGCAAAAAGCCAAGGGGATGGGGTGGGGTGGGGTGGGGGTGGGAATATATAGAAATAGAAATGAGAAAGGGAGCAGTCATATACATCATAGAGATCAAAAGGGAAACAGATCTTGAATAGTATCATATATGTTATCATATATGAACTAGACCTAACATACACAGAACATTGTACTCCAAAACAGGAGGATATACAGTCTTCTCAAGTGCACAAGGATCATTCTCTAGGATAGGCCACATGCTGGGTCACAAAACAAGTCTTAATAAATTTTAAAAAGATTGAAATTATACAAAGCATCTTTTCTGACCATAACAGAATGAAGCTAGAAATCAGTAACAGGTGGAAACTAGAAAATTCACACACATGTATGGAAGTTAAATAACATACTCAATCAGTGGGTCACAGAAGAAATTGCAAGGGAAATCAGTAAATATCTTGGGATGAATGAAAATGAGAACACAACATATAAAAACTTATGGGCTGTAGGGAAGGCAGTGCTGAGAGGGAAATTTATAGCTTTAAATGTTTACATTAAAAAAGAAGAGGTAAAATCAAAGAAATCTAGTACTCAAAGAACTAGAGAAAGAATAGCAAACTAATTACAAAGCAAGCAGAAGGAAAGAAATAAAGACTAGCACAGAAATAAATGAAATTGAGAATAAAATAAACCCTTAGCTAAATTAACAAAGAAAAAAAGAGAAAATATACAAATAACATCAGAAACAAGAGGGGGAACATTATTATTGGCCGTACAGAAATAAAAAGGATCATAAGAGGACACTTTGAACAACAAATTAGACAACCTAGTTGAAATGGACAAATTTCTAGAAACTCAACAACAACTTACACTGACTCTAGAAGAAAGAAAAGACCTCAACAGACCAATTACAGGTATAGAAATTGAATCAGTCATCATAAACCTTCCAACAAAGAAATCCCCAGGACCAGATGGCTTTAAGGTGAATTCTACCAATCACTTCAAGAAGATTAATACCAACCCTGCTCAACTCTTCCAAAAAACTGAAGAGGAGGGAACACTTAAACTCACTCTATGAGGCCAACATCACCCTAATACCAAAACCACTTAAAGATACTATGAGAACAGAAAATTACAGACCAATTTCTCTTATGAATATAGGTGTAAAAATCCTCCGAAAATATTTGTAAATTGAATTTGACAGTACATTATAATAATTATATACCATGATCAAGTGGGTTTTATACCAGGTATGCAAGGGTGGTTCAACATAAAATCAATTGATATAATATACCACATTAACAAAATGAAGGGGGAAAAAACGACATTATCATCTCAATTGATGCAGAAAAGGCATTTGTCAAAATCCAGCATACTTTCTTGATAAAAACACTTGGAAAAATAGGAATAGAAGGAAACTTCCTTGACATGACAAAGGACATATATGTTTTGTGTTATCTATGTTTTTTTTTTTAAGGGCATATATGAAAAACACAGTTAACATACTACTCAGTGGTGAAAGACTGAGTTTTCCCTCTAATATCGGTAGCAAGACGGGGATGACCACTGTCACCATTGTTATTCAACATGGTACTGGAAATTCTAGCTAGATCAGTTAAGCAAGAAAAAGAAATGAAAGGCATCCAAACTGGAAAGGAAGAAGTAAAATTTTTACTATTTGCAGATGATATAATTCTACATGTAGAAACTCTTGAAAAATCTACAACAAAGCTATTAGAGCTACTAAATTCAGCAAAGGCATGGGATACAAGATCAACACACAAAAATCAGTAGTTTTTCTACACACTAGCAATGTGCAATCTGAGGAGGAATTTAAGAAAAAAAATTCCATTTACAATAGCAACTAAAAGAATCAACTATCTATGAATAAATTTAATCAAGGATATAAAGGTCTTGTACATAGAAAATGACAAAGCACTGCAAGGTAAACAAAGAAGAACTGAATAAATGGAAGGACATTCTGTGTTCATGGACTAGAAGATTATATATTGTTAGGATGTCAATTCTACCCAAAATGACTTACATATTCAATGCAATCCCAATCAAAATTTCAACAGCCTACTATGCAGAAATATAAATGCCAATTATCAAATTTATTTCAAAGGGTAAGGGGTCCTGAATAGCCAAAAACATCAATAAAAAGAAAAAAGTTGAAGGACTCACACTTCCTGACTTTAAAGCATATTACAAAGCAACATTGATCAAAACAGCATGGTAGTGGCACAAGGATAGATATATTGACTATAAAAATCAAACAGAATTCAGAAATAGACCCTCACATTTATGGTTGATGTACATTTTTTTTTTTTAAAGGAGGTACTGGGGATTGAATCTGGGATCTCAAACATGGGAAGTAGGTGCTCAAGCCACTGAGCTACACCTGCTTTCCTAGCTGATGGATTTTTGACATGGCTGCCAAGTCCATTCAACTGGGACAGAACAGTATCTTAAACAAATAGTGCTGAAAGAACTGGATATCCCTATGCAAAAGAAAGAAAGAGGACCCTGATTTCACACCATATACAAAAATTAACTCAAAATGGATCAAAGTCCTAAATATAATCCAGGATTATAAAACTCATAGAAGAAAATGTAGGGAAGCAACTTCAGGATCTTGTGTTAGGCAATGGTTTCTTACACTTTATCCCCAAAGTACAAGAAACAAACAAACAAAAAAAGATAAATGGGACCCCTTCAAAATAAAAAATTTTTGTGTATCAAAGGACTTTGTCATGAAAATGAAGATAGCCTACTCAATGGGAGAAAATATTTGGAAACCACATATCCAAAAAGGGTTTAATATCCAGAACTACAACTCACCAGTAAAAAGACAAACAACTCAATTAAAAAATGGGCAAGAGACTTCAATAACTATATCTCCAAAGAGGATATACAAATAGCTTAAAAGCACATGAAAAGATACTAAACATCTCTGGGTATTAGGGAAATACAAATCAAAACAACAACGAAATACCACTTTATGCCTAGTAAAATGGCTACTATTAAAAAAACAAAATACCTAGTATTGGAGAGGATGTGGAGAAACAGGAACACTCATTCATTGCTAGTGGGAATGTAAAATGGTGACACCTGTATAGAAGCGTTTGGTGGTTCTTCAGGAAGTTAACTGTAGAATTACCATATGAGCCAGCAATCTTGCTACTAGGTCTATAACCGGAATAAATGAAAGCAGGGACTTGAACAGATACTTGCACACCAATGTTCATAGTGGCATTATTTATAATTACCCAAATATGGAAGCAAGCCCAGTGTCCATCAACTGAAGAATGGATAAACAAAATGAGGTATATACATCTAACGGCATATTATTCTGCCATAAAAAGGAATGAAGTCCTGATGCATGTGACAACATGGATGAACCTTGAGGACGCTATGCTGAGGGACGTAAGCAAAACACACAAGGACAAATAGTGTATGACAAATAGTATATGATCTCAGTGGAATGAATTAATTATAATAAGCAAACTCACAGAGTTAGAATCTAGAATCGTGGTTATCAATGGATAGATTGAGGGTAGAAAATGGGAGTTGATAATTTGTACAGAATTTCTATGTAGGCTGATTGTAAAGGTTTGGAAATGGATGGTGATGATGGTTGCACATTATTGTGAGTGTAATTAACTGCACTGAATTATATATATGTGAATGTGGTTGAAAGGGAAATTTTAGGTTATGTATATTAGCAGGATAAAAATTAAAAGATAAAACATAGGCTGTATAACATAGTGAACCCTACTGTAGGTGATAGAGTATAGTTCACAATACAAGTACAAGAATGTTCTTTCTTGAATTATAATAAATGTATGACACTAACACAAGGTGTTAACAATAGGGTGGTATATGGAAAAAATACATCTAATGTAAAGTCTGGACTATAGTTAATAGTACTATTTTAATATTCTTTCATCAATAGTGACAAAGGTACCACTAAAAGCAAAATGTCAACATAGGGGGGTTGTGGGAATGCTGTATTTTTTACATGATTTTTCTGTAAATCTACAACTTCTCTAATTAAAAAAGATAATTGAAATAATAATAATAGGACATATTTCACAGGCCTGCGTATTAGGTTTTTCAATAAGGTAACACATGTAAACGGCTTGACACAGTGCCTAGAACATGGACTCTCAACAAATGCTGGCTGCTACTGTTAAAAAAAAATAGTACAATTATAAAAAATACTATCAATTTTAACAAATGTTCCACACCCATGCAAGGTGTTGATGGTGGGATGATGTACAGAAATACTGTATTTATGTATAATTGTTCTGTAAACTCACAGCTTCTCTAATATCTAATTTAAAAGGCTTCTGAAAAGGAAGAGGAAAATAAAATCTCCATTATGCCACTGCCATCCTAACATGACACTGCTGCTTGCATTTAGTCTATGTCCACCCACAGTCTTTTATCTAAAGGCTTTTAAAAATTTAGCTGTAATAATATAATAAATAAAATTGTGTCTCTTTTCCAGACAGCACTATGCCAGATGTTATAGTTTTCATAAGCAACACATTAAAATTTAATTCAAATATAGTTTTGAAAGTCAGAAAAAATAAGTTGATTAAATATAAGATGGGGAAGAACTGGTCTTCTTACGGCAGATGTGAAAAAGATCCCAGCATTTAAAAAGAATACAGGGAAGAGGATGTGCCTCAAGCGATTTGGCTCCTGTCTACCATATGAGAGGTCCAGGGTTTGATTCCCAGGCCTCCTGGTGAAGTCAAGTTGGCCCACATGGCAAGCTGGCCCATGCGGTGAGCTGGCTGGCCCACGTGGTGAGCTGGCTTGTGCAGGAGTGCTGTCCCACTCAGGAGTGCTGTCCCGTGCAGCAAGCTGGCCTGAGCGGAGAGCTGGCACAGCAAGATGACACAACAAAAAGAGCCACAGAGGAGAGACAATGAGAGCTGCCACAGACCAGGGAGCTGAGGTGGCACAAGAGATTGAGCACCTCTCTCCCACTCTGGAAGGTCCCAGGATCAGTTCCTGGTGCTGCCTAAAGAGGAGACAAACAGACACAGAAGAATGCACAGTGAATGAACAAAGGGAGCAGACAGTGAGGGGTGGGGGAGGAAATGAATAAATGCATCTTTAAAAAAATAAAAATAAAAAGAATACAAAATCAGAATGAGTCCCTGGTATGCAATGGGTATCAAGAACTTACTACTGCAATTTTAGCTGTCTTGAGGCAAACTCAGGGTCCAGTATGTGGGAGTGTGGTGATTCCTCCACTCTGAGGGGAAGGTGGTACATGATATCTCAGTAGAAGTTTGGGGAGTCACACTTTAAGATGGCCAATAACAAACTAGAATATTCAGAGGAGGGCACCTGGCACGGTGAGTGAACCTGCACCACAGCATGTGAGGAATATGGGGTAGGGGCTTCTCTAAAGAGAAGGCCTAAGGTAACAGCTGGCCTCAGATATTTGAAATGATATTGTGGGGAAGGAGACTACATTTATTATCTAATTTCAAAGAGTGGAAAAAGGCCCAATGATTGAAATTTTCAGAGGGATGGATTTCTGTTCCACACAACCAGGAACTTTCTAACAATGAGAACAACTCTCTACCAGGGTTCTGTGCTGCCTCGAGAGGTAATGGGTGCCTCCTCGAAGGGAATGTTCTAGCAGAGAGGAGAGGACTACCTGTCAGGGACACTGACTCATGCGCTTAGTGGGAGGTAAAGTAAATGCCCTCTGAAGTCACTTCCAATTTTAGGAGGCAGAAGTACTTTGTGAGGACTCGGAAAAAAGACAGAGTGATAATCTTCCAAATTTTGAATGTGTGATGTAAAAGAAATTTATTTAGCTAGGCTATCCTTCAGGAGAGCAGAGGTGGTGGCTCAGAACCCAGTATCTCATGTAAATAATGTTTTTTCTATCGTCCAAAATGCCATTTGGAATATCTGAAGGAATAAAAAGAATCAGCAGGAATTAAATGTTTTTAAATTTTATATCAAATAGCAAGTTCTGTGTTATTTCTGTTTCCTTATACACCAATAACTCAGATTTTACCCTGGGTGTGATACTGATGTGGTCTCTTAAGTCCCACTGAAGTGTGTGGAGCCACCTACAGGCAATGGCCCGGTCGGAGCCCATGGGCCAGTATGGGGTGCAGCGGGACCCCAAACAAGAGGAACAGAACTGCCCCTTCTTCCCCTTGGTGGTCACTAGTCATGGGCACAGCTATAGGTTCATTTTTGGAAAATCATGTGAGTACATGTGAAGGAGTCTCCCCAGCAGGATGACTAAGGATGGGCACACCTCTAATTGCTCTAAAGAAGGACATGTACCCTGAGCCCTGACTTGTTTTACAGATAAGGGTAACTGGTTGTAGCAGTTTCATTTGGGTATGAATTCCAAAAACAGATATTGGATTATATATGTAATCTGATCTGTACCTGGGAATGATTGAGTTATAATTAGGGCATTGAGTCCCCACCCACCAAGATAAAAGGCATGGCAAAGGATAGAGTTCAGCGTTTCTGATGTTGGAGTTTTGATGTTAGAGTTTGATGCTAAAGTCTTAAGCAGGAGCTCTGGGGAAAGAGACAGAGCCTCATAGTCTACAGCTGACCTTCTGGAGGAAACAGAGGAGCTGAGCCCAGAGGAACCCAGGAAGCCTGAACCCTCACGGTTATCAGCAGGCATCTTGCTCCAACATGTGGAATTAGACTTTGGTGAGGGAAGTAACTTACGCTTTATGGCCTGGTAACTGTAAGCTCCTGCCCCAATTAATACCCTTCATAATGCCCAGCAAATTTCTGGTAATTTGCATCAGCACCCCTTTAGCTGACTAATACACTGGCCATTTTCCATCTCTACCCGGAAGGCAGTGAGAGGGATTTGGCACGCAAGGTTTAAATCTTGTTTTGCAGCATTAAGTCCCATTACTCACTCCTGTTTGGTTCTTTTTACCTTGTACACTGCTCCACTGTGGAGCGGATAAACTGGCCAATCAGTGCCAGGAACTGCTCGGTGTACCGGGAATGAAATTGCTTCAGGAGAGTGAGCAGTCCCAGGACAAGAGGTGGCCAGTCAACAGGGTCAGCAGGTTTTCGGCAGACCATCCCTACAAGGGAACAAAATACAACAATAAGCAAAGCGCTTGCCTTTGGCAACATTCATTCACTATTAACTTTCATGAATAGCAAAATGTTTGGTGATGATAACACTAGAAGATTTTCTGGACTACATTTGAATTTGCTAAAGGATAGGTGGAGCCTTCTGGTGGCCTGACTGATTTAAAATAATAAAATGGCTACTAATTTTTATAATCATCATTTCTGTGTCTTTTGGGTTATAAAATTAATATATGCTATTATAGAATTTTTTTCAAATATAGACAGATGTAAATGAGAAAATAAAAATTACCAATCACCGACTTCTGTTAATGGCAGCACGGCAAATTAGATTCCTTGTATTACTCTCTTTAGTTTAAAACAACTAAAATGCTGAATAAAATGTATCAAAAGTATCTTAAAACACAGTGTTAAGCAATTATGCTTGGAAAGAATATGCAGAAGGAAAAAAAAGTGGAAGGAAACTTGTACAGTGAGTCCTCACGTTGGTTTTTTACTAGGGGTTTTGGCAAAACCTGGAGACCTTGAACTTCTGTCTGGATGGCGTCAAGGAATCAGGAGATTAGGGTCTTTCCCAGTGGGAAATTCAACAGGGGAGCCCCACAAAAAAGTGGGATCAATCAAAAAGTCTATAACCTTTGTGTAAGTATAAATAAGAAATAAACCTCAGAAGAGAATAGCAAGGAAGCATGCGTGTTTTAACCTTGGTGTTGGGTGGGAGGAGAAAAATACCCCTGAAAATACGTAACTACCATTGAAGCTTCACACAGAAATACAATATGAATCCAAATGAACTGTGTAGTCAGAAAAATCTCGTGGAGAATTTAGTTAAAAATGGTTTGGGTTTGGTAGTGTTCCTACAAGAGAAACACAATGTTAATTAACCCAGGTCTCAAATAATTCTTACAAATAAAGTTCCTTGGAAAGTAAGCAGCTTATAGTTAAAAATCATAAAATTTTTACAAGCATATTGAGAGCCAATGGGAGTGGGGGGTGCGGGGGGGGCGGGAAGAAAACTGCTGAATCAGACCCAAAGCAACGAAGCAGTTGTGAAACAGAACCAAACAGAAATTCTGAAAATAAAAATTATATTAATAAAAACCAAAAATTTTGGAATAAATAGCTGACTGGCCACAGTTAAAGAAAAACTACTGAATTAGGTGATTGGGTACATGGTAAATAGAGTGAGAAGCTCTAACATATGTCTAATTGAAGTTTCAGAAGGAGTCTATAGAGAATGGTGAAGAGGTACTATTCAAAGAAATAGTGCTGCTATTCTGTGCTGCTGAAAGACACCAAACCTCAGATCCAGGGAGCACAAGCAGGATAAATAAAAAGAAATCCTTATCTAAGCACATCATTGTAAATTTGTGGAACTGAAAAAAGAAAAAGAAAGCCCTTAAAAATTGCCAGAGAAAAGACAGATCATTTGTAGCAGGTTTGATATGGTTATGAATTCCAAAAGTAGATATTAGATTATGCTTGTAAACTGGTTTGTACCCGAGCATGATTAAATTATGGTTAGGGCTTTGATTGGGCACATTAGTTAAGTCCCTGACCCTTAGTGGGTGGGGACTCACAGAGCAAAGGCATGGCAAAGGACAGAGTTGGAGACTTTTGATGCTGGAGATTTTGATGTTGGAGTTTCAATTTGGATTTTGATACTGGAGTCTTGAGCTGGAGCCCCGGGAAGTAAGCTCACAGAGGAAAGAGAAGCAAGCCCCAGGAAGAGAGGACCTGAGCCAGGAGAAGAACAAAGGAATAGAGATGGCTCCTTAGAAATGGCAGAAACCCTGGGGAGTGAGACAGAGCCATTTGCCTGAGAGTCTACAGCTGACCATGTGGAGCAAGGCAAAGCCTAGAGAGCATCATAGTCTATAGCTGACCTTGTAGAGAAAACAGAGGACCTGCACCGGAGAGAAGAATCCAAGAAGCCTGAACCCTGGCAGACATCAGTGGCCATCTTGCTTCAACACATGAAAATAGACTTTGGTGAAGGAAGTAACTTATGCTTTATGGCCTGTTATCTGTAAGCTCCCACCCCAAATAAACAACCTTTATAAAAACCAACTGATTTCTAGTATTTTGCATCAGTACCACTTTGGCTGACTAATACATCATTTATAAAGGAAAAATTAGATCAATGGCTAACTTCTCAACAGCAGCAGTGCAAGGCTGAAGTAGTAGAATTATACCTTCAAAATGCTGAGAGAAATTAACAGAATTCTATATGCAGCAAAAAAATCTTTTCAGAACAAGGATACAAAAGATGTAAAAGACATCTACACTGAAACTATAAAACATGCAGAGAAAAAGTAATGCCAACCTTATCACACAAAGAGACATATTGCACTTATGGATTGTAAAACTCAATACTGTTAAGATGTCAGTTGACCCCATATAAGTTCTGATGCAAGGTAATTTCAATCAAAATCTCATTAGGATTTTTTTGATAGAAATTGAAAAGATGATTTTAAGATGTATATTAAAATGCAAAGGACTAAGCCTAGCCAATATGATTTTGGAAAGGAAAAAACAAAGTTGAATGACTTATATTGCCTGACTCAAGATTTACTATAGAGTTATAGTAATCTAGACAGTATTGGCTTATGTATAGAAAAAGAGATGCATGGAACAGAACAGAAAATCCAAAAAGTTCTACCTTTATATGGTCAATTGAATTTCCACAAATAAACAAAGTATTTCAATGGGGAAAGATAAGCCTTTCAACAACTGGATATCGATATAGGGTTAAAAATGAACCTCAAGGGAAGTGGATTTGGCTCAATGGATAGAGTGTCCGCCTACCACATGGGAGGTCCAGGGTTCAAACCCAGGGCCCCCTGACCCATGTGATGAGCTGGCCCACACACAGTACTGATAAGCGCAAGGAGTGCCGTGACATGCAGGGTGCCCCCCACAAAGGGGAGCCCCACGTGCAAGGAGTGAGCACTGTAAGGAGAGTCACCCTGTGTGAAAAAAGTGCAGCCTGCCCAGGAGTGGTGCCCCATACACAGAGAGCTGACGCAGCAAGATGATGCAACAAAAAGAGACAAGAATATAAGTGGACACAGAAGAACACACAGTGAATGGACATAGAAAGCAGACAACTGGGGCGGGGGGCGGCAAAGGGAGAGAAATAAATAAAAAGAAATCTTTAAAGAAAAGAACAACTTCTTTTTTACATCATATACAAAACCTAATTTGAGATAGTCATTGTCTATCATCATTTCCTTGTTAGTTGTCCTGGGTAAGTCCAGTGAATTGGAGAGTAGGTATTGCAACTCTGTTGAGATTCAGGGCCCAACTGGCACACGGACAGCCCAAAGATTTAAGTCTCTTGGACATACCCCTTTCAGCTCTAGTACTAACTATAGGTTCAAATAGAAGGGGCAGAAGAGCCATGTGTAGGGAAACCACAGCTGAGTCCAACTCTGTCAAACTGGGGGGCATAAATTCCAAAGTAGGGCCCACTGGCAGGGTACCAAACTCCTGAGAGTCTACAACTGAAACCAAGATAGTTCCATTCATCTGCCCCATGGGATCTAAGCCCTCGCTCAGTTGGAGGTGGAGTGGGCATCACCATCCCAGAATCCTCAGGACTGGGGAATGAATGATGAACTAGAGAACCTTACTTTTATTCTACTATAGACTTACTGTGATTGTAGCAATGGAAGAACTTTTGTCATTGATGTGGAGGCAGTGGCCACTGGAAGTTCTGGGGCGGGTAGGGAGAGGGAAAAATAGGGGCATTTTTGGGACTTTGGAATTGTCCTGAATGACATTGCAAAGACAGGCCATTGTATATCTGCCATAATTTACAAAATTTGTGCAGGAGAGAGTATAAACTACAATGTAAACTACAATCCACATTTAGTGGCAATGCTCCAAAATGTGTTCATCAATTGTAACAAATGTACCACACTAATTAAGAATGTTGTGAATGGGGAAAGTGTGGGAGGGGAAGGGAACAGGGCATATGAGAATCCCCTGTATTTTTAATGTAACATTTATGTAATCTAAGTATCTTTTAAAAAAATTAAAAAGTGTATTAAAAAAACATAATTTGAGATAGACCATAAACTATAAACTTCAATGTAAAAGCTAAAACACAGAAACAGAATATGTTTGTGACTTTGAGATAGGCAAAGCTTTTTAAGACAGGACACAGAAAGCACTAATTATAAAGAAAAAGAAATAAATAGAATATCATAAAAACTAAATACTTCTCATTAAGTTTTATCAGTAAGAAAATGAATAGACATGCCATAGTCAGTGAGAAAATATTCACAATATAAATATCTGACAGAGGACTTGTGTCTAGAATATATAAAGAACTCCTACAATTCAGTGATAATAAAGCAAACAATCCAATAAATTTAAAAATGGGCAAAAGACTTCGATACTTCACCAGAAAGACAGAAGTAATGGCCAACAAGCACATGAACGTATGCTTACCATCATTAGACGTCAGGGAAAGGCAAATGAAAACTACAATGAGATATGACTACACACCCATTGGAATGGCTAAAACTAAAAAGACTGATATCAGCAAATTCTGGTGAGGATATGGAGCAACCGGAACTCCCACAAATAGCTACTGAGAGTGTAAAATGGTACAACCACTTTGCTAAAAGGATTGGCAGGACTGACCACTTACCCTGTACTAGATTCTTACTAGTATTTTAAAAATCTGATTTAAATTCCAGTTGTCAAGATTGATGAACTGAGAGATTAAGTAACTTGGCCAAAGTCAAATAGGTAATAAGTGGTGCAGTCAGAATTCAAGCACACTTTTATTCCCTCCTTTGTATGGCAAGTATTTATTGGGTGCCCACTATGGTTCTACTACGCTCTCCATTCTGTGGTGGAAACAGGTATTGTGGGAGCAGTGCCCAGAAACAGTAAATATATTTGAATGAGATAATTAAAAACATGAAAAAGACTCCATATTCTTATCCTGAAAAAGCTTATAAAATAAGAAGGAAAATACTTCGAAGAAGAAATAAATACATTTTGGAATCTGGTTAAAAAATAATTCAGTTAATTTTGTAGAAATGCCCTTACAATGCTTTTAAAGTAAAATCACTTCTATCGTGGACTTAAAAATGTTTACTTAGTTGGATGCTAAGTTTTGGACACAAAAGAAGTACTTGGGAACTTATTAGAAAGGTAATTATAAAAATGTTCAAACTAAACTGACCAATGGAAAAAAAATTAGAGTTACATTTCTGGGCAGGACAAATTTATTTTGAATGCTTTGTTATTTATTGTTTGTACTGAATACTGTGAAAAGCAACCATAAATATTTTGAAGAATTAAACATTCATGTATTAGTCTCATCTCCTTAAATATACTGTTATTCTTCATATCACAGCTCCAGATACAGAGTAGGCACATATCACTTGTTGAAAGAATAGAACTTCAACTAAAATAAGCTTCTTTCATATAATAATCAGCTGCTTAAACATTACAGAAGAAAGGAGAGAAGTAAAGTTTCCACACATTCTACAAGTTGGATTATTAACCCGTAGAAGTAAAAGGTGGACTATACTTGGTTGATATTAAACCTGCTGTCTACATTTCAAGAAAGGGCATTACATTTCAGAGGCACAAAGACACGTATTTTATAAACATGCATTTAGGAAAAGATCTCATATCTGACATAGCATTCTGTACAAAGAGCTATTTGTTTACATATTACTCTATTGTTACTTATTGCAAAGAATAAATATCATACAGTACCTAGGTTTTTGTTGTATTGAAGTTTTGGCAACTGGGCAATCAAAAATAGAAAGTTGACAATTGGGAAATAGGGTAAACGCTTTGTTGTTATGTATATCTGGGAAGAGAAAGGCAAGAAAAAATTGATGGTTTCTTCACATTGCAGAATACCACAGAACACATTTTCAAATGGAAATCTTCAATTTTATTTCAATTTGCTCTTCAAACAATCTAAGGCTAGATGGTTGAATTAATTCATGCCTTAGAATTTTATTTAACATTCCTGACTCCCAAACATAAATATCTATATAATAATTAGTCTTCTGGGAAGAGGAAAAATGTACTTAAGTGATTAGAAGCTGTTTATTTTTTTCCCTGAATTCCCTTCATGTCATTAACTAAGGGGAAAAGAAAAAAAGGCTGATGAATAAGAATGGGAGGAAAAAACAAAATAAAAAGCAACCAAGACAAAACTGGAGGGGAGGACAAAAGGTAGGAGGGAGAGAAAGAAGGAAGAGAGAAGAAGGAAGGGCAGAAGGGAGAAGAGGATAGAGAAAGGGAGGAGGGAGAGCTGCAGCAAGAGAAGGAAAAGATACATGTAGCAGGGACTGACAGCACATAAGAAAGCAAGCACACTTGCCTCCCCCTGGGCAATGCCAATATCACATAGCAGTCTCCCTCTCAGTCAATATGGAAGGGTGCACACAGTCATTTCCATCATGCCAGGGAGGCAGGGAAGCAAACTGGCTAGGCCACAGGCTCTGGGTCAGAAGCCTGCCTCTGTCTTACTAGTGTGGAACCTTGGGCAAGATAGTAACCTCTTGGAGCCTCAGGTTCCTCACATAAAAATGACATATTTCATAGGGTTGTTCTGAGATAATGTTAGTTGTTTTTCTGGTTCACATCTCTTATCTAAAATCCATGGATCATAAAGATTTCAGAATTTGACATATTACAGACTTCAGAAAGGCACTAAAGGGTCTAGGGTAAAATACTGTATTCAAAGTGGTCAATATTTCTGCAGCAACATACCTGGATCTTGCAGACCAGAACTGTGGAATAGTTTGTGGAACTCATATTAGGATAATGATTAGTGTCAGCTATGAAGGAAGCATCTTTGCACCAAGTCTCAAGGCTACCATGTAGGTGCAGTTCAAATTTCAACCCCAGAGAAACCCAAAATGAGTAACTCCCACTGATAGAGCACTTTTCACTTTTTAACAGGCTTTGATGAACATTTCCCGTGATTCCCCCAGAGACCTGATTCAGGGGGGACAGTACGATCACCTTCATATTACACATGGCAAAATGGAGCTCAAAAAGGGCAGGGGCTTGGAAGAATGGAGGCTCTGGGTCCTGAACCCAGATTTTAGCCCAGGGAACTGTTCTGTAGGCCAAATCACCTTTGACACCATACTGTCTCCCAGCACATCACTACTGATGTCAATTACTGACCTTGTTCAGTGGGTTGTGAATGCCAGCTGCCTCCAGATAGGCTGTGATTTCATACAAGAGCGTGTTATCTTCTTTGGGGTAAGGAAGTGATGGGTCCTGATAGTGGGCTTCAATATCTGCTAGGATAGCCCTAAACAAAGACAAGAAAAAAAAGCAATAAACATTTGCAAGGAATGAGTTTAAACAATAGGGAATATAGGCTGGTGATGTCCTTTTCCAGGGCCTCAGTTTCCACATTGATAAAATGAGGGCTTGATCCTTCTAATGATCCATTTCCATGTCTGTGTTTGGATATAACTGGGAAATTTGACCTGGAAGTAATTCCTTTATCTTTTTTTTTTTTTTAAATTAAGATTTTATTTATTTATATATTCCCCTCCCTTCCCCTCTTCCTCTTCCTGCCCCGCTGTTTTTGCTGTCTGTGTTGTCTTCTCTTCTCATTTTCTCTTCTCTAGGGTTCACCGGGATTTGATCCTGGAGACCTCTGATGTGGAGAGAGGTTCCCTGTCAGTTGCGCCACCTCAGTTCCTGGTTTCTGCTGCACTTTACCCTGACTCTCCCCGTCTCTCTTTTGATGCATCATCATCTTGCCGTGTGACTCCTTGTGCAGGGCACTGGCTCACCACTTTACCATGCAGGCAGCTTGCCGCACAGGCATGCTTTCTCTTCTTCTTTTACACCAGGAGGCCCCAGAGATCGAACTCAGGTCCTCCCATATGGTAGGTGGAAGCTCTATCAGTTGAGCTACATATGCTTCCCATTCCTTTATCATTTAAAGTTAATCTAAATGAAATGTTTCACCATTCGAATTTTTACAAATTAACTGAAAAAAATTTTCAATACCCTAGTTAGTCAAAAGCACTGACTTAGTGACCTAAAATTATGGATTATTTAACTTTAAATATAAGGCTCAGAATGAGAGTAAGATGCTGGAGACAGGCAGGGCTTGACTGCCCTGCAGGATGTGCACCCACCACTCCTGGTAACTGACACACTTTTGACTGCTTTCTGGATAACTAGTGCCTCAGTCCTGTAGAAAGCAAACTGGGGACTTGGGTAATAAATCTGTGCAAGTACCTAGCATATCACTCATTATGTGATCAACATATGTTAGATGAATAAATGAATCCATTGAGAGAGAGAGAGAGAGATACTGAGACCAAGTGACAATACTGAGGAAAGAGACTTTTAAAGATGGTTTTGATTATTCATAGAAAGGAAGCCTACCTATTCTGAGACCACGTTTTTACCCAAAAGGGACTTAAAAGATATACATAGAAGAAAGTGGGGTGCTAGTTGATAGTGAACAAACCAGCCCCACAGAGGGCTATTCCGAACACTGCTACTTACTTATTGAGATTCTCCAGAGCAGCTGCCAGGTGTTTGGAGTCAAACTGACATGAATAATTTAATTCATTGGCAATCTGTTGTCTCAGAATCTGCATCTGCCCTACCTGTGAACAAGAGAAACAATAAGCATTTAAAGTGATAGTAAAAACCAAAACAGAAAAGTGAAAAAAAAAAAGTGATAGTAAGGAGGCAAACATCAAGAAGACAATTTCACAGTGGAAGGATCACAATATTTCTACAGAAAAACTTCAGAATTTCCTGGATGATCATCATCCCTCATAGAGCTCAAGAGAACTTTCAAGGGATGTCTGGATAGACCCTTGTAGGCAAATCTCAAATTACCTCCAAAGTCTAATATTTCACAAAGTTATCTATTAATGTTCATTCATCTCTCTATAAAAGCGGTGTCTTTGAAGTTATTTTTTATAATCTTTTGGAACAAGCTCTCTAGGCTTTAAAGCTGATATGAGAAGCCCTACTTCCTTATATTTGATCTTTCTCAAGTCTTAAAGTGGCATTTCACTCTAGGATTCTAAAATTTGGTGAATATAAATTTGTCCACATCACTCAATATTATAGATAACGTAAGAATTAACATAAGAATTCTTAATAAGACTTCTCTAAGAACACCGATCTCACACCATATACAAAAATTAACTCAAAATGGCTCAAAGACCTAAATATCAGAACTAAAACTGGAAAACTTTTAGAAAAAACATAGGGAAACATTTTTAGGCCCTTGTATTAGGTGGTGGTTTCTTGGACTTTACACAAAAAAGTATAAACAACAAAAGAGAAAAACAGATAAATGGCACTGCATCAAAACTACAAACTTCTGTGTATCAAAGGACTTCATTGAGGAAGTAAAAAGACAATCTACAGAATGAAGGGAAGATATCTGGGAACCATGTATCTGATACAGATTTAATATCCAGAATTTATAACTTCTGCAATGTAACAACAAAAAGATACAACCCCACTGAAAAGTGGGGAAAAAGAATAGACATTACTCCGAAGAAGATATACAAATGGCCAATAAACAACTGAAAAGATGCCTAGTATCATTAGCCATAAGCGAAATGCAAATCAAAATCACAATGAGGTATTAGCTCACATTCACTAGAATGGCTACTACTGAAAAATCGGAAAACAAGTGTTAGAGAGGATGCAGAGAAATAGGAACATTAGTATATTGTTGGTGGGGATGTAAACTGGTGCAGCCACTGTGGAAAACAGTAAAGCAAGTCCTCAGAAATTTAAATATAGAATTACCATATAACCCAGCAATCTCTCTTCTAGGTATACACCCAAAAGAACTGAAAGCAGGGATTCAAATAGAACTTTGCACAATGATGCTCATAGGAGCATTATTCACAATTGCAAAAAGATGGAAGCAAGTCAAGTGTCCATCAACTGATGAATGGTTAAACAAAATGTGGTACATACATACAACAGAGTATTACTTGGCCATATAAAAGAATGAAGTTTTGACACTACACCATGGATGAAACTGGAAGACATCATGTAAGTGAAATAAGGCAGACATGAAAGAACAAATACTCTATGCTGTCACTGATATGAAATAATTAGTATAAGCAAATTCATAGTCAGAAACCACACTAATGGATACCAGGGCCAAGTGGAGGAGGGGAATGAGGAGTTAATATTTAATTGGTATGGAGTTTCTAGTTTGGGGTGATGGAAAAGTTTTGGCAATAGATGATGGGGATGGAGGCACAACTTTGCATATGTAACTAATGCCACTGAATTGTATATTCAAAAAGGGGGAAAAAGGAAATTTTAGGTTGTATGTAAGTTACCACACACAAACCCACACAACTATACAACACAATATAAACTATGCACTACAGTCACAGCATAATTATAATAATACCGTACTTTACCACACTAATGTAAAATGTTAATAATAGGGAAAACTGTATGTGATGGGGGGCAGTAATACGTGAACTCTGAACTTCCTGCATGATGTTTCTACTAATCTACAATGTCTCTAAAAATAAAAAATAAAAAAAGAATTATATAAGAATTACATAAAATCTTTCAGGAAAGCACCTGTAATGATAATCACCCTCAATCCATGGGTTCCTAACCATTTTTTCTTTTTATGTCTTGAATCCCTTTGAAAATCTGGTGAGGTCTATGACCTCAAAACAGAATACTTTTAAATGCACAAAATAAAACATACAGCATAACAACAGAAAGCAATGATAATAAAGTGCATGAACAAATCATTAAAAAACCAAATTTGTGTTCTAGAGGCCAATTAACATGGTGGGTCTGTAATTTCAAAGTAGTTGAAATTAAGCATAAAGGATATTTGGCAATATCTACAACAACTATCACATGATAAAAGCTATTTTTGTGTCAGGCTTGAGATAGTTCAGTTAGCTCCCCCAAACTTGTCAGCATCATAAAGTCAATGATATACTCTTTTTGTCCCAGCTAACTTCCTCTTTTCTCTCTAGGAAAGGTACCCCTAAAAGATTGGCAGGAGGGGGAAGGAGGGATAGCAAGGAAGTCTGTTTGATAACATAAATAGGGCAATAAATTGGAAATGAATGCAATTGTTCTGAGTTGTTGTTGGGGACAGAGAAAAATTTAAAAAAAGAGAGTGGCCTTCTCCAAAAGTAGATAAGAGCTCAAATTTGATAAATGCAGCTTTCAACAGTTAAAAAATGTTAAATGACCTCAAATGCATTACCTCTGGCTACTATTCTTCCTAGACTACTATTCTACTTATGTGGAGAAAATAAAAATCTAAAAAGGCTTTACATGAATAACAAAATTTTTTATTTATAAAAAAATGTTATTTAAAAATTAGAATAGGGCAAAGCCAAGAAAATAGGTCCTCTCAGGTCATTCAAAGATGTCCCTTATATCTGATTTATATAATCCCTTACTTAATTCGAAGTATTCTGTCTAGAATACTCTGTCAATGATTAGTTTGAAAATAACAATCCAGAAATGAAAACAGAAATAAAGTCGGTTTACATAACTTGTTCTCATTTAAGCATACTGAGTTTTGGTGATCAACACTTTCTCTTCTTGGTGCTCACTTATAACACCCCTAAATAAGCTAGTGGAGTAGATGATAAGCTCACTCTGCCTATTTAGTTGCCTATTTGGAGATTTTTGGCATTTCATTCTTTCTCCATGACTGCTCTAGAGTTTCACTGTCCAAAAGAGCAGCCACTAGCTGCATGTGGTTATTTAAATTTAAATTAATAAGGGAAGTGGATTTGGCCCAACGGATTGGGAGTGCGCCTACCACATGGGAGGCCCAAGGTTCAAACCCAGGGTCTCCTGACCCGTGTGGTGAGCTGGCCTACGTGCAGTGCTGATGCACACAAGGAGTGCCATGCCACACAGGGGTGTCTTCCATGTAGGGGAGCCCCACGCACAAGGAGTACGTCCCGTTAAGGAGAGCCGCACAGCGCAAAAAAAGCGCAGCCTGCCCAGGAGTGGTGCCGCACACATGGAGAGCTGACGCAGCAAGATGATGCAACAAAATGAGATATAGATTCTGGGTGTTGCTGACAAGAATACAAGTGGACACAGAAGAACACACAGCGAATGGACACAGAGAGCAGACAACTGAGGTGGTGGGGGGTGGGCAGGGAAGGGGAGAGAGATTTTTTAAAAATCTTAAAAAAATCTAAATTAATAAAATTTTTAAAATGAAAAATCCAGTTCCTTGGTGACACTGGCCACATTCCAAGTGCTCAGTAGCTACCTTGGTCAGTGGTTACTGTTCTGAAGAATGCACAACATCTCCATCATTGCAGAAAGTTCTACTGGACAGTGCTGCTCCAGAGAATTCCCACTGGTTCCCCGATTCAAGACAGTCAAATTTGCCCTTGGGTTTTATATAAAGGTTACTGACTGAGGCATAAGCACATGGCTACTAAGGTATTGTCACCATTACCTGTAACTTACAGCAGTCTGTAATAGTTACTAGATGGGGAACCACCTGGCAACCAAGAGGAAAACCTCCACGCTTCTTCAAGGAACGACTGCAATTGCCTTAGGCCTTCATAGAGATGAGACTCAAGCCTGCCCGGTATTAGGTAAATTTTGACTCCTCCTAAAAGGTTTTCTAGTAATTAGACATTTGGCCCTATAAACTCTCAATATCTGTAAAAATCGTGAGGCTATGGTAATGTCAGACCTGTATAACAGGAGGATATTTAGCAGAGTCAAGGTTTAAGTTACTTATTCAGTGTGTTTTTGTGTCCTCCTTAAAAAGTCACTGAACTTTCGGAAAATATATTGCACATTTAGTTGAGGCACCAATAGGTCCTACCTCAATGAGTGACTTATTTAATTGGAAACAAAATAACCGAACATTTCCAAATTCCCATAGCAGTCTAAACTTCTACCATATGTGATACTTTGAACCATGTATCAGCTTTCCACGGGGAAATCTATTCCTTCTCACTAGATGGTAAGCAGGCTTTCTGAGGATACAGATAGTATTTTATACAATTGTCTCTCATAGCAACTGGCAATGCTTTGTAAATAATGGATGTTCAGTAAAGGCTTGTTGACTATCCCAGATCATCAATGAGAAGAGAAGGGCACATAGAAGACCACAGCAGGCCACCGAGGGCCACTGCCACAGTGGGAAGGCCGAAAGTAGATGACCAGATTCTAAAATAAACTGGATTTCCACCCAGCAGATTACTTGCTTCACTTCTCTCTTACTCAGTGCCAAAGACCCTGGGTCCTATTCGTAACGCCACAAAGCACCTGGCTTTCTGCCATTTACACAGTCACATGAGAGACAGGAGGCCCATGTCCTGTTCTGTCAGCGACTTAGAGCAGAGTAGGTCTCTCAGCTGACACATCAGTTCAGGAAATGAACCTGTCACATAAGGATGGAGGGAGGCAAGTTTTTACTTCCTTGTGTGAAAGCACCTATTGTCAAAAGGCATTTCAAAAGGAGACAGCCTCCCTGAGCAAAAGAAAAGCAGGCCAATGGGATGAACAGGCCCGTCAAGAAGGGTCCAGAAAAGAAGATAGGGAAACAAGTAAGGGAAGTGGACGTGGCTCAACTGATAAAGCATCTGCCTATCCCGTGTGGTGAAGTGGCCCACGCGCAGTGCTGCCGCATGCCAGGAGTACTGTGTAGTGCAGGGGTGTCCCCTGCATAAGGGAACCCCACACGCAAGGAGTGCGCCCTGCAAGTAGAGCCACCCCGTGTGAAAAAAGCGCAGCCCACCCAGGACTGACACCACACACATGGAGAGCTGACTCAGCAAGATGACGCCAATGAAAAAAAGTGCTGCCTTTTCCCAGTGCTGCCTGATAGTACAGGTAGACGCAGAAGAACACACAGCGAATGGACACAGAGAGCAGGCAATGGGGAGGAAGGGAAGAGAAATACATAAAATAAATCTTAAACTTTACAAAATTATAATGTGTTTATTATCATACTCATATGTTCTCCTTTTCCCCATAACATACCTTCATAATTGCCTCAAGATAAGCTGTCCAAATCTTCTGTGTTTTCGCAATGGCAGAAAAATAAATTTTATTCGAATTTGCTGCAAGGTTAAAGTATAATTTCGTATTTAGTAAATTCAGAAAGGCCACAGAGTTATCTCTTTCTTGGGCTGGTTTCAAGATACTTACCTACAATACTTTTTAGGGGGCTGACAGCATTCATCAGGGTTTTTAAAGTATCCTGAACAGTTCTGTCTCTCAGGATAATTTTCTGAAACATACTGAGGAAATTCTAAAAAGAAGGAATAACCAAAGAACTAAACATCATGAATAAAATAAGTAAACTAAAATGCTCCAGAGGGCAGAGACAGTGCCCAAGTCACACAGGCCTATAAACAGGATGGTGGAGAGAAGCAGCAAGTTCAGGTTCCTAATTGAAACAGCCTCTGTAAGGAGGAGTTACTGGCTTCAAAGGTAAAAAACTTATCTTCCCAAGATATAACTCACAAAACAGCTTACCCATCCAAATTCTACCCTGGCCAAAGAAATTCTAGTTCATTCTAAGTTCTTATCTACCTAATAGGAATCATATATGTCTGGGTGTCAGTATAAGAAAGCATGAAAGAAAAGTTAAGAGTTTAAATTGCCCAGCAAGATCTATTCTCATCTCTTCCTGGGGTTGTAGGAAACATGCATGAAACTCAAAAGGCTCACCTGTAACTCTTTGACAATCATAAAACACAGAAGCCTGTCTAACCCATTCAGACCGAAAGTCCCCAAGGTGGTCTGGATTTCTGAGAAGAGGCGGCTGCTGGTCACTTCTTGATGAGTTTTCATATCATACCAAGTGTTCAACTGGTCAATATGACATGTCATTCTAAAACCAAACAAACAAATAAACAAACAAACCAAAAACCCAAAGCAGCTCAGAATTCATCCTAAAGAGGTATGGGACCCAATGGAGCTTGGGACATCAAACATAAAAAATAAGTGACATGCTGTGTTTTCTAGCTTTGTATCTACTCATCCATTATATCTGCACAGTGACAACCAGTGAATTACAAATGAGTTAAACTACTTTTTCTTACTCTAGGCTACATAGGTTTGAGTGATTTATTTTCTACTGAGTTGGGCTGTTGTTTTGGAGTCATGTTGACGAGGCTCACTTGTCAGGCTGGAAGGCTTGAGAACCCAGTTGTCTCTCCATATGCTCTTTACATTTCTAGTGACTGGGGACAAACAGAGCCTTGGGGTCATTCCCATTTTTGTAGAAGACTTGGAATCCTTGTGCCCTGACATCTGAGACTATGACAACAAAGCAATTTTTTCCTCCTGCCAGTTTCTTTAAACATTTCGTGTAGATACCATCTTCTGGTTACCTCCCAATGATTCCTTTTAGACTCAGGAGTGCGATGATGACAATAATAACTGGTAATATTTACTGAGCACTTATTCATGTCAGGGACTGTGCTAAGACTTTTCTATGTGCTACCTTATAACAGTTCTGTGAAGTATCAGCCATTTCATCTTCATTTTACAGAGGTAGAAACTGGGGCAGCTACTGTGAAGATACCCAGGGGGGATGGGCCTCAGAATCACTGGTAGAGCTTAAAAATACAACTGCCAGATCCCATTCCTGAGAGTCTGATTCAGCAGGTCTGGGGCAGGGCCCCGTTTTTTGCATTTTCAGCAAGTTCCATGGATGACATACCCCAAATTCTAAAAAAAAAAACGAAAAAGCCCACCATGTAACTTTATTAGAATGAGGCTTAGGAGGGAGATAAAAGAGTTTCAGGAGCTAGGGGGTTAAATTTGAAAGTAAATGGGAAGAACAAAACAAGATGATTTTGAGATCTTTAGGCAGCTTCTAATGTCAGGCTTCAAAGTGTCTTTTCTGTTACCCATTGCTGGCCCTTTGAATGTTACTTCAGAGGCTCCCAATTCTGATGATGAAAATCAATATATGATATGGAAATCCTAATCATACTTAATCCTCGCTGCAAGTATCAATATGGCACTAGGTGAAGAGTTTTCTAAAAAGACTTCAGTAATAAACCCATGGGTATCAAGAAAGGAAGAGGCTACTGAACTTTTTAGATTATTCCCTCTTTTTGGCCCAGGAATCATAGAGGCAAAACTCCTCACTTCTGTGGGATTTTGGGAAGAAGTTTAGATATGGTTTATAAAATTTTCTCATTTTTTATCTTTGTTTTTTTTTTTCTTTGCTCTTTCATTTGTCTTTTATTATTTTTTTTGTTTTGTAAAATTTAATGAGACTTAAGAGACAAAATTAAGCTGGTTTAGAAGGTGGTACAAAGAAGTCAAAGTATAAGAGCATTAGATTTACACAAATTCAACCATGCATGCTCAGCTGGAGAGAGAAGGAACAGAAATCATTTTTCCTGGGTAATTCTACCACCATTCCATTCAGTAAGTATATGTCCAGGAGTAAATAGGAAACATAAGACATGAACTTGTTCTTCCCTCAGCTGGTCTTAGTATCAACTGCTCCACCTGAGGCTCGACTGAAGAAAAGGACTAACTGGCTCTGTTGGACTTACTGAGAGAGGCAGCAGTGTGTCTCTATCACGGTACCCACCAAAAATATTTTCAAGGGCTGTTTTGATTATCTGAGATTTTGGTGCAGTTCCTACTGAATTTCAAATCTATGCAACCTGTATGTCAAAGCTGTGCTGTCTGCCCTTGAACAGCATAGCACTTAAGAGTCAGAGGGCAGTTGTATATTCTGGGTCCATCATTTATTAACTACATGATCTTGAGCAAGTAATGTAGCTTTTCTGTGCCTGAGTTATTTCACCATTCAAATGAAAGTAACAGTGCCTACCTCCTAAGAATGCTGGGATGAGCACATGAATGTAAGTGCCTCATATGCTAAGGACAGTGCACAAGGTAAGTGCTCAAGAAATGTTCTGAGTACCTAAAAGTGCTGAGTACCTAAAAGACAAGAACCAGTTACTGCTATGGGGAAGTGTGCAACAGTCACACAGGTGTAGGTGATCAATTTGCAATAAAAAAGTTTTAGTGTATTGGTGACTCCACAGAGCCAAGTGAGTAGAATGTTAGTTGGAAGGCAAGAGCAGCCCTGCCTGAAAGGTGGCTAAATAGATCTGCAACTTGTTGCAATCTATGTGTCTTTGGACTTGGGCCCAAAAGGGGGAAAAATGCCTCAGAAAGAGTGAATGTGAATAAACCCATTGGAAGGGATTCATCTGTGGCAGACACAAGGGTATCATCTGAGTATCTGCAATGAGTATTAGAGTCTTCAATACCCATGGTGTTTAAGGCCCAGTGGAATTCAGATGCACCTACTTTGGGTCTGTGATCCGCAGGATTTCTCTGCAGAGCCGACCAATAAATGTTACAGACTCATCCACAGGGGTAAACTTTGGTATTGGAATATGAGTGGACTGGTACATACTTTGCCAGTCTTGAATCTAGAAAACAAAACCATAAATATTTAGTACATCTTTGATGGGGTAATCTAATTAACTTTCTTAACATAAGTTTACAAAGATCATATTTTATGAAGAGTGACATTAATGTTCCTTGTTTGCAAAGAGGAACCTATTATGACTCCATTAATAGCTGCCCAGGAATCCACATAAAACATTTATAAAGAAAGAAACATTTGTGAAAAAGTGAAGTGACTGAAGTGAGAAGTAAGTAGAGATAAAGGAATTTCTGACCTTTTGTCTTGTGAGTTGATGTGTATCAGTATAAATAAAAATCTAATATATCGGGAAGCTTATGTGGTTCAAGCAACTGCGCTCCTGCCTACCACATGGGAGTTCCATGGTGGGGTTGCTAGTGCCTCCTAGTGAAGACAGCAAGCTGGTGTGATGGGCAGGCACAGCAAGCTGACACAATAAGATAATGCAATAAGAGACACAAGAAGAAAAAACATAATGAGAGACACAACAAAGAAGGGAGCAGAGTTCCTGGTGCCTCTTAAGGAGGATGAACAGGATGACCAGCTGGTGCGATGGGTAGATACAGTGAGCTTACGCAACAAGATGATGCAACAAGAGACACAAGAGGAAAAACACAATGAGAAACACAACAAAGCGGGAAACGGAGGTGGCTCAAACGATTAGGTGCTTCCCTCCCACATCAGAGGTCCTGAGTTCAATTCCTGGTACCTTCTAAAGAAACAAAGAAGACGAACAGATCCAGCAAATGCAAACAACAAGGAGGTGGGGAGAGATTAATAAATAAAATATATTTTAAAAAAAATCCAATATATCACAAGGCTGGAAGAGACTTCATCTTTCTAAAGTGTTACTTGTATCATGTCATTTCCCACTTAAAAACTTACAGAGATGAGAAGCGGATGTGGCTCAACTGATAAGAGTGTCTGCCTTCCATATAGGAGGTCCAGGGTTCAGTACCCAGGGCCTCCTTGCCCGTGTGGTGAGCTGGCCCACATGCAGTGCTGCTGCGTGCAGCGAGTGCTGTGCCACGCAGGGGTGTCTCCTGCGTAGGGGTACCCCATGTGCAAGGAGTGTGCCCAGCAAGGAGAGCTGCTGTGTGCGAAGAAAGCACAGCCTGCCCAGGAGAGGTGCCGCACACATGGAGAGCTGACGCAGCAAGATGATGCAACAAAAAGAGACACAGATTCCCGGTGCCGCCTGACAAGAATGCAAGCGGACACAGAAGAACACACATCGAATGGACAGAGAGAGCAGACAATGGTGGGGTGGGGGGGGAGAAGGGGAAAGAAATAAATAAAAATAAATCTTTAAAAAAAGAAAAACTTGCAAATAGCTCCATGGTTAACTGGTGAGTGAAATCAAACTCCTCAGCCTTGGCACTTAAGAATTTGGAGCTAATCTGGTCTCCTTGATTTTTGTTTATGTGACTATTTTCTGTTCTGGCCAGCAGTACTCACCAGTCCCTGATAAAGGTTTGTGTTTTCCCAGCACACGTCTGGTCCTACCACCTAAGTTTCTTCATCTTTACCTACCACTGAAATTCTTTAAGACCCAATTTGTGTGCTCCCTCCTTATAACTTCCCTGATCAAGCCCAACTGAAGAAGTCCTCTGTCTTCTGAACTCTTGATCACTTGGGTTATAAATGATAACAAATAGTTTCATTTTGTAGCCATTTGATTATAGCTGCTTTCTCCATAGGATGGTAAGTTCCCAAAGGTCAGGTACCGGCTTAACTTTTCTATATTAGCCACAGCTCCTGAGGGTCCGGGAGGTACTGGTGACTATCTACCACCTACTGATTTTTAGTAACTACTTAACTATGCTTTCTTGGTATTTCAGAGGTTTTGAGTTGTATTTGAAAGATCAGAAAAAATATAGTCCAGAATTTTAATTTTAATTTATATAGATACCTTTGTTCTTAAGAAGTTATTACACTCTTGCTCCACATTGTAATTTATAATACGAGATACTTCTTCCTGCCAAATCTTCAGACCGTAAATGTTGACATAGTCCTGTATGTATTCAAAAGAGCGATGGAATCCATCCATGGTAGCCCCCAACTCCTTCAACTTGGGCATCAGTTCACTTGGCTGGGTGAAAGGGGAAAAGTAGTTAAATAAATTTAATACACTGCATTAGACTTTAAATGATACTTCAAATAAGAGAACATAGTCATCGTTTAAGATAACTTTGGAAATACTCTTTGTATATTACTTAGGATGAGTGACAACTGATGTCAGACATTTAGCAAAAAAATAGATTCCAATCATTTGGGAAAAAAGTCTCATACAAAGGAGTGTAAAAACTGATGTGGATTTTTTTTCTGTCATCTGATGAATAGATCTAACCTTAAACACTTACAATATTTAAAATTGAATCTTCAGAGTTGAAAAATACCTTACCTATAAATTTTATGCCTGTTTCTTTCTCTTGAGAAAAATTACCATACTTCCTAACAGAGAAAGCAAAGAAAAATTACTGCTTTTTAAGTTCCTATCTGCCTTAGGGTTAAGACTTTTTTTTTTATCTGTAAGAAGTAACTCTAAGTTGAAAACATCAGTTCAATTTCTTAAACTTGTGGATCAACAGGTGAAAGAAATAACTGGTTTCAAAAAGGATTTTCTTATAATGTGAATGGATTACAATAAAGGAACAAAAAGCACTTCAGTTATTTGCACTGAAAATCTTACACATTAGGTATACAATAGGCAAGGTTTTGTTCATGACAGACTAGAGATGGTGCTCTAGCCAAATCTGCAAGCTGAGCAGAAAGAAAGGATAGACCGACTTTGGCTTTGGTACCTTGGCTCGAGGGTTGAAGATCAATCCCCTATGAAGGGCAAAAGCAACACGTTTAACTAGTTCCTTCCTTATTCCATCTTCTAGCAACTGCTTTGGATCCACCTAAAGTAATAAATGGCAGTTAGGAAAAGAATAGTACAATCTTGAAAAAACTCCAGAGGAAATATAGATTTTTCCAGAGTCCGTATTGGAATACTGTCCTACCTCATTTCTAAATTATAAAGATTTTTTTTTCCTTCTCTGTTGCTCTTTAGATCTTATGGCATGGACTGAATTATTAAACCTCTCATCTCTTTAGGAATGGTTCGTCTCAGTAAAATTCATGATGATAATATTTCAACAGAACATTTCAAAGATGGTGGGTATGATGAGTTTTAAATTGCCTCAAATTTTACGATTTCATTCAAACGGACAAGTGCCCTTTCTTATTGCCAGGAGGCAGTGGAATAAAATATCTGAATCTGAATTCGGATACATGTCTTTCCTCCAAATTTTAACTCAGGGCATCTATATCCATATGAGGAAATTCAAGTTTTGGGTTGACTACTCTGAAGATTTAACAATTAATTTGTCTTTCCTTGCAGCATTCTTGGAATGTTCTGCTTAGGGAGATAAAATAGGAAAGTAAATCTACTACTTAAGTATATGCCTATTTTGCTGATTGCTTTTAGTGTAATGAGAATGCTTCTATTATTCACCTAAATACCAGTCTCTCATCAATTTTAGAAAACATCAGATAGTTTCACCACACTCCCTTGAATTCCCTGAGCTTGTTTCTTTCACTTTTAATGTGTAAAGTCACAAAGAAGACAACTGATGGGTTTTATCTGTTTTCAAGTATATTTAAACTTTAGGAAAACTGTAGTGAAAGTTGCAGAAAATATGAAAGAGAAACATGTTGAACTATATCATGACTATGCAAATCAGCAAAATCCTGATTGTGGAGAAAATATAGGTCAAATGCCCTGGGTACTTAGCAAAAACTACAGATTAAAAAACGTTTATTATTTTTTTTAATGGGCAAGTCTACACCTTAGTGTCTAGAGAGCTACGCTTGGATAACAAAGGTATAAAGACAGAGAATGAGATTAAGTCAAGGTCACTGGGGATGCCTCAGAAGCAGAGGGCCTGGCTAAGGAGCTGTACTTGTCCTGAGTGGAGGTTAGAATGACATTTGCTTTATAATAACTCCTTTTTCTGTAGCTTTCTGCTTTTGTACTTTATTTTATGACAAAAAAGGTAGATTCTAATTTATAAACAAATATAACCCGTAAGAACTAAATCAAAGAAATAACATGAAGCTTTAAAAGGAATATTCCCTTTGAGAACAGATTTAGTGATAAGCTAAGTGCTTTCATGAATCTTTCAATTCTTCCCAGATTTCCACTACGGAAGCGCTCACAGCTAAAAGAGTAAGCCCTCTTCACCCAGTGTCTCCCTCAAACTTCTACTTTCTTCCCCTGGGTTTAACAACAGTTGATTATTTTTGTGTATATCCTCCAAACCGTTATGTCTTAGTTCATATACTTAAGTATTTGTCTTTCAACAGATATTTACTATCAAAAATCTAAATGGAATTGTAAGATTTATAACCTCTTCTGTAATTCCCTTTATTCACTTTATGTCTTGGAAATCTACCAGTGGCAGAGTTCTCTTTTTTCTGAGGTGCCGGGGCAGGGGATTCGACCTGGATTTGTATATGGGAACCCGGCACATCCCATGTGGGAAGCCGGCACTCAACTGCTTGAGCCACATTCGTTCCCACACACATCTTTAGAATGGCTGCAGGGCAATCCACAGTATGAATATCCTAGGATCTATTTAGCCATTTCCATACCAATGGATGCTTTGGCTATTTCTGTTTTTCTTTGCTTTCTGTAACAATACACATGCTTATAAGCATATCTCTGTGCATATCTCACTTGTTTTAAATGAGCTAATCAGAGTGAACCTATAATTTTGAAACGTGTTTGAAATAAATCATTTGCATTTTGAGTTTAAAGGTCAGTGTGGGCTAACAGGATTCCCTACAAAAACCCCTGCATTGTTAAACTGGCACTGACCAGTCTTCTAGATTGAATGGATTTGGTATATTCCCTCTGCTCATATTATTTGAAAGATCATGGCAAATGATGTCTATTTTTCTTAAGCAATCTTTCCTTTGATAATTACTGCTAGCGATTAAGTGTTTTTTTTACTTCCTCTTATATTGGCCACTTTGCATGTGAGATGCCTAAAGTGGTCCTAGGATCAACCACCACTTTTTGGATCAGTCAGATGTGAGTAACCAGCATGTGTCCTCTCTGCATGTCAACGGAATTAAAGGGCATGAGACTAAAGCACATTTAGTGGAATCTAAATGTGGGTATTTCTTTTAATGCACTTCCAGAAAAACTCAAACCACAGTTCTCCTTCTATTTGGATTCCTTTCTTAAATTTTCTTAACATGAATGTTAATCTGGCAATTCTATAATGATAAACGTAAAAACGAATCAGAAATGTTCAGATTCTTCCTAAATCAGATAAGTGGAACCATAAGTAAAAGCACCATGAACTATGCAAACAGGCACATCATTGTAAGCACAGAATTAAAAATTAAAACAGCAATGAAATGCTACCTGATACCCCTTGGGATGGTGGGAAAAAAAAAAGTGCAAAATACCAAACTCTGGCAAATTTATGGGTAGACACACAGGAGGCAGTCATTTCAGAGGGAATCTGGCAGTAGTGAGACAAAGCAAGTAGGAATATGCCCTAAGGCCTGATGACTTGCTTCTGGGTATATCGCTTTCAGAGAAATTTTTACACTGTCTAGAGTGAGGACAAGTGCTGAGATGCTCATCCTGACATTGTTTGTGATAATGGGGGGCTGGAAGCAACATTGGTGTCTGTCCCTAGGGCAATGGCAAAGTAAAAGGTCGAATGCTATGCAGCAGGAAGAAATAACTACTACCTGGCCTAGAAACATGAATAAAGTTTGAAAGCAATAACCAGTGAGAAAAGTTGGATAAAAGAATGAGAGTTATAGCACAATAGGATTCAGATAAATTAAAAACACACGCACACGTAAGATAACACCACATGCTACAAGTAAGGATACTTGCATATTTAGGGACATTTATCAAACATATCAGAGTGAGTGCTATGTAGAACGGGAATAGGAGTGGGGATCCAGTAGAGAAAGAAAAAAATAGAGGCGCTTGCATGCTCAGTGGTGACAATGGTCTGTGAGCAGACGAGTATGAGTATCTCAGTTCTCTGCACCCAGTGAGCAATTTAGAACTAGTAAAAAGCAAGAAAGAAGGGAAAAGAGAGAGAGACAGCTAATTGCCTAAGGGAACTGAATCATTTTCTTTGCTTTGCTTTAACAAAAATTCAATAAAACGGGTTTTCCTTCAATTTAAGTAATTTTTGAGCAAAATAGTTACTAGTATATTTTCCCCAGAACTACAGGATAAAAAAGACATTCTAAGACTGCAGGAGATTGCCTTTGAGTATTATGAAAAATAAAGATTATAATGCTCTCTCATCCTCTGTCTGAGGATCAAAATCTGAACGTGAAACAGCAAGCTTTACAAGATGCTCACCTCACTCCCTGTTCCACGTGCGGTAAGTACCACAAACATCCCAACAACTGAGAGTATTACTACTAGACCACACAGACCAGCATCAGAACCATTACCTTGATAATGCCAACCAAAGTCGTTTTCATCATGAAGATGCCTTCAGTGAAAATGGAAATAGCATGAGTAAGCTTGGCAACCTTTAACAAAGAAAAAGAATTATGATGAAGTACTTCAGATCAAGACCCAGCATGCCCTCGAATGCTCAAAGACAACACAAACGAGCAAGCAGCTTTAGGACACCTGTGCACACAATGCCCAGACAGCAAGGAGGACTGTGTGGTAGCTGAAAGGCCACCACTGGACATACTACGTACCTGAGCCAGAAGATATTAATCAGTCCTCACCTTGGACAAATCATTTCCCCTTCTTTGGGCTCCTGTTTCCCTCACTCATAAGAAAGAGAGGGCAGGACTCAATGAGTCCTTTCCAGCTAGAAAATCAAAACTCAGGGAAGGAAATTTCCCTTTCACTTCCCTCCACATTCTTTTTTTTCCCTTCAAGAAATGCCAGAAATCACTGCTGGAGTAGACAGATGCTGTATTTTAAAGTCAGAATAAATGTGGATACCAAGCTAAAGAATCTAAATTCTTGATGCATTTTTTGGAGTTCTGACAGAGGATATGAAGTTGATGCTGGAGATCATATTTTCAATTTTCACTTGCTTTTACTTTTCACATCCTTAATTTTAAGTTTAGGGAGAAAGAAAAGCAGAGGTGTTTGGAGAGAATAACCTCTGGGGCTACACAACTATTAGAATGGGTTTAAAAGTCTGGCCATAAGAAATGGTTAATGCAATATAGACGATTTTGTACCACTTGTATGGCATACAAATCAGAACTTGGAAGTGAAAAAATCTAGGCAATCTAGCTTAAAGAGAGGGGCTGCTTTACCAAGTGTTATGGACTTAATAATTTCCCCCCTAAAGACATGTTCAAGTCCTAATCCCCAGTCCTGTGGATGTGAACTCATTTGTAAATATTAATAGGACCTCGGAAGATCTTATTAAGATGAAGCTTAAATTAATCCAAGTGGTCTTAATCCAAATGACTGCAGTTCTTATAAGCATGGGAAATCTGGACACAGGAGAAGTCAGGAGGAGTCCAGAAGGTAACTGATGGCCATGTGATGGAGGCAGATTGAGTTATGGTGGGTGGCCTACAACCCATCAGCAAAATGCTACAGACTTTAGAGGACACTTGACTTTGGACTTCTGGCCTCCAAAACCGTGAGAAAATAAATTCCTATGGTTTACACTAAGCAGTACGTAGTATTTGTTGTAGCAGCCCTGGAAAACTAGGACACTGAGTCTGTTCAAAAGGATAGTGACTATAGTGAACTCTACTTCCATTGAGAACATTCAGGCAAACAAGGCTTTAAATACACAGGAAATTAGAGTATAAAGGTATGATCACACTAAAATGGTAAACCATGATTATTATTAAGAGAGTGAAAAAATGAATCAGAATTGGTCTGGTGGTCCTGGGGATGTGGCAGGTGATGCAGAAGACGGTCTTACAAGGTCCCTCTGGAACCTTTGATATTTCATGGTTTTTAGTTTTAAATATCAGAAGGCAAAAGTCAAAGGAACACGGCACCTCATATCGTGGGCCAAGCTGGGCATAGTCCCTCAGCTTGTCTTTGTCCAGTCGGGTAGGCACTTCAATGATATCATGGGTCTGAAGCTTTATGATCTTTAAAAGAGAAGTAAACATGCTTTCCGGAATGATCTGCAAGACCTTTAGTGAAAGGGAAAAGAGGAAAAATATTGGACATCTATTTTCTTCTTCTCAGCTAATACATGTTAGAATGACAGTAAGAAGGCTATCAGTGTGTTCACAAACAGCAAAATTGTCTACATGAAGGGATGCAGAGAAGCTTAAAAGAGGAATTTTCATAACAGCTACCATGCACAGGGCTTTGTTCCTTCAAACATTACTTGCTCCCAGCATATAAAACTAATCCTTACAAAAATACTGCACAGAGGTATGTATCTGTCCCACATTACAGAGCTAAAGACTGAGGTCCACAGATGTGAAGTAAAATCACTTTAGAGCACTGAGTAAGAGACGCATCTAGATTTTGAATCCAGGCTTGTCTGGCTCTACTATTTTAAAACAGCTGTTGGCCAATAGATGCAAATGTTGCCTTGAGACATGTCTTACCTTTCTTACATAGGACACCAATTCGCCAGAATAATACTGAGACACACTGAGAAGGTCAGGACTGTTTGCTTGATTAATACGAAGAAGGGGTAGATCAAGGGCAGAGACAAGCTGGAAGAAAAAGATATTTGTTTTTCTGTTTCAAAAAGACCTAAAAATATTTCTTTCCAGAAGCAGTAACATACAACAAAGCCCTTGGGCTCTACAGGCAGCCACGGCCACTAACTGCATCAATATTAATAATAGTTTCTGATAACTTTAAGTGACAGGACGGTGACATAATTTTTTTTAAGGTCAGCTTTTACGGGAGTGAGTCTCAAGGTGTGGTCCCTGGACCAGAAGCAAGCAGTAGCATCTGGGAACCTGTTAGGAATGCAAACTATTGGGCCTCATCTCGGATCTACCGATTCGGAAGCTCTGGGGGTGGGGTCTAGCAGTCTATGTTTTAACAAGCCCTCCAGGTGATTTCTGAGTCACACTCAAGTTTGAGAACCACTGTGTGACTCCTCCATGGAAATTAGAAATTCTGATTGAAGACTACTCTTGTTAATGCAATTGAAGACACCAGTGCCTGAAAGAAGTGCCATTATTTATGCACCTTTAGGGAAGGATATTGATGATATGCCATCAATTATAAAAACTCATCTCTAATTACAGAGGTGTTAAAATATGAAAAAAAAAGTGTATCTTGGAATTGATACACATGGAAATTACTTCATAAGACACTGAGGAAATTATATGCTCAGTTATCATAATCTGGAATTACTTTAGAGCAAAAGTCCTGTCTGTGCTCACCCCTGTTCCCTAACCTCTGGCATAGACCCTAACTTATAGTAAGGGCTCAATAAGAATTTTTTGAATGGGTAAGAAAAGAACCTAATTCATATCTAGGGACCAGAGCCTCAGCGTTTTAGTGTAATAAAACTTTTCAAATCAACTTTTTGTCATATAAAAATATTTTTCTGTGAGAAATTCCAACTTTTTAAATTCAAACTTCATATCTTTCAGGCATCTTTTGAAACTATTTTCTCAGGAAAAAATTGCAAGCAATTTTTTAAGTAACAGAAAAAACTTACAATGCATTAACTTTCCAAAAGGATGAATTCTTGGGCTGAATTAATGAAGTTAAATAATGAAGGCAACTCTCCCCTAGTAACTGAGACTGTGATCTCACGGATCCTTGCTCACCTTTAAGAATGTGGCTCTGAGTTTAGTCACCATGGATGGGTTTACCCTTATGCTTTCTTGCATGATGGACGTGAAACTGTCAAAAGAGATAAATGGGAAGATGATGTCGGTAGCGCCCTTCGTCAAGGTAAATGTCAGGCTGTCTTGCCTTGATTTGGGAATCACTAAGGAGACGTCACAATGTCTGTGTTACCTGTCAATTAATTGCCAAGCAAAGGAAAGGTCCCCGACGATCTGCATGGTGATCAGGACCTCCTCTTTAACATTAATGGTTCTGATCATTTGATGGAGAAATTTGCGAGTATCGGCAAGAAACTGACATACTTGCAGATTTGATTCCAACTGGTGAAATTCTTGAACCTGTGTTACATAAATGCACTTAATTAAAAAAACTCTGAAGGCCTCTTTGGTGCTCATATTTCCTTAAAAACACCTCAAATAAAGCACACTACTTACCATTTCTTGACAAAATTTATATTTCAAACTTCAATTTCAGAAATATATTAAGATAAGTCACGAAACAATATACAAGTTTCTAGGGTTAGAAAATGCCCCAGTACTATTTTCTTGTACATACATGACATAAGTGAATACACCCATTTTCTGTTTTAATACCAGTAAACATATACTGAAAAAAAAATCTTAATTCTGAATTTGTGTAGAACTGCTGAAATATAAAATAGGTAACATCATAACCAAGGTACAGGCATGTGTAGATCATTAAGTTCTTTTGATATATTCCTTAAAACAAAGTAATGATTCTACAGTGTCCTGGAATTTTAATGTATATAATTTAAGAGGTCTAGGCTATATGACAAAATAAATAGAAAGAGAAAAAGCACCGAAGTTTTAAAGTTTTGTATAGCTGTGCTACAGACTAGAAAATCTAAAAAAAAAAAACAAAAACAACCGAAATAGAAACAGTTCAAGTGTGCAATTGTTCCGGACTGTCTAGGCAAACATTGGTAAGCTAACAGTGGAGCATGATACTGTGTTGTCATCAATAGTGACCATCCTAAAAATCTGGCAGAAAGAAGAAAACAGCCTATCTTCAAAACACAAAAGCATTCATTATACCTCTGTAAAAAAAATGTACAATCATACCAACTGAACAGTTATAGATTAAGACTATAAATGATGTTTTAAGCAAAAGAGTTTATGATTTGATTGATGCATTTGTTTAATTTTCCATTTTAAGCCCATTAAATATACAGTCAAAACTTTAGGGAAGCGGATTTGGCTCAACTGATAGAGCATCTGCCTACCATATAGGAGGTCCAGGGTTCAACTCCAGGACCTCCTGACCTGTGTGGTGAGCTGGCCCATGTACGTGCAAGGAGTGCCGTGCCATGCAGGGGTATCTCCCATGTAAAGGAGCCCCATGCACAAGAAGTGAGCCCCACAAGGAGAGCCACTCCATGCAAAAAAAGCGTAGCCTGCCCAGGAGTGGCACCGCACATATGGAGAGCTGACGCAGCAAGATGATGCAACAAAAAGAGACACAGATTCCCAGTACCGCTGACAAGAATGCAAGCGGACACAGAAGAACACATAGCAAATGGACACAGAAAGCCGACAACGGGGAGCGGGAGGGGCAGAATGGGAGAGAAATAAATAAAAAAGAAATCTTTAAAAAACAAAACAAAACTTTAAGCATGGACAGGTACAAGCATTTTGAGGTCAATAAAAACAATAAACAATTTTTTTTTTCAGAAAAAATCGATCACTTGTAAGCATATGATCATTACGCAACCACTTTCATTTTGGACTACTGTTTTCTAGTCTTTTTCCTCCAAGGCACACGCTTTACAAGCCTAAAAACAGTATAGACATGCAATATTCTTTTCTGCATCTTCATCTTCATCAATTTTCCCAATGTTTTATATTGTTTGCATAATTATTTTACATACACTACTACATATTTCTTCAGGTTGAAATACCATAATTTTTGCTACAATTCTCTTCATGCTGGTCCTTTCATTATTTTCCTAATTTTAGAACACTGTATATAACCATGCTCTAAGAAGCACAGTAATGCATATTGCTTTACTCCTCTGATGAAATATTTTCTTAGGTGTATTTACAGGAAAAGCTTTCTGGGTGGGTACAAAAAGCATGATTTATGATCCCAAAACTGTTACATAAAAAGGCTCTCCTTACCTCCTCCAGAGCTTGTATTAGCTGCACAGTTTTTCTGCCTGCAGCAGTAGAGTCATCATAATTTAAAGATAGTATTTGCTTTGAGATCTCTCTGAACCAAGCTTGAAGATTTTCTATTAATACAGAAATAAGGAAAGACTGCTGAAATTCCAGAAATCCTACAGGTGAAGCTTTGAATTTCATTGAATAATCTTTCACAAATCCAGTTCTTCCTCATAGAGCTTTTACTATGTGTCTAACATTGCTCTCAGGAATTCTCTAAACAACAAAAAGCAACAACAGCAACAAGGAAAAGCCCTGAAACATGTGCTCTAGTAGAATAATGCAACTTTATTAAATAACCTGGTTTACAATATCTGGAAGAAAATGGCTAGAGACCCAAGTATGTGTTATAGACCATATGGTAGTGGTGGGAGGAGTCAGGAGGGAAGTGAAGGATGCAACCCAAAGCTACCTGGAAGAGTTTTCTGGAGAAGTGAGGAAGGGTGAAGATCTGGATAGGAAGAGAGTTGGAGAAGGATGTTCTATCTAGATGAAGGGCCAAGCATGAGCAGAGGCTTTGGGCAGGAATGACCATGGCACGTCACGGAGGGCCAGGAGGAGACAACCTTGTCAGGAGCACGAGGGAGGAGCAGTGAGCAGGGCGCAGTGTGTGAACAGCTGAGATGGTGCCAGCAATGGAGGGGTAAAAAGAGTTCAAGATTTGGAGTCTGAATTAGAATCTGGGTTCTGGACCTTTGTTATCTTCAGTAAAATGATTACATTTTTAAGCCTCAGTTTCCTTATATGTAAAATAAGGATAAAGATGTTTATCTCACTGGTTGTGAGGATCAAATAAGAAGTATCTGTGGGGTGTAGATGTGGCTCAAGTGATTGAGAACCTGCTTCCCACATGGGAAATTACAGGTTTGGTTCCCAGTGCCTCCTAAAAACATGAAAACAAACAAGCATGAAAAAAAACCAATGCAGGGTCACATGATGTGGCTCAGTGGTTGAGCACTGGCTTCCTATACACAAGGTCCAGGGTTAAATCCCTGGCCTTGTTACCTCAAAAAAAAAAAAAAAAAAAAAAAAAAAAGAAATATATGTGAAAGTACTTCCAAAGCTGAAATATGCTATATAAGAAGTAAAAGTATGAGATGGTAATTTTAAATAAATTTTGAAATAATCCTGGCATTTATAAGGACCTAAAAGAGACTAGAACAGAGACAAATGACCTGGATTCAACTAATCTGGTCACATCATTTACAGGTGGTTCTTTGTTTTTGCTTTTTAGTCACCATATGATGACCTGTAAAACTTGTTGCCAATTTATATAACATTATTATAAATTGGCTGACTTTTTCTGATAGGAACAGTAATTTGGAATGAATGATTTGGATATATACTTATTTATATGATTTGGATGTATATCTATATTTTAGAGCATCAAAATATGCTGTTCAGCATCAAATAAATCAACAATATGATTAAAATAGGAGAAAAGACAAAATACAGTGATGACAAGCTCATATTAATTAAAAATAGAAAAGTTATTTTTTATAAAAAGCTATACAATTAAGCAATTCTAGCATATAATTAATTTTACTGGATAGTTAAAACAAACATTAAGAACTGAAATATGGATTGTCATCTTAAAATTCAGAATGGTTTTTCAGGAGGCAATTTTAAAGGTTCCTGCCTATATAAAAATTTAAAGCAATACCACAATTTTCCCGGAGATAAACTTTCCTAAAGGAGGCAGAATTATTATTATTTTTCTTCTTTATTTCCTTTTAAATGTTAAATTAAAAAAACATGAGGTCCCCATATACCCCCCGTCTCCCTCACCCCACTCCTCCCACATCAACAATCACTTCCATCATCGTGGCGCACTCACTGCACCTGGTGAATACATTTTGGAGCACTGCTGCACCACGTGGACAGTGGTCCACACTGTAGTCTGCACTCTCCCCCAGTCCACCCAGTGGGCCATGGTAGGACACACAATGTCCAGCATTTGTCCCTGCAGCACCACCCAGGACAACTCCAAATCCTTATTACAGTTAAACTTGGGCTGTTTGAAGTTTTAAAAACAATCTGCTGGTCCCCATTTTTGCCATTAGATGGCAGGTGCATTGGTGAACTGTGAAACAAGTACTTAGAAGAATTGTAGATATCTTCGGTGTTAGTAGTTATTAATATTCTTGGGTGATGTAGCCTTCTGAGACAATCAAGAAAGCTATAAATCCTTCCTCTCCACCCCTCCAATGCCCACAAGCTGACACACGTCGTTTTGCATACTGTTGGCAGGGAAGAGTTGGTTATGACTCTCTAAAGCCTATCTGTGAACAATCTTTGTATACGAACCTCTGATTTAGCTTAACTCCATATTTCAAAGATAAGAAAACTGAGGTACAGAGAGGGTAAGCCTATTGCTCAAAGGAGCATAAAGATAGAGGGGGCAAAAACTAAACTTCAGATTTTTACTAACCATGCTAAAGAGAAATGTCATAGCGCAAAAAGAGGAAAACAGAAGGACTTTTTTCTATGCCAGTTTCTAAGGTTTCAAATAATCCGAATATACATTTCAAAAACACCAATACTTCCTCTTCACCAATTACCATTTTTCTCCACTCTGGTTAGGGGTTTCACTCCTGAAAAGACATCGGCAAGTTCGGTCATCCGCTCGGAACCCTCCTTCTTGTAATGCTCCCACTTGGCCTGCTTTTCTGAAAGCATTTGCTTGAACATCTGTTGAAAAGACAAAAAAGATGTATTCACTTAAGAGAAAATCAAGATCAGGCAGTTTACTGAGAAAGCCTGAGTGAAACCAAATTTATTACCAAAATTTACATCTGAAGAGTAACATTTATCCTGACGCCATCACTTCATAGAAATTACAAATTTATACAAGTGGGGGTGGTGGGGCAAAGCTAGACCTCTCTAAGGCAGTCATTCTCAGACCAACGAAACAGAAACAGCACTTGCAGGGCTTTTAAGTTTTCAGATTCCTGAGCCCCACCCCTGAAAATTTTGGTTTAGAAGGTAGATGGTCTTGGATGGGCCCAGGAATCAGTATTTTTTAGTGTACAATTACAGTTGGTCCTTTCTAGGTAACAATTTCTGTGATTCTAATTTAATTTCTCGAGGGAGGTTTGAGTATTATCTTGTCTAATGACTGGGGAATGAACTAAATCACTTAAAAAGTTCTTTTTTGTTCTACTATATGCAGTAATTCTCTTTATTGATTCATCCTTCATAAAATTTAAATCTTATAAACGCTTGGACAAATTAGAAAATGCTATGACTCAGAGATTTTTTTTTTGTTTTTGCTTTTTTATGAAACACCTTAATTTTTTGTTAAAGGACATGTCCTCTCAGACAAAAGCATAGAGCTTATTTCACTGGGCTCTTAAGAGGAAAAGATGGGGAAGTGGATGTGGCTCAAGTGACTAGGCTTCTGCCTATCACATGGAAGATCCCGGGTTCAGTTCCCGGTGCCTCATGGGGAAGGTGAGCTGGCACAACAGACAGGCACAGCAAGCTGATACAGCAGGATGACACAACAAAGAGATACAAGGAGGAGAGACAATGAGAGACACAGCAAACGAGGGAGCTGAGGTGGCTCAAGCCATTGGGTGCCTCTCTCCCACATGGGCGGTCCCAAGTTCAGGTCCCAGTGCCTCCTAAAGAGAAGATGTGCAGACACTGAGAGCACACAGCAAACAGAGAGCATAGAGCAACCTCAAATGGCCAGGGGCTGGGGGAGAATAAATGAACAGAATAAGTCTTTAAAAAAAGAAAAAGAGGAAAAGACGCATGAATACTGATATTTCTTATAAGAAATTTTGCATTCATTAGACTTATAATCAGTATGAAAAACATGAATGGAGAGAAAAATTCTATCCACAGACGAGAGAATCAAGGCTGGGTTTCCACCTTGTGCCACCAGTTGAAGCAGAATCTTAGTGATTTAGCAGGATGATTAACAACAGCAACAAAAAGGATAAATAGCATGATGAGGCACAGTGAGAATTATTTAGAGAATCTAAATCTTTCTGAGTGGCTGGGTTCATCAGTGCTATCTGACAAAGCTTTGGTGGCACAAAATCATCCTTAGCCCTTCATTGCGAACCAAACTGCTTCAAGTCCTTTGGATACTCATTTATTTGAACTCATAGGCTTCGTATCTTGTAAAACAGGATTAGGGATGGGGGCAGAATTTGAATTAGGAGACCCACCTCCATATAAAAATTAGAAGAAACCCAAGTCCAATTACTCAGAGAAGAATCAGTAAGTGATTCTAGAAAAGGCTTTGGGTAGGAATTAGGAAAAAAGAAAACAAGTTAAAGAACCAAACTGAAATGTCAGAAATGCAAATACATAATTTCCTTGCTCAATTTGAATTAGTGTTTTTTGTTGTTGTTTTTCTTTTCCTCTTTTCTACTAGATCTTTCTCTTCTTGAAGACCTTTACCAATGAAGTGGTGTTCTTTCAGGCTGTTTCTATTTCCTCTCTACCTGACTAAACAGAAGGAAACTGCTCATTCTATTTCAATAGATTCTGGAGAACAGAATTATGATTAGAAATGCAGCCTGATCAGTCAGCCCTTCAGAAGAGCAATTCTTCCTTGTGGGTGACTCCCACTTGCCTCTAAAAGACCACCTTTTCTTAGATTAACTGATGTGATCCCTGGGTTCTGTACTTGGGATCTGTTCTGACTTTTGGTCTTGTGTAATCTACCCTGCTACGTTTGGAGATCCCTGATGCTAGGGACAGGGACATACATTGTTCATCTTTGAATTTCTAGCACCTACCTGGGAATGGAGCAGGCATTTAAGAATTATCTGACAGTAATTATTAAACATTTGTTAAATGTCCAATCCTGTCTTTTTTAAAATAAGAACTCAGACAGCTAGAGTCCATAGCTTGAATCATAGAGATTCAGCCCCTACATCCTAATCTGCTTTACATTCATAGGCATAAAAAACAAGACTTTGGTGTTTTATCAGTATTTTACCTCTTTGAGTATAAACTCAAATTGTGCAGTATCCAGTAGCAACTGGAAGAGGATCTTGGGGTTATATCTGGAGTCAGTTAAAATTTGGTCCTTGATTTGACGAAGGCGTTTGTTGTTTGGGTCACAGGCTAGAAAGAGGAAGAAAGAGCTATCAATTTAAAAACCATATAGAAAACATCCATGAAATATAAGATCAATTCTTAAATACTGAGCTTCTTTCACTTTAAGCATTTTAAAAGTAATGAGCAAATGTATATCAATAAGAGAAGGCATAATAAATTATGGTACATCCTTGCTTTGGAGTACAATTGAACACTTGGGTTGTTTCCATCTTTTGGCAATTGTGAACAACGCTGCTATGAATGTTGGTGTGCAGATGTCTGTTTGTGTCATAGTTTTTAGTTCTTCTGGATACATTCCTAGTAAACGAATTGCTGGATCATATGGCAGTTCTATATTTAGCTTCCTGAGAAACCACCAAACTGTCTTCCACAGAGGCTGCACCATTTTACACTCCCACCAACAGTGAAGGAGTGCTCCTATTTCTCCACATCCTTTTCAGCACTTAATGTTGTCTGTTTTTTAAATAATGGCCATTCTATGTGGTGTTAAATGGTATCTCATTGTCGTTTTAATTTTCATTTCCCTAATAACTAGTGATATGGAACATTTTTTATGTGCTTTTTAGGCATTTGTATTTCCTTTTTGGAGAAATGCCTATTTAAATCTTTTGCCCATTTTTAAATTGGATTTCTTGCTCTTTTATTGTTGAGTTGTATGATCTCTTTATACAGAATGGAAATCAAATGCTTATTGGATAAGTGGTTTTCAAATATTTTCTCCCATCGACTGGGCTGTCTTTTCACCTTCTTGATGAAGTCCTTGGAATCACAGAAATGCTTAAGTTTGAGGAGGTCCAATTTATCCATGTTTTCTTTTGTTACTCATGCTTTGGAGTAAGGTTTAGGAATCCACCACCTACCACCAGGTCTTGAAGATGTTTCCCTACATTTTCTTCTAGAGGCTTTATTGTACTTCCTTTTATATATAGGTCTTTGAAAAAAGAAAGTCATAGAACAATGTTCCCAGAATTTGTAAGCATTTTGAGGAAAACATTTAACTGTATTTTATATACCTATTATAAACATGTATATGTGTGATTGTATATTATTTAAAAAATCAAGAAAACACTCACCAGATTTTTTTAAAGTAGGTACCAGGGATTGAACCCAGAACCTCATACATGTGAAGCAGGCTGCTCAACCACTGAGCTAAAACCATTCGGCCTTCAGCAGATTTTTCTTTTTTTTATTCCCTGCCCCCCTTGTGGCTTGTTTGCTGTCTGCTCTCTGTGTCCATTTGCTGTGCAGTGTCTGTACTTATTTTTATTTTTTATTTATTCACCCCCCCCCCGCACCCTTGAGGCTTATTGTTTGCTCTCTGTGTCCATTCGTTGCATCCTCTTCTGTGTTTTTACTTGTCTCCCTTTTTTGTTGCATCATCTTGCTGAGTTGGCTCTCTGCAGTGTGTGGGCAAGCCCATCTTCACAAGGAGGCCCTGGGGCGCAAACCCAGGGCTTCCCATATGGTAGATGGGATCCCAACTGATTGAGCCACAGCCGCTTCCCATCAGCAGATTTTTAACATGGTTACCACTGAGGAATGGATGTGAAGTTATGAGTGAGAGGTGAGGGCTCTGACCTTTAAACTTCTTTACTTGAGTTTTATAGGAGCATGTATTATTTTAAAACATAACAATACAATAAAGATCATAAACAATCACTAAATTGTATTAGCCTCCTTTAATCTTTGTAAGGTTTACTATGAGGCATTTTGAAGAAGGAAAAAGTCATCAAGATGTTAAGGAACTGGATAGATTTTTTTTTCATTTTTTAAAAATTAATTTATCGAAATATATCACCTACACACAAACATACATAAACAGTAAGTGTATAGTAATAGTTGTGAACTTACAAACAAACATATATAACATCATACAGGACTCTCATAACTCACCCTACCACCAACACCTTACCTTGTTGTTAAACCTTTTTAACTAATGATTAAAGAGCACTGTCAAAATATTACCACTAATCAAAGTATTTTCCCCCAACTCTCCCTATTATTATCTTTAAGTCATTTATATATGAACAAACACAAACAATTAAGTGTATAGTAAAAGTTGTGAACTTACAAAGCAAACATGTGTAACATCATACAAAGGTCCCATATATCAACCCTCCACCAACACCTTGCATTGTCGTGAGATGTTGGTTACAAATTACAAAAGAATATTGTCAAAATCTTACTACTAATTATAGTCTTTATCTTACATTTGGTGTGTTTTTCCCCAACACACCTTATTATTTTTTAAATACATTTTTTTATGACAGAAGTTGTAAACTTATAAAACAATCATGCACATATGCAGAATTCCCAAGCAACACCCCTCTATCAATACACCACTCTGTGGTGGAACATTTGTTACAGATAAGATAATATCATCTGATTGTTACCATGTCCATAGCATATATTTGGTTCACGTTTTCCATACTGCCCCATTATCAACACAGTACATCTTTGGCATAGACGCAAGAATATTATATTATTACTGCTAACCACAGTCCATAGGTCATTCCAGTTGTATTTTTCCCATGCGTTCCCAACACCCTGCAGTAGTGATATACATTTGCTCTAAATCACAAAGGACACTCTTGCATCTATACCACCAACCACAATTCTCATCCGCCTCTTGATTTTCTGAGCTATTCATGGAACTGGATAGATTTTAAAGTCACACTTGCTATCCTCTCTTTCAGGATCTCTGGGAAAGAGTCTCATTTGCCAATTCTGAGAAATATAACTAGCCCCTATTTCCTGCCAACATATTTAGAAGAAAGGATGCCAAACTACAAATACAGCATAGACTCTTACTTGTGTGAATACTTAAACTTCCTATACAAGCAGGAGATCACTACAACTCTTCGTCATGTAGTGTGACTTGGTCTCGGCCCTCTCTAGGAATGGAGCATTTCATACACAGCTGCTGACAGTACTCAGACTACCAATCAAAATGCAAGGCTGTACAAAACTCTCAAAATTAGTTCATCCTCTTTCCAGTGGTACCAGATACCATGAAGAACCAGTGATATTGATTTCTCTCCCCACTGCTTTTGAGAGGAATGATCATTCATTCCCTAATAAACCATTTATGCTTACTGTGAGGCAGGGAATGTGCTGGATAGGAAAAATATAGTAGGACTAAGACCCAATTCTGCATTCAAAGAGCTTATTTTTCAACATGAAAGCGAATATCAAGCAAGCAGAAAAACACAATAAATTGGGACATGTGCCCCGACAGAAGAAGCACAGAGTTCCATGAAAGCATGGAAGAAAGGCCCTTAATCCAGATCAAGATTTTTGTGCATGACCTTACATGATCTTACAATGGCCTTACAATAAAAGCCATTATGCATTTTGTTAGAACTTATAAAAGTGCACGGTACAGAATCTGAAACATAATGTAAACCGCTGACCATGGTTAGTGGTAATGCTTCAATATTTGTTCATCAATTGTGACAAATGTTACCATACATGTGTAAGATGTTATTAAGAGGGGAGAATTTGAGAGGGGGAGAGGGTGGGGTATATGGGAATCCCCTATATTTTTATATGACTTTCCTGTTACCTAAAGCTTCTTTGAAAATAAAGTGAAAAAATAAGACACTGAGTAATCATACAGAAGAAACTGTCACTGTACATAAAAGATAACATCTTACGGGAATGAAAGACAAGGTAAAATTTTTTTACTTTAAAAATTTCTATATATTTAAAAAAATTTTTAATTATGTTTATTTTTTGGCTTTGTTTTGGGGAGTTTTTGGATTGCAGAATGTCACAACTGTGGCAGGGGAGGATCACTGGTGTGGGTGTTGGTAGTGGGGGGATGTGTGGGGAGGGGTATACCTGGGGCATGCTCTAGGAAATATGAATGTGTTCAAGTAGTCATGGGGTATTGTCTCATTGGGTGGAGATGCACACAGATAACTGAAAGATGATGAATCCTCATCCTGGGGAGTCCTGCTACATTCTCTAATAGAGTGGCAAGAATCCCTAGAGTACTTGGGCAGTTCCTAGCAAAAGAAGACAGATCAATATGCCAGACCCTTGATATTGGTGCTTGTACTTATGAACTTTGTTTTTGTGAAGTGAAATTGAACCTAGTATTATATATTGCCTAAGAGTTATCTCCTGAAAGCCTCCTTGTTGCTCTAATGTGACCTCTCTCTAAGTCAAACTTAGCATATAAACTCACTATCTTCCCCCTGGTGTAGGACATGACTCCGAGGGATGAGCATCCCTGGCACTGAGGGATTATTACCAAGCACCAACTATTGATTCATTTGAAAAAAGACTTGACAAAAGGGGGACATATAAAATACAAATAAGTTTCTATGGCTAAGAGATTTCAAAGTGATTCAGGAGGTAATTGCAGAGGTTATACTTATGCACATCTTAGGAGGATCTCATTGACTGCTGCAGTAAACACCACCTCAAGTAGGAGGCCTCTTGAGAGCTCTAGAGACATCTGGACACCAAAGGCTGACAGACAACTCCAAGAATTTTGTACTTTGTCAGTGGGCCTTACCTTGGAATATATGATAACTTATTCCCCCAATATATTGCAGCTGGAATAATTTTTTTACACATGGTTCTTATGCCCCTTTTATTTGAACCTATAATTAGCACTATACCCATTCAATATGTCTCCCAGAGACTTAAATTTTTTGACTGTTCATATGCTGGTTGAGCCCTGAATCTCAGCCAAATTGCAGCCAACACCTACCCTCCAATTCATCAGACTCACCTAGGACAACAAAAGTATGATGATGGACAATGCCCATCCCAAAAAACAGAGTATCTACAACTGCAAGCAAGACAGTTCCACCTATCTATCCCATGGGATCTAAGCCCCCTCTCAATCGGAAGCAGAGTTGGCATCACTAACCCCAAATCCTCAAGATTGAGGAATGAACAAACATAAGGGGGAAATACAACTATGCACTAAAGTAGACATATTATTATTACTCTAGCAATGGAAGAGCTAGTATCACTGATATAAAGGCAGTGGCCACCAGAGGTTCTGAGGGGAGGAAGAGGGAAGAATAGGTATAACATGGGACATTTTGGGGACATTGGAATTGTTCTGCATGACCTTGCAATGATAGATACAGCCACTATATATTTTGTCAAAACCCACAAAATTGTGGATGCAAAGTATAAACTGCAATGTAACTATGGGCCATGGTTAGTAGCAATACTTCAATATGTGGTCATTAATTGTAACAAATGTACTACACTAATGAAAGTTGTTGTTAATGGGGAAAAGTGTGGGAGGGGGAAGGAGTAAGGTATATGGGAATCCCCTATATTTTCCATGTAACATTTATGATCTAAATTTTCTTTAAAAATAACTTTAAAAAGTAAACCTTATAAAGGACCAGTTTAAAAAAAGAAAAAAAAAGAAAGTCAAGGTAGACTTGTCCTGAGCTTCATCTTAAGGAAAAAAATTCATGTGCACTGATGAGTAAAGGATATAATATTTTCACATCTTCCCTGCCTTTTAACAAGGGATGGTCTTCTTTCAAATACTGCTTTAAAATATCATTATAAAATATTTCTGACATAATAGAAAGTAGCATAAATGCAGCAGGAAAGGTATTTTGACTGTGGGCTTGTAGGCAGGGGCTGGTCAGGGAGGGGAAGCCCTTTGGCCTGACTCCCCAGTGTCCCCGGAATCATCCTCTCAGCACTGCCTACTTCCCTGAGGGAATAAGAGGGAGCATGGGGATGACAAATACAAACACACAGCTTACTTCCTTCAAGGACAACTAGTAAAGGCCCAAACATCCAGCCTTTACAACAGGCCAGGCACTGGGGGGCCAGGTGGAAAGCCGACAGGCTACGGAAAGAGATCAGTTATTATAGTGCCAGGCAGATGAAGTGAGACTGAAAGAGGCCTGGGAGCCAGTACATCAAGCACCAGAGTGGCTCACACCAAAGAGTTTGCCTGTTCCCCACAAAGGTGTTTTTTTTTTTTCTTTTTTTTTCAGGTACAGGGGCCGGGGATTGAACCTGGGACCTCACATGTGGGAAGGCCACACTCGACCACTGAGTCACATCAGCATCCCTGAGCTGGCTTTTTTGTTTTGTTTGTTGTTGATGTTTTTTTTTCAGGAGGTACTGGGAACCAAACCTGGGACCTCCCATATGGAAAGCAGGCACTTAACCGCTTGAGTCACATCTGCTCCCCATGCAAGCTTTTTAAGCAGGAGAGTGACATGATAAGATTTGCATTTTTAAAAGATAATTCTGGAAACAATTGCCTTCTATTTTCAAAAAGACTCTCCCCTTTTCTGTGTTATTCTGATACAAAGAAATAATGTTACATTTGTACTAACTGTGGTTTTAACATTTTCTCTTAGAAAATCCATTCATACGCCATCCTAGCAATCATGCTCTATTACCTGGACAAGTTACCAGTCACCGTGCTTCCTCTTAAACTCTAAGGTGAAGGTTGGACATGATATACTCAAGGTCCTGTCTAGTTCTGTAACTCTGTCATTTCAGAGTAAATTCTAAATGTCATCCTTGTCATCACAAATTACTGTAGAGGTAATTTGTTCAGGGTAAGAGGCAGATCTGAGAACTTGAGGCCTAGCAAGCTTAGCCAGTGGAACCCTCTGTGGGGAGAAAGTGGGCAGCAGAGACTGAGATTGTGAACAATGATCTTTTGGGACTTAACTTCCTGCTTTCACAGGTCTTTGAAAAACCTCTGCCATCTTCTTAAACTAATGGGCCAAATAGTGGTTCTATCCTTCCAAGGTCTGCAGATGCTTCTCCTGAGCCTTGATCTCCATTACGCTCTTCTCCAGAGTATAAGTCTGCCTACTATAAGGGAGGACCAGGGTTCGATCCCTGGGTCCTCCTGGTGAAATTAAGAAGAGAAAGCATGTTTGCATGGTGAGCCAGTGCCCACATGGGGAGCTAAGTGCCTGCGTGGTGAGCCGAGTGCTCATGTGGGTACCTGCGCGGTGGGCCAAGTACCCATGTGGTGAGCTGAGTGCCTGTGTGGTGAGCCAAGTGCCCACACGAGTGCCTGCATGGTGAGTCAGTGCCTGTGTGGCAAGCCAAGTGCCTGCACAGGAAGCCGAGTGCCTACACGGTGAGCCAGGGCCCATGCAAGTAAGTTACACAGCAAGATGGTGACTCAACAAAAGAGAGACGACGGGGAGAGTCACGGTGAAGTGCAACAGAGACCAGGAACTGAGGTGGCACAAGTGACAGGGAACCTCTCTCCACATCAGAGAGGACCCCAGGATCAAATCCTGGTGAATTCTAGAGAATGGACACACACAGCAAAAAGAGCAGGGTGGGGAGGGGAAGGAAAAAAAAAGTCACTTTATATCTCATCATTTCCAAGACCAGACTGCACCTAAGATGTCATGGACTAGTGGAACACAGAATATAATTACAGTTATAGGCATCTTTTATTTTTCTTGTCTTTATTTTTTTAATTATAGGCATCTTGAGGTCCCTTCAGGTACTTGCTTTTATCATCTATTTGAATCACTTTTTGAGAGAATGGCTCTGATGAGTTGGTTTATTAACAATTGTCCAATATAGAATGATATTCTGGCACTCTTCATAGGTGGTGGCCTCCTTACGTATGCCCTCTCTGTTGGGTTAAGCACTGATCCCTGTCATTCAGCTGTGTACAGGTATGCAGCGAAGATGCAACACAGCAGGCCTGAGAGTGCTTCCTGTAGAAAAGCCTGTCTGCAAGGTTGGTCCTTGGCTAGTGTCTAGGAACTTGCCAGGTAAACAGTTCCCTATACTGATATGCAAAAGCTCTGAGTGCTGAGTCAATAAGGAGCTTTCCTGGACAGCAACATTTCACACATGTTGTCACAACTCATGGTTGGGGGAATTAAGTACATCTTGTGTGCCTCCCGTGGGAGAGAACCCTTGGAAGTTTATGTATGGTTTCCTCTGGATTTAGCCCCACGTTGCCTTGTTCCTTTGCTGATTTTGTTTTGTCCTCTTTCTGTAGTAAATCATAGCCATGAGTATGACTATTCACTGAGCCCTATGAGTCCTCCTACTGAATCACTGAACCTGTCTTGGGGACCCCTGGCACAACAGGGAATCAATTACCCACCCAAACACATGGTACCTGCACACAGCAAGAACCAGACTTGTGGCCATTCTGTTCCTTGTAAAGGCCCAAAGGTGTGGCAGGAACTCAGGCACTGAGAACTTTCTGGACTATCTACTACCTAGGCAGAGAGAGATTAAGGCAAGATGTGAAAGGTCACAAAGTCAGGCAGTGATTGACCCAGGACAGAACACCCGATATCTTAATACCAGTTTAGCCCATCAATTGTCAATACAAACTATTTCAAAGAAAATAAACAATATGTTAAAAGATGAGCGGAGAACAAGAAATAGTGATATTTGTTGAAATTGGTTTATGGGGCCAATTATTTATCTAAGAAAGACTAAGAGAGTAGGATACGGCAAGGATACTTACAAGCAGAAGCTATCTAGACTGTAAATCTGACCAACATAAGAAATTTAAGACAACACAGAAAAAAAATTGTGATTAATTAGCCACAAAATTCACAACTGTACAAGGTACAAGGTCCTAGGTAATCGCACTCCTGCTTTCTTAGTTCCATTCCTAGGAGCCAGCCCCACCCAGTAAGAATCCTAGGATGACTAAGCGTACATAACGACTGGTGGATGAGCACATTTTGGGGCCTTGGTTATGGTGAGGCCTGCAGAAGGCCATTTTATATGCTGATTTCTACTTTGGTTCATCAGGAGGAGACTGTGAGAACCCAGAGAAGGGCCCAGCTTTCATGAGCAACAGCAGAGTTCTGCCTTATTATGCATTCTCCAGAACTATCTGGGGAGAAATACAGTGTAATTGGTGGCTTTGATTACCCAGAGAAGAAAATTTTTAGCTTTATATTTGCCTAACTAAAAACAGAAACAAAACAAAGAACTTTTAATGAGTCCCTCTTGCCTTTTGATTAATTCAAAATCAAGAAGAAACTCTCCTGATATTAATTGCTTTCAGTTTGTTTTGATAGGGGATATAAGTATCCAATTGATGGAAAAATATTCTATATTCTTCAATTAACCATTAAAGAATGTATAACCATTAGTCCCTTGGTCCAAACCAGGTTTGGTTCCAGTGTTCTCAGGGTTTGATCATCTCTCTAAGATCTGACCATCAAGAATTCAGATCCTAGAACCACGGTCACTTCAGTAACCGTCAGTCTTCAGTAACTGGCCGACCTTGCCCATCCAAAGTTGCCTCAAGAGTGTTTCCTCGAGAGCTGCAAGAGCACTGGAGAAGCATCCCAGGCCTGGGTGAAATGCCTGAGATGGGTTAGCAGTACCTAACTGTATGCCATCACTAAAACACCACAAAAGTGAAATAAGCAGCTACTTTTCCATCTATGACTCACAACCAGAGAGGCAAATCATTTGTTGCTAATAAATTATGACCCCGTGCAATCAGGCCGGACAATTGCTATGTACAAAAATGGAAAACAGATGTGGCTGAAGATAGAAGCTCAGACCTGTGGTAAGCTGAGTTTGTCCTTGGCATGGGTGCAAATCCAGGAGTCAAACAGATCCCAGAATGTAGAGGCAAGGCTGTCAGGCATGGTTTTACAGAAGATAAATAGGGGGCTGAGTCACTGGAAAACCAGTTTTATGATGGATAAAGTGAGGGCTTGAATTGTTTATATGCTTGTGGATTTAAGACTTTCAGTAAAGAAGATTATAAACTGAGTGGACGTAGTAACATTCTCAGATTAGAAGTGGGGTTTATGCAGAAAATAAACTCAACTAATTAAAAACAGATCAATTAGATGATTAAAAACTTCAACCATGGCCTTCATGCTGTGCTTAAATTGTAAATTAGAGATGGATCTAGGCCATCAAGAAAGATGATGACAAAACCTGGAAAGCAGCAAGCGTGAGAAAACATTTAAGAAGCTAGTGATGTCTAGCCTGAAGCAAGAAGGCCAACGAATAATGGCATGCATTTTCAAAGATACGAAGGATGAGGAAGTCCAACTGCTTGTTCAATGCTGGCCACTCCCAGCAAGTGGAACCAGATGGCAGGCAGAGGGGCTAAGTGAAGACGTATGGAAGAACACCTTGACTGAGAGGGTTGTAAAACAAGAGGCTGCCATGTTGCAGAGGGAGGCTGCAGAATAATGTGGTATGGACGGTTTTCTTAGAGACACAGCCTTATTTGAGAGAACAAGGAAGTGTGGAAAGCAGTGCCTGACTCAGGGTAGGTCCTCAAGTAGTCTGTTGAATAAAGAATAAAAAGCAGAGGATTTTACAGGGCTGCTGAATTATAGAACTCTGAGGCTCTGGATGAATGAATTCATTAATTAATTAACATTGAGCAAGGATTTACCAAGTGTAAGGAACTGTGCGCCAGCTCAGAGGTGTGACTTACCTACTTATTTTTCTACCATTAAACCTGGGGTTGTAGATTCATAGCTCATTGGAGACATTTCATCTAATTTCTGAAGCTTCAGAAATTGCTGGTCCTTTTTGTATGGACAGAGAGTCTCAAAGGGGACCAAACCCCAGAAAAGGTTAAGAACCAATCTACCTTAAAGAAGTCCTCTAGTCCAGCCACAGTCATCAACTTACATGGGCCCATATGTTTTTCTGTGCCTCCAAAATTACACCTTTTCTTCCATCATTTCTCTAATCTAGAATTTCTTCTGCTTTTCATTTCAAAGTCAAATCCATCTTTCAAGAGCCTGGTTAGCTCCTGCCTCCTGTGTGAAGCCTTCTCTGACCACCTGAACCCCTCCAGCCCAAGCAATGTTTCTTTCCTTTTTCTGGGCTCAAATCACACCAACTGTCTGTCTTACACATTTGGCTCTTATTTACTGGCTTGACCATGTATTAATTTCTTGTTGCTGGGAAGCATAGAGAGATTGAGAAGTGATTAGTTTTTGTTAGTTTGTTTTTCATATTTTATTATTGGAATAATGAAAATGCTCTAATAGTGCTTGAGTTGATGAAAGCAACTATATGATTATACCAAATACCACTGATTGTATGCTTTGGATGGACTGTATGCTTTATTAATATGTACCAAAAAAATTGATTTAAAATTTTTTTTTCTGTTGCGGCTGCAAAATTACTACAATAGTAGGGGCTTGAAACAGCACAGATTTATCATCTTTCAATTCTGGAGTTCAGAATTCCAAAATGGATCTTACTGGACCAAAATCAAGAGATTGGCAAGGCCAAGCTCCTTTCTGGAGGATCTAGGGAAGAACCTGATTTCTTCTCTTTTAGAGCTCCTTGAAGTTGCCTGCATCTTCAAAGGCAGTAATGGTTAGTTGAGTCTTTTTCACAATGCCATCTTTTGATTCTGACTCTTCTGGCTCCTTCTTCCCCACTTAAGGACCCTTATGATTACATTGGGCCCACCTGGATAATCCAGGATGCTCTTCCCTTCTAAAGGTCAGTTGATTAGCAACCTTAACTCCATCCACAACCTTCATCTCCCTTAACTCCACAGGTTCTGGGGAGTAGGACAAGGACATCTTTTGGAGGGCCATTATTCTGCCCACCACAGATCTGCAGTTTCACTCTGTAACATGTATACATCTGATCTCCTCAATTTGACCAGTGATGAGCTCTCTGAGCATGAGGACCAAGCCTTTTCATACTCCCCAGAGCCCAAGAGAACCTGGCATGGATGTCACTGACTTGTCTGAGTTGACACAAAAATGACTGACTTAAGGGGAGCAGATGTAGCTCATTGGTTGAGAACCTGTTTCTCATGAACAAGGTCCTGGGTTCAAAACCCAGTGTCTCCTAAAAAAAAAAAAGAATGATTTAAAAAAGCAACTTGATTCTCATCCATTGGCTCTCTCCCTGCTAAATCACTTTGCATCGAGCACTAGATATTAATTCTGAATGCCTTTCTGTGACCACAGGTTTGCGTATTACCTGAGTCTGCTGTATGAAGCATAAGCCATCGAATAGCAACATTGCAGTCTCTCAGGCAGTTCAGAAGCCTTGGGATGTTGTCCAGAACCATCTCTTCCCTTAAATAGCCTTCCTTCAGAAATTGCTGCACTTGAGCATGAACTCTTTCACTGACAGTAGCATATCTGCTTGACTTTGAAAATTAAAAAACTTGAATTACAATCAAAGAAAGAAATATTTATCTTGAAAATGAATCACATTTAAATGAATCCCTTAAACACATAACAAAATTTCCATATGAGGTGAATAACATTTGGACTATAGTTTATAAGGCTCACACATTTTTGAAGAGAGCACTGGACTCAGAATTAAGAGACTAGATCCCAGTTTTGGCTGTGGACCTCTGTGTACTGGTCTCTCCAAGTGTAAACTGGAGAACTGGATGAGGTAATTCCCTTTTGTTCTCCACTTGGATGGAAAGGAAACATAAAGATATAAATTGTCTGTTCTTCCTAGTATTATTAAGGAGAGGAGACAAAGCAGAGCACAAACACCCAAATGTTAAGACTTCAACAGGCATATGAAAGCTTAACAAAAATATGTCAAAACTGAATTTTCAAACTACCCTTTTGAGAATGCAGTCACTCTGCTTTACTAAAGGAAGAGTTAAACTGTAAGCATCATTAACCTAGTCAAGTTAGCTTAAAACTATGGCAAGGTGTTTCATCAGAAGACTCTGAAGAAACTTTCCAAAGTGTCATCAATAAGAAAATGCAAATTTGGAAAGTCATTTTAGTAATGAAAAATTAATGCTCTGATGCCAGTAAGTATTAAAGCACTGCTTTCTCTAATATATTTCCAGGAGCTATGCCAAAATTGAAATTATTTCGTAAATTATTTATGGAATTCAACTTATCAGAATAAAAAAATGCTGTAATTTTTCCAGACAATATTGTTCTGTCCATGTTGGGAACTAAAAACTTGGGCAGTGAGGCTGGGGAACACAATGGTGTAGAAATAGCAAAGTATGTTCTCCAATAACAAGTTTTATTTGTATTTCTCTATTTACAAAGGCATTTCCTTCTGCTTTGTGTTCTTACTAAAGGAGATGAATGCCTTGAGTCTTGTTACTTATTGAGCATATCAGAGATGATGAATTTAAATTACAGCAATAGGACATGTTGTTGACAGTCAGGTCCCATCTCCAGCATTCATCCTACTGATAAAAACATATGAAGTCTACCTACTACAGGAACCAGCTCTGTCTACATGGTTACAGTTTTCAAGCAGAGTAAACCAAGTCATTAGGCCACATGTCTCACTGATTCATCTTAGATGACTGACTCTTCCTTGAGATTCAAGTCTCCCATTCAAAAATACTGCCGAATTAAAAAATCTATATTCTAATGTGCAAAATTCAGCCTTAACTAACCACTACACTCAACTGACTATGTGGACAACTTATAAATTCCTTAGGAAATCTTCCTACCTCAGAACGAGACCTGCAGTTATTAGAGAGCCTCCCTGATGAACCAGAACGTACCTGTTCTCTGACATTTGAAAGGTCCAGGGTATTGTTTAAAGCAGTTTTTGCAGCTTTGTAAGGTTCCCAAGCATCTGCCAGATTAACCGTGATCCCCATGTAAATACTAATTACCTGAAAGAGGAGACATTCATTCAATAGTTGGTAAACACCTATTCATTTCAAGGCAAAGTGTAGGGAGAATACAAAGTTTAGAGCAGACACTGCCCTCATTTTAAGGTTAGAACTCTGCTACAATGAAAAGCAAGTTCTCCCCAGTAGGAAGAGAGATAGTCGTCCTGATTGCACTTTGTGACAAAAGGATGACCATGTTGCTATTCATAGAAAAATAACTAAAGCAAGATTTTTCTTCCAAATTGCTGTGTGGCTGAGATCCTATGTGTTAGATTCCCAGACAAAGAAAATCAAAGAGAAGATGCAGGAATTTGACTAAAGCAATGGTTCGCCAACATTTTCCTGTCAGATTTTAACACTCTTAAAAGTTACTAAAGACCACAAAGAGCCTTTTCTTTTTTCTAAATGTGGGTCATATCCATTGATCTTTATCATGTTACACAATAAAACTGAGACATTTAAAATATTTATTAAATTATTAAAAAATAACAAACTCATTATATGCTAACATAAGTGTTATTTCTTAATAAAAGAAAAAACTAAACTTTTCCTCCCCAAATTGTGAGAAGAGTGGCACTGGTTTACGTTTTTTTAAATAACATCTCTGTGGTATATGGCTTAATGCAAGACAACTGGATTTCCATATTTATTCCTGATTCAGTCTGTTGTGATATCATTTGTCAGCGATCCTCTGGAAAAGTAATGTATACTTAAAAGCAAATGAGAGTAAAAAGGCAAAGAATGTCTTAGTATTACTATGAAATAAGTTTTGACCTCACTGACCTCTTGAGTGGGTCTTATATTCCACACTTTCTGATAATCCCTGGACTAATGGAAACAAAGCATTGTTTTTATAGTTCTTTACCCACCCACTTCAGTTTGTGTAAGACTGGGATTATTTATCCCTTGAAGATTTGTTAAAACTTGCCTATGAAATCCTGTGATGGTGGGGATTTTTTTTTTTTTTTTGTAGTGGCAGGAGAGGGTTGGTGGCAAGATTTGATTACCAATTCTATTTTATTAATGAATATTCTTCTATTCATATTTTTTTTCCTTGAGTCAAATTTGGTAACTTATTAAGAAAATTATCCATTTATTGAGTTTTCAAATGTACTGACAAAGTTGTTCATAGGTTTACTTAAAAACCTTTAAAATGTTTTTATTATATTGTAGGTCCTCTTTTTCAATCCTAACATATTTAACTTTGCCTTCACTCTCTCCCTCTTTCTTTGATCCGTCTCACTGAACATCTCTATTACTCTTTCGAAAAAAACTAGCTTTTGTTTGCATTGATCATCCCTCTTATTACCTTTTTCTATAATTCTCTACTTCAATACATTTCTACTCTTTTATTATTAACTTCCTTTCACCCTATATTTACTAACTTCTTGAGCTTAATGATTAACTCATTTATTTTTTCTTTCTTGTTTTTTAAAATAAATTTAAGATTATATATTTACCTTTAAGAATAGTTCAGCCATTTCTCACAAGCTTTGCTGCATAGTACTTTGATACTGTGCAGTTCTAAATATTTTTTTCATTCACATTGTGATTTCCTCTTTAACACAAAAATTATTTAGGAGTGCTTTTTAGTTTGTTTTGAAACATATAAGGGAAGTGGACTTGGCCCAATGGATAGGGTGTCCGCCTACCACATGGGAGGTCCACGGTTCAAACCCCAGGCCTCCTTGACCTGTGTGGAACTGGTCCATGCGCAGTGCTGATGTGCGCAAGGAGTGCCCTGCCACGCAGGGGTGTCCCCCATGTACGGGAGCCCCACGCGTAAGGAGTATGCCCCATAAGGAGAGCTGCCCAGCACGAAAGAAAGTGCAGCCAGCCCAAGAATGGCACCACACACACGGAGAGCTGACACAACAAGATGACACAACAAAAAGAAACGCAGATTCCTGGTGTTGCTGATAAGAATAGAAGCAGTCACAGAAGAACACAGCAAATGGACACAGAGAGCAGACAACTGGGGGAGTGGGGGAGGAAGGGGAGAGAAATAAAAAAAGAAACACATAAAACACCTTTTAAATGTTGATTTCTAATTTAATTGCACTAATAAGACAATGTAGCCTGTGGACTTTTTTTTTACTTTGTTGACTTCCTTTGTGATCTAATATACAGTCATTTCTTACACAATTCTTTTTCAAATACAAATGGGAACAGCCATTCTGTGTTTCTGGTAGTGCAGGATTATATATAGACAGAGGTGTATTAAAATTTCCCATCACAATTATGATTTTATCAATTTTTCCCTGTGATTGTATGAGTTTTGCCTTATAAATTTTGGGTATGTCATTAAATACATATAATTTCATGACTGTTAATTTACCTCAGTATTATTACTTTTATTATTATACAGTATCCCTCTTTATCTGTACTGATGTACAGATACTTTATCTGTACTGATGTTTTTCTTTGAAATTCTCTATTGTGTAATATTCATATTTTCTCACTAGCTTTCTATTGGTTGCTTTATCTGCCTTGCGTATCTTTTCTTTCTTTATTTTCAGCCTGCCAGGCATTTATTTAGGCGTGCATCTCATAAACATTACGTAAGTGGATTTTTGACCTTCTTTGACACTAGAAAATGTTTTTGATTTTAATATTATGGTCAAAACTTCTTTATTAAAGTCAGCCCATCAATTTTTCTCTTGGCTACTCAACTCCCAGATCATGAATATGATTCATTAGTGGACAGGAACCATAATCTCCTAACTGTAGGCAGCATACTACCAGTGAAATTCTCATTAAAGTCCCTTGTCACAGACAAAGAGGGATTTAATGGTGAATAAGAAGAGGAATAAAATCTGCTATTTGAAAATATGATCCAATTCATTCCACCTTCTTAAACCCTCCAAGTGCAAAGAAAACATTTCATATATATTAAGTATGTTCTACCATTTTTAGTCCTTTGAGAATTAATATTTTTAAGTGAAAAAAAGTTTAAAAAGTTACAAGTATATCCTTACAAGAATTTAAATCTTAATAGTGCCATCAGAGTTAGCTTATAGATAAAACTTACTATACAAGTCTAATTCCCATTCACAGAATGACAATTTACACAAATTTTAGCTAGCTTTGAAGCATAAAATAGAAAATAAAATATTATGTAACAGTTGCAATCTCAGTAGCTAAAACAAGATACATTTTAATAAATGCCCTTATTTTGAAAGTATCTTAAGAAAAATAAGACTCACATGTTCTTCAGGACAGCATTACTGGCTTATTACTTATTATAATCATATTATAATTTATAATATTCTCAACACACTCAAAGTAATTTTACCTAGGTGATTTTAAGCCTCATTATTTATAACATTATAACCTCTGGGTTAAATTGAAAATCAGTACTCAAACTTGTTACAGAGAAAAAAAGACTAATCGTAACACTTGCCCAATTATCTGGAAAGTATTTATCCACGATCTCTCTCATTTTTGCTTGGTGAGTGTGAAGAATGGAAGGTTCAAAGTAGAGGATCACATAAAGCATGGCAGCCTGATTTGCAAGGGCAGTGCTGCGATGCTCTGGCAAAGGATACGCTGAGACCTGTGATACAATAAAGAGTTAGTAGTTGGCAACACTGAAAGCGTATCTGCCCCCAACAAGCCCATCTCCTGTGAGGAACCTGAACATTGGAAGGAATTCTCAGATTGTGGCATCAGTAAAGCATGGGCTTCCTTCTTGCCCCCAACTGCGCACTATTTTCTTCCTTCTAGCCCTGACTCTGCTGTAATTCGAACAAAGTATTTTCCTCATCAAAAGAAAAAAGTCCAAACCCTGCAGCTCCCACTAGTTGTCCCATTTCAGCATCTTTTCCCATCACAAACCAACTCTTAGAACTGACAGTTCCACTCACTCATTCTACTTCCTCACTTGCCAGGTATTCTTCAACCCACTGAAATTTGACCTTCACCATCACTTTACTTGGATTTCCTAAGGTCACCCATGACCTCACCATTATCTGGTTCAGTGGCTTCTATTTAGCACTCTCTCATTTAAATTCTTTGAGGGATGAATTTCTCTCCTCCTTTGGCTTTTCCAGACACTGCTCTCTCTCCTCAATCTACTCTGCTAGATTCCTTCTGCATGTCCTTTAAATGCTGGCATTTCCTAAGGTGCCATCCTTCCATTTTTGGGTGTACATAGCACATATCACTTTGAGCTACCATAAGCAGAAGGGGGGACATTATTATAAGGATGGCCACCGTAATGTAGCATGGAACTCACAGGCAGGAACGTGACCAGGCCTTGGGCAGGGCCTAGAGCTGCCAATCAGAGAACTTCATTGTTTCTTTCTCTTCTCTCTCTCTTTCTCACACTCAATTCCTAAAGACCTGGAGACAGGGAATCTGATCCATATCCAGGGACAAGTGACTGCCTCTGGTTCAATCAGGCATGACCAGGGAGAGAGGAGATGGAGGATAAAGAATGGGGTGGTATAGCAGTTTTGTATTATTTATGAATTCCAAAAATAGATATTGGATTATGTTTATAAATTGGTCTGTTCCTCTGGGTATATTAGATTGTATTAATTTCAGAGGTTTCACTTTTACTTGATTAAATAATGATTAAGGCTTTGACTGGGCCATGTCGGTAAGATGTTGAGTCCCTGCTCCTTTGGTGGGCGGGGACTCACAGAGAAAGCTACACAGCAGAGGAGTTAGTTGGAGTTTTGGATGCCGGAGCCCTGGGAAGTAAACACACAGGAGAAGAACACAGAGAAATAGAGACAGCTCCACAGACACAGCAGAGGCCCAGGAAGAAAGAGAGCCTGATGGTCTACAGCTGATCTTGTGGAGAGAACAGAGACCAAAGAAGAACACGCCCTGGGAGAGAGACAAGACTTATCTCAGCCTCCACCTGATATTGGAAGAAGCTGGGACCACAGAGCCTTAAGAGGAAGAGGGAGGCTGAATCCTTGTGGATGTTGGCAGCTATCTTGCTCCAACACATGGCAATAGACTTTGGTGAGGAAAGTTTTTTGCCTTATGGCCTGGTAACAGTAAGCTTCTACCCCAAATAAATACCCTTTATAAAAGCCAATTGATTTCTGATGTTTTGCATCAGCACCTCTTTGGCTTACTAATAGAGGTAGACACACATGACCACAGCTTAAGCGTTGCGTTAATAAAGGTTGTGAATCAAGGAGAAACTTGAAACACATTGCTGTAACACGTGGACCAATAAAGTCTTAATAAAAGGCAGAATGTTGTACTGAGAGGCAGAGAGGAAAAGCATGGGTTTTGAAGTCATGCAGCCTTGGATTCAAATTATACTTCTGCTACCTTTTTTCTGTGACCTTGTGACTACTGATTCGCAAGACTGTTGTGTGGAATAAAGAGAGAAGATGGTATATGAAAAAACCTCCTGTAATGCTTGTTCATACTGAGTTCTCAGTAAATGGCAATAGTTATTTTAGAGTCGTGGTATCTGCAGGTAGCTCTCAAATTTGAGTTAAAGAAAAAAGAAAAAAAAAAAGCCAATTCTTAATTTTACTTAGCACATAATCACAAAAACAATAATGGACTGCCCAAAGAACTGCAGAGAATAGCTGCACTCTGTGATAAATGTTATCCATGGTTTTAACAGGTCCAACTCCACTCTCTTGTATAAAGAAACAACACAATATGTGTATAACACCATGAACCATATTGTAAACAATAGGCTATAGTTAAAAGTACAAGTATAAAAATGTTCTTTCATGAATTATAACAAATATACCACACTAAACACAAGTTGTTAATAATAGAGTGGCATATGAGGAAAAAATACACCTAATGTAAACTATGGACTATAGTTAATAGTACAATTTTAATATTCTTTCATCGACTGTAACAAAGGTACCACACAAAAGCAGTGTCAGCTATAGGGAAGTATTTGGGAATGCTGTAATTTTTACATGATTCTACTGTAAACCTACTTCTCTAATTAAAAAAAATGATAATACAAAGGACTGTATGTATTTCTTTTCATACTGAATTATTCACACAATAATACTTGGAAACAATCCTTTCAAATTATCTGATCTAATGGCTCCAAAATTATAATCTATTCTTCCTTTCCCTTTTTTACTTTTTTTAGTTAGGCCGGTAAAAAGAATTCATTTGGGAAATGGGGCAAAGAACAGAGCTTGCTGAGAAATGGGAGAGAAAGATTTTATATGGGCCCCTCTAGGCCCATTCCCTTTTAATGGTCATCATATTTATTCCTTAATTCTCTATCTCTCTAAGAATAATGTGCCACAAAAATTCTTGCGCATGTATACTAAATTTTTAAATAGCTTTATTGAGGTAAAAATGACATAAATAAATTGTGCAGAGGGTATAACTGATAAGTTCTGACTATGCATACACTGCTGAAACCACCACTGTGATAAAGACAGTGGTGAACACATGCATCATTGCTAAGTATTCTCCTGTCCCTTGGTAGATCCTTTCCTCATGCTCCTCCCTCTCCTTAGACAAGTACTGATCCACCTTCTGTCACTGCAGAATTTTAAAATTTTCTAGTTTAAAAGAAATATAATCACAAACAAAAAAAGAAACCACACAAAAACACACATGTAAAATTATGTATCCTTCAGAACAGTGAAGCCAAATGGTACCCTTTGAAGTAAGTGAATGACATATGTTCCGAAGAGGAAAGTGAGACAACTTTCAAATGCTGTAGGATCTTTCCAGCCCTGCTCATGTGGTCTCTTCTGTATGGACTGGCCATATGTTCCCCTTTGTCACCAGTTGTAGTCTTGCTGTCCCTGTTACATGCTCCAATGACACCTGTGCTTTCCCTAATATCACACCCAGCTTGCTTTACTGTAATTGTGATCTGTCTTCTTTCCTCAGTACAAGCTCATTATGGGTAAGGACCATGGCCTACCTTGTCAATTAATTTATCTGCAGCACCTAGCACATGGACAAACACACAATACATACTCAATGACTATTTCTTAAATGAATGACTAAAGGAATACATCTTCTTCCCAAATTTAGCTCAAATCCTATCTCCCCCTTGAAATGTCTGATTCCCCCAAAATTAATGTCCCTCTTTCCTCTATTCTCCCATACTATAACTTAAAAGGGGTTAAATAGCTTCTAGTTACTTCTACTCTTTTGAGGAAAAAAGGAAAGGAAGGAGTAATTGAGGAGGAAAGTGAAATTAGTCTTCAACTATTAAGATCTTAATAGGTTTAATCCCTACCTGGTTGTAAATATCGTCAGATCTTAGTCGTCCAATGACCATACTAATGAAGGATTCATTGATAGGCACTCTCTGGAAATAGCTCTCTGGATAGTTGGGAGGTCTTTTGGCTCCTGGTTGGCTGGAATAACCTGTGCTTCGAAGCAGCTTACAAATATCATCCATATTTGAATCAGCAGAGGATCGAGCAGCACTGAGTCAAATTCACAATGGGAAATAAAGGACCAAATGAACAGCACATTTAAACATGTAAAACTCCAACAAAGCAGAAGAATTCTGTTATAACTTGCTTTTATATAGTTTAAGATATAATCATGGGTCAATTTATATCCTTAAGATAGAAAATTACACTTTAAAAAAGCCCATTATAACAGGGGAAACTTTTAAGAAGGATATTATTAGCTCTATGTAAAGGTCCATAATTCCTTTTCCAAAATCCTTGAAACAAGATTTGTTTCAGAATATAGCATTTTTCAAATAGAAGAAAGTAATATAGTATGTAGACCATGTATGATAAAATACTGCAGCAGGGACTATGTTTACATCCCATAATCAACACATGTGGATAATTCTGCAGTAAAATTTATGAATAGTCACACAAGTGAGATTAAAATACAGAGCCTCATGACTGTTCTGGTTAGGTTTGGACATCAAATGATTTCAGGTAAGATTAGGTTTTGCTGCCAAAGGAGTTACTATGTGTATGTGTGTGTGTGTGTGTGTGTGTGTGTGTTTTCAGAGCTCTATGTATTTCAGAATTGTAGATAAAGAATGTGAACCTGAACCAATATTTCAGAAATAAAAAATAATTAAATTTTTTATCACTTAAAAGTAGGATATATATATATATCTCCACACAAAAACACACAAACACACACACATACTAACTGGTTTGTCTTGGCAAGATGCTCCTTTTATAGAGGTTCTCATTAGAATACCTGTGCTTTTAAGGTACTTTGGAATAGTAATCCCAGAAAAAAATAAACTACACACAAAGAATCTTAGACTTTGGAGATGACCTCCTATTTGATGCAAGAATTCCCTTTACCACAACTGTGATATGCAATTGTTCAGTGTCACTTCAATAATAGAGGCTTACATTCTAATGAATTAGCCGTTATACTCAAAGGGGTCAAAGCCAGATTTTCAAAGCTGGGCTAATAAACAATGAGTTTTTTCTTCTTTACATTATTTATTATTTTTGTTTTTCCAGGTACTGTCAGAAATATAGGCTAGGCTAATCAAACATCATTTTTAAAATCATGGATGTAAAACAGCTTGTGATCAAACTAACATGAATGAATTATATATGCTGCTGGCTACTCCCCTCCTATACTGATTATGCTGAAAGTAAAGAGGCTTGTTGAGCAACCTAAAATTAATTTACTGCTAAGGAGGCAACAGTAACAGGTGTTACTGATTTATCATGTCCCCAAACAATTCCCTCTCTATGGAGGATCTGCCTGTCTTACCCTGTTTATTTTGTACTAATCCATAAAATTTGAAAATGTTAATTCCAATCCTTCCAGCTTTAAATTCCTGACTTTTGCTTACTGACTGCTGCTTCCCTGAATTATCTCTATTTCTGACCTTGACCTTGTATCAAGATTTTCACTTAACTCATTCAACAAATTGCAAATCTATGCGCTAAGTACTAGAATTAAGTAGTTGGTGAAGATGGCTCCTGTTTTTAAAATTTTCCTTCTTGAACAGTCACAGCTCTTATCAGATATATACAGTGCAAGATTGTGGAATTGTGTTTTCATTTGTTTTGTTTTGTTTTTCTAAATATATATGGGTGAGAATTCACTTTCAGCCTGACCCTGACAGATAACTTTTCAGAGTCTTTAATCTGAAAGTGACAACAGAAAACTCATTAAATTCTTTATGTCCTGCCAAGGAGGAATATTATTAATAGAAAACTTAAAAATCCAGTAAGAACCTTTGTTAAACTTTGAAAATTTTTAAAAATCTATCCTCAGGGTAAAGGAAATTCAGATTCCCTTTTTTAAAAAAACTGAGATACCATCATGGAAAGGATCACCTATATATCTATAACAATCAGTAACGTACAGATTATTATTATGTATAAGACATAGATTATATATAACATATAGATTATTATGATCTAGAGAGTTGTTTTATCCCTACAATATGTTCAGAGGAAATAAGAATTTTATGCTTTTGTATCCCAGATCATATTGTTCCTGCTCACAATAAAAGCATTATGGAAAGATACACTGCATTTTACCAGTAGCAGTGCTTTTGGAGTGTGCAGTGCTAGCCCAGGGGTACCTGTATCGATAGTAAGAAACCAGCATTCTCTCTCTGACTTCTCCTTCTATCTTCTGGTCAATGACCAGCAGCATCACTCCATATAAGTACAGTGCTTCACACTATGAGTAGAAGATGACAATGGTCAAACTCACAGAAAAATACATTCTTATGGAATGAAGTTGATGATGGTAAAAAAAAAAAAATCACTTTGCTCATCTTTCTCCTAAAAACTTTATACTACAAGAAAATGCAGGTTTCCCCAAAGTTTCACCTTCTATACAGAATAGGCTTTGAAAAGTTTATGCAAAATGCATTTTAATTCATAGTGGTTATCTTTCAATTATTCTATTTTTGTTATTTTGCTTAGGATACTAAAATGGAATCCCAATATTATGAATACCACTTCATCATGAAGCGACTCATTTATTTAACAAACATTTCTGAAGTGGTCACTATGTACTAGGTACCAGGTTAGATATCAGGGATACAAAAGGAAAAGTTAGAGTTCTTACAAAGAGGATGCTTGTGACCTCTACAAAATCTTTTATTCATTCATAATTTTGTTTAAGGTCTACTATATTCTAAACTCAGAGGTGGCCTGTCAGTTAGAAGGGAATTAGCAGGTTGTCTTACTTCTCTTTAAAGAATGGTACTCTGTATGTATCTGTGACTTAAAGGAAGAAAAGTGATGCCAAGGTTGATATTCTTGAAGTTCTATTTTAAACCGTCACTATTACTTACTAGAAGTTGTTTTCCATCTTCATTGAGAAGCACAGTTTCTAAAGTTTGCTGAATATAAACACCTTCATTGAGATCATCTAGATACCTAGAAATGAAACCCCAGAGTGAGTTATTCATTGATAAAGGAAATTTAACATCTTTGAAGAAGGAGAGTAAAGATTTTTAAAAAATAAGGCAGGATACCAGGTGTTCTGGTCTTCAACTAGTTCATGGACCTTCAAGTGCTTAAGAAAGAATAGGATCTTATGGTCTAGAATTCAGTGATTAGGGTTGGTGTTCATGGCTACTCCAAGTAAAAGGAATATTCCCTAGTCCTGATTTATGAGTTACAAATATCTTAGGAGTAACTAGTTTAAAAGTTAATGAATTCCTAAGAACTGTAGAAGAGAGAGGAAGTTAATTGCAAAATTTCCATTTTTTTTCCCCACTTCCCATACATCATAAACTAGAATATGATCATCAGCTACAGGATTGAAAGCCACATGGCTTAGTATAAACCAAGATTATTATGATACCTCGCAAGAGGAGGAAATTAAAATAAATCTCTAAAATACTTAAGAGGACTTAAGCCAAAGGAAGGAAAAGACAATCAGGGATGATATAAGCTAGTAAATTTTATAGTAACTTAGAAAGAGGTACATGTTCAAATGTGTCCCTTCTCCCTGTCCCCTATTTACTATCAGAATGAGCTATTACTAAATTAATCAATACCTGTTTAAGTCTACAATATATTTATGCACACTTTGAAATGCTAAATAAAATCTGGTCACAATTTCTATGTTGTTCTCACGAAATTCTTCATCTAAATCCTGTAGCTCTGGCTTAGCTTCCAGTTTGCTTTCCCAAAACTCTGGACCCTAAGAAGAAAAACACATTTATGTAAACCAGCAATAAAAGAATACTTGTTGACAACAATTTCTCAACAGTTGTTTTAAAATTTGTTCTTACGTCTTAAAAGAGATATTGAAATTTTAAAGCAGAGCAACAGAAAGTAATGAAGACCAGAAGCCTACATACAAAATTCTTTTGAAAGAAAGGGATTTGAATCGCAACCAAGAATAATATGCATTTGAGTGTGGGGTACTTCCATGTGAAACACATTATACCAAAGTAATCTTTTTTATTTGACTATACTGTGTTAGGGCTTCCACACAATACCTGCAACTTATTTTCTGTGTTAGTATTACAGAATACTATTAGCTGATATTAAATTTCATTTAAATGCTTTCTTAACTTCTTTCCATAATTACTTGTGGTTTTAGAGTCCCATGGCTCCTAAGGAAAGCATGCTTTAGTAGAAAAGACAGGAGTCAAACTGCTGTAGAAGAAGACTACCTTAAAATAGCTGAAATCAAATATGATATCTCCATATTTCTGTTGATCAGCTCGGTCTTTTAACCGAAACACAGCAGGAATAAACTCAGAGAGCCGCAAAAGTTCAGCAATGATGGCATTGCCACAGGAAACAATCCTCAGGATTGCTTGGCCACACAGGTTGTTCTCAGCGAGAAAATCCAACATTGTGAGGATGAACAACTACTCCACACCTGGCAGTGAGGATGTTCAGCTGCCTTCAGAGCTGGGGCCTAAAGATCATTAGAGGAAACCAGGCCTGCTGAGAGATTGGGAGCTCCATTTAAAAAACCTATATTAAAAGAAAAAAAGAAAAAGTATGAAAATCACCATTTTAAAGGAAGAACGTATATACACATATAAAACACATACACAATATTTTTCTCCCAAACTCAAAAAAATATTCTAACAAACAATAAGTTCTGATATAGAGGGCATTTATCCCCCACTCTTCAGGTTTTCCATGTGAATGGTTTTTGTTAGGTTAACCCCCTTTCTCTACCCTTACTTATATCTCTCATGAGAAAAGATCTGATATTGCTGATCTTTGAGCTTAAGAGAAGGAACCTTTGGGCATGTGTGAGTCTGACCTTCCCTAAATTATACAAGCTATCCCCTAAAATATATTAGCAAATTATTGCAAGGACCATAGAGAGCTTGGAGACATATCCCCGTGCATTAGTTTAAGACATTTGTCCAATTATTTCCTAGAAATTACACTGTAGGGTGTTGAGGATGGAATCATGTTCCCCAGAAAAGGCATGTTCAGGTTCCAACCCCTGGTCCAGTGGATGTGAGCCCGTTTGTAAACAGAACTTTTGAAGATGCTATTAGTTAAGGTGTGCCCAAAATAAGTGAGACGAGACCTTAATCCAATATGGCTGAGGTCCTGTTAAGTAAAAGAAATTGGACACAGAAAGAGATGCCACGGGGAGCAGCCAGAAGCTGGAAGCCAATGGAACCTGGAAGAGACAGGAGACACCACCATGCACATAGAATTGTGACAGAAAAGCCATGGACCCCCAAAGATTACCAGCCAACCAGAAGACACAGATCTAGGGAGGAAGCAAGCTTCTGGCCTCTGAAATTGTGAGCAAATAAATTCTTGTTGTTAAAGCCACCTCTTGTATGGTATTTGTTTTAGCAGCTGGGAAACAGTTTTTGGTACTGTAAAGAGGAGTGCTGCTGGTACAAATACCTAAAGATGTGGACACAGCTTTGGAACTGGGTAATGGGTAGAGGCTATAAAGTCTGTACTGTCTTAGAGAATACATATTTGTCATAAACAAAATGTTGAAAAAAAATAAAATGTTGGTAGAAATGTGGGCATTATAGATACTTGTGGAGAGGACTCAAAAGGAAATGATTAATGTATTATTGGAAACTGGAGGTGATCCTTACAAAGTGGCAGAGAACTTGGCAAAACTGACTGAAAGTAGAATTTGTAAGTGATGAAACTGAATACTTAGCTGAGATTTCCAAGCTAAGGGTGGAAGGTACAGTCCGGCTTCTTGCAGCCAATGCAAGAGGAAAGGGATAAGGTGAGAAGAGAACTCTTAAGCACAAAGAAACCAGAAACTGATGGCTTGGAAAATTCTGAGGCTATTCAGGTAGTATGCTCTAGATTAGGGCCAGAAATGGCTCCATCAAAGACCTCCGTGAGCTTCCAGGAAGTGAGTCTCTAGACGTCAGGGCTCCATGTGAGGGTTTAACTGAACAACCCTTTGCTAACAAAGGTGTGACTGAGCACAGATCCCATTAGCCATTTCAAGGGAAGTCAAGTTTGGAAATGCAGTTATCCAGAAAGCATCTTTGGAAAATTCTACATTGTCTGATGGTTTGAACCCCCTGGAGCTGCACGTAAAGCCAACAAAGGTTTGGCAAAATTTGTATGAGCAGAACCACTGCCAACCTGGACTGAAAGGGACAGAGAGGGCACAGACTGAAGAAAGAATTTGACTTCAAAGACAAACATTGGAAGCAAAGGTCTGGACCGAAAAGATCTCCTTGGTACAAGACTTTAGGCCCACCCATTTGTGGGTGGAAAGGGTGGGTCCATGCCTGCCCTTGGAGTGGCAGGCCATCTGCCCCCACTCTTAGAGAGAGCATCATGCCTGGAGCTCCCTTGTTCAGGAAGAGTGCTGCCACCCAATGCCTACAGATGGTGGGGCCTATGCCCCAGCATTAGTGGACAGCATGACTGCCATCCCAATACTCAGAGAGTAAGAAATAGGTAAAACGACTAGCAAAGATAAGGATTAAATCTGATAGACACCGTGGGCCAGAAATATTTGAGTGAGGACAGAATATGGGAGACTATCACTGCTGAGATTAGTTTAGAAAAAGTCTGTGACTTCTAGCTTGGGTACTCTCTCCAGCTTGCTTGCCCTGGGGAAGAAGGTTGCCATGTTGTGAAAGAGCCCTGTGGGGAGGCCCAGGTGACTAGGGCATGAAGCCTGTCAACAACCAAGAATGAGAGAGCTTGGATCCCCTTAACCCCAGTTGAAAGCCTGCTCACAGAAAGACAGTACCCTCAGGAGAGCCCCAAGCCAGAAGCACCCAGCTAAGTCACATCCCAGATTTCAGACCACAGTAACTGAGAAACAATAAGTGTTTACTGTCATAAGTCACTAAGTATTGGGGTAGTTTGCTGTGCAGTGACAACGATTGGGAGAAGGGTCTTCCAAGCAGAGGTTAAAATTAAGAGCAAAGGCCTGACGGGAAAGTGCTTAGATGTGTTTAAGGAAGAGAAAAGTGACTGATGTGGCTGGAGGAGAGTGAAGAGGGACAGAAGCAGAGATCAGAGGAGGTGGATGGGGTCAGGATGAGAGCAAGGAGAGATGAGAAGCCACTACAGCTGTCTAGAACTTTCTCTTGTGAGGGTATCTTGTAACACACACATTAAGACATAACTCATTAACAAAGCCTTTTAGTTTTCTCTGTGATACTTGTCAAAATACAATGATCTTTAAAAGGCTGAATTTCAGATCATTTTGATAGTGAACATTTAATTTTCTACACTAAAAATTAAAGTTTTAGTATAAAACTGGTTGGGCTTGGGAAATGAGAGAAGAAAAGCAGTTAAAAATAAGGGATAATGAGTAAAATAGTTACATACTGAGAGTTCTTTGAAGACCACCAAACTCAGTCAGTCTCAACAAGATGAAACTCTAGACTTTCCAGAGGGCAAGCTATGGTTAACAGGTCTAACTGCACCAGATTTTGGATAATCTTGGATAACCAAGATAGAACAGCCAATGGAGCCCTGGAGAAAACTGCTTAAAGCAAAGCAACATTACCTGTCCTCTTCCCCACTCTTTCCCAACAAATGAATATGCTGGGAATCTGCATGCACAAGTTCAGGAAAGCATAGGCCTTGGATAATGACAGAAATCAAGACTTTTGTGTGTTAATCTCTTATTTTTTTGTTCCTTACCCAAAAATTATACCGTAGTCAACTTCCAAAAGGACATTAGAAAAAGAATAGGAAAATAATTAAACATGTTTGGCAACAGTGAAAAAATGTTAATGGATCTTAAATATCTAGGTTAATTGCCTTCTCTAACATTCCATAAAAACACTTATGTGGAGTTTTTTTATGTAAAAGCAAGGTACAGTTTAAATTTAATGCACTTTTAATGATATGAACTCATTGCCAGCAATCCATTTCAAGTCATGAAGAGCACTTGTGTTTTCTTGCTTGCTTGCTAAATTTTTGAGGATTTAACAAGTTAAAGCAAGATTAACTGGAAGGAAATCACTTAGTTACATTATCACATTTAGTTACTTTATTATGTACTAAACCTCCTAACCTGGACTGGTTCATATTTTTCATGTTAGCAAATGGGATCTTGGCAATTTGAATAAATATTTGGTGAGGATATTTGGTAAATAGCCCCATTTTAGCTAAAAACTGGCTCTGAAGAACAGAACCATCATTAAAGCTGCCTAATCACCTTGCTGTGAATTCAGAGGTAGGAGGCTTTACCAAAGGTGTTAAGACTTAGGTAAACTTTAAAAACAAAACAATACAAAAACCACCTTTTAAAAATAGTCTACAGCCATACCACTCTGAAAGTCACTCATCTTGTCTACAAATAAACACTGTAGAAAAAACTATTGTAAACTGTCCCCTGATAGGCTCTCTTGGTACTAGGGATATAGAAAATTCATAAAGATTATTTTCCTCAATATTGGATATATTGCTATTGGCATAACCAGAGATTCCACTTGATTTCCTCTTCTCATTTATATGTCACTCAGAAAAGGGGTTGTAACTTTATTTTTAGGAATTTAGCATGGGGAAGTGGACGTGGCTCAAGTGATAGGGCCTCTGCTTACCACATGGGCCCAGGTTTCAATCCCTGGGACCTCCTGGTGAAAAAGAAGAAAAAGTGTGCCCATGTGGTAAGCTGAGTGCCTGCGAGGGTGCCCGCGTGGCAAGTCAGTGCCCGTGAGGTGAGCCAGTGCCCACTAAGTGAGTCACTGTGGTGGTGCAATTGACAGAGAGCCTCTCTCCACATCAGAGGTCCCCAGGATTGAAATCCGGTGAATCCTAGAGAAGAAATATGAGAAGACAAAAAGAGAAATAGATACAGAGGATCACACAACGAATGGACACAGATAGCAAAAAGAGCAGAGTAAGGGCAGGGCAGGGAAAGAAGAAAAAGAAAAAAGAATCTAGCATGGGGCTGTGATTTTCAGTTTGGAAAGTAATCCTAGAAAAAAACAGTACGCTTTCAAAAATGAACTTTGTCATCATCACATCAATTATCCAATGAGTACAGAGCCGAAATTCTGAAGGAAATTAAGTTGTCCTGGGAAAAAACCCACCTATTCAGAGGACAAAGGAAGATAGGTCTATTTTTATCGTTTCACAAAACCTCAGTTCAATAAAGAGGGAAGCACTGGTTTCCACAAATCCATTAGCAGGAACAAAATAAAATGATTGTTGCCAGATAAAAGTAACCAGTATATCTCTTCCAGAAAAACTCCCAAATGAGTCTGATCACTCTAGTCCAATTCACGAATTCTGGGAAAGACAGGTGAGGGAAAACTCGGCAAGGTGTTCCCTGTGGTAGAGGTAGTAAAACTTCTTCCCCTACCCGCCTTCTTGCAATTCCCCCATCACCCAGGTTGAAGAGAGCACAACGCACTTGGACACTTGGAATCAGGAGACCCGTTTCCATTACTGGGTCTGTCACTTTTTAAAAAAACCGTGAGCCACAGACGAGTGAGGGCCCATGTCACAGATGAGGAAATTAAGGTGCAGAGAGGAACTTGCCCAAACTCACAGTCCACGGCAGAACGAGAATTCAAACCCCGGCCCGTCACACTGCAAAAGCCCTCACCACCTGTCAGCTTCTCGAGTAAATGGAAGAATAACGATGTGCACAGCATTGCTCCCAGGAACCTGGGAAGTGCGGATACTAGCCAAGCAGGTGAACAGCGCTTCCTAAAGCGCCAGAGGAGTGTGCAAAATTATTCACATCGTAAGTGGAGGGGTGCACCCTGGACCACCCAGCACCAGGAAGCGGCTACATCCTCGGTCCCAGGGCCCGCCCTGCAGACCCCACCTGACGCCGCAGATCTCCCCTCCGCCAGCAAGGCCCAGCCCCAGGGCAGACGGAGGGAAAGGGAAAGTTGAAGGGAGGAGGCACGCGCACCCCGACACGACCTACCTGTACCGGGGCCGCGCCACCGGCGCACGCGCAGGGCCACCGGTCGGGCGCGGAGCCGGCTCCCCAGTCCCACCCTTGTTCCTCTGCAGGGGTCGCGCTGAATCCCCAAACCCGAGAGTCAACTAGACAGACCTGGCTTCCGCCCCTGACTCCCTCCTCCCCCGCGCCGTCACATGACCAGAGGGGCGGTGAGTAGGGCGGGGCGTCACGTGATCCGGCGACGGCGACGGCTGATGACGTAGGGTCCCGCGTTCGCCTTTTCGGCGACTGTGGAAGGGGGTTAGGAAAGCTTTGGGGTCCAGGTGTAACAGGTTAGGGTGCATCCGGGTGGAGATAGATCTGGCAGCCAGGTAAGGCGGAAGTGGGAGATTGCGATGGAGGGGGTGACAAGAGTTGTCGCCTTCCGCTTGGGCGCGTGCTTTGAGCTAGGGGTCTGGCTACCCGGGTTGTGGTCCTGGCTCTTTTCACGTCACGGCAGTGAGGCATGGGGCAGTTTACCAACCGTTCCCGAGGCGCCATCTCTCCATCCTTCAGCCCTACGTGTATGGAGAAAAGGTCATGGAGTATTGATTCAAGTAAATCTGGTTTGCCCTGTTTTTGAAAGCAGGGCCTTGGCCAAGACGTTTAAATAAATTCTGCGGGCCTTAGTGTCCTTTTCTCTTATGTAAAATGTTGTAAGGATTAGCGGTAATGGCAATGTAGCTTTCGACCTCAATTTATGACAACTTATAAGTGACCAAGAAATGATTGGTTGTTGTTATTGCCATTGTTGTGACTCGCGTCAAATCTTTATTGCCTATTTTGTGTGAGGAACTTTTTTATATGCTAGAGAATGTTATGGTTCTAGTATAAGGAGTTCCCAAGGCAAGGGAGTGCCAGACATGTGAGTAGATAGTTGTGATACGCTTTATAATGGAAATATATGTGAAAGCCATAGTGGTAGCGTAAGGGATGGTACAAGCAATTGTATGGATAAGAGAAGGAATTGTATTGATAAAGGAGATACATCTCTGAACTTGTACAGGGCCCCCATGAATTTAGAGGAGGTCTGCAGAATGTCTATGAAGTGTTTACTCTGTGCCTAGCCCTGGGTTGTACAGAAATATTCGTCTTGCCTAAGAGCATCTTACAGGCTTGTTAAGGGATGTAAAATATTAATAACATGGTAGAGATGAAGTCAGGAAATGCATATCCTTCTTCTAAGCAGTCTTGGCAATCATAGGGACAAGGAGTAAGGAGGGAAGGCTCTGAGAGGAGATTGATTTAGACCAGGGTTTCTCAGTGCCCGCACTACTGACATTTTGGGTGGATGTAATACTTTGTTGTGGAGCAGACTGGAACATGGTGAAAGATGACAAGAGTGTTGTGCGGTGTGGTTAGAGAGTAGGCACACGGGCGTTTTAAGTTGTGGTTTAGATGTCATTTTCAGTAGATTGGAAGAATTCAAGCAGAAAATTATAGTTAAATTTGCATTTTTAAGAAAGAATCTCTCTGGTTCCAGTGTGAGGAAGACTCTAGGCAATGAGAGTGGAAGAACGGAAGTAAGTTAGCAAGTGATTACACTGGTCCATAAAAATCACCTATTCGAAGTGTACAATGAGTTTTAGTAAATTTATAGTGTGCAGTCATCATTTTTAGAATATTTCCATCACCCTCCAAAATTCTCCCATGCCTGTTCATAGTTTATCGTTGCTGCCAACCCAGCCCTAGGTATCTGGTGATCTTTTTGTCTTGATACATTTGCCTTTTCTAGACATCTCATTTAAATGAAATCATACAATATGTAGTCTTTTGCACCTGCGTTTTTCTACTTAGCATGTATCAGTAGTCTACTGGTTATTGTTGATGAATGCTATTCATTTATATGGAGGTACTGCATTTTGTGTTTATCCGTTACCAGTTGGTGGTCATGTGGATTGTTTGCAGGTTTGGGTTATGAATAATGCTGAATGAACATTTACATACATGTCTTCATGTGATCATCTAAAAATTTCTTTTTGGTAGATTCTTGGGAGTAGAATTATTAAGTTGTGTGGTAAGTTTGTTTAATTTTTTAGGAAACCACCAAACTGTTCTCCAAAGTGAATATAGTCTTTCATATCAACAATGTATGAGGGTTCTAGTTTTTCCACACTCCTCAATTTTTCCATATCCTTGTCAACACTTACAATTGTTTGTCTTTTATATTATAGCCATTTCAATGGATATGTCGCAGTAGCTCATTGTGGTTAAATTTGCATTTCCCTAGTAACTAATGATGTTGAGCATCTTTTCATGTGCTTCTTTAGCCACTAGTAAGTGTATTGTCTATTTAAGTATTTTGCCCATTTTAAAATTGAATTGCTTGTCTTATTTTGTCATAAGAGTTCTTGAAATATTCCGGGTATAAGTCCTTTATTAGATACATGATACATATTTTCCGTCCAGTCTGTGGTATGTCTTTTCTTTTTTTAAACAGGGTCTTTTGAAGTACAGAAATTTTTAATTTGGTCAAATCTAGCTTAACAATTTTTTTTCCCTTATGAAATGTTCTTAAGAACACTTTGGTATCTAAAAACTCTTTGCCTAACCCAAGATCCCAAATATCTTCTCCTGTTTTTCTTCTACAAGCTTTGTACTTTAGCTCTTACATTTAGCTCTGTGATCCATTTTGAGCTTTTCTTGTATAGTGTGAGATAAAGGTGTAAGTTCATTTCTCTGCATGTGGATATCCAGTTGTCCCAGTATCCTTTGCTGAAAAGAGTGTCCTTTCTTCATTGATTTGTATCAATGCCTTTGGCAAAAAGTCAGTGGATGACAAATCATTTCTGAACTCCCAGTTCTGTTTCATTGATCTTAATACCTACTCATGAACCAATACCAGTCATGATTACTGTGGCTTTATAGTAAAATTTGCAAAGTCCTCTCTATTTCTTTTTATTTCCATATAAATTTTAGGATCAGCTTGCTAATTTCTACCCAAAAAAATCCTATAGGAATTTTGATAGAAATTGTTTTGAATTTAGAGTTCAATTTGGGGACTGTAGCAGTTTGATATCATGGATGAATTTCAAAAAGAAATATTGGATTATGTTTGTAAACTGATCTTCTCCTCTGGGCATATTAGATTATATTGGATTCATAGGTTTACTTGATTAAGTAATTTTGTAAACCTCTTGTGCCATAGGGTGTTGAGTCCCCACCCACCAAAGGGTTAAAAGGCATGGCAAAGGACAGAGTTGAGGGTTTTTGATAATGGCGTTTTGATGTTGGAGTTTGATGCTGAAACCATAAGCTGTAACCCTGGGAAGTAAGCTCACAGAGGAAGAGAAGCAAGCCCCAGGAAGATAGGAACCCTGAGCCCAGAAAGAAGCAAGCCCTGAGAAGAGAGGAATCCTAAACCCAGAGAGAAGCAAGACCCTGGAAGAGAGGAAGCAGGAAGCCTGAACCCTCACAGACATCTGCAGCCGTCTTGCTCCAATGAGTGAAAATAGACATTGGTGAGGGAAGTAACTTATGTTTATGACCTGGTATCTGTAAGCTCCTACCCCAAATAAATACCCTTTATAAAAACCAAGCAATTTCTGGTACTTTGCATCAGCATGCTTTGGTTGACTAATAGAGGGACCATTGTCATCTTGACAATATTGTCTTTCAATCCATGAAGATGGAATGCTCCTCTGTTTATTTAAATCTTGTTTGATTTTGAATTCAAAGATCACTTTGGGGACCATTGCCATAATGACAATAATGTCTTTCAGTCCATGAACATGAAATGCCCTTTTCCAAGTGGATGCCTTTATTTTCTTTTTCCTTTTTGCACTGACTAGAACAATGTACAGTGTTAAATTGAGAACTGTATGACACTGTTATAATTTTTGCTTCAACCATCAAACATAGTTTAGAAAATTCAAGAGAAGGAAAGTCTATTGGATTTACACATTTTTTTACTTTCCATTATTCTTTCTTCCTGATGTTTCAAGATTTCATCTTTTATTTTTTTCTCTCTGTTTAAGAGAACTTCCGGTATCTGTTCTTTTAGGGTGTACTTGCTTGTGTTAGTCTTCCAAAGGGGTGCTGATGCAAAGTACCAGAAATCTGTTGCCCTTTATAAAGGGTATTTATTTAGGTAAAAGTTTACAGTTACAAGGCCCTAAAGAGTCCAACTCAAGGTTCCTTTCTCACCACAATCAGTTGACATATGTTAAAGCAAGATGGTCACTGATCTCTGTGAAGGTTTAGCCTTCCCCTCTGGGCTTCCCTTCTCTCACTGTAGGCTGGCATAGGACTTGTCTCTCAGGGCTTCCTCTCTCTCCTGGTAAATTCTCTTAATTTTCTGTCATGATTTCCCTTCATTCCTGAAGGATATTTTTGCTGGCTGTAGAATTAGGAGTTGACAATTCTTTTCTTTCAGGACTTGAAAATTACTGTGCCACTTCCTTCTGGCCTCTGCAGTTTTTGTTTTTAGTTTTCAGATGTTTGAGTGTGATGTGCCTTGGTGTGAATTTCATTGGACTTACTCTTTTTGTGATTTGCTCAGATTCTTGGAGCTATAGGTTTATATGTCTTTTGCCAAGTTTTGGAGATATTCAGCCACTATTTCTATGAGTAATTTTTCAGGCCCATCCTCTTTCTGTTTTCCTTTGGTACTCCAATATTATGAATGTTTAATCTTTCAGTTCCACTTGCCCCTGAGGCTCTGTTTACTTTTATTCCCCTGTGTTTATTGTCTCTTGTTCAGATTGGGTATATTCTATTGTTCTGTCTTCAAGTTCACTAACTCTTTCCTCTGTCTTCTCTGTTCTGCTTTTGATCCCATCCATTGATTTTAGTTTAGTACTAAACTAGTTTAGTAGGCTTAAATTTTCATTGCAGTTTTAGGTTTACAGAGAAATTGGGCAGAAAGTATGTAGAGTTCCCACATTCTTCCCCTTTCCCTCCTCCAGTTTCTGTTATTAATATATTGCATTAGTGTGGTGCATTTGTTACAATTGGTGAACCAATAAATATTGATACATTATTATTAACTAAAATCCATAGTTTACATTAGGGTTCATTCTTTGCATTGTACTGTTTTGTGGGTTTTGATAAATGCATAATGTTATGTATTCACCATTACATTATTGTACAGAATAGTTTCACTGCCCCCCAAATTTCCTGTTCTCCACCTATTAATCCTTCCCCCTTCCCTCTGAACCTCTATCTCAGTAGTTTTGTCTTTTCCAGAAGGTTATATCATTGGAATCATTTAGTATGCAATTTTTTTATACTGCCTTCTTTCACTTATTCATTTAATGCATAATGGTCTTTTCATAGATTGAGAGCTCATTCCTTTTTATCACCAAATAATACTCCATTGCATGGAAGTACCACAGTTCATAGATTCACCTATGGAAGAATATATTGGTTGCTTCCAGTTTTTGGCAATTAACAACAGACATTTATGTGTAGGTTTTTGGGTAGACATAAGTTTCCCACTCATTTGGATAAATACCTAGGGGCATGATTCCTAGATAATATGATAACCTATGTTTAATTTTTAAGAAAATATCATGCAGTATTCCAAAGTGTCTGTACCATTTTGCATTTCCATCAACAATAAATGAGAGTTCTTGTTGGTCCATATCTTGGTCAGCATCTGGTGTTGTGAGTGTTTTTGGATTTTAGCCATTTTAATTGGTGTGTAGTGGTATCTTGTTGTTTTAATGTGCAATTTCCTAATGACATAGGAAGTTGAGCATGTTTTCATATGCTTGTTTGCCATCTGTAGATCTTCTTTGGTGAGCTGTCTATTCAGATCTTTTGCCTATTTTTTTTTTTTTTAAAGATTTATTTATTTATTTAATTTCCCCCCCTCCCCCGGTTGTCTGTTCTTGGTGTCTATTTGCTGCGTCTTGTTTCTTTGTCCGCTTCTGTTGTCGTCAGCGGCACGGGAAGTGTGGGCGGCGCCATTCCTCGGCAGGCTGCTCCCTCCTTGCGCTGGGCGGCTCTCCTTATGGGTGCACTCCTTGCGCGTGGGGCTCCCCTACGCGGGGGACACCCTTGCGTGGCACGGCACTCCTTGCGCGCATCAGCACTGCGCATGGCCAGCTCCACACGGGTCAAGGAGGCCCGGGGTTTGAACCGCGGACCTCCCATATGGTAGACGGACGCCCTAACCACTGGGCCAAAGTCCGTTTCCCCCTATTTTTTTTTTAAGATTTATTTTTTATCTCTCTTCCCTTCCCTGCCCACCCTCCACCCAGTTGTCTGCTCTCTCTGTCCATTCGCTGTGTGTTCTTCTGTGTCTGCTTGTATTCTTGTCAGTGGCACTGGGAATCTGTGTCTCTTTTTGTTGGGTCATCTTGCTGTGTCAGTTCTCCGTGTGTGCGGCACCATTCCTGGGCGGACTGAACCTTCTTTCACACTGGGTGGTTCTCCTTACAGGGCTCACTCCTTGTGCGTGGGGCTCCCCTACGCGGGGGGCACCCCTGCGTGGCACGACACTCCCTGCGTGCGTCAGCACTGCGCGTGAGCCAGCTCCACATGGGTCATGGAGGCCTGGAGTTTGAACCGCGAACCTCTCATGTGGTAGTTGGATGCCCTATCCATTGGGCCAAGTCTGCTTTCCTCTATATAAATTTTAGAATCACTTTGTTGATATCCACAAAATAACTTGCTGGGGTCTTGATTGGGATTGCATTGAATCTATAAAGCAAATTTTAAAGAATTGACATCTCAATAATATTAAGTCTTCCTATCCATTCTCTCTCCATTTATTTAGGCCCTTTTTCATGAGAATTTTCCTCATATAGATATTTTATGTCTATCCCTAAGTATTTTATGTTTTTGTTTCCATTGTGAATGATATTATATTTTTAATTTCAAATTCCAACTTTTCATTGGTAGTATGTAGGATTGGCTTTTGTATATTATCCTTGTATCTTGCAACCTTGCTATAATTGCATACTAGTTCCAGGAAGGGTGTTTTTTTTTTGTTGATTCTTTGTAATTTTCCACATAGACAGTCAAATTACCTGCAAACAAAGATTGTTTTGTTTGTTCCTTCCCAGTCTGTATACTTTTTTTTTTCCTTTTTTTTTTTTTCTTTTTTGTCTTCTTCCATTAGCCAGAACTTCCAATATGATGTTTAGTATGAATGGTGAGAGGAGATATCCCTGTCTTGTACCTGATCTTAGGGAGAAAACAGCCAGTGTCTTATCAAGTATGGTATTAGGTGTAAGTTTTTTTGTAGATGTTCCGTATCCATTTGAGGAAGTTCCCCTCTAATTCTAGTTCCTGGGAATTGTTATCATGAAAGAATGTTAGATTTTGTCATAGACTTTTCCTGCATCTCTTGATATGATTATATGATTTCTCTTCTTTAGCATCATGTTGTGGTAGATTATAGTAACTGATTTTCGAATGTTGACCTAGCCCTGCCTACCTGAATGACAGCCCACTTGGTAGTGTGTTATTCTTTTTATACATTTTTAGATTTGATTTGCTGATATTTTGTTGATCATTTTTGTATCAGTTCATGAGTGATTTTGGTCTATAATTTTTCCTTCCTAGTATTGTCTTCATTTGGTTTTGTTATCCTCTCTTCTTCTGTTTTCTGAGTGATTGTAGAGCATTGATGTCATTTCTTCTTTTACTGTTTGTTAGAATTCACCACTGAACCATTTGGGTCTGTTTTGGAAGGCTTGTAATTGTTGATTCAGTTTATTTATAGATATAGGATCTGTTCTTATTATATATTTCTCCTGTGTAAGTTGTGGTAGATTGTGTCTTTAAGGGGAGTGGTCCATTTCATCTAAGTGATCGAGTTTGTGGGCATAGAGCTATTCATAATGCCTTTTTTTTTTTTTTAAGGATTTATTTATTTTGTTTATTCCTCTCCCCTTCCCCACCCCCTCCACCCCCGCCCCAGTTGTCTGTTTTTTGTGTCTGTTTGCTGCATGTTCTTCTTTGTCTGCGTCTGTTGTTGTCAGCAGCACGGGAATCTGTGTATCTTTTTGTTGTGTCATCTTGTTGTGTCAGCTCTCTGTGTGTGCAGCGCCATTCTTGAGCAGGCTGCACTTTCTTTCGCACTGGATGGCTCTCCTTACGGGGCGCACTCCTTGTGCGTGGGGCTGCCCTACGTAGGGGACACCCCTGTGTGGCACGGCACTCCTTGCACGCATCAGCACTGCACGTGGCGAGCTCCACATGGGTCAAGGAGGCCTGGGGTTTGAACCGCAGACGTCCCATGTGGTAGACGGACGCTCTAACCACTGGGCCAAGTCCGCTTCCCCATAATTCCTTCTTTATGACCATTCTAATCTCCATGGGGTCAGTTGGAACAGCCCCCATTTAATTTCAGGTACTGAGGCTGGGGATTGAACCCCAGACCTCATATGTGGGAAGCTGGTGCTCAACCCACCACTGAGCCACATTGGCTCTCCTGAGTTGGTTTTTTCATTTGTTTGCTTGTTGTTGTTTTTTGTTTTGTTTTTAGGAGGCACCAGGGACTGAACCATGTGGTTCATTTGTTTGCTTGTTTGTTTTTAGAAGGTACCAGGGACCTCCTATGTGGAAGGCAGACCCTCAACTGCTTGAGCCACATCGGCTCCCTTCCCCCCCCACCCCCATTTAATTTCTGATGCTAGTAATTTGTGTCTTCTAGAGGAGAGCAGCTTGCAGAGGGTGAGAGCCTAGGCATTTGCTGATGTAGTTGGCACTGTGGTTTTTTCTGTGGTGTTTGGTTGGAATACCACGAATGATGTCTGAAAGTTTTGTCTTGCTAGGCTGTCCCTTTCCTTGTCCTTTGGTTGGAGAAAGCAGCCTTTCCTTGGACTTTATTTTTGTTTGTGCCTGTTGTTTGCTGTTTTGCTGGCTGCTCTGGCACCCAGTCCAGGATATATGAGGTAAAAGAAAACCTGAGGCACTCTCCAGAGTGTTGCTCCTCAGGTCTGGCAGTCAAATTAACTTTAAATTAATTAAAATTAATTGGAGGGTCTTTCATTCAGTAGGCATTAAACAGGGCCTATGGAGCTGCATTTCTAACAAATTTCCAGGTCATGCTGATGCTGCTGATCTGGAATCGCACTTTGAAAACCACTGCTCTGCATTACCTTGCCTTTGCTAGTGCCCAATAACCCAGGCATGCTTCCATCTTTGGGTCTTTGCACTTACTCTCTTCTGGACAGGGATGCCAACAATCAAGATAGGCAATAAAAGGAGGGAAGTGTTAGTCTAAACTCCCTGTTGCCTATATAATAAAATACATATTAGCAGGCATACCAAAACTTTCTACAATACAATGCAAATGTGCTTTTCAGATCAAAGTATCTAACTTTCCCCAAGACAAAAATGTATTCCATGTAACCATCACTACTCAATATTCCAGAATAAATATAACCCATTTCTGCCACAACCCTTTTGTGGGTGGGAGTGGATAGAGAAGAGAGATCAGAGTACTGAGCTCTGGATTAACAACATTAACAGAGAGAAGTGCTCTTTAAAGTGCTGGCAAAACACACCTAGTATTTCACTTATTTATTCTTTTAACAAAACTTTAAAGGATGATGCTGTGTGCCACGCAATATTGTAGGAGCTTTGTATATAGCAGCAAACAAAACAGAAAAAATCTTTTGCTTTAAGGAGCTTAGGAAGAGAGATGATAAATAATTTAATAAATAATAATAACTTAATAAATAAAAGCATGTTGAAGAAAGATATAGCAGGGAGGGAGGGTGGGGAATGCATGGTTGCCTGGAGCCAGGTATGTTGGGGATGGCTTACTATTTTATATAGGGTATGCAGGGAAGGCCTCACTGATTAGGTGGCATTTGGAGGGAGACTTTTTTTAAGGGAGGGATTTGGCCTTGTAGATATCTAGGGGACAGTATCTTGGCAGAGGGTACAGAGATGTGTAAGCCCTGATGCAGGCGTGTACTTGATTTGGATATGGATGGAAAAGAAAAAGAGGCCCAATTTCTGAACCGAGGTGGGGCATTCCACTCTCTGGAGCTCAGGGAGATGGAGAGGAGCCAGTGAGGTGTGAGGTAGGAAGAAAAACAAAGGAGTTCTGAGCCAAAAGTGTAGGAGGAGGGAGTGATTAACTGTGTCACATGCTATTTGCTGATAGGTTAAGTAAGATAAGGACTGAGTATTGGCTACTGGATTTAGCAGCTGTGACCCTGACAAGGACAGCTGCCTTGAAGTGGATAGGGGTAAAAAGTTGGTAGGACTGGACTCAAGAGAGAATGGAAAGAGGGGATTTGGAGACAAGTACAGACAAATCTTTAGAGAGTTGTACTTTAAGAGTGAGCAGAGAAAGGGAGGGGAAGGGAGAATATTTTTTCTTTAAGATGGGAGAATTAACAGTGTATTTGCTGAAGGGACCAACTTAGTAGAGAGGGAAAATACAATAATGCAGGAAAGCAGGGAGAATTGCTGGAAGTGAGGCAGGCTAGAAGAGGAACCTGTGGGCGAAAAAGGATGCTGCAGGAAAGCACTAGAGCTGTAAGGACAAAACAGTCGGTTTTGTGTAAAACTCCTGCTCACAGGTGCCCATCTTTGCCCGCACCTGACAGTGAAAAGTCCTGACAACAAGGGAGAAATACCTGAAGGCGTAATACCTGAAGTCAATAAAAAAGAAGTCCATTCGTACCCCCTCCCCGACCCCCCAGTCAGTCCAGCAGACGCTCAGAACCAATGAAAATGTTGTGTTTCCCATCCTTCTTTTGATACTCAGAACCAATGAGAATGTTTTAAACTCTTAAGTCTTCATTTACACAGAGGAAGGAAAGGGTGTGGGGAAGGCCAGCCTTAAAGTTTTTTTCTGCAACATGGCCAAGAACCTGGAAACCCATCATCAGCAACAAAATATGCTAGGGTAGGAAAGAAGGGATAGGAGCTAGTGGATATGTAGAGGGGTTGGCCTTACCTAGGAAGGCCCACAGTTTATTCATTTTAAAAAGAAGGAAGGCAGAGAATACAGGAACTGACTGGGATACACAAGCAGTGGGAGCTTGTAAAATATCTCTTCTGACTGCTTCAGTTTCTTCAGTGAAATAGGAAACAAGGACTTCAGCTGACAGTGGGGAAGGAGGTGGCAGAAGTGTTGGAAGTTTGAAGATTAAGGAATCCTAAGAGAGCCTAACATAGGACAATTTAAGTAGTTGTCTAGAGTTGTATGCCCTTGTGTTCTTTATTCTACATGCCTTTTTCTCTGCCTCAATGCCCTTCCTCATCATCCCTCTATCTAACTCTTAAACTCCTTCTTTCATTATCCTTTAAGATTAGTTCTATATTGCCTTCTTTGACCTCCTGATGCCCAGTTAAGCATTTCTTTATCTGTGCCTCCATTTCACAGTAACTCCCATATTGCGTCAAATCATTTATTTATATGATGGTCTCCTCTACTCAACTGTCAGCCTCTGAGCAGCAGAGACTGGGTATCCCTGCTGCCTTGGATAGTGCCTGATTTACAGTAACTTTTTCATCAAATTAGAATGAGTGAGGCTCTCCATTTGTGAAAAAAGAAGGACCCATACCTTACTCCATAAATAAAAATCAACTAAAAATGGATCAAAGACCTTAATATAGGAACTAAAACTATCAAACTCCCAGAAAAAAACATAGGGCCACATCTTTAGGATGTTGTGTTAAGCAGTGGTTTCTTAGTCTTTACAGCCAAAGCACAAGCAATGAAAGAAAAATAGATAAATGGGACCTCATCAAAATTTAAAAACTTTTGTTCTTCAAAGGACTTTATCATGAAACTAAAATGACAACCTACACAATGGAAGATAATATTTGGAAACCACATACCTGACAAAGGATTAATATCCAGAATATATAAAGAAATTCTCCAACTTAAAAACAAAAAGACATACAACCCAATTTTAAAATGGGCGAAAGACTTGAACAGATATTGCTCCAAAGAACATATACAAATGCCAGAAAGTATATAAAGATGCTTAGCATCTTTAGCCTTTGGAAATGCAAATCAAAACCACAATGAGGGAAGTGGACTTGGCCCAGTGGTTAGGGCATCCGTCTACCACATGGGAGGTCCACGGTTCAAACCCCAGGCCTCCTTGACCCATGTGGAGCTGGCCCATGTGCAGTGCTGATGCACGCAAGGAGTGCCGTGCCATGCAGGGGTGTCCCCCGCGTAGGGGAGCCCCCCGCACAAGGAGTGTGCCCCGTAAGGAGAACCACCCAGCGCGAAAGAAAGTGCAGCCTGCCCAGGAATGGCACCGCACACACGGAGAGCTGACACAACAAGATGACACAACAAAAAGAAACACAGATTCCCGTGCCGCTGACAACAACAGAAGCAGACAAAGAAGACGCAGCAAATAGACACAGAGAACAGACAACTGGGGCAGGGGGGAGAAGGGGAAATAAATAAACAAACAAATAAATAAAAATCTTTAAAAAAAACCACAATGAGATACCATTTCTTACCCATTAGAATGGCTGCTATTTTAAAAAAATGTAAAATAACAAGTGTTGGAGAGGATGCAGAGAAATAGGAACACTCGTTCATTGCTGGTGACAATGTACAATAGTGCTGCTGCTGTGGAAGACAATTTGGTGGTCCTCAGAAAGCTAAGGATAGAACTACCATGTATCTTGGCAATCCTGCTACTAGTATATACCCAAAAGAATTGAATGCAGGGGCTTGAACAGATATTTATTTGCACACCAATGGTCACAGTGGCAATATTCACAATTGCCAAAAGATGGAAGCAACCCAAGTGTTCATTAACCAATGGATGAGCAAAATGTGGGGTGTGTATATGTGTATTATTCAGCTGTTAAAAGGAATGAAGTCCTGATACATGAGATATTATGGATGAACCTTGAAGGCATCATGTTGAGTGAAATAAGCTGGACACAAAAGGACAAATATTGTATGATCTCACTGTTTTGGTTCATTTAAAATAAGCAAACTAGAATATAGGTTACCAGGGGATGGGGTCGGGCTAGGGAATGGGAAGTTAAGGCTTAAAATGTTCAGGGTTCCTATTTGGAATGATGGAAATATTTTGATAATGGATGATGGTGATGGTAGCACAACATTGTGAACACAACAGCACTGACGTATCTGAATATGATTAAAGGGGAAATGTTAGATTATATGTATGATAACAGTAATTTTTAAAAAAGCCATGCAACTACATTACACAGTGAACTCAAAGGTGAACTATGGACTTTAATTAATAGTACAATTATTAAAATGTGCTATCAGCAGTCATAACAAATGTTCTACACCAGTGCAAAGTGGTGGTGGGATGTAAAATGGGAATCCTTTATTTTATGCATGATTATTCTGTAAACCAGCAACTTCTCTCTAATAAAGAAAAAGAAATTAGGAGTGGACAAAATAGCACTTTAAAATGCTCAAAATCCCTTGATACTAATTACTATGCTTGTGAGCCTGTGCACCTGAAATAAGAACAAGGCCTAGAGCTGCAGGGTGCCTAAGAGTTACCTCCTGAGAGCCTCCATGTTGCTCAGATGTGGCCATTCTCGAAGCCAAACTCAGCATGTAAATGTGTTGCCTTCCCCCCAGCGTGGGACATGACTCCCGGGAATGAGCCTCCCTGGCACTGAGGGATTACTACCAAGTACCAGCTGAGGATGTAACTAGAAAATGACCTTGGATAAAAGGGTCAACTCGGACCTGCAGAATATCTCAATCTACATATAATACCAGGAGTTAAAAATGCTTTTTGTAGGTGGGAGGGAGGGGCAACATACAAACATAGGAGAGTGCCAGAAGTTCGTTGATAACTAAATGTTGAGTAAAACGTATCAAAGTATAAGTAGGAGGGTTACCTGGTTAGGACGCTCAGGGGGTATGGTCTGATGCGGGACGGACTCCGGAGGGAATAGCTGAAGGCTCATTTTGCCAAGGTGGGTTCTACCATTGGGTGGGGTGGACCCCATATCCTGGGGAAGACTAATGCCGTCGAATAGAGAGAACTGTATCTCTCGTGAGAAAGGACGGCTCCCAGGGCATTAGATTGGCAGGCGTTGTGGGCCCTAAGGGGAGGGGAAAATGGACGTGCAATGGATGGAACAAAGGTAAATAAGGGGGCAAAAGAGGAGTTATGTGAGAGTACACGAGGATGAATATAAAACAGCTAATATTACACCAAAAACATATAGGGGACGACAGACTAATAATGAAAACCATAAGACAAAACATAGGATAACTAAAAAATTTAGAAAACTGTACAACCTAAAGTATGGACCACATAGTAAGCACAAATGTTACCTTGTTTGAAAACTGTAGTTTCGGAATCTGTACATCAGTTTCAGGAAATATGATATGAATAAGTTAAAAGATTATTGCTGTGGAAGGGAAAAGGTTTTATGGTGGATCTGGGGAAATACTGTATATTGTATATATGAATTTTGGTGATCTAAGACTCTTCTGAAGCTGACATTATGTTGGGATTCACTTTACGGGAAGTTTTGGATCACAGAGTGGTTCAACAATGGCAGCGGAGGAATACTGATATGGGATGTTATTGACAGGATATATATGGTTGACAGGGAGTTATACAGGGCATATGCCCAGGGTATATGGTAATGTCTATATATACTCATAGTGGAAACAATTAAAAACAACAGCTGGGGGGGGGTACTGGGCTCCTGGCCGGGGGGTCACTGTTGTGGGCCCTGGGAGAGCAGCGGCAATCCTCCAGGTGCAACGGCAAGAACCAGGAAGGAAGGAGGGCCCAACAGTGGGCTCTTGATACTAATGGCTACACTTTTGAGCCTATGCACCTGCAATAAGAACAAGGCCTAGAGTAGCATTGTGCCTGGGGGTTTCCTCCTGACAGCCTTCATGTTACTCAAATGTGGCCACTCTCACAGCCAAACCCAGCGTGTAGATGTTATGCATTCCCCCCAGCGTGGGACACGACACCCGGGGATGAGCCTCCCTGGCACCGAGGGATCACTACCACATACCAGCTGAAGAAGCAACTAGAAAATGACCTTGAATTAAAGATTCAATGCGGAACAGCAGAATATACCTGTCTACATCTAATAACATGACTTCGGGAAGCGGTTTGACCTAATGTAAGGGGGAAATGGAAAGGAGAAATGAGATTATAAGGCTGTGAGTCTCTAAAAAAGAGTCTGGAGGTTGTCAGAAGGAATAGCCCTATGTACAACTGAACAGAGTCTAAGAGACAGATAAGGTAGATACAACCCCAGGTATTGGTTCTTTTGAGGGATAAAGAGACCCACGGGTTCTATGGTCATGGCAGAAGGGGTTCACTGCCATGACAGATGGCCCTTCTTTGGAGCTGGTGTTTCTGCGTGATGGAAATGGAATCAGAGGGGATCTCTTTTCACAAGACTTGCATGCTACTTTATTGGAATTGTAGATGGTGCTGGGTTTAAGATATATGTAGGGGATTTGAATCTCTGGACTGATAATATGACACCCAGGCCCAGAGCCTCAACAGACTTCAGCTCCTACACTTTGACTTATTGGACTTACTCCACTCAGCTAACATGGAGTTGAAGAAGGTCAACCACCACAACATGGAGCCTAGAGTGTCTACAACTAGAAGCGGGAAGAGTGCATCCAGTACCCATGTGCAATCTAAGCCCTCACTTGACATAGGTGTGCAATGGACACAACCAATCCAATGTCCACAGAGAAAATGTGGAATGGGTGTGGGAACGGTAGCCATGGGAGCTGCTGGGTGTGGGGAACGGGAGGAAGAGATGAGATGTGGAGGCGTTTTCGGGACGTGGAGTTGTCCTGGATAGTGCTTCACGGACAATTACGGGACACTGTAGATCCCCCCAGGGCCCACTGGATGGAACGTGAGAGAGTCTGGGCTATGATGTGGACCATTGACTATGGGGTGCAGTGATGCTCAGAGATGAACTTACCAGGTGCAATGGATGTATCACGATGATGGGAGAGAGTGTTGCTGTGGGGGGAGTGGGGGGCGGGGGCGGTGGGGTTGAATGGGACCTCATATATTTTTTTTAATGTAATTAAAAAAAAAAAAATAAATATTAAAAAAAAATGCTTTTTGACCTGAATAAAAGGGGGAAATGGAAAGGACAAATGAGTTTATATGGCCATGAGTCTGCAAAAGGAGCTAGGAGGTTATCAGAGGGGTTGCCCTTATGCACACCTCAGCAGAGTCCCAGAGACAGATAAAGTAGATACAACCCCAGGTATTGGTTCTCCTGAGGGCTATAGAGACCCACAGGTTTTATGGTCATGGCAGATGGAGTTCAGTGCCATGTCAGTTGGCCCTACTTTGAAGTTTATGTTTCTGTGTGATGGAGCTGGACTTAGATGTGATCTTTGTTCACAAGCCTCTCCTGTTACTTTTACCGGAACTGTAGTTGGTGCTGGGGTTTAATGTATAACCAGGGGACCTGAATCTCTGGACTGACCATGTGATAGCCAGGCCCTGAGCCTTAACAGACTTGCAACTCCTACACTCTGGTTTATTGAACTTACCCCACTCAGCTAACATGGAGGTGAAGAAGGTCAACCACCACACCAGGGAGCCAAGAGTGCCTACAACTGAAAGCAGGAGAATTGCATCCATCATCCATGTGGAATCTAAGCCCCCTCTTGATGTAGATGTGGAGTGAACACAACCATTCCAAGGTCCACAGGATGGAGGAATAGAGTATGGAATAGAGTGGACTTACTGATATTCTATTCATGAACTATTGTGATTAGTAATCGAAGAAAATATGGCGTTGGTGTGGAGAAAGTAGCCATGGTGGCTGCTGGGGGTAGGGAGTGGGAGGAAGAGATGAGATGTGGGGGTGTTTTCGGGACTTGGAGTTGTCCTGGGTGGTGCTGCAGGGACAGTTTCCGTACACTGTATGTCCTCCCATGGCCCACTGGGTGGACTGTGGGAGAGTGTGGGCTATGATGTGGACCATTGACCATGAGGTGCAGCGGTGCTCAGAGATGTATTCACCAAATGCAATGACTGTCTCATGATGATGGAGGAGATTGTTGTTATGGGGGGAGGAGTGGGGTGAGGGGAGTGGGGGGTATATGGGGACCTCATATTTTTTTAATGTAATATTAAAAAAATAAAGACAAATAAAATAAAATGCTCAAAATAGTGTTTTAAAATCAATCTCTTAAGAGTGGGTGCTTGTTTAAAAAACACCTGTATTTCCATGCTTGAAGAAGTACCTAGTGCTTATGGGGGGACTTACTAAATAAATGGAATGGTTTGAATTGATGATGAATTATATTGTGGATATTTACCCATATATAGTAGACTAATCACGTCAGAAGTAGAAAACCAGTGTTTTATTTATCTCTGTGCCTTATTCTTTTTATACCCTGTATGTTTTTGAATGAGTCCAATGACTGACATGGCAAGGTACTCAATGTCTATTTGTTGAAAGAATGAATGAATGAATGAAACAAAAAAGGACCAATAATTGAGGATCTGCTGTAGTAGACTATGTATGAAATAAAGTTGTAATATTGATGGAAAGGATGGAAATGCCAGGTATGCTACACAGTTTCCCATTTAAAAAAGCAAGATTAGGAGGGAAGGTTTGACTGCTAATGAATTGTGTACTGGGTGCTAGACCACACAGGGATTTACATTGCCGTTTTAACGATGGCAAAACTGAGGTTCAGAGAGGTTTAAACAGTCTTTCCATGGTCATCTGGGAGTAAAGTGGCAGAGCGGGAGTCATGCTATGCCTATCTGATTCCCAGGAAACATACTCCTTTCCTTTATCATAGAGCGTTAGGAATAGCCCTCCCTTCGTTTTAAGCCTGTGAATTCTATCCACTTTTCTAGGTGGTTTTCAGTGGATCTGCATTTCGGATAGTTTCTGAAGTAAGCAAAGATGTCTTTTTGTAGGCTGCTTTACAGAAGTGGTCCAAAGTTTAAAGAGTTTGAAGTTGAAGATATAGATTAGTGAGTTTTTAATATCAAAGTAATAACTGAAACTGTTATAGTAGATAAGCCCCTAAAGATAAGTGTTTTAGAGAAATTCCGTTTTTACTGAAATAGGCTATGTAATCTTGTCTATAATTTGTTAAATCTCAGGGGAATGGTCAGGAACATACATTAATGTGTTTATTTTACAGTTCTCAGAATTCACTATGCATATATATCAAATGAGTTCATAATTAGAGATTTTCAAAATCCTGCCTTATTAAACTTTTTTTTTCTTTTTTAGATGCCTTTCATGCCTCGTACTTTGCTGTTTTTTCTAACCTATTTATATTTTAGACTCTTTTTGGACTCCTCTGTTGAATTCTTCAAAGAAGCAGGATTAGGGGAGCAGATGTGACTTAAACGGTTCAGTGCCTGCTTCCCACATGGGATATCCCAGATTTGGTCCCAGTGCCTCTTAGAAACAAAAACAAAAACAAACAACAAGCAAAGGAACGGAAAAACCAACTCAAGGTAGCTGATGTGGCTCAGTGGTTGAGAGCCGATTTCCCACTTACGAGGTCCTGGGTTCAATCCCTGGCTCCAGTACCTCAAAAACAACAACAACAACAAAAAACAGGGTTTGTTTAGAAGATTTGATTTCCTTTCAAAAGATAGAGATAGGACAAGGAAAATAGTTTGGCAGTTGTGGGATATTAGATGCTTTTATATGAATAATTACAGCAGTTTTCTTTTTCTATGCAATTATTCTCACTTATAAATTTTATTTCATTGTGTTTGGAAACTTAGGTCACAATTTCAAGATGCCAGGCCGTTCAGGTTCAAGTTCTGGTTCAGCTGGTTTCATATCCTTCAGTGGTGTAGAGTCTGCTCTCTCCTCCTTAAAAAACTTCCAATCCTGTATAAACTCTGGAATGGACATAGCTTCCAGTGTTGCTTTCGATCTTGTGGAAACTCAGAGTAAGTAATATTTTTTTCTCCTTTTTTTTTTCTTTTGTTCCTTTTTGGAGAGTAAGTAATATTTAAAACACTTCTTTTGTGTCTATTTTGAGCTAACACTGTGTGGTAGCATTAGTCTAGGAATGCTAGATACTGCTTAACATTTAAGTAGTCTTGGGGCAATCATTTATTCTCTTTGGGCATCTATTTTCTCATCTTGTTCTTTAAGCCCCATAGCATTATATGGAGGGTGAAGTGAGACTGATTGATTGATTCCATTTGTTCATACTGTTATGTTCCACCAGAAACTTATAAAGACTTGAAGACCCTGACCTCAAGGAGCATACTATCTAATGTATGTGACAGTTATAAACTGTGGTGCATACAAATGCTTTGTGATATGAGTTGTTTTCTAGTACCTATACTTTGATTACCCAGTAGGCAGACTTGGCTTATGCTGGTTGTATTGGCAAAGGAAAGTCTAAGAAAATGAGAAAAGTTTAGCTTTGATGAATTTTACCTAAAATTGTCCATCAGAAGATCTAGAAATTATCTGCTTTCTTTGGATTAGAGTTGTTTTATTTTACGCATGGAGACGGGTGCAACATAAAACCTTTTTTTAAAAAAAGCTTTATTTATTTATTTCCACCCTCTGTTGGTTGCTCTCGCTCTCTGTTTATTTGTTGTGTGTTGTGTCTGCTTATCTTTTTTTTTTTTAGGAGGCACTGGGAACCAAACTCAATTATGAGCCACCTCTGCTTCCTACTTGTTGTGTCTCATTGTATCTCCTCATTTTGTCACCTTGCTGCGCCACTCATTGTGTCAGCTTATTGCCTTGCTTGTCTACTTTAGGAGGTACTCGGAACTGAATCCAGGACTTCCTGTGTGGTAGGTGGGTGCCCAACTGCTTCAGCCATATCCACTTCCCATTTTGTTTTAAGATCACTGTTTTTCAGTAGTTTGATTTTGATGTGCCTTTGGTGAGGTTTTCTTTGTTTATCCAGATGAAATCTATGGATTTACAGTTTTTTTACTATAATTTGTAAAATTTTCTGCCAATATTTCTTCATATACTTTTCCTGTTCTCCTCTTCTTCTGGGACTCCAATGTAAGTGTTTAATAATGCCTAATGAGTCACTTAGGTTTAGTTGATTTTTTTCCCTAGTCTTTTTTCTCTTTCTCTCAATTTGAAACATTTCTATTGCTGTGTTTTCAAGTTCACTAATCTTGTCTTTTTTAGTATTTAATCTGCTGCCAATTCCATCCAGTGAACTTTCAATTTCAGATATTGTATGTTTCAACGCTAGAAGATATTTAAAAATGAAATGGAATAATTTCCTATCTGCCACTTCTTTCCTCATCACGTTCATGTTTTCCTCTGCATACTGTAGCATATAAAGCTTATTTGTATCAACTTTTAGCATCCTTGTTTGCTAAATCCATCATCTCTGTCATTGCTGTTCTTCATGTGGACAGTGCTTATATTATGTTGCCGAGTGTTTGGATTTTGTTGTCTTTCTTTAAGAGTGTTAAAGTTTGTTTTGGCATTCATCTTCCTAACTTGTGGATTAGGTTGATCTTTCCAGGCTTGTGTTTAAGATTTGTTAGGGTGGGTCTAGTGTAGCCTTTACTTTTAGGGCTAGTTTAGTCCTGTTACAAAGCATGGCCTTTTTAGAATCTCTGATGATTCAATGAGATAACTGTATTTCAGTTGGGTGGAATTTGAATGTCTCCCAGCCCTGTGTGAGTTCTGGGAATTGTTCACTCTGTTTCCCAGCAGTTGGTCTTTGCTCAGCAGCTTAGTATTCAGCATCAAGGTCCTGGAGCTCTTCTTCTGTATATCTCCCTTCCAAATGAACTGTTTGCAAACTCCAGCAGTCTCAACCTACCCAGTCTCTGGTTCAATCCTTCAAGACTGCATTGCTCTATTTGGGCTCTTCCTCCTTTGTACTGAAATCCAAAAGCTGCCTATAGCTGGAAAGCCAGGGTAATTGTAAGGTTTATCTCACTTATTTTCCTTTTCACAGGGATCACTGTCTGCTGCCTGTTTTCCCACTGTTTGAAAACAGTTATTCATGTATTTTGTCCAGCTTTCTGTTTGTTCATGGTAGGAGAGTGAGTTATATACCAGTCATCATTCATGACTGGCAGCAGAAGTTACCCATAATCTTTTTAGTATGTTATTGTTATCACTAATAAATTGTTGTCTTAGTTCCTAGGGCTGTCATGACAAGTTACCATTAATTGAGTGACTGGAAACAACAGAAGTTTATTCTTTCACAGTTCTGGAGGCTAGAAATCTGAAATCAAGGTGTTGGCAGGACCAGCCTTCCTTTAAAGGTGCTACAGAATAATTTTTCTTGTCCCTTTTTAGCTTCTGCTGGTTGTCAGCAATCCTTGGTGATCCTTGGCTTGCAGCTGCATCATTCCAAGTTCTGCCACTGTCATCACATGGTGTTTTCCTTGTGTGTCTCTCTGTCTTCACATGACCTTTTATTAGGAACTAGTTATTGGATTTAGAGTCCACCCTAAACCAGTATGACTTCATCTTAACTGATTACATCTGCAGAAGCTCTGTTTCCAAATAAGGTTACATTCTGAGATTCTGGTGGATATGAATTTTGGGGAGGCAATACTCATCCCAGTATAACCACTAACGCTCTTAACCCAGCCCAGCCTGATTTGCAGTATATATTTGGTGATCATGGATGTCCACCTTATTAGCTTTGGTAGGCAGCATTGGATAAAAGTTACAATAAAATCTTAAACTATAAGGTATAGCAGCTGGAACACAAATTCCCTGGGGAATAATATTAGCTTTATTTTTCCAGGATTGACTTTAAAAGTGCCTGAGTGTCTTATCCATTATACTTTCTTGATTAAAATAAAAAATATTATTGGTTGGTGGGGACAATTAATCACTTTAAGCACATCTCAAAGTTTTTAATTTGCCCTATGCTGCTTGCACAGGCATCAAAATAGTTAATAGTTAAGATTGTCGGCACTGGAGTCAGACTCCCTTGGTTTACATTCTGGCTCTGTACTTTCTTACCTGTGGGACTTAGGCAGGATATTAATCTTTCTGTGCCTTATTTAATACATATAAGGTACACACAAAGTGCTCAGTAAATTTTTAGTTTTCTTAATAGTAGAGTTTGATTTAGGTTGTAATATGAAACAATTGGGAAAACTCAATAGTTTTTCTTTTTTAGTAAGTATATTTTGGTGCAAAATACAATATAGTTCACATATTTTAAAAAGAAATGAGCTGATGTAGTTCAGTAGTTGAGTGCCAGCTTCCCATATACAAGGTCCTGGGTTCAGCCCACAACCGTTGCATCAGGGGAAATTAAAAAAAAAAAAAAGTAAGCATCTAAAGTGGGACTCAGCAAAGTTTTTCTCCTAATAAATAAATACTAATAACTAAGATAAATGTTTTTGGCATTGTGGGTCACACAGTCTCTGTTATACCTTGCTATGTTAGTGTAAAAGCGGCCATAGTCAGTTCACGGAACGGTGTTCCAATAAAACTTTATAAAACTTTATAGTTTGCCAACCTCTACTTTAAAGCCATAGGTAGTCATTAAATGTTTGTTAAAATTATTATTTTGATTATTTGAATTCAGTTTGCAGTAAATGATGGTTTTAAATTTGTCAAAAGAAAACTGATTTGAGCAGGTTGTATGGAAGAAAAAGTAAATAAAAGAACTTGAACTAATACAGAGTTACCAGGAGCCTGGAATACTTATAAACTCAACTTAATATACATATACATACACAAACACATTTTAAAAATATATATATATATTTTATTTTCAAAGACACTTTAGATTACATAAATATTACATCAAAAATATAGAGGATTCCCATATGTCCCATCCCCTCCTCCTCCCATACTTTCCCACATTAACAACATCTTTCTTTAGTGTGGTACATTTGTTGCAATTGATGAACACATATTGAAATACTGTACTAACCAAGGACTATAGTTTACATTATTGTTTATGCTTTGCCCTGTACAATTTTATAGGTTTTGACAAAATGTGTAATGGCCTGTAACTGTCACTGCAGTGTTATGCAGGATAATTCCACTGTCCCCAAAATGTCCCCATGTTGCACCTATTCTTACTCTCCCTCCCCTCATAATTTCTGGTGACCTGAGCCTTTATATCAATGATACAAGTTCTTCCATTGCTAGAATAATAAGTCTATTTTAGTGCATAGTTATTTTCCCTCCTTTTGTTTGTTCATTCCTCAATCTGGAGGAATGGGACTGTCTTGCATGCAGTTGCAGATACTCTACGCTTCCTGGGATGAGCTTTGTCAATCATCATCCTTTTGTTAGTTGTCCTTGGTGAGTCTTGGTGAGTAGGTCACACACACACACATTTTAACTAATATTGGGTGTCAAAACAACAGGGTAGTCAACAAGTTGCCCAATGACTATTCTGGTTATATTTCAGTTCTAGGTGTTAAAGGGGATACAAACAAGTATTATATTGTTCCTCCTTTATCAAAGCTTATGATCCCAATCGGAAGCTAAAACACTGAAAATAACTCAAACAATGGAAAAACAGAAAAAGTGTTACAAGGCTGTGTATAATTAATACCACCACCAACCTCATCAGAAAAGTAAACTCTCAAACATGAAATGGTAGATACAAATCTTTGAAAATTCTAATTTTGTCTTTAAAGTTTTATTTTTCCATTGACAACAAATACTTTTAGTTGTTTTCTTTTAAGTGACAGGCTCACTATTCATTTTTAAGGCAATGTCTGCCAGATACCCAAGTCTGAGTAACCATAATTTGTTTGTGTGTCATTCTTTCAATTAGAAAGGGTGTTTCATGAAATAGCGCCTTGTTTAGCTTGCTATTCAAACAATTGCAGAAAGCTTTTCCTCGAGGGGTCCATTATTCTTTGGTATGCAGAAGTGTTTTATACATATGTGGACCATTTTATCCCAAAAAATATTAAAATACATATACTCAGTGATTGAGATTTAATAAAACTAATAAATTGTTCTGCTTCATTAAGGACATTTACTGCATGGCAGTAAGAATATAAAGACTTAGACTAGTCAGTTTGGTGTCATTGCTTGGATTGGTGCTAAGGCACCAGCATTTTCCCCCATCATTGTGTTTGCACCATTGGTCCAAATATTCAACACAGAGAACAAAACAAACAACACTTAAAAATTATGGTAAAAATAGTTTTGACCCCATGGCCCCCTGAAAGGGCATTGGGGACCATACACTTCAAACCACTGGATTATGAAACTGATTTTGAGTGCTTATGAGCAGGAGGTAGATAACTTGAAATTCCCTGCAGGGAGAAAGCCTAGATTCACCCTCACTGGGGTCATTGGAGGTTATTAGGAGAACAGTTTTAATATGACACCAGAGTGAGGAATTGTGCAAGGACCAGAGAGTAGAGAAGCACCTAGTATTTAAGGAAATTTGACAAGAATTTAGTCTCTAATAGTAGATGAAAGACTGGTAGAAAACAGACCCAGTATCACTGCTTAAGTGCAAAGACTTTGAGTCATCCTGATGTGGGCTCTATCCCAGCTATATTCTTACTTCTTTGACTTTGAGCAGGTTACCTAACTTTGAACGACTAATTCCTTATCTGTGAAATAGGGATAATAATTCCCACTTCATAAGATTGTTGGGATTAAATGAGATATGTATGCATGCAAAGTGCTTTTTGCAGTGTTTATTCAATAACTATCATAAATGATAGCCAGCAATTAGTAAATTTAAGGTCCAGAGCTTAGAAGAAGGGCCTGTGAACTGTAAGGGGTAAGAAGGGGGGGTCAGGGATGAGACAAAGATAGATGATACATTTGAAATTTGATTTAAGGCTTTAAGTTTGAGCCCAACTGAGTCACTAATACATAAAACACTGCAGCCAGAACTATGAAAATGAGTAAAAGTCTCTTCCTTCAGTTTGTTTCCGATCTAGCTGGGAAGTAAGGCATTTGCATGGTTGTTTGACCATTAAGTGGACATTAATTGAGTGCCTGTAATGTGATGCTTTGTTAGAGGTTTGAACCTTATCTATGGATGTTTTAAAGTAAAGGAGGAATGTGGTAAGGTCCCAGAAAGGTAACATTCGTGGCAAAACTGAGGATGCTGTTGAGGAAGGAGAGACCTCAAGTGATGAATTAGGTTCTTAGAGTAGCCCAGGGGGAAGAAGAAATGACTTCAGCTAAGGTATTATGGCTGAGATGAAGGGGATTTGATTTGTGTACTTTCTATTTTATATTGTACCCACGTTGTAATATAGTCAGGGTAGTGTGATAATAGGAGAGCAGGACTCTGGATAAAGAATGCCTGGGTTCATAGTCCAGCCCCATCATTTATTATCTTGGTGACCTTGAGGAATTTCTTTAACCTCTGTTGGCCTCGGATTTATCATCTGTTTAAAAGACATTATTGTAGGGATTAAATGAATTAATACTTACAAAGTAAGGTAGAAATTTACAAAGTAAATTAGTGCTGTACTTGGCACTTAGTAAGTACTTGGAAATGTTAGCTACTGTCATGTTACCAAATTACTTTAGCAATGTGGTTTGCATTTGCCTTGTCTATTTGTGTTAGATAACAGAACTGGATTGGGAGAAGTTAAGGTGCAGAAGAGCAAGGAGGAAAATCCACGAATGATCTTCAGAGCAGAAATATTCCCCTTTGCCCTTTGCTTATAAATCAGAAAGAATTTTTTTTGACCTTTTGGTTGCCCAAATTCATTATATATTAGAATGAGCTTTGATAAAGTGGATGGTAGTGATCAATTAGATACCATTTTTTCACTTTGCAGTGCACCTCTTTTTCACTATATTATTATATTCTTGGTAAAGGGGATTCTTGCCCCCAAGAATTTGAGGAGTGGTGATGTGTTTTGTATTGTTTTGTTTCCTCTTGGTTGCATATTCCTATACCAGGTGGTTGTCCCTATTCAATTTTCTGGTGTGTTTGAAATCATCACCTTTTCCTGTGTCATATTAGAGCCTGTGGTGTCTAAGCAATTAGACTTTGACTGCCACTATGTTTATTATAATAGCTTTTCTCTAAATTTGTTGGTATTCTAATAATACTTTATTTGGTCTAATTTGGGAATCAAATGTGTTACATTAGGACATTTTTCAGATGTTTAAATGTATTATGTACTTCTCTGCTTTCTTAAGCAGCATGTACTGACCTAATTTACCAGAAGCAATTGAAAACTGAATTTTAAGACCTTTTGTTTTAGATAAGTAAATATGGAGGAATGGCCACCCCCCAGAATGTTAATACATCTCAGGGTTGTGTCCTCTCTTCACTCTTTGCCAGGGCATGTCTGTGATGGGCTTCAGAGGTTGAGTTAATACTTTGCAATCCCGTGTAAAATACACATTCATATGCTTATAGGGTGAGGATTGAAAGTTTTCATCAGATTCCTTCTAAATATTTGTGAGGAACAGTTGGAAGGACAAAAGGATACATTTTAAACTGCCTAAGAGACCAGTAGATGAGAAAATTTCCTTGGACGGCTTCTCAGGTTTTTCCTGTATAAATTGCTCTTCTTTCTATGACTCTGTAGGCACAGAAAAGAAAGGCTTCATTTATTATGGTCAGGCAGTTTAATTGGATGTGTGTTAAACAGTACCAAGATATGATCATCATCATCATCATTATGCTAAAGATAACAGCTGAATGTATTTGCACAGTTAGTGTGTGCTAGGCACTCTGATGTTTTTACATATAGTATCTCATTTTGTTCCTCATGATAATCTTTTGAAGCATGGGTTATTGTTATCCCCATTTTATGCACGAGAAAACTAAGGCTTAGCAAATGTTAAGTACTTTTCTTAAGGTTAGAAAGTTAGTAGGTGGTGTAGGCAGGCATTTGAGTACAAACAATCAGACTCCCTTTAAGCTTTATCGAAATTGATTCTGCCAGTTTGATGGCATTTGCAGTCAAATACCATTGAAATACTGTTGAGCAGTATTTGTGAAAATTTGGATTATTTTGTTGAGAATAACATCTGAGTTTTCATTTTTTTTGGAATACTGACATGCGGTGGTATATTCCTTTTCCTCATTACCCTCTCTTTTCTTATTAGCAGTATTCATCACATTCCTATTGATCTTCATTAATATCTTGATGCTGAAAGGAACCTAAGTGGTTAGATCATCCTTAATGCTTTTGCCCACTGGCTCTTGCATCTGGGAACAGGAGCTTTTTACCATCATTGAGGTTCATTGGACTCTAGGACTGGGGAGAGGAGAGGAGTGAGGAACTAGCAGGATAGAGTGACAGAACCCTCCTCAAAATTTGATAGAACTCACCTTCCTTACTGGTTGTGAATCAAAATGAATGAATTCCCTGCTATTAGGATTAAATCTAATGAAATTTAGATTTGTTTTCAGACTGTATGCTTATTAAGTCACCTACAAGCAAGTGGTCTTTTGGAAATCTGAGGATAAGTATTTTGTCTGGCATGTTTAGGTCCTTGGAATTTAGAATTGCTCAACTCCCTTATTCTATCCTCTTAGCACTCTCTTAGCACTCTGAAGGAGTCCCTTGCTTTATTTTTCTCCCTACTAATTACACCTACCTCACCTTCTAATATACTATATAGTTTATTTCTTTTGTTTATTATTTTTCCTCTGCCCTGAATATAAGTTCTATGACAACGGCAGTTTTTGTCAGGCATTACCCTCCATCCTCCAACCCCATTGCCTGCATTAGTACCTGGTACATAGTAAGCACTCAGTAAATAAATTGATGTGTTTAAAACCTCACAGGGAAATTACTATAAAGCATTTCCTCTAATAGTTGTCTTAACTTATTCGTGTGTGTGTGTGTGTGTGTATGTATACCATCTATATTAATGTGATGTTACCTGTTATATTAGAGGGTTTATGGCTGTGTGCACCAGTAGTCAGACTGTGGATATAAAAAAGATTATAGCCCTTAATCATTTATATATATATTTTTTTACATCACGCTTATAACTCTTTAATTACAAATAAACAGAGAAGTAGTAAAAGTCAGGATTCTTTTTTTTCTCCCAAAGAAGGACATAGTATCAAGCTGAATGGAAATACCTAAGTGCATAATGGAATTTCTCTTACCGAATCTCAGTTTTTCACATTGCTCTGTAAGGTAACCAACTTCTCATCTACTTGAGTAGAAAATAAACCATTTGGGTAGACTTTATTAGACCTGCCTTTTCTCTTGATTACTCTCTCTAATAGCTGCACAGAGCAGACGCATATGGTGAATTTCTGTCCATTACCATTAAAATCACCAGTCTTCTACCTCTTGGCTTTTTTCGTGTTCCCAGATGAGTCCTTCTCCCCTTTAAGATATAGGTGACATGCCATATTCTGATGTCCTTATCCCTGTTACTACTTTCCCTTTGTCCCATGTAGCTGTTTGCATTTACATTGTATTTTTTCATTAATGTGTCCATCTGGTCTTCCCTCTGGACTAGGTTTCCTGAGGGCAACGATCTCAGGGTGCTCATTTGAACTCCTCAGAGGCTGGAATTTTTGTTCTCAGTTGGTGTTGAATGCATCTATAAATGTGTTAGTGAATGACTTCTGTGACTGTTCCCTAAATTCAAATGTTTGAATTCAAAATGTAAAATTAAAATAAAAAAAGTTTGCTTTCCAAAATTAGAAATTGAGCACTTTCATTAATTTATGGACCTAATTTTTCAGACTTGGCACTTCATTTTTTTGGTTTAAACTAGTGGTTCTGTAACTGGAGCATGTGTCAGAATCACTTGAAGGGCTTAAAGTACAGAATTTCAGCCCCACCACTGGAATTTCAGTAAGTCTGGGACGAGTTCAAGAATTTGTATTTCTAACAAATTTCCAGGTGATGCGAATGCTGCTGGTTCAGAGACTACGCTTTGAGAACCCTGGTCTAGTCATGGGTTATTTTGCTATTTAGTAGGAAATTTAGGCCACTAGGTGGCACCATAACACTTCTTCTGATTTTATTGACTGGTGTTTTATTGACCGGTGTTTGTTTAATGCTGAGTTTAGGATTGTGTCAATAAGCTACAGGCACTAAATAATTGGAATTTAGTAACTTAGAGCCTGACTTATTCCATATATATGAAAAGTAAAAATGTGTTGCCTCTATCAGACCAGAGATACTACAAGACTATTAAGATGACAACATTTTAAGGTCAATGCTTCGTGTAATGAAGAATATACCTCTCATTTCCCTTAGCTTCACTTTCAGTTTTTCTTTACCAATGGTGAATGTAGGTCCTGTAGCAAACTAGAAATATACATTTTTTTTACTAATCATAAATAAAAATAATGTTTATCATTCTAAGTTAATGAATCTGGTTTTGTTGTTGTTGAGCCAATTGTTTGTGCAGGCAGCTTTAGAATGTTAAAAAGTGTGAAATGTGCTTTCCTTTCTTATTGGCCTCCTTAGTCAGAAAGTTGAGTGTTTTCATTTTTCAGAGCTATTGAGAGAAAAGCTTTGGCTGCTGGTTGCCTCACCTCACCTCTTGTTCTTGGAATCTCACTCCATAAATTTCCAACCATTCCAACACCTCCAGATTTTCTTTCTTCCACTGACTGCAACAACCTGAAAATTGGTGTGGTTTCTCCACATGATGGAATGTGTGGAAATAATTGCCTGCTGTGTTCTCCTGTTAACTAAGCTCTCCTATACACATTAGGATGTCATTTTTTTAAATAGTAAATGAGTCACATTTTAGTTTTTAAAACAGAGTATGGATAGTATCTGAATTCTGTCTGGGCTTTCTTAGACTCTTGAGAATTATCTTCCTGTTAATTCCACTTTTTTTATCTTTGGAGCAGAAGCATGGATTAGGTTTTGATGACTGATCAGGGAGTGGAAATGATTATTATAGAAAAAACACGATTGGAGTAACTCAGATTAAAAAATTAGACTAGCACTTTATTGTGTAACTTAATTGTGTATCTTTGATCATTGGAAGGAATTAAGACCAGTTTGATGCTAAGCAACGGAATGTCTTGCATTAGACAGAAAGAAGTTCTGAATAACATAGTTGAAGCCAATTTGATTATTCTAGGACAGATTATTTTATTATCTAGACCTGTTCTTTCTCGAATGAAATTATATATTTGACATATAAATGTAAGGTAGTATTTTTATATAGCAGTAAAGTCCAATAAAAATATACTGTGAGCCTCATATGTTATTTAAGACTTTCTAGTATCCTCATTACAAAAGTTATGGAAAAAAAGATGAAATTAATTTTAGTAATGTTTTATTTAACCCAGTATATCTAAAATATTATTTCAACATGTAATCAATATAAAAATTATTAATGAGATATTTTACATTATTTTTTTGTCTAAATTCAAAATTTTCCAAAGCATATCTGTCTGGATTGGCCACATTTCATATGCTTAATCATCACATGTGGTAAATGGCTACTGTACTAGATAGCAGCAGATATATATGGTAGTACACTTTTCAGTACTATCAGAGGAGGGCAAGACATGTAAGGGTAGTTAATTAGGCTAGCAACTTTGCATTTTTTGTTGTCAATTCAAATTGAACCAGGTGTTAAAACAAGATAATATTATCTATTGGTTTATTTTGTACTTGTTACTCCTGTACTCTTGGTTTGGTGAGTATTTTAGTTTTTTTCCAAAATTTAGCTTAAAATTACTTCTGGGATTGTGTTAATATTTGCTTCTATTTGAAAGTTAATATGCTAATTTGAATCCATACCTAAGGTGCTTTTATATTTTGTAGATGATATGGTAAATTATAATATTGGACACGCTAGAGAGGTTAAGCCTCCTAACGTTAGCTGCCGATAATACAGTAGTTACTGTAAACAATTAGGCCTGCTTGCAACTCTCTTTAGAAATGCTAATGTGCTTGTGGGCCGGTGCTGCTTCAGGCACTTGTTTTCTCTCAGTGGGTGGGAGTTACAAACCCAATTTGGAGAACAAGAGGCACTTAAGGCAAGCTCTAGATGTGCTTCCTGCGTCACATTAGCTTGTGACCAAGTTTCTAGTGTCTTTGAAGGCCATGTAGAATCAGATGCTTACACCTAGACCAAGGTTGAGAGGGACCTTCTTTTAATTTTGGGCCCCACCATTGTAGCTCTGACCTGCCATAATGATATTTGACTAAACAACAGTACACACTTAGTCATTTTCATCACTCTTACATTATATTCCTTAAGCTTATTGAAAGAGAACATAGAATGTATATTTTATCCCCTTTGGTTTTGTATCTGTTACTACTATTGTAATGTCAGATCCAGAAGAAGGAGCTGAAAAAGTGGGAAGAAAGAAATGTTAGTTGGAAAAGTTAAACAAGGTGAGAAGTTACAGGCAGTGTCCAGTAGATGACAGAGGGGGAGAGAGGATATTTTCAAGATCCAGCATTAACTGTATCTCAGAACTGGTGGTGACAGCAACAGTGGTAGCTTTTACCCCAAGACAGTGATTCAGGCTTCATTTTCTTTGGGGCAGTGCTTAGGTGGGGTACTTTTCTCCCATTACTCTTAAAATACTGATTCAAAAACCATAATTGAGTTTGATTATTTTTCACTATTCTTAATTTTAACACTTTATTTTGATCTATCACCGTTTATTGGCCCATGCTTCAAAGAACTAATTTAGTTAGCAGATAAGGCAAATATATATGCAAAGATAATGAGAACCACATGGTAATAATGATATGTTCCAAATGAGGAGATCATGAGTCTATCTGTCACATTCAAGAATTAAGAGTACCTGAGTGGGAACTATGTTGGAGCTCTCTCTATGGGGTTTGTATTATATTTGCAATTGTCCTGCAAGTTTGAAATTATTTCAAAATAAAACATTTCAAGGGGAAAAAGCCTATTTAGAAAATATTTTAAAAGTAGGGCATTGGACTGTTCTGTTTTCTTTGCATTCCTGTAGTATCAACCTCATTCTCTTGAAGGCATTATGGATATATGTCTTGCTGAGTAGGGGAAGAGTCATATTGAAGCAAGTGATAAAAAGGAAAATAGAGAAAATTATTACATGATAGGTCACTGTACCTGTTTAAAATCCAATGTATGGAAAAATCAGAGGAATTCACACAAAGAATATCTCCAACTACAGCCTTTTTATTTTGGGAGAATAGAATCAGACCCTTTAGGTTTCTACTTGCAGCTCCTCATAAATTTTGCATTAAGTCAACAATTCTGGTTAGAATGGTAATTTAGAAATGAGTAATGAATAAAGCTTGTCCACATTCTGGAAAAAAAAAAAAAAATTGAATGACTTTCTGCATTCTGACCCAACAGCCTGATTTTATATGCAGTTGGCACACATATTTTGTAGACAGTAGTCATTCTAATAATAGCAAACATACAGTGCTTGCTCTGTGCCTGGCATGTTCTAAATGATTTATATGTATCCATTTATTTAATTTTTACAACAAAGCTAATAGTTATTATTTTACATGTACATAAACTGAGCACTGTTCATCAAGGACCATTAAACCATATCTCTGAAGGAGTTATTTTACCACAATAATCTATTTCATATTGGAAATGGACATTTTAACTGCTTAGTTCTTATATATTCTCAACCCATTCTCCTTCTTTAGTATGACTTTCCTTTCCCAATTGCAGTAAGTTCTGAGATAAATCCTCTTCATCTACACAGTTTTGACCTAGGCCTGTGCTCTGTCACCATTATGTCTGTGAAGATTAGAGTACCTCATAAAAACAATTTGAGAGTTCATTATATGCTAATTCTCATTATTGACTTGAAAGTTTCCCTTCAGTTAAAAAAAAAAAGCTTTTATTTAGCCTGTATGTAAATATTGATTACCATGAATTGTAATCATGTTTGATAACTCCCATAGCCATAAATTTAGAACTGTTGTCAAAAGCATCTTGGCATTAAAAGATGGAAACAAGGAAGTGGATATGGCTCAAGCAATTGGACTCCTGTCTACCATATAGGAGGTCCAGGTTCAATGCCCAGGGCCTCCTGGTGAAGGAGAGCTGGCCTGCGTGGTGAGCTGGCCCATGTGGAGTGCTGCTCCGCACAGGAGTGCTGGCCCATGTGGAGAACTGGTGCAGCAAGATGACACAACAAAAAGAGACACAGAGGAGAGACAGTAAGAGATGCAGCAGACCAGGGAGCTGAGGTGGTGCAAGAAAATGATCGTCTCTCTCCCCCTCTCGAAGTTCCCAGAGCTGGTTCCTGGAACCGCCTAATGAGAATACAAGCAGACACAGAAGAACACACAACGAATGGACACAGAGAGCAGACTATGGAGGGAGGAGAGAGAAATAAATAAATAAATCATTTTTTAAAAAAAAGATGGAAACAACCCAAGTGTCCATCAACTAGTAAATGGATAAAAAAATGTGGTATATAAACACAATGAGATACTATGCTGCTGTAAGAAGAAATGAAATTGGGACACATATGATAACATAGTTAAACCTTGAAGACGTTATGTTAAGTGAAATAAGCCAGACACAAAAGGATAGATAGGGAAGTAGACTTGGCCCAATGGATAGGGCGACCACCTACCACATGGGAGGTCCGTGGTTCAAATCCTGGGCCTCCTTGACCCGTGTGGAGCTGGCCCATGCGCAGTGCTGATGCACGCAAGGAGTGCCGTGCCATGTAGGGGTGTCCCCTGCATAGGGGAGCCCCATGCGCAAGGAGCGTGCCCTGTAAGGAGAGCCGCCCAGCGCAAGAGGAAGTGCAGCCTGCCCAGGAATGGCGCCGCACACATGGAGAGCTGACACAGCAAGATGACACAACAAAAAGAAACACAGATTCCCAGTGCCACTGATAAGCATAGAAGCGCTCACAGAACACACAGCGAATGGACACAGAGAGCAAACAACTGGGGGAAAGGGGAGAGAAATAAATAAAAAATTAAAAAAAAAAAAAAAGGATACATAGTGCATGGTCTCACTAATATGAACTAAATATGAAGACTAAACACATGGAGTTAAAACCTAGAGGATAGGTTATTAGGAGATAAGAGGAGGGTTGAAAAGGTGCACTGATGTTATTGTACATTAAAGTTTTAATTAACTTGACTGTAAAAGTTAATTAACTGTAAAAGTATGGAAATGGATAGAATTGATGGTAACACATTATATTGAGTAGAACTAACAGCTGGTTTATAAAAGGGATTGTGGTTGACAACGGTAGTCTTGGGATATAAATGTCAGTTGAAAGAAAGCTAGAGAAAAATCTAGTGACTGAATAACATAGTGAACCCAGAGGATGGATGAGTACTGTGGTGAATAGTACTAATACAAGAACGTCCTTCTATGAACTAGAACAAATGCACATCACTTTTGCAAGGTGCTGAGAATGTGGAGAAGCATGGGGAAAATACAATTAATGTAACCTGTGGACTATAGTCAACAGCAATATTGTAATATTCTTGCAACAACGTCAAAGAAGTATTGTATTAAGAATGGGGGGGTATAGAAAAGATTTGCCATATGTAAGCTATAGACCTTAGTGATAATAGTCTGATAATATTATTTCATAATCTGTAACAAACATTCCACAACAATATAGTGTGTTGGTGGCAGGATGTTGTATAGGAATTCCACATGTGCATGATTGTTTTATAAGTTTATAACCTTTCTAGTAAAATATTTTTTAAAACTTGGCAATTTTTCTCTAAAAATATTATGTAAACTCATGGAATTAATCATTAAAATATAGATCACCAGAAAATAGAAGGTGGATAGAGACTGAAAAGCTAAGAATTAATTGGTAAAATGGTTGTTTGTAAATCTTTGGAAATGATTTTAAATGGTTAAAGCCTATCACAGTGTTTGTAACTAGCAGTACTATTTTATGGGCATGACAGTGGTTGAAAGGGAAAGTCTAAGGTCATGTGTATTACTAGAAGGAAAGCTAAAAACTGTAACATGGGACTCTATAAGATAGTAAAACCTCATGTAAAACACAAGTATTGGTGATATTGCATATATGAGACTGTTATTACAAAATATTTATAAATACAAATATACTAAAGAGAAGGAAAAAGAATAGCAGCTATGCATGTCAGGGGAAGCATAGAGAGATTGAGAGGTGATGAAATTTGGTTGTTTTTTTATTATTGGAATAATGAAAGTGTTCTAAGAACGATTGAAGTGATGAATGCACAAATATGTGATTACACTGAATACCATTGATTGTACACTTTGGATGGATTTATGTTTTATTAATATGTATCAGTAAAGTTGATTTGTTAAGAAAATGGTGCCTATTAATTTCTATACCCTATTTAAACTATTGAGCATAGTTTATAAGAGTGTTCATGATATCACCAGCCACATGCCTCTAAACTCCACAAATACTTGCTCTGTCAAGCCTTCTTGCCCTGGAATGCCCTGTCCCTTCTGACTGCTTGGAGGATACCTATTCATCTTTCAAGGACAGATTTAAGTGTCATCTTTTTTCTGCAGACATTCTTCTCCCACTGAGATTGAACTGCTCTCTTCTTTTGTTCCTCTGTGTTTGCTGTACATTCATCTACCAAATTAATGGAACACTTGATTGCCTTTCATTGTTGTAAGTCCACATTGCTACCACCAGATACAGGGGTTTGAAAACTCCAGTTAAATAATTTCCTGTTTCCCAACCAAGTTTTGGCTTTTTATTGTATACAGTCTCTGTTGCACCTACTCATGTCTGCTATTGTAGCTCAAACAATATATATTGTCCAATATACAATACATAAATGAATTGGTGTGATTTCACCAGCAGTGGGCTCCACTTCCCCAAATCCTGATCTACATAAAAGTCCTTATAGCCTAGTCATTCTATGATACTCTTTTTTTTTTTTAAAGATTTATTTATTTATTTTAATCCCCCCCCCCCGTTGTCTGTTCTCTGTGTCCATTTGCTGCGTCTTTTCATAATATAAGACTAAGAATGGGTTGAAATTTTACAAATCAAAATATAAAGTGATAGCTGCAAAGAAGAGATATCAGAAATGGTTCTTGCAAATAACCTTTTTTTAAAACTAGCCAATCCATTAAATAATTGAAAAAGGAAAAACATAAAATGAGCCTTGACAAATTCTGTATGATAGATTAATGAAAAACCTTACTTGTAAAGTTCTTGTAAAGTCAGGTACATCCATATTGAAGTTCGTGTCCTAACCATTTTTTAATTTGCTCTTTTCCAAAAGCCGCTTATATTTTATGGAGTTACTTATTCATTTTCGCCAATATCTACTAAGTGTCTGTTATCTGACATGCAGTATGCTAGAACTATAAAAGATAGCCTCAACAAATTTATAGAAACTTTCACAGATACTTTCTTTCTTAACAATTCTTTAAAAATGTGAGATACTTGAGTTAAGTGACTTACCTAAAGTCGCAAAGCTTATTATGACTGGGATGGTTCTTGAATCATTGGATTCTGCTATGCAAAACTACACATGTATACACACACACACACACACACATACACACCACTCTTAATGTGTGTTAGTATTTCCTCTGCCAGTTCTCATTGTTTTTGTATATATAGCTATTAATTTTGGTGCTTTGACTAAAGAATCCCTCATATGGGATGAAATTTTGCTAGAATGAAATTTATTTTGTGCTTATCACCTTAAATTCACCTTTATGGGATTTTTCTTATGATAACCTAGTTTTCTTTGTTATACCTCCCAGTTTATCATTCCCTCTGAACTCCATTAGCTCTTTTGTTCTTAGATGAAGTCCAGTTTATTTTTTCTTTGGGTGCTTTTGCTTTTGGTGTCATACCTAAGACACCATTGCCAAATCTGAGGTCATGCAGATTTACCCCTTTTAATAGTTTTATAGTTTTAGGTCTTATATTTAGGTCTTTGATCCATTTTTTAGTTAATTTTTATATGTGGTTTGAGGTAAAGGTCCAACTTTGTTTTTTTTTTTTTGCATGCAGCTGTCCAGTTGTCCCACAGCCATTTGTTGAAAATACTGTCCTTTACCAATCAAATGGACTTGTTACCCTTGTCAGAAATCAGTTAACCATAACTACATGAGTTTTTTTCTGTGCTCCAAATTCTGTTTCATTGATCCTGTATCTGTCCTTATGCCTATACCACACTGTTTTCACTACTGTTGCTTTGTAGCAAATTTTGAAATTTAGGAACAGCAAGTCCTCTAATTTTGTTCTTTTCCAAGATTGTTTTAGATTTTTGGGTCCCTTGCAATTCCGTGTGAATTTAGGATTAGCTTGTCAATTTCCACAAAGAAACCACTTGGCTTCTGATAGAAATTATATTGAAATCTGTAGATCGCTTTGGGAACTATTGCCATCTTGTTCCAACCCAGCTTGTGGAGAGCATGAGTCCCAGCAGCCACAAGACCGAAGAATGCATCTGGCACGGAATCAGACATAAGCTTTATTTATTGGGATATACAGACAAGAGAGATTCTTTGATGGCAGCAGGCTGGATAATGGAAGTAGCACTCTGTGAGGAGGCAGGAAAATGAGGGGCAAAATATAGTGTCTCAGAACAAAGACATTTCATAATAAGAGTTTCTGCTAGGGTCACATGAAGCACACAATTGGAGTCTGGTGATGTTATTATAGGAAGGAAGTATACAGTCTGGAGAAAATTACAATCTGTGATACTATCTGTACATTGTTTCCCTGTGTGGAGGTCTGTTACTTTTTTTTTTTTTTATCCATCGCCCCCCCACCCCGCAATGACTTTTTTGTATCCTGTCTGCTCTCTGTGTCCATTCGCTGTGCTTCTTCTGTATCTGTATTTATTTATTTTATTTCCCCTCCCTGCTTGCGGCTTGCTTGCTGTCTGTTCTCTGTGTCCATTTGCTGTGCCCTCCTCTGTGTTCTTTCTCTTTTGTTGGGTCACCTTGCTGACCTGGCTCCCTGTGGGGCTTGCGGGCTGGGGGGTGCTCCGTGCTGTCTGTGGACCAGGTGACGCTCCGCAGCTTGGGGGAGAGCCTGCCTTCACAAGGAGGCCCTGGGATGCGACCCCAGGGCCTCCCATATGGTAGATGGGAGCCCCGCTCATTGAGTCACAGCTTCCCGGTCTGTTACATTTTAACGTGTTCTGGGGCATGCAGTTAGCTGTATGCTGGGGGCTGAGTTTCCCTTAGGGTCGAGGAGCTGGGGCTGGGGACCCACTGGACCTCCATACTCTTAAGTCTTCTCATCATGAATATGAGATTTTTTTGGTTTATTTATATCTTTAATTTCTTTCAATACTGTCTTATATTTTTTAGAGTATAAGTTTTAACACTTCTTTTGTTATATTTATTCCTAAGTATTTTATTCTTTTTGATGCTATTGTAAATGGATTTTATTCTTAATTTCATTTTTGAATTATTTATTGCAAGAGTATAGCAATACAGTTTTTTAAAAAAGATTTCTTTTTATTGATTCCGCCCCCCCCCCATTGTTTGCCGTTGCTATCTTCTCTATTTACTGTGTGTGTGCTCTCTGTGTCTGCTTGCTTTCTCTTTAGTAGGCACCAGGAACCCAACCTGGGACCTCCCCAAGTGGGAGAGAAGCACTCAATCACTTGAGCCACCTCCACTCCCTGGTTGTTGTGTCTCTCATTGTCTTTCTCCTTTGTGTCTGTTTGTTACGCCATCTTGTTGCATCAGTGCATCATGCCAGCCCTTCTTCTTGGGAGGCACCAGGAACTGAACCTGGGACCTTCTATGCAGTAGGCAGGAGCTTAATCTCTTGAGCCACATCCGCTTCCCTAGGAAAACAATTGATCTTTGTATATTGATCTTATATTCTACAATCTCACTGAACTCACTTATTAAGTGAGTTAGTGAATTTCTTACTATTTTTTGTGAATTTCTTACTATCTAATATGCAAGATTATATCATCTGCAAATAAACTTATTGTTTCTACCTTTCCACAGCATATTATAGCTATTTGTGTATATTTTATGTCTCTGCCAGACAGCAGGATTCAGGTCTGCTTTATCTTTATGTACCTGGACAGTTATGGATGGATGGAGAAAGGGAAGGATGGATGGGCAGAAGGAAAGCAGGAAGGATGGAAAGAATTTATCTATGTATTTTTAAAATTAAACCTTACAACAAAAGATGTATTTAAGTGCTTTAAAAATTAACTTGATGCTCTGTGCATAGATAAACTTCTTGTGCCATACAGCTAATATGGTTATTGCCTTCTCCATGGATGATACTTAATGTATAGCTCTACCTAAATGGCTTCTGAAATCTTGGTACGTGTCCTAAGAGTAAATGTGGTCAAAAATACTGACAAAGCGCTGCTTTCTTGCTCAGTCATGTTTGTTAGGATTGTTTGGGGTTTGGTTTCTTTTTCTTCTTTTTCCCTGAGCGCGTGCTGGTGAAAGGGGAGCTGGCCTGTCCCACTGACCTTCACTTATCATTGGAGTGATCAAGACTTTCTAGCACCCTGTTCAGGTGGATGTTGAATAGTCTGACTTTGTTCTCTGGGAGCTCCAGCTTCTATTGCATGCAGGGTTTGCAGGGGCTGCTGTGCCAGTAAAACCCCATAGACCCAGTTATGAAGGTAAAGAGCCACCACAGAGCGCAGGGACAGCACGGCATTCTCGGGGTCACCCTCATACTTGTGCAAGATGTGTACATGGAGAACACAGAGAGCAGGATGGGCCCACACGATCTGAAAGAGGCTGAACACTGGTTGCATGATACTGAAGGCTAGCCCAGCATCAGTGGCGAGAACCAGTAGGCCAGGACGATGACAGCGACCAGTAAAGAGGGCTGTTGGGACACTGAGATAGGGCTGAAATACTGGGACGTGTTCGTCCAGTCAGTCCAAAAGCTCCATCTAAATTTTCCGTAATGTTTTCATGAACATATCTATTCCCAGCACGAATCTCAGTCAGCCTGGTCAAAAACTAATGTGCACGTTGTCCCCGCTGAACAGACTGCTGACCCCCGGCGAGAAGGTGTTGACATTGGCAGCTGTTCTCTGCGCTGCCTGCTCACCCGGGACCAGCCCCAGCAGCAGCAAACCCGGTCAGAGAGTCTCCGAGAGGCACATGCCGGCGGGGTGCCTTGGTGCCCTGGACCAGGGCCTCATGCAGGGACGCCGTTGGTTGCACCGAGGACAGCGCAGTGCCTCTGCCTGTATATTTATTTTTTCTATTTATTAGTTTTAAAATTTTTATTGAAGTGTATCATTCATACATGGACACACATAAACAATAAGTGTATAGTAAAGATTGCGAACTTACAAGATAAACATATATAACATCACACAGGGGTCTCTTACATCACCCCTCCACCAACTCTCTGCGTTGGTGTGAAACATTTGTTACAAACTAGGCTAGAGCATTGTCAAAATATTACAACCAACTATAGTGCTTACCTTACATTTGGTGTATTTTTCCCCCAACCCATACTATTTTTTTTAAAGTATATTTTTGTTACAGATATTGTGAACTTGCAGAACAGTCATACAGATGTGTCGATTTCCCACACAACTCCACACCCTTGTGGAACATTTGTTACAGATTATGAGATAATATCATCAGACTATTACCACCAAGCATGGTCCATAGCATACATTTGCACACTTTTTCCATACACCTCCATTATCAACACAGTATAGCTTGGCATTAATGCAAGAATATTATAGTATTGCTGCTAATCACAGTCTATAGGTCACACCAATTGTTGTTTTCCCATGTTTCTCCATATTCCCATCATCCTGCAGTAGTGATGTACAACTGCTCTAGCTAACAGAAGGACTCTTTTGCATTTGTACCCTTAACCACAATTCTAAACCGCCTCTGGGTTCACTGTGTTATTCAGTCCCTAGATTATTCTTTAGTTTTCTTTCTATTGATATTTACTTCCCCAGACTTCTTTTTTCATTCATAATCCCATTTATAAACCAGTTGTTACTCACTCTAATGTGTTACTATCAACTCTATCCATCTCCACACTTTTACAGTCAAGTTAATTAAAACTTCTGCATACATTAAGCATCATTGTTCTTCTCAACCTTCCTCTTATCTCCTTATAAGCTAAACTCTAGGTTTTAATTCCATGTATTTATTATGTATATTTATTTTAACTTTAGCACTTAGAGTAGCAGGGGATGTAGTAAGGCCATGGATGCTGCTGGGTTCCTTTTGTCTTTCCCTTTTTGGCAAATAGGACAACATGATACTTTGTTGGTTTGACAGAATAACTGGGAGTTTAAGAACCAGTACTTGGAGCAGGTGTGGCTCAGTGTTGAATGCCTGCCTCGCATTATGAAGTCCCTGCCAATTATTAGTATTGTGACTTTAAGCAAATTTGGTTTACTCTTCTGTAACATGGGGATAATATTGTAAAACACAGCTAATATCTAATGAGTATTTATAGACCCACATGCATCTCCCTTATTTCCCACCTTATATAGGATTAATGTGAGAATTAAATAGTATATGTAAAGTGCTTTCTACTATGCTAGGCACTTAACACTCAAGCACTCAAATTATAGTGGTTGATTATTTATTTCTGTTACAATTATTTGAGCCCTTTGCATTGATCCTTTGGAACACATGGCTTGGAATTAGTATTGTAAAGAATATACACAGCCATGAGTTAAAATGCCAGTTCTGCTACTTACTAGCTGTGTGAGCTTGAACCAATTACTTAATTTCCTTGAGCTTCAGTTTCCATGCATGTAAAATACAGACAATATTTCTTCTTCATGATTGTTCCTGGTTCAAAACAGTTTATATGCTTCATCATGCAGGATTTACTCCTAATCAGCCTGAAAATGCTTGCTTTGGTTATAAAGGTTATTCTTTGGAAAACAATTTAAAATGTATACTTGACTTTCAGGATGGGAATGGAACTGAAAATGAGGAGGGTGAACAGTGTATGTTTGTATGTGTGTTGGAGGGAGTGGAGCATTATCTTCTTAATAGAAGAAAATGGCATTTACGAGATGGTTTAAAAAGCAGAAATGTGTTCTAGTTTCAGAAAAATTAGTATGGGATTTAATTTCAAACAAAAAGGATCAGAGCTCCTGTGGGATAGACTAAAATAGGTGTTTAAACCAGTTAACAAGAAAGATTATATAATATGTTTCATTGAAGATGCAGTTTTTTGTTAGTGCTCTCTCAGCTCTCGGAAAGGTGCCTTCCAGGGTTCTTATGTAGTTTTGGAGTTTGTTGAGATTGAAAAATTACCCTGTATCTGCCTTATTTTTGTGCTCTCAGTGCTAAGTTCATGAGGGCATTTGGATCTTGGCTGTCGCTTAATAGTGTTGAAATGGATAGTGTTATCTGCAACTTGTTTCTTATTTCACAATTTCAAGTGCAGCGTGTGCTTTTATTTAGGTACGTATTAATTTGAAAGCATAATACAAATAGTAATTCCTGTAATGTATCCTACCAGATTTATGTATCAAATCCCAGAAAATTTTTCTTAGTTCCAGAGAGGACTATATAAGCTCACATAGGTATTTAAAATGCTTAACTGTGAAGCAGTTTCTTTCCTTTCCTGTTTTATTTTTGGATTAATTGTATATTCTAGTAATTTACTTTTCACTCATATATTTAACAAATATTTACATTTTCAGCTCAAATTTTTTTCCCCTTTTTATCTTTACCCCTCTTTGCTGTATAACTAGTTAGGGAATCTCTCAAAATATAAGCAAACTCCTTCACATAATTTGTCCTTCACATTTTAAAATGATATAACACAAGCAGTTCAGATGACTTCCATGTGAACAATGGTTTTAATATATGTTCTGTATTTAATAATATTGGTTTGTCCAAATTAGAATTAGTTTATCAGAAAAACCATGGGAAGATATATTTGCCAAAATTTGATTTTATCTGATGATTTTATGTTAGGTTTTATCTGTTAGAGCTACCTTCTCTTTTTCATTAAAAACACTGTAAATCTAGATCTGGAAAAAAAAATAAGGTAATAATTTATTAGAGGTATTGAGTATTTAACATGAACTGTAGTAGTTTTTCTCTGAAGATGAGTCCCCACAGTTCCTTCTATTACTGTACATGAATGCTGTTCCTTGCTTCATAAGGTGGAGTTTATTTGGGTAATTTGCTCAGCATCAATAGATGATGGTCAGTACCGGCTGTAGTTTGTGAACCCACACTGGCATATCCCCATTTGCTGTGTAACCGACTACTCTAAAACCTAATTACCCAACTTTTTCTCTTTTTTCCTTACCTTAAATACATCAGTAAATCAGCAGTCACATTTTCTTGCCACGATTGTTATGTTGGGAGTGGGAGAAAGGGATTGAAGGTAACTGTTTTCTTAGAAACAAAACAAAACATAAGTGATCAGAAGGAAAAATAAAATAAGAGCTGGGAAATTAAAAAAACTAAGATTCACCAAGCCCAAGAGAGCTCAAGGGAAAGTGAAAGAGCTAGTAAGAAGTAGAGGGAAGACAGTAGATAGGCCCAGAAGGTAAACCCCAGCTGCTTCTAAGGGGAATGTGGGAAGGGGATGGGAGAAGAAGCCCAGGAAAATGGTTTTCCAGTTCCAAGGCAGTGAAACCTCTTCACCCCTGCTCCATGGGGAAAGCTGCACAGAGAAGGAACTTCAACTTCATATTTAAGAGGCTTAAGTGAACCACTCTAAGGTTCTTCCACTTCTCATGATTTGGTGGATTGACTGAACTCAGCTGGGAGAGTCTTTCACTCCATGTAACATCAACTAAGAGGACAGGCTGAGTTGGATTTCCCAAGGCAGCTCACTTACATGGCTGGCAGTTGATGCTGACTGTTTGCTGGGGGCTCAGCTGGAGGTTCTCCTTCACATGGCCTCTCCATGTGCCTGGGGTTTCTCACAGCATGGTAGCTGGATTCTAAGAGGAAAGAAGCAGAAGCTGCCAGTCCTGTTAAGTCCTGGGTTTGGAAGTCCCGGAACATCATTTATAGTGCATCCAGTTATTCAAAGCAATCACAGGGCTAGCCTCAATTTATAGATAAAAGAAACAAACCCTACCTTCAGTGACAGGGTACCATTCAGATAGAGACAGAAGGCATTAGTGGTATTAATATTTAAAGACCATTTGCTGTTGTGCTAGTCGTTAGAAATATAAGTGAGTAAAATAGACATAGCCATTGTGCCCCGAGCAAAGAGGCTGGAGAGGATAAAGAAAGAGCCAGAATAGGGGTTGTAAATTCTCATAAGTTAAATTAAGGAGTTTGGACTTTATCTTTAGGGCAGTGAGAAACTGTTAAGAATTTTAAAAAGAGGGATAAGATAATTTGTATTTTGCAATAAATCTTCTAGATGTAATATGGGCGTGGCTTTATAAGAGTGAGCATGGAGCAAGGCAGACCAGATTGAAGGCTGTTGCAATAGACCCCAGGCATTACATGATTAGAGACTTGGACTAGGAAAATGGTAGTAGGGTTGGTGAGAAGTAGACACATTCATAAGAGGCAAAGGAATCATTGACAAAATTTGATCACTTATCAAATATGGAAATAGAGGGAAAAGGGGATAGCCAAATTTCTGATTTAGGTATCAGGGTTGGTAGACGTCCATTTTCTAAGGTGTATTACTCTCCTGTTTCTGCTATAACAAATTACCACAAACTTAAGTGGATTAAAACATAAATTTATTACCATACAGTTCTAGAGATCACAAATTTGACATGGGTCTCACTGTCGAAGATCAAGGTGGCAGCGTTCTGTTTCTTTCTGGAGATTCTAGAGAAGAATCCGTTTTCTTGCCTTTTTCAGCTTCTAGAGGCTGCTGACATTTTTTCAACTCATGGCCCCTTGTATCTTCAAAGCCAGCAATGACCAGCCGAGTCTTTCTCATCCTGTGTCACTCAGAGACTATCTTGCCTCTTCCTTTCATTTGTAAGGACCCTTGTGATTATATTAGATCCACCTGGATAATCCAGGATACCCTCTCCATCTCAAGGTTGGCTGATTAACCTTAATACCTTCTTGCCATATAACATAATATATTCACGAGTTCTGGGAATTAGGACGTATACATCTTTGTGGGGACATTATTCTGCCTACCACAGATGGGAACCAGGAAACAGAAAAGAATTTGGGGGGGAGGTTGGTATGAGTTTGGTTTTAGACCTTTCTCCAAGTGGAGTTGACCAGCAAGTAGTCTTTGAACTCAGGATAAAGGTACAGATTTAGAAATCAAGTGATTGTATTTCTTAGGGAGAGCATGTGAAATGGAAAGAAACCTGATCAGCATCCTGAGTGGGATACCCTAATTTCTGATTTAGGTATCAAAGGTTGGTCTCAAAGGAACAGACCTATGAGATTGAGAAGGAGCTAACTACCAGAGGGTAGGAGAAAATCTAGGGGAATTTGGTGTAAAGGATGTTGGTGGTTCCTTTTGTAAACTATTATATCTTTACCCTGAAAAGATCTTTAAATACCTTCTTTTTAATCTACTCCTATTACAGATTAAGAAAGTAAGGCCCAGAGAGATGAAGTAACTTGTCTAAAATTGTATAATTAGTTAATAGAAGTGTTTCTTCATTCTTACTTCAGTTTATTTTCCATGCTGTAACCTGAATCTGTTTTATCTTTTTTTTTTAAACAATTTTTTAAAAATATGATGATGGGAAAGAATTTTGGCTCTGTGTGTTATGTGTTTCATTGCTATTCTGAATACTGAGGAAAAATTGCTGGAATAATGTTGTCTGATCAGTGCTTTAGTTACAAGAAAGTTAAATTCTTTATACTAAATAACAACAGAATTAACTTTTTTTAATCCAAAAAGTGGAAAAGGATCTTCACCTCCTTTTGCATACTTTCTTTTTTCTTTTCTTTTCTTTTCTTTTCTTTTCTTTTCTTTTCTTTTCTTTTCTTTTCTTTTCTTTTCTTTCTTTTCTTTTCTCTTCTTTTCTTTTTTCTTTTCTTTTCTTTTCTCTTTTCTTTTCTCTTTTCTTTTTTTTAATAAGCCTTTTATTTTGAAATACTGTTTACAGAAAGTTACAGATAGTACAAGTTCCCTTATACCTTCACCCCGTTTCCCCTGCTAATTAAGATCTTATATTACTGGGGTACTTTAGTCAAAAACCAACATTGATACATTACTATTAACTAAACTAACTAGTAAACTCCAGACTTTATTTGAATTTCACTAAGGTCATTTTTTAGGATATTGTCTAGGATCCCCGTGAAGATCCCACATTGCATTTAGGTATCACATCTCCTTAGTCTCCTCTTGGTGTTTGACAGTCTTGTTTTTCGTAACTTTGCCAGTTTTGAGGAATACTGGTAATGTATTTTGTACAATGCCCCTCAATATAGGTTCGTCTGATATTTTTCTCATGAGTAGACTAGGGTTATGGATTATGGAAAGAATACCACACAGGTGACATGCCCTTCTCACCACCTTATATCAGGCAGTAGATGTTACCAATATGACTTCCCATTGGTGATATTAATCTTGATGACCTGGCCCAGATAGTACTTGTCAGGTGTCTATAACTATAAAGGTTCCTTTTTTTAAAAAACTCCTCTATATATTTTTGTTTTTTTGGATGCAAGTCGTGATAGCCACCCATTCTGAAAGGGGGAGAATTAGACTCCACCTCCTGGAGAGGTAAATAGCCATGTAAAGTTTTGGAATTCTGTAAAGAAGAACTGCATTTTCCATGCTCCAGCCCCGCATCAGCAGTTTCTCCCAGGAGCCCTGGTTCCTTTTATTGGGAAACTGTATCTGTAATTATTTCTGTATTATCCACCTGTATTTGTATTAAGCTAAACATGTGTTCATACAATGTCTCTACTCTAATGCAGTACCACATGTTCATTCTAACCTTCCCCTCTTGCTTATTTGTAACTTCTCTCCCTGACATTAAAATACCTGTTTGACCCCCGTATACATGTTAAGCAGTTTTAGAACTGTTAAACAGCACCTCCACAACAAACAAATTTTTGTCACAATCTGCATTCTATTCTGTAGTCGTCTGATCTTCTGATTATGCTTTTTGTAGTTGTTCTTGTTTTTAAAATACATAGTATGTTAAAGTTCTTTGTGATGTAAATTTTTGTGAGTTTTTGACACGTTGCAATCTTTTTTGAAAATTTATACTATACTGAAGACATACTGGAATGTTTGCTGGCAGCATTGTTGCAAGTGTAAGACTGAGACCAGGACCATGAATGAGGCCAGGATCAGGTATATAGGTCAGCGCCCAGAGTTAAATAGTTCTCTGCTTTCAGAGGTCAGAAAATAGCTCATAGACCAGGAAACTACAGTACTCAAGAGTTTGGAGGGTTTGGGTTTAGAAGATTAGGCAAAACTCTGATGTAAGATGAAGAGGTGAGTTACATCATCACATCAGGATATAGATATGGGAACCCAATGCCAAATGGAAATTAATGAAAGGACTATATAAGGTACGCATGGTATGCAATCAACAGGTGCAATGCTATGGTAGCTGCAATGAATTCTGAAATGAAAAAAATTACTATACATTGTAAGTATTTGAGGGGAGAATTCATCTCTTTGAAACCCCTAGTGAGATGTTTTTTAAACTGTGGTCTTCATGGCCTGCCTTAGAAACCCCTTGGATGCCTGTTAAAAATTGTAGCATCGGAGCTTCTGGAAGCTGAGCCCAGGAATTTGCATTTTAAATAAGCATCTTGAGTAATTTGCATGTATCCTGAAGTTCAGTAACCCTGCTGCTACAGTGAATGATGAAGTGCCTTGCACAAAATACGTGTGCCGTATTTACTAAATTGAGTTCAGATTGTTCTGTTGGCTTCTGATTATAGAGAATGAAAAAGCTGACTTGTAAAATAATGTTAATAAAATTTTCTAATGCTTATTCTGCACTGACCTCTGTTCTAAGTGCTCTTTGCGGATTATGTCATTTAAGTTATACGAAGAAGATACTATTATTATCCACATTTAACAGCAGATAGCTAAAACTTAAGGTTAGCAAGTTAAAACAACATGTCCAGAAACAGGCTTTCTCCAGAGTCCATATTGTTACCCACATTCTGAAAACTTTGCTCTTGTGGATTCATATCTGCAAGCACTAGTGTTATGTTAAACTCTCCAGAAAGTAGTGTTATACTGATGTTCTTGAATCCTAAGAAGAGTATATCAAAAACTAATGTAAAATTAAAAAAAAAAAATTCTTAAGTAATTAGGCAACGTCATGTTAATGTGAAAGTACAGTGCCAAAGTTCATAATAGTAAGGTCATAGACTTAGAGGTCCTTAAACCTGAAATAGACTTTACAGGTCATCTACTTCAACTTCCTTATAAACAAGGAAAACTTAGTCCCAGAAACATTAAGTTTTTAACTCAGTGTCTCTGAGTAAATTATTGACACTCCCAGATGTCTTGATTTAGTCCAATACCATTTCCACTTTCATTCAGCTTCTATCTTAATTATTAGGAAACAATTAAAAAATTGATAACTAGAATTGTTTTTAAAATTTATTCTATTTAGATTAACCTAATTAAAAATTCAAATAAAAATTTAAAATAAAAAAAATAAATCACTGGAGGATGACAGTTTGTAGTGTATTTTGAAGCAAATAGAGTCAATTTGGAAGGAATGTTGGATGCAATTGCAAAAACCGATGTGAGTAAATGACGAGGATATTTAAAGTAGAGAAGTTTGTTTTACAAAGGCTTTTGTATAATTCATTATTTATGGAACCTTACATTCAGTTTTTGTTTTCAAGCTTAATGAAAGTCCTAAAATAATGCAGGGGTGTAAAAATAGGAAAACAGCTGGTTGAATTCTAAATTTGTTGAAAATAGTGATTTGAAGTAACTAACGGTTTATTTAGTCTTAAAATTCTGTGATTTCAGAAAGGACCTCAGAGAAAAGGGAATTTATCATTTTAACTTTAAAATATTCATTAGAACAGTGACTTTCAAGTTTTAGCATGCCTCAGAATCATTTGGAGGGCTTAAAACAGACTGGTGTGTCTCATCCCAGATTTTCAGATTTAGTAGGTCTGGAGAGGGCTGGAGAATTTGCATTTCTATCTGGGTGATCCTTTGGCTATTGGTCTGGAGTCCACACTTTAAGAGCCATTGGATTAGAAAACACAAATTGCAATAAAAAATAAATCATACTCTGGCAAGGTAATTATAGACTAAAAGCTGATTTCTTTGATATAGTCACATATAATATTTCTTTTGTTAACTTCCTTAATTTACTAATAAAATCATAATATGACACTAAGACATTGTAATAATATGAAGTTCCTTCTGAGTAATGATGATAAGATTAAATTATGTTAAATGTGGTTTAAATTATATGGTTAAAGTATTTTTTGTGATATAGTTATCTGAAAATTAGTGATCCATTTGTGAAGTATATTCATAGAACACTCTAGAAGATTGTGAGAAGATGATACAGTAGGAAGCTCCAAGAATTAGTACCTCCTCCAGAACAACTAATAGACAGGCAGGAATGCTCTGAATCAGCCATTTCAGTAGAACACTGTATATTATCCAGAGAAGAGTAGGAGGAAGACACTGATAAATTATGGTAAATACCAGCAAACTGCTCTTTCTACAGGGCAATTACCACCACCCATCTCCCACACTCATAGCAGCAGCAGTGGAGTTCAGCCCCGAGTAGCTTGCTAGTGCCAGAAAGGGATATAGAAATCTACATCTCCAAGATATGGGGTGGGCATGGGCTGATTGATGATCATGGCTTTGGATTAGCTATTTCAGATGGCTGGGGACCTGGCTGTGTTCAACCCACTCCAGAAAGAGATGATGGAGGAAACCTAAAGATGGTATGCTTCCTCATAGCTGTGGAGGACAGTTAAAGGGGTGTATTTGCTAGGCAGGTTAAGAAAGCTTAGCTTTGGTGAGCCGCTGAAGCTCTTGGCCCTCTTCCTGATCTCCTGCTCATCCTTTCTCCAGGGCAGTTTAGAGATACCCACTGTTCCATTTGTGGGTCCCTGGCCTTGTTTTGGCTGAAAAAAACTGACTTGCAAAACTCCTCTCCAGTATGCACCTTTCCCCAACCCCCAAATTTGCCCTCTAGGCAAAAGCAGCTTAAGGTAATGGAAGCAGTTTAAGAAACAGTTGAAGCTGAGGGCCTGGGACAGAGGCTTACTTGCTATGAGTCCTGTAGTGGAACACCCGGAAAGTAAAGAGGGCATTCAGGCTCCTTTAAACAGGGGAACTCCTAAAATCACCACCAAGCACAAGCCTGAGACAAGACATGGGCCCAGAAAAGACATGGAGGACCCTGCACTTTGTAGTTACCTTGGGTGGACAATCCTGATAAGGAGAGCTGACAGTCAAGAAAATCTGTCATGTCCTCAGTTGACTACAGATTCAAGAAGCAGACATTTCAGGGAATAAATCCCAGAGCTAACATTTTAAATATTAAACTACACAATGTGCAACAGAAGATCATATAAGACAAAGAAATGGAAATGACGACCCATTCAAAGGAAGAGGATAAAAATCCAAAAAACATCAACAGAGAAGACCAGACTATGGATGTCCCAGTCAGAGACTTTAAAAAACTAACCGGTATGCTCAAAAAAGATGAAGGAAAATACAGAGAAAAAGCTAAAGGCTGTCAGGAAAACAATGAATAAACAATATGGATATCTCAATAAAGAGATAGAAAATTTAAAAAGGACAAAACAGAACTACTGCAGTTGAAGACCACAATAACTGAAATGAAAAATTCTGAGGAGAGTTTCAACAACAGATTGGAGTTGGCAGAAGAATCAGTGGACTCAAAGACAAGACATTTGACTTCTTGGAAGATGGCAGACTAGAAAGACATGGGACCCTCTTCTCTCCCAGAAAAATAGCTAGAGGACAGGAAGAATCAGCCTAGAAAATAAATACTCTAGGATTTAGGGTACCAGGGGAAGGCTGGATACCACCTAGAAGAGAGAGGGACAAAGAATTGCAATGGCAAACTGAGTTAAAAGTGGGCAGCTGTGACTGCCAGTAAACTCCCCCATTCTAAAGACACTTTTGAATTCTCAGGTCCCTGGGCCAGTGGATCTAGCAAAGAGGGCTCTAGGGATCCATCTCTACAGGAAAGGGGAGAGAGAGGGACACAGCCCAAGTCTGATTCAGCTTTTGAGTCACAAATTTGGTCTGCTATGTCCCAAGAGCCCTTCCAGGCTGGGTGGGGCTGTGCCATTGTTTACTTTGGGAGCCAGCTCAGGACTGAAAAGATCCTACCCTCTCAATCTCCCTCTACTAACCAGGACTGATTCTTGAGAATGCATCTCCCTAGGAAAGGGGAGAGAGACACATACACACAGCCTAAGGCTGACTCAACGGTTGACCACAAATTTGGTCTGCTGTGCCCCACAAGCTCTTCCAGGCCAGGTGGGACCACTTCATTGTTTGTCTTGGGAGCCAGCTAGTAACTAAAGAGATCTGGGACTAAAGAGATCTGATCCTTTCAAGCTACCTCTTTACTAACTGGGGACTGATTGTTGAGGATGCAGAGGGAAGTGGAATTATTTCCTACTCAGGAAAACAGAGGGGGCTGCCAGTGAAGGTTGGAGAATTGTCTTTGAAAAAGTTTGAATTAAAAGGCTTATAGCCTCCAGGCAGAAACCTGTATCACACTGATTCGGTCCATCTTGCAGCAAACACACTAACCAGGCTTTGAACTAGGAGGGTTGATGAAGAGCGTCATTTGCTGGTTGACAAAGAAAATGCATTGGAGGAAATTAAAAAATAAGAGAGGCTTCTTCCAGTCTTTACAGCCTTCCTCCCCAAGGCCCTTGGAAGTAGGTCTACAACCCATTCCTGGGCTCAGGGCCCAATTTTGAGCAACAGGGACAATCCTAAAGACCCAGAAGAGGTTGAACCAAGAATCAAAGAACAGGAGTAACATACAGCCTCCCACCACTAAATCCCTTTGAAAGAAAGAAACTGATCATCAGAGTAAACCCACCATAATAATAAGATGTCTAGGAATCAGCACAAAGTTATGAGCCGTACTAAGAAAACAGAAGACACAGCCCAAGAAAAGGAATATATCAAAGCCATAGAAGAGATGCAGGATTTAAGACAACTAATTAATGAGATGCACATAAATCTCCAAAGTCAACTTAATGAGTTGAAAGACAATATGGCTAAAGAGATAAACAACATCAAGAAGACATTGAGTGAGCACAAAGAAGAATTTGAAAGCCTGAATAGAAAAGTAACAGAGCTCATGGGAATGAAAGACATGATAGGTGAATCAAAAACACATTAGAGGGAAGCAAATGTGGCTCAAGTGGTAGAGCTTCCACCTACCATATGGGAGGACCCGGGTTTGATCCCTGGGGCCTCCTGGTGAAAAAGAAGAGAAAGAATGCCTGCGCGACGAGCTAGTACCTGTGCGAGTGCCCAAGTACTCAGAATGTCAAATGTCAAAGATAAGAGAAAATTCTGAGAGCAGCAAGGGAGAAGCAAATCATCACATACAGGGGATGCCCAGTAAGACTGACTGCAGATTTCTCTTCAGAAACCATGGAGGCGAGAAGACAGTGGTATGTCACAATTACAGTACTGAATGAGAAAAACTGCCAGCCGAGAATGCTTTATCCAGCGAAATTGTTCTGCAAATATGAAGATGAGTATAAAATATTCACAAACAGAAACTAAGAGAGTTCATGAAAAGGAATTCACCCCTTAGAGCCTGAAAGAAGAAGGACAGAGAGAGACTGGGAGGAGAGAATAGAAGAAAATAAAGCAAAAAGGATGAACCACAAGAGTAAAAATACAGATGAAAATAAGACATAACATATGAAAACCAAAAAATAAAATGGTGTAAGTAAATAATGCATTTACAGTAATATCATTGAAAGTAAATGGATTAAACTTCCCAAACAAAAAATATAGGCTGACAGAACAAATTTTTAAAAATTAGCTATCCATATGCTGCTTACATGAGGCTACCTTAGACCCAGGGATACAAACCAGCTGAAAGTGAAAGGTTGGAAAAAAATACTCAACACAAATAGTAACCAAAGAAGAGCAGAGGTACTGTACTAATATCAGACAGAATAGACTTTAAATGCAAAAAAGTTATAAGAGATACAGGACATTATATATTAATAAAAGGGACACTCTACCAGTAAGATATAACAGTCATAAATATCTATGCGCCTAACCAGGATGCCCAAGAATACATGAGGCAAATTCTGGCAAAACTGAAAGGAGAAATAGACATGTCTACAATAATTGTTAGGAGACTTCAACATACCACTTAAATCATTAGCTAGAACAACTAGACAGAGGATCAACAAGGAAACAGAGAACTTGAAAAATATGATAAACAAGTTTGACCTAACAGTCATAAACAGAACATTGTACCCAAACTCAGAGGGATATACAGTCTTCTCAAGTGCCCATGGCTCTTTCTCCAGAACAGACCACATGTTAGGTCACAATGCATCTCTCAAAAAATATAAAAAGATTGAAATTATACAAAGCACCTTCTCAGATCATAATGGAATGAAACTCAAAATCAATAATAGAAAAGAAAGTGAGGAGGCTAAACAACACACTCCTAAATAATCAATGGCGCAAAGAAGAAATTGCAAGTGAAATCAGTAAATATATTGAAATGAATGAAAATGAGAACACAGCTTATCAAAACTTATGGGATTCAGTGAAGGCAGTCTTAAGAGGGAAATTTATAACCTTAAAGCCTATATTAAAAAAGAAGAAAGAGCCGAAACCAAAGATCTAACTAAACAACTGGAGAAACTAGAAAAAGATGAGCAAACCAATCCCAAAGCAAGCAGAAGAAAAAAAATTATAATAAAGAGCAGAATTAAATAAAACTGAGAACAAACCAAAAAAAGAGAAAAATCAATGAAACCAAAAGCTTATTCTTTGAGATCAATAAAATTAACAAACCCCTACTAGACTATCAAGGAAAAAAGAGAGAAGATGCAAATAAGTACAATCAGAAATGAAAGGGAGCAAGTTGCGATGGACTCTATAGAAATAGCAGAGATTATAAGAGGATATTATGAGAAATTGTGTGCCAGCCAACTAGACAACCTAGGTGAAATGGACAAACTCCTAGAAACGCATAAACAGCCTACATGGATGCTGCAAGATTATAGGAACTTAACAAACCAATCACATTTAAAGAGATTGAATCATTCATCAAAAATCTTCCAACAGGGAAGCGGATGTAGCCTCCACCTACCATAGGGGGGACCCGGGTTCAATCCCTAGGGCCTCCTGGTGAAAAAGAAGAAGAGAAAGCATGCCTGTGAGGCGAGCCAGTGTCCACATGGTGAGCCAAGTGCCTGCATGGCAAGCCGAGTGCCTGCATGACGAACTAAGTGCTTGCAAGTGCCTGCATGGTGAGCCAGTGCCCGCATGGCAAGCCAGTGCCCACAGGATGAGTTGAGTGCCCATGCAGCAAGCCGAATGCCCGTGCAGTGAGCCAGTGCCCACGCAAGTGAGTTACGCAGCAAGATGATGATGCAACAAAGAGAGACGAAGGAAAGAGTCAAGGTGAAGTGCAGCAGAGACCAGGAACTGAGGTGGTGCACTTGACAGGGAATCTCTCTCCACATCAGAGGTCCCCAGAATCGAATCCTGGTGAATCCTAAAGGAGAAAGACTAGAAGAGAACACACACAAAAAAGAAAGAAATACAGAAGATCACATAGTGAATGGGCACAGCAAAAACAGCAGGGCTCTCTGGAGAGGGAGAGGATAAGAAAAAAGAAAAAAAAATCTTCCAAAAAAGAAAAGTCCAGGACCTGATGGCTTCACAGGTGAATCCTACCAAGCATTTCGGAAGGAATTTGCACCAATCCTGTTTAAACCCTTCCAAAAAATTGAAGAGGAGGGAAAATTAACCAACACATTTTATGATGCCAACATCACCCTAATGCCAAAGCCAGATAAACTACAAAAAAAGAAAATTATAGTCCATTCTTCTTAGGAACATAGATGAAAAAATTCTCAACAAAATACTTGCAAATCAAATCCAACAGCATATAGAAACATATACATCACAACCAAGTAAGATTTAGGATTTGTTCCTGGTATGCAAGGGCTGGTTCAACATAAGAAAATCAATCAATGTAATACACCGCAACAACAAATTGAAGGGAAAAAACCACACAATCTCAGTCGATGCAGAAAAGGCATTAGACCAAATCTAGCATCCTTTTTTGATAAAAACACTTCAGAAGATAGGAATAGAAGGAAAATTCCTCAATATGATAAAATGCATATATGATGAACCCACAACCAACATTATACTCAATGAAGAAAGTTGAAATCTTTCCAAGATTGGGAACAGGAAAAGGATGCGCAGTGCCACCATTGTTGAACATTGTAGTAGAAGTTCTAGCTAGAGCAATTAGTCAAGAAAACAAGATTAAAGGCATCCAAATAGGAAAAGAGGAAGTGAAACTCTCACTATTTGTAGATGAGATGATTCTATATTTAGAAAATTCTGAAATGTCTACCACAAAGCTATTTGAGCTAATAAATGAGTTCAGCAAAGTGGCAAGATACAAGATCAACATGCAAAAATCAGTAATGTTTTTGTGCATGAGTAGTGAACAATCTGAGGAGGAAATCAGGGGAAAAAATTCCATTTACAATAGCAACAAAAAGATTCAAATACCTCGGAATCAATTCAACCAAAGAAGTACAGGACCTGTATGCAGAACACTACAAAAAAAGTGCTAAAAGCCATCAATGGACACCTACCAAATGGAAAAACAGTCCGTATTCATGATTGGAAGACTAAATATTGTAAAGATGTCAGTCTCATCCAAACTGATTTATAGATTCAATGCAATGCCAATCAGTGTTCCAGCAGCTTACTTTACAGAAATAAAAAAGACTATTACCAAATTCATTTGGAAGGGAAAGCACATCCGGATACTCAAAAGCATCCTAAAAAAGAAGAGCAACCTGAGAGGAATTTCATTGCCTGACCTTGAAACATTATCATGCTACAGTGGTCAAAACAGCGTGGTACTAGCATAAAGATAGACACATTAATCAGTAGAATAGAATTGACAGCCTGGAAATAAACCCTTACCTCTAAGACCACCTGGTTTTTGACAAACCTACCAAGTCCATGTTAATGGGACGAAACAGTCTCTTCAACACATAGTGCTGGGAGAACTGAATATGTATAACCAAAAGAATGAAAGAGGGCCCCAAACTCACTCACTATACAAGAATCAACTAAAAATAAAGACCTAAATGTGAAAGCCAGGACGATAAAAGAAGAAAATGTAGGGAAGCATCTTAAAGACCTTGTGGTAGGTGGTGGTTTCTTGGACCTTACACCCAAAGCACATGCAACAAAAGAAAAAAATAGCTAAATGGGACCTCCTCAAAATCAAACACTTTGTACCTCCAGGACTTTGTTAAAAGGGTGAAAAGCCAGTCGACTCAATGGGAGAAAGTTTTGGAAATCGCATGTCCATTAAGGGTTTAATGACCACGATATATAAAGAGATGTTACATCTCAACAATGAAAAGGCAAATGACCCAGTTAAAAAATGGGCACAAGACTTGAATAGACATTTGTCCAAAGAAGAAATACAAGTGACAAAAAACACATGAAAAAATGCTCAACATCACTAATGATTAGGGAAATGCAAATCAAAACTACATGGAGGGGAGCAGATATAGCTGAAGTAGTTGAACACCTGCTTCCCATGTACAAGGTCCTGGGTTCAATCCCTGGCACCTCCTAAAAACAAACAAATGAAATAATCCATTGTCATTGAGGAGTGGATGTAATGACTCAGTGGTTGAGCACCTACTTCCTATGTATGAGGTTGTAGGTTCAATCCCTGGTACCTCATAAAAAAAAATGAGATAGCATTTCACACGTATCAGCAGAATGGCCACTATTAAAAATACAGAGAAGAACAAGTGTTGGATAGGTTGTGGAGAGATAGGAACGAACACTTATTCACTATTGGTGGGAATGTAGATGGTACAGCCACTGTGGAGGACTGTTTGGCAGTTCCTAAAGAAGTTGAATAGAGATTTGCCATGTTATCTTGCAATACCAATACTGGGTATATAATCAGAAGAACTAGGAGCAGTGACACGAACAGATATCTACTGATGTTCATAGTGGCATTGTTTATGCTTGCCTAAGAGTGTAAACAAGCCAGGTGTCCATCAACCGATGACTGGATTAACAAACTGTGCTGTATTCACATGATGGAATATTATACAGCTGCAAGAAGAAATGAAGGCATAAAGCATATGACAACATGGATGAAACCGGAGGGCATTATGTTGAGTGAAGGTGGCCAGACACAAAAGGACAAATATTGCATGATTGTACTACTATGTACTAAAGTGTGTAACATATTGTATGATTCCATTTATATAAAATGTAAATATAAATCAATTTATAAAGATGAAATTTGTGGTTCTGTAGAGATGGGGAATGCATGCTAGAGGGTGTGGTGTTTTTCTTTTTGGAGTAATGAAAGGGTTCTAATATATTCTGTAGTGATAAATGCACAATATTGTGATTATACTAAAAGCCATTGATTATACATTTTCGATAGATCGTATGGTACGTGAATATATTGCAATAAAATTGCTTAATAAATTCCTTTTTAAAAGACAGTACAAATGAATCATGCTGAGGAGCAGAAAGATAAAAGAATTATTCAAAACGAAAATAGCCTAAGACCTCTGGGACACCATCTATTGTACCAGTATATTTATTATGGCTGTCACAGAAGGAAAAGAGTAAAAGGAGTAGAAGGAATATTCAAACAAATATGATAGACAACATCCCACACATAGTAAAAGACATGAATATGCACATCCAAGAAGACAGGAGACCCCAAAAGAGTATCAACTAGAAGAAAATACATCCCCTCACATTCTGATCGAACTGTCAAATGCAAAGGACAAAAATAGTGTTCTGGAAGCTGTAAGAGAAAATCAGTGTGTTATGTACAAGAGGGTCACAATAATATTGAGCACTGATTTTACTTGAGAAGCTGTGGAAGCAAGAAGGAAATGGGTTGAAATACTTCAAAGTTCTGAAACAAAATAATTGCCAACCAAAAAAAATAAATACATAATTGCGAACCAAGAATTTTACATCTGGGAAGGCTCTCCTGGGAAGGAGAGGGAAGTGGCTGTGGCTCCTGTTTACCGTATGGAGGAGCTGGGTTTGATCCTCAGGCCCCCGTTTACCATATGAGCTCCTGTTTAACATATGGAGGACCCAGGTTTGATCCTCAGGACCTCCTGGTAAAAAAAAAAGGAAAAGAAAAAAGGCGTCCCAGACCTGTGTGGCAAGACATAGGCCCCTGTGTGGCAAATTGGCGCACCAAAAGACAAAGATGCAACCAGATAGAAAAATAAATAAATAAAAATTTAAAAATGAAGGAGAGATTAAGACATTTCCAGAAAAGTTACTAGAGTTCATCACCATTAGACCTATTGTACAAGTAATATTAAAAGGAGTTCTTCAGACTTTAAGCAAATGATGGGAAGCAAATTTGGCTCAACTGATAGAGCATCTGCCTACCATATGGGAGGTCCAGGGTTCAAACCCAGGGCCTCCTGACCCATATGGTGAGCTGGCCCACATGCATTGCTGATGCACGCAAGGAGTGCCATGCCATGCAGGGGTGTCCCCCGTGTAGGGGAGCCCCAGGTGCAAGGAGTGTGTTCAGCAAGGAGAGCCACCCCACGTGATAAAAAGCACAGCCTGCCCAGGAATAGCGCCGCACACACGGAGAGCTGACACAGCAAGATGACGCAACAAAAAGAGACACAGAAGAACACACAGTGAATGGACGCAGAGAGCAGACAATGGCTGGGTCGGGGGAGGAAGGGGAGAGAAATAAGTAAAAAGTAAATCTTAAAAAAAAAATAAAGCAAATGACACTAGACAGTGGTTCAAAGTAGCACAAAGAAATAAAGATTTCTGGTGAAGGCAACCATTTGGGTATTTATAAATGGCAGTACTAATGTATTGCATTTTTTGGTATGTAACTCCACTTCTTATTTCCTATAGGTGCAAAAATACAAATGCAAAAACATAATGATAAATGTATGATTTGAACATACAATGTACAAAGATATAATTTGTAACAACTACAAGAAAAGGTGGAGAGATGGTGGGCTATAGAAACAATGTATGTATATGCCATTATAGTAAAGTTTGGTATCAAGTTAAGTATAATTGTTATACATTTAGGATGTTAAATGTTAACCCCATGGTAAGTACAAGGAAAATATATAAATAATTTATTCAGATAGAAATGAGAATGGTCTCAACATAGCACAATAAAAAAATAAATATGACAGGAGGAAAAATTGAGGAACAAAAAAGGTATGACTTACAACAATGAAATAGCAGAATGACACAAGAAAATCATGTATGATCAGAAGTGACTTTAAATGTAAATGGATGAAACTCACCAGTCAAAAGTCAGAGATTGGCAGAATGGATTAAAAAAGCATGACCTAACTATATACTGTCTGCAAGAGACTTACCTTAAATTGAAAGACATAAGTAGGTTGAAAGTGAAATTGGAAAAATATACCTTGCACGTAATAACCAAAAGAGAGCTACACTACTATCAGATAAAATAGACTGTAAGTCCAAAACTGTTATGTGGGACAAAGACAGTCATTTTATTTCTGATCTAAATGGGTCAATTCAACAAAAACCATAACAAGTATAAATATATATGCACCTAACAGCAGAGCCCCCAAGTATGTGAAGTAAATACAGAGAAATTGAAAGTTGTATGTTAATAGTAGGAGACTTTAATATACCTTTTTCAATAATGGATAGAACATCCTCTGTACCATCCTCTAACAGACATATATAAAGTGCTTCACCTAACAGCAGAATGTACATTCTTTTCATGTGCACATGGATCATTCTCAAGGACAGACCATATCTTAGATTATAAAACAAGTCGCAGTAAATTCAAATATATTGAAACCATACAGTATATCTTTTCTGACCACCATGGAATGAAGCTAGAAATCAATAACAGAGGAAGAAATGGAAAATTCAAAAATGTGCAGAAATTTAACTACATACTCTTAAACAACCAATGGTTTGAAGAGGAAATCAAAAGGGAAATTAGGAAATATCTTGAGGCAAATGAAAATAGAATATATCAAAATTTATGAGATGCAGTAAAGTCATTGCTAAGAAGGAAATTTATATCTGTAAATTATTATATTAAAAATGAAGAAAGATTTCAAATCAAAGACCTAAACTCAAAACTGGAAGAACTAGCAAAAGAAGAGCAAACTAAACCAGAGAGAGCAGAGGGAAGGAAATAAAGATTTTAGTAGAGATAAATAGAAAAAATAGAATCAACAAAAGAATAGAATCAACAAAATCAAAAGTTGGTTCTTTGAAAAGGCCAATAAAATTGACAAACCTTCAGCTAAACTGATGAAGTGAAAATGATGGAGGACACAATTGACAAATCAGAAATGAAAAGGGGGCATTACTACCTACACCATTGAAATAAAAAGGACTATAAGAGGACACTATGAACATCTGTAATGGACAAATTCCTAGAAATACACAAACTACCTACACTTACCCAAGAATAATGTGACAATCTCAACAAACCAATAACAAGTAAAGAGATTGAATCAGTAATCAAAAAATCTCCAAACAAAGAAGAACCCAGGACCATATGGCTTCACAGGGCAGTTCTACCAAATATTCCAAGAAGACTTAACTCCAATTCTGCTCAAACTCTGAAGAGGAGGGGACACTACCTAACTCATCCTGAGGCCGCCATTACCGTTATACCAAAGCCAAATAGAGATATAACAAGAAAAGAAAATTCATTCTCTTATAAATTTAGATGGAAAAACCTTCAACTAAATCTAGGAAACCAAATCTAACATCACATTAAAAGAGTTATGCACAGAGAGTGGATGTGGCTCGAGCAGTTGAGTACCTGCTTCCCACATAGGAGATCCCGGTTTCAGTTCCCAGTGCCTCCTAAAAACAAACAACAAGCAAACAAATGAGAAAACCAACCTAGGGGAGTTGATGTGGTTCAGTGGTTGAGCCGTGGCTTCCCACTTACAAGGTACCCAGGTTCAATCCCGGTTCTGGTACCTCAAAAAAAAAATTATATACTGTGATCAGGTGGATTTATCCCAGGTATGCAAGGATGGTCCAATATAAGAAAATCAATTAATGCTATATACCATATTAACAGAATGGAGGGAAATAAGTAATCTCATTTGATGCCAAATGGCATTCAACAAAATTCAGCACTCCTTCTTAATAAAAACATAGAAATTAAGAATAGAAAGAGGGAAGCGGACTTGGCCGAGTGGTTAGGGCGTCCGTCTACCACATGGGAGGTCCGCAGTTCAAACCCCGGGCCTCCTTGACCCGTGTGGAGCTGGCCCATGCACAGTGCTGATGCACACAAGGAATGCTGTGCCACACGGGGGTGTCCCCTGCATAGGGGAGCCCCATGCGCAAGGAGTGCGCCCCGTAAGGAGAGCTGCCCAGCTCGAAAGAAAGTGCAGCCTGCCCAAGAATGGTGCCGCACACACGGAGAGCTGACACAACAAGATGACAGAACAAAAAGAAACACAGATTCCCATGCCACTGACAACAGAAGCGGACAAAGAAGAAGACACAGCAAATAGACACAGAGAACAACTGGGGTCGGGGGAAGGAGAGAGAAATAAATAAATCTTAAAAGAAAAAAGAATAGAAAGAAACTTCCTCAACATGATAAAGGGCATATATGAAAAACACACAGCTAACGTCATACTCAATAGTGAAAGACTGAAAGCTTTCCCTCTAAGATTAGGAAAAAGGCAAAGATACCTACTATCACCACTGTTACTCAACATTGTACTGGAAGTTCTAGCCAGAGCAATTAAGCAAGAAAAAGTAATAAAAGCATCCAGATTGGGTAGGAAGAAGTAAACATTCCCTCTTTGTAGATGACATGATCCTATATACAGGAATCCTGAAAAATCCCCAACACCACTGCTAGAGCTAATAAATAAATTCAGTAAAGTGGCAGGGTACAAAATCAGACCCCAAAAATCAATGTTGTTTCTACATACTAGCAATGAAAGATCAGAAGATAACAATTTTAAAAATCCATTTACAATAGCTATTAAAAGAAACAGACATCTGGGAAGATGGAGGATTAGAGAGGCAGAGGGATTGCTTCTCTCCCAGCAAAAATAGCTGAGGACAAGCAGAAACTGTCTAAAGGGCTGCTCTGGGGCTCAGGAACCAGGAGAAGGTGAGATAACACTGAGAAGAGAGGGGCGAAGGAAAGGAATTGCAGCTGGCTGGGAAAATCCTGTGACTAAAGCTGCAGAAGCAGCAACTGGCACCCATCCTCCTACCCCTGGAGCAAACAGCAGGTTGTGGACTGTAGTTGCTGCAAACAGAAAAGGTGGCAGGGGTCCTCTTCCCCAAGAAAGGGGAAAGAGAGGGACACAGCCTACAGCAAATTCAGATTTTGGCCATTGAACCTGGTCTGGGGCATTGGAGGGGTCACAAATGTCCAGGCCCAGTGGGGGTCATTGTTTGCATTGTTTGAAGCAGGAAATTAAAGATAATTTGCCTTCCCAAACACTCTCCCTACTGCTCCAGATTGTTTGCTGAGGAAGCAGAGGGAGGGAGGGTAGAGCTGGCCAAGGGAGGAGAACAGCTTCTGAGAAAGTTTGTTTGGGAGGTATAGCCAGCACTGAGGACAGTGCTTTGGTACCACCTACCTCAGAATTACACTAAATGCATTTCCCCAGTGGCACCTGGGGTCTGAGCTCAATGTTCAGCCACAAAACACCATCTGCTGTCAGACTTGAAAAATATAAGGAAAGGGAAAAATAATAAAAGAGGCAATCAGGTGCCTTTATTGCTGCCCTCTCTAAGACCCTGGGAAACTGCACCCTGTTGCTGGATCCTTAACCTTTGTCTGAGCATTAAAGAGGGGTAATCCTAAATATCTAGAACAAGTTGAACCAAAATTCAAAGAAGAATGGTAGCACATAGCTACTTAACAGTAAAACCCTATGCAAGAGAGAGAATTGAATGTTAGAGTAAACCAGCATCTGAATCAGATGCGTAGACTTCAGCAAAAAATTCAACCCATACTAAGAAAAAGAAAGATTTGACTCAGGCAAAGGAACAAATCAAAGGTCCATATGAAACACAGGACTTTTAAAAACTAATCAGTGAGGTTCATACAAATCTCCTAAATCAAATCATGGAGTTGAAGGAAAACATGGTTAAAGAAATAAAAGACATTGAGAAGACACTGGGTGATCCCAAAGAAAAATTTGAAATCTTAGATAGAAAAATAACAGAACTTATGGGAATGAAAGATAAAATAAAAACAGTGGAGACACACAACAACGGGTTTGAAATCATAGAATCATAGAATTGAAGAATGAGTGAGCAATGTTGTAGCAGTTTGGCATTGTTTATGAATTCCAAAAATAGATATTGGATTATATTTGTAAATTGGTCTGTGCCTCTGGACATATTAGATTGGATTGAATTTAGAGGTTTCACTTTTACTTGATTAAATAATGATCAGGGCTTTGATTGGGCCATATTAGCAGGATGTTGAGTTCCCATCCCCTTGGTAGGTGGGGACTTATAGGAAAACAGCATGGCAGAAGAGAAAGTTAGAGTTTTGATTTGGAGCCTGGGAAAGTAAAGACATAGAGAAGGAAGACACAAGGGAGTTTTTTATATTGGAGCCCCAGGAAGTAAACACACAGAGAAACAGATCTGTGAGGAGGGAGAGAAGGCTCCATGAGATGTGGCAAAGGCCCAGGGAAGAGAGATGAGCTGTTCACCTTATAGTCTACAGCTGGTCTTGTGGAGAGAGCAGAGTATCTGAGTGTGGAGAACAATTAGCCCCAGGAGAGAGACAAGACTTATCCAGCCTACAGCTAATACTGGAAGAAGCTGGGACCATGGAGCCTTAAGCAGAAGAGGAAACCTGAACCCTTGTAGACATCAGCAGCCATCTTGCTCCAACACATGGCAACAGACTTTAGTAAGGGAAGTAACTTATGCTTTATGGCCTGGTAATTGTAAGCTTCTATCCCAATAAATACCCTTTGTAAAAGCCAACAGCTTTCTGGTATTTGGTATCAGCACCTCTTTGGCTGACTAACACAGATGCAGAGGAGAGAACATTTCAAATTGAAAAGAGAGAATACAGAGAGAAAAATGGGAAAAAATTGAACAGAAGTTCATAGTTGAATGATAGAATGATATGCATCAACATACATATTATGGAAGTTTCAGGAGAAGCTGCATAAAGGGCCAGAAAAACTACTTAAGGAAATAATGGCCAAAAATTTCCTAACTCTCATGAAAGACATGATGCTGTGTCGAGGAAGCACAGTATACTCCAATTAGAATAAATCTAAATAGACCTACCCCGTATTCAGAATGCCAAATGTCAAAGATAAAGAGAAAATTCTGAAAGCAGCAAGGGAGAAGTGAAACATCACATACAAAGGGTGTCCAATAAGACTTAATGTGGCTTTCTCTTCAAGAACCATGGAGGCAAGAAGGCATTTGTATGCTATATACTTTAGGTGCTGAAAGAGAAAAACTGCCATCCAAGAATTCTTTATCCTGCAAAACTGTTGTTAAGATGTAACTGTGGGAAATGGATTTGGCTCAACAGATAGAGCATCTGCCTACCACAAAGGAGGTCCAGGGTTCAAACCCAGGGCCTCCTGACCTGTGTGGTGAGCTGGCCCATGCACAGTGCTGATACACACAGGGAGTGCCCTGCCATGCAGGGGTGTCCCCTGCATAGGGGAGCCCCACGCACAAGGAGTGCACCTTGTAAGGAGAGCTGCCCCGTGTGAAAACAGCACAGCCTGCCCAGAAGTGGTGCCGCACACATGGAGAACTGACGCAGCAAGATAACGCAATAAAAAGAGACACAGATTCCCAGTGCCACTGACAGGAATACAAGTGGACAAGAAGAACACACAGTGAGTGGGCACAGAGGGCAGACAATGGGAGTGAGGGGGAAGGGGAGAGAAATTTAAAAAAAAAAGATGTGACTGTGAGTTCAGAGAGAGTTTGTAAACAAGAATCTAGCTCTGAGGAAGCACTAAAGGGAGTTCTGCAGTCAGAAAAGAGAAAAGAGACAGGCTTGGAGGAGAGTGTAGAAGTGAAGACTATCAGAAAGGATAACTACAAAGGTGAAAACATGGACAAAAATAAGATATGACATATGAAAGCCAAAGGTCAAAATGATTGAGATAAGTAATGCCTTTACAGTAATAACACTGAATGTTAATGGATTAAACTCCCAATCAAAAGACATAGGTTGACAGAATGGATTAAAAAAGCATGAGGCATCCATATGCTGTATGCAGGAGACTCACCTTCGCCCCAAGGATGCAAATAAACTGAAAGTGAGAGGTTTTATGCAAATACTAACCAAAAGATAGCAGGGATAACTGCTGGTGTCAGACAAAACAGACTTTGCAAAAAATTAATAAGAGATGCAGAAGGCCATTATATATTAATAAAAGGAACAATCCACCAAGAACAAGTACAGTCACAAATATCTATGTCCTAACTAGGGTGCCCTAAATACATGAGGCAAACTCTGGCAAACCTGAAAGGAGAAAAAGACATCTCTGTAATAATAGTTGGTGACTTCCACACACCACTCACATCAATAGATAAAACAACTAGAGAGACGATCAACAAGGAAACAGAGAACTTGAAAAATATGTTAAATGAGCTGGACGTGACAGACATATACAGAATATTGCTCCCCAGATCAGTAGGTTATACATTTTTCTCATGTGCTCATGATTCTGCAGGATATAGCACATGTTGAGCCACAACACAGCTCTCAATAAATTTAAGAAGACTGAAATTGCACAAAGTACCTTCTCTGACAATAATGGAATGAAATCGGAAATCAATAATAGGTGGGAAAGGGGTAATTTGCAAATATATGGCGGCTAAAAAACACATTCATAAATAATCAGTAGGTCAAAGAAAAAATTGCAAGAGAAATTAGTAGATATCTCTAGATTAATGGAAACAAGAACACAACTTATCAGAACTGATAGGATACAGTGAAGGCAGTGCGGTGAGGAAAATTTATAGCCCTATGTGAAAAAAAGTGCCTATGTGAAAAAAGAGGAAAGAGGGAAGTGGACTTGGCCCAATGGATAGGACATCTGCCTACCATATGGGACGTCCATGGTTCAAACCCTGGGCCTCCTTGACCCATGTGGAGCTGTCCCATGTGCAGCGCTGATGCACACAAGGAGTGCCGTGCCACACGGGTGTCCCCCCATAGGGGAACCCCTCACGCAAGGAGTGTGTCCCCTAAGGAGAGCCACCCAGCATGAAAGAAAGTGCAGCCTGCCCAAGAATAGCACCGCACACACAGAGAGCTGACACAACAAGATGACACAACAAAAAGAAACACAGATTCCCGGTGCCGCTGATAAGGATAGAAGTGGTCACAGAAGAACACACAGTGAATGGACACAGAGAGCAGACAACTGGGGCAGGGTGGGGAAGGGGAGAGAAATTAAAAAAAAAAAAAAAAGAAGAAGAAGAAGAAAGAGCTTATATTAAAGTTCTAACTGTACAACTGGAGAAACTAGAAAAAGGCTATCAAACCAATCCCAAAGCAAGCAGAAAGAAAGGTTAGAGCAGAAATAAATGAAATTGAGAATAAAAACTATATACCCTTAGCAAAAGTAACAAAGAGATTCAAATAAATAAAATCAAGAATGAAAAGGGGGATGTTATCCCTGACCCCACAGAAGAAAAAAGGATCATAATCTCATACATATGAGAAAAAGTGTATGCCAACAAATTAGACAACGTAGATGAAAGGGCCAAATTCCTCGAAATCCATGCAAACAACCTAAATTGACTCTACAAGAAATACAGGAACTCAATAAACCAATCACAAGTAAAGAGATTGAATCAGTCATCAAAAATCTCCAACCAGCAGGTAACATGGCTGCAAGACCTTACTGGGACCTTGAGTATAACCTTGAAGTCCCAGTTTCTCTTTGCAGGACCTCACCTTGGCCCCAGCTATTCCAAACAGGTCTCACCATTGGCCCTACCATTGGTTGGGTAACCAATAACAGCTGGGGCCCATCCCCTTATCATTAGGAAGGGGGAATAACTTACTGTTTAAAAAGTAACCACACAAGGCAGAGCTCGCTCTCTCTGCCTAGAGGAGCCCACGCAAAATCTTGGTGTATATTTCTTTCTTTCTCTCCAATTTCTCAGCAAGCTCTATTCTTTCCCCCATTTCCCAAATAAATTCTTTTTACAGACCTAAAAAACAAAATATAAAAAATAAAAAATCTCCCAACAAAGAAAAGACCAGAAGCGGATGGCTTCACAGGTGAATTCTACCTAAAAAACTGAAAAGGAAAATTACCCAACACATTTTATGAAGCCAACATCAATCACCCTAATACCAAAGCCAGACAAAGGTACTATGAGAAAAGAAAATTACAGACCAATCTCTCTACTGAATAGATTTACAAGTTCTCAACAAAATACTTGCAAATTGAATCCAACAACATATTAAAAGAATTACACACCATGATCAAGTGGGTTTTCTTCCTGGTATGCAAAGTTGGTTCAGCATAACAAAACCAATTAAATAATACACAGCATTAAGAAATTGAAGAGAAAAAAACACATGATCATCTCAGTTGAAGCAGAAAAGGCATTTGACAAACCAGCATTTTTTTCCTGATAAAAACCCTTTGAAAGAAGGTATAGAACAAAAATGCCTCAACATTATAAAGGGCATATATGAAAATCCCACAGCCAACATTGTACTTAATGGCGAGAGGTTGAAAGTTTTCCCTCTGAGACAGGAACAACACAAAGAGATGTGCACTATCACCACTGTTATTCATCATTGTGCTGGAAGTTCCAGCTGGAGCAATTAGGCAAGAAAAAGAAAGAAAAGACATCCAAATTGAAAGAGAAGTAAAACTCTTACTGTTTACAATGATATGATCCTATGTTTAGGAAATCCCAAAATATCTACATGAGAGCTGTTAGAGCTAATAAATTAGTTCAACAAGTGGTAGAATACAAGATATACATGCAAAAATCAGTAGCTTTTCTATACCCTAGTAATGATCAAGCTGAGGAGAAAGTCAAGAAAAAAATTCCATTTACAATAGCAACAAAAAGACTCAAATATCTAGGAATTAATTTAACCAGGATTATAAAGGATCTGTATTCAGAAAACTACAAAACACTAAAAGAAATCAGAGAAAACCTAAACAAATTGAAGGACTTTCTGTGCTCATGGATTGGAAGAATAAGCATTGTGAAGATGTCAGTTCTACCCAAACCGTTTTATAGATTCAACACAATCTATCAAAATTCTAACACCCTGCTTTACAGAAATAGAAAAGTCAATTACCTAATTTATTTGGAAAGGAAGGGGTACTGAATAGCCAAAAAGGCATCCCAAACAAGAAAAGTGAAGTTGGAGAATTTATGCTTCCTGACCTTGCAGTATGTTATAAAGCTACAAGGGTCAAAACAGCATGGTATTGGCATAAAGTTAAACACATTGATCTAATAGCCATGATATATGAAAAGATCCTACAACTCAACAATAAAGGCAAATGACTCGTTTTTAAAATGGGCAAAACAGAAAAGAAGAAAAGAAAAAGAAAAAAAAATGGGCAAAAGACCTGAGTAGACATTTTTCTTTTCTTTTTTTAACTTTTTTATTTTAGAAACTTTCAAACCTGTGCCAAAGTAGAGATAATAGTATAACAGCCTCCCAGGTGTCTTTCACTCAGCTTTAGTTATCAGTTTATGTCAAATCTTGTCTCATCTATATAGCCTCATGCATTCCCCATCCTAGATTATTTTGAAGTAAATCCTGGATATCATCATTTCATCTGCATATAATTCAGACTAGATATATATGATCCAAGTAGTCTTTGTACAGTACCATTACCACATCTAAACAAAATCACATCTAAAATTCCTTAATATCAAATATCCAGTTAGTTGAACATGTTTTCCCAAACTTGATCATGCATATCATTTACTGTCATTACCTTGTTTTGCAACTTGATTATATTCAACTTAACACTAATTTCTTATATGCTTATAAAATTGGGTTTCCATATTAAAAATGCAAGTATATGTCATATAGCCTCAATTGAGATGATGCTATAAATTCAAATATATATCAAAATATACTTATTTTGTGTACTAGGCAAAATTATTTAAAACACTTGAGTACTTGCCAAATAGGACAGAAAAGTCATTAGGCATTTTCCTTAAAGCTTCCATGAATCCCTCAAATGTGTGGTATTTTAGGGTCAGTCTCTTGTAGGTTCCACACCTTTGTCTCATGTCGAAGCCCATGAAGCAGCAAGCTGATTTTCTTAATATTTAGATTTTTATTTAGTTGTGTGCTGTCACTTTTCTTCTCAAATGCCTAAAAATCATAGCAAAAGTGAACTTTTTAAGGAAAGCTTTCTGGAAATTATGCTAAACTAACTCTCTAGAACAAACAACGGACCGTGGAAAGTAAAATGCCCTGATGTCAGTTTGCTGTGGAAAAGTTACTGAGGGCCTGGCTTGGGAGAGTTAGGCTGGGCCAAGCAGGGCAGTTTCCCAGGGCAGGGAATAAAGGCACAGTCAGAGGAAGGTTCTGTGCATGAGTACATTTTTCTAAAGAAGAGAAACACATGTTCAGTATCTCTGGCCATTAGGGAAATGCAAATCAAAGCTCAACAAGATATTTCACACCTCCTAGAGTGGCTATTAGCAAAACAAAACTGTAAGTGTTGAAGAGGATGTGGAGAGATAGGAATAATTTTTCACTATCGGTGGAAGTATATATTGGTGTAGCCACTTTGGAAGTCTGTTTGCAGGTTCCTAAGGAAGTTACATATAGATCTGCTATGTAACCCAGCAATACCACTACTAGGTATGTACCCAGAAGAACTGAGTGCAGTGATGTGAACAGACATCTGCATACTGATGTTCATAGCGACATTTTTCACAATTGCCAAAAGAAGAAAACAACCCAGGTGTCTATCAACTGATGAATGGATAAACAAACTGGTATATATACATAATGGAGTTATTTTTCAGCTGTAAGAAGAAATGAAGTCATGAACATATGACAACATGGATGAACACGGAGGACATTATGTTGAGTGAAGCGAGACAAGCACAAAAGGACAAATATTGTATGATTTTGCTATTATGAACTAAATATAATGAGCAAACTCATGTAGTTAGTAGCTAGAATATAAGTCACCAGAGAATAGAATGTGGTTAGAGAATGGAAAGCTGAGGTTTAATCTATGTGGACTTGATTAAAAGTTGTTTTTAAGTGTGTGGAAATGGATAGAAATGGTGAAAGCACATCACAGGATTTATAATTAATTAGTAGCATTAACATATGGGTATGATTGTGGGTTTTTTTTCTCTTTTTTTTTTTGAGTAATGAAAATGCTCTAATACTGATTGAAGTGATAAATGCACAACTCTGTGATTATATTAAGTGTCATTGATTGTACATTTTAGATAAGCTGTATGGTTTATGAACAAAAAAGTAATAGGGTGGGTTTGGGGCAAAATATACCAAATTTAAGATGGCCTATAGTTAGTAGTCATACTTTGCTGCGAATTTTTCACAGCAGTGCATGGTGGCGGTGGGGTGATGTGTAGGAGCCCTGTATGATGGTAAGTATGTTTGTTTTGTAAGATCACAACTCTTACAATATACTTACTGTTTATGTGAATTCCTGTATGAATGGTATACTTCAATACATTTTTTCCTTTATTTTTTTACTTTTTAAATAAAATTTATTCAAGTATATCACTCATACATAAACACACATAACATCATACAAGGCTCTCATACCTCACCCCAACACCAATACCTTGCATTATTCTTAAACATCAAAGAGCATCCTCAAAATATTACTACTAACCAAAATATTTTCCCCCAACCCACTCTATTATTATATAATTTATATATGAACATACATAAACAATATGTGTATTGTAAAAGTTGTGAACTTACAAAAGTTGTGAACTTACATGCATAACATCATACAGGGGTCCCATGCATCACCCCACCACCAATACCTTGCATTGTTGTGAAACATTTGTTACAAATTATGAAAGAATATTGCCAAAATCTTAATACTAATTATAGTCCTTATCTTACCTTTGGTGTATTTTCCCCCCAACCCACCCTATTATTTTTTTTTAAATATATCTTTATGACAAAACTTGTAAACTTACCAAACAATCATGTGCATGTGCAGAATTCCCAAACAACACCCGTTTATCAGCACACCACATCGTGGTGGAACTTGTCAACATAAACTTATGAGATAATATCATCTGATTTTTACAAGGTCCATAGTGTACATTTGGCACACTTTTTCTGTACTACCCCATTATCAGCACTGTATATCTTTGGCATAGATGCAAAAATATTACATTATAACTATTAACCATAGTCCATAGGTCACTCCAGTTGTATTTTTCCCATGCTTCCCCCCATACCCACCACCCTGCAATAGTGATGTACATTTCCTCTAGCTCACAAAGGACACTCTTGCATCTGTACCATCAACCATAATTCTCACCCACTGCTTGGTTTACACTGCTATTCAGTCCCTAGATTATTCTCTAGCTTTCTGTCAGTTGGCATTTACATTCCTAAACTACCATTTTCAGCCATATCTCCATTTATAAACCAGCTGTTACTCACTATAATGTGTTACCATCCACTCTATACATTTCCACACTTTTACAGTAAAGCTAATTAAAACGTCTACATTACATTAAACATCAGTAGTCCATCTCAGTCCTCCTCTTATCTCCTTTAAGAATCCACCTTCCACCAGGTCTTAAAGATATTTTATTACCTTTTCTTCTGGAAACTTTATAGTTCTAGCTTTTATATTTAGGTTTTTGATTCATTTTGAGTTAATTTTTGTATAAGGTGTGAAATGGGCCTTCTCTTTCCTGCTTTTGGCTATGGATATCCAGTTCTCTCAGCACCATTTATTGAATGGAATGTTCTGTCTGGGCTGGGTGGGTTTGACAGCCTAGTCAAAAATCACTTGACCAAAGATGTGAGGGTCTGTTTCTGAACCATCAGTTCAGTTCCAGTGGTCTATATGTCTTTCTTTATGCCAGTACTACAGTTTTTTTACCACTGTAGCTAGGTAATATGGTTTAAAGTCCAGACATGAGAGTCCTTCTACTTTGCTTTTCCTTTTTAAGATGTTTCTGGCTATTCAGGATCCCTTACCCTTCCAAATAAATTTGATAGTCATGTTTTCCATTTATTTAAAGAACGCTGGCGGAATGTTTATTGCAATTGAATTGAATCTGTATATCAATTTGAGTAAAATTGATATCTTAATGATATTTAGTCTTCCAGTTGGTGAGCACGAAATGTTCTTACAATTATTTAGTTCTTTTTAAATTTCTTTTAACAATAAATTGTAGTTTTCTGAATACAAGTGTTTTACATTGTTGTTTATTACTGAGTATTTGGGTTTTATCTGTTACTTTTCGCCACTCTTTTGACACTTATAGTTACTTTTATTGACATAATTTTCATTTCTAGACTCTCTTCCAGGCTTTTCTCCTGTCTTTTCTTTTCAGGCTGTAGCACACTCTTTAGTATAATAAATTCAATGAGATGGCTAAAGAGATTAAGGATATTAAGAAGACATTGGATGAGCACAAAGAAGAATCTGAAAGCATCATACATAGATCATACATAGAAAAATAGCAGATCTTATGGGAATGAAAGGTGCAATCAATGAAATAAAAAAAAAAACATTGGAATCATATAATAGCAGATTTGAGGAGGCAGAAGAAAGGATTGGTGAGCTTGAAGAAATGACCTCTGAAAGGGAACATACAAAAGAACAGATGAAGAATGGAAAAAATTGAACAAGGTCTCAGGTAACTAAATGACAGCAAAAGACGTGCAAACATATGTGTCATGGGTGTCCCAGAAGGAGAAGAGAAGGGAAAAAGGTAGAAGGAATATTTAAAGAAATAATGGTAAATATATCATACCACTGTCTTCTTGCCTCCATGGCTTCTGATGAGAAATTGGCATTTGATCTTATTGGGTATCCCTTATATGTTTTGCATTGCTTTTCTCTTGCTGCTCTCAAAATTCTCTTTGTCCTTGGCATTTGACATTCTGATTAGTATGTGTCTCAGAGTTGTTCTGTTTGGATTTATTTGGGTGAGAGTACATTGTGCTTCTTGGACATGGGTATCTATATCCTTCAGTAAGGTTGGGAATATTTCTACCATTATTTCTTTATATTCCTTCTGCCCCTTTTCCCTTCTTTTCTCCTTCTGGGACACCTGCAACACATATGTTTGCACATCTCTTGCTGTCATTTAGTTCCCTGAGACCTTGTTCAATTTTTTCCATTCTTCAGCTGTTCTTTTGTATGTTCACTTTCGGAGACCATTTCTTCCAGCTCACCAATCCTTTCTCTGCCTTCTCAAATCTGTTGTTATATGATTCCAGTGTATTTTTTATTTTATTTATTGCACCTTTCATTCCCATAAGATCTGCTAGTTTTCTATATTTGCTTTCAAATTCTTCTTTTTGCTCATCCAGTGTCTTCTTAATATCCCTAATTTATTTAGCCATCTCACTGAATTTATTAAAGAGATTTGTTTGAACATCCATGATTAATTGTCTCAATTCCTTTTTGTCATCTAGAGGCTTATCTTGTTCCTTTAACTAGGCCATTTCTTCCTATTTCTTGGTGTGCATCATAATTTTTTGTTGGTATCTTGGCCTATGGCTTACTGCAGTATTTATTCTGGGTAAATTTTCTCTCTTTAGTTTAGGGCTTTCTTGCCCTTTCTCCCTTGTGGGTTGTGTAGTAGGAGCCAAGGATGTAGATGGTGCTGTAAACTGGAGGCTCAAGGTGCCCTCATTGTCACAGGGACCAATGAAGCTTCTCCTAACTTTCTTCTTTGCCAGGTGTAGGGACAGAGCCACAGCTGTGTGGAGTAATCCAAGTTGTGCAGGCCTAGACTGTAGTTGCCCAGAGAGACTGATTAAGTTTCATGCTCCTTTCTCCCCTGCCAGGGAGAGGGTGGGATGGAGCTCTGGGTGTGGGCATCAGTGTATGCCATTCAAGTCCAAGATGACTGCAGTTGCCCTTGTAGATTTCTGATTATTCAGTCTGTGCCATCTCAATGGACCTGCAGTTACCCAGAGAGCCTGGTGCAGGGCCTGCCAGCTTCCTCCCTGCTAGAGGTGTGGCTGAAGCTTAGGCTAGGACTGCATGCCTATCTGGTTGGAAGAAACCAGTCTCTACCATCACTGTGATTTTCAGTCAACCCACCTTCCCCTCATTCTGGGGATGGGGTAAGAATGGCACCTATTGGCCTCTTTTCAATTTGGACATGTTCACACTTTAGTTATTCTTAGGGTTATACTTTAGCTCGTCAAATTTACCAATCAGTAGCTGAAGTTGGTGCCCAACCATCTCTTCCTCCCCCGTTTTTGGGAAGTGGAGCTTCAAAATCCAGCCACAGAATAGCTCCCGAGATGGCTTGTTCCTCCAGTGGAGGATGGGCCCTGACTTCCGGGGCTTGGGGTGCTTTACTTACAGATCTCTGCAGGTGAGCAGTCTCCTCCTCCCATCCCTTTCAAGGAGGTTGCAGGATGCTTTTCTGGTCTTCTGGAGCCCCCAAACAGGTACTTTAGATAGTTCTGGGTGATTACTAACTGCCCTGTATCACGAACTGACTCTCTTCTGCTGCTATCTTTTTGTTTTTGCCTTCAATACATTTTTTAATGAAAAAGTAGTTTTTTTAAGGCACTAAATTTTGGCCTGGTTTGTTACACAGCAAAGCTAACAGATCCATCAAGCTCTCATCTTCTAAGCTTCAAACCCTAGGGTCACTTTTGAATCTTTTCCCTGTTCCTGTTGATGTTGGCTCTTGAATTTTTTCCTCTTTACAGTTTCACTTTTGTCTCACTTTCTCTCAGTTCTTGCTTACAATTCTACAAAAAATCTACTACCTAGACTCCCCACTTCATGTCTCATCCTCCAATCCACCCTATATATTATTGCTAGATTAATCTTTTTATAGAGAATTTCCAATATATCATTCCTCCATTCACATCTTTGAAGACTCCCATTCCTACATAATTAAATACAAACTGGCCATGTCAGAAGTCTAAATTGCTAACAACCTACTGTCTTATTTCCCAAACTTTCAACCGTGCATCTTAATATCAATTAAATGAGTCATTCTTGTTCTCCAGATATATACCATGTGTTTTCCCACTGCCATGTCTTTGATCGTGCCATTTCTTCTGTCTGAAATGCCCGCTACCAACTCTTTACTTGTAGGAATCCTTCCCATTCTTTAAAACTCTTCTTAAATATCTTCTTTTATGATGTCTAGCCTCATCAACCAACCAAATGATAGTATCCTTTCCTTCCAGTCTCCTCACATACTACATTTGACTCTTTGACCGTGTAATATAAATTTCTCATATACTTATCTTGGCTCTCTAACATTTAAGGAACTCCTTGGAGACAAGAACTTTGTCTTACTTTGCTTTTTATTTGCAGCACCCAGTTCTATCTGGCATGGTTTTGGATTGCCTTGAGCCTGAAGTTCACTATAGGTGAACTTCTAACACCTATCAAGTGGGATCATGTGTATTCCTGGTCGCTCCCTCTCCTTCATCTATCACATCTTCGAGCGGTGTTTATTTTAACTCTTTCTTGCAGCATATATTCAATATCTTCTCTTTTTACAATCTCTACTCCCTTGGTTCAGATCCGATCATCTCTCACATGGACAATTGCAAAACTCTCCTCATCTACTCTTCTTGTCCTCAAAGCTGTTAATCTTTTTGATCTTAAAACTTAATTACAAAAGGACGGCATTTAGAACAGCTTGGTACTGGCACAAGGATAGACATATAGACCAGTGGAATAGAATTGAGTGCTCAGAAATCAACCTTTACACTTATGGCCAACTGATTTTTGACAGGCAGGCAAAGAACATTCAATTGGGAAAGAATAATCTCTAACAAATGGTCCTGGGAAAACTGGATCTCTATATGTAAAAGAAGTAAGGTAGACCCATATCTCACCCCATATAAAAAAATCAACTAAAACGGAATCAAAGACCTACATATAAGAACCAGACCTATAAAATTCCTAGAAGAAAATATAGGGAAGCATCTTTAGTATCTTTTTGTTAGCAATGTTTTCTTAGATTTTACACCCAAGGAAAAGCAACAAAAGAAAAACATAATGGGACTTCATTGAAATTAGTTAACTTTTGAGCCTCTAAGAGTAGAAAACCATGGACTGTAGTTAGTACAATTATTAAAATGTACTTTCATCAATTTTAACAAATGTACCATATGAATGTTAATAATAGGGTGATATATGAGAATCCTGTATGTTATGCATGATTTTTCTGTAAACCACAATTTCTATAATTAAGGGGGAAAAAACCTGCTCTAGTTTTTCCACATCCATATCATCACTTGATTTGGGCAATATTCTTAATTTTAGCCATTTAAACAGATATAGTGGTATCTCATGTTAGTTTTAATTTGCATTTCTCTAATGATAAATAATGTTGAGTAACTTTTTGTGTGCTAATTTAGCTTTTCTTTGGTGAAGTTTCTATTCAGATATTTTTGCCCACTTTTGTTTTTTTAAAAAATTGTTTTGAGAATTCTTTATGTATTTTGGACATAAGTCCTTTATCAGACTTAGGGTTTTCAAATATTTTCTTCCAGTCTGTGCTCTTAACTGTTTCTTGAAGAGTAGAAATTTTTAAATTTGATGGCATCCAGTTTATCAATGTGGTCTTTTATAGATTGTGCTTTGGTGTTGTGTCTAAGAAATTGTTGCCTAACCCACATTCATGAAGATTTTCAGCTAAATTTCTTCTAGAGATATTATAACTTTAGGTTTTACATTAAGTCTGTAATTTGTTGTATATGACACAAGCTATGAATCCCAGTTCCCTTTTTTTTTTTTTATTGGCAACTGGGTATCCAAACCCCAACACAATTTGTTAACAAAACTGTCCTTTCTCTACTTAATTGCCTTTGTAACTTTCTCAGATCAATGGATCTATTTTTGGACTTTCTATTCTGTTCTATTGATCTCTTTGTCTATTCTTACTCCGTTACCACACTGTCTTGATTATTGTAGCTTTATAATGATTGTCTTGAAATCTGGTAATGCTAGCCTTCCAACTTTGTCCTTTGTCAGAATTGTTTTGTTTATTCTAGGTCCTTTGCATTTACGTAGGAAGTTTAGAATCAGCTTATCAATTTCTACAAAAATGTCTGCTGGAATTTTCATTGTGATTATGTGCTCTGCAATGTGGAAATCCTTCAGGACGGGAGGTAGGGCAATTGTAGGTCTTATCCCATAAGTTTCCAGTCTCTCAGGGATTATTCTCCTTCTTCCATGACTTTTAGTGTCTTCCAAACCATTGTTTCATCATTTTTTTGGGGGGGGTTTTTTGGGGCTTTTTTCTTTCATTTTTTGTTGTTTATCCTACCTTGGCCAGAATTGGAATATTATGGTAGGTTTGTAATAAATAGGAGAGTAATAACAGACTTGTACTTGAGAAAGAGAATATGGTAACAACTTGGAAAAAGTATTGAGGGAAGAGATTGGAAAAGGAAATCACTGAGGAAGAAATCACTATTCTGAGGAAAAGACAATAAAGGTTGAATTAAGGCAGTTATTGTTGGAAAGGAGAAAGGAGATAATATTTGAAACTTTAGTAGGCAAGACTGATAGAACTGGGTGACTCGTTCTATGTGGAGGGTGTAGGAGACTGAGATGACTTCAGGGTTTTAGGGTTTGCATATCATTTGGCTCTGTTTAGTTACAGAGACAAGGTGCTCTTATGTGGGATGTGATTGATTGGAACCTCCCATTTTATAAATAGTACTGCAGGGTTGTAATTGATACTTTGGAATTTAGAACCAGTTACTCAGAGAATATTAATAGTACTTTATTTCTTATTTTCCAGTTCATTATAATTGTCATTCAAAGACAGATACATTGAGTGATTATTCCTATTACACAAGTATTTTACTTTACCAACAAGTTCTCTGAGAGGTTTCTAGTAGATTTGAGTGTTTATGGATCATTGTTTCTTTGATAAAGAGGTTTTTAGAGAAGGGAGGATAGAAACAATATTGGGAGTTACTGTCTATTTAAGTCAATTTAAATTGAAAACAAAACATCTTAGAGGAAACGGACTTTGGCCCAGTGGTTAGGGCGTCCGTCTACCATATGGGAGGTCCGCGGTTCAAACCCCGGGCCTCCTTGACCCGTGTGGAGCTGGCCATGCGCAGCGCTGATGCGCGCAAGGAGTGCCGTGCCACGCAAAGGATGTCCCCCGCGTGGGGGAGCCCCACGCGCACTAAGTGCCGTGCCACGCAAAGGATGTCCCCCGCGTGGGGGAGCCCCACGCGCAAGGAGTGCGCCCGTGAGGAAAGCCGCCCAGCGTGAAAAGAAAGAGCAGCCTGCCCAGGAATGGCGCCGCCCACACTTCCCGTGCCGCCGACGACAACAGAAGCGGCCAAAGAAACAAGACGCAGCAAATAGACACCAAGAACAGACAACCAGGGGAGGGGGGGAAATTAAATAAATAAATAAATCTTTAAAAAAAAAAAAAAAAAAACATCTTAGAAATGGTAATATAAATAATGAGAAAAAGTAAGAGTTGACTTACAAAATTTTTCAGAGACATCTTTTCCAAGAACTTGTACTATGCAGTGGAGCAAATATAAGGAGACATACTGTTCACAGGACAGTTTTTATATTTGTTATATTTATGATAGTCTTATTTTCTGGTACTGTCAGTGATTTAAATTTTGAAATATTGGGAAGCAGATGTAACTCAAGTGATAAGGCCTCTGTCTACTGTATGGGAGGATCTGGGTTCTATCCCCGGGGCTTCCTGGTGAAAAAGAAGAGAAAGTGTGCCCACATGGTGAGCCAGTGTCTGCGCGGTGAGCCAGGTGCCCATGCAGAGAGCTGAGTACCCACGTGGCAAGCCGAGTGCCCATGTGGGTGCCCACGTGGCAAACCCAGTGCCAACATGGTGAGCCGAGTGCCCACATAGCAAGCTAAGTGCCCACATGATGAGCCAGTGCCTGTGCAGTGAGCTGAGTGCCTACACGAGTGCCTGCATGGCAAGGAAGTGCCCGCGTGAGTACCCGCGTGGTGAGCCAGTGCCCACACAGCAAGCCAAGTGCCCACGCAAGTGAGTCACACTGCAAGATGATGATGCAACAAAAGAGAATGAAAGGGGAGAGTCAAGGTGAAGCACAGCAGAGACCAGGAACTGAGGTGGAGCAATTTACAGGGAACCTTTCCACATCAGAGGTCCCCAGGATCAAATCTTGGTGAATCATAGAGGAGAAAGTCAAGAAGAGAAGACAAAAAGAGAAATACAGAAAATTACACAGCGAATGGCCACAGATAGCAAAAACAGCAGGGTGGAGGAGGGGGAGGGGAAAAATAAATAAAATTTACTAAAAATTAAAAAAAAAAATTTGCCATTATCTTCATGAAATCAAATTATTTCGCTTTCCAAAAATAGTAAATATCAAAACTATGCTCCAATAGATGAGAAAATGGAATACAGTAGCTCCCTGCCTTTGTGACTATGGCTCTTCCACTTTTACCTTAAGGAAATAAATTCTTTAGCCCAAAATGCTTATCATTTAGACTGAGTTTGAGAGCTATGCATGTAACAAAGATTATAGTCTGTGTCCTCATAGGTCCTATAAACTGATAGACATATTAAATATCATAAAATTTATGCTTGTCCATTTTAAAGACTTGAATTCTGTTTAAACTGTTCCTTCATTAACCTTCCAATTTAAGATAGGCTGACCCTATTTATAGTTTTTTTCCTAGTTTATGTGTATTTAAAATGAGTGTAGAAATGTTGGAATAAGGCAGTTGTTATCCATGTACACACTAAAGATCATTAACCTTTTTGGGTAGCTATGTCATTTATCAACTTAATTTGATATTTTTGTTCTTGTTCACCCTAGTCCCCCCCCCTCCCTTTTTTTTTTTCCTTCACTAAGGTGACTGCCCTAGTTAGAATAGGAATGATATCTAATCTAACATGAGTAGAAATTATTAAGGCTTTTGACCAAACTTCTGGCATGGAAATGGATTATATCCAAGGGTGTTGATTATTGAGGTAGTTAGGAGGATGGACTATTATTTAATAGGCCATGATTTGAGCTTTCCCACTACTTGTTAGCTGTATGACCTTGGTTCCATTACTTGACCTCTGGGAGATTGTTTATTCTTCTGTAAAATGGAGATAATAATAGTGCTTTCTTCACAGAGCCCTTGTAAGGATTAAATGAGAAGATGGATATATAGTGCTTAGAGTATCTGGGACATAGTAAATGCTCAATAGATGTTAGCTATTATTTTACTTCTTGAAGGAAAACTAAGGTAAGGCTGTTAAATTTATAGATCACAAAATAGGGGAAGTGAGCTGATAAATTAAATAATAGAATGAAATTCAGAAATACCTCAAGCTCCTGAATGAAATGTAATGCCTTTCATTGCATGAAATCTGATAGTCTTAAGTTTTGAATTTAAAATTGAAATATTCAGTGGTACAAATATAGGAAGGGAGAGCCCCTTTTTTTTACTTTAAAAAAATTCTTTTAAATGAAGCTTTAGATTACATAAATGTTACATCAAAAATATAGAGGATTCCCATATGCCTGAACCCCTCCTCCTCCCACACTTTTCCCACATTAACAGCATCTTTCAGTAGTGTGGTACATTTGTTACAATTGATGAGTACATATTGAAGCATTGCTGCTAACCATGGAATATAGTTTATGTTATAGTTTATACTATGCCCTGCACAATTTTATAGGTTTTGATAAAATGTGTAATGGCCTATATCCATCATTGTGTTGTCATGCAGGACAATTCCAATGTCCCCATGTTACACCTATTCTTACCTCTACCCTCCCCTCAGAACCTCTGGTGGCCACTGCCTTTACATCAATGATAAGAGTTCTTCCATTGCTAGAATAATAATAAATCTACTTTAGTCCATTGTTTATTCCCCAATCTTGAGGATTTTGCGATGGTGATGCCCACTCTGCTTCTAATTAAGAGGAGGTTTAGATCCCATGGGGCAGATGGATGGAACTGTCTTGCTTGCAGTTGCAAATACTCTGTTCCTTGGGCTGGGCATTGTCCATCATCATCTCCTTGTTAGTTGTCCTGGGTGAGTCCAGTGAACTGGAGAGTAGGTGTTGGAACTCTACTGAGATTTGGGGCCCAACCAGCACATAAACAGACCAAAGATTTAAGTCTCTGGGACATATATTTATCAAGTATATGCTAATTATAGGTTCAAATAAAAGGCTCAGAAGAGCCATGTGTAGGGAAACTATAAATGAGTCTTACTCTTATACTGGGAAACATAAACTCCAGAGTAAGGCCCACTGACAAGGTCTGAATTGCTAAGCTTGTCTGCCCTCCTGTAGTGTTTAGATGTCTCTAAAGCCCTCAGGAGCCCTACTGTTTGAAGCACTGTTTACTGTGGCAGTCAATGAGATCCTGCTGAATTGTGCATAAGTGTAACCTCTGGAATGACCACCTGACTCATTTTGAACTCTCTTAGCCATAAAAACTCATTTGTATTTAATATTTCCCTCTTTTGGTCAAGTTCTTTTTCCAGATGCATCACTAGTTGGTGGTTGGTAATAATCCCTCCGTGCAGAGAGGCTCATCCCTGGGAGCCATGTCCCATGCTGGGGAGAAGGTAGTGTGTTTATATGCTAAGATTGACTTAGAGAGGGGAGAGCCTAAGAGGAATTTTGGCTGAGGTTTTTATTATTACTATTGACAAGATCAGTCTGTACTCACAGAGGTTCAAAAGTAATAGTATTATCATATAGTATAGTGTTATCACATAATATTCTTTGGTTAACCATGGATGTAGTTATTTGTTTTTTTACTCTGAAGTTCATCTTTCATAAGACACTGACCAATGAAGCATCTTCAAATAAAGGCAAGTCAACTCAGTATGGAAGAAGTTGATCATTATGTATCTTGGAGAAGCAAAGATTAGAAGCTAGGAGATGTATAATAGCCACCTTCAGATCTTTGAAGGGCTATGATCTGGAAGAGATTTGGCATTTTCTCTATGGCACAGGAGGTAACTCTTCTGTAGCTCTGTAGTAGAGGACCAGAATTCAAGACCTGCTTCTGATATTGAGGTGTAACTTTGGTTGAATCACTAACTGCTCTGAACCTTAATTTCCTCAACCATATAAAGCAGAGAGTAAAACCACTGTGTAGAGAGGTTATGAGGTGTAAATATGTTAATGTGTGTGGATGAACAATTCAGAAGTATTGTTGTCATTGCCTGGGACTGTTCTAGGGAGTTGCTGAACCAGCTTCCTCTTTGGAAGAACTCTAATCATTAGAGTTATCCAGAAGTGGAACTAGCTTTCCCATCACATTGAGAGACAAAGACCAGAGAGTCATATTAGAGCTTTTAAGAAATTTATTCATGGAGTGGGAATTTGGAAAAGCCCTTTGAGAAAAGATACAATGTTTATTGAACCAATGTTTATTGGTTACTGCTTTCTCCAGGGCACCCAGCACAGTGCAGGGTACATGCTCTGTGTTAGGAGAACATTTTTTGAATGAGAGAATGAAAGTTTTCCCTCTAACACTCATATTTTCTGGCATCAATTATTTGTTCAGCACTGCTCCTTTCTTGTTTTTAGGATAGGTCATGTTGTTTTCCCAGCATTTGCCTTTATGTTATTATTTTAGAATGGATATTTTGAAAACTAAACT